>NC_142862.1:1252500-2502500 GCF_061612785.1 Hesperophylax consimilis | reverse complement strand
TTATTGATTTCAATTTGGATCAGTATTCTTATTAAGATTCCAAAAAAATCTGTAAATTCTGCGCCATACAGGCTGAAAAACCGACTCTTAAAGTTCAAACCCAAGTCTTGAAATTACGCCAGTAAGAATGATGAATTTTAAAAATTGCTACTTAATTTAGATTTTTATATTGATTTCAATTTTGACCATAATTTTTAGTACAATTCAGAAATTTCAGTAAATTTTTCGCCATACAGGCTGAAAAAACGACTCTTAAAGTTCGAACCCAAGTCTACATTACGTCCGTAAGAATGATGATTTTTCAACAAATCCTACTAAATTCAGATTTTTATATTGATTTCAATTCGGATCATTATTCCTAGTAAGATTCCGAATTTTCAGCAGAACATTCTAAAAAACGACTATTATCTATATTTTTAATAAGACATTTTATCGCAATTTTTAATATCATGAGGGTTGGCACATTTTGAAAATGATTTTTCATTTTAGCCTGTATGGCGCAGAATTTATTGAATTTTCAGAATCATACTCAAAATTATGGTCCGAATCGAAATTAATAATAAAATCTGCATAAAATAGCATATTTTGAAAATTCATCATTTTTACGGGCACAAAGGCAAGACCAGGGATCGAACTTTAAGAGTTGTTTTTTCATCCTGTGTGGCGGAGAATTTATTGTTATTTTGGAATCTTACTAAGAATTATTATTCAAATTGAATTCAATATGAAAATTTGCATAAAGTATCAATTAAGAAGAAGAGTCACATGAGAGATATAGTAATAAAAATAGCACTGATTCTTGAACTTGAATTATGAACGAAAGATTTGTTTATTATAAACAAATACCTCAGACGTAAACACTTGGCATGTGGATCAAATAACTCGTTAATGGGTTACTTAACAAGTGATTCGTTCATTAATTCTTCTGAAATATATTTCTTTATCGATTATTTTAAAGATCGCCTGATACCGTGAAAATGATATGGATTTTTAATCGATATTTACGACAACATAGGACAGTTCCTCTTAACGACAAAAACGAATACCTACTTCTGGATGACACAAACACACCTCTCCTTGAAAACCAACGTGTTCAACCCCTTGAAGATACCTTGCTGTCCGAGGAAACTATTTGGTGAAAAATACTTTTTTACCTTGGGAGTGTACCGGACAGCAGATGGGTGTACCTAAATAATTAAGCAAATGAATATTTATCTGTTATCACACATTTTACTATACCGAATCCTTTGGGGCTTATCTCGCACGACGAGTCCTTTTGATAAGATTTTAAATCTCCTTACACGTGTCATATCGCCATTGCAAGGATGAATTACTCGCACGACAAACTGTGGAACCTAGTAATTAATTCTCGGCAGTATGACGCATTATAATAATTCTGTTTAGATATAAGAATAATTGCTGCACATTAACACGTGTAGAAATTGTTGAATTCGAACACAATAAATACGCAAACAACTGGCGTAACCAGCCAGTTGTCCGACGACATTTGTGGAAGTTGTGTTTCAATTGAAAATCCTTACCCAAGGTACCCCCGAGAGAAAACCGGCATTTTACAGTCGATGTCACTGGCGTAGGTGTACAGTACAGATGCCATAGTGTGAATAATGAATAATTTGTGCAGGAAAATGGCTTGGGTTCGTCCTCCCGGCGCCCCCGTACCCACTGTGTGGCGTCGCTTCAATGGCCGCAGGTCACCCTCGGCGGCAGTGCCCCCTCCGGCGTTCGTAATTCAGGACATTCCCGAGGAGATGTTCGAGGACGCCGTGGACTTCATGTGTGACAACTTCGTTCTGGATGAGCCACTGTGCAGGGCGGTCGGTAAGTACTAAGTGACATGTATATATTCACTGAAGACTGACTTTTGAATCGGTGGGTGACTTTGATCGTCGCGTATATCTGTATAATTCTCGCCACTAAGATTGTTTTTTTCCTATGCAGCTTATCTCACTATTAACTGACAAAATAAGAAAGCAAGCCTACATCTTCAAGACTCTAAGAAATATATTGGACATATTTACATTAAAAATTGTATACTATGCGCTTGTTCAATCAATGCTGAGATGAGCAGTTTTACCTTTATTATATTTAATCAAATAAGTAATTTACATAAAACATACATAGATGGATTATATTGAATATGTAGTTTCTACGGCGATTTATGACAGAAGCTACGTTATGGGTAATTGAAAATTACTATTCTCGCCTAGTATAGAATTTTTTTGAATAGATTTAACGGAAAAATGGTTTATTTTTTATTTCCACCCATCATAATTAAAGCAACGGAGCTTTATAAGGACGGGTTGTTTCACAAAATTTGAACAATTCATCAAATTTTAAAGCTAATTTTTAAGTTATGTGAAATTTCTATTCAAATTCTGTTTTTATTTCAGTGCTGAGAAGCAATTCGGTCATAGTAAAATAATAACAGGACTTGGGATAGAACTTTCACAGAACTTAAAAACCACCCGTCCTAAGAAAAACTACTTTGTCCAAAGGATGTTTTGGTATTCACCGGCTGATAGATTAGAAGAACCCAATCTAGTGTTGCGCACTTGTTCTGATCTTTTGGCAGTTAATATTGTTGAAAAATTTACAGAGAATTTATTAACTGCTTTATTGATATAATTTTACGTTCACTATATAACTATGAAAAATATAACTGTGAAGAATACAAAGAACTTTTCTATTACAATATTTTTTTAAATTAATTTTTGTGCAACATTTGAAGGATCTAGGGTAGTCTTGTGATAAGAACTCAAATATACAAAATTTATTGAAAGCATTGATTGAACAAGCGCATAGTATACAATTTGTTATGTAAATATGTCCAATATATTTCTTAGAGTCTTGAAGATGTAGGCTTGCTTTCTTATTTTGTTTGTTAATATATCAACATGATTGTTCCATTTTAGATTTCTATCAATTATTAAGCCAAGATATTTGATATTGTCTACTCTTTCAAAAGGATGAAAATTACACTCCTGCAAACAACAATGTATTTTTAGGAATGGTCCAAAGATGGCTGATATAAATATGGGGATCTGGTAGTGAGACAAAGGAAGATGATGTTGTGTGTGTCATATTGTCAACTGTCAACTGAACTAATTGGATCCTATCTCTTTTGGTCATATTTAACAGTATAATACTTCGAATAAGAACTACCAACATTGTCTTCATTTTTCTCACGTTTACTTTTTCTCACTTTTCTTATTACGTTGGTAGAGTGGTGCCCCGGCAAAACAAGGGTCCTGGGTTCGAGTCCTACATGTGACCGTATTTTTTCTGATTTTTCTGTTTAAAATTTTCGTGGAATCGCTAATATTGTCTTCAATAATTAAATATTACAATTTGAGGTTTTACTCATTAAGTTTTCCAAAAAATAAAATAAAATATTTACTTCTATTTGATAATTATTTTCGGACAACGTGGATTTAATGACGCATTGAAAATATGTATAAAATTAGTCGGTTTTAAGTTATATTAAAAAAATATTGATGGTTGAATTGTGCAACTTTTTTTTAGATATATATTTTTGTTTTTTTTTGATAAGCAAAGGAATTTATTTTTTTTATTTTTTATACGCCCATTGGGCTTTTTTACGGAATAAGAAAATGTAAAAACCCACATTTCATTAATTCCTTAACGATTTTTATGTTATTTATATTATAAAGTGGGGTAGATCAGTGTCTATCGTATAAACTCGAATTATTCCCTTCACTCCCAAAGGTGATCAATAAGTTTTTTTATTTATTTGTTGACTCCTCAAACACAACATAAACATGTATTTTGATAGTCTATACGAGTGCAATAAATATAACCTAAAATTTTCATACACATTTCATTGGTAAAAAGTTACATAATTTCAAAGTTGAAAATTGATCAAACCAGTGGCGTAGATATAACATTAACATGGGGAGGGTAATGAAACACGGTTTGTAATTTTGAACAGACAATCATTTTATTTTCCTATAACGTATTGTAGATGGCACTAGGTGTATCATTTTAATTATTTTATTATCATATACTAATAGAGGGTTCAACCCCAAGGGCGGGGGGAGTTCGACCCTGTTGGAGGAGGGGGAAAGAGAGAAGAAGGAAAATGTATCAGAAAGTATTTCGTAACATCTACTCACCACAACTTATTATTTACATCACATTGATAGAAGAAATGGTTCAAAATATATCTTTGTATTTTTTAGGAATTTAATCTCCGAGTATGAATCTTTTTTTCCTACGCAAATACAGAGGCTGTTGGAGTGGTTGAACCCCGTCAACCTCCCCCCTTATTTTATTTGGTTTTAGGCCCAGCTGGGCTTTTACAGGGATTCAAAAAAATATTACGTATCTAGTGAGCTGTCGAATATCATACAAAAAAAAATAAAGCATGATATAACAGTAAAATGATAAACTGAATACAAAATAATACTAGTAAAAAAGGTAACTCATTTATTTATTTTAAAAACATACAGCACAACATGTGCCATTAATAGATGTATTGTAAAGTGTCTTTAATGTCATATAAATAAGTTTTTATTAAAATATTTATACTATATCACAATTTAATTTTCTATAACATAAATAAAGTTTAAAAGTTATAAGTATAAAGTGTAAGAAAACATAAAAATACAAATGGTAATAGAAAAAATGTTAAAATGACGTATTAATGGAATATAATAAATTATTTTCCATTGATGCCAATCTGTACAAATCCATTGTTATCAAATCACATAAAATATCAAATTACAGGTGACTTATGTAGCGTAGCTATTTATTTGTTGTCAGATAACCAATTATTTTGTACGGTTCAAGAAGAGACAACAAATAATAATTGTAAGTAAATCAATCAATCATCTGTTAAGTGAGAATTTTAGTAAGTGACAATATAAATGTAACACTATCAGATAAGAAACAAGACAGTTAAAAATATGATTTAAGATTTACACGGCCAAAAGTATAATAGTGATTTTTTGGGGTATTATGCCGTGTTGCGCTACCTCCTTCTTTAGCCAACGTTTCGGACAGCATTGCAGTGTCCATCATCAGGGCAGATGTGTAATCGGTTACACATTGTGAAAACACATCTGACCTGATGATGGACACTGCAATGCTGTCCGAAACGTTGGCTTAAAGGAAGAGTTAGCGCAACACGGCATAATACCCCAAAAACAAATCACTATAAAGACATTTAAAGTATCTGTAAACAAAAACAAGAAATACAAAAGACTTCACAAACATTGTCATATCAAACAAGTTTACTTTGCATATGCATTAATTAAGAGTTTGCGTCAATCATGTGGTTTCCACTTATGCATTACATATTATAATTATATACGCCCTTGAATCAAAGTCATCCCGTTTTATGGTATTGATAGAAATATGTATTTTGAACGTGTCTATGTACTTGAAATAAGATCATTTTTCCTTACTTCTGAATAAATAATAAAACATATAAACAAGTACAGTCGAACGCTCTTACGTAAATTCATAGAATTGTTTTTATACCAATAACACGCTTCTTGTAGTTTATTATTTATTCATTAGAAACAACTCATAATTAACAGTGTGGGACTTAGATATCTACAAACCTAAAATTTCGCCGACCGTAACAAAAAGTTTGGAACCGCAGAGTTTTTTTGAAACCGCAGAGTTTTTGATGTCGTTTGTTTTTTCAACAAACAATACGGAAAGTTGAATTAAAAAAATACTTTTAGAAGATTAAAATTAAACCTTTTTGTACAACGATGAAACACAGTTTTGCAATGGAAATTGAAGACCCCGTAGTAAGCGTTCAACGATGGTTTGAAAGGGAGATATGTAAATACGAATGTTAGAGGGAGCGCCCTAATATTAAAAAAATGATAATATTTAATAAAACGCAACTCGTTTGAAAAAGATCAAAAATCTCTCGACAAATGCATTAGTCGCATTTAAAGAAACACTGTGCACTTTTTCATGGTTATAACATATTAAACATCAGAACAAAACGTGTTTTTAATAATTTTCTTAGCTTACTTTGCGATTTTTTTTCTATCGAGTGAATTTTATATAATTAACGTTTTGACATAACAAATATTTATGAAGGTATATTATCTTAAAAAATAACGTATATTTTTTGGATCTTAAAAACAAAGGAGTTAACGAGAAACATAAGAGATAAACCGGTAGAATTTAGGTATGCGGGGGCTTAAGAACTTTTGCACCACGAAATACGTCCAAATCACACATTTTGTATTAATCTTTATTTTATGCAATAGGTACTAAATCAGTTGCGACAATGGTTTCTATTCATATATATATAATACATCTATAGTGTTGAAAAGCCACATAAATAAATAAATTAAACACGCTCTGTAAAGCTGTCAGTAAGTTAACCAGTCGAGCGATAGGGTATTTACAAAATAAATGCCTTGACCCGCTCTTTTAAAAAATCATACTTCGGAATATTAACATTGAAACGTACACACTGTTTATTATGGTTTAATGCCATAGAATCCACTTATACTTCATAATTTATTTCATATTTGTAGGATGTATAATTGATCTGTTTACGGGTATTTTTAAAATCAATTCAAAAAAATATTCTACCTAAATTTAGGCAGTCTTCGCTCAAGGCCTAGAGCCTTAAGACCTAAATAAGGGTAGCGATCGTTAGAATGGTTAAAACATGAATCTAAATAAATAAAAAAACAATGTCCGTATGTGTGTGCCTGTGATTCAAAAACTATTGGACCAAAAACTACTAAAACTACCTACCGACCAGTCGCATCTCATATTACTATAAACTAATTTAAAAATAAAACAATCTTAAAGTTAGAATTAAAGTTAGAATTCAAGTGAATATAATCATTTTTGCGTTTGCGCACTATCTGTGAGCTGCGCTATTCTAAAAAACGACAAACCGTCATTAAATTTGTGTTTTATATCAACACCTTCTGACATACAAAAGAAGGTAACAAACAATCGTAATAAACACAGTGAAAAGTGAATCTAAATAACAAACATTAAAAATAATTACTACTAAATCAGTGAACCCGTTGTGCGCGAACGTGAATTTCATGATTTATTTTTAAAAAAAAACAGTCGTTATATAAGTGTCAAAAAACTAAACCACAATTTAGACCTTTTGTACGACTATTTCGCAAGTCTACCAGTTATATTGGAATAAATCACGTGAATTGTGTATCGGTACTTGGCAGCGTGGTGAGAGGCGCCGACATATTCCGATCTACCTTCCCGGGACGTGAGTTCGAAACCCAGAGTAAACATTTATTTTTTATTTTTTACGTTGTGAAGTTTGATTTACTTACTGTCCAACAGATGGCAATCTAATAAATCATACAAAATAAATCCAATACTAAATCAAATATATACTGTAATTTTAAAAATAAATGTGATATTAAATCTAACAACAAAATAAACTAAATATAATATTCTAATACAATTCCTTCAAAACTGTAATACTAAAATATAATTTTTTTACAACTCAGTTTCTGTGTCGATTGTTCACTGTAATACAAAATAACTCCCTGCAATATGGAGAGCACCACCTGCAGCAAGTGCCCGGAACCCATACTCACGAGGGAATCAATGTTCTGGTGCTCCTCCTGCAAGGAGAGTCTACATTTCGCCTGCGGTGGCGTAAGTGAAGGTCATTACCGAAAACTCTCCCAAGAAAAACGCAATAATACCAAATGCACTGGCTGCAAGACGGAAACGCGCAGTACGGCGCGTTCTACTTCCATTTCCAGGAAGGAGACCCCAGCGGCCAGCGCCACTAAAGTAGGAGAAACACAGCTCGACCTAATCACACATGAATTACGTCAAATCAAGACTGAGCTACAGGGATTCAAGAATGTCCAGACGAAATTATACGAAATGTTCGATGAATTCAAGGACTTCAAGGCCTCGCTAACATTCTTTAATAGCAAAATGGAGGGATTTGAAGAAGACTTTAAAAAATCTCTGATAAAACTACAAAGCATAGACTCCATTCAAAAAAAAAACACAGAACTCGAGGCAAAACTAACTATGCTCGAATTAAAGATCGACGATCAAGATCGGCAACAAAAAAATTTTACCGCCGAAATAAGAGGTATACCGGAGGTTGAAGGTGAGAATTTGGCAAATATTTTATTTAACATAAATCAAGAAATAAAAACAAACACTACGAAAAATGACATTGAGACCAGCTATAGGTCTCCGGTTAAGACAATCCCCCAAAAAACCAGACCTATAATTGTGCGGTTTAAGCACGTTCACGCAAGAGATGTCTTTTTAAACGATGTAAAAAGGTACAATATGAATGCTGCGTCTAAGGAAGACAAACTCAACACGACCTCAATAGGACTCTCCGGACCGCGCACGCCGGTATATATATCGGAACACCTGACTTCAACAAATAAACGCCTACTTTACCTAGCGAAGAAGACGGCTATTGATAAAAAATTTGCATTCGTATGGGTAAAAGCGGGACGAGTATATATACGCCAAACCACGGAATCGAGAGCTATACATATCACCTCTGAGAATATCTTACTTGCACTATGACTCACAAATGCAATCATACCCATACTACCTGTATCCCTTTTCAAAATGTTAATCAGAGTGTTCCTATATTTCATGATATTTCTATTCCTTTCAAAAAAATACTACAATATTGCATTGTTCAATCCCCAAATAAGCACGATGTCAGACATTTCAATTAATAATTTAATTATTAACATCGTGGTGCATTTATATTACCCACACATTATCAGGAAATTCTTATATGACAAATTTACAACTACATCATTGTGTCTCTCTGACCCCGCTACTTTACTTCCTTATTATAAGAAATTACTAGCTAACCCTCAATTCACCACTAATACCAATTGCAATTTTTATTTGTACCATTCGAAGAACATGAAATGGCTAATGTTTTCTCACAATTTATGTATTACAATAATTTATGTATATTATTTTATTTCAATAACTGAGCAACCAAACTTATGTACTCTTTGTTCACACATCAAAAACATAAATTTACCATCCCAAATTAATATTACCGTGTGGGTTTACTTACAGATAACTTACTCTAAAAATGATCCAACATTCTTATGAAATTCCCGATGAATCTATGCTCACATGCAACAATTATGTAGTTGATAATCCTAAAGACATAAATAAATACTGTTGGGAATCGTACAGTCTAAAAATTGTACACCAGAATATACGAAGTATTACCAATATTGATGATCTTCTCATATTTCTTGACCAACTTAAATTCACATTTGACATATTAGTTTTGACTGAGTGCTGGATTAATGAATACTATACCTCCAAAGAAATACAAAATTACACTGAATACCACACATCTATAAAAATAAATAAATCCAGTGGAATTGTTATCTATGTCAGGAACGAAATACAAGCTCAAGTTGACGAGCTCGCTTTATCACAAGCAAATTGTCTAAAAATAGTACTTAACAAAAATGTGTGCATATTTGCAATTTATAGATCACCATCTTTCAACAATATTGATACCTTTCTTAATTCACTACATTCCATCATTAACAGCACAAACAACTCAGAACATCAAATAATCATTGGAGACCTAAATGTCAATATAATCTTAGACAATCACCGTCAATGCGATGATTATTTATGTTTTCTGAGCGAAAACGGTTTCACTCCAACAATTAACACCCCCACTAGAGTACAAGGCACGAGCAAATCCTGCTTAGATCACATTAACATAAAAAATATTAAGTTCATAGACTCGTTTGTCATACACACAACAATTTCAGACCATTATACCACGGCGCTCGGTCTAAGAAATAAACCCTCCTCTGCTGCTAAAAACAAATATATTTCTAGAATAAATTACAGCAGCCTGCTCGAGGAGCTACGTACAGAAAAGTGGCATAACGTACTAGATCAGACTGACACTAACCAAGCAATGGACGAATTTATTAAGAAATTGCAATTCTACATATCTAATAACACTGTCAACAAATGTATCCCAAACAAACAATTTAAACTCATGCCATGGATCTCCCCTGGTCTTGTCAAATCTATTCACAGACGAAACCAACTCCACAAAATTGCGAAAAGGCAACCAGATAATATTTTACTACAAGAACAATATAAGAAATATAGGAACTTGTGCAAAAAATTAATTAAAACAACAAAAGAAAAATTCTACAAACAATATATATACGAAAACACATTAACTCCGAAACGTTTCTGGGATATATTTCGAAAAATCACCAAAACAAAAAATAATAAGTCGTCATTCATACAATCATTAGACACTAAAAACACAAACACTGCTGACCCCAAGGGGATGGCTAATTTTGCAAATCATTATTTTACTTCCGTAGGAGCTTCACTCGCTAACAAAATACTCGATAAATGTAAGAAAACTGAATCCAATCTAGCCAACATACCTTCAACTGTTTATAATTGTAAATCAGATGAAATTCAAACTACGACTAATGAAGTAATGAAAATGATAGATGAACTCAAGACATCGAATGCTTGTGGGCCAGATAAAGTGTCAACAAATTTGCTAAAAGTGTTGAAACCACTTATAGCTAGTACTATTGCATTTATCTGTAATCTTAGTTTCAAATCAGGCATATTTCCGAACCACTTAAAAGAATCAATTGTCATACTGATTCACAAAAATGGAGACAAATCGGATATACAAAATTATCGGCCTATATCTCTACTAAATTCAATCACAAAAATTATTGAGAAAATCGTCAAAAATCGTCTTAGTCTCTACCTAGAAAATTATAAGATCCTTTCCAAGAACCAATTTGGCTTTCGACCTGGTTTAGGAACAGAAGATGCTATTGCTAAACTGACTGATATTATTTCCAATAATATTGACCAGGGAGTTAAGTCCATCGCTCTCTTCCTTGATCTGGCAAAAGCTTTTGATACCATCTCGCATAAAATACTTCTGAAAAAACTACAGGCCATCGGCATTCAGGGACAGCTATTCAAATGGATGGATAGTTACTTAGCGAACAGATACCAAAAAGTTAAAATTAATGATACAGTTAGCGATCCCGCCCTTATATAATTTGGTGTACCGCAAGGGAGTACCCTAGGACCACTTCTGTTCAGTATTTATATAAATGATTTATGTAACAGTAATCTCTCCAATCACATCATAACATTTGCGGATGATACTGTCTTAATATTTGAAGGAAGAAACTGGAATGCTGTACACAACAAAGCAGAAGACGGTATTAACCAGCTTAAATATTGGTTAGATTATAATCTTTTGACTCTCAATTCAGAAAAAACAAAATTTATACGATTCAGTGCGACAGAAGCGGGCCAACCCAAAGAATTATACAATATTTTCATACATAAATGCATCGAATCAACTAACTGTAATTGCTATAAATTAGAATGCGTGAACAGTATAAAATATCTCGGTATTGTTATCGACAAACATCTTAGATGGGACGGACATATAGACCTTGTGACTACTAAGGTTAGAAAGCTGACGCATATCTTTATGCCAATTAGAAATATCCTATGTCTAAAAGATTTAAGACTCATTTACAACGCTATGTGTGGGTCACTATTAGACTATGCATCATTAGGCTGGGGTGGATGCGCAAAAATGGTTTTAGACCACTTAGCAAAGGCCCAAAAATCCTTACTAAGGGTAATCATGAAAAAACCTTTTAGGCACCACAGCGATTCACTATTTGAAGAGTTACGAGTTCTAGATGTCAGACAATTATACATAAGGAAAATAATTTTGAACACTCATAAAAAACGTCATCTCTACCCATCTATCGACCACTCTCACGACACCCGACACTCACGGAGGAATCCAATCGTACCACCCACAACCAAAACTTCACTTGCTCAAAGACATTTTTCATTCCTAGGCCCAAAACTTTACAACTTTATACCTGATGCATGGAAAAAGGAAAGCAAAGGTGCTCTTCGTAAATCGATCACTGTCTGGCTTCACCAATTAGGGAGAAAAGAGTGTGAACTCACACTTTTCCAAAAATAAAACAAACAAAATATCAAACACATTAAGAAAACAAAAAAACAAACAAAACTAAACAAACCAAACAACAAGTTAACATCAGTTAACCTTATAACTTTTTGCTTTTAATCTTTTATAATAATATTTTCTTTTAATGTATCATTATTTTTTAGTTATATATATATATTTTTTTTTTTTTAGTTATGTATATATTATATTACTTTTCTTTTTTTCCTCTTTTGTTTTTGTTCTTACAAAATATGTATGCGTGCATGAATAACTCAATTTTGACTGTCCTAAAACGGGAATTCCTCCTAGTTGGGCAGTCAAAGTATTTTTTATCTACATGTGTCATTGTATCATCACCTGTACTAAATAAAAAAAATAAAAAAAATAAAAAAAAAAAAATAAAAAAAAAAAAGTTCGCTGAAAATTTGTTTGAGTTTGTTCTTATTAGTGTCAGTAGTGTTTCAAGAGTATTGGAAGACTTAACGCATTATCTATGCACTGGAATGAGATATGGAGTTGACATAACACAGTTTAAAAAAACTAACAATGTGGTATACAGTAATACATGGTAAAGAAAGTCGGGGATGTCCGAGGAAGACTTACAGTATTATCTATGCACTGGAATAAGACGCGTAGTCGAGTTGAAATCGATATAATGTAGATTTTTAAGAGGAAGCCACAAGCCAAAAATGTGTATATTCTTGGTATACCTTATATCGTAGTTAATAGGCATTAAATTCACTTGACAAACGGAGTCTAGAAACGTTCGATTTCAAGCAAAAAACTGTTTTTTATTTATTTTATAAATAATTTTATAAGAAAGCAAAAAAGTTAATCAAGTGAAACTGTCACAGATAATCTTAGCTATAATATAGTGTTTTTTAAAAGTTGTTTCTTTTACTCCTTCATACATTTCTATTGAAAAAATTTATTTTTTAGTATTTTACTTTTATATTTTTTATTTAGTAATTTATTTTTTATTTGTATTCTACTCAAGGGAAGCGATAGAAAAACCTTTAATTTATCTAAAGCATGTTTTTTGGTATTCATAATGTTCACCAATTCCTTATAAAGATTAATCAAAATAGTGATTTGTCATAAAGCTTTGCCTTAACATGGTGAACAGTAATGGATGTAAGAAAAAGTCGACGACGTCCGAAGAAGACTTAGATCTGTTATTTTATCATTATTGGCCAGCTGTTTTATAAAACTGAAATAATAACAGAACTTGAATAGAACCTTCGCAGAAATTTGAAATTTGATGTATTGTTCAAATTCTGTTAAACGACCCGTCCTTATCGCATTATCTCTGCACTGGAAAGAGATATGGAGTTGAATTAATGTTGGTATAATTTAATTTTTCAACAGAAACAATTGTGATTTCATAATACTACTTGAAGTGAATGATAGAAAGAGTCGGGGACGCCAGAGGAACACATGGATCAATCAATTTGTGGTAAAATAAGGTGAACGTGATGAAAGAATGAAATGAAGATATTTAAGGAGAATGTATGACACGGTAGAAACAGTTGAGGACGCTCGAGGATGACATGGCACAATCACCTGAAAGAAGTACATAAAAAAGTAAATTTTTCATTTCTACAATATTCTTATTTTCGCCGTAAATGCATCCAGTTAAAATGCATCAAAACTATACTCCAAACCATTATTCATAACCCCGAGCATTGCCATCAAAACTATACTCCAAACCATTATTCATAACCCCGAGCATTGCCATCAAAACTATACTCCAAACCATTATTCATAACCCCGAGCATTGCCATCAAAACTATACTCCAAACCATTATTCATAACCCCGAGCATTGCCATCAAAACTATACTCCAAACCATTATTCATAACCCCGAGCATTGCCATCAAAACTATACTCCAAACCATTATTCATAACCCCGAGCATTGCCATCAAAACTATACTCCAAACCATTATTCATAACCCCGAGCATTGCCATCAAAACTATACTCCAAACCATTATTCATAACCCCGAGCATTGCCATCAAAACTATACTCCAAACCATTATTCATAACCCCGAGCTTTGCCATCAAAACTATACTCCAAACCATTATTCATAACCCCGAGCATTGCCATCAAAACTATACTCCAAACCATTATTCATAACCCCGAGCATTGCCATCAAAACTATACTCCAAACCATTATTCATAACCCCGAGCATTGCCATCAAAACTATACTCCAAACCATTATTCATAACCCCGAGCATTGCCATCAAAACTATACTCCAAACCATTATTCATAACCCCGAGCATTGCCATCAAAACTATACTCCAAACCATTATTCATAACCCCGAGCATTGCCATCAAAACTATACTCCAAACCATTATTCATAACCCCGAGCATTGCCATCAAAACTATACTCCAAACCATTATTCATAACCCCGAGCATTGCCATCAAAACTATACTCCAAACCATTATTCATAACCCCGAGCATTGCCATCAAAACTATACTCCAAACCATTATTCATAACCCCGAGCATTGCTATCAAAACTATACTCCAAACCATTATTCATAACCCCGAGCATTGCCATCAAAACTATACTCCAAACCATTATTCATAACCCCGAGCATTGCCATCAAAACTTGTGATATGATGCACTTTTACTGAGATAATACAGACGGAGGCCTCTAGCGTCAGAGTCGGGAATTAAGTAATTACAATCAAATGGATGGGTGGATAAAGCTTTACAGGGTCGAAGGCAGATGTCTCTGTGAGGTAGAGAGGGGGACCTATCGTAGGCCTCGATTAAACCTTCCACCAATCAAGAGGGTCCAAGAGATGCGAGGCGGCAAGTGGGCGTGGATTACCAAAACAGACAAAGGAATGGACTTTGTACAGGGCGGGGCTATCTCGATTTATTACAAAAAAAAACGGAAACCTTGTTAGTGGAGTGATACGATGACGTCATGGGGTTGGAATGCAAGGGTGTGGCGAACGGGATCGTAAACCATCGACAAACGAGGGGGACGTGTTTCAAGAAAGGTGAGAAACATAACGCGAACGGACTGAGGACTGAGAAAAATTGGTAGAATCCTACGTTAAGACATACCGGAAGTGGAAATCATTGGGGGAGAGGGCAGTTACACGCGTCACTTAAAAGAAAACAGCAGAAATAAGGGAAAAACGGAAAAATTACGTAAGAAAAGTGGAAAGAAAAGCAAACATTGAACTCCTATCGTAAGCATGACGTGGGACTGCAAAGAAACAGCGTTGAGGTTACAGGAGAATGATGGCGCGAAGGTAGTTGCGAAAAGGATACCAAGAGAAAAAAGGTTGGCGGCTTCAGACACTTGAAAGCGCTGATTTTGAAAAAAAATACGGACATGGTTTTGGGCCATCAAGGCACTATTAACAATTCAACGAGGTAATAAAATTAACCCGCGTCTTATGGGGACGAAAACACATTAAAATTAATGTATAAACAATTAGCGGGGAAATTATGAGAGAGTACATTCGGGTTTGTTTTGACAGGAGATTAAGGCCTCTGATTGATGCGAAATGAGTTGGGGGATAAAGACAGAAGATGGGCGTGTGGAAGTACCACCCGAGGTGACACCCAAAATTACAGAGAGGGGTTGCGAAAATCCAGTAATAATTCTTGGGAAAAGACTGACCGAAAGAATAGACAGGATATCAAACCGATGCGATCTAGAACGGGGAACAAAAACATAAACGACATGATGTAAACTGGGACGTCTCAACTAAAGCAAGTATCGATGGGAGCCTTAAATAGAAATAATCGGGGGAAAAAAAATGGAATAGCTATATTAGACCGTTTGTAAGGGAAGAGAACTAAATGTTAGAAGTAGGAGACGATCGTACGCGGGAGATTTAACATACACCGTTTGGATTGTCGGAAGTAATTGGTTTGGAAGGTAGAGGGGGAAACGGACGTGTACAGCGCCCTTGAGGTGATTTCTCACGAAAACGGCGCTATATAAATTAGCCAAAATATTATTACAAAATATTAAATTGTCGGAGGCAAAGTGAAGGAGATCAAAGCTAAGCTCATGAAAGCGTTAAAAACAAAGCGTATCACATCATAAACGACGGCCATTAAATAAATTGTGCGGACACGATAGCATTTAAAAATAAAAGGCCCGGAATTCACACTTCAAAAGGACAGCTCGCACTAGAGCGTTATATAGAAAAAGCCGTATGGGAATACGGGACCGCTTCCCAGTCCACGCCTGATCATTCTGTCACATGAAACGAATGCCAGGGTGTTAACCTTCTTGAAATGATCAGAATGGCCTAATTAGCATGATGCGACTATGGACTAAATAGAAAAGAACATACGAGTCGATAAAGGTTAGAATAGCATGTATTTGACGTGATTAATGAGGAAACGGGACTATAAAAGGGCTGAATTTAGAAAAAACTGGGAGTCTTTTCGTGAATTTGTGAGAGAGTTGAAACTCGCCGGGGACCGTTCAAACACGTCGCGCTGATTGGTATTTATTTGTGGACTTAGGAAAATTCCCTAGTTAAAGACATACAGTTAGATTCAGTGTTTGGAAAAAATAATATTAATATCGGACCTTAGAGAATTTTAGAATTTCAAAGAAGTAGTTAAACACAGTATTTGGCGTAATAATAAATTAAGGTTGAAAATTTTAATTAGTTTAAATTCAGTGAAAAAGGAAAGGGATTAGAAACGACACTACGGTGTCGCGTTATAAAGCGAGTTGTTAATACGAAGTGGTGGAAGAGGGGAAACGGCTATAATTCGAGATTAACGCGATCTTTCGTTGCGAGGAATTTAAACTAGGAAAAATGATAACAACAATAATTAAAGATAAAATAATTAATATCGGATCCAGAGAATTTCGGACTTCGGAGAATAATTCAGATTCAGTGTTCATGTCAACTCACGAATTCAAACCCGAAAAATGATAGAAATAATAATAATACTTTTAATACTGGTATGAAAAGGGAAAATTAAATCGCGTACTCCATTAACGTGCGATAAATAATAACCATACCTCGTTATAACAAATAATAAGAACAAAAAAAAAATACTGAGATTAAAGAACTCAATTCAGGGAGATAATCAGGGTGCGCGTTTAAGCTAGGCATTTACAATCTGATAGAGGAATTATTGATAGGTGGACGGAAACAAAAGAACAGGTTGTTTTGCCGTCGATTATCCCGGTGGATTAGAGGAGGGGGGCTCAGGTAAGTGATTTGCACAATTATAATAGATTTGCAGGCCAAGGATGGAGGCTACTAATCCTGCAGTTATTTGGAAGGCGCCAGTTGGGACCGAAATTATGTTACGTATTATCAAATGACATATGTATGCGTATATATGAATAAATGCATGAGTTGATAAAATAAATATCATTTATTCCATGACAACACAATTATCAATTATTACATGGACTAGGACCGTAATCGGAATCGGTCATTATAGTTCATTGTAGGTAAAGTACCTATTTATCGTGGAGATGATTCAAATAAGTGGGTCGGCCGAGCCGACTTTTGTAACACGATAATACAAAGGAAGAAAAAAAAATATTCATTTCAAACCGGCTTTAAAATAGACAGGGCATTGACTCGAGTTGTGCTGAGGGCAGGTTGATTTATTAGGGTCTGAAAGGGCAAACGGCCTTGAAGATTAACTGGGACACTAGGAACAGCTGAGTCTGGAATGCGGGGTTGGTTTCGAAAAAAAAATACGGCGGCTGAATGAATGGCTACTTGGGTAATAAAGACTTGCTTCGAGGATACGTACATAGCTAAAGCCATTCAACGGGAGGATCCAAAAATCAGCTAGTGTCTGAGAATAATTGAAGTAATTTTGAGCAGCAATTGAAAGTCTACGAACATAGCTAAAGTCATTCAACGGGAGGATCCAAAAATCAGCTAGTGTCTGAGAATAATTGAAGTAATTTTGAGCAGCAATTGAAAGTCTACGAACATAGCTAAAGTCATTCAACGGGAGGATCCAAAAATCAGCTAGTGTCTGAGAATAATTGAAGTAATTTTGAGCAGAAATTGAAGGTCTACGAACATAGCTAAAGCCATTTAACGGGTAGATCCCAAGGTCAGACGGTGTCTGAGGAATAATTGAAGTAATTTTGAGCAGCAATTGAGGGTCTACGAACATAGCTAAAGCCATTTAACGGGAGGATCCCAAAATCAGACAGTGCCTGAGGGATAATCGAAGTAAATTTTGAGTTGCGATTGAAAGTCTACGAACATAGCTAAATTCACTTAGCGGGAGGATCCCAAGATAAGGTGGTGCCTGAAGGAAAATTTGAATAAACAGGGCGGCAGACAGGAGAGAGGTGGAGTCTGGGGACGTGGCTAAAGGTCATATCTGAGTTGGTGATCTCTATAAATAAAATCATCAAACAAAAAAATCGTAATATATTATGTGTATCGTAAATTATTGGCGTGTATATTAGTACGTATATATCAGGCGAACTGGTTGGAATTCACAACTCCTTCTCGGCGATGCTTGGTCTGGGATGTACTGTATAAATAGTACATTGCAGATTATAAAAAAACAAAACAAAGTAAATTTATATATATTTCTTTATATGTACTGTCTGCAGGGGAGATGTATGTGGTCTGGTAACTATCGGGATGATACACTACGGCTACATACACGTCCTCTCAGAGGATGGGAACCAGCCTAGGAAACTGCTTTCCACAAAAACCGCAAGTATATTTTTGCATATAGAACGAAACCGGTTCGTTCTAAGTAGACGTAATTCTCGGAGGAGTTGGGATCTGGGAGCGTGAGGACTCTGTTGAGATCTGGACGTAGTATGTGACGGCCACAGGAATGGTCGACTAGGACACGGTGACTGAGGCACCAACTAGGAGATTGGGTCGAATGATCATGCAAAACCCAGATCGATACGGATCATTTTCACGTCTTGCAGGAGGTAGGAGCCAGATCTTGCTAAGCAAAGTAATATTCCGAGTTCGTCATATATGCAACAACTGAATCGTACTAACACGCTTGAAATTAGTCTCATGTTTACCCCATCTAGTAGGAGAGGACGGCAAGCCAGAGGGCCCCGGAGAGCAAATTATGATTGCAATGTACTAACAAATTATGTTTGACTTCCGTTTTGTGTATTAAGGTTTTATGACAGGTCGGGAGGACGGCTTGGGTGAACTTCTAAGGAGATCAGATTAAGGGAGGTAGACAGTATGGAGAAAACGGGGGTTTTAGGTATATTGATCCAACTTCGATTCGTTAACTTTGAAATTAACATCTCTGACTTCATCCCTGCCCTAAAGAGAACTAGGGGTTACCAAACAAAGTAATTAAAAACCCGATACCATAAAGCAAAAAAATCACACAACGTTTGGTGGGATTTAATTACAACTAAATACGAGGGAGTTACGTTGAAGGTCGTAACCGGCGTATTAATTAACCAAGTACATTTGTCTTTATATAAATGTATATATATTACTTGAAAACCATGAGTAGCCTTCGTAGCTACCAAAGGGAGAAAGAGTTCTAAGGATATTTTAATGCCAGTGGCCTAAGGTCACTTAGGTATTACAAAAAAAAAAAAATTCAAAGGGTGAAAGGAAGAGTCATCTCAAACTATACTCCAAACCATTATTCATAACCCCGAGCATTGCCATCAAAACTATACTCCAAACCATTATTCATAACCCCGAGCATTGCCATCAGAACTATACTCCAAACCATTATTCATAACCCCGAGCATTGCCATCAAAACTATACTCCAAACCATTATTCATACCCCTGAGCATTGCCATCAAAACTATACTCCAAACCATTATTCATAACCCCGAGCATTGCCATCAAAACTATACTCCAAACCATTATTCATAACCCCGAGCATTGCCATCAGAACTATACTCCAAACCATTATTCATAACCCCGAGCATTGCCATCAAAACTATACTCCAAACCATTATTCATACCCCTGAGCATTGCCATCAAAACTATACTCCAAACCATTATTCATAACCCCGAGCATTGCCATCAAAACTATACTCCAAACCATTATTCATAACCCCGAGCATTGCCATCAAAACTATACTCCAAACCATTATTCATAACCCCGAGCATTGCCATCAAAACTATACTCCAAACCATTATTCATAACCCCGAGCATTGCCATCAAAACTATACTCCAAACCATTATTCATAACCCCGAGCATTGCCATCAAAACTATACTCCAAACCATTATTCATAACCCCGAGCATTGCCATCAAAACTATACTCCAAACCATTATTCATAACCCCGAGCATTGCCATCAAAACTATACTCCAAACCATTATTCATAACCCCGAGAATTGCCATCAAAACTATACTCCAAACCATTATTCATAACCCCGAGCATTGCCATCAAAACTATACTCCAAACCATTATTCATAACCCCGAGTATTGCCATCAAAACTATACTCCAAACCATTATTCATAACCCCGAGCATTGCCATCAAAACTATACTCCAAACCATTATTCATAACCCCGAGCATTGCCATCAAAACTATACTCCAAACCATTATTCATAACCCCGAGCATTGCCATCAAAACTATACTCCAAACCATTATTCATAACCCCGAGCATTGCCATCAAAACTATACTCCAAACCATTATTCATAACCCCGAGAATTGCCATCAAAACTATACTCCAAACCATTATTCATAACCCCGAGTATTGCCATCAAAACTATACTCCAAACCATTATTCATAACCCCGAGCATTGCCATCAAAACTATACTCCAAACCATTATTCATAACCCCGAGCATTGCCATCAAAACTATACTCCAAACCATTATTCATAACCCCGAGCATTGCCATCAAAACTATACTCCAAACCATTATTCATAACCCCGAGCATTGCCATCAAAACTATACTCCAAACCATTATTCATAACCCCGAGAATTGCCATCAAAACTATACTCCAAACCATTATTCATAACCCCGAGCATTGCCATCAAAACTATACTCCAAACCATTATTCATAACCCCGAGAATTGCCATCAAAACTATACTCCAAACCATTATTCATAACCCCGAGCATTGCCATCAAAACTATACTCCAAACCATTATTCATAACCCCGAGAATTGCCGGGTACACGTCAGCTAGTAAAAAAACCCGCGATTTACAGCTATCAAAATACGTAGTAAGTTAAATCATCAATAAATTTTTTTTATTTAATATAGATATATTATGTAAGTGGGTACAGTGGTGTTATATAAATTACATATCGGTACAAAATATATTTTTATTCGCAATCTTACCTAAGAAGAAACTGGTTCTTGTGCTTGTAGAACGAGTTACACTATAAGGAAAATAGAATAACATTATGCAATAGGTAAGTATGTATATATAATAGGAACAATTAAAACTTCTGGATCATCTATATGTGTAGGTGTACATATATAGGATTCTGTTAGATACCAAATATTGAGCAATTAAGGGAGTAATTAGAAACATTTAAATATAGTACATTAAATATAGTAGATTGTTTAAACATTTATAAATGGGAAAAATTAGACAGAAACATTTAAGAAAGAAGAAGACACACTAAACAGGATTAAAAAATGGCTAGACTACCATTCACTTACACCAAATGCTAATAAAACCAAATTCATCACTTTCAAAATAAAAAATACAAAACTCTGAAGAAAACCTTAACTTGAAAATTCATAGCCCGCATCATTTAAATGAGCATTGTGATTGTCCCTCGTTAGAAAACGTTGACCATATAACGTATCTAGCTCTAAAAATTGATGGAAATTTAAAATAGACCAATCACATTTACTATTTAGATAATAAAATTAAAAAACTAAGTTATTTTTTCAAAACTATCAGGAATTTTCTTATTAAAAAAGACTTAATCAAAATTTATAAGGCTCTCTGCCAAATCACTGTTAGAATACGGTATTATTGGATGGGGCAGTGCAAATAAAAATATACTAAATCCACTGATTAAAACTCAAAAAGCCATAGTGAAAATTATACTGAAAGTTCCTGTAAGAACTAGCACTGACGAAATCTTCACCAATATTAACATCATGTCAATTAAACAACTATATTCTAAAACTATACTAAATTACATTAATAAGTACAAAACCCAAGAAATAACAACAAACACGTACAATAGAAACACTAGATCTCATGGTCAAAAACTTATCCAACAAATAACTACTAATACAACTTTTGGGCAAAAAAGCTTCTTATATCATAGTATTAAACTCTACAGTAAAATACCACTCTCACTCAAAAACCTCAACATTATAAAATTGAAATCTCAAATAAAAAGCTGGATACTTAACATAGGGCGATCTGATATAGAAAATATACTGATATCAAACACAGACTAAAACAGAATCTACTAAACTGAACTATACAAAAAAACACTATCTTACTTATTTTAAAATTATTAAAAAAAAAAATTATACTACATGATATATGTTCATAATTAAATTCATATGTAACTTTGTTGTAATATTAATTTTCTTATAATTAAATTATAATATGTAAATGAAATCCTCAGCACGGGAGATCCCAGTTAGGATATCATTATCTCTATATTTTACTAAGAAAAGAAGACAATAAATTTTTATATTTTTCCGATTTTATGTCCGGGTTAAGTCTTCCCCAAAGGAAAAACTAAACCCTTCCACACACTTTTCCACAAATGATCACCTAGTCAATCAACATTATGTAAGTGCATTATATAAGCAAAATAAAAAGAAAACAATACAAGAACAACACGTCAACCCACCATAGATCTAATGGGAAAATAATTCACCGACTCCAGATATTTTCATATTAGAGGGTTCGGCTCGGTAGAACTCCTAACAGGAGTAACTTCCTTTCCGTCCTTCCTTTCCTAACGTTTCCTTCATAATGTGGCTCTTTTAATTTGAAAGTTAGCTGACGCTTGCCATGGTGAATAGTGCTTATAGTCCAACTGGCTCCTGGAATGTTTGGGAGCAGTTGGGACTTGTGTGTGATGTTCACATAAATATTCGTTTTTACAGATATGGTAAATGACCCTGAGGCAATGGCGGCAATCCGTGGTATGTGGTTCAAAGCATTGGAAGATAGACTGTCCCTGGTGTGTTTGCTGCAGCAACCGGGGGTGGGGGCGGGGGCAGGAGGGGGCAGAGCGAGGGGCGGCGGTACTCCCGCCCATCCGCCGGTCATCGTGGGCGTCAATATACTGGTGCACACTGCCAAGGACCACAAGGATCCGGAGGTAAATGAATTTAATCAAAGATGTTGGCTTTTACAACAACTTCCAGAGTGGAAGATACTCTCCAAATCTCTCTTGCTTCGCCGTTGCTTAAATTGGCTTTGGCCGTGTCTGGTGACCAAATTTGAGTAGCCAGTTACTTCCTCACATTTCTCTCACCCCCACCATACTTTAGCTACGACACTGCTAAACTAACTAACTAACTAACCATCACGCCGTTTCCCCATAGGGGTAAGCAGATAGGACGAACCGCCAAACAACTCGGTCTTGGCACACACTTCTTGTCTCATTCACATCCATACATCGTCTCATACATGATACTCTTCTATTATTCTGACTCTTGACATGGCCCGACTCGAGAATCTGATTCCTTTGACCGTGACATGTCTTGCTAGGGCATCCCCGACTTCTGCCATTCGCATTTGCATCATATATCCTCCTTTCTTCGCTCATTCGCTCTACATACCCAAACCATCTAAGCATCCCTTTCTTAATCTTACTCTTTACGCTTAAATCAGCCTTGCACTCTTTGCGGAACTCCACATTTCTCGCACGATCGTATATGGTTTTACCACTCATTTCAACAGCATTCAATCTACTTTAATCCTTTTTCATTTCACTGCTCACGTAACTAATGTGCAATACTTGTTCCAGGTCAGGCCTGGAAGCCTCTTCTTCCGCGTGATCTCGTCCGTGTTACACGTGACGCACGAGGTGGACGTGTTCACGCAGTACGGCGTGACGGAGTACCTGGGGGCCTTCGGACTGTCTGTGGCGCGCGCCTACCGCGGTCAGAACATCGGCGTGGAGATACTTAAAGCGAGGTGAGGTGTTAGTAATCACACCTAGAACAACCAACAATGTCACCAGTACTGGAAATTTTGTAACCGACTTTGAATTCTCGTGGTGGGTCCCATTTCCCGGTGGCTTTTTGAGATTACCGTTCGCTGCCAGGATGGTATCCGTGTATCCCATGGATACCATGTGTCTATGAGGATCCCCACTTAGGGCCGGTATTTCAGTTGCTAAGAGGAATGCACAATACGAAAATGTGTGTATTCTTAGTGTGCTTTTATCATCACAAATATATGTAATAAGCATAAAAATCGCTGGATAAACAGATTCTAGAAACGGTCGATTTCAGCGTAAAAGACGTTTTCTTATTTATTTTGTGAATTAATAATGTTAGAAGAAAGAAAAATGTTAATCAAGGGAAACTATCACAAATAATCTTTGCCATAATGATATTTTTTTAATTGTTTCTTATATTCGTTCATACTTGTTTTATGAAAATATATATTTTTTATGAAGTAATCAATAATTTTATTTTAACTCTACTCAAGGAAAACAATAGGAAAACTACAATTTATCCACAACATATTTTTTGATAATCGTAAAGTAGTAAAGATTAATTGAAAATAGTAATTTAGCATTGAGCTAAGCTTTCAAATAGAAGAAGATTTTAGGAGGCCTTGAGGAAAATAATTTCTCTCAGTGCCTATGTCATTTTTGGAGATGCTGGGTGGATGGACCTTTTAATAAAAGGAAGGATAGGAAGTTCTGAAAGGGAATAGAGTATGATGAGGAGTGGGTCAGCGTCTCCAGGTGTGACGTATGAATCCATCCCTCCCACTGCGATGCAAGGCGATGGGACGAGAGAGTCCGGCCGAAGACGTCAAAAAGTGTCTCCGTCAACTTGCCTCACCCGATCCCAGGTGTATCCGCTGTCCAGACCTGGACAAAACTCCCCTGAACCCGGGCACCCCTGATATGTCATCAAACGTAGCGAATTCAAGCAGAGGTGTTCGTTATCCGATAAATGGTTCCTGTTGCGAGGTTCCCGGAAAGGGAGTTATGTAAATACGAATAATAGAGTGAGCGCGATTATATTTTGAAAAAGTGATTGTATATAATAGGCATAAGCCACTATTGTGAAAATATTTAATAAGACACCAACTTATTTAAAATAGAGCAAAAATTACAAGACATCGAGGTTAAGTAGCATTTAAAGAAACACTGTGAATTTGTTCATACCTATAGCATGTTAAATATCACATATTGTATATCTATGAATCTGATGTGTTTTTCATATTTATAAATATTTACTATCAACTCGGATAATTAATAGAGATTGTCTTAAAAAAATACATTTATTTTAAGAGCTTATTAGCTAATGTGTTCAATGAAAGTGTGAGAAATTCAGAATGCGAGCTTGAGAGATATTTATTTTCGTCAAGTTGCTATCGGGTAGATTTCCTGAAAACCCAATCCGACTCATCAAATACCCATACTAAAATACCGGTCCTTCGTGCCATCAAACTCAAAAAGTCACCTGTTGATCTGTTCGTGGCCTCTCCCATATACTCCGTTCCTCCCGCCTCCAGGTTCTTGAGGCACCCTGTTATATTGCAAGCCTTTATAAATACATATTTATGTTTCCCGTTCACCACAGTTAATTGTGAATTTAGCGATATAGGCCCGGTACATCAGATGATTTTAAGCTCCGCTTGGTTGGAATGTCAAGCTTATAATTACAATGTATTATAATCCGTATATATGTAGGTCGTCAGCCTAGATATCCAATATCACATATATTGTTTATGATATTACTGCAGGAACGTGGCTATTTTTTCTTTGTAAAACCAAACTACTCGAGATCGCGAGCTTTCAAAATGCCAACGACCGCGTTTTTTTGGCGGGTGTAATTTCCGAGTTGATTTTTGATAAAGTTCCACACTTCAATCAGCGTACGAGGATAATAATTTTAAATAGTATTTATTTTGCTGGAGTTGTACAATTTTCATGAAATTATGACGAATTAACCGCTGATAACAAACTGTCCTGAGGTTGAATCTTTTAAAATCACTCTTATCTTGCCAG
Organism: Hesperophylax consimilis; assembly: GCF_061612785.1. Classification (NCBI taxonomy): domain Eukaryota; kingdom Metazoa; phylum Arthropoda; class Insecta; order Trichoptera; family Limnephilidae; genus Hesperophylax; species Hesperophylax consimilis. The sequence goes on along the minus strand of NC_142862.1, from coordinate 2,476,330 downwards.
AATTTTATATTGATTATTAATTAATGACATCCATATTCCTTACTGATTAAATGATGTAATAGTCTATACCAGTGTTTCCCACGGTGGGGCGTATGCCCCACCGGTGGGGCATAGCGCCTCAGTGGTGGGACACCACGCTTCAGAGATGAGACACGTAGGCATTCCACATATAAAGGAGAATACTCATCGGTCATACAAAAAATGCCTGAGATGTACAAAATTGAAGTATACGTCAAATTGTACCTTAAATAAATTGATACCCGTTACAATTCCAATAATTATCTAAAATCACAGAAACTATGCAGGATGTAGCTGTAGTTGTTGTATTGCTGAATTGTTTTATACCTACATAATGTATAAGTATAGTGAGGAAACCTATAATTGGTTTCTTAGTTAAGTAAATTGCACACGTATAAACCAACCAAGTAACTGTTAATTTTCCTAAAATAAAATATGTAATTACGATTAGAACATGATACATGATTTATCCTAAGCATGGGTGCGAATTTGTAACATTAAGCTGGAAATTAGTGAACACGAATGATCACAGTAAGAACATGAGAATGGATTTTGCTTAGTTTGAGTGCGAATGTGTCTTTTAAGCTTGACTTTTGTGAATACAAATAGTTACACTAATAAAATGAGAATGGTTTATCCTAAATATGAGTGATAATGTAGATCGTCAAATTTGACTTCCATAAACATGAATAATTACAGTAAGAATTGTTTTTTTTTAGTATGAGTGCTATTGTTTCTAACTAAACGTGACTTCTGTGAACATAAATTATCGCAGTAAGAACATGAAAACGGTTTATCCTTAGTGTAAATGCGAATGTGAGTCACTAAGTTTGTCTTTTGCGAACATTAATAGTTACAGTAAGAACATGAGAACTAGACTTGAATGACTTCAATATTTGAGATTTCCTATTCCCGTATAGATTTCCCATAAAATTATAACCATCTCCCTTAACTTTAACGGCACATAGCACTCTCTTTAGGGTGAATTGCCTAATACAAAAAAAAAAGAACATGAGAATGGTTTTGCCTTAGTATGAATACGAATGTTTGCCATTATGCTTGACTTCTGCGAACGTGGATAGTTACAGAAAGAACACGAGAAAAGATACGGGTTTACCTTAGTATGAGTGTGAATGTGTCTTATTATGCTTGACCATGAATAATCACAGTAAGAAAATAAGAATAAAGTTTCCTTAGAATGAGTGAGAACGTGTTGCAATAACTGTGACTTCTGTGAAAATGAATAATGACAGAAGAAAATGAAAATAGTTTATCCTGAGTCCTCGTATGAGTGACCACGTATGCCATCAAAATTGGCTTGCGTGAAAATGAAGAATTACATTAATAAAATGATAACGGTTTTTTGCTCAGTGTGAGTGCGAATGTGAAATTAAGGCTTAAAGAAGAAACTCACACTAAGAATTTGCAAAGAAACTAACACAAAATATCCTAACATTACTTTGCATGCCAGAAAATTATTATAAACCTTTCCCTCAACTTATTTGGTGGAACGTGGTTTTAGCGCCATAAGCGATTTACTCACTAAAAAACTAAATCGATTGAAAATAACTAAAAGAGGGGACCTAAGACCGAAATTAACTAAGTTAGATCCGGAAATAAAATTTCTTTGTAGCAAGGGTAACTGAATTTAATTTCAGTTGTAATATATGTATTAGAAAAGGTTTTATTCAATTTCATTAGGGGTTCATATGTTTACAAACATTTTACAATATGATTTTAAAATTTACCTGCTGTTTCATAAAAAAGGTGCCGGTGGGGCATCTGACTTTTGAAAAGACTACGGTGGGGCATGGCATAAAGAAGACTGGGAAACACTGGTCTATACTGAGAAAATGAGGAAATTTACGTAAATTTCGTGAGACGTAAATGTCAGATTTAATATATTGTGTTACTACTAGCGCCTCGGCGTCCAAAAAATTAACTATTCTGTGGTTCATCAAGACGAGGAATGTTGCACATAGCGAGGATGCGGACTAACTGATATAATGGGCCATAGTTTTCCAAGGAATATCTTTGCTTCTAAAATTGACATATTATTGGTTATTTTGCGGGGTGCACTTTTGCAAAACCGTTGGTCTGTGCAGGTCTGTGCCTCACGGCCAGAGTGATCAATCCAGTGGAGTCTCATTGTGCTACCTCCCACTTTTACCTTATTACCTTGACAGTAGCCAAATCTAAATAGATAAATAGTAAACTTCACCAGAGTTCATCGGGCTTATGGACTGTATCTCCTGATTTCACAACGTGTCTTCTGAGAAATATCTGCGCTTCTGAAAGTGACATATTATTGATTATTTTCCAGGGTACACCCCTTTGCAAGGCTGTGGGACTATCACAGTGTTCACCTCAGTGGAGCCCGATTGTTCTATCTCTCAATGTTTATACCTTACTAGCTGATAGACGTATAGGAAATAGGAGATCATCCTTAGGAGATAGACATATACCGTTGCAAACGTTTCTGTAGGCCTTTTTAAGATACATAATTCCGTAGTAAATTATTTTGATGCATCTCATAAGGTTTAGCCAGCGTTAGCAAAGTAATCGGCTATAAAACTATACAATTCACTTCCAACACAATATAAAACATCTAATCTTACAGAATACAAAAAACACATATGGAACTGGCTACAATCCTTTTAATATTTAATTTTGATATATTTCACATTAGTTTTTGTCAAAACTATGTAAAAATCGATTTTATATTTTAATTTTTATTGTTTCTCTGTGTAACTAACTCCACTGTAATGTTTACTATTATATAACTTTACAATTGAAAAAGTCCTCCACAACACAGGTGAACTTCTAGCGTGGAGGACAATATACTATACTTTTGTAATACTAATATATTTAAGAATAAAAAAATTAAAATTAAAAATCGCCTAAAAATATTTTTATTCTGACTTGTTTACAAAACTTCGACCTTTCTCTACTTTCCACAAATGTAATAATATGCATGTTTTATATATATATATATAAACCTTCCGGAAGAAAATATCAAAATAATAGTGAAAACTCTATCAAAATTCGTTGCGTAGTTTAAAAAAAATAAGCGCACAGACAGACAGACACGGATAGCGACTTTATTTTATACCATAGGATTTTCCAATAAAAGGTATTATTTTGAATAGCCCGCTATTTCGGTAGATGTAACTTTGATGCTGTCATTTTTTGACATTTGACAAGTAGAAACTACGCCATTAATAAAAATGGAACGATACACGCTTCAACAACGCATGGAAATTATTAAACTTCACTATTATTCATTATTAGAATTCCATCGAAAAATCATCTTGAGTGATGAGGCCCATTTCCACCTCGGTGGCTTCGTCAACAAGCAAAATTGTCGCATCTGGGGCTCGGAAAACCCAAGAGTTACTGTTGAAAAGCCTCTCTATCCTCAACTGACTGTTTGGTGCGGTTTATGGTCCGGCGGAGTCATTGGACCTTACTTTTTCGAAAATGAGGCTGGAGCAACAGTTACGGTGAATGGATTGCGCTATCGAGAGATGATTAATGATTTTTTATGGCCGAAATTGGATGGTATTGATCTGGACAACGTTTACTTTCAACAAGACGGCGCTACGTGTCACACAAGCAACGAAACCGTTGATCTTTTACGGGAAAAGTTTATTTGAATATCAAAATAACACCTCTTATTGGAAAACCCTGTATTTAGAGATTACCTTTACAGTATCCCAATCTATTTAGTAAAGTTCACTAGAGTTAATTGGGGCAGCCATCTATGGCTCCTGGACTCACAGCGTGTCTTCAAAGGAATATCTAAAAATATAACATTGACATATTGGTTCTTTTCCAGGGTGCCCCTTTGCAAGGCTGTGGGGTTGTCCCTCACGGCAACCGTATTTACCGCAGTGGAGTCCCAAGTCCTGGCTGCCAAGTGCGGTTTCGTAGATGTCGGGGAAGTGTCCTACCAATATCTGGCCGACACCTACATATTCCCCATGAAGGGGATTACAACTGTGTCCATGAAGTACATGGCTCTTCCTATTAGATAAATCATAATTACGCATCACCACAAAATGATAAAATAAAAAGTTTTATTTCGTTTTTGCCACGTGTTGAAAACCAAAATGGCTACTTCCACATTAGGCCGCAGAACGCATCGAACCGCTCCCAACTAGCAAATAAATAATCAAGCAGTAAAATAGGTGTACGAAATCAAGTACTGGGAATGTAATACTATTGTTTTATTATTATTGTTTTCTAGAATAAAAAATTACAAGTTAGTTAAAAGGAATAGTCAAATTTTAACATTACAATAAGTGGGGAAACTTTCAAGAGTTATTAATAACTATTAATAATCTCCAACAATTTACTTGGAAAACAATAAGGGCATACGTAAAAAAAACATAATAAATCTATTATTCAAATAAAAATTAAAACATACACATGATCTGTGTATTTTTTTTGGTTTCACTTAGAATTGAACCTTCCTTCCCAGAGAGAGGCTCTTAATTTTATTGATGTAAACTTTTAAAATTGCTTTTAAAACTAAAAAAATTTAATTATATATTTGCAAGTTGGTAGCGACATATTGCGTTGTGCGGCCAAATGAGGACAGACATTGAAGTAAGTAGGTACTAATTACAAAATAAATATACCTACTATTTATTATTACAACCGATGTTTTTATAGTTAAATTACTTTCTTCTGATAATTACTGTGATAAGTACCTATCGATTTGTTACGTTTGTAATAATATTGTTTACATGTAATTGGTACTAAGTACAAAAAATATACCAACACTTACTCTTTATTATTATTAAAATGGATTATAAATAAATTATATTCTTGTTAAAACTCTTTCTTCTGATAACTGTGATATTTGTTATATTGTTTATAAGTAATTAGTCATTTTCTTTGTTTGTTGAAATTATTAAAATTTATTTTGGTTGTTGGTAAAACGATAAAATAAAATATTATGCTAAACTTGTTTTTGTTTTATTATTAAAAGTTGTTCTTATTACCTATGTACTTTATACTTTTATTAGAAACTAGCTGTACCCCGCCACTCATTGCTTTGGCTCAGTCTGTGTGTGCTGATAGAGAAACAATAGTACATTTTGCTTTTATGTCCAATAGATGGCGCTGTTTTTTTTTTAAAGTGTGTTTTTACCTGTAACAGGTGACATCTATACATATAATGTCACAGCGGTGCTGCCAAGGTCTGGTATCTATGAGAGGATATTGCGTCAGCGCTCTATTAGCAACAGACACATACCTGGACGGATGACGAACCTCGTGCTGGCACTGTTGGTGGACGCGGTGGACTCTCTCGCTGCAGCAGCTGGCCCAGTTTCTTTACTACCTAGGATCCTTACTGCAGAGTCTCCATCTTCCATCTTCGTGTCACCTGTTCCTATACTTCATTTTACTTAACTTAAGTTCACTTTATTTTTGTAATATTTATATTTTTGAAATACCTGCATCAACTGTAAAGCGCCCCTGAGGTGATATCTCACAAAAGCCGCGCTATACAAATTGTCCAATAAATAAATTATTTAATAAGTATATAAAAACCCACGTGTTTTCGAACAAAATGTTGTGACAAAATTTTAAGCAAACGAACATTTTTATTTTGATATTTATGTATCTGTTATGAAATGGAATTAAAAAAATCAATGGGTGTCTTCACCGATAGCTCTCGAGAGGCGTAATCATATATAATATGTAAGGTAAATACGTATTTTTGCGCTCGCAAAACTCTAAAAGCACTCGACCGATATCACTGAAGGTAAACTTCTCGAATCCCGCAATTTCTGCTGCAAGCAAAGGCTTTTTAAAAAAACACCACTTGATTTCAACTTGAATATCAAGACAACTATTTAAGTCTGGGGTTCATTCATCTTCATTACACAAAATATGTGTTTAGAACTTATGCATATTTCCTAACCTTCAAACTTAACTTTGATTGAGATAAAATGAAACTTCAATTCATCTTTTACCACTTCCCACCACGTAAATAGTCATATCTTGTAGTAATTAAGATAAAACCAAGTGCTATTTATTTATTTGTTTTGCGTATTAAGCGTTCAGCGGAATTCGACAAGTTTATCTTGCTTAAAATTTTAAACGTTTATTCTTATTAGTGCCAGGAGTGTTTAGATAGTGCTGAATGTTAGAAGAAGTCTTTGACCCCCGAGGAATATTTAACGTAATATTTCTGCACTGGAATGAGATACGGAGTCAAATTAAAGACGATGTAATGTAGTTTTTAACAGAAACATTGTAGTATACAGTTGTTATGGTGGAAAAAGTCGGAGACGCCCGAGAAATACAATAGCAAGAACGAAGCATTGCGAGATTTACCAGTAATATATAATATTACACACATAGCACCGCTAATAAATTTAATATAGCCAGCAGAAAGAAAACACAACTTCACAGTTTGTAATACAGTTCCATTTTATGATAAAAGCGGCGGACAGGTATGGCCTATTTCTAATAGAAAGAACAGAAACAATAAAGCAAAAAAGACAGGTATGTCCTATTTCTAATACAGAAGGACAGAAACACTAAAGCAAAAAATACAGGTATGGCCTACTTTTAATACAAAGGACAGAAACACTAAAGCACAAAAGACATGTGTGACCACAGACATAGGAATTAATAGACGAGAAGATAATGGCGAGGGGTAAAATCAACTGTTGAAGAACGAAGGGAGTGAAGCTGACTGTGATTCGTCAATAAATCAATCTGACAGTAAATAGGCATCTCGCATTATAATATCAATATTTACTTCTTAAAAGTAAAATCTGCTTTTGAATGAATAGACATTTTTACATGGGAGCGCAAATTACTCGCCACGTTATGAACAAATTTGCGAAGTCCAAATTCGGCAAAAAAATTCGGTTCTATTTTCAGAGTCGAATATTTCGTTTAAGTATTTAGTTAAGACACTTTTATAAATGTTCATAATTTACTTCCCAGCAACCAACCAGCTTTGTGTTTCGCGTCCAGACGTTTCTCGATGTGATAGTATATGTTTCTAAAACTGATCTATATTATACGATGTGAATATGCTTAAAATAAAGTAAAATAATGCTTATATATGGAATGTAATACGACAATTGGGTTTATTCTCTTCTTCACATCTATTTTTAACAAGTTTTCATAGTACAAGTCAACATTTTGCCGTGTTATTTCGTAAAATGAACCGATGATGCCTCGACCATAGTTCGCACAAGAATGATGACGTCACGTTTTCAAATTTCACTTGAGGCCATACGCGAGCACAGCCGGCTCCAATGGAACCGGTATGGGGAGTGGGGATAATACGCTTTTAATCACTTAGGGCAGGTCTACTAATATTCATATTAATGTGTGTGACCTATTTCTAATGCAAAGGACAGATAGCAAAAAAGACAGTTATTGCCACAGACATAGGAATTAATAGACGAGAAGATAATGGCGAGGGGTAAAATCAACTGTTGAAGAACGAAGGGCGTAAGACTGACTGTGATTCGTCAATAAATCAATCTGACAGTAAATAGGCATCTCGCATTATAATATCACCATTTACTTCTTAAAAGTAAAATCTGCTTTTGAATGAATAGACATTTTTACACGGGAGCGCAAATTACTCGCCACGTTATGAACAAATTTGCGAAGTCCAAATTCGGCAAAAAAATTCGGTTCTATTTTCAGAGTCGAATATTTCGTTTAAGTATTTAGTTAAGACACTTTTATAAATGTTCATAATTTACTTCCCAGCAACCAACCAGCTTTGTGTTTCGCGTCCAGACGTTTCTCGATGTGATAGTATGTGTTTCTAAAACTGATCTATATTATACGATGTGAATATGCTTAAAATAAAGTAAAATAATGCTTATATATGGAATGTAATACGACAATTGGGTTTATTCTCTTTTTCACATCTATTTTTACAAGTTTTCATATCACAAGTCAACATTTTGCCGTGTTATTTCGTAAAATGAACCGATGATGCCTCGACCATAGTTCGCACAAGAGTGATGACGTCACGTTTTCAAATTTCCTTTGAGGCCATACGCGAGCCAAGCCGGCTCCAATGGAACCGGTATGGGGAGTGGGGATAATACGCTTTTAATCACTTAGGGCAGGTCTACTAATATTCATATGTCTATGGTTATTGCCTATTTCTAATACAAAGCAGAGAAATAATAAAACTAAAAAGACAGGTATGGCCTATTTCTAATACGAAGAAAGAAAAGGTAAGTATACAGCTTCATTTTATTTATAAGCGGCACCAAGCTACAGTATTTTTATGATATTATTCTGAAATAATAGCTAAGGTGGTAATACGAAATAGACCAGTACTTAATAATGTTATTTCTCTATGACGTCCAGCTTTGAACAAAGGACTTTCTTAAATTTAATTATTAATTTTTTTATGTGAAACCACACAAGAGTCCCAACTGATCCTCACCGTCTGGGAACAGTGACATTCCATGGCATCTCAATTTGGGGATGCCATGGGATCATAATATTGATGAAAACAAAAATAAATTCAGACACAAAATTACAAAATAGATTAAAGAACAAAAAAGACAATATTACCAAAATTTAATAACATAAAATAATAAAACCTACACGTAAGACTCAACCCCAATTGGAAATGCCTTGCATAGCATACCCAATTGGGGTATGTCGTGAGGTTGAAGGTAGTGGGGTGGGGAAGGAAATGTGGTACAGGAAGGTGAGAAAGTATCTGGCAATACAAATCTGGTCACCACACACGACCAAAGCTATTGCAAGCAACGTTTCAATTTTGAATGCTGGTTAATTGAATTCTGAATTTTTACCCGCGACCTCCAGCTTGCTAGTCGAGAGCATTACCCCTCGACCACGGAGGCCGCCATGATCTCCATAAAACGGTTACGCACCAATGTACCTTGTAAACATCACACCTATTAACTATAATAGTAATATTACTATTTAAAAAATTTATATATAAAGATGCAAAAGTCGGTCATTTTGAATACATGTAGGATAACAAAAGATTTTTTAAATATTTATGTTGAGGGATCAGTAGGATTTATAGGCCCTGTTAGAAGTTCTACCGAGCCGAACCCTCTGATATGAAAATATCTGGAGACGGTGAATTTTTTTTCCCATTTGATATCTGGTGATTTGACGTGTTGTTGTTCTTGTATTGTTTTGTATTTATTTTACTTATATAATGCACTTACATAGTGTTGATTGACTAGCTGATCATTTGTGGAAAAGTGAGTGGAAGGGTTAAGTTTTTCCTTTGGGGAAGACTTAACCCGGACAACTAAATCGGAAGTTTAAAAAAAAAAAAAAAAAAAAAAATAGTTAATAGGTGTGATGTTTACAAGGTACCTAATTATAAAATTTAAGGCCGCCCGAAGACGAGAGGCTTTAATTGCGGTGAATGTTGAAAAGTACTCCAAAATTCAAACAATTTTTTAAAAAAGACTCCCTAATGTCTCGTCGCTTGTGTGCGCAGCTTCATGGATTTTTATGTCCGCAACTGTTCCAACCAACTGTCGCCGCGACGAAAGTCTCTCGTCTACAAGCACTCTAAAAGTTTCTTTTAGCGTCGTTCAAAAATGCCCTTCCATAATATTACATTAATTTCATTCATCAACCAAATAAATGTTATGAATAGTTTATTCTGACAGCTGTCAGAAGTCGGTGTGGCGTTTTACGTGCAGCGGGCATAGATTAAAACATAAAATAAAAGTGTACCGTTTTAGTATTGCACTATTTTTCGATTTCATCATCGAAAATTAACAAAAATGATTATATTTTGTAACGAGAACAACGCCTCGGCGTTGAAACTCGTCGTTTGCTCTAAATTTGCGAAGAAAAATATAGAAATAAAACTGGTAAACGTGAATGGTGAGTCAGTTAAATATGGCATACGGATGCAAAGAAAATGCATGCATTATGAATGAAAATGTTAACTTATGCATGAATTTCCCGTTTTTTTTTATTATCCTTATTTGTTTCTCGCTAAAAGTGCTGACCATTGTGTTATGTCTTTACTTTCGTGTTATAACGTAAGAATTTGAGGTTATAACTATTATTTCATCATTTACACCGGAAACGATGAATAAAACCGATAATACTGAATTTTCTTTTCCTATAAAAATTTATACAATATGGTTAAACGCATGTGATCAAAACCGTCCCTGTCAGTTTTGTTTTTCTTTGGTTTTCTATGCAAGTATTGTGTCCTACTTATTCTACGAACCTCATTCAGGCCAATGTCAATGTACTTTCCTGTTAACAGTAGCCATTTCTTTACCACTCGAAGACATAGATAATTATTGCAAAAACACAAGAATTTCTATGAGAAAAACTTTATTTATAAAGCTGCATCTACACACGCTAGCAACTCACTCAAAGGCATGCCAGTAGCGGTCTTCAGCGTGCTAATGGCATGTTTCGCTGCTAGTAACTTGCATGCTAGTAGCTCATATGCCATTCAATCGCACGGCGTTTGATTTTTCGTGTGCCAGTAGCACGCGGTGTGAGGTAGGGAGGTAGTGGGGGACGCGTAGCATGTAGAATACAGGTTCGCCGCTTAACAAAACTAAAATTGCAGTTCGTTTTTTATTTCTACACGGACCTCCATCTCAAACTAGAGATGTGAGTATCTAGTATGCCTATAAATAACGTGTTTATACTGACCAACAAGCATGCAAGTAGTTAGCATGCCAGTTAATCACCAAAAGCATGCTTTTCGCTGGAATGTGTATCTGCGGCTTAAACATATAATCCAATCTGATAGATTAAAATATATTCATCTATTAATTAATTGGTTCAAATAGTAGTGAAGCCACCGACTGTAAAGTTAAATTTGTCAATCTGTACAATGTGTTACAGCGTTGTGAATATTTATTGCAGATGAGCAATTACCTTCTCCCAAAGTGTTGCCAACACTGCAAGTGTCACCCGATGTAAACATATTTTCGAGCAATGCGGCCAGTACTTACCTGTTTTCACCAGAAAACATAAGAAATAACCTGTTGGAGAGGTAAGAATTCAATTTTATTTATTAATATAAAAGGGGGTATATTATTTACAGCCCTGTGTTTTACTGCAAATTTTGGAGTCCCTTATCTTGAGATAATTAGAATATCATTTTTTCAGTATTGTCTTTGTTAATTTTCATGAAGATATAGTTAAATTTATTACAGTAGCGTAAAATATTTAAAGTTTCTTCTTCTTTCATTTGTATGATTAAAATTGTATTTATTATTTTTTTAATTTTTTTTTATTTCACTTGTGCGGCAACATTCCCTCATCCGTTTTCTCCCCCATCCCGCTACAACGTCAAAACCTGTCTCCCACTCCCACATCCGTCCTGTACACTTAAAAACACATATATTCTTGTATAATGCATTATATAGGTGTGTGGTTATATTACATTTGTTCTACTTCCATTTTATACTTGTTATTTTAAATTTGTTACTTAGTTCTGCTTTTTTATATTTTAGTCTACATTCACTAAATACTTAGTTGTATATTACCAAATCAACCATCTGTGAAAAATTTTAATTGGTCTGTTTCTTTTCCATCCTCCTTTGTATATTAAATTAATATTAATACTGTTTATGTTCCTTAAAACAAATAAATAAATTTCTAAAGTGTATTAACTCTTCACAGAAAGCCCTGATCTTTCTCTCAGGCCTATATCTTCTTTGGTGATGCTGTATAGAAGGGTTTTTAAATAAAATAGTTATGTAGTTTTTATTTAATTTAAACATATATACCCTAAGGTTTACAGCACAAACAATTTCGCTGAGTATAACTTGTATTGAAAGAGAAGTAAGTCGGTTACCCACTATTAGTATCGACTCGGCACTAGTTGAGCATCCTCCCATTGAGGCTATCGACCTCCTGATAAGGAAGAATTGAACCGGTACCTGGAAGAGATTCATAGTGCATGAGAAAGGACACACAAAGGCCACCAATAAGGAAGTTGAGTGAAAAATATTTTGACTTATAAAAAATATGTTCATGTAGATAAAAAAATATCGATTCTAAAAATATAAATATATTTCTATATTATTATTCTTAGAATTAGTTAAACGTTCTTGAAAAAGCATTCAATAGCAATAGACTGTAGACGCTCCACGATTGGTCGAAAGAATTCTGACGTCACATGTGTCGTGACTTGTACGTTCAACGGATCACCTATGGTGCATCTCTTTCTATTACATGAGAGATGGTCGGTTTAGATGAGAGAGGTGTATAGGCCAAAGGTTTATTTGGGTTTGTCAAATATATGTACGTATTTGTTGTTATTATTATATGAAATGGATTTCTAAAGATACATATTCGTATAGTGCTTTATAATAATATGTTGTTTATTGCATAACTTAGAAGTTTTTATTATTATACATGTCACATAGCATGTGATACACTTCAGGCCGCCGGCCGCCCAGAAAGGTCTCACAGTGAACTGGGCTGTAAACCGTTATTTTACTTTTGGTCTTTACTTTTCTGCGCGGTGGTCCTGAATTAGCGCGTGGAACGTCAACAAGTAGCGACGGCAATACGGTACAGTACCGTACCGGGCGGGAAAAGCAAATATTCTAACTTAAAATATTAATTTAACTATGAAATCTTAATCAATTTTCTTTTTTTTTAATAACATCAATTCTAATAGACGGTTAACATTGGTAAAAAAATTACTGGAATTCCTTGTTGAAGAATTAAAATTTTTTCCATACAAAATGCTTGAGCGTCGTGGTTTTCACAGTTCTAATGACGTCACACCACACCCCGCCTCTTACCGCTCGGATTCCGCTCGTTTTGGCGGGCTTAATAAAATTTAAACTTTGAGAATTAATTTAATTATGAAAACAAACTTTAAAAAAAAAAAAAAAAATACCAGTATTTAAGTTTGAATGCGAACATTGATAAAAAAAAATAAAAAAAATGGACTCAACTTCCTTATTCGTTCAACAGCCAACACAACAACAGGTCATAAAAACAACCTTTTCTCTTGTGGAGAAATAACTTCACTAATTGTATCTGCATGAAGTCTGTTTGCAATGACCTTTTCTTCAATTCTAGTTCGCAATGGCTGGAGTGGGAGGCAACCCTTCTCCTGCCCACCATTGCCAACCTGATGGCCAGCAAGACCGTGGCGGCAGAAGCATCTGTGAGGTTGGTCAAACTGCTCGCTCACCTGAACGCCAGCCTGCAGGACAAAAAATATATCTTAGGGGTAAGAACTAACTTGTTACTCACTAAACAGAACATTAAAGAAAAATAATGAAGAAACTAAACGAAACCTAACCTATTATTTTATCATGTTCTGTTTTATCCAGTTACCGAATTATAGTGGTTGTATGTGACGTCATTGTTCTAGTCTAATCTTCTGTCTGATCATTGAGGCTGATCATCGACCACATACATTTATATCTCTGAGACTACTATAACTAAATAATACCCAGTGTTTAAAACCTGTGTCGGAAAATTAATTATTATGTCACCCTGGTATGGTGAAAGGTCTCCAAAAAGAATCAAAATGTTTATGGAATTGGCTTCCTATAACAATTTTTATTCTTTTGTGAATACACCAAAAGAGTCCCAACTGCGCAGAGCCAGTGGGAATATCTCTCCCCCAATTGAGGTATGTTGTGAGATGAAAGTGGAAAGAGATGAAAAAGAGGAAGGTTGGGTAGTACGGATATTCAAATCTGGTCATTAAATTCGGCTTTGAAGTAACGTTGAGTAATGGTGGTTCTTTGGCACTCTGAAATTTGCCACTCTGGACCTAATCTTAATAGCCACGTTTTAAATTGCCAACCCTCGGCTTCCCCATCTCTGTCCAATTTCCTTTTCTTTCAGCTCACAACATTGCGCATATCAAACTACTAGCTGTACCATATGATACGTGGTTTCTAGTTGCTGACTGAGACGTGAGAGGGAGATCAAACTAAAACGTGGGCTTTTATGCAACTATAATAGATCTGTCTCGCTCTTTCTCAGATTCAAATACCTGACTTCGTCAATAGTTAACGTCTTGCGTTTTCTACCCACCGACGCCGTCCAAGTGACCTGATAGTTTGCATTATAGTGGGATCGGATTTCATAGACTATACTGTATTGTATTTGTAAATATATGTTATTTTTTCAGGAAACCATTTCCGTGGCAGACATCAGTGTGTGGTGCACCCTGTACACAATCTTCAGTGATGCCAACCTTACAAAGCAGTACATCTCTCCCGAACCGTCCAATACCGACAACTTGAAGTATTGGCATGAGAGGATATTTTTACTGTTTGAAGTTCAGGTAATTAGAATACGCCACTGAAGAGATTAAAGCAATTGAAGTGTGTTGTAGACGTTTCCATGACAAATCAGAAAATTGAAGAAATTTAATGAAAAGTGAAGGAAAAATAACAAATCTAACCTAAACAAACCTAAAACTAACAAAACCTAACCTAACCTTACCAAACCAAAACTAAAATAACCTAACCTAACCAAACCAGAGACGGTTTGACGGCCGGCATAGTCCAGTGGTAACGCATTGGACTGCCATTCCGAAGGTCGCGGGTTCGAACCCGGCGTGCGCAAATAAATTTTATTTGATTAATTTGTGTTATTTCACAATTAATTAATTAAAATAATATATAGTATATTTGCGGCACGTTCCAGAGTGGAAGATACTACCAGTATCGCCCTGGTGTAAGACCACCATTCAGAATTGAAACGTTGCTCCAAATGGCTTTAGCCGTGTTTAGTGACTAGATCTGAATAGCCAGGTACTTCCCCACCTTCCTCTTTCCCTTCCCCACTTACCTTCAGCCTCACAACATCCCCCAATTGGGGATGCCATAGTCTCACTGGCTCCAGACGGGAGCAGTTGGGACTCTTGTGAGGTATTCACTGTAAAAAAAAAAAAAAAAAAACCAACATAAAAACTAAAATAACCTAACCTTACCTGTGTTATTTTATCATGTTCTGTTTTTATCCTTTTTCCGTTGTAGATCTGTCTGTGAATCCGAAGTAATAAGGTCAATTTTATCATACTTCGTTTGAAATTGATCAAACGTTTTCGAATGTCATAATTCTTCTTTAACCTTTGTTTAATTGAAGGGAAAAATTACATACGGCACAAAGGGGGTCACTAAGGTCCCCCACAGGTCTATCACGGAGCGATTGTGTAAATTAATATTCCTTTTGCCCTTTCCTGTAACACTCGGATATTAGTTATTACCTCCTGTTTTAACCGGACTTTGCCCATCTTCGCCCAGCAGTCTTATCATTAAGTAAGTTTTATATTAACGTCTGGTGATGATTTTTAAAATAATACTCCAATTATAGGTTACTTTAGCTTATTAAATAAATGCATACAATGATTATGGATATGTGAAGTCTAGTTGAGAGCTATGATGCGATTCAGTGTTTCTATCTCGTTCCATACTGACAAAGTCAACTACCTAAGTTATCCCACAGTAATTAAAAATGGATAAAACAGAAAATCAAGCATAACTTACATATTGCAGCCCGTTCTAGTAAAATACACCTTTTAAAATCGCACTTGTTTTCGAGGGAAAACATTAAAAAAACCTCATGGGGATCCAGAGGGGAGGAGGGAAGAGTAATTTCATCAGAATTTGATAAATATTTAATATTTTAAATAATAATAACATTTTTTTTAAATGCAGATTGTTTATGAATGGTTTTTCTAGGATTTCATAAATTATAGGATATGTGATGTAAAAATAACTTATAACTGATATCGCAAAAAATTCTTATTTGGGGGTAGTGTATTACCCCTTTCAGGAACGGGGGGGTTAACAGATAATCAATTTTGTTGGCCTGCTGATGCCTAGCGGTCGAAAGATCTTATGTGAATTGACGACATCTGTTTTCTTTCAAATCTATATTAATTACAATACATTCATTTGTAGGGATTAACTTACAATTCTTTGATAAAAATTCTGTATTTTTCCTTTTCAAATAAGGATAATAAACTTGATATATTATGCACCTACAACGTCTTTTCCATATTTTATTCTATGATCAATTTCAGGCACTTCAAGTTGAGTTTTATTATATTTTTTTCCTTATCTACTGTAATAATATATTTTTTTTTTCAATTTAGGATGCATTGAAGCAATACCCGTTGAAATCTCCTGATTTATCTCAAATTTTGAACTCGACTTCTGTATCTGGAATTCACTCTCTTTCAACGCCGAGTGCTTTAAAAAGCAATATGGAATCCACAAGGTTAGTAAAAATTTATATTTATGTACAATAAAGAAGAATGTATGACTTGGAAATGAATGGCAGATAAACTCTTTGTCATCAAATTTTTGTCTGGTTTAAAATATTTTTTTATTATTTTAGCACTCCCGGAACGAGTCCAGAACTAAAGGTGGAAGTGGCCGTGACGGAGGAAGAGATGAAGTTAGCGGAAGAGTACTGGAAAAATGGACACAAGTCGCTGAAGGAGAGGATCACCGATGAGAAGATTGTGTAAGAAAACCTGTACTATCTACATGCAAAAAATAATATTTTGTGCATTCTTTATTTAACCCACCCAATAATTGAATTTTTTTAATATTCTAATAAACGTACTTATTTATCTAGGAAAGGGCGTCCATAGATAATAGAAATAAGGGAGATGGGTCATGAACTTTATTATTAGTTTGGAAGTGTCGCCAACTTCGTTTAGCAAATCGCAAAGCATAACTTCCATTGACTCTGTCACTTTGATTTCCTTGCAGTTTATTCGTAGCTCGATGAGAGTCGGCATGCTTCTATGCCAAATATCCCTTTGTTTCTATATAACCTATGGAGGTGTTGTTACTGCAGGTGCAGGTGTTGTGATTACAAAAAAATGGATTAACCACCAGAGCGTTCTGCTATATAATCAATTTCAGCCTTTGAAATTTTTATGGACGGGTTGTTTCGGAGAATTTGAACAATTCAAATTTCAACGTTCATTTTCGTGTTCTGTGAAAGTCCTATTCAAATTCTGTTATTATATCAATATAGGCTAGTTACTTGACAGAACTGAAATAATAATAGAACTTGGAAAAATCTTTCACAGAACTTGAAAATTTACTTTCAAATTTGAATAATTGTTCAAATTCTCTGAAACAACCCGTCCTAAGTGTTTGGTTTGAAAATTTCCCACCCTCTTTCAAAAAATTATATCTCCGAATTTTAATATGGAGACATAAAAACTGCTTTTAGTGCTACAGAGCCATTGAATGCACCTACATTTTATCATTTATCGCATATTTTTAGGGTTCATGAAAAAATTATTAAAAATCGGTAAATTTATGAAGCGTGAATTCTGCTAATTATTTACTTTAAAATTGCCATTTGTAGTAGTACCTACATGGAGCAATATTACATATTATGACTTCTAGTATGTTGTCTATGGCCTAGTTGATAAGCACTGCTATAAATTTAAATTCTAACAAGAATTTTTTAATATGTAAACACAAAAAATATTTCAATAATTGAAGTTCATGGAATTTTTTATTTTTTTTATTGATAGATCAACATTCCCTGATAATGAATAACCTGACAATTTTTGAAAATCTCCTACTACTACCACAGTAAGCGGAAAATGTTGCTTGTGTTGTGGTGGAGGACTTAGTCAGCCGAGGAATTGAACACACTACGCCTGGGTGGGACCCAAACGCGATGTCAACTCAGCCACCGACCGGTCAATATAAAATGTCTATAAAAAATAAGTCGGAAGAGATGCGAGACATCTTTTGTTAGATTGTAGAACTACTAAGTTAGCTTTATGATTAATCGAAGATTCCAACGCGCAGGAGCTTATAAAATAATTCCAATAAATGTTTTAAGGCGATGCATTACGTCGTGTAATATTTTGAATCGAGCCGCCATCAATAACACTCCTTATGTAGATGGCGATAAGGCTTAAATTCCCGCTTAACACCATCCAGCTGTTTTGATTTAGGCGAGAAAAAAACATGGCCAAAAAGTGCCTTTTATTTTATTTTGTAGATGTTCAGGCAAAAATATTTAAATGTTTTCCGATCATTTTATAAATAACTTAATTTGCCACATTATACAGTAAAACCAAAACCGAAATTGGGTTCGTAAGTAGGAAATTTTGAACTTTAAAGCATTTTTCATAGGCCTTATAATTTTTTTTTTGTTCTGGGCTTATAAAAAGACTTATGTAAAAAATACTCGATTATTTCAAAGGCCAAGATGTATTATACTCGCGGTATTTATTTAAAGCATCTGAAACATTTCTAGGCGACCAAATTTTCAAACCAAAAACACATGATTTTGCATTGCTACGTAGTGAATCGCCTTAGAATGTCTCTTCAAATTGCCCACATTTTGGCCAGCGTGGGTACTTGACCAGCAAAGTTTGATATTTATTTATTTACAGTACAAGTATCTTTAAATACACTTATAATATGTCGGTAAAGAAGGAATCTACCATCTAAAAGTGTGGCTAGTTTAACCATTAGGTGCCTGAGCCCTTAATTTGCAGTGATGAAGAATCGTGCCCACTCACCGTAAGAAGAGCTGCAACTGCAGTGTAGATTATGCATTATTTTTGTCTTTGGATATTACTTCTCCTGGGTTAGATTAGATACTGAAGTTTCTTCCCGGCACGGGCCGTAGGAATGGGTTAAAAAATATCGATACGGTTGGGAAAAATGTTTAAGCTGCACTAAAGTGTTAATGCTTATTCTTATTTGTTTTGTATTTTTTTCTGAGCTAATATTGTGCATATATTTTTGGTTCTAGGTTGCCCAAGGAAGGCCAGAAAAACATCCTGATAACATCAGCTCTGCCCTACGTCAACAATGTGCCCCATCTCGGAAACATTATTGGTTGCGTTTTGTCTGCCGATGTATTTGCAAGGTATTTTTTATTATTGTCTATGGTGCATCTTATTTTCATAAACCCAACTGTTGGCTATGGCTAAATAATTGATATATTTCAGATATTGTCGCCTCTGCAATTACAACACCCTTTTCATTTGCGGGACAGACGAATATGGTACAGCTACTGAAACTAAGGTAAATATTTATTTGTCAGAAACAAACAGTTTATATAATATAAAGATAGTATGTATATACATACAAAGTTATTTAAAGATAAGTTTTAAAAGTTTCTTGTACTAAAGTTGCTCAGAGATGGAAGTTTTATTGTGTCTTAAAACTAGTCTGTTGGTAAAGGTGAGTGGAAGAGGAGTTATCCTTAACGATAGGAGATGCTCGCGATATATTTCATACCCACATGTTAATTTATGATTGTACGCTTTACTTTTGTTCGATATTTCTGAAGGTTCAATCAGAGAAAGCGGAACAAACCAACTTGAACGTAACCATTCTTGATTTGTCAATAAATGAATCTGACAGTATACAGGCAACTTGCATTGTAATATATATCACCATTCGATCCTCAAAAATAAAATAAGCTTACTATTAATTCACTAGTCCTTTTTACAGTTTTCTAATCCAGAAATTCTATAAGTTGTTTGTACCGAACAACTACAGCCAGTGACAGCACAACTATCTGCTATATATTGCAGATAGCAGGTATGGCGCTGTTAAATTACGTTTCCAAGACTGGGTCCCATGCACATGAAATATGCAATTAAACATTTATTTTTCATTTAATCACAGGCATTGGAAGAAAAACTCACTCCTCGTCAGATTTGCGACAAGTATTTTGAGATCCACAATTCCGTCTATCGCTGGTTCAGAATCGGCTTCGACTATTTCGGACGCACCACCACTCCCGAGCAAACTGAGTGAGTATAACCTTTTACTTATTAACCAATTAAGTTATGCAGCATAATCCTCTCGATTACTATGTGCAATGTTATATTTTTTAATGTTTTTTTTTCCTTTTTAAGGATTGTGCAGAAGATGTTTTTGGATTTGTATAAAAATGGTTTTGTGGAAACGCAAACTGTAGAACAGCTGCTCTGTGAAGGCTGCAATCGCTTCTTAGCAGACAGGTAAAGAAAAATACAATTTTTTACTATTGTGGAAGAGTCAGTATGTAATAATTCACTCCCTTTGACCTCCAGTCAAGCATTCCACCAATTCCAAAATTTTGAAAAAATAAATATTTTTACAGCAGCATTTAACACTCTAAGACCCTTCTTCCATGGGTATATGTAAGTATCCGATACTCGATGATTCAAGTATCTTGATGACGTCAAGATACGTTATATAAGTGGGTGTGTCAAGCCTACGCAAGACAGAAGTGAAACTTCTAGTTTCAGCTGATGCTTGGCGTGGCGCAGTTCGCTGGTGTCTGAGAGAGAGGAAAGAAGAGAAGAGAGAGAACGTTCGTGAGCGGCTCCCCCACCTCAACAAGGTTTCACTTCAAAAATGCCACAGCCGAGAATCGAACCTCGCTTAACTGATTGAAAGCCAACCACGCTGAGCACCAACTGTAAGCAAAGCCGCATAAATTGATTATATTATGTAGGTTCTGAAAATATGAGAGCTTGTTATGTTTTATAATGTTACCTACATCACACCCAAAATATAATATATTTTTAAAAATAATGTACAATGTACAGAAATAGAATCCCACACAAGATCGCGTAGTGCGCTCTAGCGAACGGATATTTTATCAGAGGGAGATAGTTTTAATTTTTTTTTCTGTAAATTATTACATATTATCAAAATAAATAAATTAATTAAATAAATGTAATACAATTATCATAATATACGGATTAGATAATAATTTTAATCCAACACAATAACGCAAAGCGCGCTCTAGCGGAGTAATGTTTTATCACAGTGAGATAAGTGTTTTTATTATTTTGCAATATTATTTTCTTTTAAAAAATGTTCTGACCTACTAAAAAATAAGATATTGAATGAAAAAGGCGTTAAAAACAAAAAAATAATGTGCGATGGCCGAGAATCGAACTCGGATCAACTGCTTGGAAGGCAACTATGCTGACCATTACACCACCAACGCCAGTTGTCGGGATGAGCTAAGAAGCATTT
The DNA here is from genome assembly GCF_061612785.1 of Hesperophylax consimilis. Lineage (NCBI taxonomy): Eukaryota > Metazoa > Arthropoda > Insecta > Trichoptera > Limnephilidae > Hesperophylax > Hesperophylax consimilis. Next base: position 2,455,313 of record NC_142862.1, on the reverse strand, counting down.
ATATGTTACTTCAAAACTTTGACTAGATCAAATGAACTTTAATCGGTGGTGGGGGTACCCGCATTTTCGTTTCGGTCATGAGTCGGTTTTACTCCGGTCCTCGAAATTGCATGACGCGCGTAAAGAAGTTTCAAAATAACTTAGTTTTCCACATTATACAATAAAATCATAACCGAAAATGGGTTCGTAAGTAGGAGATTTTGAACTTTAAAGCAGTTTTAATAGTATAGACTACGTTGCTGACATATTGTAAACTCGTCGGCAACGAGAGAGATTGTTCCGACTCACGTTGTCGAGGCTTTAAACATGGCGTCACTTGTGCCAGGCATTTTGTAACAACGCCTGTGCTTTATTTAGATAATGCTACGAACAAAACTGTCAACAAAGGATGACAAGATATATAAATCTACATCAACTGTAGGGTTGTGAGTGAACTTATGAATGCATTCTAGTTTTGATGTTTCCAGAATTCAACAATTACAAGTTGTTTGCGATGTGAGTTCACAACATGAGTATCATCGGATGCTTGCATATTCCTGTGGAAGAAAAATAGCCTAAATCTAAGAGCGCTGATGTAACGGCAATACTTCACATTGATCTTATAACACACTGTACAAGACTACCAACTGCCTGGAGCTAGTGGGACCCCAATTGGGGAATTTTGTGATGTTGAAAGGAGTGGGGGGGGAAGGAGATGAGTGTATTCAGATCGGCTCATAAAACACGGCCAAAGCCATTTCAAGCAATGCTTCGACTCCTAATGGTGGTCTTTCACCAGGAGGATAACTAAGAATATTGACCATGATAACTATATTCCAAAAGTTCCTCAGTTCATGCTTCATCCTACGTCTTCCACAAATGAAATGATCTATTTAATCTTTTACTTGATGGGAGATCTTATATCCGATTTGTGTGAATGACTGTTCTTTATTCTGTTGATCAGGTTCGTGGAGGGCACTTGCCCTCTGCCCGGGTGCGGCTATGCGGACGCACGCGGCGACCAATGCGACGGCTGTGGCAAGCTGGTCAACGCCACAGAGCTCATCAATCCGCGCTGCAAACTGTGCGGCAAGCCCCCGGTGGTGCGCGAGAGCAGTCACTTCTTCCTGGATCTGCCGCAGGTAAGATGTAATCTGATAACCTGACTCAAGACAGGCCTCGAGTCCCGCTTCATCACCCGGTTCTGTGGACGTCTTATTTGCTTGTTCCAACTGATGTTATGATGTGTGTTTGCAGCTAGAGCCACTCCTGCAGACGTGGGTGGCGTCGAGCGAGGCGGGCTGGTCCAACAGCGCCCAGCAGATAACCCGCGCATGGCTCAAGACCGGTCTCAAGTCCCGGTGCATCACTCGGGACCTCAACTGGGGAGTCCCAGTGCCGGTGGACGGCTTCAGGAATAAAGTAAGTACTTATTATTCTACGTGAGGCTTATGGAAACCATCCCCTAAATCTCTAGTCTCGCTTGCCATTCTTCTCCAGTTCTCAAGCTTTTCTGTCCTACTTCAAACCTCTTCGAAGCAGTCAATCCTCATTTCCATCCATCTACACGTCGATCATTTGCAGTGAAGCATCTACTTGGTCATCATTTTATTTCTGTGTGATCCATTTTCTTGCGTAAGTCAAAATATTTTTTAGTGACAAACGTATGTAGTAGCCAGGACTCTCCAAGGGCTGTGCATAGATGAGAATGATATCAGGTAAGGGTTGGCCCTGAACCAGAAAGCGCCTGGCGCTAATTAAAACCTCAAGGGGGCCTGTATTAGGTGTTAGGTATTATCAGTCCCTTGGCTCCTTAGCAAGTCTGGAGCTGAGTGCTCCAGTTGCGCCTACACAGGACCGGACCCTGTATCAGGTGACACATCAATAAATACAAAACTTTACTTTGAATTTTCCAAATTTTTATATACAACTTATAACATCCATAAAGTTACAAAATGGAATGTCTATTTTTATAATATGTTTATCTCGTTTCTATTACAAATAGTAATAATATTTCTTTATTATCTTTAGGTATTCTATGTATGGTTCGATGCTCCAATTGGCTACATCTCCATCACAAAGCGCTACACAGAACACTACGAGAAATGGTGGAAACCTGACCCCAAACACAAAGTAAGTTACTTTTTTGATACTCATGTATGTACCTACTTTAAAATATTTGTAATTTTGCCAAACCTCGGTCCCTAGCACGGTTTATCGACAAAACCCTATGCAATACGATATTGACTAAATCCATCATCTATAAAATCTGCAAACAAGGTCGGTAATTGATGTAAAATATTCGGTCAAGAGTCGTCTAATTAAATGCTGCATCTTGACTGTCTTGACTTTTTGAATAATGTTGTTCGTTATGCCAAATCACTGGTTTATTAATGAATGGAGGGCACGGAAGCAGAGTAACGAAACTCGTAGAATTAAAAGACTTTGTATTTGCGAACAATTGAATCCGTTGGAGCTTTGGAAAACAGAATTCAGAAAGTTGTTCAGAATATAAAGTTATAGTTAAAGACCTCGTTGACCAATCAACTCTCTTTTTAGTGTCAAAAAGAACATGCAGTACATTGTACATTGAAGTGAGTATATTAAGTTTCAATTTGACACTGTCAATTTATTCGTATATACGTAGCCGTTTGAAGTTTAGGAATGTCGATTAGACAATACCTAACCGTAAGTGTTGCCATTGTAGGGCGATTTGTTATTCATTTCGATATCGATATCAGCTTGGCTATCGTCACGCCTAATCGATATAAAATCGTTGTCAGTTAAGCCTATTGATTCAATTTTGTTAAGTTATCGATTTGGCTATGCTAGACCTCCGTGAGCCAGGGGTATTAAAGCACCCCCAATTTGGGACTGTTGTAAAGCGGAATCTGGTTACAGTTGTCAGTTAGACGGTTGTCCGATTTTCATGACATGTAAACTTTTTTCCCGAAGTAAGAAAAACCTGCTTTACTTTGGGCATACTAGACACGCCCGTGACCCACTTCAAGTGAGTTTCGTCAAACCATGTATCGTATATTATAAGGTTTTGTATTTTCCAGGTGACCCTGTACCAGTTCATGGCTAAGGATAATGTGCCCTTCCACTCTGTTGTTTTCCCAGCCACCCTGTTGGGAATTGGTCAGAGAAACTTGATGGTCAAACACATCATGGCCACAGGTAAGATTATTTAATTAAATATTTATAATATTTATCTATTAAATATTTTCATCGTGGAACAATTTGAACATTTAAATAATATGTAACTTATATCTGTCTTTATTTCTACTGGTGAAGTTTTAAAATTTATTCTGTTCTTTTTAGAGTACTTGAACTACGAGGATGGAAAATTCTCCAAGTCCAGAGGAGTTGGTGTATTTGGTTCTGATGCACAGGTAAATCTTATTTTATCTCAGAGATTTTTAGTTAGTTAGTCTGTAAGCTGATATCAATTGAGCCCTTATGTGGAAAAACAGCATTATGTGAAAAGTTAGTTTTGATAATATATTGACTGAAAAACATTTCATTTGACTGTAGTGAGCGTATACACATTTGCAGTCAAAATAATTTAAATATAATAGTGTATTGCTGACATATTCCAACATGTTATGTAACAAATAAAACTTTGTCACCTAATAATGACAAATATGCCAAGTGCCAATCGTACAAACCATCAGTTTCAATTAAGTAATTGCCGGCTTGTCTTGACTTTTGTCACCGACTGACACTATGGGCTTTGTACTGCCATCTGTGTTTGAGTTTTTAAAACAATTTTCGCTATGAACGTAGATGGATATATGGCATGAATTAAATGAATCTGCACAAAAACAGCGTTATTTCGATAACGCTGTTATGAGGTATTTTTAGTAGACATGCAGAATGTCATTTCTAATTGAATTATGCAAAAAACAATTTTTTTTGCAGTTCTGTATACATTTTTTGCAAAGGCGATAATAATGCAGTAAAAAATTAATAAATTTAGCATCTGGGTTAAGTTTGAAACATCCAACCTTACAAAAACATTGTTTTCACTAAACAGCACTGTAAAAATGATCCAAATATATTTGTAAACCATTTCTTCTTAATTCCAGGAGACCGGGATCCCCGCAGATGTCTTCCGCTTCTACCTGCTGAGCATCCGTCCCGAGGCGCAGGACTCTAACTTCTGCTGGGCGGACCTCGCCACGCGCAACAACTCGGAGCTGCTCAATAACCTCGGCAACTTCGTCAACCGATCGGCCGTCTTCTGCGCCAATAACTTTGCCAGTGCAGTGCCCGCTGTGACGCTCGAGGAGCCTGATCTGAAGGTGGTGGCTCTGGTCAACCGGGAGATTATAAGTTAGTATATTTATTAAAAAAATGTTAAACGTTTCGTCAGTGGCAATCCTTATGAATTGATGTTGACTATGCGGGTATATCATATTTGGTCGCTTTACAGGTGAGGTAAGATTACGGCTATGATTTTACACAAATGTACGGCATTAAATATGCACAGTGAAACTGTTTTAATGTTGACATGACAATGATAATTCCCTTACTTTGAAAATTTCTTATTTTAATTCTACCCATGTGTACTGGATACTCACGCCAGTGACATTGACTGTAAATTACCGGCTTTCTCTTGAGAGTATCTAAGGTGAGAATTTTCAAATTTATTTTTATTTTTATGTGAAACCGCACAAGAGTCCCAACTGCTCCCAACCGTCTGGAGCCAGTGAGACTCTGGCACCCCCAATTGGGGTATATTATGAGGCTGAAGGTAGTGGGGAGGGGAAGGAGATGGGGTAGATGTAGGTTGGGAAGTACCTGGCTATTAAGATCTGGTCACCAAACACGGCCAAAGACATTTCAAGAAACGAAGAAGGGATTTCATGGCGTTGTGACATATTATGGGGTGATGATGGTTTGCCATCGATGATACATATTTATTTTACAAGTAGACTCAATTTAATTTGGTATTAAATTGAACAGTGACTTTTGAATATTATTAATTTCTCATTCTGTTATTTTTAGGTTATGTGGAAGCCATGGAGGCGTGCAAATTACGCGACGCCCTGAGACACGTGCTGAACATTTCCCGCCTGGGCAACCAGTACGTGCAGGCCCAACAGCCGTGGGTGCTGCTTAAGGGGACCGACGATGCCAAGTAAATACTCACTTATCTACGCACATAATAACAGGTTGTCGACACCGAGATTTATGAGTTTGAGCTAATTTTCAACTATCGCTTAGCTTGAATGGTAAAAACAGCTGCAATCCTGAATTACAAATTTTTATTGAAATTTTTAACTTAGCAGTCGCTCAATTGTTTGTTGAAAGCAGCCACTAAAATGCATTATCATAACCACTCTAGCTATTTTTGGCATATTATGGCAAGTTTGCAAAACGTGTTGAGCGATCGTTTGCCATAATGTGCCAAATTTATCTACCTTTCGTAAAACATTTTTTTTAATTTTTCAAAACTTCTCGCTATCTGCAGTTTGCATTAGTAGAAAGCTAAGGTAATATACTTTCTCATTTTATCAATATATTTTTCAAATCTACGTTCTGTTGCTGATTCTATACGCGTCTAAATTTCAATATTGTTTATTCTCAAGTTAACAAAAGTTTAAATTACCTACCGGTGAATTGTAGAGCTTGATTTTATACTTTCATAGTAAAATAACGGTACATTATAGTAGTTGTCGATAATCAGGACAATAGTCGAGACAATAGGATTACTGAGAGTACTGTAATATCTTAATAATATTTTAAAAACTCTATGTAGACTGGTTCGCCTTTAACTTATGTTTTATTTTATTACAGAACACGCGCGGGAACAGTGGTGGGACTCTCCTGTAACCTCTCGTGCCTGCTGGGAGTTTTGTTACACCCATTCATGCCAGAGACTTCGCACACTCTGCTGTCACAACTGGGCACCAAGCTAGAGGATGTGGGACAGACCAACCCTGAGTGAGTTATCTTTTTCTGTCATTTATCTATGGTTATCTTTACATTCTCTTTAATTGTCTCGATATTTCTGTAATATATCTATGGTTATCTTTACATTCTCTTTAATTGTCTCGATATTTCTGTAATATATCTATGGTTATCTTTACATTCTTGTAAATTGTCTCGATATTTCTGTATTTTATCTATGGTTATCTTTTCACTCTCGTAAATTGTCTTGATATTTCTATAATTTATCTATGGTTTTATTTCTATTTTTGTCACTGTAAAAATTCAGTTATATAGTGAATACTTAGTTTGGCAAACGAGAGAAGGCGCCTGATGGTTGATGCAGAAACCAAATTTGGTAGGAGGAGGCATCAACTGGAAAAATCACCATTCTGGATTCTCGAAGAATTCTGAATAACTTTAGCGAAGCTGCGCAGTACGGAGACGGTTTACAGATACATAGTTCCTCATTCCTTTGACAGTAACTCGGTCCTTTTGATAAAGTTTACCAGGTTTGTCTCCAGGTTCCACAAAGTGTCTTCTCAGGAAGCTGGGTCTTGTTCCCTTCAAGACGGGACATTAGCACCGTTGGTGAATTGGAGTCTCTTCATCCTCTTCACATTTCCTGCATCTATCGATGTTTTCCACTACCAACAGCTTCATGTGTCTCCTGAGGCGATAGTATCCCGTTAATCGTCCTACCAGTTCCCTCACTGAGTGCACTGTTCATATTGAATAATTGCCTGATTCGTCTAGGGGTAGGATTTGACACACCTTTCAACATGTGGTAAGCTGCCACTCCAACAGCCGGCTAGGATTCCGTAAGTGGTGCTTCCACCCCATTCCTTGCTAGTCTGTCAGCCATCCCAAAGGATTGCAGTAAAATTAACTCCAACTTTATTAGTTTACAGAGTTATCTAAAGTTGTGATGTGTATTCATATCATTCCAGATGCCCCTCTTTCCGCCAGCTTCTTCCACCCGGCCACAAGATCGGCACCCCTTCTCCGCTCTTCCAGAAGATCGAGACGGCCCGAGTCGAGGAGCTGAAGAATAAGTACGCTGGGAGACAGGCAACTCCGCCACGGGATGTGAAGGTGGAAACACTGAGCCCCGAACAGCTGGATAAGATGATCTTGGAACAGGTTCGATAAAAATTATATTAATGGCATGTGTGCTTCGGAAAAAGAAGATAAAACTCTCAGTAACAGGACCATATTATAAAATAAATTTAAAAATCAAATCATTTTAAAGAGATTCTTGCTTGTGTAGTGGTGTACTGTATTGTAGGACTACTGTGGGCGGGTATTCCAATCTACATATTTCTAACCAATTTGAACCACTATCTATCTGCGCAAATATGTACATTTGAATTTTAAAGTTCTGGTAAAATTTTATACCGAGTTTCTATTATTTAATTTTTGTTTTTTATTATCTCAACACAAAAGGCCCTGATGGTTCTTTCAGGGTTCAAGTCTTCTTCAGGATTGCTGTGCGGAGGGTCTTTTGTTGGTCTTCATTCTTTCAAATCATTCTTCAGCTGAGCTGTCAAGCACAAAAAATGTTATACGCCAAATATCAACTGTTACAAATGTACAAATTGAAACATCGATATAACAAACGTCACGAACCACAAGCTTTTTGTAGGGGATCCAACCCCGAGGCTGCCAAGCTCAATTATTTTTTATAAATACCGTAAGAAATTCACAATGCACCTATTATTTTAATACTTTCTAATCTTCCAGGGGGAGAAAGTCCGCAAGTTGAAAGGTAGCGGTGTGGAGAAAGCCGTTTGGCAGCCCGAGGTGCAGATTCTGCTGGCCCTGAAGAAGCAGCAGACGGAGGTGGCAAAGAATCCTGCATCTGGCACCGCCCCTGATGTAAAGCTAGCTCCAGGGGGTGATGTGGAACAAGCCAAGAAGATTGTGGTGGAAATTGAGGCAGAGATCGTCAAGCAGGTGGGCTTCATTTTGTGATAGTTTTGTGTTTCAAGGGTGCAATAGACCTTTTGTCTTACAAAATTATGATAAAATGTGGCAAGTAAGAAACACTCTTATGTTTCCAGTAAATTCTTAATTCTAACTTTGGTCATGTATGAAAAAGATACACATTCAAAGAATATGTGTGCATAAATGAACTAAAAGTTAGGACCTGGCGGTGATTTCATGTTGCGTTGAATACTATTTTCTACATCACGGGTGTGACTGAGATGATAGGACATGCTTACTCGCTTACACAAAGACCAACACGGAATGCTGTATGAGACGACCTACTATCCAGGTTGTCCTTATACTCTCATTCTCACTTTCTTTGGCGCTGAAAATCTTCAGGAAACTATCGAAATAGAAATAATTTGTGTGTATTTACCAGAGATGTGCTTTATTTCAAATAAATCCATTTCAAATGGAAATGCAAAATGGGTATTTTCCATTTTGCATTAATGCTTTTCTAAAATCCATTTTGCATTTTGCATTTTAAATGCTTTTCTCAATGCATTTTCCATTTTAAATGCTTTTTGCAACATTCTTCCTACTTTCTCCACTCATCTTTTTTTCATAAGCCCCAAATATCAGTCGGTCGTCAACCTCGCTATGAGAGATAATTTACATTTGTCAAGTTGCTCCCTGGTAGGAGCCCTGGCAATTGAGTGATACCATTGTACATTGTACATTGTACACAAAAAAAAAAAGAACATGGAGCCATGACGCTGTAATATTAAATATTAGATAGCAGTTTCTATGTTTTTATGTTGGCAACCGCGCAAATTTTTTGTGGTTTCATAATCTGTAGTCTTGGTGTTTTTGGATTTACCATCATATAATATGTTTGTTCTACATTGATGTCCATTATTAAATGATAAAATTGTTTAAAAAATCTATTATTATTTTGATTGTTCAACCTGAGAAACCATTTTGCATTTTCAATGCATTTTGAAAATAGGTATTTTGCATTTTGCATTTGAAATGCTTTTCTAAAAACCATTTTGCATTTGGCATTTTCAAATGGAAAAGTTTTGACCCATTTCCATTTTGCATTTCAAATGGTTTTGGGTACCCATTTTGCACATCTCTGGTATTTACGAACGAAATGTTACAATTTTACTTTTTCTAGTGTTTGCTGTGATACTAACACTTTCTCATCACACACGAGGGCGTTTTGAGAAATTTTTATGCAATTTAGTTAGAGGTAGCACACGACACTATGCGACGCGTGACAGTTTAGTACTGAAACTACCAAATCAAATGCAGGACAATTAGAGTTTCTTTTGCTTGCCACTTCGAGAGATGTACAACATGTTATTGCTTTGGTCGCATTCGTTCACAAGCTTGAAGTTGTCATTAAGTTTTTCATTCTAAATGATTTTCCAGTCTTCTTATGAAGTTACAAATACGATTGCAGTGAAATCCACATGTAAGGTTCCCACAAAATAATGTTTTTTCAGTCCCTTGAAGACTAATATTGAAAATGACCTAATTTTTCTGACGTGGTAAATTTTTTTCCACTCACTGAGAAGACCTTATAAAAGAGTTTCATTGTAAATGGATATGATTCATATTTGTATGTTTGTGTTTGCAGGGTGAAAAGGTTCGCACTCTGAAGTTGGGAGGGGGTGACAAAGCTTCCTGGCAGCCGGAGGTTGATCTGCTTCTGGCCCTGAAAAAGAAACTCACCTCAGCTTTAGAAGCTGTAAGTTTTTTAACTTAAATATTTTATAATTTTTTTTTTGTTACTGTAAATAGCCTTACCCCGCTGTGGCTGTGGAAATGTTTTTACTTATCACAAGTGACTTCTATTTAATACAGATATATAAAAATACACGCATATTCGAATGCAACGTTGTGTCAAAATTTCAAAGCAATCGGTGAAAACTTTCTGATATTTAAGATTTATATTATTATTTATATACAGGGTTTTCCAATAAGAGGTGTTATTTTGATATTCAATCGTAAAAGATCAATGGTTTCGTTGCTTGTGTGGCACGTAGCGCCGTCTTGTTGAAAGTAAACGTTGTCCAGATCAATACCATCCAATTCCGGCCATAAAAAATCATTAATCATCTCTCGATAGCGCAATCCATTCACCGTAACTGTTGCTCCAGCCTCATTTTCGAAAAAGTAAGGTCCAATGACTCCGCCGGACCATAAACCGCACCAAACAGTCACACGTTGAGGATAGAGAGGCTTTTCAACAATAACTCTTGGGTTTTCCGAGCCCCAGATGCGACAATTTTGCTTGTTGACGAAGCCACCGAGGTGGAAATGGGCCTCATCACTCAAGATGATTTGATTCACTCAAGTGAATTTTAATAATTTCAATGCGTTGATGAAGCGTGTATCGTTCCATTTTTATTAATGGCGTAGTTTCTACTTGTCAAAATGTCAAAAAATGACAGCTTCAAAAGTAACATTTGCCGAAATAGCGGGCTATTCAAAATAACACCTCTTATTGGAAAACCCTGTAGATTAGATAAAAGTAGCAATATATTTTTGGTACATTAAACGCGCTGCTGACTGAAATAGGTGGCTTTTTGTAGGGTTCTGCCCAATGTCTTGTAGTTTGAAAGTGCGATGTCAAATCTAAAATTCCAAGTAGTCTGTTGTTGACCCTTTTTGATCTTTTAATAAGATTTTTGGCTATCACAGAATTTCGAAACTGGAAAAGTCATAAAAATATTCATAATTTTGGTGTTGATCTTCTTGCATTATTTTACCATTTTACATATCGTGAGCATACAACAAAAAGGGGCCAAGTGAAAATCCCTGTCTTTTGAGAATTGCTTTTGCAATTTCGCTCTTTTTTTTTAGTTTTTGTATTCTTTTGCACTTATATCAAACAATAGTGGATATTGTTACACCAAAGTTATAAGAAGCTCATCATATTGATTGGTAAAACTATTAAACGCGGCTCTGTCGCTACCGCTGCATATCAGTGACGCCTCGTTACTGACGCTCCTGTACATTTGTATTGTTCATAATACTGTCGTGGCGGCTATACTGACACTACGTCATTGACCATAATATCACATATACCCTGTGCTCAAAACTCAAGCTTAAGGTTTTACTGTGGTATTGAGACGGGGGAATAATGATCAACAGTGTAATTAACACAATGTGTCATCTCAGATAACAGGTGATAATGAAGAAATACCGGACAAATACCTTGTTATATACCTACACTTGTCTCGCTTTATTGCTGTCTCTCTCATATCCGTCACACTTTCATTACAATTATTAGATAACTAGCCAAAGTCCCCGGTGTTGCCAGGGCTCCATACAGAGTTTTAAAAATCAGATGTAGATGTTAATTTTCCCCTTATTTCAAAAATTTTTTAAAGCTTGCAACATTTCTTCACGAAATATAAAAATTCTGTTTTTTAAGTGATGGGGATGGTTTTTCGATATATCATGTAGACAATGGCCATTTTCCTCCTTTCGAGACCAAGTGTGCAAAATTTTATCAATCTCAGAATAAAACTATATATTTTTTTTAAAACAACCCACACTTACTATACATAGATGTAAATATATTTAAAATAAAAGAGGAAAATAATTTCCTTCAAGGCCTATGTCATCAAATCGTTCGACAGCCGAGCTGTTGAACTCAAGAATGAGTCGTAGAAACTGGTTACCGAATACCTATAAAAAGTGCTATAAAGTTATGAAAAGTGATGAGTTTTTTTCATCACTTTTCATAACAAAACTAGGTTAAATAGTTACATATGTAACCAATTGAACCTAGTTTTTTGTTTCATCACTTTTCATAACATTAATAGGTTACGTATGTAACTATTTAACCCAGTTTTTGTTTCATCACTTTAATAGGTTACATATGTAACTTTTAACCAAGTTTTTGTTTCATCACTTTTCATAACACTCTTCTTTATATAAAAGTAGATAGAAGAATTCTATGAAATACCACAGACAAAACAAGAATGCATTGTAATTAACACTTTTATAATTAAGTTCCTACTTATTATTTTTTTCAGGCTGGCATCACTGTAGTGGCACCAGAACCAAAAGCTGCCAAATCAAAAAAGTCTTCCAAGGCCAAGTAACAAAATTCTTGAAATAAATAAATTATTACTTTAATATTATAAGTTGTACTTATAATAACGCTTACATACATTTTAAATGTCGTCTTGTTGTGATATGTGTTTAAGCTATTAATTTATTTCTTTAATAATTCCAATACTACGTCATATGAAAAAAAAATGTTTTGCATTCTGGCTACACTGGTTTTATTTCATTGTTTTTTGAAATATTTCCAGTTTACTTGAATGAGACTGCTAAAATAAAACTTATATAAAAAAAATGTGTTTTCAATAATTTCACAAAAAATATTCTCTATTTATTTTAATATGTAATTGACATCTGACGACCTCTATTGTGAGTTCAAATCACAAATAAATTTTATTTCGTTAATTTGTATTATTTTACAAATTACTGATTTAAAATAATATTCCAGAGTGGAAGATAATCTCAGTATCGCCCTGGCTTAAGACCACCATTCAGTATTGAAACGTTGCTTGAAATGGCTTAGGCCATGTTGGGTGACCAGATCTGAATAGCCAGGTACTTCCACACATTCTTCTTCCTTATCTCCTTTCCCTCCCCACTAACTTTGGCCTCAACATATACCCCATGCCCCACGAAGACATGGTGTCACTGGTTCCAGACGGTTAGGAGCAGTTGGTACTCTTGTGCGTTGGTAGGTATCTACACTCAAACAAAAAATAAATGAAATCTGATAATTATAATATATTTATACATATCACGGGGAAATAGATTTTTTTTAAGGTATTGTCCTGGTTAAAACCACCATTCAGGATTGAAACATCTGTTGGTAATGGCTTTAGCTGTGTTTGGTGACCATATCTGAATAGCCAGGTAATAATAATATTTGACTAATTTATATAGCGATGTTTTTTGTGAAAAATCACCTCCCACTTTCCAAACTCTATTTCCCCATCTCCTTCCCTTTACAAAATATACCCCAAATGGAGATTCCATAATCTGGCTGTGAACAATTGGGAGCAGTTGTTCAACTCTTGTGTTGTATTCAAATTTAAGATCAATCCGTAAAAAACTAAGGACGGGTTGTTTCACAGAATTTGAACAATTCATCAAATTTCAAAGTTGATTTGCAAGTTCTATTATTATATCATTATTGGCTAGTTGCTTCACAAAACTGAAATCACAACAGAACTTGCTATACATATTCACAGAACTTAAAAATCAACTTTGAAATTTGACGGATTGTTCAAATTCTGTGATACAACCCGTCCTAAGTGTGTTTACTAGAAAACATCTATTTGTCTTGTCTTTAAACTTAACCTTTTTTGGTTTGGCTAAAGATTCAACCTTTTTTCCGAGAGCCGTCCTTGCCAGACTGACTGACATTTATTTAGTATATTACAATTCATTCATTCATTGATATGTAATGATTATAATAACACTCTGGACATAGTTTTATGTAATGCCAAGGATCTTATAAAGTGTGTTGAAAAATGTCATGACCCTATTACAAACGAGGACAAGCACCACCCTGCTTTGTCTATAAGTATTAGTGAGACTCACTCAGGTGTTGCAAATTCATGTCTAAACCCAATTTCAATAGAAGTTCCCTCCTATCATGGAGCTAGAACCATAAACGCATGGAGATTCAACAAAGGAAATTTCCACTTATTATATGAATTGCTTTCTGAATGCTCATGGCAACCGGTCTGCCAAAGTTCAACAGATATAAATGCATTATGTACAAATTTTTACAATTCAATTTACAATATATTCGACAAGTGTATACCCATTTCCACACCTCGCACTACGGCACACAGAGTATATCCTAAGTGGTACACAGATAGTATTATTTCAAATATTAAAATTAAACATATTTTTCATAAGCGATGGAAAAAAACACGTCACAACTTGGACTATGCTAGTTTTTCAGCCTATCGCTCCATCGTAAAACATGAAATCAGTGAAGCTTTTAAAAATCATTTAACTTCAATGGAAGAAAAATTATCTATCGATCCCAAACAGTTTTGGAAGTACATTAAGGATCTAAAAAAATCCAACAACTCATTTAAGTCTATGATTCTTGACGGAGAGGAATTGACTACTGATGATAAAATCGCAAATAGTTTTGCGACCTTTTTTTCATCTGTTTACAAAAATGTCCAACCAACTCTCAATATTGACTCTACCCTTCACACTGTACAGATTGGGCCCTCATTCGACCTGGTCAATATTTCAGAAAAAGATGTTAAGGACGCACTCTCAAATTTAAAGAAACCTCACTCCATTGGTCCTGACAATATTCCAACATTTATACTTAAGGGTTGTTCCGACCTTTTAATACCACCATTATGTCATCTCTTCAATGTTTGCCTAAAAAACGGGATTCTCCCAGACATCTGGAGATTAACTAAAATAACCCCTATCTACAAGAAGGGAGACAAACGCGATATCCGGAATTATCGACCAGTTGCCGTTCTATGTTCCATCATGAAAATATTCGAGAAAATTCTACATAAATATATACTTAATCACGTTAATCCAATTCTTGATGACCGTCAATATGGTTTTAGACCCCAGATGTCAGTAACATCAAACCTCTTATGCATCTCAGATTTCTTATCACAAACTCTCGACAATCGGGGACAGGTGGATGTTGCTTATTTCGACCTGGAAAAAGCATTCGACAAGGTTGACATCGACATTCTTCTAAATAAGCTAGCTTCATTTGGTTTTTCCAAAAGACTACTCTGTTTTTTTGCTTCATATTTTCGAAATCGTAGACAGTTTGTTTATTATAAGGGTTCCAGTTCTTTGGAATTCACAGTTTTTTCTGGAGTTCCTCAGGGGTCTATCCTTGGACCACTTCTGTTTCTGATTTTTATCAACGATATTGGTTCAGTCATCACACATTCGCTGTATTTACTATTTGGAGATGACTTAAAACTATATCGTTCAATAAAAAACCATCTTGACTGTATTCTCCTTCAACGTGATATCGACTGCGTCTCAAACTGGGCCAAAATAAATGGCTTAAACTTCAGTACACCCAAGTGCAATATCGTCTCGTATACAAGATCAAAGAAACCGCATGTATTTGAATATACAATCAATGAAATTATTCTCCAACACCTAAATCAAATCAAAGATCTAGGAGTTATTTACGACAGCAAACTAACCTTTCACCAACACATCGATGATTTAATAAGCAGAGGATACAGGCTTCTCGGCTTCGTAATTAGAAACTCACATCCGTTTCGTAACACAAAAACACTGACGTTATTATATAACACACTTGTCCTAAGTGTACTTGAATCAAACTCGATCATCTGGGCTCCACATGAATTAACATACACTTTACGCATTGAAAGAGTCCATAAAAAATTTTTAAGGTTTTTATTCTCGCGGCTCTATGGACGTTACCCTTGGCTTTACCCATCGATTTATATATTAGGCATGACCAATTACCACTCCCTAGAGACACGTAGAGGTATTGCTTTGCTTAAATATTTTTTCCAACTAATAAACGGTCACTTATCTAATAATGAGATACTGGCCCAATTAAATTTTTTTGTACCAGAGTCTCACTCTCGAGGACGTCATCACAATCTTCTATATAGTAGAGCAAGCCGCACTAATTTATTAATGAACTCACCTGTGGGGAGAGCTACGTGCTTTTTGAATGCGGTAGATAAGAAATTAGATTTATTTTTTGTGTCCTATAGCGCATTTGCGAGATTTTTGGCATTGCATATACACTGCATAAATGGTACAATTATAACGTCTTAGGCTTTATTACCTGTAATTGTTATAAATAAATGTACAAATTATATATAAATAAATAAATAAACAACTGCTGGAATTTCGTCCAATTTCAGAGAAATGCGTATATGCTCGATCGGATGGTCGGGAAGTGGGTTAATTTCGCTTTCAAGATTAGCATTAATTCATAAACGAACACAAAAGTGATACTCCAATAGATGTCCTAAAATCCTATTAATCTTTAATTACAATCCTCACTCAAACCAATGCGTCTTTAGAAATATATATTGAATTAATTTTTAAAAGAAAGACAAACATTCTCGAGCTACGAATAACCAGACAATATTTGAAAATCTCCTACTACCACCACAGTAAGCAGAAAATGTTGCTTGTATTTTGATGGAGGACTTAGCCAGCCGAGGAATTGAAGACACTCCGCTTGGGTGAGACCCAAACACGATGCCAACTCGGCCACTGACCAGTCAATAAATATCTATATATTTATAATAAAAGTAAGAGGAAAATAATTTCCCACAAGGCCTACGTCATCTCTGAGGGTCTTTTTGAGGAAAGAAGGGAGTGAACATGGGTCTTGAGACCCATGTTGCATGAGAAAGAAAACACAGAGTCCAGCTAATCGTTCGACAGCCGAGCTGTTGAACTCAAGAATGAGACGTAGAAACTGGTGACTTCATAACTTTAATAAGTTACGTAACTAACTATTTAACCTAGTTTTTGTTTCATCACTTTTCATAACTTTATAGCACGTTTTATAGGTGTGTTGAATTTTCATTATGAGTTATCATGGAACTGTAGAAACTACCCATTCTCATGTGACAAATGTAGGGTGAACTATTTGTATTTACATGTATTGTGTTCTTCGATAACATTTTAAATGGAGAGAGGGAGTAAAATCAGTTTCCCTGATAGGTCAAAGAGGTAACAAGACTGAAAAGGTAAAGATTAAAAAATAAATCAAAGGTTGTGTGTACGTACCAGTTTTATTGCGTTTCTAAATTCGTTAAAATCATCGAAAATTTTTACATTCCTATAAAAGTAACAATTGGTTACAAATCGAACTATGTATAACAATATTATATTTATTAAACTTCAATATAATAAGGTAGATCGGTTAGGTTAGGTTAGGTACCTGAGTATAGGCACTACAGAATTTATTTATTTAAAAAATCTTACCGAGAAAGGTACAAAAAGAGTTACTTGCAAAATAAAACCACATAGTTGTACTAACACAAGTCTTATATTTGACAATTTATTTGAATATTTTATAGTTGCTGTTTGTGTAAGGGTATTTTAGCCAAGTAATTTAATATTGAGTCTTATTTTTTGATAATTATATTGAAATTTCAAAACTCAATAGCTCATGATGGAAATGACGTAGGCAGTTGAATATAGTGAGCTTTAAATTTCATGACAACAGAGCTCATTGTGTGAGGGTTTTTTGCTGCTTCAGATAAATTTTCTGCTTCATAAGTTGATTCCACAAAATCTATGAAATAGATAAGTGAGAAAAGGATTTCTATGCCATAGAATGCCCAATAGAAATAAAAATCCAGTGTTGAATCAACTTCAACTTTCGTTCTATTCTATATTATAGAATCGACGGTAGAATAGAACAAGTTTTAACGCAATAAAATAGAGGAAGTGTGAATGTGCAACAAAAATTCCTTTCCGTTTTCTATAGAAAACATGAAAACGGATCCCAGCTTTAGAGTTTTGTATCCATTGGACGTTACTATTATTTATTATAAATATCTATTCTCGTACCTTCCTAATAAAATTGAGGTAATATTTTCACAATGTGAATCTAAATTTTACATTTTATATCTTGTAACAATAATAATATGAATAATCATTATAAAAAAAATATTAATATCACCATATGACTTGATTAGGTAAATGACATTGGGGTATATTCAACCAAAAAACTGTTGATAAATAAATAACGATAATCAAATCAATTACAATTGGGCAAACTAAATAAAGTATTGGGAAAAGTTGCCACCATTAAAAGTATATGTTGCCAGATTTGTTACAAAACATTTGCACTGGTAACCCCAATATGCCACTGTGTAAAGCAAAAGTATGTCCATCTGTAAGGTTGAATGTACAAAAAAAACTTGTAGAATATAAAAATATTTTTAACATCTGATTTTGAAAAATAAAACAACAAAAAATCACAAAATTATTTTAATGGTTTAAATCTACTGGTAACATAAATCAATCATACATTTTTTTCATGGTTAAAATTTATCATTATAATATAATAATTTCAATATATATTTTATTTAAATCACTTCCTCGAGAAATTTAAAAAAAAATGTTTATGGACTTATTGTCATTTTTGAAGCTCATTTTTTTTGTAAAGAAAAAATGAATAAATAAAAATTATCACATAAATAAACATGTTTATTTTTAGTAAAGTTTTAAAAAGCAACCAACCACATCAATAAATTTATCATGAGGGGTAAATTATTAGTAAATTTAAGATATTATTTTAATAAAATTTTGAAAAATTATTACAGATGTATAAACTTCTTTACAGCCGGGGGTAAAGTGCAAACAAAAATAAGTTTGCTTTTTTGTTAATATATCCTTTGGCGGCCCCTCGCATATAAATTCATAAATCTGTATCAATCTGTTATATTGGTAACAAAAATACAGTATTTGAAGAGACAATGAAATACGGATTAAAAAAAATCTTTTTTTCATTACCAAGAAGGCACTAATTTGGCTTGATAAAATTTTTCATTCAAAAAAATGTTAAGTTATACTGTATGTTATTTTCTTCTTTCGTATGATGGGGGGGGGGGGCTATTGCATTAAAAAAGGTTATTTTGGCAAATTTTGAAAAAACTAACACACTGGTTGTGCAAAACCAGAATTTTAAGATCATCAGTCACTTGGAGCAAATTGTATTAAACTGGCTTCAAGGTGTTATGTTCAATTAATTAATTTATTATTCATTTAAAAAACTAAAATGTAAAGAAAGACGGCATGACAATTTTAATATCAAATAGTATATCAGTGCTTACTTATAAATGGCTCATCTAGTATTTTATATCTCTATGCATCAGAATTTCATGTATTTTATGTTAAGACTTATGTTTTGAGGTAGTTATTTTTTTTTTTAAACATTTCCAAATATTTTATATGATATTATTATTTATAATAATAATAGTATGTGTATATTACATATTGTAAATTTATTTTTCATAGTATATTTGAAATAAAATAAAAACAAAATATTTATGTGATTAAATTGGTTAAAGTTAAAATATCATTTTCACAGCAAACATTCACCCGGGTAAAATAAATCTCTAGAATTGTAACACAAATTATTTTTTTACAAAATGTAACACTTCTAATTACACACATGATTCATAATGGGAATAAACATGTCACAAATTTAAATGGACTTAAAACAATCAATACAATAAATTGACGTTTGCTAGCTAAAAATAGTTGATATATAAATTCAGAAATCATCGATTAACCCCTAGGAGCCAGAGTCCTGCATTTGCAGTGTTGAAGAATCCTGCCCATGCACGGTACAAAGCACTGCAATTGCAGTGTCGTCCTTATACATTCATTTTTCCTTTGGATATTATTTCTCTCGAGGTTTATTAAACACAAAAATCAAAATGTCACTTTATCAAGTATGGTATTGTCTAAATGTTGGCCTTAACAAAAAAAATTATTTATTGAATATTCTTGCCGCTCCAACGGTTTAAAGTTAAATTTGACAGGATATTAATTAATTTTGTAAAATATAGACTTGGAAATAGCTTTGTATTGATAAAAAAAATACCAAATTACTCTACGGCAATTTGAAGTGTTACATCTGTAAAATAAGATTACATAAAAAATTACATTTTACAATATTTCACTAAATCTATGAATATTATTATGGCATCCCAATATGGCTATTTTATTTATTTATTACAGTTTTAAACATTTAAAAAAATATATAGCTTTGTTTTTAAAAAATACCTATGGTAAAAATATGCGTAGACCTATTACGATTACTGACTATTATTTCGTTAATAATTTATTTGGCACGGTTACTTTATTAAGTTGGTAGAGTTAATATTGTACTATGTTCATTGTGAAATAAACATTTAAAAAAATAATGACTTGAACAGTGACAAAAAGACTTGATGTAAACATTGTTCAATGGTTACAATGTCAAGTTGTATTACGCAGCTATCGCATATGTGATCTGTGAAGTTTTACTAAAACACATAAGATGTATAAAGACTAAAAGGACCTACACACCTCCCTGCAATCAGAGGCGATATCGGAGCAGTGGTGGAGAGCACCCTAGATCGCTTCGTAGACAGTAGACAAATCGGCCCTAACTTCGAAATCAGGACCGGCGACTCCACGATATAAGATCGGCTAGCGTTGAATCACCCAGTGTGTAGTGAAATCGTATTGATTTTAATGTCAGTTTGCTTCGAGCGATTCATCAACCAGTACTGAATTTTTCATTATTTTACATAATTGCACGTAAGAAAGCGCCAGAGCCATTCCTATTTTCTGACGTTTGTAAAGTATTGGCACTATCTTGATCGACGAATGCTTTGCTGTACAATCACTTTGCTGTACTGTGCCAGAGACGGAAGTCAAGATTTTAGTTGATTTTACCCGCACCAACATTCTCCCTAAATCTTTGTCTCCTATTGCAGGGAGGTATGTAAGGCCTTTTAGAACAGAAGAAAGTTGAAATTATATAAAATATTACATCAATATAAAAGCCTATAATATGGTGGATAAGTTAAAGAAAGGGACGCTAATTTCGTCATAAAGAGCATTATAATATCATGGGAAATTTAAATGTTTCCACCACTAAGAGTAATAATAATAAATATATATTATATAATTTTAAAAAAAAGAAAAATAAATAAATGTATGAAGTTCAAAATGAGATCCAAATTAATACTATTTATTTATTTAGTCAGGTGAGGCATATCTTGGACAGTGAAATAAAATTATATTAAGATCAATTATTTATGATTCCCACTGTAACGCTTGGTATCATGACAAATTTTAAGCGGAAACAATTTGCCTGTCATGTGTAACGATTGTCTGGGTCCGGCGCACAATCACCAATTTAACAATTTGCTTGTCGTGCATTTTTTTGTAAGGACGCCAGCATCCAGATCCATAGCCGGATCATTCGATCGTGAAATCGCCCGGAGAAAGACAGAGATTGTCGCAATGTGGAAAAAATTTGCCTGGAGGCCGGCACCGTGAAATCACCCGACAGCGATACTGGCGGACGCCTTATCAAAGCGATGAATAAGTGAAATGAAGAGGGCTTGTATAGAAAACAAAGAAAAATAATAATTATTGTTATTGCGGTTTGCCACTGTTCTATGACGGAAAGTATTATTATTGAAATGACTTTACAGATGCCTTAAAATCTAACATCTCCTAAACATGTGTCGGCTATAATCGCATTTCAGTTCTTAGCAGTAATTTCATATCTCAATTACTGGCTTGTACCATTTACAAGGCAATTTAAAATATAATTTTAAAAAAACATGTTGCCAAACTCTCATTTTCTGGTTGTGTGAAGTCTTATTCACACAAGAGGTTTTTTTTAGCCCAGCAAAATTTTTGCCACCCCAATTTTGTATGAAATCTGACACGAGTTGTAGTCCAGCATATTCGTCAAGTGGCATTTTTGCTCTAGGGCATCAGCTGTAGGAATATGCAGCGAATATCAGTTACCAATGGAGTAATATTCATATTTGAACGATTGATATAATATTCAAACATTACTTTTTAAAGGAAACAAAAAATATGAAATTCAATCATTTTAGTGTTAAAACTCATTTCCAGGAAAATTGGTGATAAAAACAGTGTATACGCAATGTGCAAATGACGAATCCTGCATTGGACACTGTTCGTACAGCAAAAAATGTACGCCTATGTGCTATCACTCGGAAATGACCAAACGCCAACCCAATGCTGAATATTTTATTGTGTTGTGAAAGAAGCTTAAAAGTTAACTTTTTGGATTTTGAATTTCGGCACTTTTAAACGTTGATAAAATATAACTTCACTTTGCATAGTATAAACACATAGCTGCCAGATGTTTGATGAAATTGAGATGAAATTACATATTCATTATTTCACATTCAAGAATTCAATAGATCAAAAGCGATTATAGCCGACACACACACACACAAACTTGACACGCACTATCACATTCAATGTAGTAACTAAAATGTTACTATAAACTCTATAAGCAATATTATATGTATATGATAAAATTATTTTCTTATGAATTAAGTCAATAAATGAATACAAAATCTTATACATCATCTTTTTGACGATCCCGTATCATCGAACGACGATCAACAAAAGAAAATATATGCATTAAAAATATTTATAAGCATTTTAATTTATGTATTTTTAACGGTGAATTAATAAGATTAAAAAATATATGAAATGGATCAATTTTATAATTATGAGTTATAGAATTAAAAATAAACCCTCTTCAGT
The DNA here is from genome assembly GCF_061612785.1 of Hesperophylax consimilis. Classification (NCBI taxonomy): domain Eukaryota; kingdom Metazoa; phylum Arthropoda; class Insecta; order Trichoptera; family Limnephilidae; genus Hesperophylax; species Hesperophylax consimilis. The sequence goes on along the minus strand of NC_142862.1, from coordinate 2,433,089 downwards.
ATTGATAAGATAATCACAGATAGACCCTCGCTAACCATCTTAAATTCTGATGACAAACATTGCTTTGTAAGCAATCATTTGCAAGTGTCGTTAAAAAATGTTGGGCCGATTATATTTCCATTGATAAGAGAGGGTTATCTAGTGAATTCTTTACCAGTGGTTAGTTTTAGCTATGAAATGAGTTAATACGAGGTGTACCATTTAAAAAATTGACAACAGATTTCTTCTTCGTACAAAAATATTATTGCTTCGGCGATGAGATCAATGTAAATATTATGTAAAAACAAATAATATTTTTAATACCAAATAATAAATAATTTTTTTTTTAAAAACAGACAAAACATGAAAATAAATAATAATCATTTGCAGCATTTTTCAGGGATCACAACATGTAGGTACATTTCTTCAGCTCAAACTTTTCACTCTACGACGAAAGACGTAAAAAAAAAACATTTTTTTGCTTGATGTGCGTTGCTGGGATTGAACCCTGTCCAGCAGAGTGAGTTGCAGACACACATCCAAGTCAGCTCCCAAATAAATAACCACCTCCGTCAATATACCGTAACATTGAAGGAACACTAACAAAATAACAGATGGGAAAACTGCCAAGATACAAGAGATGAAAGGTTGTGGAACCGTGGAACCAGGAGACAAGTTGTGGAACCAGGAGACAAGTTGTGGAACCAGGAGACAAGTTGTGGAACCAGGAGGCATTGCCACAAGTTTTATTATGGGACTAAGCTACTGTCAAAGAATAAGGTAAAATGTGGGAGATGACGGGCCTATTGCCCGAGTGCTCGCAGAAACTATAGAGCATCTCTTTATAATAATAAATTTAAAATAGACATGATAGACAAGAACAACACAAAAGTTAGATTAAATCAGAACGCCGTTTTTAACATCTTTCGTCTCACAAACCATTAATAATATGACCTTCCCTCGGTGACAATACGTTATAAAGTATATAAAAAATAAAATATGACGCGATAACATAATATAGATGATCTTAACAATAAGGTTAGTCTTTATAGTATTAATTTAGCTTTTATATAATGACAAAGAAACAATTTTAGACTTCCCAAATGACAGATTTTTTTTTTTGCTTTCACGCATTGTTTATGAAATGATCTCTCACAATTTTCATAACTTTCACAAATATTGCAATAAGACAGGAAAAAAACAAAAAATGGATGGAAATCAATATGAAGAGATCCAGTATAGACGGCAATCTTAATTTTTACTTTAAATAATATGTGAACACACAAACGACTTTTAAGAGAAAAAATGTTTCTTTGTTACCGAAATATCAAAACAACTTTCACATAATATACATTAATTGAAAATCTTTGCGTTTTCAGAATAATAAGCACCCATTTAAACAATAATAATTACTTAAAAAAATAAGTAAAAATATAGATTAATATTTTTTATAATATGATTATTTTATATTACGATGCCAACGCAAAATATACACATATTTCTAAAGTTACTAATGGCTGCAGTAATTATTTTTGGAAATGGTTGAAAAATTCACATAACATCGTGGTAACAGGACAAAATAAATGGCGCCAAAGAACCAAAAAAATAATCACAACATTATTGTCAAATATTTTAATGATTATGAGTATAATTTTTCAACCATTTTGCGCAAAGTTTTGTCAACTCGTTTTTACAAAACTTGTTTTACTGATCAAAACTTGCGAACTGTTTGAAATGCTATTTGTATAAAATTTAAAAATTGTATAAAATATTTACACATTAACCGTCTGACTAATTAGATTCTTACACGCCCGTTAAACGCCTCAAACGCCATGGTAATAAGCCAAGTTTTTCACTGTTCTGACCTTACACATGCGTAATATTTACACCACGTTTTTTAGTATGGTTTAGTAAATACGTAAGTCTCTATGTAAGAATTTTAATGCTATTTTGACTTGTAATTACTTAACTAGTAGTAATGCCACATTGTTAAATTTGCTTGGAGCTGTTTACGCTAACGGAAAGAGAGGTTACATCAAAGCTCTCAGCGGCAGGACAATAACAAAAAAACATTTCAGAATTGGCTTTATACTGTTAGATATTAGTCATAGTATCTTATTAAATTAATTAAATCTTATACAAACGAGCATAACAACATCGACACGTGAACGAAATTCTTCGTAACTTAAAAAAAAAAAACTATCACTTGTTGCAATTCTTTTCCAAAAAGTCCATTTTCAATTTCAACTCAATTAAAAAGAGCTGCTTTTGAAGTGAAAAAATCTCCTCTTTCTGTCTCAACTCCATGTTTAGAATCTTCATCTTGGCCTCGTGTTCGCTAATGGCGTGTTGCCGCTTGGCAATAAAGTACAATTTCTCCTCTTCGGTAGGCGCCGAATTTGAGCAGAAATAATTCCCCAGATTGTTGTTATTATGCGGTGGAGACACTGAATCGCCGGCGCTGGTCTGATTGCAACACGGGTCCGCGTAGTTATTGACGGAAGCTCGTGAATAGATTTGACGTGCGCATTTCTTGTTGTTTAAGAACGAGTTGGTGTTTGCGCAACGTGAATGTAAGTTGACGCTCGGTATGAAAGTTTCGTTCTGCGGCGATGGCGGGGTGTTGATACAGACTCTGGGTTCGAGATGGCTCAGGTTCAAGGGTCCGTTGGAGTCGGTTGAGATCAGGCAGGGGTTGGGGGTCAGGCTGCCTGTTGGAAGGTCGTGTATAGGGGTGCCGGGGTGCAGCAGCAAGGGGGAGCGGGTGCTGGGGGAGTGCAGTAGAGAGACTTGGGGCTCCAGCAGGTCGTGGGGGGGCCCGTGGATGAGGCTGTCTTTAGAGTCCAGGGCGGTGGAACCGGGGCCGTCCAGACGTTCACTTGACATCTGACAAATTGTAAAAAAAGGTTAAGCAAATGAAAAAAAAAGTTGGTACGCACAGTCATGTATTAATTATCAATGAGAAATGTTAAAATTGACAGACGAGATTTGTTAACGTTGAGATGAGAAAGACGAAAAAAATAGAAATTAGTAAGGAATAAATATATAGCTTTTACATAATGCAACCTATTGAAGATAAGATTGGTAGATACTCTCAGTACCGCCCTGGTGAAAACAAAACTTGAAAAGTGTTTGATAACTAGATCTGAACAACCAGGTTCTACCAAGAGCTAGAGTCTAAACGACAAAAGTTTATATTTGTCTTATTTTATTCAGTTTTACACCCAGCCGGGCATTTCATGGATTTTTATGAACAGAATATACCTAGTGAGCTATCGAAAATTATGCAAAAAAAAATTATAACAGTAAACTGAAAAACTGAATATGAAACCATATTAGTAAAACATGTAACAGTTACATTAAATAAAACAGAAACTAGAACAATACTATATACAGGGTGTCCAGGGGTAAAGTGCGCTAACTTCGGGAGGTGATTCTACATGATGGTAGAAGAAGTAAAAAAGGTAAATAACTTTTTAGAAATTCCAATGTTTATTTTCCCATACAATTCATGATTCCTTTCTAACATACAAAACTAACTTATTAAATTTCTGAGCGTGACATATTTCAAAAATACTTTCAATTCATTTTTTAAAACTTCTACGTATTAACAGTCAATTAAAATTCGTGAGCATATTATAATTCTTGATTTCAATTTATTTTATTCTCTACACACACTTTCTTCCTTTTATAACTATTACCTACTCATACATTAATTTAAATTTACATTCATTGATTTTAACTTAAAATCATTAGTTAAGTTTTCCGAACAATCTCAGGCGAAATTACGTAATGATATTTTATGGACATACGTAATAGGTACTACAACTATGTAATAATGAGAAACATCCTTAACTGTATCTATATTGTATATTGTACTGTGTATGTCTTAATAAATAAACATAGACAGTCAAACTATTACTCAATTTATTAACAACTTATTGCATCCACAGGTTCGTTGATCAATAACACAAAACTATATGTAGAATGTATCAATGAACATTATACCTTTAGGAACACACTGTACTGTGTTTCAAGCTGAGATGAAAGCCATCTTGGCCTGCGCACAGGAGAATATACGCATTGGGTAGAGGAATAAAAACATAAGCATATGTTCTGATAGCCAGGCAGCACTAATGGCACTGGGAAGTAACCGATGCGACTCCAGACTGGCGATGGAATGCAGGACTGTTCTTACAGAACTCGCCACCATCAATAAAATAACCTTAATCTGGGTACCAGGATATAAAGGTATTGAGAGCAACGAGAGGGCTGACGAACTAGCAAGGAAAGGGGCAAAAGCACCACTTGTAGGATCCGAGCCGGCCGTAGGAGTAGCAGCTACACAAAATTACATATCGATAGGTGGGTCAAATCCTAGCACCGCAAAGAATGGGAGAGGGCACCTGGAATGAGATAATCCAGAGTACTCGTAAAAGGACCAGACCCTAGACGAACCAAGAAACTACTGGATACGGACAGAAACTCGCTGAGGGAACTGGTAGGACTACTAACGGGACACTGCCATCTCAGGAGACACATGCAGATATTGGGAGTGGAAAACACCAATAGGTGCAGGAAATGTGAAGAGGATGAAGACTCCAATTCACCTATGGTGCCAATGTCCTGCCCTGGTGGGAACTAGGCTCAGATATCTGGGGAGACACACAGTATAACCAGAAGACATAGCCACATACCCAATAACAACCCTGGTGAACTTTATTAAAGATACCGGGTTGTTGTTAAAGGATTGAGGTAAAATGTGAGATAACACAATGGGCCTATGGCCTAAGTGCTCACGGGAACTACGTATAAACCGTCTCCGCTTTAAAAAGAAAAAAATAATAAAATAAAAAATCAATGAACGTGATGCTGCGTTAAAATGTACACATTTTACAATTATTATTATTTAATTTATATTTGTACAGGCAGATAATATAGAGGACCACACTTACCTGGGAGGTCACTTGAGATTAACACTGTTTATTGTTTACTAGAGAAATTTAGATACAGTTTGCACGCAGAGGACATAATTGGAATACATTTAATTGGAAATGCCATTATTAACTCCGGTATTTATTTTATTTAGGAAACAAACAGTCATTTATAATACCAATAATGTTCCATTAATTCTAGTTGTTGATTCAATATTTGCACCTGTACAATATTTGTAAATGACAAAGAAATATAAAGAATAAACATTATAAGGAATTCCAAATGTTATAAAAACAATTAAAGACAGTTAGTAGTAATACAGTTTTCGCATGATTATAATAAAAACAATAAAATAAACTAAGAAGTTTAGAAGAGGAAAAGCAAGTGTTTTGTTTGGCAATAGTACAGTACAAGGATTTTATCAGAATTTATCACCCTAAATGAAATTTGTCCCTCGGCATGAGACAGATTTCGAATAATGTAAATACAATAAGAAAAATGTGATTAGGATATATTATAGGCAATACAAGAATGCTACTCTCAGGCAGGTATATTTAATTTAAGAGTATGAGAGCCTAAAACGGTAAGTCTTTAGTTTACACCTGAATTCTGTTGGACTTGTTATGCATCTTAGTTCCGGAGGGAGTTTATTACAAGCCTTCGGCCCAGATACTCCGAAAGCGCGATCACCCAACTTATTATTTGGCTTGCGCTTAGGTTCCATCGAGTTGACTACCTCAGACCAGTGTTTTCCGGGACGCATAGTTCAGATGTAGGGTGTTGCCATTTCATTGATGGATTTAAATACAATCCAGCACAATTTGTACTGGATTCTTTCAGGGCACTTGTGCCAGTGAAGGTTACGAAGGTGTTCTGAAATGTGCGAATATTTAGAGACCCCGGTTATAAGCAGTGCTGCTGCAGTAAAAACGGATTGCAGTTTGTCAATTTAATCACCCCCAGAAGTTAGCGCATTTACCCCCGGGCACCCTGTATAAGACACGTCACTAAAACTACATTAACAACGCTACTATAATTTGTAGGATTCAACAAACTGCTGATGTAGTTTACGCTTAATTCTGTAAATGGAGTCGGTAATTATTCAATAATAGCCCCAAATTTGCTGTTCAGATTATGAATCCTATTGGTTAGTGAGTGTATCTGATAGTTGGTTGTGTGTGTATGTATCATTTCTAAATGGTATAAAATAAAGTTGCTATCCGCGTCTGTCTGTTTGTGCGCTTAGTTCGTTTAAACTAGGCAACGGATATTGATAGGGTTTTCATAATCATTTAGAGAATTTCTTCTGGAAGCTTTATATACGTCTATACATAATACGTGGATATTATATTTATAGAAAGTAGAGAAAAGTTTCCAAGCAACGTCGGGTAGACATCAGCTAGTTATTATTATTATGATATGTTCATATGATTATGTTCCTTACATTTACAGGTAAGTGATCATCTTGGCCCAGTAACACGGTCGTTGGCAGGTCCCGCCGTTCATCTGAAAGGGTAAAAATCACTTAAAGATTACAACAATTTGAAAGGTCAATAATGATAAATATTTTTCAAATATAATGTGTATTATCAATCACACACTTTAGGCAAAAACTTGCTCTGCACAATCTTGACATATGCCAAGCGATCCTCTAACCACTCGAGCGATTTTACACGGTATTTACAAAATAAATGTTTTATTCAGGTATTCGGTATGGATTCGGCCGTGCTCGTTTGAAAAATCACTGTCTTTTGTGAACTAAAGTGGCGCCATCTCTATTCGGCGTGATGAATAAATGTATTGTTTTCGGGAATTTCCACTTTGCCGAAGAGTTCCGAAGCATTGAAGAGCACTGCTCATGTTCCGGAGAAATTTCAATACGATGGTATACATTCACCCTATGAGCTTATAGACAATTGATGTTACCAGGCGACGTTTCTCAGGGAGTGATACAGAATCAGCTCGCACTACGAGGGTAGTCTGAAAAGTCCCACCTCAACATGAAGATGGCAGCTCTTGTCAACAAAAAAATGGGGAATTTGTTTGCGTATGCTCAGTGAGGAACTCACCAAAATTTCAGCAATTTTGGAAGCGCAGTTGTAGTTTGACAGTGTTTTTGTGAAAATGGACAAAATAGAGTATCGAGCTGTCATTGGATATTTGTTTTTTGAAAGGAATGCACCAACTCAAATTAAACACGATTCGGACGCTGTATACGCAGGGGACTCTGCACCGTCACAGTGAAATTTTGGGCAGCTGAATATAAACGTGGCCGTACCAGATGAACGTTTGTGGTTGCGCCAATGCGCAATAGACATTAATTTATACATACATCTCATGCACACATACGCACATACCTGCGATCACTGTACTGAAATAGTATTATTGTCCTTTGTCCTACCTTCCTTTCCATTCCTGCTAATTTATGTGCCCTTTGGTAATCAGTATGTTGCAATAACCCGAACCGCTCACAATAAAACACATCCGTGCGAGATTTCATCCCCCTTACCTTATGACATTATCATTCGCGCCGATATCGTGCAAGCCGCTTCGTGTTAAGTGACATTGTTGTGAGGAGAAAAGACAGGAAGAATCGAGAGCCCTTTCCTAGTGGTGAGTCCTTCCCTTATCCGTACAACAAATATTGTCTTATGTGCAGTGGTCATTGCTCAATCATCCAAGGTCCTTCGACAATCATTTCTTACACTATCACAAAAACAACTTCATAACTTCTTATACACCAGTTTGGGACGGCCAAAACCTGCAACCACTGATAACATTGATAGAGTTCACCAAATGATGCTAGAGAACCGTCGAATTAAGGTTAGAGAGATGGCAAAAACATATTCTAACAAATTTGTAGAAGAAAAAAAATTGTTTCACTAAGACAATGCCCTGTCTCACACCTCAGCGGTTGCCATGGTGAAAATCCACGAATCGCAGTTTGAACTGCTTGACCAACCTCCTTACTCACCAGATCTAGCCCCAGGTGACTTTTTTTTGTCACCTCGGCTAAAAGTTGAGCTCGAGACAGAAATTCTCGTGGAATGAAGAGGCCATCACCTTCGTAAACAACTATTTTGCAGAGAAAGACACCAAATATCATTTGGATGGGTTAAAGAGATGGGAGCATCGCTGGGAGAAGTGTATAGAGATTTAAAAAAAAACTTATTTTTTTGTTAGTTGAGAAACTCTTCAGACTACCCTCGTATGTGGCTTATGACACGTGGCGATAGAATGAAAATTCGAGCCGGTTGAATTTAACCAAATATTTTTACAGGTTAGGTATTACATCTTATATTTAATTATTAGTTAGGTATTACTTCAATTACTGCTATTTGTTTTGATTTTTGGTTGTGTTATTATTGGTTGATTTAGATTTTTAGCGCTAGCCGCCACTATCTTGAACCCTACCCCAATTGCCGCAGACAATAACTTCTGGACGTAGGTGATACTTGATCAGCTCAACGCATCAGTGAAATTCCACTGCTTTTCCTACCTCCTCGTTCAAAGTACATATGTCTTAAACGGGATGACATAATGCATAGACGGAACAGTACCTTTGACAGTGATGCCTTCAGACAGCGGGTTAATGGTCCACAGTCTTCCTTCTAGGAGGCTGGGGGCACCTTCTTCAGATCCTGGCTACAAAATAAAACATCACTCTTATAAATAACTGACAGTTCCAGCCTGGGTTTGGACTGAATTCTGGTTGTTTATCAATAGGCAGCCATTGTGTCCACATGATGCACAGTACAAAGGTGGGTCCACTTCTTATCACTGACATCTCCCTTACTGTCATGGTGAGAAATATGATCTAAACGGTGTTAGAAAGAGAAAACCTCACGCTTTATATTCAAATCTAGAAGTTAACCACAGGAGAATTATAATGAAAACTTCTTTGAAACCAAAAATTTCTAACGCAAATTGGAAATTTTTTTATGAAACTTCGCTAATTTTTTATTAAGGCGATGCACTACGTCGTGTAATATTTTAAATTGAACCGCTATCAATAACAACCCTTACGTAGATGGCGATAAGGTTTAAATTCCCGCTTAACACCATCCGCCTGTTTTGATTTATGCAAGAAAAAAACATGGCCAAAAAGTGCCTTTTATTTTATTTTGTGAATGTTCAGGCATAAATATTAATTTTTTTTTCGATCATTTTATAAATAACTTAATTTGCCACATTATACAATAAAATCATAACCCAAAACGGGTTCGTTAGTAGGAGATTTTGAACTTTAAAGCAGTTTTCATAGGCTTTTACATTGTTTTTTTTCTGGGCTTATAAAAAGACTTATCTAAAAAAATACTCGATTATTTCAAAGGCCAAGATGTATTCTACTCGCAGTATTTAGTTAAAGCATCTGAAACATTTCTAGGCGATCAAATTTTCAAACCAAAAACACATGATTTTGCATTACTACGTATGGCATCGCCTTAATTATATTTATATGAAACAACAAAAAGGGTGAGGTGACAATAATATTTGGAAGACATTTAACTAATAAAATGTATGTTTTTATTTATCAGTAATTATTGTTACAAAAAACGTAAGGTAAATATATGTTTGTAATCAAAATATTTCAAAAATTATGTTTATTTTTAATAGTAAAATTTGAAAGCGTATTTTAACAGTTTTTAGTTTTCAGATACATTCTGACATATGTATTCCATTTATTTGTATTTTATCGCAAAGCGGAAATACTGAAACCTTCCAACAGAAAGACAAACATATTTAAAAAAAAAAAAAGAGTTGATTTTAAATAAAAATAATTAACGAAAAAATTCACAAAGTCTCGTAAGTTTTTTTTCAAATTGTGGTAGGAACCTTTGGTTTTATAAAGGTGCACATTTTGATTCTACTTCTCGATTTGAATATAAAGCGTAGTGTTTTCTCTTTCTAACACTGCATAGATCATATTTCTCACCACAACAATAAGGGAGATACAACGATTTCTGTGAGATTATATGAGTTGTTCCCCAAAAGCGAACAAATTAGCCAAAAAACAAATTAAAGGGTTAAAGGTAGCCTGAAGAAAATATCGTTGACGGCAATTCATCGCCGCGTAAGTCATCCTGCGATGCCGTCGACGGCAATCCATCGCTGCGTAAGTCATCCTGCGATGCCGTCGACGGCAATCCATCACCGTGTAAGTCATCTTGCAATGCCATTTGACGGCTGTAATACACCTACACCGGTTAGATTAATACAGGATTTTTCAATGTAAGGGAATAGTCTTACAACAAAAATATTATCAACACGCATCTCGAATGCGTCGATGATATGCAAATAAAAAATTTTACCCAAATATAGATAATGTTTTTGAAGTCGCTTATTGATGGTTTTTATCATGTAAAAAACATATTTAATTCGATAAAGGTAATAGTGAAGTGATAATTACTACAAAAGTAATTATCACTTCACTATTTTTTCATTTTATACAAAAATATTTATCATAAAATTAGCAAATCTCAATAAATATTATTAAAATGCATGAAATGTTTCACAGAACTATTTCAAATTTCTCGGGAGCTGTGGTAAACTTTCAAATACAAATACAAAACGTTGTGTTCTCTCTTTCTAACGCTGTTTAAAAAGAGATGGCATGACTTTCATGAAATTGGTGTCAGGCTGGGAGAAATATCTCCCAAAAAGATTGTAGGGGTTAAACCAAATATATTCTTACCTCCTGATAGCGCATCTTGCACTTCTTCTTGAAGTTTTCGTACCACATCTTGACTTGTGCCGGGGTCCGGGGGCACTCTGCCCTGCAACGCTTGTTCACCTCCATGCAGATCTGTGACCACACCATCTGTAATAAACAGAGATAAATCAATCATTCAGTTCAGCCTGCATTTGTTATTGCTTATATTTGCCCATATTGCTGAAAATATTAAAGCTTGTCCTTAGGAGTGTTAAAAGAGTCGTTTGAATGGTAGAGGAAGTCAGGGACACCCGAGGAATAATTAATGCAATATCTCTGGACCGGAATGAGATACGGAGTTGAATTAAAGTCCATGTAATGTATTTTTTACAACGGTAACATTGTGGTATACATTAGTGAATGATGGAAGAAGTCGAAAACACCCGAGAAAGACATTGGCAATAGCGAAGAATTGCAGTGTCCACTATTTTCATTACTTAACCAGTACAGAGTGGAAGATACTTTCAGTATTGTCCTGGTGAAGGACCACCGAAACACTGCTTGAAACGGCTTTGGCCATGTTTGGTGCCCAGATTTATAAGCGAACTTCGCTCTACACATTAGCATACACTGGCAAATCTGTCTTTCAAATCCCACATATCTGACATTGTCTCCAACGCCAACAAAATGCTTGGATTTGTTTTTCGTAATGCAAGATCATTTACTAATGGAATCGCAATACGAAGAACATGTGAAGTCCTTGTTCGCAGTATCCTGGAATAAAGCTCCATTATTTGGGCCCCTTCTGAACAAAACCATATCCTAGAAATAGAAAAAGTACAAAAGAGGTTCATGCGTTATCTATATTTGAGAGAATATGCGTAATATCCATTTCTATATCCATCCTCGTTCTTAACAGGAATGCTCGATTTCAACACCTTAGAAGCATGCCGAAAAACATTTTTAGCCAAACATTATGTTTAAACTAAACACTGAAACTATATTAACCGGTCAGCAACGTAAGCAGATATACACGATAAAATAACGATAGCAGTCAAGTACAATAAGCGTGTTTACACGTCAACGCGTGTGTTTCCACAAAAATCGTCATAACTCCGTTATTCTTCTAGTGACATCCCTAAAACAAAAAGTAGAATATTCGTATTGAATGAAGCTTCACATCTCTATTCAAAGTTATCCATAGAAACCCGTAAAAAGACCTACTCAGTGGAAGCAAATTTTACCCGCCAAATCGTAAAACGACGCCAAGAAAGCCGTTTGACGTGCCGACCCGCCTCGCAAGTTTAATTATTTTTTTAAAAATATATTTTGTATGAAATGGTCAAAAAGTGAAGTGACAGAATTGTTTATTGTACATTTGTACGATGAAATAAGTGTTTTTTTTTTACACTATCCGTGATTTTAGTATCGTTTTTACATAAAACATTACAGGTGAGTCATTTTTACAATTTTTTCATGTTTCCATTCTAAATTTAAATATTTACAAATGTTAATATTTATTAATGATACAACAATTTGAAAGCCTATTTTGTAACCTTTCTAAAACAGTTTTTACTATTCGGCTCCGTTCAGTAATGTTTCATTTATAGAGCTTTGATTGTGAGGCGGTAATAACACAACGTTTTCGTGAAATTGACATTTCGGTAAAGACATCTTAGCTTCAAGTTCGCGAAAAGTCGGAGGGGTTAAATCCACTTATATTAAAAGAGTTTAACTTATGTGACCCTAACAAGCATACTCGTGGAAGATCCCATGCACTTTTTCATACTCCGAAAGCGAAGACTTCCGCAGAACGTGCCAATCAACTGAGCGACTCAACTGCTTAATGATTCTGCATTGACCATCGACATTTTCAACATCACTTAGTTCAGCAATTATCAATAGTTGTATTTTTACAGAGAAGATTGACTTACTTTTATCGATGATTTTCAGATATATTCTGTTGCTTATATTTTTGTCGATTTTTCGTTGATTTTTGTTGATATTCTGTTTCTATATTTTGTAGTATTTTACAGTATTTTTGAAAATATTCTTTTTCCATTTTTGTAACTGTACATATTATTATCTATATATATAAGCACATAGACTAGCTCCCCAGTTTGACCCGAGAATATTTCTCTACAAATTGGGTAAACAAAAAAAAAGTGATGTCTGATATGAAATGTAATATATTTTTATCTCTTATTCACCTAATAAGATTTATGGACCTAGTTGGTGTTTAGTTTAATTCACTATTTACATGGACATGCAAAAAATTAAGAAATCTTTTTTTAATTTTGCATATATTTTTTTTAATAAATAAAAAACAAAAGCTTGTTAAATTTCATTATTTTTGTCGTAAAAGTTAATAATTCTGAATTTGTTTTATTGAGCTTATTTTTTATTTCTAAAATTAATAAAGATATCCATATAAACATTTTTAACAGATTATTTTCATGTTTGTACAAAATGTTGAAGACACTTTCATTGTGTACCCCTGTACACAATGAAACCCGTCCCTCAGGCGGATTCTCAGCAATAGTATACCCACGTCAACAGTTAAAGGTTAAAAAAAAAGAAGCGCTATTTCTTTGCTTCAATCACATTTGTTATTTTGACTCTTGACATGACCGGACTTAAGTATTTGATCGTGCCATGTCTCGTAGTGAAAGAGTTAAGATTTGTAGAATATACTGTCGGCATAGACATATGAATATTAGTAGACCTGCCCTAAAAAAAGCGTATTATTCCCCACTCCCCATACCGGTTCCATTGGAGACGGCTGGGCTCGCGTATGGCCTCCCTTGAATCTTGAGAATGTGACGTCATCATTCTTGTGCGAACTAGCGTCAAGCTATGGTCGAGTTCATTTTACGAAATAACACGGCAAAATAGTGGCTTTCGCTATGAAAACTTGAAAAAATAGAAGTGAAAAAGAGAATAAACCCAATTGTCGTATTACATTCCATAGGTAAGCATTATTTTACTTTGTTTTAACCTTATTCACATCGTATAATAAATATGGATCAGTTTTAGAAACAAATACTATCACGCGATGGACGCGAAACACAAAGCCGTGCACAAGAATCAGGGATGTGCCTTCGCCTTTTGCGCTTTGATAAAATACATATAGTATCATTCGGAACTCCGTCGTATTAATAAAGGATAATAAACCAATAATTTTTAAATTTATTCCACTTTAATGGCGTTATTACTAAACGAGTTTTGAACTTTACACAACTCATAAACAACACTTAATATAGGATAAATGGTTGGTTATCAATTGTGAAAATTGGTATGTTTGGAAGTAAAATGTAGATACAGTGAGCATGTTTGGAATGAAAAATGTATGTGTCATTTTGCTGTCCGATGACATTTTTTTATCTATTAAAATTAAAAATATTATATTTTTCAATCGCACGTCGCCACCGATCACATATTATCTTTCATACTATCACACATCACATCGGACCACGTGTTAGGTACGCGCTTGTTTCGTATGTACGGTACTGCTGGAACGAGAAGGAGTGCATATCACTTATGCGCTAGGTTATACCGAGTGGCGATGTGTGATCGAAAAATGTAATTGAAAAAGTGTCATCGGAAGGCAAAATGATGTCCAAATTTTTACTCCAAATACTCTTAGGAATCGCTGGTAAAAGCTGTGTGTATATAATTTAATTTGTTTTTTTAGTTGTTTTACTTTTCTATTATCTTCTTAAAAGTGAAATGTTATATATTTTCTTAAAGATTTCAATATTTTATTATTAATAGGTACAGAGCGGTTGTGACAACCCTCCAACATTGGTCAAATGTAGCGATTCTCAAGTGTGCACATCGTTGTTACTGGGAAGTAAATTATGAACATTTATAAAAGTGTCTTAACTAAATACGTAAACTAAATATTCGACTCTGAAAATAGAAGAAATTTTTTTTGCCGAATTTGGACTTCGCAAATTTGTTCATAACGTGGCGAGTAATTTGTGCTCCCATGTAAAAATGTCTATTCATTCAAAAGCAGATTTTACTTTTAAGAACTAAATGGTGATATTATAAGGCGAGATGCCTATTTACTATCAGATTGATTTATTGACGAATCACAGTCAGCTTTACCCTCTTCGTTCTTCAACAGTTGATTTTACCCCTCACCCTTAATTTCTAGTCTATTAATATTCATATGTCTGTGAATGTCGGGAAATAAACAACAACAAAAAAAGAATCTCAATAGTACAAACAAATGGAAGGTACTCTCAGTATCACCCTGGTGAAAAATCCCACCATTCAGAATTGAAATGTTGCTTGAAATGGCTTTAGCCATGTTTTATCAGAAGATCTGAACAGCCAGGTATATTTTCCCACCTTCGTCTCACTGGCTCTAGACGGTTGCGATATGTTAGGGACTCTTGTGCGGTAAATGATATTTTTCATGTTGATTCAAATAACAATGCAAGAACTTGAATATGATTTATGACACAATATCAATGTACATATTTTGTATGCATATCTATATGAATAATATAAACAAGGAAAAAACTATCAACATTATTGCAGTATATGTAAGTGCAACAGGTTTTTAATTACCTAGTAAATTAAATTCCAATTGAAACATTGAAGAAAATATAATATAAACAAAAACATTTTCGACAATATCTTATGTTTTAGACGCAGCTGGGATTTAGAACAAATAGAACCATATCGTCAGCTTAATTCGTAGACCGCGTAACTACGTTTTTCTCAAAAAAAAGATTTTAATGCCATTTTGTGTTAAAATTAGTCTCGCTTCGAACAATTAAAAAACGAAAGAACGCTAAAAAAAAATAAAAATTTACTGTATCATTTATTTTTTATATCACTAAATTCAAATGTGACAATGTGACCGTAAATAGGTACATTTCTAGGTATAATTTTGCATTTATTTTAACCATACTTTTAATATTTTCTTTAAAATATCTTTTTGTCAATCAGTTTTATCTATATTTTTATTTCTATAATATGCATTTTTAAAATTTTTGTTTTACCATAAAAATTTCCTTTTCCCTTATGTTTTATTTGTTCTACAAAATATTATTTTGTTATTCTTACATAAATCATGTACGATTACCATGATACGGGCATGAGCCTAGTATGGTGGTTGAGAAAATCACCAAAATTGTAATCTTTTAAAATTTATAAAATAAAAAAAAGGTTGAACTAAAATTTGTAAAAAAATCCACTGTTTTTAAACACAAATTAGTAAAATATCCATGGCGCAATTTTGCAGAATCAAATAACTTAACCCCTCCGACTTTTCGCGAACTTGAAGCTAAGATGTCTTTACCGAAATGTCAATTTCACGAAAACGTTGTGTTATTACCGCCTCACAATCAAAGCTCTATAAATGAAACATTACTGAACGGAGCCGAATAGTAAAAACTGTTTTAGAAAGGTTACAAAATAGGCTTTCAAATTGTTGTATCATAAATAAATATTAACATTTGTAAATATTTAAATTTAGAATGGAAACATGAAAAAATTGTAAAAATGACTCACCTGTAATGTTTTATGTAAAAACGATACTAAAATCACGGATAATGTAAAAAAAAAACACTTATTTCATCGTACAAATGTACAATAAACAATTCTGTCACTTCACTTTTTGACCATTTCATACAAAATATATTTTTAAAAAAATAATTAAACTTGCGAGGCGGGTCGGCACGTCAAACGGCTTTCTTGGCGTCGTTTTACGATTTGGCGGGTAAAATTTGCTTCCACTGAGTAGGTCTTTTTACGGGTTTCTATGGATAACTTTGAATAGAGATGTGAAGCTTCATTCAATACGAATATTCTACTTTTTGTTTTAGGGATGTCACTAGAAGAATAACGGAGTTATGACGATTTTTGTGGAAACACACGCGTTGACGTGTAAACACGCTTATTGTACTTGACTGCTATCGTTATTTTATCGTGTATATCTGCTTACGTTGCTGACCGGTTAACTCCCTTTCACAAATGTTTAATGAACGAAAATAAATACAGAAAAATATGGCAAGTTTTGAAAAAGATTAAAAAAATAATAATCTGTCTTTTATTTTTTTCACTACGAGGCTTTTTGAACTTCCTGTAAAACAAACTTGACAAATGGTAGTTACGCATTCAACAAATTAAGCCGACGATATGTGCCTTTTACAGGGAGAAAATTATAAGATTGCTAACATTACAAAAGTGTCTGTGGAAGCGCACAGATTTTCGAAACTTGCTTATCAGTCATCTTTCTGCCCAACAATTTCCGAGGTTATTTTGATTTATATTTGGGGTGTTATGCCGTGTTGCGCTTCCTCCTTTAGCAGACGCTTCGGACAGTTTTACAGTGTCCATCATCAGGGCAGATAAGTGATGGACACTGAAACGTTGGCTAAAGAAGGAGGAAGTGTGACACGGGTATTATGACCCCAAAAATAAATCACTACAATACTTTTGGCCATAAAAATCTGAAATCATTGTGATGATTTGGATTCCTGGACATATTGGCATTGTGGGTAACGATATTGCAGATTCCTTGGCAAAATAAGGAGCATCTAACCCTATGGTTACCCTCGTAAACCACATTCCCCTATCTGACATTTTTTCCATCCTCAAAGATAGATCCCGCAATGTTTGGTCAGAGTATTGACACATTACTAGTCAATCTAAGGGAGCCTGCTATTCCTCAATACAAAGGACTATCCCATCAAAACTGTGGTTTCAAAAATTCCCCCATTTCTCCAAAAATAAAATTTCCTCACTTATTCGAATGAGGATTGGACATTGTTCCGTTCCTTCCCACCTTTTTAAAATTCACATGCTTGAATCCTTAGATTGTACATTCTGTGGTCTAGAAGGAACTTTAGATGGCATATTTTTTGGTTGTCCCTCTCTGAACAAATATCCTCTCTTCTATCAAGCCTTATCTAAAATTGTTAGAAATAATAAATTACATTTTTGAATGCAAACATAAAAAAAAAATTATTACTCGTTTTTTGTAACTAAAATTACTGATAACAAAAAAATAATAATAAATAAAACCGTTTTTCAAAATGTGGTTGGAACCTTTGGTTCAATAGACATTTTAATTCTTCAGTGGTTACCTTCTAGATTTGAATATAAAGAGTGGTGATTTCTCTTTTTAACACCGTTTAGATCAGAGGTTCCCAAACTTTTTTGCCTCGTAGACCACTTGCCAAATTTTTTTTTTTCCGTAGACCCCCTGCCTGCTGAATATTGAATTTTCCTAAAACTATTAACGTCCCATGTGATAATCGTTTATTTTTTCGTAAAAAGATTCCCTTCCCTTGCCTGTCCAACAACCGGGTGGCGGTATAGTTCCTCTGTACTTGCATTGTGCAGACAGGGGCACCCTTGTGAAGTATTACACCAAATAAAAATGAAGCAGGATAAGCAACGGGAATTTCTTTCTGTAGCTAGCCGTACAGAACTCCCCCTTAAGTTCTTTGTCAGTGCTTATTCCGGTCATTTCTTCTTGTCACATTATTTCCTATTCTTCGACGCTCCATTTCCATAGTCAAAATGTCCTCAAACTTAGTTTTTAAGTCTGTGTGAAGTACATTTAAATGTTGATAAACGTTACCATGGACGTTTTTCAAAAACAAGTTGGGGATCTAGCAAAATTCGCGGCTTCCGATGTGCAATGTTTTGCTTCAATATATTAATTCTGACGAGAAAAGGAACGTATATCTCTGTTTATATACCTCAATAAACAACTTTGCGAAATATAAAAATACAAATATCAAATAAGTAATTTCTCAGTCTATTATTAGTATTACATAAACTGTGTTATTTGTGTTAGGTGTATTGTGTCATTTACGGAACTCCTAAATGTTGACTTGAGGTAAATGGGGGTCGGCTTGTACGTACCCCTATTTGAATCTTGTGGACCCCTAAATTTTTTTCTCGCTGACATGGACCCCCAGCTAGTCGATATCGACCCCTGGGGGTCCATATAGACCACTTTCGGAACCTATGGTTTAGATCTTATTTCTCACCATTACAATAAGGGAGATACAATGATTTCCAAGAGGCCGTGTGAGCTGTTCCCATAAGCAAACAAATTAGCTCATTAAAAAAAAATATATATATATAAGTCTACCCTTGAGGCTATGAAATGATGCACTAATTCAATTAGATCAAAATATTTAACTGCCATTCGGCTTTTATTCTGGGGTTACGGTTACTGTTGTATTCTGCATTCATCCAAACAAACTGCATTCAATCAAATCTCAGCCAATGGACGGTCATCGAAGCGAGGAATGTAAATACATAATAATATGACATCTTCGCTGACACAATACCAAGTCAACCAACGGTTCCACTTTCATTATAACTACGCCACTTAGACGGTGTTCGAAACATATCGTACGAATTTGCTAAATCAATGATTCTTAAACTGGTGTTTGGTGAACTAACCAAGATTCACAATCTGTTCAAACTAAAACCATACAACTCCCTCCTTTCTTTATTTATTCCTTAATTCGGTCAGTATAATGCTATAAATGAAAGCAATGTAAAACCACTTGGTCTACAGCATTGGTGTTACCAGGGTATCTAGCAAAATCGATCGATAAAACTCTACGATCAATACGATGTTAACTAAACCCGTCATCTATGGTTAATAGGCAGCCTTAGCCGGTATATGTGAGGACGGTCAGCAATTGATTCTGACGGTGGCCTAATTAAACGCAACCTCTTTGCTGTCACCGAGCATAGGTTATCAGTCAATATACAGAACTTTTTGAATAATGATGAACGGAGGAATACTAACGAAGCTCGTAGAATTGAAAGACAACAGAACCCGTTAGAGCTTGGAGGAACAGAATTTAGAAAGATGTTCAGAATATCACGACTTACGACTAATGACCTCATAGACTAATTAAATTAATTGCCTTTTTAGTGTAAAAAGTACATGCGAACTGCCAACATATATTAAAGTGAGTGTATTTCAATTCTACATTGTCAATTTATTCGTATTTTGACATAGCTGTTAGACGTTTAGGAATATCAATACATTGACAATGTCGATATCTTATTTATTTCGCTGTCAATATCGGCTTGAATTTTTTTATTTTTTGTTCAGCTTAAGGTAGGCGACACATTACGCTATATGCATCGTGGCTTGGTGCTTTCAGTATATCGCTCGCCATACACTGCCAATGTGAATGTATGGCGAGTGAAATAGGGAAAGCACAGCGAAATAGCGAAAATACAGCGCGCTTATAGCGTGGTCTGTCACTGGCTTAAGTCATACCTGCTTGGTCTTGTTTGAGCATTAGTCATACCTGTTTACTTTTGTTGGTGGCATTGTTGCTCCGACCCTGGCGCAGCACCTCCCTATGCTGCGCTATCAGCTCGAGCACGGTGGTCTTCTCGAGCTCGGTGAAGTTCTTGCTGCGCTCCTTGTTACGCCGCGTGCGCACAGCCGTGGCTCGCGTGGACATGGCGTGGTCGGGCGGGGGGGCCCCCCTTCTGCTTCTGCCGCGGTGCCCCGACACCTGAGACACTGGGGAGTTATCACCTTCAAGTATTATCAACAGACATCATTTCAAACAGTTCAAAGGAGAATGGGTTTAAGGCAATCAATGGAAATAATACACAGGGTGTCCCGTAAGGTATGGATCAAACGAAATGGGGTGATAGGGGAGGTCATTATAATCAACATAACCCGAGTAACTAGAATAGCTGAAAATGCCAAACCGCGTACAAACACGCACTGCGGCTGGTGTTTATATTTAACTTCACAATATATAGTATATTTGCAGCACGTTCCAGAGTTGCAGATACTCACGCCCTCGTGTAAAACCACCATTCAGAATTGAAACGTTGCTTGAAATGACTTTAGCTTTGTTAACCTTTCCTTATCTGTGGAGTGTATTTACTACACATTGCTTCTAATAACTTTAATAACACTATAAATATAATAAATTCTGTGTTCAGATTTAAGGTATTCCTCCGTTATACATTTATGCACTTAATTAAAAAATAATATTTTACATAGTTTTCAAATTCAATTAAAAATCAGAGAATTTTGTTAAAAATCGGGAACAAATACACCAATACAATCAACCCTGTGACACTGCTACGCGCAGAGTGTGCGAGGAAATGACACGCTATTGATGTCCCGCTTTAATTCGCTATGCGTGAACATGAAACATCCACACGTCTGCACTTGTATTTTGATTTAGATTATCGATACCTACGACCGCACAGCTCCGTTTGTGCCAGCCGCCAGCCGCTAGCCGTGAGTGGTTCATTTATGCGCTAGCCAGTTGGCCGCGAACCGTCGTTAGATGTGGACCCCTCGCACGTTTCTTTAGCATCTGCCGATGATTTTTTCATGTTTTCAGCAATTAAATTACAATTATTATCACTTTTGATATAAAATATAATAAACATAAGCGATTAGCTATGAATATTCATATTTTTCCGATATTAAATCACTTATTTTGAGATGTGTATTGACTACACAGCACCGGGACGCGTGGATTTTTTTAGCACAGTAAGGGAAAGGTTAATAGCCAGGTACTTCCCCACCTTCCTCTTCCCCGACTCCTTTACCTCCCCACTACCTTCAGCCTTACAACATACCCCAATCGTGGATGCCATAGTCTCATTGGCTCCAGACGGTTGGAATCAATTGGGACTTAACTTTTGCCTACATGTCTATATTATGTAGGTACTATTAACAAAATTCCGGCGGGAAGGCTAGTTAACGACGATCCTACTCGAATGGCGGGAAAGGCATTGCTGTTCGATAATTTTATATCAATCTATTTGTAAGGGTCCCAACTAAATTCATATATTTAAAAATGTGAACCAAGTCATCCACATCTTAAACTGCTTGTCTTTTATGTGAAAGAATATTTTATCAAAAGGAAACTATATTAAACCTGCAGAACGGGTAATACATCCTTACCTTATCCGGATATGTGGAAGTTATTGTTTTTTTATGATTAGTGTGAAAATGAAAACATTTTTTTTTACACTTAAACTGACTTTAACATCAGTTTATGGAGTCGTATTAAAAAGTAGGCTTTAATTTCAGACAATAAATTAGTAATTGAGATGTGGCGAGTGCTATAAAAAAAACTTCTTTCAAATCATGTGTTATTTTCAAATCATATATCCATTTTCTCGAATGAGACCCTTGTTTTCGCCCGCATGAAGTGCGTCAATAAAATGATTTACATATACAGTAATAAATGTTAACTATTCCATCTTATCCAACATAAAAATGACAAAATTATAAATTTGTACCCGGTATACTAAGTGCACAGCACCAGAGCTCAAAGAATTTTCTAGCACTGTAAGGGAGGGTTGAAAACAGTTAGGGACGAGATTTAATGAAGAATATATGAGGAGTAGGCCAAAAGTCACCCTGGAATGTATGTAGCAACGTGTAGGTGCTAATGATGATACTAATGCATTATCTATGTTTTTTCCGTGTCTTTAATTTATGAAACAACTAACCACACATTAGATAACTACCTTTACCATGATTCATTCCTTTGTTAACTGTTTGATGTATTGACCTGTGTTATAAATAAATTATCAGTTGCCAACGGTAAATAAAATCCAAGATTTAGACAACCAATTAATTATATTTACTGCGTGTAAAAACACGTTTAGTCAACGTTTGCTTTAACCTTTGAGTGAAGTATTCAATAATGGTTTAAATTAGAATGTAGTGGTCATGTTAAATGACTGAAATTGGATGGAATCACAGTAGCGTCTGTAGCATTAGTTTTTCTTTCACAGTACGAGGATAAGCAGCCTGTACACGTCACTAATGAAGTCACAGGACCCGGTCGCCACAAATCATTCTTGACTTCTCGAGATATCAAAACTAGAATGCTTTCATAACCTCACTCATAACCAAACAGTTGTATCGTGTCATTCATTTTGATTTTGTTCATTTTGTCATTTTGCTCCTAGCACCGAATCTGAGAAAATGTTTGATACAAGTTTTTTTTTATGCATTAGCTCAACGCAGGAGGCCTTGAAGTAAATAAAGGTGATAAAATAAGCATTTAAATTTTATTGTTAAAAATAAACATTTATAAATTATGAAATATTAAAATTTTTAATGCAAACAGTAAAAAGTTTTAAAAATGGCTGGCATTACGTTTTTTCGTCTCAACACTAAACTAAAATTACGGATAACGAAAAAAAAACACATTTTATTAGACATATTTATTGTACTTCACCTTTAAATCATGTCATATAAAAATAATTTATAAAAAATTTCACAAATTTTTTTCAATAAGCAGTCGATAACTTTGGTTTCATACGGGTGCTTAATTCTTATATAGTTAACTTCTAGGTTAGGATATACAGTGTGGTGTTAGTTTTCTTTTTCTAACACTACTTAGATCATATTACTTATTATAACAGTGCGGGAGACACAAAGATTTCTATGAGATCGTATTAGCTGTTTCCAAAAGTGAACAAACTGACCAACTAACTAACTAACCATCACGCCGTTTCTCCGAAGTGGTAGGCAGACAGGACAGACCGCCAAACAACTAGGTCTTGGCACACACTCCTTGCCTCATTCACATTCATACATCGTCTCATACATACTATCCTATTATTCTGACTCTTGACATGGCCCGACTCAAGTATCTGATTCACTTGGTTGAGCCATGTCTTCCTCGGACGTCCCCGACTTCTGCTATCATTCAAATTTGCAACATATATTCTCCTTTCACTCCTTTCTTCAACTGTTTGTTTGTAAAACCAAACAAATTAGCCTGGGGAGTTAGACAAACTGCAAAGTAATTTTTAAAGCCATTTTGAGCACTGGCCTGTAATTTATTTTGTGATGAAAAAATCACCAGGAATTTGATAGAAGTGCAGTTATAGTAATTTTTTTCTAATATTTAAAACTCTGCATAATTAGCTGTTTACACTAACGTACTTTGAGATAAGAAATTGAACATATAAAAATGGAAAAAAATATAAAAAAATTTATCACCATTATATTATTTATTTAGGATAGTCAAAATGGCGAATTATGTGGCTAACAACTAATACAGAGGAAATAAATTATATAATTACCATCAGTTTTAATCATGTTTTATATTGTGAACCAATCTAAACCGAGAAGCAGTTTCATAAAATACTTAACCACCACTAAACTAGCATCTTTCGTCTTATTTGCATTTTATTTATAGACAAAACTAAATAGAATAAAATCAGTATTCGTTGACATTTGGGATTGTATCGGAATTTTTTTCCAATTAACACGTAAAATAGATAAGAATACAATATAAATAGAGGAAACTCTTAATCATACAATATATTGATAACTTGACATGTTTATCGATGACATCTTGCGGAGCGAATGTTAACTAACAGTCAATAAAAAATGTATGGATATTTCATTAACTTGCATGAAATTTTAGTATCAGTTAACATTGTAGTTATATTTCGCGCCGCGACGATCGCTGAGGTTTAACGTCGCAGTTTCTAGTTCAAGTATACCGTATTGTCAACTTGAAGTATAAGCGACAATGTCATATTCCAGTTAGGTAAGTTAGGCACTTAAAATAGGTATGACATATTATTTTATACGTTGGTTCAAAACAAAGATAAACTAACTGTCATCGCTAATGCAATAATCAACCCGAGACATCACGTTATTAATTAATTAAACCAAAACAAACAAATTGAATGCTAATAATAATAAACAAAAATTACAACAGAAGCGCGAAAATGATAATTATTATTACGTGTCTATTCGCCCAGTTAAAAAGGTTAACAATCAATTGACAAGGAATAGTTTATCAGTTAAGTTTCGTGCGCGGAATGTCATCTAAATATGTCATTAGGCTTACCAGCATCAATGTTAAGATGGTTGAATGTGTCCCGGTTATTATTTATTCGTTTCACCTTCGCATTACGCCCGCCGAATTCGCGTCTTAAAACTGGCGAAAATCGCACACAAAAACCGACGGTCGAGCTCAGAGCTGTCAAATGTTGTAAAAATCATAGACAATACATTGATGATTCCCTGCAGGTGGCGGCATCTTCGAACTTGGAACACTCTCGGGCGGCAAACTTGATATCGGCACGTCTGCCAACATTAATTTTCATTTATCGCTGTTATCCCCTCACTCGAATTTTAATATATCCATAACGCGAAGGATTTCCTTGAAATATTAATTTGTTTAGTATCCAAACATATATGACGTGATAACTTAGAATGTGGTAACTTCACTGCACTTCACTGTGAGACACCAAGTTTAGTTTACTATTTCTATTTCTATTTTGATTATCGGACGTTCATTTTGGTTGGCACGTCTGCAGATATAATATTATCACCCGATTATGCTCTCACTCGAATTTAAATTTTACTTATTCGTCACGCGAAGTTTTCTTAGAATTTTAATTTGTTATTATTTGTTTTTTATCGCAGGTTTTATCTTCTTACTGCCGAATTGTTGTAACTTAGCTATCGGATACCGAATTGTACAGTTTGTTATTTCGATTTTGGTTATCGGACATTCATTTTTGTGACGTTTGCTTGTCTAAATGCGGGAATGCGCAGTGGCGCGCCGCGGAAAATTTCGGCCGACTAATGCTGATTGATAAATTAAATTCTTGTTTTATTGATTGATGTTATAGTTAGTTACACATAGAAAAATAAACAACAGTTTTTTTTAATTACTGTAACTTTTGTACATAACATAATAATTAGGTTCACAATAGGTTATTTTGTATCTTACGATTTATACCCCTCCAAAAAGCATTTGCTTATGGATAGAAAAGGAGTACATTTGGAAAAAATATCAGTTTAATAATAATAATTTCATGAAATAGTATACATTTAGTGAAAATTTACTTCAAAAGTCAAAGGTCGGTTGTCCAGTTGTTTGTAAAAATGGGTTATGTATGAGAACGTTTAGTTTTTTCATTATCTACCCAGAGGTATAAAGACGGTTGTCCTAAGACAATGTGAAACGTTAGGTCAACAAAAAAGTCTGGTATCTTCACAATGTTCAAAGGAAAAAAGTCACTATTTCCTCTCTCCAGAACAATTTCAAAAATGTGACAGCTGACCTTTGACTTCTGAGGAACAGATATAGATATGGTTACATCGTAATCATTCAATCATCACTAACTAACTAACTAACTAACCATCACGCCGTTTCCCCGCAGGGGTAGGCAGAGAGGACGGACCGCCAAACAACTCGGTCTTGGCACACACTTCTTGCCTCATTCACATTCATACATCGTCTCATACATACTCTTCTATTATTCTGATTGGTTATGAAATTAAAAGACAAACATGCTTACGTATTTAGAAAGAAAGAAATTATCGTGCAGGATAAATAGAAAATTACACGATTCTTTGTACGATTGTTAGGTTGGAAGGGGGACTAATAAAATTATAATAATAATCAGTAATTGTCCATTATATTGCATAAACATATTGAATTATTTAGTGGGTTGGGAATAAGCCGACGTAGCTCAGTGGTTTAGAGCATCTGACTGGACATAAAAGGTGCGGGTTCAATTCCCGTCGGCGGCATTTATTTAGCACCCGTGAGATATTTTTAATTTGTATGGATATTTCAGTCGAGTAATTAATGCTAATATTAATTTATATATTCATATTTTCTGCTAGATTATAATGTTAGTACTTAGGAAAAAAATATGTTTTTATTACTATAATCTCATTAAATTATCATTCGTTTAAGAATTTATTTTTCTTCAACTGTGTTTAGAATTTATTTTTTCTTTGTAATGTGGTATTTTGGTTAATTTGTATCTTGGTATTGAACTTTTTATAACTGTAGACAACAACATTGATATTATATTGTTTTCAACATTGTTATTATTTTTTTAAATTTGCGCGTTGACGATCGACCCCCTTAGTCTACACTATTTGATTGACCTTAGCGTTGTCCTGTTTTAATTAGACCGTTTTGCATTTCGTCGGTCTGTAAATGTGTGTGTTCGATCCTTTCCCTTTTAGGATGGTGGCCATTTTAATGATTGAGTAAAGATTATTTTTTATGTAAGATCGTCTTGTTTATTTGGACTTTCTTATTTGCATGTTTTCAATATTATTTATTTATTAATTCATGTTCTCCATACAACGGTTATGCACCAATATATTACGCAGAATCACAAATTTCAGGTACCTACATGTAAGTATAAAAGGTTAGTGCAGTTTTACTATTTTGTGAGATACGTCAAAAGATATTATGCTAAAATGTATGTAAGTGAAAATGTCGATGGTCAATGCAGAATCGTCTTTCTGTTATGCAGAAGTCCTAGCTTTTGGAGTATAAAAAGGTGCACAGGATCTCCCACGAGTATGCTTGTTAGACACATATGAGTTAACCTCCATTATGGTACCTACCCGCCTGAAGAAATTTCTATAAAAGAATTATCATTGAGATAAACTTGACATAATTTTATTGTTTAAAGACATCTCTTGTACAAAAGTAAAAACGCCACTGCTTCAAATACTGAAACCGTCGTAGGTACCTACCAGCAATCCTGATTTCCAGATTATAATGAATATTTAATTCCATTGACTGTTTACTAACACTAATAAATTAAACTTGTTTAAGTTTTTTTATTCCATTCTTTAAAAAACATTAAATACATAAGTAGGTACCTGCGAACCAGTTTTGCCATCATATTTTTTATCTATGGGTAAAAAAGCTCGTAAAAATAATACTAGTAGTTAAAGTAGATGGGTAAGTACCTACGTAAGATTGGGTAAGCATTATTGTTTCTAGTGAATTTCTGTCAAAGAGTTGATGGATTAAATACTTTACCTATCAGTTATTTCGATAACAATAATCGAGATAGCATATATGAAGATAATTGAGTTAGCGTTTTACCATATCTTCCATTATTTAATTATGAGCTTGTGAAATACGGCCGTAGGTTGATTAGCTGTTTTAATAACAATGAAAAATAATGATATGTAATTCTTTCGATTAGATTACCCCTGAAGGAATTTTCGTTCAATGACATTCTTCGTAAGTTTATCACTTATGATTATTGCATTATATATTTCAGTTATTACATTGTACTTTGAGTTATATTTCAGGTTTTGTTGTGACGCAATCGCAATGACGACTTTTCGAATAAAAGAGTTAAGGAAAAGTTTGTATTTTTTTAAATAGAAAAATGACTGGTTTTGAGGAAGAGTGGTTCAGTGGGTTATCTTTGAATCTAAACGCTGTGGGTTCGATATGTACCATAGCATAAACCACAATTAAAACTTTTTATGATGACTGAAAGTGTTAAAATATGCTACTTTTTTTTTCTAACATACCTAACTCCATACAGAAGGATATTTTTTTGGTATGACTGAGGATTGATCCTTTCTTCCCAGGGACTGGTATCAACCGCGCTAACAATCTCGCCAAATGCCTATCGGGTACAAAGAGAAAAATGATCCTGCCAAAAAAATGACAACTTGCTAAGTTCCTGATAAAATCTTAGTCGTTGAAAATATATCAAGAACACGTATTCTTTTCCTGGACGGATGACGAACCTCGTGCTGGCACTGTTGGTGGCGCGGTGCACTCTTTCGCTGCAGTAGCTGGTCCAGTTTCCTCACCACCTGGGATTCTTGCTGCAAAGTCTCCATCATCTAAATAATATTTGTCTTAACTCTAACATTGACATTTTTTCGGATTCACTGCCCAAATTCAAACGTGGCATCATGTCAATAATTTAAACTGTTCAGTGCGCATACACACAGACACACACGCACACAAACAATCACACATACATTACACACGTCACACACACACATAAATACTACACACGTCACCTGGTAATTAAGGAATAAACCTACTTATTTGTATGAACACGTGTTCCTCCGTCCGCATAAAACATTTGCTTTTGACTTATTCGTTATAGTCCCGCAGTCCCATTTTTAACAGAAAAATGAATAATTTAATTAGATTTTGAATAAATTAACAGTAGTTCATATCAGTAAGATTCCTCCGTGTAGGAACTATATTTATTTCGTATATTAAGAGGAAGCTACAAGCCAAAAATGTGTTTATTCTTGGTATGCCTTATATTGTAGGTAATAGGCATTAAAATCGCTTGACAAATGTAGTCTAGAAACGTTCGATTTCAAGAACAAAAATATTTTTTTATTTATTTTATAAATCATTTTATAAGAAAGTAAAGAAGTTAATCAAGTGAAACTGTCACAGATAATCTTAGCTATAATACTGTATTTTTTAAAGTTGTTTACTTCACGCGTTCATACATTTCTATTGAAAAAATATTATTTTTAGTAGTTTACATTTATATTTTTTATTGAGTAATTTATTTTTTTATTTGTATTCTACTCAAGCGAAACGATAGGAAAACCTTAAATTTATCTAAAGCATATTATTTGGTATTCATAATGTACACCAATTCGTTATAAAGATTAATCAAAATAGTGATTTAGCATTAAGCTTCGCCTTAACCTGACGTAATGTTATGTGATTTCAGAAAAATGTCGTGATTGCCACAAATAGAATTGATAGAATGCATTACGAGTCTATCTGAAGAGTTTCAACTCGATCGGATTTTGGGAAGAAGTTTAATTTCCGCGTTCAATATTCGTTTTAATTCACTCACTAAACAAAATCGAAATTCAAATAGGTCTTCAAATTTTACTGTTATTACTTTTGAGAGTTACAGCCATCAATGTAATGCGTGATTGAACAAGAAAATAATACTAATAAATCAAAACGAAACATGAAACAGAACAAGACACAGAAAAATTAAAGGGTCTCAACTGGAAATCGAACCCAAGATCTCTGTAATATGAGATAGACAAAAATAATTAAGTCCCAGTGGCCCAGTGGTAGTTTTCATGTTTCGTTTAGTTTTATTAGTATTATCTTCTTCTTCAATCAAATAGATGTATTAAAAAATGGCATTTTACCTTCTGCATACAATATTAGATGAGTTTGCAGATTTGAAGTTAGTTTGTTAATAAAGTAAGAATGTAACATTTCAGTATCGTTGGTCGTGTAGTTTCGGACGAAACAGTTGTTAGCGGACTCCCACACATACGTTTAAAAATAGCTTAGGTACCTCATTGCTTTTAGCAGACTCTTATTCAGTAAAAAAAAACTGGTTAAATAAGTACTTAATGAGTCATCTATCGAATACGTTACTCGCGAATGGTGCTGCTTAACAGGACCGTCGCAAGGGACAAAATCGCCCGTATTCATAAAAATATATAATATACCCGCATGTTAAAAATAATTTCTTCATTCTCATCTCTAAATAGTGTAAAACAAATTCGCCACCCGCGTCTGTCTGTTTGTGCGCTTACTTCTAAACTGCGCAACGTATTTTGATAGAGTTTTCACTATGATATATAGAATTTCTTCCGGGAGGTTTATTTATATACTTTCTGTAAATATAATACATGCGCAAGTAGAAAAAAGTCGATGTTTTGTAATCAAGTCGTAAATAATATTTTTTCGGGCGCTTACATTGCGAACGTTTGTTAAACCTTATAAGATACATCAAAATAATATACTACGGAAGTGTACATCTTAAAAAGGCCTACAGAAAAAGTCCGCGATGGTGTAACGCCAGGTACACGCCAACTACTAATAATAATAATAATTTGTTTTTCCGGAATGCGGGAAGGTTTGTACAATCTCACACATCCCGTAGCATATATACAGTAATAATAATATTACAATGATAACATACCATAAAGCATATACAATAATATACATACAGTTAAAAAGTAAAAATGTACATATAAGGAAATATGTTTATATTATTATACAGGGTATCTGGGGGTAAAGTGCGCTAACTTCGGGCCAGTGATTTAACATGATTTCATAGGTAAAAAAGATAATTAATTTTTTTCGAAATTTTATCTTAGTTTTTAGATAAAAAAGTTGAATTGTTTTTATGGGAAAATAAATATTTTCCTATGAAAAAAAAAGAATTTCGAAAAAGTTATGTGTAATTTTTTCTTCTACCATCATGTAGAATTACCCCTCGAAGTTAGCGCACTTTACTCCAGGACACCTTGAGTATATACATATTATTATATTCGCAGAACAAAAACGCCTTAAAGCATTAGATTGATGGGGTCAACATCCTGTGTTCTGCTATGCTAGAGTCCGGACTCCGTTGGGATTCTAGGGCTATTATGAGGGCTGCAAAAGGTGGTACTCGCCGTTCCCTGAGCATACTGGAAGCGCTGCAGTATCTGGGAAGGCCAAACATCATGCGGTATGCGTTGTTGTACTGCACATAAAGCCTATCCATGCTGCTCTTCTTAAAGTTGGCCCAAAGCTTGCAGGTATAAATGGATGCACAAAACGTAAGGAATAACATTATTTTTACACGTGGGCGGCAAAACCGTAACCTTCTAGTGAGCGTATTTGACTTTATGCTGAGCGCTCGTCTTTGTCGGTCGAAGTAATCGTCGTTCGTCAGTTTACTGTCGATGATGTGCCCTAGATAATTTGTTTCTTCTACTACTTTTAATTATCTATGTCAATAAAAATGTAAATGTTCGTTTGTTCAAACCTTAAATCCTTCACCTTGTTCTTCACCGATTGCTTTGAAATTTTGACACAATGTTGCATTCGATTATGCGTGTGTTTTAATATATAGTGTATAGATGTTTCCTGTGAAAAAATAAGCCAATGACAGGTATAAACTGCGTAATCTGTTGGACAAACATGTTTTTTTGGAAAAACAGCGTGATCTGTTGGGTTAGCATATTCTTTTTACTGCGTGCTTTTGGGTAGTTAAGTGTGTGACCTGATGATGAGATGGTTTGTATAGAAACATCCATTATCTTCCATCGTTTGTCTGCCCCATAAGCTTACCGAGCGCACATAACCTTAAAACCATGCATACAAACATGTATTTGTTGCAATTAACCTCATATTTCATTACATAATATTATATTAAAATCAGGTTTATTGTAAGGTGGCAATTTCTTCCGACCAACTCTTAAAAGCAGAACATAATCGGTTTTATAACCCTTCCAAAGTATTCAGTAAAGATGTGACAGTCAGTGTAGAGAGGAAAATTCAAGAAGCCGCCCCCTGGTTCGACCGCCCGTAAGCGCCGCACTCACAGCACACAAGAATGCGGCCTTGTCACTTAACCTATTCCAAATCCGCGAACGATAACTGCTTGTGGTCAATTATAAAGAATGCGACCCAAGGTGCGGTTGTTGAAGTTAAAGCACTTTGTGTGATCCGAAGATTGCGCTTCTTCAATTTATGTCCGAATGCGTTTACTGGTGTCATGCAATTTGTGTAACAACAGGTTTCCAACTAAACCCGATGCAAGCTTTTCAAACGAAAACTCTTATTAGGTCCAATGGGTAACTTTCACATAGCATCCCCAAGGATGACATAGGCTCTGAGGAAAAAATCATTTTATTATTTAGGTCTGGAAAACATTCAATTTCACCAGCAGTGAGGAAAATTGGACTTACTCACAACACATACAGAGAAAAATGAGTATTGTTGATTTATTAAATTCCTGTTTCCTAATAAAATGTTAGTACTTTGCGAATATATCGGAACACGTGTTCATGCACCTGCATTTGCCCTGTTAATATATAATGACGAAATACGAAAATACTATAATATTTATGAACACGTGTTCCTATGTAGAAGTTTAACATTAAACCTATTAATTATTCGTTTAGGGCCTGCTTGAACGCCACTGACTTGGTACATCTAGGTTCTAGCTTCTAATACGTTTTTATGCACTTGCCTGACATCGTACATCGCCATACCATATGAAATACAATACCTACTGCATTATGAAATTTAAACGAATAATCCTCAGACCTTTGGAATACAAAACACGCCCACGTGGTATCTCTTGTGTTTTTAATCTATGGTTTGTACATGCATATCGCTTGTCTGAATTCTTCACAAGCTTTTTCCAAATAATAAAAAATGACACTTAATTCAAAGCAAATTTGAGTTCATTGAACCAGATTTACGCAGAAAAAACACGGTTTCATGATAACCTAACACAGTGACAATTCAAGACACCTTTAAAAAGTGATTTAAAGTCATTGGGGGCCTCAGCATGGGTGGCAAAGCACCCAGTGAGGCTCACGTTATCAAATAATGTTTTAAAATATAGTTAAGTATTGTACCTAATAATGTTTTTGATAAAAGCTAACTAAATGAATAAAACTAACCTAACCCTACCATTTTAATATGGTTTTTATTTCATCTCCTTTCATGATTTTATGTCACTTTTTGTCAAAGGTGTGCTAAATTGTCGTTTTGATGAGTTATCCGGTCACTGACAGATGCACAACCACCACACGCCACAATCTAATTTATCTTGGGCGACTGACATAGGCATTTACAGCAATAAATTAAGAGATATTTTTGATACCTAACTACCTAACTCATTACCAAAAAATTATGTAACTTTACTGGTCAAGGTGAATATTGACTGATTTGGTTAATTCCTAATAAAAAATAGTACACATTTCAAATAAAGAATAAAAATAATCGTTTTCTAAAACATATTTCAGGTAGGTACTTTTCCGCATGTCTGAATTTGAAAAGATTCTTTTGGTAAATTTTTTAACACGTAGGTGAGTGCATCGGTTCTAATTTGAAATAAAAACACAAAAAATTGTATTGTTTAATAATCACGTTTAGTCATCTTCAGATAATAATATTACTTATTGTTATTGACAATAACAATAGTCGTAAGATAAAGGTAACCGAATGACGCGAGATGACTATAGTATTTTGCTTATAATGGGAAACATTCATGATATTAATCTTTTTTGGTGTGTTTTATCTTGTTACAACTTCTTTTGTTTATGGATTTTTTTTCTTCTTTTATCTATGATAAACATATAAAATGGTTTTAAATTTCAAAATCAAGTTAATGGACAATTCAAGTACCTATCTATCTACCGCCATACCCGTCGGAACTCGGAACCCACATTATAATACCTATTCATGTACTCGTACAAGCTATTGAAGGAATATAAAATAATATCTACGTTTTAAATAAACTTAATAAACTTAACTCAAATTTGTTGAACTGCGACTAACTACCGTATGTATTCCTCATTGCCCAGAATACTTATGGAGGGAATGCTGTAAGAGGGTGGTGGAATACCCTTTTAATTCATAAACAGGTATTTACCTACCAGTATAACTCGATACATCCATGTATCTAAAACATTTTAAGAAATTTTCGGAAAAATCATTTGAAGAGATTGTCTTTATTTTTTAGAAACTTAAAGTAATACGCTGCACTTTATGGTTTTGAAACCTAAATAATTTGTACGAGCCTAGTTCCGATTAGTTGTTGCAGAATGCAACTTGCAGGGTCAAGGTTGCCCTGATGACAGTCTACCTCCGATAGGAGAGAGCTTTAAAATGATAAGAATAAATCACAATCCTTTTTTTGTGAGACCTGGTTTCATAAAAACGACGCAGGAAAAAAAATAATTTTTATTTTGTAGTTTTTTGTTAAATAGATTTTGATGGATGGCAGTGAGGCATGTAACTGTTAGAGGAAAGATGAAAGTAGACTAAATGCTGCAGAAACGAGATCCCTGAGGCGTGTGGGGAATAAATTTTATGACCGTCTGAAATATGTGGAGATTCGCAAAGTATTCAAGGCTGGTGTAAGCGTATTGATTAAGATTAAGAAAGGGATGTTTAGATGGTTTGAGCATGTAGAGCGAATTAACGTAGAAAATAGTATAAGGAGAATAATGTATGGCGCGAATATGAATGGTAGAAGCAGGGCCGGTATGAATGTGAATGGTAGAAGCAGGCCCGGTATGAATGTGAATGGTAGAAGCAGGGCCGGTATGAATGTGAATGGTAGAAGCAGGCCCGGTATGAATATATGAATGTGAATTGTAGAAGCAGGCCCGGTATGAATATATGAATGTGAATTGTAGTAGCAAGGTCAGTATGAATCTGAATGGTAGAAACAAGCCCCGTATGAATGTGAATGGTAGAAGCAACCCCGGTATGAATGTATGAATGTGAATACTAGAAGCAGCTACAATATGAATGTATGAATGTGAATGGTAGAAGCAGTGCCGGTATGAATGTATGATTGTGAATAGTAGAAGCTGTGCCGGTATGAATGTATGAATGGGAATGGTAGTATCAGGGTCAGTATGAATGTATGAATCTAAATGGTAGAAGCAGGGCCGGTATGAATGTGAATGGTAGAAGCAGGGTCAGTATGAATGTATGAATCTGAATGGTAGAAGCAGGCCCGGTATGAATGTATGAATGTGAATGGTAGAAGCAGGGTCAGTATGAATGTATGAATCTGAATGGTAGAAGCAGGCCCTGTATGAATGTATGAATGTGAATGCTAGAAGCAGCTACAATATGAATGTATGAATGTGAATGGTAGAAGCAGTGCCGGTATGAATGTATGATTGTGAATAGTAGAAGCTGTGCCGGTATGAATGTATGAATGGGAATGGTAGTATCAGGGTCAGTATGAATGTATGAATCTAAATGGTAGAAGCAGGGCCGGTATGAATGTGAATGGTAGAAGCAGGGTCAGTATGAATGTATGAATCTGAATGGTAGAAGCAGGCCCGGTATGAATGTATGAATGTGAATGGTAGAAGCAGGGTCAGTATGAATGTATGAATCTGAATGGTAGAAGCAGGCCCTGTATGAATGTATGAATGTGAATGCTAGAAGCAGGGACAATATGAATGTATGAATGTGAATGGTAGAAGCAGGCCCGGTATGAATGTATAAACATGAATGGTAGAAGCAGGGCCGGTATGAATGTATGATTGTGAATAGTAGAAGCTGTGCCGGTATGAATGTATGAATGGGAATGGTAGTATCAGGGTCAGTATGAATGTATGAATCTAAATGGTAGAAGCAGGGCCGGTATGAATGTGAATGGTAGAAGCAGGGTCAGTATGAATGTATGAATCTGAATGGTAGAAGCAGGCCCGGTATGAATGTATGAATGTGAATGGTAGAAGCAGGGTCAGTATGAATGTATGAATCTGAATGGTAGAAGCAGGCCCTGTATGAATGTATGAATGTGAATGCTAGAAGCAGGGACAATATGA
Organism: Hesperophylax consimilis; assembly: GCF_061612785.1. Classification (NCBI taxonomy): domain Eukaryota; kingdom Metazoa; phylum Arthropoda; class Insecta; order Trichoptera; family Limnephilidae; genus Hesperophylax; species Hesperophylax consimilis. The sequence continues at coordinate 2,397,402 of NC_142862.1, read as the reverse complement.
ATGTATGAATGTGAATGGTAGGAGCAGGCCCGGTATGAATGTATAAACATGAATGGTAGAAGCAGGGCCGGTATGAATGTATGAATGTGAATGGTAGAAGCAGAGCAGGTATGAATGTATGATTGTGAATAGTAGAAGCTGTGCCGGTATGAATGTATGAATGGGAATGGTAGTATCAGGGTCAGTATGAATGTATGAATCTAAATGGTAGAAGCAGGGCCGGTATGAATGTGAATGGTAGAAGCAGGGTCAGTATGAATGTATGAATCTGAATGGTAGAAGCAGGCCCGGTATGAATGTATGAATGTGAATGGTAGAAGCAGGGTCAGTATGAATGTATGAGTCTGAATGGTAGAAGCAGGCCCTGTATGAATGTATGAATGTGAATTCTAGAAGCAGCTACAATATGAATGTATGAATGTGAATGGTAGAAGCAGTGCCGGTATGAATGTATGATTGTGAATAGTAGAAGCTGTGCCGGTATGAATGTATGTATGGGAATGGTAGTATCAGGGTCAGTATGAATGTATGAATCTAAATGGTAGAAGCAGGGCCGGTATGAATGTGAATGGTAGAAGCAGGGTCAGTATGAATGTATGAATCTGAATGGTAGAAGCAGGCCCGGTATGAATGTATGAATGTGAATGGTAGAAGCAGGGTCAGTATGAATGTATGAATCTGAATGGTAGAAGCAGGCCCTGTATGAATGTATGAATGTGAATGCTAGAAGCAGCTACAATATGAATGTATGAATGTGAATGGTAGAAGCAGTGCCGGTATGAATGTATGATTGTGAATAGTAGAAGCTGTGCCGGTATGAATGTATGAATGGGAATGGTAGTATCAGGGTCAGTATGAATGTATGAATCTAAATGGTAGAAGCAGGGCCGGTATGAATGTGAATGGTAGAAGCAGGGTCAGTATGAATGTATGAATCTGAATGGTAGAAGCAGGCCCGGTATGAATGTATGAATGTGAATGGTAGAAGCAGGGTCAGTATGAATGTATGAATCTGAATGGTAGAAGCAGGCCCTGTATGAATGTATGAATGTGAATGCTAGAAGCAGGGACAATATGAATGTATGAATGTGAATGGTAGAAGCAGGCCCGGTATGAATGTATAAACATGAATGGTAGAAGCAGGGCCGGTATGAATGTATGAATGTGAATGGTAGAAGCAGAGCAGGTATGAATGTATGAAACTGAACGAGCAGCTGGGTTAGCTATAGAATTCGCATGTGGGGGGGTTAGACTCTAAGGGTGGAGTTCGACCCTTGAGGGGTGGGGTTTGGATAATTTATTATAAAGTTTTTTGGGACTACTTACGACAACTTATTATTTACATCACATTGATAAAAGAGATGGTGCAAATAATATTTTCTCGGAATATAAACTATTTTATCCTACGTAATAAGTAAGTACTAAAATAACTAAGACCCCCCCCACCTCCTTATATACGTCCTTGTGAACGAAGCAAGGAGTGAGTACCGAAATCGAGTTGTTCTTTCTGCCTACCCTTGCAGTAACTGCATGTGTTTAGTTAATTACCCAATCTTGGTCTTGTATAACTTGTATGGAACTAGAGTTTATTAGTAGCAAGGAGATTTTACTCCAAGATTAGCAAGTTCCTAATTTAAAATGTAATAAGCAGCAATCGCATTCCCGCAAATGCGCAACTATTAGTCAAAATATGAAACAAGATAAGCCAGGTATTTCAGTACTATTTTGTAAATAGATAATAGCGGCAGCTAGCTTATCTTGTCAGGGATTCCGCCAGAGAGAAACATGACGAACGTAAATATCAATCACTGCGATTAAACAATACCTAAAAACGCCAAACCGCGTACAAACACGCACTGTGGCTGGCGTTTTTACTTAATTCTATTATTTTAATAAAACATAAACACCAATCGTTTGTAATTTGTAATGCTTTTTTATCAATTAAATTTTTAAATTTAAGGCCCCGTTGTAAACGTTTAAAGATGGTTTGAAAAGGAAATATGTAAATACGAAATTTAGCGCGCTAATATTAAAAAAAAACGATAATAAAAATCACGACTCGGGTAAAAAATCTCTCCACAAATGCTTTAGTTACATTCTCAACTGTAAAAACGTGTTTTTAATAATTTTCGGAGCTTACTTTGCGATTTTTTCTATCGAGGGAATTTCATATAATTAACGTTTCGGCATAAGAAATGTATAGATATTATCTTCAATAATAACATATATTTTTTGGAACTTAAAAACTTAAAGAGTTAACGAGAAACTTGTTATAAATCGGTAGAAATTGGGTATGCGGGGGCAAGTTTTATAGTACACGAGGCTATCGTTCCTCTTACGAGGACAACTTTAGTTTGAGTTCAGCTGTAAATCTGTAAAGCTGAACATAAAAGTTATAGAACAACTCTAAATACTATATAACATAATTATTAATCATCGGTTTGTACATCTTCAGATCATTAGGTATAATACGTCAAATTTAATTCAGAAAATAAACACTAACCAGAAATGCATCACAGGTGTTTGTAATTTGCTTATTTCGCAGAAGTTATTATAATTTTATTTTAAAGTTTTTTTAGTTAAACACTAGATGGCGCTCATTAATTTTTTTCATCCATGAATAATAACAATTTCCATTAAGAATCCAATGAGGTTTTGTATCGAATTAATTGGAAGTTTATTTCAGTTTTATATCAATAGATGGCAGTAACGTTCGTTACTTTCTTTAGACAGGGTTTTAACTTCACTTGTTATGCGATATGAGGTGTCAAAGTTTGCAATTTACGTTTTCTAATAATCATAATAATAATTAATACATGTTGAACTAAAACACTTTACACAAGATTGAACCACAAATCGGAAAATGTTAAATAAATTATGAGAAATCGTCTTTACACACTTTGACACCTCTAAGTTAGAACCCTATATAAATTAGGTGACGAACTACACTGCCGCGCCTCGTAAAAAAACGATCAACTGTCAGATACAAACGAAATAGCATTTTCAAAGGGTTCAAAGTGATGTTAGAATCTTGTATAATAAATTAAAGCTTTAAAATCTTGATATAAGAACTTTGTCATATATATATAAGTATCTACGGAAATACAAAACAGATGACTCTGAAAGTTATTTTTGTTTTAGATAAGAGCAAAAGAAATCGAAGGACATTTTGGAAAAATGTTAGAACCTTGTGCAACTAAGGTAACGATGTTTCATCCATAACTACAACTACTTGCAATATTAATTTAATATAACCTTAGATGGATACCTCACATCAAACAACTCACAAATAAATTTCTCAAAACAATACACTTTTTCCTAAACATAAGAAACATATATAAAATAAAACAATTGAAAACAATATATTTTGCATTTTGCCAATCAATAATAGAATATGGAATTATTGCTTGCATAAATTCAAGCTTTGGACAAAGACACTACCAATACCATGCTATAAAAGCTTTCAACAGTGTAAAACTTGAAATTAAAATTGATGAAAATAAAAATAAATTCACACACAAAATTACAAAATGGCTTAAAGAACAAAAAAGACAATATTACCAAAGTGTCATAGCATAAAATAAAAATAATACCTACACGTAACACACAAAACCAATATAAACACACATCACTCACAAACACACAAGATTATTTATTTATTTATTTATTTTATTTATTTAGTACAGGTGATGATACAATGACACATGTAGATAAAAAATACTTTGACTGCCCAACTAGGAGGAATTCCCGTTTTAGGACAGTCAAGTTATATTTTAAATGTTTTTTTTTCTCTTTAAATGTATTATGTAGATTAGATTTTCATATTATAAAATGAAGGTCTCAGCACGGGCAAGCCATCCAGTGAGGCCAACATTACTGGAACACTTTGAAATCTAAAAAATAATGTACCAAATAAAAAAATCTCATCTATAGGTTTTGTAAAGAATTAATTCGAATTTTATTTCAATTTCGTAGACATAGAACATTGAAAGATTTTCACTTTTGAAACTTTTCAAAAAATGAAAGTCTTTCAATGCCTACTGTAAACTTTTATATAACTGAAGAACTTGGCTTTTTTTAATGTGTACTGCGATGAACCATTGAACTGATGTACGTATGCCGGAAGCCGGTAATCTAATTTTAACTTTTGGTGAAATGGATTTTTGACGACTTTTCATAACTGACAACTTCAACTTATTTACAATTTGGGAGGCGGGTTTGGGTACTTCCCCCTCGGGAACCATTTATTGGATAACTAACACCTCTGCCGTAGGTCGCCAAGTGATTCGCTACATTTAGTAACTTAGCAGGGGTGCCCGGGTTCATCGGGTGAGGTGTGTTCAGGATGCACCTACCCACCAGCTACAAATCGCTTGACCCAAGCCTCGTGCTACAGCGGGAAGGATAGATCATACGTCTGTCACTCCTGGACACACTGATCCTTAGATTCCTACCCATCCCTCATACCTTTTTCCTTCCCAGAACTTCCTCTCATTATTTTCCTTATAAAAACCCTCCACACAGCATCCCTAAAGATGACGCAGGCCCTGGAGGGAAATTATTTTCCTATATTAGCCTCCTGTGGGAGCTCAATGTAAAAAAAATATTTACCTCAATCTTACGTATGTACGCGTCTGTCTATGCGCTTAGTTCTTCTAAACAACGCAACGGATTTTTATAGGATTATCACTATCATTTAGAGAATTTCTTCCGGAAGGTTTGGAAACCTTATCACAAAATTTGTGGCGTAGTTTAGAAGAACTAAGCGCACAAACAGACAGACGCGGATAGCGACTTTATTTTGGTTCCATGATAACTCTACACAGTGACTATTCAACACACCTTTAAAAAGTGATATAAAGTCATTAAAAACGATGAAATTTTTTTTAACCTAACCTAGCCTACTTAACCCAGTTAATAAAGCTTTTGTTTTATCACTTTCCATAACTTCATATGACTTTTTAAAGATGTGATGAATTATCATTTTGATGATTTATCCGGTCACTCTTTATTTTATACTATTTAGAGACAAGCTGAAGACCCCAGTCTCGGGATTAAGGGTATACATAACGTTTGTTATAAACTACGGGTTCATAATATGGCGTTAATTAAATTATTGTATAAAAATACACTCTCTGCAAGTTTGAAATATTAAGATGGATTATTTGCTTGCGCCCCTACAAAAGCAATAGCAATATGAATAAATAGTTTTGTCCGTATAAAAACTCAATTCTTTTAAGAGAGGCATCCAAATACAATATTGAATCGGTGATTCAATCCAATATTAAAATTAACTATTTTAAAGCTTAACTTGTAAAAAGTGTATTTTATCAAAATAATGAAATAAACGCCATCTATGATCTCGTAGATTATTAACGTACGTTACGTTTAACCTTATCACAAGTATTTCTCGAAAATATGTACAGTAATTTTCCCCTTATTTTAAACGTCAAGTGTGCAAAATTTCACAAAGAAGAATCAAAATTCTGCCTTTAGGGGTGGGAAATGGGAAGTGTGAAAATTTTTATTAATCTCTGAATAAAACCGTAGATGTATAAAATGTCACGCCGCACACCCAACCGCCCGTGTGTCCGCCCGCCACAGACACTTCTATTTATACAAATAGAACATAGAATGAATAAAGATAATCATTATTATTTTTTTGGTAAACTAATGTTTAAGACAAGATTTTTTATGCATAGCACAAAGGGTAACAATTATTTTACAAGCAATAATTATTCGCCTGAAACACTCATCCACATTGAAAAATCTCCTGATAAAAGATACATGACGCCAACGGGACTCGAACCCGTGTCAAAATGTAACAAGCAGTTTTTCTTTAAAATGTTTTTGTTTTTGTTTTATTTATATAATTGTAAAAATGTGACTGAAAAGTCACTATAATAAGATTTATAATGTAAATAACCCGTTAGACAAACTGCTAAAAACAGTTTATCGTGACTTTTTTGTCTTATATTTGTAAAGTGTGTAAAATATAATAAAAAAATAAAAATAACAATAACGAACACATTTTCGTAAGACTGAGTAAATCTGGCTTCAAAGAAACAAGGCAGGGGGGCAGCTTAATTTTGTTATAGAGCTTACAGGGAAGGAACAAAGAAGTAGTCAGAACAAACAATACATATAGATATATATATTATACACAAAAAAAAATTATATCTATATGGGACGTGTGGGATTGCAGTAACCTCCCCACATTCTGGAATAAAAATATTATTATTATTTCCGATTTTATGTCCGGGTTAAATCTTCCCTATAGAAAAAACTAAACCTTTCAACACACTTTTCCACAAATGATCATCTATTCAATCCACATTATGCAACTGCATTAAATAAGCATAATAAATACAAAATAATACAAGAACAACACGTCAGATCACCAGAGATCAAATGGGAAAATAATTCACCGACTACAGATATTTTCATATCAGAGGGTTCGACTCGGTAGAACTTCTAATTGGACCTATAAATCCTACTGATCCCTCAATATAAATATTTTTTAAATCTTTCGTAACATGTATTTAAAATGACTGATTTGATCATTTTTATATATAAGACCTCTGACAGATCTAATACGCCTAAGTTTTGAATGAGAGAGTTAGGTATAATGCCAGTAGCCGAAATAATAAATAGTAATATTTTCATAGTCTGAGAATGCCAAATTCTTTTCATCTCATTCAAATTGAATATTATATTATTATATTTACAAACAAGCTTACGTGTATTCGGCGTTGCCCGGGGTTACGGAACAGGGCCGTTTTTAGCCGTGAAGAGTCCAGTATATTATTTTTTTGGAAAGGTAAAATGTTTTTTTTGTGTGTAGATTTACTCACATTAGTCTCAATTGCTCAACGATCGCGAAACACCTTGGATATATGACATCACCAACTGGAGTAATGGACGAGAGCAAAGGAAGTGGTAAATTACTTATTTTTACCATGGTATCGAAGACGAATTTAGTGGAATATGAATTATCATATTCATAAACACACGGAAATTTTCTATGGTATTCTCATTAGAAGTGGTGTGGGTGAAGGCAATAGAATATGAATTATAACATTCACAAAGATACAGGAAAAGCGCCGCAGGTGAACATTTTTGTAGATCGAAGCGCAGACCAATAAATGTTCTCGATTTTAATTTTTCGCAGAACCAGTAAGTACCCCAACCATATTTATATGCAAATTCTTTAGTATTTTCTTAAGCGTAAATATTTTAGTATTGCTTAAAACAAAACCTTTAAAACAAATTAACCGGTTAGTAGCCGAGTGAACAAACGCACGGAATTCCTACCCAAACGTGCTGCCAAAAGTCCTCCATCATTGCGTAAGCAACATTTTCTACTTACACTGTAATATGATTTTTTTTCCGACTTTTGTCCTCAATGTGTATCACTTTGGAACCTAGCCGGGGCCCCTCCGACGTTGGGGTCTAATTTGATATTTTATTTTCCGAATCCTGTGTCCTCAATCATTTTCACAACTTCGAGACGACGAAGACCGAGACGAAGCGTTATGTCTGTATCTGGCACTAAACTTGTCACATTTATTTTAAAAAATAACAGATTTTTAGGTTTGGCGCCATTTACAAATAGTTCCTTACTTTTTTTTTTCACCAATCCATCTAGGGGTTGGGGGCAGATGCGCCCACCTGCCAGCCCCATGCTCAAGTACGCCCAACAATCCATTGTTAACAGCCAATTTCCATCTCTAATGCACAGACGCAATGTGGACATGCTGTGTGTGTTCTACAGGCATTTTAATGGAGGCTGCTCTAAGAAGCTAGCAGCATTGATCCCCGTTGCAACGGTACACGTACGTGAAACTCGACGTACACGAGCGGAACACTCATCCACAGTTCATGTTCAATATTCGAAATAAATAACCAAAACGAATATATTAAACAAATTTCGTTTCTTAAAATAATAAAATAGCATTCAAAACTAACATAGTAACATTTACGCAGTATTCCTTCAAAATAGATTGCGCATTGCATATTTTCCACTACCGTTTATTTTATTTTCTAATATAATAACATAGGCATGTTATAATATTTATACAAATAGAGGCCTCACCGCTGTAAACCACCCAGTGAGGCCCACATTATAAAATAATATTTATAACGAAGTTATTATTTTAAATAAAAAATGAAAAGAGAACGGACGGTTCCAGACAGTCTCCAGACGGTCTACAGACGGTCTCCAGACGGTCTACAGACGGTCTACAGACAGTCTACAGACGGTCCACACCCGTCGCCATAATTACCGAGAATTTCTGTATTTTATAAAAAAGGCACCGTAATTGCTGCCCATTCACAAAAATAATGACTAAAGAACGGAAAAAATCAAAAATATGCGCATTTAAGTCCTCCAGAACTTAAAATAAAAGAAAAGTGCAAGAAATGTGCAAGTTATCAGTAACTCAATTGCTGAAGTATATTTTGACGCATGCCATAAAATAGTAAAACTGTCCCCATGACCTTTTTATACTTACAAAATAATAAAACTGTCCCCATGACCTTTTTATACTTACAAAATAATAAAACTGTCCCCATGACCTTTTTGTACTTAAAAAATAATAAAACTGTCCCCTTGACCTTTTTATACTTACAAAATTATAAAATGTGCCCATGACCTTTTTATGCTTACAAAATAATAAAATTGTCCCCATGACCTTTTTATACTTACAAAAAAATAAAAAATGTGCCAATGACCTTTTTATGCTTACAAAATAATAAAACTGTCCCCATGACCTTTTTATACTTACAAAATAATAAAACTCTCCCCATGACCTTTTTATACTTACAAAATAATAAAACTGTCCCCATGACCTTTTTATACTTACATGTATCTCAAATATACAGGGTGTATCGGCAAGTACCCGACAAACTTTAACCAGCTATTCCTCGGCACATTTGGAGTAAAAAATGTTATGGGCGCTTTGCAGTCCGGTAACATTTTTTTTCCATTAAAAACAAAAAATAAATAAAAAATCCACACTACGTCACTGTCATTTGCATTGTTTCTCGTGTTCAACAGCTGTTATTAGCAAGTGTGTCAAAAAGTGTCCTCGCTCTTTCGTACACACTAAATAATAATAGTTAAAAATGAGACGAATGGTGCCGTGCCATTTCGTTGTGATTGTAAAAGCGCGCCAACGTAGATACGTAGGTACGTACGTACATTATTTAACGAAACTCGAAAAAAATATTGCCAGACGGGTTTTCAAACTTTGACAAAGGATAAAACATTGGTGACATGTGGTGAAAATATGAATAATAAATTTTTTATTAAAAAAAAATGTTACCGGACAGCAAAGTGCCCATAAAATTTTTTACTCCAAATGTGCTAAGGAATAGCTGGTTAAAGTTTGTCGGGTACGTGCCGATACACCCTGTATAATTCTCTATGATATATTGGGGTAAAACCGTATTATTATTGAAAAATAAATATATAAACTAACTAACCATCACGCCGTTTCCCCGCAGAGGTAAGCAGAGAGGACGCACCGCCAAACAACTCGGTCTTGGCACACACTCCTTGCCTCATTCACATTCATACATCGTCTCATACATACTCTTCTATTTTCTGACTCTTGACATGGCCCAACTCGAGTATCTGATTCACTTGATCGTGCCATGTCTTCCTCGGGAGTCCCCGACTTCTGCTACAATACTTATTTATACAGTCAATAAGGTCATTTACGATGGGAAACTGCGGTTTTATTGCGGAAAAATGCAAATTTTACACTAATCATGTAAAAAATACGAAAAAAGCGCTTTACATTTTTTCAGGTCTTTTTTGACTTGTTTTTAATGATAAACTGATGTTTATAAGACAAGGCTTTTTAAGCACAGAACAAAGGATAACAAATTATTTAGAGAAATAATTATTCGCCTAAAAACCAAATAAAGTTGTTTGTTTACAGGTGAAAAAAATGTAATAAGCAATAATTGTTGAATGAAATACTAGTTCCTATTGAATTATTTGGCGACTTTGGAATAAGCTGACGTAGCTTAGTGTTTAAAGCAGCTGACCGGCAGTCAGAAGGCTGGGGTTTCAATTCCTATCTGCGGCAATTATTTTTACTCGGGAGATGTTTCATTTGTATGCATATTTAAGGCGAATAATTGTTGCTTATAATAATTTGTTAACTAATTATTACTCTTGCGCGGTATCAAATAAAATAAGTTAGGAGAAATCGCATGTCAGTCATCTCATATGACAAACTTTTGAAATGAATTGTATGCGATAATAATCATCATATTTGTATGATTTGTATAACGCCGTTTTTGTGCAAAATCACCTGAAAGTCGCTGTACAAATATATAATATATTTCTACGACGATCTATGTTATAACTAACTATAGACTAGTCAAACTATTATTAATGTATGTCTAACAGATTGCATTGAATTGTCGATCACTAATACAAAGTTATACGTACAATGCATTTGATTGATGAACGTGATGCTAGAATATAAATATGTTATTATTCTTATTTATTTAATTTTGTAATATTGAGTACCATACTTATCTGGTAGGTCCATAAGGAGTCCAACAGAATTCAGGTCTAAAGTAATACCCTTAAAATTAAATTTACCTGCCTGAGAGTAGCATGATTGTATTGCCTATAATACATACTAATCACACTTTTCTTATTGGATTTACATTATTCGAAGTCTGTCTTATAGCGAGGGATGAATCGCATTTAGGAGAGTGAATTCTGATCAAAATCTTGTACTGTAGCACCGCCCAGCATAAAATTTGCCTTTCTTTTCCTAAACACGCCAATTAAAGAACATAAATATATATTATTAAAATAAATACCGGAAAGTCCAATTATGTCCAATTTTCCAATGATAACCTATGCGTGCAAACCGTATCTAAGTTTCTCTAATAAGCTACAAACAGTTTTAACCTCAAGTGACAGTGATGATGTGGTATAAATTGAACTATTTTAATTATATTTATTGGTAATGCACCTATAACGGTTTATGAATTTTATTTAAGTATTTGTAAAGACAGGGAATGTGACATGTCATTACAAAAATTTCATTCAACTTCTACCGCGACTTCAAATTGTTCTTTAATAGCTCTGTCCAGGCATTGAGTTATATATACATGGAGTTTACACTTCTTGCAATATCAGTGTTGCAATATGAGTAGGAAGGTGAGGGGGGGGGGGATTGGCAGCTGTCGATGTCGCCCGAATCCTTTCGACCGCGAACAAACCGGCGACAAGTCACTTTACACGACTACTGACTGTGGTAAAACCCTACTTACAGATGAAAGGTTATACCATTGTTTTCCGTAAATTTGCAAGTACGACTTGTACAATATGAGTGCCCGGCGAGCACTTGTAACCTACTGATGCCTGTGATATGTCACATCGGACAATGATCCGATGTGCGTGCCACATACTTGGAACGCCAAAGCTGGCTCTATCAAAATACCTCTATGTGTCCAGGGCATTTTAGAGTCATTAGTATAAAGCAACGGCGCAAACCCTTGCGTGTGAATCAACCAGCTATAAAAAGAAGAACCCAAAAATACGTGCTGTCCGTTTAACCTCGGGGCCTCAATTATTCAGTCTAACTTAAATGTTCATTGATGAAAAAGTATCAGTTCGTTCAACCTCGTGTCTATTTTTCGTTTCTTTATACAGATTTTTTACCTGATTTTTTGGACAAAACATGAACTCACGTATCTTGGGTTAAATTAAAATGATTGAGATGAAAACTGAATTAGAGTAAAGCGTTTCATTTTTCAATGCCGTTTAGCGCATCGGTGCATACAACCTTGTTTACAAAATTACTACACCATCTCATTGTCATATTATATCGTCGTTATTCAATCACTGGTACTCTACCTTGCTATGTTTTGGAAAGTCATTCAATGATAAATATTTACGAAAACTAGGGACATTCTAAAGCTGCCAGTTCACGTTGGCGCCAATACCCTTTAGACCCTAGTACACGTTGGGCCAACGCATTGGGCCAACGTTGGCACCAACCCGCCATGTTGTGACCGCTGTTGGCGGGTTGGCGCCAAGATTCTTTGATGTTTGTAGGAAAAACTGATCGTTGGCTGGACAATGCATAAAAATGCAATAAAATTATGGAAATTACCTTGGTTAAAACTCAGAATTTCATAATGAAATTATTCCTAACACAAAAATCAATAAAAAAATAACATGAATCTTAATTAATTTGCAAATACATATACTTAATTGTTATTTTTTTAAAATACTTTTTCCTTTGTACTTTTTTCTTCAAATTTTAGTGCATTTAAATGCGCATATTTTTGCATTACTATTACATTATTTTTGTAAGGGTTAATGTGTGTGTCGCGTGTGTGCGTTCGAGTGCCACTACAGTAGATTCAATGCATTGCCATCGACAACGAGTCTTTTCATCGAGTTTCAGCTCGATTGGATGTCGGGAAGTGTGTTAATTTCCAATTCCAGGATTCCACTTAACTCATTCAATCACAAAAACAATAGTGAACATTCAAATAAATAATATTAATAACTAGCTGTACCCCGCAACGCGATGCTGTGGAACTGCATAAACAATTGCGCGTGTTAAGTCCAACAGATGGCGCTCTTTTTCATGCATGTTTGTCCAACAGATGGCAGTGTTTTTAAAAAATCAAGCTGTCACAGAAGACATGTACATAATATAGGTAGAACTTTCGGAGATTTAAGATTTCGAACAAATGAACATTAAATTTTTTATTAATATAAAATTATATGTATATAAAAGATTGAAATAATTACTAAACTCGCACCATCCAGTATTCTGCGATGATGTGTGAAAAGAATCATTGTAAATTTAGATAATATTAATATTAAATTAAGTTTCTTTCTGCTGAATTTAGATTCACAAGTATTGTGAAAGTTTGACGTGGTCAAGAATTTCCAGCCAGGGGGTAAAACCGTCAAGATTCTCAAAATTCCGAAGCGTCCATTACCATTACCAAATCAGGTGATTTGAGCATATAATTGTAACGGAAACGACACAACGATGAAAACGGAATTTATTTTATTCTGTAATTGGTTAAAATTATTATTTTATTTTATTTAAAATTTTGGCACTGTTATCTTTTCTTAAATTCGAGAAAAAATAAGTATTGCTGATTCATTAAAATCATGTTAAAAACGGGATTGCAGACCCTTTCCTAGTATTTTTTCTTTGGCAGTGATGTCTTTTCTTCAATTCGAGAAAGATGAGTATTGCTGATTTATTAAAATCATGTTAAAAACGGGATTGCAGACCCTTTCATAATAAACTTTTATTAGCACATTCTGACACATCGGAACACGAACAATGACGAAATGCGTAAATATTAGAATTTTTATGAACACGTGTTTCGACGTCGTGAAAACACATTCGTGTTTTACTGAAAGTTTATTTAGAAACCTGTCAATTCGTTCTTTAAAGGCCTGTAATCCCGTTTGTAACCGTATTACGAATAATTTGAAGAGATTCTTAATAAATTAACAATATTTTATAACAATATTTTTTTCCGTGTATATATATATTATGTTACGCATTTATAAAACTAAAGTACATCATGAAGAAACGCTAATTTCGTACAGAAATAACCATTTTAAATAGATCTATTTGAATTAGCTTAATTCCCGATCGAGCTGGATCTCGGCAAAAGACTCGTTGTCCATGACAATGCATTCTATCTTTTGATGGTAATCACGCACACACACGCGGAAATATAAGCATTTCCATGCAATTGGATGTAATTACAGCAGTTAATATACGATGTAAATTATATGTCAGTCCTACCCAATTGAGATTTGGCCCAGTTGTTAGCGCGGTCGACTCCAGTCCCCGAGGAAGGTGATTCAATCCTCAATCAAACCATGTTTTTCTTTCTTTTAGTTTTAAAAGACATTTTAAAAGTTTACACCAGTTAAGAGCCAATCCCTGGGGAAGAAGGTTCGATCCTCAGTCAAACAAAAAAATAATACGAATGTACTATAGCAAAAACAAATTGCATGGCATGGGACAGTTTTACAATATTTGTATTTACAGCGAGAAAAGCCATTGGTCGTAAAAGTGAAATAAAACAATAACTTTGTTTATCAACTCCAAATTCGTTTAATTTATTTATTGAAGTTAATAAAAAATATGTTGTGTGTGCTTATATAATGCATATTAGTAAGACAAAATATAAAAAAAGAAGATAATATCAGTCAAATGAAAATCATTAATTTAAAACATATCATATTAACATAGAGAAAAGCATTATGTATACGAGATGTATATATAATGCTTTATTAATGTGAAAATCCTGTTTCCGATGGTATCCATATTTACTGTCTTTATTATTATTATGTAATTTACCCATTTATTGTTATTAACTGATTATTTGAATTATTTACTTTATGTATTTATTATTATCTACTTAATTAATCTATTATCACATGCTTAATGTGTTTATTATTATCATCTTAATTTATCTATTATTATCTACTTAGTATATTTATAATCATCTAATTCATTTATCAATTATTTACTTCTTAATTTATCTATTATTATCAACATAATTTATCTATTATTATCTACTTATTTTATCTATTATTATATACTTAATATACTTATTATTTTCTACCTAATTCACCCATTATTAACTTCGTAATTTAATTATTATTATATACATAATGTATCTATTATTATATACTTAATTTTTGTAGATATTTATTTACTTATAATTATGAAGTTGATTTGTTGATATATAGTCACCCTACTATTATGGCTTTTGAGCATTGATGTCTAATATTAGTCTTTGCTTTTAAGCCAACACGGGTACTTTGTAATACTTATTTATAGTATAATGTTGTTGTGACCATCTATAAACGTACTGCTCAGCTGATATTTTAGATTGAATTACTGTAGTATTTTGATTTTTTTTTATGTTTTTTAGTTTTTATATATTTTATTAAGTTCTCGTGTATTTTTTATTTACTATAATTGTGTTGATGCACTTCTCGTCACAGAAATTCCCTAGTGAGATGAGCGACTTATGATTTGATTGTAATATATAGTTGTACTGAAAAAATAAATATTATTATGTCAAAGCGTCAACTTAACGTGATTAAGAGGAGGCTACAAGCCAATAATATGTATATTCTTGGTATCCCTTATATTGCAGGTAATAGGCATTAAAATCGCTTGACAAACGTAGTCTGGGAACGTTCGATTTCAAGCACAAAACTGGTTTTTATTTATTTTGTAAATAATTTTATAAGAAAGCAAAAAAGTTTATCAAGTGAAATTGTAACAGATAATCTTACCTACAATACTGTATTTTTTAAAAGTTGTTTCCTTTACGCGTCCATACATTTCTAACTAAAAAAATTTTTAATAGTTTATATTTATATTTTTATTTAGTAATTTATTTTTTTATTGTATTCTACACAAGCGAAACGATAGGAAAACCTTCAATTTATCTAAAGCATATTTTTCGATATTCATAATGTACACCAATTCGTTATAAAGATTAGTCAAAATAGTGATTTAGCATTAAGCTTCGCCTTAAGAGATAATGGGGAAATTTACGAGTATTTAAGAATATGACTTTTTGTTGCAATGACTTTCTTTATATCGTGTGTTTCTAAATAAATTATTCTATAGGGTAGGTAATATCTTACGTGGAACACATTCTCTTATGTTATTTAATAATAAATTCTTGATAATTGTCCAAACGGCAGTGGCGGGCGGTGCGTTTCTCGGAAGTTTATAATGACTGCGAATCCAGATCGCAAAAACCTCTTCATTGTCATTATTTCGTTGGGCCCCACAGCAAGTGTAGAAAGGCACGTGGTATCGGCGAATTTGTCGAATTAAGATGGCCGAATAATGCTGTTATACTAGATGATAATTTCTTCCCTTGTAAAATGATTTAACCAAGATGAATGACCAAATGATAGTCATCATATACCTACGTTTATATTCCGAAATTCGAACTATTGTAGACTGATGTGGGTCTTGGGTATATAGCACAATGGAACGATAAAAGATGTATCGATAATGTGTATTCTGAAATTCGAACTATTGTCGAATGACGTAAGTCTTGCATATACAATAGCTAGATAAAACGATAAAAGATATATTGTTCGAAGAACGAACAGGGGTTGGAATAGCCGACTCAAGGGCTATTCCACACAGATAACAAATAAATTAATTATATGGTTTTTGACAGGCGAATGCGGAAACACAATGCGTAACGTTACTTCACAAGCAACTTACCGGTGAAATGATGGTGAAATCTGCATCAGCCTCATCTGTCAGCACTGGAACGGAATTGTGTTTCTTTAGCACTTGTTGTTTTAAAGTAAATTGCGATAAAAATACGTCTTAGGATTATTCCGATTAGACAACCGGCGATCGAGATTTGACGGGACGAACGGTGTTTTTTTTATTTATTTATATGTAGGTACTGAGCTAAATTAACAAATTCTTTAACTTTGCAAGTTGTTTTTCTATCAACGCTTATTATACAAACTATCAAAAGCAATCGGCGTTACGGAACATGTATCGATAATGAATATTCTGAAATTCGAACTATTGTTGAATGATGTGGGTCTTAGATATATAGCACGATGGAACGATAAAAGATGCATCGATAATGTCGACAACTTGTCATCGTTTCCAAGCACGACTGTAGAATGCAGATTGCTAACATAAAACACGTTCACGTCGAATAAATTAAGAAAACATTTCGTCGTTTTGAACAGTTGTGTGTTCGTTGACGATCTGCAGTCAAGCTCGGGAACGATGACAGGCAACCTAAATTATCGATCCACCGTGCTAAATACCCTGGGCCCGATGGAGGTTTTATCGACAAGATATGCTTAATTTAGTCGACATGAACTATTGTTTGTTCGTTAGCGATATGCTGTTGTTCTCAAGACATTTTTTTACATTAACCCCACACCAGAAAAATTATTTTCCTCAGGGCTTATGTCATCTTTTGGGATGCTGTGTCAACGGGATGAGTGTGTCGAGGAGTGACGGACATACGAATATATCCCTCCCACTGTGGCGCAAGATGATGGGTCGAGAGACTAGTTGGATAGGTCAAAGGGTCTCCCGATCAGGCACCCTACGCAGCTGGTGGGAAGTCACATCTGAGCACACCTCACCCGATGAACATGTGCACCTCTGCTAAGTCACCAAACGTAGTGAACCACTCGAGGTGACCTATGGCAGAGGTGTTTGTTATCCAATAGATGGTTCCCGGGGCTGCGGTACCCGAACCCGCCTTCCAAATTATTTAAGTTGATCGGATGATGAAAAAAATTAATCTTCCATCACTTTGTAGGTTTTACGTTTGTTCAATATAAGTATGTGGAATATTCACAGTTGCCGTATGAAAAAAAAGATATGTGCATACATTTCTTCCTCTTTTGGTGCTCTCTCTTATCGGAGGTTGGCTATCATCAGGTATTCTTTACTCTGCTGGCTGCGGCCCGGAACCAAATATCTTCAAAGAATTACATGAATACCTGTAATAATAAAAACAATGTATTATTTTAATTAGCGATTGTGTTATTTATGATTAGCCTTCTTTTTTCCGGTCTGTATAGTCCGGAAAACCATGCGGAACTGCAGTCGTACCAGTCACGCAGGTTCCGAAGCCTACAAACTACACAGTTTTCCTCTTTTATTACATCCATGAATCTTCCACGGACATTTAATAGAATCTTGTATTAATTTTTAGGTCCTTATTAATGTCTCTGAAACAACTTTTTTGAAGGTGATTCCCATCGAAGTTATTGCCAGTCCACTAGTATTTATAATTATTTATTAATATGTAAATGAAATCCTCGTCACGGGAAAACACAGTGAGGATATCATTATCTCCATTTGTTAAAAAAAATGAATATAGTAAAAACATTACATTCCTAGTTTCGTTTCAGGAGACACATGCTTTACCACAGATTAATTTGAAAACAAATTAACCACTTGCAATATATTCAAGTTATTATCGTAATAATTATAGACACCAGGTAGATAAATCATCATTTGTTTCACACACATACAAACATAATTATACCAATAATAGCTAAGTACTCTAACAATGAAATTTTACAATCCGTCTGTAGGTACTAGAATCACCTTTCAATCAAAAATAATGTCAGTTAGTTAGGTGTGGTGTCGACAGGTGGACGCGTGTCGTAATAAAATATGTTTTCATTCTTATAAACAATATTACCGTAGATAATAGGTGATTTGAATTCTTGTGAATTGATTAGGATCATCGTTGAATCATTTATCAGTTTATATAATTAATTATCTAGTGATAAAAATGTTAAAATCAGCAACAAAAACAGTTTTCGCGGAGTTCCTTACAAATGTTTAGATAATTTTTAGCCATTTAATTTTAAATCAGTGATCAGTGAGTTCTATTTAAATTTTCGAAAATTGTTCTACTATTTTGTAGTTTTTTTAGTGTGGCTAGAAAAAAACATTTGTAATAGACTTTGATTTGTTCTATTTAAGTGTTTTTCTGTGCTATTTTGGATTTATTATCAATTTATCGTAAGTTATTTCAAACAATTTTATTTTTTAAATTAATAAATGTAAACGTTTAACTATTTTGAATGGTGAAAGCGGTTTATTAATTTTAAATTTCGCAAGTAAGAACTAATTTGAATAAAAATGATTGACATTTCAATGACTAGTTACTAGCATGACTAGGTAGGTAGGTACTTACCTAATCTGTTTGAGTTTTTTCATAGTTTTTTTATGCTATGCTACTTTGTAGTGTAATTCGAAAGTAATCATGTCTACGTGTTCATGCAGAAATTGCAGTGATCATTAAAAAACAGTACCTACCTTATAAGTATGTGATTAAAACTTATCTAAGTTGATTTTCCTCTTTTTACCTTTGTTGTTTAAATAACGTTTTTTTGTGTACGCCATACGAGAGTCCATATCATGGAAGGCAAATGTTTCTATTACACTCTACTACCTTGTTGAGGATTGGGGTAAGGGAAGGAATAAGAGATAAAAAACGAATGTTAAGATATTTTTATGTAAGTAACTATCATATTTAAGGTTAAACGCAACGCTCGTTGTATTCTACGTGTTCACAGATGGCGTTAATTAATTAATTTTGTTTAAATACGCTTTTGCAAGGTATTGCTTTACAATAGTAAGACAAATCATTTGTTTGCGCCCGTATATACGCAATATGAATATGAATCAATAGTTTTGTTCGTTAAAAGACTTAATTCTTTCGAGAAAGGCACACAAATACAATATTTTACCGATGATTCAATCCAATATTGTATTTGTATGCCTTTCTCGATAGAATTGAGTTTTCATATGGACAAAACTATTTATTCATATTCATATTGCGTATATGAGGGCGCAAACAAATAATTTGTCTTAATACTGTAAAGCAATACCTTGCAAAAGCGTATTTAAACAAAATTAATTAATTAACGCCATCTGTGAACACGTAGAATACAACGAGCGTTGCGTTTAACCTTAAAAGATAACCTACCTAATGGATTATAAATATTTTTCAAGACGATGCAACAAGTCGTGTAATATTTGGAATCGAGCCGCAAACAATAACGCTCCTTATGTATATGGCGATAAGGTTTAAATTCCCACTTAACGCCAGCCGCCTGTTTTGATTTCCGCAAGAAAAAAACATCGCCAAAAAGTGTTTCATTTTATTGTGCGAAATTCAGGCACAAACTATTTAAATATTTTACGATGTCTTTGTAAAGAAATTAATTTCCAACAACATTATACAATAAAACCATTAGGTACTGAAGATGGGTTCATATTTTACGTTGAAGCAATTTTTATAACACTTTATTTTTCAATTGTTTCAAAGGTCAAGATGTGTTCTACTCGCAGTATTTAATTAAATAAAATTGACCGGATAAAGTTGACATCGCGTTTGGGTCCCACCCAGGCGTAGTGTGTTCAATTCCTCGGCTGGCCAAGTCCTCCATCACAACACAAGCAACATTTTCAGCTTACTGTTGTCGTAGTAGGAGATTTTCAAATATTGTCAGGTTATTCGTAACCCGGGAATGTTTGTCTTTCTTTAAAAAAAAATAAGTTCCAAGTGACATAAATTTTCGTATCAAAAACACACGACGGCGCTTCGCCTTAACAAATTCCCTATAATACTAATAATACGTCCAACTCCAGCAAAATATTGGCAATATCAACAACTCTGGTCGCTAGAGACGCTAGTATGGCATATTTACGTTGAAATTCCTTTAAATGGCGGCAAATTGAATTCATTTAGTACTTGGTGGCGTGTTTTGTGCTTCCTAATTTGTATTTTGATCGATATTTGTAAAAATATAAAATGTGACAAAAGTAGGTTTTGTGTGTTACGGTTTACGAATGTAATAATTACGAATAACAAAAACACTCAAAGTTGTTTTTAAGGATACCAAAAAAAGGTAACAGGTTAGTTATTATTGTGGGAATTGAATTTAATTAAAAATAAATAATAAATACCCAATAATATAAATAAGTCTTCATTAAAGCTTTTACATAAATAGAATGAATGAAAATAATTATAATATTTATTTATAAAATATTGTAACATTTTTCTAAACCTTCAAAGACTTTAAGAAGAATTAATAGCAGCTTTAATATTATGTGTGCAATTTGATTATTTTCGTGTTTTGCCAGAAAACTCGATATACGCGAACCTGACGCATTTGAAGCACGGTCGCGCTGTTGATAGCTAGACCGATATTGATAATGTAATAAATTATAAATCAGGTATTTTAAATGAATTGGCATTCCTCTACATCAGACGGCTATGTATAAGAAAAATTATGAGTAAATTGACGATGTCGAACTGAAATAATAACTTTAATATGCATTGGCAGTCCGCATGTACCTTTGGACACTAACATGAGAGTTAATTAGTTGATAAAGTCTTTAGTAATAACACTCTTAACTAACAACGTTTGTTTCTCAAAGTCGGAAAGGAATTGATTGCGTCTCAGATGAATTAATTAAGACTATGGATCTTGTATACAATTTCTTTCAATTCTAAGAGCTCTGTTGGTTCATTTTCGTCAATTAATAAGCCAGTTAATTTGTTTTATGAACGACATTATCCAAAAAGTTGTGCATATTGACAGCTCATCTGATACCTACCGACCGTTGGAATCATTTCCAAACCGTGCTAGCAAATATCAATGACCGGCGATCGATGATGGATTTTGCCAATATTGTATTTATTTATTTTATATATATAAATTACAAACAATACAAAACAAAATGAACCTATGTCTGTCCAACTGGGAAGGATTCCCGTTTCAGGACAGCCAAATTGTGTATTTAGTACACAATATTCTTAGAATGGAATAGCGATGCTGTCAAAACAAATTTTGAGAACATTGTTGATTGTATTCGAAGTGACAGAATAGTTTCTTTATCCTTGAAAGAATCGCAAAGGTGTAATTTATTACCAGGGTCAATTTGGATAACATTAGTAATTGCATTCAGAACAGATGAATGGTTTCTTTCGGGACATCACAAGTCTGAGATTCTTTCCAGAGCATTTTGGAGAACATTTACAATTGTATTGTTAGAATTTCCACATTAATAATAATAATAATGTTTATTTCAGCTGGACAGAGCGGTGTGTGCAATGCTCTGCCTGCCATAAAAGTTTACATTTAAGTTAATACATAAAAAGAAAATGAATAAAAATAAATAAAAATAATAAATAAAAAATGAATACATTGATGAGCACATTAGGACTTTATGGTGGCTTGAGTGAAATTCTCCATGTCTGGTGTAGAGGCGCTCCCTGCCTTTGGGCAACGGCCTGGACAAGAGTGTTGTCCGATCTCGGGTAGCGCTGACTCGTCCCGGCTATTCTGTGGCGCATCAAAGCTATATAAGCATCATCGCATCATAAATCAGTATAAGACATAATATGAATCCTACAGTACTTTATTTTTTAGAATTGATTAATTAATTGATTAATTTGATATGGGTTTTTATCGATCTACCGTTCTAGATATATAGCCAGGTCGCTGTGGGTGTTGAAGCGGAGTTCTCGCATTGGTTAAACCGTGTATTATTTCAAAGGGCGACAAATATCAAACAGTTCAGAGCGTCAATTCTGTTCAGGGTCGGAACTGGTTTTAGCTGCTTAAAATCTGGGCCATTATACGTAGGTTTCTGAGTACTTGGCGCATGTGCAGAATTGTTAAATTTTCTGTTCATGGTCAACTACTGCCATTCATTACAACATATCTGAAAGGTTTGCAGTGCAGACGGACAGAAGAGGAACAAAGCAAAGGACTAACTATTTTTTTTAATGTAATATTATGAGTATGATAGTGATGATAATAATAATAATTTGATGATTTGTGTTGCACCGTTTTTTGTGAAAATGTAGGAAGAAACAGCGCAGCAAATCTGTTGAAATCAAGAACCAATCGTAGAAGCGACCAGTTATCATGTGACAATTGTCAACCGTGTACATTTGTTGGGCGCACGTTTGGCGTGTTTCCAACTATGCACAGTTGCCGAAGGGATCAATGATGCTACTTCATTTATTTATTTATACTGGGTTTTTACAGACGATCTCACTTACGTGAGAACAATCCAGTTATAAGAACTCAGTTAACATATAAATAGGTACAAAAATTACCAAAATCTACTCAGCCATAGGACACATTAATTTTCATATACCTAAATAAAGATTAATATATAAAACCAATTAAAATTAAAATAATAAGTGAAATACAAATATTAAAGAAAAGTAAGAAACGCAAGTAATACATAATATAATCAGTGCAACATATTATTTAACAATAGCAGATTTTTTTTTGTGAATCCATATTAATTATCGACAAAAATATCTACATCAGCACACTCAATCTTATTATACAGTCGACACATTTGGATCAGAGGGCTAAAATAGACGATATTATTTTTGAAAATATTCAGGTGTAAAATGCTATGGTGTCTTAAACAATGAGAATTGGGGACATTTATTTCAATATTGCTAAGACGTAATGGGGTTTCAAGATGGCCGTGCATAATTTTATGAAAACATATTAGGTCAGTCAATTGCCTTCTTATTTTAAGTGTATTAATCTTAAAGTATTCACGACGTGCGTCGTATGATCTAAGATGGTCATGTAGTCCACATTTGAAAGATAATAGTCTAAGCATTTTTTTTAACCGGTTCTATAATTTATTTATTTATTTCACGCCTATTAAAGCTTTTACATACATATATACAAAAAATATTTAAAACAATTGCAGAAAAATAAATATAAAGTCAAAATATCACTGAACTTGATCTACACAGCATGCAGGCACAAAACACAAAAAATCCAAAATATTTTCTGTTTCAGTTGACAAAATTATTATGTGTTAGTCAAATCAAATTAAATACCTTTATTAAAATATTCCACTACTTGATGAAAAAAACTTCAATAGGTTATGCTTATATATTGAAATTGATAATGTTTTCATACTTGCAATAATGTGGATTCCATTCATGTGAGCATCTTCATTTGCAATACCAGTAGAAAATGGACAGTATACCTACCTGACGTCTGTGCTCCGACGATTGCAAGAAAAGTTGAGAGAAATTCTCGAAAACTCGAAAGAAAAATACAATAGGATTAAAAACATTTAACAGTCCAGTATTTTCTAGTTAGTTAGTAACCTACCAAAATGTATATTTAAAAACATCAGCCGATGTTTGATAAAAAATAAACATAATCTCAATGTTATATTCCCAAAGTCAATATCTATCAAATACCCGGATTAGATCCCACCTCCACACGATAGCATAAAATGAAAAATATTGTTTATCGGTATCATAATATTATCAGTACATTTTTAATCAATCAGTCATGCATCAGACATGACATATCAGAAATATGGAACACCGAGGTCAGTGGTGCAGAACCCATGGCTTGCGAGTTGCGTCGTATTGCTCATTGCAGATTTTTAACATAATAATCAATGTTTTATTATATTAATTTTTTGTGTCAAATTGAGATAGTGACATCCTCACTAGGATCTCCCGTGCTGAAGATTTCGTTAACATATTATAGAAATTTTGTAGCATGGATAACATGAAGTAATCTTCTATCTATATAAATAAATATGTAAATGTTCGTTTGTTCAAAATCTTATTTTCTCCGAAAGTTCTTCGCCGATTGCTTTGAAATTTTGACACAACTTTGCATTCCAACACATGTGTGTTTTTATTCTATATTTATGTCACTCGCGACAGGTAAAAACATGGTTTTTTTAACAACAGCGCCATCTGTTGGACATAAAAGCAACCGCGCTATTATTCCTCTATCTGCAGAGGCAGACAGAGCCACATCAATGCGTGGCGGGGCACAGCTATTTATAAATACATATTGTAGTTTTTATAGTTGTAAATATATTAAATGGTGTTTTTTAGTGCAGTTTAGTGGCTTCGGTTTCAGTCTGTATTTTGTGTCAGTTTATTTTCTATTTCTGATCTCCCTTTGTTTTGTATCTTGCTTTTTACTTAAGATTTAAATGTTAAAACATCGTTGTGGGTTTTGAATGAGAGTGGGATTTTGTTGTAGAGTTTAGTACCAAAGTATATGAAGCTTTTTTTGTCCAATAGTAATAATATTGCATTTGTAGTTACTTGTTGGATATGTTTTTGACCCTGAGATGTAGTGTTTCTAAGGTACGTGTTGGATGTTATTTCCTGTGTTTTGTATTTATTAATGTAAAGGAGTATTGTTTTTTAATAGAGTTGTTCAATTGACCCAATTGTAAGTTTGTTGAATTAATCAATTTAAATGTTAGCACATGTTTATTATAGAAAATTTTCTGGGCATATTATGCTATTTTGTAAATTTAAAACTAGTCACAACTGCCAAATTATCCAAAAGTGTTATATGGCATGCACTAGTTTGACGTCACAGTAAAAATCGATGTAAATGAAATCCCCAGTACGGGAGATCCCAGTGAGGTTATAATTATCTCTATTTGTTACTAAAAACTAAGATGATCAAACACGTATTATTATGTAATACTTGGATTCTTTGCGGAAAAAATGAACAATGCATCTGTACGATGACGCGTTAGGTAGCGTCACGTACGTGGTAAGATAAAATGATTTTATAATCTCTCTGCCTAATGAAACTTCTTATCCCGATAGGATCGTGCTGCCCAGAACCGCTCACAGAGTAAAGCACACAAGATTCATCAGCTGGTTTGATTATCGACCCGACTTCCATCCACCTGATGTATGTATATGGAAGTCGGGCCCAAACTTCAATAATGTTAGATAAGTGGATCACAAGTCACTAATAAGAGTTAAAACATTGATCATGTTAACAATAATCACGGCACAAGCACGGCGATCATCACTTGCAATGATTACAGTATTTACGGCGTTTCATATCAGTAGTTACTTATACGTAACTTTCGATATGTAAAATGGTGCACTTTACACTTTACAGGTGATACCTCGTCAAATTCTCGCGTGGTGAGAAAGCTGAAGCCATTATTGGCAGAGTCAGGTGATTCTTCGTACATTAATGCGTGGAACAAAAGGTACTAGTTTGAATCCTGGCTCTGTAATTAGCCGGAAGCAGAACGAACCAAATAATTGACTGTTAAAAACGTTGCTCATTGCTGACTATTTACGCAAAAAGTATTTCAGTTAAGCAGATCTGAATTGTTATTTCGCTATTACGACATCATAAATATTATTTATCGAAAATGTTACAGCGTATGAATATTGTTGATCCCGTGAGCACTCATACTTTATAATGTCCCATTGTATCACCTCGCATGCTTCACCTCATTCCTATATAGTAACTCAGTCCACTTAGAATTGTTAATACAATTGTTTGCTGTTTATTCAAACTTTTAAAATTAATAATTTTTTCCGTAATTGGTTACATTTCAATTATAAGTCATAGGAAATGAACACTTCAATAAAAGATATCAGTGATTTTGGTAAAGCCTCTAATATTACCTTAATTGATATAACTAATTAATTATGAGATTAATTCGAGTGGGCGTGTTCAAATCGAATAATGGAACAATTAGGTATTAAGCTCAATAATTTCGACGATGGACAACAGTGTCTTTACCTTTGGAAAAAAATCATTCACGCGTGAATTCTTATACATCTATTTGAATAAAAAAATTTCTTTTCTGATTGAATGAACGCAAATCTTGGAAGTAGAAATTATCCCCCTTCCCGAAATCCGATCCAGCTGAAACTCAACAGATATACTTGTTGTCAATGACAGTGAATTCTATCAAATTTAAAAAAAAACTATTCTCTTCGGTCATATCTAACCTCATCATACTTCGACTAAGAACTACCAACATTATCTTCATTTTCTTAACGCATATGATTGCAATATTCTTCCCGAACTAAATGATAGAAAGTGTCTTCGATAAATATATCAATTTTTATTTAATGTGCAACATCTATTGACTCTTTCTGCAAGTCTAGAATATACATTTTATTTTTGGAATAGACTTCTACTATAAAATATTGCAAATTGATGTTTTACTCATTGAGTTATTAAGGTTAACATTTAGAAACATAGAGCTATAATTAGAGGCGCTGCTGTTTACTTATATCTCGTCAAATCTTTTTTTTTTTTTTTTGGTTTTAGGCATTTCACCCTGAAAAGAGTGCTTTGTGCCATCGTCAAATCTTGTTCCACTATTAGAACGTTTTGCGCGTAGACTGGATTGAAGGTAGAGCGTTGGAGGTCAAAAAGCGGAATCTATGTTTTCGCTTTATGTCTCATCTAAATATAACACATCAGTGTTTAGAAATGACATTTTCCTTGAAAACAAAGTAAATAAAAAAAAACTTAAACCACAATTATTTTCCAAGCGACGCAATGGATAAGTAGTA
The DNA here is from genome assembly GCF_061612785.1 of Hesperophylax consimilis. NCBI lineage: Eukaryota > Metazoa > Arthropoda > Insecta > Trichoptera > Limnephilidae > Hesperophylax > Hesperophylax consimilis. The sequence goes on along the minus strand of NC_142862.1, from coordinate 2,370,456 downwards.
TTTTTATATCAATTAATATGTTTTTAAACCACTATTAATGATACATTGAATTGCGTACATATTTTTTTTACCTAGCAATTAATAATATTGATAGTTGAATCTAATTTCGCAATCAGAATGCGAATTACTTTCAAAAGAAGAATCAGATTGATTGAAAGAATGTTTGATTGTCTTTGAATTTTGGACATTGATGATAACATTTAATCAAAGTTTATTAATGACTAGCTGATATTGAATTACCCGGCGATGCCCGGGGACTTCTATATGGTTTGAGGTAAAGTTTTGAGGTTGTGTTTCTAGTACCTGATAATTGAGTGCGTTTTAATGTATTGAAGTATATATTTGTTTCACTTTATCAAGTGACCCTGAGAAAATCCTGAGCACACCTACCAAGTCACCAAATATGGCGAGCCAAATAGCAGAGGTGTTGAGTTTTCAATAAATGGTCCCAGTGTCATAAGAATTAATTTTGAGAGACGTATTCATAACTCTTGAATCACTACTCATCAATTCATTACATAAAGAGAATCAATGTTGTGACTTGAGATAGCTTTAGTCATGCTTGGTGACTAGATCTGAAGAGCCATGTACTTCCCCACCTTCATTATTCCCATCTCTTTCCCTTCCCCACTCCCTCCAGCTTCACAACAAATCCCAATTTGGGATGCCGCAATCCGACTGTTTCCCCAGTGAGTTGGGGGAATCTTTCGCAGTATTCACTTAAAAAGTGAAATTATACCTTTAAGGCCCGGTAGTAAGCGTTTAGAGACGATTTGAGAGGGAGATATGTAAATACAAATGATAGAGGGAGCGCGCTTATATTAAAAAAACGACAATAAATAAGCGAAAATTGTGAAAATATTTAATAATAAACGACTCGTTTGAAATAGAGCAAAAATCTCTCGAAAAATTCTTTAGTTGCATTTAAAGATACACTGTGAATTTTTTCATGCCTATAACATATTAAATAACAGAACAAAACGTGTTTTTGATAATTTTCGGAGCTTACTTTGCGATTTTTTTCTATCGATGGAATTTCATATAATTGACGTTTCTGCATAACAAATGTATGGATATTATCTTAAAAAATGACATATATATATTTTTTGGAACATAAAAACTTAAAGAGTTAAAAAGTAACTTGTTATAAATCAGTAGAAATTGGGTATGCGGGGACAAGACTTTAAATTATTAAAAAAGCTCGAAGAAATTATCAAAATCAAATCTCTGCGAACGAATGCATTGCCATTGGGTTCCTACCAAGGAGTTGCGGTTGAATCCTCTGCTATTTGAATTTGCTTTTAAAATGCCACAAGTACTATTTACGTACAATATAGTTGTTGACCTTCATAGTACAATGTAGAAAGAAGACAGAAAAGAAAAATTATAAGTTAACTTGACAAAGGAAAAAAATAATACACATTAGTAAAAAGTTAGTGGAAGAAATGAAGAAGAAACAAAAGCGAATTATGTAGTGACCTCGTTAAAAAATACACTTCAAAATGTTAAATAGTATCGCTTCATTCTTCAATTGAGGCATATTGAAAACATCAGCTAACATAGCATAAGAGTTACCAATGGCGTGTAATTTATTTATAGTAGAATTGTAGCCTGAGACCGTAGTACTTATAACTGTCACAATAATGCGTACTTGGAAACATTGATCTAATGATTGAAACATTGCTATTGTGAAATAAATAAAATCTGATATAAGTAAGTCCCCAAAAAATGTAAAAATAATCAGTTTTCAATATTCTCAATTTTAATTCAGCAGCTCTGATGTATTATTTTGATAAAAAAATTCGCTCTGATCCTTAAGATAACTATTCCATATTATTGATAAAACATTAATTGAATACGAATAAAATTATACCCAGTTAATTCGAAGATAACTCTGGGTACATCAGTTTTTAAAATTATAAATAAACACTTGAGTTGGACAATAAAGGTATTTATGATTCGTTAAGTACTAGGTATATTAAAACTTATCTTGATTTCGATGATTAAAAAAAATTAAAAAAATTTTGATTTAAAACTTATCTCCTAATAAAATAATAAAATAAAGTATTAGCAAAATTGATTTCACCGAGTGAAAAAAATATAATTTCCTATATTTTGCAATAAATAGATTACAAATAGATAATTTCTAGGTGGGTATTAACTTTTTTGAAAGGGCAGGTCAATGGCCGTAACAATATTGAATTTTACTATGATACCTGACCTACTACATAATTTGTAAAGCAGATTTTAATGTGAATTATTTATATTAAAAAAGGATAGATAAGATAGAACTAAAACATTAAAAGCCGTAAAATGGCATAACTTTGATCAATTTCAATTTGGGAGGCGGGCCAAAACAACGCCCCTGCCATGGGTCACCCTAAGTGGTTTTCAACGTTTGGTGACTTAGCAGGGGTGCCCGCGTTCATGGTGGCGGGGTTTGTCTAGGTCTTGGCGGCGGATGCGTCTGCCGTTGGTCAGGGGAGTCCTTTTGACCTCTCCAGAATGGATTCATACGTCCGTCACTCCTGGACAATTTGACCCTCAGATTCCCCCCTCTTATCATTTTCCTTTCCAGAACTTCGTCTCCTTTCTTTCCCTAAAAAGACCCTCGACACAGCATTCCCAAAGATGACTTAGGTCCTGAGGGATTTTTCTTCACGGCTTCCTGATCTTTTTTTTATTTAAGATCAATTGATAAATTACGATCAATTGGTAATTTAGATCAAATGGTAATTTACGATCAAATGGTAATTTACGATCAAATTTTAATTTACGATCAAATGGTAATTTACGATCAAATGGTAATTTACGATCAAATGGTAATTTACGATCGAATGTTAATATAGATCAAATGGTAATTTACGATCAAATGGTAATTTACGATCAAATGTTAATTTTCGATTAAATGGTAATTTACGATCAAATGGTAATTTTCGATCAAATGGTAATTTACGATCAAATGGTAATTTACGATCAAATGGTAATTTACGATCGAATGTTAATATAGATCAAATGGTAATTTACGATCAAATGGTAATTTACGATCAAATGTTAATTTTCGATTAAATGGTAATCGCTTACGACCAAATGATAATTACGATATTTTTGCTTACGATCATTTGAATAAGATCAAAACGTCCGTTACTAAAATAAAACTGTTCTATCTACTTATATTATTTTTAATAACCATATTAAACAAATCTTTGTTGAATATTTGTGAAAAAGAAAAACCTATTTATATACCCATTCAATTCACTAATTCGAGTTGTTCGCCGATGGTGACGTATTTGGTGATATCATTTCTAAAATGTTCTGGGGAAAGTTTTCTCCCTGAAGTTCTGAAGCCACCTGAGATATAATATCTAGTACCTATAAATATTTGACAAACTACCATTTGACAAATGGCTCTACCGTGTGTGTCAATATTATTATTTTACGCAATAATTATTAGTCCAAACAACTATAAAAATTAAAAAATCTTGAGATTGCCGGTCAGGTGCTCTAACATTACGCTGTGGGTTCAATTCCCGTGTTCGCAAGATTTTTTCAATTCATATTGGCTTCTCAGGCTAATAATTATTGCTTAAATAGAAAAGATTCTTAATAAATTATCAATATATTTAAGTAAGTTTTTTCCGTGCAGGTAGGTGGGCAGACGCATTCGTCGTTAAGACTTGGATAAACCTCACCCCATGAACCCGGGCACTCCTGCTTAGTCCTTAAACGTAGTGTACCACTAGGGGTGACCTATGGAAGAGGTATTGGTTATCCAATAAAACTATTTATTGAATGTTAATTATCCAATAAATGGTTTATCAGGGCGGCAATACGCATAGACGGCACACGCCTCCCAAATTGTATACATCATTTCATTATATAGGATATTTCTATAGGATTCATATGTCTTATACTGATTTATAAAAGTAGAAATTCTAACTATACAATTTTAAATATTCTTCAAAATGCCCTGGAAAGAATCTCAGACTTGTGATGTCCCGAAAGAAACCATTCATCTGTTCTGAATGCAATTACTAATGTTATCCAAATTGACCTTGGTAATAAATTACATCTTTGCGATTCTTTCAAGGATAAAGAAACCATCTTGTCACTTCGAATGCAATCAACAATGTTCTCAAAATTTGTTTTGACAGCATCGCCATTCCATTGTAAGAATATTATGTAGTAATTACACAATTTGGCTGTCCTGAAACGCGAATCCTTCCCAGTTGGAGAGACAAAGGTTCGTTTTGTTTTGTATTGTTTGTAATTTATATATAAATAAAATAAAATTGAAATTCTTGTTAAATAACACAAATTAAATGAATTTAATTTAAAGAACTCGCTATTTCTCTTGGTAAAAGTCTGTTGGGCACAAAAACGGTTCTTAAAAATGACCCGTTCGTGTAATTTCCGAGTTCACCACTGTCCTTAAACTTTTGGTAATAATTAGTGCTGTCAAAATAAAACGTTTATAAGACCGTCAAACTGGTAATTGCTGAATAATAAATGTGATGTTTACTAAGAGATAAACGGGCTTAGCGGAAATTATGTTGACATAATTCTAATCTTTAGCTTTATTTATACAAATGAATGACTTTAATGTTTATAACGTACAAAACAGAGCAGGGTATTCCGAATAATACCGAACTGTTTGTCACCATCATTAGGAAATTCAAATGGATGGCGATATACGGCGTCAGACAAGTGTAAGAGAGACAAAGCGGTAGCGGGCTATTTGTTTTTTTTTTTTTTATTTGATACACAAACAGGACATTAAAGTACATTCTTGTAAAATATAAAATAAATTTATATACAAATATAAATGTCCCTAGACTAATGTGCCTGCAGCAATCACATTTGCACATTCACTATCAAAACAATATCATTATTTTTTTTATACAAAGCTTACAAATTACAGAAATTACAAGACATAATAATTTTGAAAATTAGGTAAAAAATAGAAAATATCAAACCAACAAAAATCAACAAACAATATTTGTTTTTTATTTTTTTTTATGTACAGAAATTATGTACAGTTTTTTTTATGTACAGTTTGTTGTCAAATATGATTCCTAAATCTTTGATCGATTCAACCACATATGCTATATGAAAATAGGGTTTTGTTGGTGTTCTTAGTTATAGGTATTACGTCAGTGGCGATATTGGTTTCCATTCAAATCTACTTGGGAGGCATTTCTAATGTTTATTACCTATTTAGTGGAATGCGGTTTTTGTGTCCCAATTGCTCAAAACGGTCTGGAGCCAGTGAGACTCTGGCATCCCCAATATTGGAGTATATTGTGAAGCTGACGGAAGTGGGGAGGGGAAGTGTTCACCCCTTTATTTTTACATACGGTAAAATATTTATATTTAGCTTTTATTTTCATTAATTAATGCAAATTAAACCAAATACGATCGAGCCGAAATTCGGCAGATCGACTCGTCGTCGATGACAATGTATTCTATCAACTTTTGGTGGCAATCACGTGCACACAACACGCGGACATATGCTCATTTCTCTGAAATTGGACGAGAATACAGCTGTTATACTGTAATTATATGGTTCATATAACTATTAGAGTTCTCTTATTCATATAAATGATACTGCGAGAGAGATTACTCCGTAAATTGTTTTTTAATATTAATGACGATTAAGGACACCCTTGTAGCAGTCTTGCTTGTTAGTTCCAACCGTAGCGACTGACAGCATTCTCAAGTTGCCGTCTTGATTTGCGAACTAGTCTGAAGGGCGCTGTGCAGCATTTGGAATTTGTTCCGTCAGTTGTGGCTGGATACTCGTGTGACAAGGGACGATGTTGAAGACTTGCCGACCTTGGCGGACTTAGAATATACGTAAGATGCCCTCTAAATTGAGATTGATATTTTATACTTTAGTTTCTTAGAGATTACTCTGATAATATATAAATTTGTTCAGAATTATGTAATTCTGAGCTGGCGCCCATTTAATTTATTATAGCATCATTTTATCTATTCGTATTTTCAACTGTCATGACTTGCATTTATCAACTATCGAGAATATCTATCTCGACACGCCTTGAGATTTAAACCTTTTATATTGAGTCTCTAGCTTTATTTATTAACTTCCTAGTGCAATATGTTTATTAACAGAATTTTATATAATAAAATGTTAAAGTTGTTATAAGAGTTTTATTACTGGTGCACGCAATTATTCTACCCACATGTAACATCGAGTTCCCTTTTAGGGAAGTATTAATATTGGTAAAGATATTTGCTACACCCTGAGGAAAATCATTTCCCTCATTGCCTATGTACCTTTGAGGATGCTGTGTGGAGGGAAAAAAGGAGAGGAAGTTCTGGGAAAGAAAAACGTATGAGGGTTGGGTAGGAATCTAGGGATCAGTGTTCCCAGTATTGACGGGCGAATGATCTATCCCTACTTTTTATTTTATTTTTTATTTTTTATTTATTTTTTTTTATTTTTATTGAATAAATAGTTAATACATAATATCAAAAAACAAGTCCTGCTAAGCCGATTGAATTGGCTTGTCAACAGGTGCTTAAAGTTAGTTTCAAATACATTTTTTAAAGTTATAATTTACATCTTATATCTACAGAATTAACAATTTTTTCATACAATATTTCATACATATTAAAATAAATATTTTTTTTCCGATAGCCAATTTTTCACCATATATTTAACCTTATTCATAGATTTACATTGCTTTATAGTGTCAGGTAATAAATTAAATATCTTCGGTATGTTGTATTCAAACGTTCTCTGTCCGTATTTATTATTAAATTTCGGAACTATTAACCCGTCATTGCGCGTGAATCTAGTACTGTATTTATGTTCTAATTTTTCTTTATGCTGCGGGGTAAATATATACTGAATTATGATTTTTTGCCATAGTATAGCCTTAACAGGTAAAATTTTGGCACTCTGAAACAGCAACGGTGTATTATGTCTCTGTTTAAAAATATTAGGGACGACTAGTAATTTTACAATTGCGTTTTGTACAACTTGCACTTGTTTCAGATTGGTTGTACTAGTATTTCCCCATATGGTTAATCCATATCTTATAATAGATTCTGCCATTGACATATAAATTATTTTAAGTGTTTCAATTGATAGGAAAAAATTTAATGTGTACATTCTGCCAGCAATTGATCTGAGTCTTTTACAGGTTTTTTTAATATGTTTGTCCCATTTGAAAAAGCAATCTACTGTAACACCAAGATAGACATATTCTGTAATTAATTCTAAGCTTTCACATTTACAATTAGTCGGGATATTTTTATGGATGCAATTAAAACTATGAGAAATAATATTAGGATTAAATTGAAATCTGGCATTAGGTGATCTTATATGCATAACTTTGGTTTTTTTAGCATTTATTAATAGTCCTGCATCATGTGACCATTTACAAAGTTGATTAAAGTCAATTTGCATGAGTTCAATTGCAATTTTTAGATCTTTATGTGATATGACCAATGCCGTATCATCTGCAAATACAAAATGTTTAACAAAAGAGAAAAGTTTTTTCATTATAGTTACATAAATTATATATAGTGTAGGTCCCAATATGGAACCTTGTGGAACTCCTGCAGATATATTCTTTGTTTTACTAAAAGTATTATTTATTTTGGTACATATTTTTCTATTTCTAAGATAATCTTTAAATAAATTTAACACATTTCCTCTTATTCCAATTTTTTCTAAGGTTTCTAGCAGTTTTTTAGAGTTAATTGTGTCAAAAGCTTTAGAGTTATCGATAAATAACACAATAACATGTAATTTATTATTTAATTGATTATTTATGTAATTGGAAAAATCTTGCAGTAATTTTTCAGTATTTTTTTTTCTTTGAAAGCCATATTGATTGGGATCTATGTTAGCGAATTTTTCAATGTAATTATTTAATTTATTTGATAAAAAATTTTCGAGAATTTTTTCTAACGCAGGTAGTATACTAATAGGCCTATAATTTCCCAGTTCAATGTGTTTTCCACCTTTAAATATTGGTCTAGTAATGCTACATTTAAATTCTTGTGGAATTTTTGCTTGCTTTATTATCGTATTGATTAAATGAGTAATTATTGGCCCAAGAGTTTTTATATTTCTTTTTAAATCAAACATTCTTATATTGTCAATACCTGTGCTTTTAGAGTTTTTCATTTTTTTAACAATGTTTTCAATATCAGTTATAGTAGCTCTTGGTATAAATAAACTGTGAGGCAGTTCTTCCAGTACAATATTAGTAGCTTTGTGATTGCATTTATGTAACATGTTGCTGATGCTATCCGAGAAGTAATTCACAAAATCATTTGACACAGAATCCTCAGTTCTATCTTTTAACATATATCGTGTTATTGTTTCATCACAATCGTTTTTGGGTTTACGTCCTAAAATATTATTTATCACATCCCAGGTTTTTTTTGTATCATTAAAACAGTTTTTAAATTTATTATTATAGTAGTTAGTTTTATCTTTATTTATAATTTTATTGACAAGGTTTCGTGATTTTTTGTATTCTGTTTCATATGTTTTGTTTGTTGGTGTACTTTTCCATTTTTTATATTGTTTATCCCTTTTATTTATTTGACATAATAATTCACTGCTTACCCATTCATTTATTGCATAAGGTCGTGTTTTCGGGTTTTGCACTATCGTTTTAGAACTACTCTTGTAAAATTTATTAAATAAAGATTTTATTTTTTCATATAATGAAATACAATCCTTATCCTCTATAAGTTTACTCCAGTTATAATCTCTGATATGTCTATCAATATCCTTTTGTGAGATGATTTGAATATACTTATTTGCAAAGTCTACCTGACGTTTATGACATTTTATATTAATAGCAGTGATAAAATGATCGGCAATATTATTTTCACAGACGCAAACTGTTATTTTCTTGCCTCTAAATTTGACAAATATATGGTCAATACACGTGCGAGTAATTTGTCCATTTGATACAGCTTCTCTGGTTACTACATTGATGCATTTAGTTAAATAATGGTTAGTAAGTAAGTTTTCATACGAAGTTACAATATTATCTTGTTCATCAAGCAAATTAAGATTTATATCTCCAAGTAAGATAATATTTTCCTTACTATTAATTGTCTCAAGATATGATGATAATTCCGTCAGAAATGAAGATTTACTGAAATTAGGAGGTCTATAGATAGCTATTATATTGACTTTAGTTTTGTCCTGGAGTATGAGCTGTCCTGATATATTTTCAAAATGTATTGATTTTAATGTTTTTAGTCTAAATTCAAATTTGTTTCTTATATACAATATAATACCTCCTCCTGACTTATCAGTCCTGCAGTAGTTATATGCATTATATCCAGGAATATTGTAAATACACATACTTTCATTTTGTACAGATGTTTCACATAGCATCAGAATGTCAATATGCTTCAAACAATTAATTAAATATATATGCAATACATCCCAATATTTTTGTATAGATCTAATATTTAATTGAATACAAACAAGATTATCAGACGAATTTATGTTTTGTTTTTTTATCCAATCTTCTAAATTATTTACTGTACTACTTTCTATTTCATTATCATTATCTATATAAGAAAAATTATTCTGCGCCATTTAATTCGTGATGGTAATTAATTGTTTTCTTGTTTTGTTTAACAGACATATTTTGAGTATAAATTGAAGAATTTAATGTTAAATATTTAACAAAATAAAAGTGATTGTATTTGAAGCTAATTGGTACAAGTAATTTTTGATAAAGGCTTAATAAATATAAAATAAACTGTATGTTCACATCTAGTGTTATTTCAGAATATTTTTCATATTTAAAAAAAAATTTAAAAGCTGTTTTTATAATTATGAATGTGAAATATAGTACACAGTGAAAAAATGCATGTTTAAGTAAACAAAAAAATGTTTTTGAAGGTGACGTTATGATATTACTATTAAAAAAATAATGTAATATAATAATGTTATTTTTGTTAGTTAATTTGTGATTTTTTATAATTTTTATAACGATATTTATGTAATAAAATGTAATAACACTAAATCTATTTTGAGACAGGTTTAATCTTATTTCTAGTTAATATTCTATTTTTTCTTTTGCTAAAAAGCTCATTTTTTTATACACAATACATTTCGTTTTATCGTTTGCAGAATGCCTGATGTCAATATTCCAGTTCATTTTTTTATTTTTTTTATCACAATTTTTACATTTAGGTTCTTTATCTTTGTTAGCACAATCTTTGTAGGAATGATCACCAGCACAGTGTGTACACAATGGTTTGTCCTTTTCTTTATGAAGACACCTGACAGAAGTATGTCCAAAGCCCAGGCAGTGATAGCATTGCACTAGAGGATGGGCATCCTCTACTTGTATTCTCTGGTATCCCACATAGATTTTACCGGTATATACTAGCCTTCTTCTTATTTCAGTACTAACTTCTATTATGTAATTAGATGTGTTATTATATTTGTTTTTCAAGATCTTTTTTAACGTCATCTCAATTTCTGGTTTATCTATCATCACATCCTTGATATCTTCATTCTGTTCGATTATATCTTGTATTATATCATCCTTATTATAGTCATTAGCAATGCCCTTGTGATGTTTTGGACATCCACAAAAATAAACGATAAATAATAAAATAACGTGCTCTAAAAATTTTTTGTTTAAACAACGACGGAAGATTTATTGACAGACAGGCCTTGAGTAAACAGATTCCCACGGGAAAGGAGACCGGAGCGACAGTCAGGTTTGGAACTTGAGTGCGTTGACAGCTCCATGAAATCTATACAAATGAGAAGTGTTGTGTGAAATTGCAGTGAATTAGTGGATTCAGATGGTGTTAATAGTATTGTGGAATTTTGAACTAAAGTGAAATATTATTGAACCGGTTTTGTGCGAAGTGAAAGTGGTTGGACTCAGTGAGAAAACAATTAATAATAATGACAATAATAATAATTGGATAATTTGTAGAGCGCCGTTTTGTAAAAACCCACCTCAGGGGCGCCAGGTGTTGTGCAATCGCGATTGTGTTATAAAGTTGTGTTGATTTAAACGTGATTTCGTATACAGTTCGAACTAGATTGCTTGTCTTAAAAACATGAAAATAATAAAAATAATGATCGCGTTTTCAAAACAAAGTGAACATATAAAGGCAGGAAGTGTTTAATCGGGCTAAGTTATTGATTTGGCGAGATGGCATTCTATCCACGGAGACCGAAACCCAGAGAATCAAATAGATTATTAACTGTGGGTTCGAATCCTAACAGATTAGGGAGGTACAATTTTATTTACAGGAATATTTAATTACCCTTTTATAAGCGTAGGGAGGAGGTCGAAAATTAAAGTGATTTAGCTATATAGTGTAACCAGGTAAGCTTCACGCTGAGAATGAGAGGTGCCTAACTGGGTGAGTTTTTTATATTATTTATTAAATTCCAGAGGACCCCCTTTAAAAGACGGATACAACTAAGTTTACGACACCTGCCGCCCAAATAATGTTATCATTAAAAGGAATACCCTAGACGGATTGTCAATCAGCTGTGAGTGAGAGACAGGCCAATGACTTTTCATATATAGGCCGAGAGGCGCGGAGTACAGTCAGTCAAAGGGGAAGTTTTGCTAGCGTATGCCGTCCCAAATTGAAAGCGATCGGATGCAACCAGACGGAACAAAATGAAAACTTTTCTTCTGTTATTTGACTTTCTAATTTAATACTTTTCATCTATTATTTGACTTTCTAAGTTACGAATTGGGATGCACAAAAACAAATCTAAAGTCGAAAGAGGGAGATGGTAATCTCCGAAATAAAACTACCAACCGAACAACTTTTCTCAACAGGTATCTTTCGAGAGGTAGGCAGCCTCTTTAAATTAAATGCAAAACATCAAACCAATTATCCGTTTATACCTTACCTGAGAGGATAGGTATTCAGTAGGAGTTACCCATACCTAATACACGAGGATGCTAGTAACCTCATAAAATAAATACTGGAACCAAATATTAAAATACAGACAGTCCTCATCCCAAATTTGGCATATCGAGTAGACCTTACATATATCTCACATGATAATTGGCTGAATGGGTAGGCACACAACCTATCGTTAATAAGCGGGCAAAATGTCGACAAGATCGTCGTGTGTTATATATGTATTGACCTAGAAAGGGATGTAAATCCCCGACGACGTGGGAGTTACAATGTTTTCTAGAGGTGGCTCGTAACTTAGGACCTTACGTGTCACACTTTCGCGACTAGATTCGTGATAAAGGGATGTTATGGTTTTCCCCTTCTACACTCAGTAAAGTAGTTTATCCTGGAGGTGTTTGAGATTGGGGCAATTCTGAAATTGGTGAAGAGACCTGGTTTTCTTTATTCTGGCGTGAAGGTTGCCGATTTGGAACAAGGGGAGACCCGGCCGGTTGTGATATCCAGACACGCAGATATCGATCGCCTTGCTCAAATTATCATCCATCAGTTTTGTTTGGTAAGCGGAGGAGCCAATCTTAACTTGAAAAAAATTCATTTCCTTTCCTCTCCTTCCCCTCCCAAAATATATACATGGATGGCGCCGACAACTAACACCATAAATTTATCGTATGTATATCACATATATAAAATCTAACACTTTATTAATTCACATTACCCTACGATAGGTAGAATCGAGTAGCTAGGGGGGGGTGAGCAGGCGACTTAGAAGATAAGGTTTATGAAATGGTTTTGAAAAACAGCGGTAATGGATTCAACTCACTCTATCTCAAAAGAACCAAGGGATACCACACAAAACATAAATAACTAGGTTTCTAAACCGAGAAACAAAAACCCAACACAACGTTCGGTGAAGCCTTTTTATACTGAACCGTCACGTGAAATGAGTACGTTCAAGGTCGTACGTCACGTAGACAAACTAGGATGTACACACTTGAAGGGGTGTGTAATAAAGAAAAGACGGCAGGGAGGACCTTCCTACCCCGGATATATATATAACCAAAGCCTTAAGGAAAAGTTTGAAGTAGAAAGGGCAGATCATTACACCCTTAAGTATTATGGTTGGTCTTTTCTTTTTAATTTCTGTAGCGCTGATGTCTTTGAACTCGTCTCCAATAGCTTTACTCATTTTTTCCGCATTTGACGAATCAAGAGAGACGAGCTGGAGAGGTCAAAGGGTCTCCCCAAGCCAACCTCTCCCGATCTGGCACGCTACGCAGCTGGTGGGTAGGCGCGTCCTGAACACACTTATAACCCGATGAATCCGGGCACCCCAGCTGTATCGCTCTACACTGACAGAATCAAGCACCTGTCTTTATTGTCCGACAACAGGAGTATATATATATATATATATATATATATATATATATATATATATATCACACCGCCTATTTGGCGACCAGCATGGGCAAATATGCATTTAAAGTGGCGACCACCGACATTTGGCGACCGATATACGGTCGCCACTTTGTTTTCTCAAAATTTTTACACAGTTCAATAATAGATGTCGTTACAAGCATCTCAGCGAAATTAGTCCTGGTCGCCAAATTGGGCTGGGAGTGCAAGTTTTCGAATATTTAAGTTCCGGAGTCTGTCGCGAGGCAGCTTGGCGCTAGGTGATATACACAGCCACGTATTCCGCATTTCATTCCTGGCCTTTAGTGGCGACTGGGTATGACGAATTATTAATTTCACAACAAGCCTTTAGTGGCGACCGGGTACGACGTATTCTGCATTTCATATCTAGCCTGAAGTGACGACATTTCATAACTAGACTAAAATGGCGACCGTGTTCGACGTATTCTGCGTTTTATTCCTAGCCGTTAGTGGCGACCCGAAACGACGTATTCTGCATTTCACGTTTAGCCTGAAGTGGTGACCGTGAAGGGTACAATGTTGCCGGTTCGTTTCAACTCGCGGTGGCTGGTTATTTGCGACGTTGCAGCACATGTTTTGCCAGTGGTCTCGAATGTCTTACTATTTCAAATGTATCTATTTTCAATTTAATACCGAGTATTGACGTCTGTACGTTTTAGAGTTTATTTGGCGACCAATCATTTTAGTGTCTTGTCTACATAAAGTATTGATTACTGTCGATACAATGAAAGCAACTCGTTCTAAATAGAAGTTAAAAAGCACAAATAGAAATTTAGAATGTGGGTATGGATAGCACTTCCCTGGAAACCATTTAATGACCAACATCCCTGACATAGGCCACACCAAGTGGTTGGCTACGTTTCGTGACTTAGCAGGTGTGTCCGTTTTCATGGGGTAATGTTTGCCCAGGTCTTGGTGGTGGGTGCGATGACCGTTTACAACCGGTTACCGCGGTCAGGGCCGCACGGTAATGCCGGGGCCTGACCCTCAGACTGACGACTGAGGGTGTGCTGCCTGCCCCATCAACTAGTTGGGCAACTGTTGTGCCGGTTCGTGACCGAAGCGGACCCAGCAACAGCGTTCGGGGACATTTGGGGTGACCTCTCCTGCCGGATTCTCCCGGCTCATCGCCTTGCACCGCAATGGGTGGGTTGGGTTCATACCAACCATCACTACTGTCCACTGTGATCCCTAGTTTACCACACACTCCTCATACCCTTTTCTTCCCAGACCTTCCTTTCCCTTTATAACATTGCAGAAAAATATACAAATAAGAAAACAATTAACTGGTGAACATTAAACAAACAACCATAAGGAACTCCAGTCCATTATTTTTATATGTTATTATTAGTAATGACATTCTGACTTAAATTACAGCATTTTAATTTCATGGTATCATCTTCTTTTTATTCATTTTATTAAAATCTAATTTAAAAAAAATCTAATTTCAATTTCTCTACAAAGTCTCACATGGCGTCTCCAATAATACTAAACAATAGGTACGCCTGTACCTAACAACTGTCTTCACAATGCAATCACCTTTCTGAATGCTCCTGGCTATACTTGCAAGTATCTCAGATTTAAAGTAAAATACACAATGATCATACAAACAAAAATAAACAAAACCGTTACATTGACAAGTCGGCGGAAAACAAAATTCTTATTATTAATTCATAAATAGAAATAGCATATTAGGGTTGTACTGCAATTATTTGTCATAAAGTCACAAGTAATAAACTAGTTTTTTCGATCTTTTTATTGTTTTTGTAAATCAAAATCGCATTCCAGGTTGTACTCCTAAGGGTAAGGCTCATTAACAATTTATTAGTATGTAATTTTATTTGAATAAATGTTAAAAATATAAAAATTGATTATTTTTTCGGCATGGAACGCCTTGTTGTATTTTAAATTGTTTTATATGGGAAAAATTATTTCGCAACGAGTGTTTCACATAACGAGTAAAATTCTGGAACGAATTAGTCTCGTTATGAGAGGTTCCACTGTACTTAAATAACTACCCTTTACAAAATAGTTTTATATTTATTTATTTACTTATTAATTGACGCCTTGAAGGCTTTTACATGAATACACGTTTACAAGGATACTTTTTCAGAATCACAATATTAAGTGTATATAATTTAGAACATAACACTTGTTTAATTTACATATAAATGACATGGAACGTAATATTAGTCATTCTTGTTTCTTATTTTACGTAGATGACATGAAATTATATAAATGCATTGACTCCGTAGATGACTGCAACCAGTTACAAGAAGACATTAACAAAATTGAACAATATTGCGAAAACAATCAACTATTTCCAAACATAAACAAATGTAATGTTATTACCTTTTCACGTAAAAAACATCCAATTAATTATACTTACAAATTGAACCTTGTACCCCTTCAACGGGTAGAAACAATCAGATCTCTTGGATTAATACTACATTCTAAAATTAGTTATTTAAGGATCATATTGAAAATATTTTAGAAAAAGCTTATAAAGAAATGGTCTTTATTATAAGCATAGCAAAGCCTTTCCCCGTAGCACACACCCTAATTATCAGTTTCAGTGCCGGCAACCCGGGCGTTTATTTAAGGTTGGTTCTGTACAGATGTTTTTTTTTCATTACCCTCCTCACTAGACATAGTCTGTTCTGAGGCTGGTAATTAACAATTTATATATAAACCAAACGTTTAGTAAAAAATAGTAAAATAAAAAATAATAAGAAAAAATTGGAGTAAAAAAATGAGTAATATAAAAATAGAAAAATAAGTGTAGTACTATATGTGTTGAAAAATTATGTATAAAAATATGAAATGAGTATTTCGAATTATAATTAATTGTAAAATTTTGTAATTTTCTTAGAATTTGTGTGCAGTATGGTTTGTAAAATGCATTAGATGTTTAGAATATTTCTAATATCTGTTCTTTGTTTTACCATCAACCAGTTTACAAATCTTTTGAACACCCAATTCAAATTATTTGGTAAGACGTAAGTTTTAGTTTGGGTTAGGAACATGTTGAATATGTGAGGAGCCAGGTAAGATTCATGTCTTTTAGCGAAATTCGATTTGATATACGGTACTTGTAATTGTTTGTGTGTAATTGCTCTCGTGTTTTGCTAGTGAGTTATGTGATTCGGTAATTTTTTTATGCAGTTTTTGTAGATGATCTTCTTTATGAACAGTTTATTTATGTCAAATAAGTTATTTTCAATCATTAGCTGTTCTGTCGGATGTTTATAAGGCTTTCTAAACATAATTCGAATTATTGATTTATGATTAATTTTAAGGGATTTGAGATGAGTGTCTGCTGCTACTCCCCATACTGAAATACCATACATTAGAATACTTTGACAAAGTGCAAAGTATATATTTTTTAGCTGATTTAATGACATAAAATATTGCGTTTTTTTGTATTGTTTTTGTTTTGAAGATGTATGATAGTTTCCGGATTTTTTTGTTATTGGGTTAATTTGGAAATCCCATTTTAGATTATGGTCAACAGTTAAGCCGAGATATTTGATATTATCCGCATAATCTATTTTGTCACAAGTACAGCGTGTGTTATTTGTAGAAGTATTGGTGCAGGGGTGAAGATGGAATTGTGGGCGACTATCTGGCTGACCAGCTTTTGTTTTACTAAAAGTCAAGTATTTTGTTTTAGAAATGTTGAGTGTAAGAAGATTATTCATTAGCCATTTATTTATTTCAGTCATCCCTGCTTCTGTGTTTTTGTAGACATTTTCCCATGATTGTGCTTTGAATAAAATTACAGTGTCATCTGCGTAACTGATTACTTTGTACTCTATTTTTCCAAGGTTTATCTCAGTTAGACTATTTATGTAGATGAGAAAAAGTCCCAAGACGCTGCTTTGCGGTACTCCATACCTGTTACCTACCTTGTCACTTTCGTGTTTATTGATTTTTACTATTTGTTGTCTATTTTCAATGTAGTTGATGAACCATTTAGTGGTGGACCGGTTATGCCGATATTTTTGAGTTTTTGTTGTAGTAATTTATGTGAGATGGTGTCGAAAGCTTTTGCTAGGTCTAAAAAAGCCCCTACCACCTTTGACCCGCCATCATAAGTTTTTGACTATGTAAGTAGTTAGTTCCGATAAGGCGTCTTCTGTTCCCATTTTCGCTTGAAACCCGAATTGGCTGTTTGAGATCAGTTTGTGTTTATCAAGGTATGCGAGCAATCTTTTTTTCATAGTTTTTTCCAGTAGTTTGGATAGTGAATTGTGTTATATATGTCATATGTAAGGTCACATCTTGAGTTCGCCGCAGTCATTTGGAATCGAAAATATCCAAAACAAATTTATAAAACACCTATCGTATCGCTTTAGTGATCATCGGTTTGACCCTATCGCTTTATATAAACGCAGAAAAATCTATGATGCTTTATTCTTTTACAAAATCGTGAACTGTCATGTTGATTCATCATATCTGTTTGATAAAAGATTGCATTTCGTTGCCCCAAACAAAACACCAGATCGAACGATTTATTTAGAATACCTCACTGTAAATCCAAATACACGCAAAACTTTTTAATAGGACGTATCTGTGAAAATTATAATACCTTATGAGATTTTCAACTTAAAATCAAATAAATTGCAACTCACTAAATTAATAATTAATAGCTAAAAATACTTTTACTTTTGGGAAAATTATACTATTAATTCCGTAGTTTTTTTTATTATTTTCAATTAGTACCTATAACCATACAAAAACTGTATCTATTTATAATATTATGTACTTCTTTAACATTTCATGGAATTTAATTGGTCTATAACATATTCATGTTTATTGTTATATTTCACTGTACGACTATAAGTTTCCTAAATAAATTTAAATAACAAACAAATAAAAAAATAATAAGTTGAAAATTAAAAGTAGGTACAATATAAGTGGGTACAGAGTAAAACAGAAATAATAATATAGAAGATATTGAACATGACGTGAGCAATGTAAATATTTTTTTCGGAAAATGCAAATTTAATTTTATTATGGTTCGGACGGTGATATAGCGGGTGGGACACTTCTCATTTTAAGCTGCCATATAATGTTGGAGATTTATTTCTTTCCCTACTTGAGATAGACAATAGATAAGGGTTTCAGTAGGTAGTTAAGCTTATTACCTAACACTTAAAAATAAGTCCTAAACATAAAATTTACAATGCAACATTAATTTAGAATTTCATAATATAGTTGTAAGACACCGTGTTTAAAAATATACCAGGCCAAAAATATTACTGTACTTTACAATATAAGGCTATGAAATTATTTGTGAAATAATATATGTTTTTATGCTACTTTTAAAAAAGAAATGACCAATAAATATAATTCTTATGACAAAAACTATTTGGAAAAGGAATTGTCGCATTCCGGAAAGAACAGATACCTAACTGAGTTTTGCAAATATTTTTGTATTTATTAGTGTGACAGCTGTTTCGGGGTTCAAGTACTTATAAAACTTCAGTTACGCCACACGAAGGCGACTTATTTATATGATTTTATTTACCCCTAGAGTATTCTTATTTGCATGATGTTTTGGTGTTTTATTAATATTTTCGGTAAAAACCGATTTACTTAGAAAATCATCGAGTGAAGAGTGCCTCACCATGAGTACCGTTAATTTACCCCCCCCCCCTCCTTTAATCATAGCTGGTTGGTTTTAATTTCTTTGTAATATACAATTATATTTTTACAGCATAACACCCCTTTACTACTTTGTTTAGTTGCAAATCATTGATCTTTTGCCATGTTCACCAATTCATTACTACGCGGATGACAAAACAGTTCATGGTAGATTTTTGTTTGACAAGCCCCCGAAGGGAACACAAACTCCAACGGCGAGTGTGTTTACTGATGGGGTAAGAATAACCTCATCGGATTTAATGTTTCAAAGCCCCTATCATGTCTGATTACGTCTAAAAGGGATCGAAAGGAAAATCTAGTCTCCTTCAACGGGAGCCTCTCAGAATCTGGGCTAACTGTACAGGGCCTGCAGATATTTTAATGGTACACAACTGCTGACCCCATAAAAATCTAAACCCCAAAGTTAAATTTGGCAGCCACGTCCGGTCTGGAGCCCCAAAATACCTGAAAAAAACCCTCGATTCTGTGCAGAAATGGACGTATTTCCAAAACCTATACCGTTAGAGTCGCGGCCGCTCATTATTATTATTCTAAGGGTTTTTATTACTCTAAGGGTTTTGCTGCATGCCTCGAATGTTTTGCTTCTTTAAATTTAGTTGTGTTCGATCGTTTACCAAGTGTTGACTTCTGTGCGAAGAGTGTATTTTGAGTGTACTTCTACAATAAAGTGTTTATTACTGCCGAAACAATGAAGCGGAGCAAAAGAATTGAAAAAATTATGGAACTCGTTCAAAAAAGACGTAAGTACTTGCTTATAAATATATTTCACGGCATTTTTATTTTTTTTGATTTATTGGGAAATTTTGTAAAGAAGATCTCCCAAATATTTTTTCTTCTAATGATAGCACTCCAAACTCTTTAAAAATTAGCCTTGTCCAGCTTCTTTCGTAGGATTTAGGTTCTAGTTTTTTTTTAAAAATTAAAACAAATAATTAGATGTAGGTACCTACCTGTACTTACATAATAGATTGAAAGCACCTTTCAATTCAGTGATTGGAAGATTCGTTGTAATATATCATTTAATTTACACACGTATAATTCCAAACATCTCTAACAAAATAATTACCAAACAAATTTCTACTTTATTTACATTATAGAAACAAAACAGTACCTACATTGAAGTAGTGAAAAAACAACTTACAAATTCATGAAAATTATATATTATTTGACAATCAAGGCGTAAGCGTAATGAGTAAGATTAATTATAGATACGCTCAGATGGTTAGGACATGTAGAGCGAATGAACGAAGTAAGGAGTGTATGGAGAATATATGTTGGAAATATAAAAGCAAAAGTCGCACTAATACTGTAAAAAATGCTAATTTAAGAAAAAAAAAATTTGGGTCACCAACCGGTTTCAGAAACACCGTTCCTTCTTCAGGGCAAAGTAAACATGCATCTTATATTTTGACATTTTGAAAAAAAATAATAATAGGTGAACGGATGGTATTTACACGGGTGGTATCTAGGATATTGGAATTTTTTATTTTGGAATTTGTAATTTATATTTTTACTTTGCCCTGAAGAAGGAACGATGTTTCTGAAATCGATTGGCAATAATGATTAAAAAGTGGTTAACAAAGTAATATTATTTAATATAATGATTTACCACCAAGTTACAACTACATTCAAAAATATTTATGTTATTTACTCTCGATGGGGCCATTAACTTTTCTGTTTTAATTTTAGAACCAGAAACTGCAAATAATTACGAAGATGGAAGCTTC
The DNA here is from genome assembly GCF_061612785.1 of Hesperophylax consimilis. Classification (NCBI taxonomy): domain Eukaryota; kingdom Metazoa; phylum Arthropoda; class Insecta; order Trichoptera; family Limnephilidae; genus Hesperophylax; species Hesperophylax consimilis. Next base: position 2,349,706 of record NC_142862.1, on the reverse strand, counting down.
ACAACTGAAGAACACTCTTTAGTAAATGAGGTAAATATACTTACAAACCACACTTACTACCAAATAATAAATGTTAATATTTTTTTATGGTTTGATGTAAACCAAGATACGATAATATGTTATTTTCTGTAAATGTGTAAATACTTATCGCTGTTTTCTATTTTAGCCATACCAAGATTCTTCGGAGTCATACCAGCCCTCTGACGAAGAAACCAGATACTCTGAGGTATGTGCATTCATTTATAATACTTATTTCCAATCTTTTTTTATGGTCAAATACAATTGAACTATTTGACTGAATTGTCTAAAATGTAAATTCTTATTTACAGGAGTTCACTTCTGGCGGTGATGATGGGGATACGACTATTGACAACAGCGTTAATGATTTTATACCAAAATCTACACACATTTCAAAGGTTCCAGACAGCGGGATGTGTGAGACAAGAGCTAGCTCGCCAATTAATTATAATAATATTGAAAACATTTCTTCGGACACTGCTCCATGTACATCGTTCCCACAAAACGTCGACGTATTGACCAAATCAAAGAAGAAAAATGATAAAGAAATAACGAAAAAAAGAATTCGACTGCCAGACTTCTGTTTTTATTGTGAAAAGAATGTAAATAATTTTTCAAGGCATGTTTTCAGAAACCACGAGATAGAATGTGAAGTTCAAAAAATCCTATCAACACAAAAACATAGCAAGGAAAGAAAAGTTCTACTTACCGGATTGCGTAAAAAGGGAAATTTTGTACAAAATTCCCAAGAATGCACGAAACCCATGAAAAAAAAACAGCATTCCTCATCTATTGATTATTTGCCGTGCCCCAAATGCTTGGGATTCTATTCGAGGAAACAACTGTGGAAACATCGAAAAGTATGCGACAATAGTGACGATAAGTTTACCCAGGCCGAGGCTCAAAATCTTTTAATAAGAAATTTAAAAATTGATCCCAAACTAAAAGAATTGGTTTTTCCTCGTATGAGAGCAGATCGGATATCTCTCATTTCTAAAAAAGACAGCTTGATTTGCGCTTTTGGCTCGCAGTATTTAAAAATTCACCGTGAAAAACACTTCATTAACGTGGTTTCTCGGAAAATGAGAGAACTCGGAAAACTACTTCTCGAAATTAAAAAAATCGAACCGAGCATAACAGATTTGTCCCATGCATTAAAACCCCAGTGTTATGATGTGATAGTGAATGCCACAAAAAACTGTTCAAAATACGATGAAAAGGAAGAAAAATACTTGAGCCCGACTTTTGCAATGAATATTAGCACGTCTATAAAGCAATGTTGCAATTTAGCAATTATGCAAACATTAAAATTGCAAAGAGGAATTGAGACTGCTAACATTGAAGCTGATCTGAAAACTTTGATTCAAATCATTGAAGCTAATTGGAAGTTTGACGTCTCTTCTCAGGCAGCAGATGATCTGAATTTGAGGAAGTGGAATAAAATAACCATAGTTCCTCTTGCGAGTGACCTTAAGTTACTGAAAGACCATCTTTGCAAAACCGCCAAAAAAGCAACTGTTAAATTGTTTGAAATCGAATATGATGTTATGGCGTATATAGATTTGTTGGAAACAATATATTGTCGAGTTCTGCTGTTAAACCGACGTCGTCCAGGAGAACTGCAACGTCTGCTCTTGGATACTTATATGAGTGCCGAAAGTTGTCAGAACAAATACGAAGAGTTTGACAGAGTTACTTCTGTAACTGAGAAAATTCTGATCAAAACCTTCAAACGCGTCGTGATCCGTGGGAAAAGAGGAAGAGGAGTTCCTGTTTTATTTTCGTCTGATGTTCAAAATGACATTATTATTTTGAACGTGCTAAGATATAAATATGTTGAGGAAAACAATCTGTTTCTATTTGCCAAACCGAATTGTAATACTACGATTTGTGGTTACAAAGTAATTGAGAAACATGCCAAACTCTGTGGGGCTAAGAACCCAAAGGCAATTTCCTCAATCAGGCTGAGAAAACATCTGGCAACTTTAACGCAAATTTTCAATATGAGCGATAATGACATTGAACAGCTCGCTAACTTTATGGGCCATACTAGTGGAATCCACAGGAAGTCTTACCGATTGCCCGATGACATTTTTCAGACAGCTAAGATCTCAAAATTGCTCATCCTGATGGAAGATGGCAAGGCAGATGCCTACAAGGGTAAAAGTCTTGATGAGATCAATCTTAATTTAGATGATGAGGTCGTCGGCGAAAATGTAGATATTGAAGAAGTTATTGAATACGAAGCTGACGGTGAACCAGAACCGACCACATCAAATGCATCACAACCACATAAAAAAATTTTAAATCCTAATCAGACAGTCGCGAGAAAACATATAAAAAAACGTAATTTAGTGCCGTGGACTCCTGAACAAAAGAAAACTGTTTTGCAATTTTTTAGAACACACATCCAAGAACGTATTCCACCAAAAAAACACGAGTGTGAAACCTTGAAGGAGCAGTATCCAGACCTATTGTCTAATAAAGAATGGTTAAAGATAAAAGTGTTCATACAAAACGCATATTCCAAAAAATGAAGTGTTCATTAAAATTCGTGTGGCACGTACGTTTTTTTAAATATTAATTGTTTCAGATACCTACGTAAATAGGTATATACTATCATTTTTTTAATTGGCTTTTAAACGTAATAAGTACATGTTTTTGTATGCCATCTTATTCACTGTGAATTAAGGGTGAGTGATAAGTATTTCATTTTAATTATTTTAGATACCTACTAAGTAATTAGTAAGCACACATATTTAGGGATGAACCTAATTTAATTACATGCTTTATTTTTAATAAGCGATTTGTATTCGTCATGATTCGAGTAATAAGATTTTTTTATTTATTTTTGACATTACTTGCAAAATATATTTTTTTAAAAGTGTTACATGTTTTTTATAGATCATTTCTCATTCAATATGAGTGATAAGTTTTTTTTACTTATATGTTTTAAAGGTTTTTGATACCTACCTATTTTTAATCAACTTACAAGATGTTTGTTTAAAAAGGCAGTAATTTGTATGCTTATTCAGGGATGTTAATTTATTTTTAGTAAACGATTTGTGTTCATCAGGGTGCGTTCAAACTGGTGGGAATTACGGTGAGCGAGCCACGAATTATGGAAAAAAACGATGCTTGTGGTTGCTGCGTTCCTTTCCCATAATTCGTGGTTCGGCGCGCGTTCATGTTTGTAAATGTGTAAGCGTTTCAGACTTAGTTATAAATATAGTAGATGGCCTATTTCAGTATATCACTCGCCATATATTCCCAATGAGAAGATCACTAAAATGGCTACTAAAATAGGTCATCCCACTATACTTATAGCTAAGTCTGAAACGACTCTTTGCCGTCACGAGTTATGAGTTATTTGAGTTGTTTTTGATATGTACTTGCCTATTATAATATTAATATTTTTGTTATAATAAAAGTGTCACATGTATTCATAAGTCAACATCTTAATCATTATGAGTGATATGTACATATACATTTTTTAAATGTTTTAGATGTCTACCTATTTATTTTTAATGGACCTTTTTGCTTCCAGAATGCGACATTTCCTATACCAATTTATTTAGTCATAAGATATACTTTCCCGGAATTTCTGTTTTGAAAATTACATAGCATAAAACATTATATTATTCCCTCACATGTGCACAAATAAAGTACGATCTCTGAAATAAAATAATTTATCTACTAGGATTTTTTAAAGTAATGTTACCTTGTAAAATTTTATTTGAGTGTTGTGTTTGAACGCATTCACCGACAAGTTATACTAACTACCTCATTGTCCATTTGAAGTTCGGAGAGCAATAAAGCCCTCTCTTGCTTGCTGTCAGTCTTTATGACCCCTACTCGAACCTTACTAATAATATTTGCAAGGGTGCTTATTTTCAAGTGCTACAGTGCTAATTGAGGCCTAACTATCCTAACCGTTATAAAATATCCGAAATTATATTGCCTTTGCCGAAAAAAAATATGTCAATGTTGTTCATGTCACTTTCTTGAATTTGTAATGTAGTTTTAAGATCCTACGAAATTTATATTTTCTTAGAACCTCTGTTGATAATTTCCTGTCGTAATAATTATATTTTGGCGAAGTTTTATTAAAAGTGTCACATGTTAGATGTTTTCATACGTCATCTTTTTATTCTTTACGATTGAAGAGTTTTTTTATTAAATCTATTTTTTTAATTGTTTTATCTACCTATTCTTAATCAAGGTGTCAGATGTTTGTTTAAATAAGCAGTACTTGGTATGTTTATTTAATTTTTAAATTTGTTTTAAACACTCCAGAATTTTTTTGCATACAAATATGGCGTGTTTGCAAAACATCTTAGTAGTACTACTTAGTACTTATAGAACCTGAAAATATAGGATAAACGGGGAAATTTAGGTGGATTCATTGGCTTTAAATCGCAGTAAGCAGTTTATATGTTTCCATATTAATATATTGACGAATAATTTTAATAACAGTGCTTTAAGTATAAGTTGGCGGTGGAGTAAACATGAAATAACGCACACCTACTAACGTTATGTCTTAGATGGCAGCCCCCTCCTTGTTCGCCAATTTATAGATGTAGCACCGTAAATCGAATGACCAAACCGACCACAAATTGCACGAGGGTTTTTAATATGTTTTTTTAAATTGTTCTGTACACTTACCTACTATAATTATTTTTAATAGAAGATTTTATTAAAAGTGTTACTTTATTGAGTGCTACTTTATTGACTTAACGTAACACGAAAAGTGTTACATTAATTGTATTTGTATTTATTCATAGGTCAACTAATTCACCACGAGTGTCCTTTTTATATTGTTTTTGTTACCTACCTCGTGTGTATATTTAACCAAGTCAACTTTTTAATAAACGATTTGTAAAAAAAAAGTTATTTGATTGTTATCCTTTTGAATTCACCGATCAAGACGACAGATGAATCTCATAATATAATTTTGCTGATCGAAGCAGCATTTACTTTATATAGCTCAATTTAGACGGGCCAATTTTGTAGAAAAAACTCCAAGTTTGGACAAATAATGGTAAAAGGTCTAGGAATGTTTTTTTTTCATGACCAGATTTTTTCATTATTACTTCGAAGGCCTCCGTGGTCGAGGGGTAAGGCTCTCGACAAGCAATCCGAAGGACGCGGGCTCAAATTCCGGCATGTGCAAATAAATTTTATTTGATTATTTGGTGTTATTTCACAATTTAATTAAATATAATATATAGTATACTTGCGGCACGTTCCATAATGCAAGATACTCTCAGTATCGCCCTGGTGTAACACCACTATTCAGAATATTAAGCTAGCTTGGAATGGCTTTAGCCGTGTTTGGTGACCAGAACTGAATATCTTGGTACTTCCCCACCTTCCTCTTCCTCGTCTCATTCCCCTCACCTACCTTCAGTCTCACAACATTCCCCAATTGGGGATAGGCCATAGTCTCACTGACTCCAGACGGGAGCGATTGAGACTCTTGTGTGGTATTCAATTAAAAAATGTACTGATAGACGTAAAAAGTAGAAGAACAAAATAATATAACTGGAAGTGGGTGTACAAGCGTGTCTCCTGGGCTATATCATTGTGGTCCTGCCCCATGTTTGACCTTGGTTAATCTCGGTAAACCATGGTTAATCGTGAAATTCTTTTTAATTTATTTTTTTTTACTTATTTAACGCCCTGAGGGGTTTTACATGTAGGTAGTACAATTTTAACATCACAGAAAGTTTTAAAACAAAATAAAGTTAGTAATAATAAAAATAAAACTATATTAGATAAAAAATACAACAAACAAAAATTAAAATAAGACAGCAAACGGAGAGGTTATTAATTTTCTTTTGAATTAACTTAATGTTTATAAGGTAAGGTTTATGCATAGCACAAAGGATTACAAATTATTATAAGCAATTATTGTAAGGCTGCGGTTACACTTGGAAGTTTTTTTTACCGTAAGTAGCTTATTCTATTGAATAATATTGCAAAAACAATATATATATATATATTTAATTACTCTAAATAACCTTAAAACTTGGTTCGTATACCTACCTGTATTCCCTAATGTGTTTATTGTTATACATGAGAAATATTTTACGTATGCAAATTGCATGGTGTAAATATCTACTGATTAATCTATTGATCAATACATTAATTTAGTAATTGTGGAATGATTTGCCGGCCTCTGTTTTTCCTCCCTCGTGCATCATGGGTCTCTTTAATACCCATGTACAGTCTTTACTCTTTCCTATGGTATGGTGATACTATGGCATATCCTTACAACGACACCCTTCGAGGATTTTCAGGATTAGCATAACTGATGAATTAGCAAGTCACTTGCCCCAGGACTTGTTGAAATTACAACTAGCTTATGGCAGGATTATTCGTTTATTATATCTTAAAATATCACGTGACATTAATATTTTTTCATAGACAGACCATTTATTTCATCTTATGTTGTTTTTTTTTAAATGTCACACAAAAAAGTCTTTTACAAATTTAGATACGTTATTATAGGTAAGTTGTGCATAGTAGTATGACAAGTGTAAAGTACATAATAGAATAATAACTGTGTAAAAGAAGTACATATAAGATAAAATATGATACGTAAAAGATAGATATAATAATGCAATATTGTTTAAGTGGCAAGTTGACATCTGAGTAGCCGGTAGAGTCTACGAAGATTCATGTTATTTATGATGATAGAAAAATTATTATAAGCATTCCAGCTATTCTTAGAACACGTGTCCTCAGTGATTTTTATATATTATTATAAAAAAGTGTTATTACACATAATAAATAAATAAATCAATTTTTTGAGCACGAGACCACAAAAAAATTAAAGAAAAGCTAATAATCATGCGACAGATATAAATATATTAGGAAGATGGCCAACTTTATAACAGATGGATAACTTCTTTTTCAAAATAAATGCAAAAGATATTATTATTTGTCAGCATAATTCACATCGAATGACGTTATATGATAATAACAGGATATTATTGTAGTACTTATATTATGTAATCATTACATTTATTTTAATAATCTATGGCTTGTCATTGAAGTAAAATCATGTATTATTTCATAGTGCTTTCACACAAACAAAAGTATTGAAATCCGTAAGTCTAAACTTAAACTTTAGGTTGCACAGTTTACACCCGCGCTGTGCAAGCGGGTTCCTTTCAGAGAATCGGACCATCATAATATGATTAATTGCCGAAAATTAAAACAAAAATTATGTACTAAATGAAAACAAAACATTTGATTATTGACAGTAGATGTAATATGGACGATGGTCCATTTACTTAATCAATTATTTATGAAATTTCCATTAAACTAACTCAACTCTTTTTCTTGTTAGAATAGTAGAATAGAGTCATAAAATGGGTACATAATATTCGTGTTAATTACTAATGTCAGTGAACAAAATTGTTTTATCTAAAATCAGAAAAAATTGCAATCGCCCAACAAACATTTGATAGGGCGCTAGTGTCAGTTGTTGTTAGCTTCGGAGAAACAGATTCCAATAAATATAAGAGGGATCAATCAAATTAATAATAATATGACCATTCCGTGATAATTTTATCCAACGCATCTAAATAATAACTTGTTTATTTACGGTGATAAGTTTATTGTTCGCCAAACAAGTTGAGAAAATAATTAGTTTACTAATGAGGATTTTGTGTTGTTTAGATATACAGAGAGATTATCTTGCCTTTATCGCGAGACTAATTTTAAAAGGGTTCCCAGATTTTAAAATAAAATTTTGAAACATATTTATATTAGATTAGCCGGGTTTTACACACAATTTTTAGAATTCGGATGGAGGTAGTAATTTTTATTTTATTCTTATCGTCAAGTATGCAAAATTTCATCAACATCGGAATAAAACTGTAGATTTGTATAAAAAGCCAAACCAAACATCTTAATATATTATGCATGTAGATAGATATAAAGCTGATGACCCGGCCTTGCCCGGCTTTATGCAATTATTTCGAAAAGTGGCCCTGTCCCAATGTTTTTATTTTTGTCGGATGTTTTGAAAACACTTTGTCGATGGAGACCTGACTTGAGATAACCGCCGCTAACTATGAAATTTGGCAAAATTTCGCTGTTGTTTCTAAGCATAGAAAAATAATTACTTTTCTACCAACCTTACGGTTTTACTGTCAGTGAATTCAATTCATTTGGCTAATACCATTTGTTCCCACCCAGTCTTGACTGGGTGGTTTCGTCGGCTGGCTAAGTCCTCTATCACTGAATAAGCAACCATCATCTGCCGCTTATAATGACGGTAGTAGGAGATTTTTAAATAGTGATAGGTTTTTTGAAATCCGAGAATGATTATCTTTCTTTTAAGAAATAAACCATTGTCGTCCATCGTAGAAAGGCAGCTACTAAGTCAGAATACTTATTGGTGACAAACATAACGCTAGATCCAAAGCAGTTCGTTAAAATACAAGCCAAAATCGATAGTTAATTTTGACAGACGTGAAAAGAGATAATAACGTTATTTTCTCTTATTTCTAACATAAAATGTATCATAAAATCGTCCACCATTTTGAATTTTCGGAATGCTATTCTTTTAAAATTAAATTTGTAGTGAAGTATAAGCGGCACTAAGCGGAAAATTATGACATTTAAAAAAAAAGAAAGCACGTAAAGTTATACACGAACGCATTCAATTTTCGACTATTTCAACACTAAGCTAAGTGTTTGTGTAGTGGATAATAGGATAAAACCTGCAGTCGTGGGTAGGATTCTAACTCGCGACTGTTCAGGAAGCGAGCATCATCCTAGACAAGCAAATTAAATTAATGTATTACGTCGTCAAATTAACGTTTGTTTGTATGGACTCGTCTTTTAAATGACAGCGTATCGTTATATACATAGGATATACACCGTTGCCAAATCAAGACCAAATTAAAAGGATTCTGAAAGCATTGTAATATAAACGTATGGCATACGGGAATATATGGAAGTCGTTAAATGTTCGTAATGAACGGACGCCTTATTAAAAACGTAATGTACTGTGATATTCGTAAGATATATGCGGTTACCAAAAGGGCAGCAATATGAGAGGGTGTCCAAAAGACTCTAAAATGTATGTACCTTGCAAAAATATGAATACCCTTAAAACACGATTTCTGGCAAATTCTGTTACGATCACTTTATTCTATAACTATATATAAGTGAACATTCACAGCGTTTTTGTTTCTAAACCTACCATAAGTGGTGGTAGTCAAAAGGATGCGAAGTGAAAGGTCGCCACATCGGTAGCGGGATTTATATATATATATATATTATGTTACAGCCAAAGTAATAAATCCGGATATTATACATACTATCCAGCCATTATTTTTAATGTCTACACAATTTAGACAAAGTTATAATTGACACAGAATTAATCACATCAACTAGAAATTTTATATAATATCTTCGAAGACTTGGATAAAGTAATAAAACAAGTAGGTATAGGTTAAGATTATAAAATTATATTTCAATTCGCCTTTAATTTATAAAGTAATTTTAAACTAGGTTGGGTTCTTATAGCTTAGGTTAGGATAGGTTGGGTTATGATAGGTTAGGTTAGGTTGGGTTAGGTTAGGTTAGATTATGATAGGTTAGGTTAGGTTAGGTTGGGTTATTATTAGTTAGGTTAGAATAGGGTGTTTACAAGTTAGTTGGACCGTATTTATTACTTTGGCTAACTTTGACCCGATATTATGAATAATATTCGGATAAAGTGATTAATTTATCACATTGTCTAAACACTTTTGTTATTTTATGTAATGACCAGTCATTATGTATAATAGCTATTTAATCACTATGACTGTAACATATATACAAAATAAATATCGGTCCTACCTAATTGGGATTCGGCTAAGTTGTTCAATCGAGTCCCTGGGGAGTAAGGTTCAATTCTGAGTCACATCAATATTTTTTTCTTTGAAATTAACTACTAGCCGGCCCTAGAGATGACGCAAAATCGAACATTGAAGATAGATATATTTTATTTAAAAAATATATTTTTTACATGTTGATTTTTTTCGCGTTTATTTGTCAGACTGTCCTTGTTGAAAATTGTCCCGTTCAAAGACTCCGTAAACTTTGGAATGAACATCGTTTCATAGACGTTATCAGTACTTTCGCCGTATTACCGTGCGGGTACCTTCTCGTAACGCTTGATTTGATTGCAGATTGCATTGCAGAGGTAGAAGAAACTGTTTCGCAATCAAGGCTGCATTGACTCAGTAATGAGTACCTATTGCTTCCCTGTTATATTCATGTATGATAGGGACTGCAAACGAGAAATTCCTTAATATTTTTTTTATATGAAATAAGACAATTGGTTTATTTTTGTCAGTGAAACACACGTAAAACGCTTCAGCTTTACCAAAAAACGTGGTGAAAGTTTTATTGATTTGATAAACGACCGTGTATATGAAAACCTTACTAAATGAAGGGTCCTGGGTCCAAGTCCAAGATATAACCGTATCTTTTACAAATTTTTCCATTTCAAAATTTCGCTTCAGAATCGCTTATATTGTCTTCAATGATTTGACATAAAGTAGTTCAATTAAAGATATTTAAGAAATATATATTGCTGTTCCAGCTAATACATTCTAACGCAGCAACACGTTCAATGTAATTCATATAATATAGTTTGCTAGGTATTAGTGATCTACGAACCGGTGGATGCAATCTGTTAAAAAAGATCTAATAAAAGTTTGGCTAGTCTATACTTATTAATAACATAGATTACTGTAGAAATAGATTGTATTTTTGTACAGCGCCCTTGAGGTGATTTTTCACAGAAACGTCGCTGTAAAAATCATCCAAATATTATTATTATTATTATTAAAGAGGGTTGTTCGTTGAATGTCTACCTTTGTCATACATAAACAATGTTTGAATTAAGCATTTACTGGAAACATAAGAGTGTTTATTATTTACCACATTTTGTCTTAGTTTTGTAAGATAAAAACATGTCTATATGTGGTGTAACTTCATTGGTTCTATATTCTTGTTAGTCTAGTTCAAGTACGTAGGCTCTTCGGGTAAACCGCTGGAGCAGTGCTGATCTGCACGTTGACTTGATACTGTTGGGCCTCACGATAAAACATATAATAATATTTTAATCCGTACCGACATCAGACGACCTACAAGTAAACTGTGGCTTTTCTGTCAAAAAATGATCTCACACCTTATCTGGTCAGATTAGAGTTGCTACAGATACAATATGCCAACCTGTAATCACAGCAGGGCTAGGAAATGAAATTTAATGAATTATAATAATTTGTTTTTAGGATCATCTCTTCTTACGTAAGATAGAATTCCTGGACATGTTTGCATCTCTTCTTGAGTTAGATAGAATTCCTGGACATGTTTGCATCTCTTCTTGTGTTAGATAGAATTCCTGGACATGTTTGCATATCTTCTTATGTTAGATAGAATTCCTAGACATGTTTACATCGTGGGTATATTGCAGATTCCTTGACAAAACAAGGAGCATCTAACCTTATGGTTGCCCTCGTAAACCACATTCCCCTCTCTGACATTTTTTTCCATTCTCAAAGGTAGATCCCGCCATAGAGCTACATTTAAAGGTGCTACTGCTTACTAATATCTCGTAGAAACTTGTTCCACTATTAGGACGCGATAAGCGGATCAAGGAACCCGGATTCGGTAGTTTTAGTTGGAGCGTTTGGAGATTTGGCGGTAAAAACGCAGAACCTATTTTTTGGCATTTCTCATCTAAGTATAATACATCAATGGATCTCGCATATTATTGTTTGGCTGTCCCTCTCCAAACAAATATCCTCTCTTCTATCAACCATTATCTAAAATCGTCTCTTTTCCATTCAATATCTCATCTCTTCCAAGTCTGAATTCGGTTCTAATTTTCCATATAATTTTGAAATTTTCCAATGAAAACAAAATGCATATATAAATTCACCTTCCAACTCACCATAATTTGAAATGATGGCCTAGAACACCCTTGAAAGGCGAAAGCCTTTAAAAAAAAGAGATGGAAATAAACTAAAAATTAGGTTGCGACCGAAACTCGAATTCAAATTAAATATTCAAATAAAGTAATATGAATTTTAAGTGTACTGTGTGTATTTTTTATGTTTTTTTTTGTAATTTGGAAACTTAATTTTTTCTTCTTTAATCCATCTTATTTTTTGTGTTTAATGTTTTTTGTTTCGCTCTTTTTTATATCGAGTGTAAGATTGTTGGATGTTTTTATTGCATGGTTTTGTGGGGTCTGTCCAAAGCTTGTGCTTATCGACGGAGTTCTTTTTATGTTTGTATGTACGCTCGTCTAACTGGTCCATTAATGTTAGTTTGTGGTTGTTTAAATTTGGTTTATCGGGCAAAATGTATTTCATTAGTGTTTTTATGCATATTTGGCGTTCATTTATTAAGTGAAACATTTTTAAATATTGATCAGTGTCTGTCGTTCTGTGTTTTTTTAAGTATTACCTTTAAGATAGTTTTCTGTACAATTTCCGTACAACCGATAGCTGAGTTTGTTGCTCCTGCCCAAGCAATGATATCGTTTTCTATAGTGGATTGATAAAGTGCAGGAAAATATTTATTGTTTTACTGTGATTATTTGTGGTGTGTTTAATATTATGTGTCCATCGGGGCTGTGGTCAATTATGACTCCTAGATATTTATCTAGAGTAACGAATCTATCCACTGAGCTATCGAAATCCATTTAAATACTGCCTTTTTTATCTATCTCATTTTTCTTGAACATTATTGATAATATTTTTTTTTTTTTTTTTAAACTTCCGATTTAGTTGTCCGGGTTAAGTCTTCCCCAAAGGAAAAACTTAACCCTTCCACTCACTTTTCCACAAATGATCAGCTAGTCAATCAACACTATGTAAGTGCATTATATAAGTAAAATAAATACAAAACAATACAAGAACAACAACACGTCAGATCACCAGATATCAAATGGGAAAAAAAATTCACCGTCTCCAGATATTTTCATATCAGAGGGTTCGGCTCGGTAGAACTTCTAACAGGGCCTATAAATCCTACTGATCCCTCAACATAAATATTTAAAAAAATCTTTTGTTATCCTACATGTATTCAAAATGACCGACTTTTGCATTTTTATATATAAATTTTTTGATAGATCTAATACGCCTAAATTTTTAATTAGAGAGCTAGGTATAATGCCAGTAGCCGAAATAACGAATGGTAATATTTTTATAGTCTGAGAATGCCAAATTCTTTTTATTTCATTTCCTAAATCTGTGTATTTTCTTATTTTTTCACTAACAGATTTTTGAATATTACAGGAATTTGGAATAGCAACATCAATGATATAAGTTATTTTTTTAATTTTGTCATGTAAAACTATATCGGGTCTATTATGACTAATCGCTCGGTCTGTTAGTATAGTTTTATCATAATATATTTTATAAAATTCGTTTTCTAAAAATGAATTTGGTTCGTATTCATAATATGGTACTACATTACGGCAGTCAATCAAGTTATGTTTAATTACCAAATTTTGGTGAATTATTTTTAAAACTTGATTGTGCCTAAATGTATACTCGGACGGTGCTAATATAGAACATCCCGATATAATATGTTCTATAGTTTCCGGAAAAGCCAAACATTTTCTACACAAATCATCAATTTGATTTGTATCTTTGATTATATGCTTTCTATAATTTTTAGTATTAATGACTCTATCCTGAATTGCAAGCATAAATCCTTCTATTTCTGCGCTCAACTCTCCAATACTCAACCATTTGTTTGACTTAATTTTGTCAACATACGTTTGGTTGAGATAATTGAAGTGTTTTGCGTGTAAAATTTTATTTGACCAGGAATCTAATAATTCCTGGTTGGGATTTATAAAAATGTTGGCATTCTCATCGTATAAATTTAAAGGTGTAATATTTCTATCTGCCTTGCAAATTATTTTGTGCATTTCTGAGCTATGAGCTTTCCTATGGAAAAAAGTTCTTAGCATTTCTACCTGATTATGTTTCAAAAAAGTTATTTTGACTATACCTCTACCTCCTAAATTTCTAGGTAAATTAACTCGTTCTATAGCTGAATTTGGATGGTGGCAATTAAACTTCGTAAGAAAAGTTATTCTCTTATTATTAATATATTCGTAAGAAAGGTTATTCTATTATTATTATATATTCGTAAGAAAGGTTATTCTATTATTATAAATATATTCGTAAGAGGGGTTATTCGATTATTATTAATATGGTTCCATGATAAGTCATAAGAAACGATGAAATTTTTTTTTAACCTAACCTAACCTAACCTACATAATCCAGTTAATAAAGTTTTTGTTTCATCACTTAAGATGACTTTATATAAGTTTTTAAAGATGTGATGATTTATCCGGTTACCGTTTTTACGAAACCCTGAGGACAGTTCAGGCAGAACCGAAACGGGTTGGTTATATACTCATTAAAGTGGTGTCCAAACATTATTTTATTCAAATTACATACCATACCTACTATGTTAACATAATATAAAAAATAACAATAATTAAAAAAAAACATTTTGATAGACTTTAATATAAATAAACAAACAACCATTTTTTGGGGACATAAAAAAATATTTCTCTAATGGCGTATATTTTATAATTTAAAATAGCACAGACCCGTACCATTTGCTATAACTTTTTATAAAAAAAACATTATTCAGCTTAGTTAAGTATTTTGGCTGTAAATCCAAATTTAGGTGTTGTATTCAAAAGGACGCCCAGCCGTTCCTCTTAACCAGTAAAATTACAAAATTTCATTTTAATTAATGGCATCAATACAGTAAAATTACGAAATGTTATTTTAATTAATGGCATCAATACAGTAAAATTACGAAATGTTATTTTAATTAATGGCATCAATACAGTAAAATTACGAAATGTTATTTTAATTAATGACATCAATATTATATTGTTATCTTTGTTGATTGCTTAGTGATTTTTGGTACCTACTTGAAACTGGAACGATAAGATAATAAACATGACGTACTTTTAACTCAGAAATCCATTTTCTAAGCTGTCATCATGTTGAAGGTGTCTTCTCAAATCGATATTTTATTAGTGTTCAAAATCAAAGTCATTTATTTGTTTTGCGGTGAGTACACCTGTTTATTTTTTTCTTCTTGGTTATATTGTTGTACTTTACACTATCTCCACACAGGAGACTCTGAGGAAAAAAAATCGTTCAAGGCCTATTTCATCTTTGGGGATGCTGTGTGGAGGGTTTTTTATGGAAAGAAAGAAGAAGAAGTTCTAGAAATGAAAAAGGTATGATATGGTAGGAATCTGGAGCGTCAATGTGTCCAGAAGCGACGAATCTGTCCCCCCCACTGCAGCGCAAGGCGATGGGTGGACAAACGCATTTGCCGCCAAGACCTAGACAAAACTCACCCCATGACCCGGAAACCACTGCTAAGGCACCAAACGTAGCAAACCAACTGTGTTGACCTATGGCAGGGGTGTTGATTATCTTATAAATGGTTACCGGGCGGCGGTACCAAAGGGTGACCGGATAACTCATCAAAATGACAATTCAACACTATAAAAAGTGCCATAATCTTATAAAAAGTGATTTATACCTTATCTATTTAACCTTGTTTTTGTTTCCTCACTTTTCATAACTTTGTAGCACTTTTTATAGGTGTGTTGAATTGTGATTTTGATGAGTTATCATGAAACCATTGAAAAGATGCCGAGGGTTGCCAGAAAATCCATTTTAAAGTAAAATTGTTTGGGAAAGGTTTTTATTTTATTTTTAAACATAACGTTTATAGCACAGACTGTTTCACATGGGTATGAACCAGACTCTCTAGAACTTTCGATCCCCAATGTTTTCCGAGGGACTGCCACTCCTCCAGGCCCTTTTAAAGTAGATCCCAAAAGTACCTAATCTCCATTTTACGCTGACCAAACTTCATTTCTTCGTTATTATGCAAGAAGAAGTAAAATTCCTGAAAAATATAATAATATGATTAAAAAAAACATATATATATATCCGAAACATTTTTGAAAAAAAAATTGTTTCGGTAACCCCTAATCACGTCTGAATTGACTGATGACACGGAGAAAACATAATGATATAAAATTTTATTTAAAATTTATTCAAAATCTGGTAAAATTATTCGCATTCCTATTAAAAACGTGATTGCAGGCCTTTAACGAACGAATTGGCAGATTTCATACCAAACTATCAGTAAAACACGAATGTGTTATGAAGACGTCGGAACGTGTTCATAAAAATTCTAACATTTTCGCATTTCGTCATTATATTTATCAGGATAAGCGTAGCTGCTTGAATACGTGCTCCGATATATTCTGAATGTACCCATTTTTTACTAGGAAATGACATACCTACCATCACGTATTTTAATAACGGGATTTTAATTAATCAGCAAAATTATTTTTTCTCCGTGCAGAACATTTTTATGTAAGTAAATTCTATTTGATTAGTTTGTGTTATGCCACAATTCTTTCATTAAAATAAATTGCAGTTCCTATATTTATAGCACAATTCAAAGTGGAAGATACTCTCATTATCGCCCTGGTTAAAGACCATCATTCATAATTGAAACGGTGTTTGAAATGGCTTTAACCGTGTTTGGTGACCACATCTGGTACTTCCCGATACTCCCCCAACTTCCTCTTCCCCATCTCCTTTTCCTCCCCACTGCCTCCAGTTTTCTGATATACCCCAATTGGGGATGCCATAGTCTCACTGGATCCTGGCGTTTGGGAGCAGTTGGGACTCCTATGCGGTGATAACGTTAAAAAACATTGAATACTTACAAATTCCAATATATTATTTAAGGTGACCGGATAAATCATCACAAAAATAATTCATCACATCTTAAAAAAGTTATATAAAGTCATGGAAAGTGATGAAACAAAAACTTTATTAACTGGGTTAAGTAGGTTAGGTTAGGTTAGGTTTAAAAAAAATTCCATCGTTTCTAATGACTTTATTTCACTTTTTAAAAGTGTGTTGAATTGTCACTGTGTTGAGTTATCATGGAACCATTATGTAAGTATGCATAATGCGTGTTTATTACTGCATTTGATATATTTATTTATTTATTTAGAATTAACTGCACAAGTACCTATAATATGTTTTATATTAATTGTAAATTGGATATATGTTTTATATTACAATATTACTAAGAAGATAATTAGATTATATTAGTGAACGAAACAAAAGATAAAAGAATATACATTATTATAAAGGTAATGAAAGCATTGAAGAAGAAACACAAACGAAAACAAAAAACCTGTTTTGCAAGTATGCTATTTTGGCACAACCCTGTTAATTCGTGTACCTACTTGATTACGATATTGACGGATTGTTAATGAAAATCTAACACGCATAAGCTAACAAGAACATAGTCATTTTCCTCAGTCGTGCATTATATACCCGTCGGTGTGTGTGTGATGAGTGTTGGACAATGTTATATTGGATAGTGAATTATACGTATAAACAGTGAAAGTAACATCGGTGTTGTGTAATGTTTGTGTTTATTGTGATTTCTGCCGAAAATTCAACAAATTGTGATCATTTTAATTAACAAGGTAGGTACCTATAATTGGCAATTTAAAAAATTGTTTTGTGGGTAGGTATATAGTAGAAATAATATGATATATTATTAAATGACATACTTAGAAGGCTAGAGTATTTCCACCATGCAATAATAACCAAATAAGTTGAATATTTCAGAACGTATCCGAAAACTAACACCTGTTTTTGGAAGGCGATAAAATAGGCATTCAAATTTTATTAGTAGAAATAAACAACAATTTTTGTGTTAAAATATTCAATTCAAACATTAAAGTTTTAAAAATGACTCACCTCACATTTTTCTAACTAAAATTATTGATAATGAGTAATAAATTTGACGCACTTCGTGATTGAGGGGTTAGGCTCACGACTAGCAAGCCGGAGGTCGCGGGTTCGAATCCCGGCATTCGCAAGTAAATTTTATTTGAATAATTTGTGTTTTTTTTTATCTTTTTATTCATTTAAAATAAGATATAGTATACTTGCGGCACGTTCCAGAGTGGAAGATACTCTCAGTATCACCCTTGTGTAAAATCAACATTCAGAAGTGAAACGTTGCTTGAAATGGCTTTAGCTGTGTTTGTTTTTCAACACATTTTATTAGACAAATGTTTTATTAACGTCAATGTTACCTCATTGTTTTACAGTTTCATGTAAAAATAAAAAGTTAAAA
Organism: Hesperophylax consimilis; assembly: GCF_061612785.1. Classification (NCBI taxonomy): domain Eukaryota; kingdom Metazoa; phylum Arthropoda; class Insecta; order Trichoptera; family Limnephilidae; genus Hesperophylax; species Hesperophylax consimilis. The sequence goes on along the minus strand of NC_142862.1, from coordinate 2,331,433 downwards.
AGTCTCGTGAGTTTTTTAAAATTGCGGCCGGAACCTTTAATAATAAATAAAGTAACACACAGCAGTACTAGAATTCTAATATCTTTGCTACTAGATAATATTTGTTCTACCTTTAGCATAATAAAATTGTTATTCAGTTTGGTCGAATATTTTGACGTCAAATCCAAATTTGAGTTTCTATGAAAAATTCTGTACGAAAATCGGTAACAAAATAGAATATTTCCTTTTTATCGCCCCAAATCCGTATGAAAATATGACCCACGTGGAAACTGGACGAAAAAAAGCATTGTGTAAAACGCCCATTACTCTCAAATGAGAAACTTTCGCTTTTTGTAATTTTGCTATCGCGGGATTAGATAGCAACAATCAAATAAATTGATTTGTAAAATCTTCACCATTGTTCTGAAACGGTGGGCTTTATAACAGAAAGAAAGAGTTATAATATTTAAAAAAAATATGGAAATTAAATAACAATTTTATTCAAATTTTATTTTTATTTCCTTATTTGATTTTTTTTCAATATCATTATACCGGTAACCAGACACACACCTTCAAAATGTGATATAGAGTCATGAAAAGCGATGAAACAAATATGTGATAGTATACAGTCATGAAAAGTGATGAAATAAAAATGTGATATACAGTCATGAAAAGCGGTGAAACAAATATGTGATATACATTCATGAAAAGCGATGAAACAAATATGTGATATTATACAGTCATGAAAAGTGATGAAACAAAAACTAGGTTTATAGGTTCGTTATTTTCCTCACTTTTAAAGACTATATATCACTTTTCACTGTGTTCAGATATCGTGTAATCCATGGTACCTAGAGTGACTAGGTACTTAAGGTACCTACTTACAAATCTGTTGATTTCAGACGAAATTTTGGTTTTGATTTATTAAATAAGAAGAAATTAGAAACATACTTTTTTGGTAAATAATTTGATTTATGTTTAACATTCGTTCGTGGAAAAACAGAATTGATTTACCGTCTTACTAATTAGATTCTTACACGTTCGTTCAACGTTGGTGCGATAAATCTGGCCTCGAGCCTGGTTTAAGAACATTTTAACCAAACAAACGCCATGGTAACAAATCATGTTTTTCACTGTTCAGACCTTATACGCCGCTTAATATCTAAACAAGGTTTTTTAGTATCTAAGGCTGTAAGTATATAATTATTTTTATATACACTTTATAAGCATTCAGAGGTAGGCAGAGGGAAGAGATATGTAAAGTAGTTACTTTAAAGAAAAATGTGGATGCAATTTTTTTTTTGTGAATGGCAACTTTACCGGCGTGAAAAGATGTATTCAGGAGCAAAGATGGCGCAGAATAATTTGGTTTTGGTGCGGGCGGGCCACAGACATAGGAATTAATAGACGAGAAGATAATGGCGAGGGGTAAAATCAAATGTTGAAGAACGAAGGGGGTGAAGCTGACTGTGATTCGTCAATAAATCAATCTGACAGTAAATAGGCATCTCGCATTATAATATCACCATTTACTTCTTAAAAGTAAAATCTGCTTTTGAATGAATAGACATTTTTACATGGGAGCGCAAATTACTCGCCACGTTATGAACAAATTTGCGAAGTCCAAATTCGGCAAAAAAATTCGGTTCTATTTTCAGAGTCGAATATTTCGTTTAAGTATTTAGTTAAGACACTTTTATAAATGTTCATAATTTACTTCCCATCAACCAACCAGCTTTGTGTTTCGCGTCCAGACGTTTATCGATGTGATAGTATATTATGTTTCTACAACTGATCCATATTATACGATGTGAATATGCTTAAAATAAAGTAAAATAATGCTTATATATGGAATGTAATACGACAATTGGGTTTATTCTCTTTTTCACATCTATTTTTACAAGTTTTCATAGCACAAGTCAACATTTTGCCGTGTTATTTCGTAAAATGAACCGATGATGCCTCGACCATAGTTCGCATAAGAATGATGACGTCACGTTTTCAAATTTCACTTGAGGCCATACGCGAGCACAGCCGGCTCCAATGGAACCGGTATGGGGAGTGGGGATAATACGCTTTTAATCACTTAGGGCAGGTCTACTAATATTCATATGTCTATGGGGCGGGCGCATTTTTTTGGCAAGATTGAAGCCAGTTTTCGCCATGCATTTCAACAAAGTTTAAAAGGGGTGTGTTATTTCTACGTAGTAATGTAATTACAGGGTATTTCTATTTTTGAAACCGACAATTCATGGTGGAATTCCATAATAATAAAACAAATATGAAACTTTTTTCCACATTAATTTTACTGACTAGTCTGAAGATGGCTTTAACTAGCTGAAACAGGTTACGATCAATAAAGTTAAATTGGAAAAATGTTTCATATTTGTTTTATTATAATATATTGTAATTAGAGGAGTTTTTTTCGTCGTTTACCCGTTGACGGCGTGATCTCCTGCGTTTGTGAGACTACCAAAATGATAAAAAAATGATAATTGATACAATAACATGAACATAAAACTACCTACACTGGTTTAGCGATCAGGACATATAAAATGCTTCATTTAGTTCTTAGAATACAGTCACACAAATTAAACAAATGAAGTAATCTTACTCATGAGAATGAGGGATTTCCCGAGTTAAGGTTATATATCCGTATTTTGTATAAACGTCATTTATGTACTGATGTATTACTAGAAAAAATACGCAACATATCACGGGATATCAGAATTGAAGGATTTTTGAGCTGAAAATATTCATAAAATAAGTATTTGCCTCAAGATCAAAAGCTCTTTTAAAATACTGGACATGTTATATTCATATTAATCGAACAAAAATACTGGACGTTTTATATTCATACCAATCGTTCAAAAATACTGGACATGTTATATTCTTATTAATCGAACAAAAAATGCTGTACGTGTTATATTCATACTAATCGAACAAAAAATAATTGACATGTTATATTCATACCAATCGAACAAAAATACTGGACATGTTATAATCATACTAATCGAAAAAAAATGCTGGACGTGTTATATTCATACTAATCGAACAAAAATACTGGACATGTTATATTCATATTAATCGAACAAAAAATACTTGATATGTTATATTCATACTAATCGAACAAAAAAATAATTCTATCTAAGTTCCCAAAAATTTTTGAATTTTTTTAAAGATAATTTCTATACGTTTAAGGGTACATGCAAGGGTAATTAATGAAATGGTAATGACAGAAAATAATCACAAAGCATGCTCGAAAAATTGATTGTACGCTTAATTATTATAGTTTTTTAATATTAGGGCGCTTCCTATAATGTTCGTATTTAAATATCTCACTTTCAAATCATCTTCTTCCTCTTTATGAACGCTTACTACAGATCCTTAAAGTATGTCCATTGGACCTGTTTAAGTGGATCACGCGCGTTGTCTCAGGACTGCGATTCTGGAGTTAAACGATCAATCGTTTTCGTATGCGCCGTCTTCGAGTGAAAAACTACTAGTCGTCGCGACTAACTTTTTCGAATGTTTCAATTTTACGTATTCTTGAGCGTCGAACGGTCGAAGTTGGTAGAAGAGATGATTATATTGGCACCCCTGTGAATATTGTCTATGTTCCTGATGTTTTTGGGATTTCTATGGTGTGACTGTCAAACAGACAACAATTATTCGTTATTCAAAACAGAAATGGCTGCGGGACATATTACAAATTGCCAAAAGCAACTCTTAATTGAGCTTGTAAGCTCCGATAAAGACTTAGTAAGTGGGAAATTTTCACCCACTTTTACATTGGCGGAATCCGCGCGGTAAAACAAAAATTGATAGCTAGACTAGATTTTGACAGCCAATTCCATAGAAACGCCAACAACCTACCACTCGCTGCCCTGTTTCTACTGGTTATACCCAGTAGTTGTTGTGTGGAATGACTTTTGACGTTTGGCGTCGAAGTATGTACCTTCGACCAATTTCGGGAATAGCAACGACGACCAACGTACGTACTTTCGACGGCGATTACGAGCGCCCTCGATTCAGGAATAGATCCCCAGTAACGTATCTTCACTCTATTGATTCATGTGTCAAGCATTTAAATAAAATAAACAATTTTCAAATAAAGAATCATTAATTTGAAAAATACTTTTGGTACCTACTTTATCGCTTGCCTGATTTTCTTTTTTGAAAATTATTTTACATTGATGTACGTATATTGTAAAATAAATATTTATAAGTGACAATTCAGAGCTAGTTGGTTTGAAAACTCACCTTATTTTCAAGTCGATAATAATTGTTCAGTCACGAAGTTGCCGATAAGGAACTCAAATGGAAAATATTGAAGCCTTTTAAGAACATATTTAAACACGGTGTCCGGACACTCGTAGTACAAGCGGGAAATCGGTGAATCTACAACATATGAAGAGTCGAATTTGTGATATTACTTTTTTGATTTGATCTGTAGTTTTCGAGTAAATCAATTCCCAAGTTATTGATTTTTATTTTTTAATAACGTCCGCAAAAAAAATAAAAGCCAATTTTTGGCATTTTTTATTCTTGCGCAAATCAATAGAGGCGGATTTAAACCTTATCGCTATCTACACAAGGGATTTTATTGTTAGCGCCTTGATTCAAAATGTTACACGACGTAGCGCATTGCTTTAAGCCCCCGAATACCCAATTTCTACCGATTTATAACAAGTTTCTCGTTAACTCTTTAAGTTTTTTTAAAAATAATATCTATACATTTGTTGTGCTAAAACGTTAATTATATGAAATTCCCATCAAAGAACAAAATCACAAAGTAAGCTCTGAAAATTATGAAAGACACGTTTTGTTCAGTTATTTAATATATTATAGGCATGAAAAATTCTCAGTGTATCTTTAAATGCAACTAAAGCATTTGTCGACAAATTTTTGATCTATTTCAAACGAGTCGTGTTTTATTAAATATTTTCATTTTCGCTTAATTTTTTTATTTTAACGACAATTTAAAAACTGTACATACAAAAAACGATATTAAATATATGTATAGTAAATTGTATTACTTAGTCCTTCTCACTAGGGTGACCTGTGCTGTCATTCAAATTACTTATTTGCTTTATATCAGGGGGAAGGATGTTGTGGAGTTTCGTCGCAACATAAATATAATTTCTTTGTCTGAATGTGGTTTTATGACCTGGAATATTTTTTATATTATTGTGATTTGACCTAGTTTGATGAATACGCGGTATTTGAGAGGATTCAGTATTTTTGAATAGTGTCAATAGTATATTCTTAGCATAAATTTGTTGCACATCAAAACTATTGAAAATTTCAATCGAAGGCGTTCTTATGGGTACTTTCAGTATGGTCTTTAATGATGCTTTTTGAATTGTGTTCAGGTTATGTATATACTTAGATACAGCAGATCATCATTCAAAAATTCCATATTCAATACGAGAATGACATAAAGCGTTATAAATGTTTTACCACATTTCTTAGATTTTTAAAGAAATATATATAAGTTTTTCCGTGATTCCTTTGATATTATTGAATTATTATCTTTTTGTAATATTAGTGCGCTCACTCTAACATTCGTTTTTACATATCTCCCTTTCAAACCATCTTTGAACAAGAGACTACAGGGCCTTAACATAAAATCCTTATTTGCGAAAAACATATTATTTTTTTACTGAATACCATTTTAAGAGGAAGCTACAAGCCAAAAATGTGTATATTCTTGGTATACCTTATATTGTAGGTAACAGGCATTACAATCGCTTGACAAACGGAGTCTAGAAACGTTCGATTTCAAACAAAATCTGGTTTTTATTTATTTTGTAAATTACTTTTTAAGAAAGCAAAAAAGTTAATCAAGTGAAACTGTCACAGATAATCTTAACTGTAATAATGTATTTTTTTAAAGTTTTTTCCTTTACGCGTTCAAACATTTATATTGAAAAAATATATTTTTTAGTTGTTTACATTAATATTTTTTTATTGAGTAAGTTATTTACTATTTTTATTATGTTCAAGCAAAACGATTTTTTTTATTTTTATATTTTATATTTATATTTTTTATTGAGTAATTTATTTTTTTATTTGTATTCTACGCAAGCGAAACCATAGGAAAACCGTCAATTTATCTAAAAAATATTTTTTAGTATTCAAAATGTACACCAATTCGTTGTAAAGATTAATCAAAATAGTGATTTAAGTTTCGCCTTAACTCTTCTCAGGCCAAGAAGTCAATCAAAACGTCTGTAACCAAGTGGGTCTTCCGACGACCCCATGCATTGTTCTCTCTTATGTGCTTTTAAACTATAGAAATCCCAATTATTCACTCAATTATTAATGGCAACTTACGTATTTGCGCAGAAATACGTAAAATACTAAAATGATACGTCAAGTATTGAAGCTAATATAAGGAGGATAGTAATTTTGGGTACTATATACTCCCCCACTTGGCTGCGGGATGGTTAATATAATCTGTAAAGACCATCATTTTGTCATGCTGTGGCTTATAAGTATCGGAAAATGTAATTAATCAGAAGCAAAAGATAGGACAATCAGTGATAATGAACTTGTATAACATTGCAGGTGATTAATTGCAGTTATTTTTTCCGCTGAACCACTCACCTTTGTATCTGAAGAGATAACGCGCCTAATAACAAATTGTTTTTAAAGATTATTTCAGCTGGGATTCTCGGAAATGTGAACCTGGTCTAATCAGTCTAATCACTAGTAACTCTGTCACAGGGCCGAACCTAAAACGTTAAGGCGAAGTTATTAAAAATTGTGTGTTTTGGATTGAAAATTTGATCCCTCAAAAATATTTAGATGTTTTGATATATATTTTTTTTTCCATTGACAACCCTGAAATTCTCGCCAAAATAAAATTTTACGTACCGACTAGAAATACGAGGCAAAGTGCTACATTTTTCTGTGACAATTTTAAAACCAACTATGAAGTTCATACACCTATAAATAGACTACATCATTATGGCAATAAATTTGGGAATATTGTAGACATGTTTAAAGATCCCGTATTAGTTATAAAACGAAATCTTTTGAATCATTTTACTGAGATGTATGAATTCACAACTCCGTAGTGAATACACTTTTGTTTCAATATTTATATGTTCCTTAATACATATTTAGCTTTCCGTAATCCACACTATTAATTTGAATTTACCTTAATTTAATCAAAAATCATAATTTATTGTAAACTATGTAACACAACAGTATTACTTGTTAACTACTTTTGTAAAAGCCCATTAGGGCGTGAATAAATAAATAAATAAATAAATTACATACTGCAAGTTCAACACATCTTGGCTTTTGAAATATTCGAGCATTTTTTTATTATCAGCTCAGAAAATATAAAGAATCAGGCCCACAAAAACTGCTTTAAAGAAAGAAAATCTCCTACTTAAGATTGACTACCCCTTTTCGATTGTGGTTTTAATGTATTAAATTCTTTAGAAAATGATCGTAAAACATTTTTGTGCCTGAACTTCGCAAAATATACACTTTTCATCGATGTTGTTTTTTGCATATATCAAAACATACGGCTGATTTTTAGTGGAAACAATTCAAAAATTTAAACAAATAAAATAGGCATTTCAAATATCGAATGATTAATTAATAATAACAAAATAATTTTTTGATTACAGATACCCACTTTAACAGTTTTCTGAACAATCAGTTCCAATTTAGAAAATTAAACTTAATTCAAGGTAAATTTGAGGGCATTAAACGTGAAAAATATAACCAGTAATAACTAAAATTTCACGTAATGTAACTGAAATTAGTACTTTTGATGATGATGAGCCCATTAAAGAATTAGATTTTTTACGATTTTAGAACATTGGAAATTTTGTGTCAGTTAATGGTAATTATAAAAAAATTATCTTGCATGGCACAATGGCTTTTTAATCATACGTTTATTTTGATTTTTGGGTCAAAATTTGTCAAATATATTTACATATATATCTACGATACCACTATCGGTGACATTATATAATAGGTTAATTATTAGTATCTTAAGGCGAAGCTTAATGCTAAATCACTATTTTGATTAATCTTTATGACGAATTGGTTTACATTATGAAAACCAAAAAAAATGCTTTAGAATAATTGAAGGTTTTCCTATCGTTTCGCTTGAGTAGAATACCTACAAATAAAAACATAATTTTCTCAGTATAAAATATAAATGTAAACTAACAAAAAAAATTTTTTCATTAGAAATGTATGAACGCGTAAAGGAAACAACTTTAAAAAATACAATTTTATAGCTAAGATTATCTGTGACAGTTTCACTTGATTAATTTTTTTGCTTTCTTATAAAATTATTTACAAAATAAATAAAAACCAGTTTTGTGCGAATCGAACGTTTTTAGACTCTTTAAGCGATTTTAATGCCTATTTGTTTTTTTTATTGTAATATAAGGAATACATAAATATTTAACGATATTATATTAGATCATCATCGGTTATGTATACCTTATCAGAAAAGAGGAGTTCTTGTGTCTGATAAGGGAGCCACGATTCTTACGTAGGTTTTATGTTGTAATAATATTTTTGTATAGAATATAGATTTTTCAATGTAATGTTAAATTTAAGTTTTTTTTTATTTTTTATTTCATTTATTTGTTCCGATTGGTTGACAATACAGCGCAGCTCAGAAGGGAGATTATTGTAGTTTCTTATGGCTTGGTAAATATAATTGTTTTGCATTTGAGTTGTTTGATAGATTGATTATTTTATTAGTTTGTAAAATTCTTGTTATTCTTTGTTTTTTTTATTTTCTTTTTTTTTTACATTGAAAGCTTGCTTAAATATGTCATTGACATTTGGTATTGGAAACAATTTAAATAGTGACTCTGTTGAGAAGGTAGGTTTTTTTTGTACTACTTTTATGATTATTCTTTGTGAAACTTTTACAGATTTTAGATTGTTTTTATATGATGATTCTCCACCACTATCAAATCATATGTACCACTATTTACTCATAAAAAACATACATATCCAACTTACTTCTCATCAGAACTAATAGCCTCACTACAACAACAAAAAAATACTTCATAAAAAATTCAAAAAAACTCTGAAGAAAATCGACTATACAAATTTCAGTGAAAGTAGGAAAAAATGCAAAGATCTCTCTAAAATCTGTTATAAAACATATATAAATTCTATCGAGAACACAGCCTTAAACTCGAACAATCTCTGGAAATTTATTAAAAAAATAAACAACGACAGCACAGACTATCCTCCAGAAATGCACATGGACGACAAATACGCCAACAATACGCAAGAAATTGTAAATCTTTTTTCTGACTTCTTTAAAAATGTTTATGATGATGAAACACTAGAAGAAAATATTCCTTCATACACATTCAAAAAAACCACACATTTAACAGACTGCTACATCACCGAAGAATCTTGCAAAAAAAATTAAATTCCTTAGACATAAACAAGTCTGCAGGCCCGGACACCATCCCGCCAATTTTCCTAAAACAGTGCTCCTCCGTATTGTCTAAACCACTAACCATTTTATTTAACCACCTACTATCCTCTGGATATTTTCCCGTCTACTGGAAATCCAGCTATATTATTCCAATATTTAAAAAAGGTGACGAGACTGACATTTCAAACTATCGACCAATATGCATACAATCTGTATTACCCAAAATCTTTGAATCTTTAGTTTTGGAAGAAATATATCCTACACTAACAAAATTAATAAATGACAAACAACATGGCTTCATTAGAGGTAGATCAACTACAACAAATTTACTACTGTTTCAAAACTATATATTGGAGTCTTTTTCTAATAATAAACAAGTTGACTGTATATATACTGATTTTTCGAAAGCCTTTGATAAAGTGTCTCACAAAGTACTGATCCAAAAACTTCATGCTATAGAAATCAGAGCAAATATGTTAAGCTGGTTAAGTAGCTACATATCTGGTAGAACTTTACTTGTTAAAATAAAATCTTTTTTATCTAAACCATTTTTGGCCACTAGTGGCGTACCGCAAGGTAGTCATCTTGGCCCAATTTTATTTATTGTTTTTATAAATGACATAGTCAACTGCTTTGAAAATGTCAATGTACTGCTATTCGCCGACGATATTAAATTATATAAAGAAATAACCTCATTAAACGACTGTCAAGTTCTTCAATCTAATATAGACATGCTAAATAAGTGGTGTTCACAAAACAATTTATATGTTAGAAGCCTGATAGAACATAACTCCATAGTTTGGTCGCCCTTCTACAATGTACATATTCATAATGTTGAAAGAATTCAAAGAAAATTTCTACGCTTCGTCAATTTTAAACATAACATCCCTTTAGAACACATAAATTACCAGTCATTATTGAATCATTTAAATATTCCGACATTAGAAAACAGAAGAAAAATAAACGACCTAACCTTTTTATTAAAATTATTGAACTCTAAATTCGATTGTTGTGAACTCCTGCATTTAATAAATCTACACATACCTACACGAACAACTAGGCAAATATCAACATTTTACATACATACATCTCATTCCAACTATAGTTTTCACTCTCCAATACAACGTTTACACAGTCTTGGTAACAAATACTTAAATAATATAAATGTATTTGACAATAATTTGAACTTGGCCAACTTTAAACGGAGTATGTGCGAACTATTTTTACATACTTTGTAAACTATTGTTATCAACTAATTTTATACCTTCTTATTAACATTATCGTTGATTTGGAGGATTTTGGCAAATTTTATATTTTTTGTCGCACTTATTTGCACTCTATCATACCTAATTTTTTAAACTCTTATATTTTATGTAACCTATATTTTGCTAAATCTGACATTTTTATATGTAATCTATATTTTTTTTATATAAAATGTATAACTTAAAAAATAAAGATGTACATTATTATATGTAAAAGCCCTATGGGCGTTTAAATGAAATAAAAAATAAAAAATAAATGATCCTCCCCAGCCTATGGTTCCGTAGATAAGCAAAGAGTGGACAAGGGCATAGTACACATTTTTTATTGTTTTCACATTTAAATTATGTTAGGAAGCTTTGTAGATGCACGCACAGATGGCAGTGCATAAAGCTTGCGGGGAAGTCCGCAAGATGGGATCTCAGACAATCTCACTGGCTCAGATTCCAATTAGCAAGCTTCTAGTTAGGTCGACTAACGAGTCACCAATGTAATACGCGTAGTATTAATAAATCGCTGATTAATATCAAAGAACCTATTACTTATAAAACTCCTTCCAAGACGAGTTGGAGACTGTTTGTGCGTACACAACAAAATATTTCTTAACCTAACAAATATATATATATACATTTCCTGATTCTCTTTACAAGGTCCTGCAAAAAGATATACCAAGAATATACACATTTTTGGCTTGTAGCTTCCTCTTAAAAACGTTGTACAGTACTGTACTGTGACTAGTACTGTACTGTGATGTAATGTACAACGTTTAAAATAGAACTGCTTGTCTTGTTCGTGCATGTTTTGTTTTACCATATTTACAAGGATAAAATATATAAGGAAAAAATGAAATGGTAATATATTTTTGGGAACGGGTTTCCAAGAAATATCTCCAATAACAACTTAATTGTTAGTAACCGTAATGATCTATGATGGAATTTAACATGAAATAAATATAAAAAATGTGAACGATTTTGGAGAACTTCCCAAATTATTTCCTCGAATTCTCTCTGGTCAGACTGGCTCAAGTATCAGGCCTCTATAGAAGTCCGAGTAAATCTGGTTTTCAAGAAACTGGGCGTCTTGTATTGGGCTAGTGGGTTCTTCAGTAGTAACCAGCTAACCCTATACAAATCTCAAGCCCCACAATACTTGATAAATCTACTTGATTCTATGCAAACATCCTTCCTTAACCCGCCTTACAACGCTACTCAACCAGGCGGAGACATAGCTCTCTTTAAACTACAAAGAGGAGCGCTCTTGTGTGACGTCACATAATAAAAATCTTATCCGCAAAGCAAATGCGTGTAAACCTGGAAACCACAAAAAACACATTAGGCCAAATCTCAAGCCTCAAAAAAACGATAAATTGTAATACTATTCTACTAAATAAATAACCCTTATTTCTTTTTGAAAAATCATTAAAACAAATATATTGGGTTCCTCTACAATCCCCCAAACCACCCCACACTTTGGAAAGTGAAAAATCTATCCATATATAACTAGTAATACCTTTTTAAGCTGTCATACCCTTAAATTAAATATACCATTCCTTAGGGAAAATCTAATTATTTCAAATTTTCCAATGATGTCCTAAATCCTGTATCTTAATTTCGCTAATAAACAGTTAGTTAATGTTAATTAAGTGTTAATCTCAAGTGACCTACCAGCTACTGTATATTATCTCCATATATAGTTAGTAGATCAATGTAAAATTGTATTATATATTTGTATAGCGCCCTTGAGGTAATTTTGCACAAAAACGTCGCTAAGTTCTATCAATAGTAGATCTCGCGTCCAGAAAACTTTTATTCATAAATCAAAACACTTTTCTCTTATTTACTAAATCAAAACCAACAAAATTCATCTTAATTTTTTATTTTATAAATTTAAAAAATTACGATAATGGTGATTTTCTCAACTACCATACTAGGCTCATGCCCGTATTATGGTGGTCGTACATGACTTATTTGAGAATAACACAATAATAATAAATAAATAATAATGGAAAAGGAAATTGTTATGATACAACAGTAATTTAAAAAAATTCAAATTATTATAGAAACAAGCATGCAAAATTATACCTTTTTTTTGCGCATATTTAAAAAAAAATTAAAATGAGGAATTATACAACTTTTCCAAAAAACGTTACCATCTCACGGACAATTCTTATATATGGTTACATTATGGTTATTATAATTGAAAAAACGAATAAGATAGAGTCCAAATAAACGTAGTTATAAACAAATTTATAAACGACCGAGTTAAAACAGAACTTCACTATGCTCAGTCAAAAACGCTTGTAATGTAATAGATTTTGTGTTGTTTGTCCCAGAAAATGAGCGACCCACTTCCCCTGACATGGAGCGTTGAATGATCCGGAAGTGGAAGTACAAACCTCCCGCCACACTCTCTCCAAGCACTTCCGGCGCAAGGCCGAGATATTCCATAATGGTGGACAACGCAGGTTACACCGTAGGTGACAGTGTAAGTTATAATCCTTCTTTACTCTTTAAATGGTTGAAAGCCGATGTTAGCCACACAGGAATGCTGAAATTCATCCCCAATCGATGGCGTCAGTACCTAGTTGAATCTCAGATCACAGATGGGTCATAAATAGGATTGCCATAATGACTTGAGTTTCGTTTGGACGGGGAGTGATGCGAAAAACGAATGGGAATAAATGTGAAAAAAAAAACAATGATAGACATAGGACACGCAGTCAGATGATTAAGAACGGGCAGCAATTTTGGTAAGAAATAATTATAAGCAACAATTAGTCGCCCGAAATACTAAAACAAATTGAAATTATCTCCCGAGTAAAAATAAATGCCGCCAACGGGAATTGAACCCGTGCCTACTGATGTCCGGTCAGGTGCTTTGTATCCACTGATCTATGTCGGCTTATTTCCAACCCGCCAAATGATTCAATATGTACTAGTACCTCAATCAACAATTACTGTGTATTATATTTTTTCCACCTGTAAACCAACTTTATTTTTGTAGGAAAGGCTTTGTTAGTGCTAAATTTCTCACTAGATGGCGTCGAGAGATATGATATCTTCATTTATTGGTGAAATATTTTTGACTTGTCAAATATTATTATTTTTTAATGATAAACTAATGTTTACAAGACATGGTTTTATGCATAGCATAAAGGGTAACAAATAATTATAAGCAAAAATTATTTTGTTATCCTTTATGCTATCCATAAAACCTTGTCTTATAAACATTATGATTAGTTTATCATTAAAAAATAGCAATTTTGGTAGTATATCCAACACGGCCGCAGAAAATTTTCATTGGTAGACAGCGTTGCAGCATAGCGTTGTTTTTTTTTTAATGGGGACATTACATGTGGTTTCTGGACATTTCATGTTTTGTCGGGATATAATCGGAATGGAAAGCCTAGCCATGAAACATTAAGTAAGAAACCACGCTCAAAATGGTTGCAAATCGGATAATTTCACGAACCTAAAACCCAGGACAGACCATGAATGTATGGATAACATTGAAGCCAAATCTAGGGTGAGTGAAAATGCCTGGCAGCCTTCTCGTATGAAAAACTTTTGAAATGATTTGTATGCTAAGTGAAAAAATGTTTTTTTTAAAGTGCACTAATGTCCGCTTATCATTTTTATGCCTGGGGTAATATTTAAATTTTAAGGTTTTCAAACATTCAATACATTCCGACATTGTATAGGGTAGCATCCATGTTGCCCCTCGAAAAAGAAACAACACAACAATGACGTGTTGTTGACCATATTTTGAACTTTTCCATCATGTTATGCGAACAGCAAATTATCGCAACGGATGAGGTTTGACATTTAAATATCATTTTTGTGGTTAGTTTCTGGAATGTACAACATATTATATCATAACAAATTATTATAAGCAATAATTAGTCGCCTGAAATATCAATACAAATTGAAAATATCTCCCGAATATAAACAATTGCCGCCGACGGGAATTGAACCCGTACCTTCTGATGTCCGGTCAGGTGCTCTGGACCACTGAGCTACGTCAGTTTATTTCCAACACGCCAAATAATTCAATATACTTCAATCAACAATTACTACTTATTATATTTTTCACTCTTTGCTCTACAAATAGTATAATTATAAAGGAAAATAAAAACAGGAAAATTTAAGACAGCGGCAGATAACAGACGACCTCCGTGGTAGAGGGATTCAAAGCATTTATTTAATTTGTTTTATTTCACATTTTTTTAAATTAAAAAATAATTATATAGTGTACACTTGCGGCACGTTCAAGCCTGGAAGATACTCTCAGTATCGCCCTGGTACACCATTCAGAATTGGAACGTTATTTGAAATGGCTTTAGCCGTGTTTGGTGTCCAGATCTGAATAGTCAGGTACTTCTTTACCGTCATCTTCACCATCTCATTTCCCTACCCACAACCAACAGCCTGACAAAATACCAAATTGGGGAAGCCGCAGTCCTGTCACTGGCTCAAAACGGTTGTGAGCAGTTGGGACTCTTGTACGGTATTCACATAAAAAAGATAAGAGCACTTTGTGGTGTATAAAACATACTTGCTTGAAGATTTAATCAATGCAGCGGTAAGGAAATAGATTATTTCGTACATAATTATTTGGTTTATTTTAATTTTAAATTTCGAAATATATGTCAAAAGTATTAGATTTTTGGTGATTTTAAATGTATCTTTGTCAAAAATTTTAATTATTAAAACTCTCAGAAGACTTTTCGAAATTGATAATATTATTTTTAAGATTGTTCTTTTTATTTTACGTAACAGCAAACGGATAAACTGAATACAAAACAATATTAGTAAAACATGTAACATAAAATAATATAGAAACTAGAACAGTGGAACATATAAGACAAATCACTATAACTATATTACAAACGCTACTATAATTTGTAGGATTCAACAAATTGTTGTTATAGATTACGCTTGATTCTATAAATAGGGTCAGTAAATATATCAATAGTACCCCAAACTACTATAACTTGATGATATTATAGACTGCCCTGATTTACACCATAAACCAACAAAAACTTCTTGATCCAAAATTCTTTTCAATTGCAACAACGATATCAGGACTGAGTCATTCGCTTGAACCTAGATTGCATGCAGTTGGCAATACTTTCGCAGAAGTACTCCAAAAAAGTTTAAGGCGATGCACCACGTCGTGTAATATTTTGAATCGAGCCGCCATCAATAACGCTCCTTACGTAAATGGCGATAAGGCTTAAATTCCCGCTTAACACAATCCAGCTGTTTTGATTTAGACAAGAAAAAAACATGTTCAAAAAGTGCTTTTTATTTTATTTTGTGGATGTTCAGGCATAAATATTTAAATGTTTTCCGATCATTTTATAAATAACTTAATTTGCCACATTATACAATAAAACCATAACCAAAAATGGGTTCGTTAGTAGGAAATTTTGAACTTTAAAGCAGTTTTCAGAGGCCTTATACATTATTTTTTCTGGGCTTATAAAAATATTTCTCTAAAAAATACTCGAATTTTTCAAAGTTCAAGATGTATTCTGCTCGCATTATTTAATTAAAGCATCTGAAACATTTCTAGGCGACCAAATTTTCAAACCAAAAACACATGATTTTGCATTACTACGTAGTGCATCGCCTTAAAGCAGTTTTCACATACAACAAAACTTTGGTAATGGCAGAATTAAAACAGATGTATTTACATTTCTCTCTGTCTGACAATATCTAAAAAACGGTTCCATGCTAACTCAATACAGTGACTATTCAACACACTTTTAAAAAGTGATTATAGTTTTTGTTTCATCACTTTCCATGACTTTATATAACTTTTTAAAGATGTGATGAATTATCATTTTGATGATTTATCTGATCACTCTATCTGGTGCGCACAATGTTTTAAGTAAAAACAATTGCGTGTTTTGAAAAGGATTTATCTGGGTTATTACTTTATTTATAGATATTTCGTGGTGTTAATTATATTTTGTTGTGTGGATGATCAGGTAGCTCCAATTACGCCTCGTTATAAATAATTATGTTTATTAGAGTGAATATAAAGATAACGGAACGTCCTTACAAGTTAGTAGGTGAGAGAAAGCATAAATAAACCACTCACTAGATCGATAATTTCTGGCTTTTTGTATGAAAAAAATTGGTCCTAAAAAAACCACAGATATGCCAATATATAGACAGTAAAATTCTCATTCGGAGCCTACTTATTATACTATACACCAATGAAAAACTATGAAAGTTTATTCCATAGACTTTCAGAGTTTTTCATTTGTGGATATAGCTAGGCAATCATATGACGTCACTATATTTCTGTTCAAATTTTCGATCGGAGTTATATCTCCCTGAGAGAGAGTGAACTACCCTCGCTACTACAATAATGTATGCTATTGGTAACTCTGGCAATACTGATAGTATTATCCTACACATGGGAAATTTACATTACTTGCAACAATTTCATCTAGTGTGGAACCAGAAGACATAGCCACACATCCAATGACAACCGTGGTGAACTTTATAAAAGGGACCGGGTTATTGTTTAAGGAATGAGGTAAAATGGGAGATAACACAATAAGCCTATCGCCTAAGTGCTCACGGGAACTATATTTAAACCGTCGCCGCTCTATATACAAATAAAATATTTCATCTAGAATGAATCAACGCGGGTATTCACATTAATTTTGTTGATTTACATATTATTTTGTAAGCTTAATTGTATCTACATTGCACACAAATGGTTTGAAAAAGCTCGCTCTCACTGTTTGTGAGTGATAGCGACAAGTATGCAGATATCCCCGATGATCAAAGTCGCCCCGTATTACGGTATCTAATATTATTTTGTTTCTTTTCAGGAACTGTCAAACAATGTTGAACTTCGAAGAATTACATTCGAGGGAAATGGGTCTCTTCAGGTAACACTTAAATATAATTAATAATTTTATTTTAGAGATCTTGTGAAAAGTTCTTTGTGCCATAGTATATGATAAGATAATCAATCTGCCCAATCTGACCTATCTGCCCAATCTGCCGTATCTGCCCAATCTGCCCTATCTGCCCAATCTGCCCAAACTGCCATATCTGCCCTATCTGCCCATTCTGCTCTATCTGCCCAATCTGCCCTATCTGCCCAATCTGCCCAATCTGCCATATCTGCTCTATCTGCCCAATCTGGCCTATCTGCCCAATCTGCCCTATCTGCCCAATCTGCCCAATCTGCCCTATCTGCCCTATCTGCCCAATCTGCCCAATCTGCCCTATCTGCCCGATCTGCCCAATCTACCCAATCTGCCCAAACTGAACGGTGTTAAGGGACGTAATTGACTTATTTTTTATCTATTTATTCAAACGCCATATAATGGCTTTTACAATACAGTGATAATCGAAATACAGGCATACAGTGGTAAACAGGATAATAATATCAATAAATTAAAGAACTATTAGTGTGTTTACAAAAACATTATTGCAAGTGATGCAGGTATTAATATAAGTGCAGTAAGACAATGCATAATTCAAAAGAAATATATACCAGTGAAACGATAGTTGAACTACGTTATACTAGGTTTGTATAAGACATGTCATAAGTCGAAGGTGTCTATGATAATAGTCAGTAGTGAGTTATTGTTACCCACAAAATTAATTTTACTTGGAATAGCTGAGTAGGCATCGCAACTTGGCATTAACAATTCAGGACTGTCAGCGATTCAATTATACTTATAAATAAGAAATAATAATTTTTAATAAAATAATACATTTGTTAGTTAACACTTTAAGATATCAAGGAGCCATGCAGAAGAATATTCTCATTCCTGACATTGATTATTAAAAGTGGGTGTGTCAAGCCTACGCAAGACAGAAGTGAAACTTCTAGTATTCCTCTCTCTCTATTTTCATTTCATCATCTCTATTTTCTCTCTTAGGTTAGTTTGAAAATTAGAGGTTAAATAATTCAACGACGAAGCATGGATTTGCTTTTTCTAATATTTTCTTATAGTTGAATGACGTTCGATTAATGTATAGTTCCAAAAATTTTCAATTTATTCACAAGTATACAATATTACATAAATAACAATATTACAATTAAAAATTACAAAGAAATTACAATGACAATGATGTGTTCATCACCTCTATCTCGTCACTACTCATTTTTAACACTGAAATTCTGTACCAAACCGTATGAACCACAATCAATTACGTATTTCACTCGTATTACACTCACGACGCAGTATACTAACCAAGCAGCTGATGCTTGGCGTGGCGCAGTTCGCTGGTGTCTGAGAGAGAGGAAAGAAGAGAAGAGAGAGAACGTTCGTGAGCGGCTCCCCCACCTCAACAAGCGCATATGGTGAGAGAGGGACAGTGAACGGTGAGCGGTGGTGGGGGTACCCGCATTTTCGTGTCGATCCTGACTCGGTTTTACTCCGTCCCCGAAAATCCATTACGCGCCTAAAGAAGTTTCACGTCAGCGATTCAATTATACTTATAAATAAGAAATAATAATTTTTAATAAAATAATACATTTGTTAGTTAACACTTTAAGATATCAAGGAGCCATGCAGAAGAATATTCTCATTCCTGACATTGATTATTGTGTTTGAGGTATGTTATTATAGCCTTCTTGTAACTATATTCCGTGCAGTTGAACACATCTACAATTTCTGAGAAAACATTGCCAACTGCATGTAATCTAGGTATAAGCGAGTATCTAAATGACTCAGTCCTGATATTTTTGTTTTGATTTTAAAATGTACCTAAACGTAATTTTGGACATGATAAAATACATTTGAATAAAATAATCAGTAGGAATTGGACGTTGATTGGGTGTGAGGGGTTGAGGGGGTGAAAAATAACGACACTTGGAAGAACATAAGTCACCGGAGACCAAAATTTTGTTTGCTTTTTTTACTACAAATAATGTCAGGAATCACTGGTTAAAGTAAGTCAACTACGTTCCTTAACACCCTGTGTATCAAGTTCTTAGATTCAAGAAATTGTATCTTATTTAAAGCAAAGCAAAGGAAAGCAGAATTTAACAAGTTTCAACATTGCAGTGATTTGTTTATGGGGTATTACGCCGTGTTGAGCTACCTCCTTCTTTAGCCAACGTTTCGGACGGCATTACAGGGATGATTTGTAAAGAGTATGGCACATCTGCCTTGATGATAGACATTATAATGGTGTATAGTGTCCATCATCAAGCTTATTAATTTTGACTACAGTGCTATTCCACACGCTTAATTATAAAACAAATGCAGCATCTAATTCGCCAATTAACCGAGCTCTTCATACTCTAAATAATATTTGTCTCAACTCTAACATTGACATTTTTTCGGATTCACTGCCCAAATTCAAACGTGGCATCATGTCAATAATTTAAACTGTTCAATGCGCATACATACAGACACACACACATACATTACATACATACACCTATATACTACACACGTCACCTGGTAATTAAGGAATAAACATACCACTTAGCAGACATTACAAGGAAACATATCATAGGTAACCAACATGAAATATCTTATTCCTGTATATAGTTTCATCTCTGTAAATCGTGTACTGCTTGTTTTTATAATATAATAAAAAAAATAAAAAAAAATAACGTTGACTAAATAACACGGCATAATACCACTAAAATCACTGTTCACCGAGAAAAATGTATGATAAATAATCTTTTCATATTATTCGTATTCCTGTTAAAAATTGGATAGTAGGCCATTAACGTATGAATTGACAGGTATCCTGATACATTTAAAGTAAAATATCAATTTTTTGTCACGCTGTGCGAACACGTGTCCATAAAATTCCTACCAATTTGCATTTCGTCATTATATATTATTAAAATAAACGCAGGTGTATGAACACGTGCTCCGAGATTATTGCGAGTCTATTATTATCAGGAATCGGCTTGAAGTACCGTTTTTAACAGGATTGCCAATAATTTAAGGAGATTTTCAATAAATCAGCATTATTTATTTATCTCTGTGTAAAAATACTTTTGACCGAGAAAATCTCAAATTATGTCTGGCGTTGAAACTCTTTTAAGAAATGTATGAATTAGAGATGCCATATTTTTACACCTACAAATTTATGTTCTCTTCAGCTCATTAGAAAAAAAAAGAATAAATAAAGTATCTAGGAATCGTAACTGACCATAACCTTAGATGGATACCTAACATCAAACAAATAACAAAACAATCCACATTTTCCTAAACATAAGAAACATATATAAAATAAAACAATTGAAAACAATATATTTTGCACTTTGCCAATCAATAATAGAATATGGAATTATTGCTTGGGGAAGAGCAACAAACTCGGCTATCAATGACATTACGCACAGAAAACGATCTTAAAGGTAATACTAAAAAAACATAGACTGACTGATACAGACCAAATATTCAACAGCTGTGACGTACTAGATATACGCCAATTATACGTTAAAACAGTACTAAACTACATTTTTTACCAAAAAACAAATTTCAACATACACACAATATCACTAACAGACCAGTTAGACAAGCGTACAAAGATAACATAAAAACTCCGACGGTAAATACAAGCTTTGGACAAAGATACTATCAATATCATTCTATATAAGCTTTCTACATATAAAACAGTCTAATACTTGAAAATAAAATCGAGGAAAACAAAAATAAATTCAGACACAAAATTACAAAATGGTTTAAACAACAAAAGAGACAATATTACCAAAATTTCATAACATAAAATAATAAAACATACACGTAACACACAAAACCAATATAAAACACACATCACTCACAAACAACATATAATATAAATATACCGATTTTTTTACTGTATTTCATTTTATTTCAATTTTATTTAACTTTAATTTGAAATCTATATTTTTAGTTTAAATTTATCTTAATCTTATGTTTTTTTTCTTCACCAACATTGCATATATTCTCTTTAAATGTAATATGAATATTTTTTTGTATTATAAAATGGAGGCCTCAGCACGGGTTAACCACCCAGTGAGGCCATCATTACCAAATTGTACTAAGAAATGTAAAAGATTGTACCAAAATAATAATATTATTGGCATTAAGTGGTAGATATTATATATTCATTATATTAAATTGTTAAAATATATCATGTTTAATATATTTGTCTTCATCCAGAAAGACGGAAAGCTCGACAATGAGGAAGAGGAGAAAGAGGAAGAACTGGGAGCCTTCGGTAAGATGATGACCGGAATAGGCACCAGCACTTCCGGCTTCATGACCCGCCATCGGAAGCTGTCGCGTTATATCGCCCTCGCGGTATTGAATCTCGCTGTCTTCGGATACTTCTTCTGGGCGCTGAACTGTTGGTACACTTTCGGTGAGAATTACATTTTATTATTTACAAGCCAACACGGATATACTTGTTATCGCGACAAAGATAGGTTCTCCCGCGGCTGCTTTTGTGCGTTCGGGAAATACAGAGTTTTCTAATAAGAGGTGTTATTTTGATATTCAATCATAAAAGATCAATGATTTCGTTGCTTGTGTGGCACATAACGCCGTTTTGTTGAAAGTAAACGTTGTCCAGATTAATACCATCCAACTCCGGCCATAAAAAATCATTTATCGTCCCTCGATAGGGCAAACCATTCACCGTAACTGTTGCTCCAGCCTCATTTTCGAAAAACTAGTACTAAAAAGTCCAATGACTACGCCGGACCATAAACCGCACCAAACAATCACACGTTGAGAATAAAGAGGCTTTTCAACAATAAATCTTGGGTTTTCCGAGCCCCAGATGCGACAATTTTGCTTTTTGACGAAGCCACCGAGGTGGAAATGGGCCTCATCACTCAAGATGATTTGCCTTTGATTCACTTGAGTGAATTTTAATATTTTCAATGCGTTGTTGAAGCGTATATCTCTCCATTTTTATTAATGGCGTAGTTTCTACTTGTCAAATATTAAAAAATGACAGCTTCAATAGTAACATCTACCGAAATAGCGAGCTATTCAAAATAACACCTCTTACTGGAAAACCCTGTAGTTTTGTTGCAAGTAATTATTCAAATTGCGATATCTTCTAAGATATTTATTTAAATTATATGTTGTTAATAGCAATTTTAATAAACATTAAATGGTCAACATAACTAATATACTTAATTGGATGAAAATTAATTCTTTATTGGTCAAAATAGCATCGCAAATAACACACAATATATGTAAAAGATATAAATGATTACTGTGGGTTATTCTTAGGAGATAGACATTTTAGACATGTAACACAAAGGACGTTTCTGTAGACCTTTTTTTAAGATAAACAATTCTGTAAAATGTGTATACATTATATTGTTGTATCTTCCAAGGTTTAGCCAGCGTTAGCAATGAGTTTTCTATACTTTCTATAAAAATATTATGCATCTATTATTTATATAAAATTTCGGAAGAAGTTCTCTAAACGATGTAAAAACCGTATTAAAATCTGTTGCGTTGTTTAAGAGAACTAAGGGCACAAACAGACACACACGATAAGCAACTTTATTTTATAATATTTAGAGATTTTTAATTTTCACTATATTTATTAATAATAGTTAAATATATGATTAAATAATGAAATGGCAATAGAAAGACCAGACCCGAGGATCTGGGTTCGAGTTTTTAGTTTGGGAGGCTGATATGGAAAGGAACCATTTATTGGATAATCAACACCTCTGCCATATGTCACCCCAAGTGGTTCACTACTTTTGGTGATTTATAAGTAGTGGTACCCGGGTTCATGGGATGAGGTTTGTCTGGTTCTTGGCCCACCTTCTGCCTGGTAGACCGGATCGGGAGACACAGGTTAAGGAAGACCTTTCGGCCTCACCAACAGGACTATATCGACCCATCGCCCCGCACTGCAGCAGGAGAAATGGATTCAAATGTCCGTTAAGCCGGGAATACACATGCCTGTAGCTGGCACACTTGCATGCAAGCTCCTTGCACATGCCAGCTACTATCATGTGTATACGCGAACTTGTATGCCTGTACCTGCCTTGCAAGTAGATTGCACAACATTTGATTTACTGGCATGCAAGTTGAGGGAGGGGACGAGGGGGGCTATGAAACCGGCATGTGTGAACGTCGCGACAGGTACGGGCATGCCAGTAGCTTTTCTCTCATTAAATTAGCAACACATTGTACTGCCAATTGCAATACGATGATATTTAATTCACTTCGAATGTTTTCCATTGCCAAAAAGCTTGAGACTACTCAGTCTCAGAGTGATTTGAGACACGTACTGTCTAGTGACTGGCATGTGTATACGTCTTGCAAATACAGGCATGCAAGGACGCAACTTGCATGCAAGTTTAACTTGCATGTGTATTCTCATTGCGCCAGTAACTTGTACATGCCATTAACATGCATGCAAGCTACTGTTCCATTTTACAGGCATGTGTATCGCCGCCTTTACTCCTGTACACACTGAACTCCAGATTCCTACCCACTCATTATACCTGTTTCCTTCTCAGAACTTCATATCCTGTATTTCCTTGAAAATACCATTTGAACACCATCCCCAAAGATGACATAAGCCATGGGGGAAATCATTTTATCAATGTGTGGAGCTAGTGTAAAAAGAACGCCCTTATTTATTTGTTTATTAATTTTATTTTATTAATTTGTACATTTAAGGTTACAAATTACTAAATCAGTGTTACATACTTCATCCCTCTATATAGTACGCTATTCTGAGTATTCGCCTTGTCCTTTTTGGTAGCCTGATTTCATTTCACGCCTTGTTTTATGTTTGCGTATGTCCTTGTTGTACACAATTTTATTTGAAAAATATTTGAGTAACGGGTTTTTTACTATTTAATGTATAAATATCATCGTGTTCAAGGTCAACATCTGTTTCACCGTTAGCCAAATTAGTTCCTTTAACATTTTATTTACTTTTGAATATCTATTTCGTCTAAGTATTGTTCTCATTGCCCTATTTTGGAGAATTTGAAATTTATTTGTTACACAGGAAAAGGATAGTTGAGCTGTACTTAAACTGTGGAGCAATAATGGAGTTATAAATGGTGATTGCGGGTTTTCCGTAAAGTGTTTGGCGAATTTTTCCCAAAAAAGATATCTTTTTTCCAATTTTCTTTTGGGTATATTCAGCATGTTTGCTAAAGTTGAGTTTGGAATCTATAATAACTTCTAAGTATTTTATATCGGTAACATTTTCAATAATTTCACCATCAAATTTATTTTTAATTACTACCGTTACCTTTTTATTTCCTGTAGTCTGTTTCATGTTTAGTAAATATTTTTTTACACTTTATTAGTAGTTTTTGACCCCCGAAGTTTCGCGGTAACAGTTTACAATTTTGTGCGTAGATATATACATTAAACGACTATTTTTCTCCTTGTTTCAGACAGGTCAAAAGAATGGCAATTTTGTGATGGATTCGGAATGCTCCTTATTCTATACTCCATCGTCTATTTCTTCTTGATATACTTTCTCCTAGTCAAACGGTTCTTCGGAAAGGCTATTAGCCGGACTATCCTAAAACCCATCTATAAAATGTACACCGTTCTCTGGAAGTTTTGGTAAGATATCTTTATTTTTTTATTCACTTACTTGGGATTATATTTATTGATGCATGTGAATATTCCGATAGTGAAGTCATTGAGAAAAGTCCTTGAAAAACAACCTATTGTCTTAATTACATGCAGGTAAGTCAATCATTAAAGAGACCCTTTCTTGTGTAGTGGTGTTCTAAATGGATCAAACATAATTCAGTTTTGTCAGAAAGCTGAAAATAAATAGAAAATAATTCAAAAAAGATTTTAAAAATTCAACAAACAATAACAAAATCAAAAAACCTGGTTAAAGCGTTGTTTCAAAGAATTTGAAAAAATCTTCAAATTTCAAAAATTTTGATTCAATTCTGTTGTATTTTCAGATTTTGAAGCAACTAGCCAATAATGGTATAATAAAAGAATTTGAATTGAACCTTCACAGAACTTGAAAGTTGATTGATTGTTCGAATTTTGTGAAACAATTCGTCCTTAATAATTCTATTTTTATCAATAAACGTATTTAAAAATACGTATATATATTTTTTGGTTTGACTGAGAATTGAAGCTCTATCAACTGAGCTAAATCGCATTTGTGTAAGGCCGGCATTTATTTCGTATTTAAACTGCTGTATTGTCATCCAATTTCAGAAAAAATGCGTATATGTCCATATCAGCGTGTGTACGAGTGATTTTCACCATAAAATAGCAGATTGATTGAATGCATTGTCACCAACAAGGAGTCTATCTGTCGAGTTTCAGCTCGATCGGATGTCGGCAAGAGAGTTAATTTCCACTTCATTCATACATTCATTCAGCAGTGAAATTAAAATTTTTTGTAACTTTATAATTTATTTAAATATATAAATGCATTACCTGGTAATATGGTACACTTAGCAAAAATGACGAAAATTAGCGTCGGCACACGACGGAGGTATCAATTCACGGGAGCCCGACTTTCCAACGTTAAAGACATGATAATTGCTACATTTAGGTTTATAGATGCCATAAAGACCTCGTTTATCTTTACTGTCAAATAAAAATTTATTGTTCTTCTAAAATTCTGACCAGATTTTGAATTGATGTTTTTGTCAGATAAAATTTTACGATTGAAATTATATTATTTTTGGGTGTACCTTTTGCTATAGTAATATTATGTTACACAATCGCAACTACACTGCCGTTATTCTTATGTTATGCCTTCTTTAGAAAATTTCACATTATTTTTCGGCTAAATTCCCCTTTTTCACGAGGTTCACTATATATATATATTTTTTTTAAATTTAGTTCTGCAAGTATTTCTGGTTTTTGTTATTGTAAGAGCTGTTTCGGCTTTTGAGGCCATTTTCAAACTGTGGTTTTAGCCACCTTTAGACGACTTATTTATATGATTCTATTTTACCCCATCCCAATTTAAAATGATTTATTACCAGTTAAACCGATTTACTGATAAAATAATTGTGACAATAGATTTCATATTCTGTGGGGGTATTTTGAAGTCTGTTTTTCCTCACATTAATGTTATCTTAATTGTTTAATAATGATGTAGCAGTTATTTTGATTTTTATTAAATTTAAAAAAAAATGGAGGTCTAAGAATTAAATACAAAAACAATAAATAAAAAGGGTGGTATTTTGCAACAAAAGTGGTGTTACGTAAGCTTTTAGGCTATTTTGTAAAAAAATGGCGGAACGCCGTTCATTTGTTATTTCTAACTAACTAACCATCACGCAGTTTCCACGCAGGGGTAGGCTGAGAGGACGGACCGCCAAACAACTCAGTCGTGGCACACACTACTTGCCTTATTCACGTTCATACATCGTCTCATACATACTCTTCTATTATTCTGATTCTTGACATGGCACGGACTCGAGTATCTGATTCACTTGATAGTGCTATATCTTCCTCAGTATTATTTTCAAATACATCTAATAGAATTTCACTTTTTTAGAAAGAATGCAAATCTTGGAAGCGGAAATTAACCCACCTCCTGATATACGATCAAGCTGAAACTCAGCAGATCGACTCGTTGTCGATGACAATGCATTCTATCGAAATGGCTTTGACCTGAAGTTAGCTGCGTTCCATTTCATGGTTATTCAAAGATTTAAAAACCCTACATAACGAAATGTTTAGATTGTATAATATTATTTTTATTAGAAAATTGGGATTTTCACTTTATTTTTGTGAAAATTGCAAAATTCGTGTTTTTCGTGTTATCGCAAACGCGAATACAATATTTACCAAGTAGCTTAACCTCTCTATAAATAAAAGACGGAGCTATCAGCTGTATTCCAATCTACCTTACACTTACTTACACAATACAGCAATATACAAAAATCATTATTATATACTTAAAATAAAACACAATAAATTCAGGTGAAGTATATTCTAATTTTGCTTAATTTTCAGGTTTGTAAGGATAGGTCTCTACGTCATTGTCATCGTCGCACTTGTATTGTTCCTTGTCTTTGATACCGAAGGAACCAGAGAACGCCTCATCTCTCTCCTCGGGTTCTTCGTCCTTTTGCTACTCGGTTTCATCTTCTCCGCCAGACCCAGCAGGATAGTCTGGCGCCCCGTCATGTGGGGCATCTTCCTACAGTTCGTGCTGGGTCTGTTGACCATCAGGTGGACCACGGGAAGAGAGATCTTTGTGTGCATTGGCGATAAGGTAATACACTATTTGGATGGGGTGTCTGGCATACAGTATAATAGGATGGGGTAGAATTTATTAAACTCCTATCTAATCTCTTTACATTGCATAAAAATAATATGGTTATTTAAAAATTTTAAAGTTAGAAAATTAAATACTCTTTAATATACCACTCAACATTACAGTCCAAATAATATATTTTTTAAAAAGCCGTACTGTTCAGAAGCACAACAAATCTCATATAAAAATAAACCATTCAGAAACACAACAATTCTCATATAAAAATAAACCATTCAGAAACACGACAAATCTCAGATAAAAATAAACCATTCAGAAACACAACAAATCTCAGAAAAATAAACCATTCAAAAACACAACAAATCTCAAAAAAATAAACCATTCAGAAACACAACAAATCTCAGATAAAAATAAACCATTCAGAACTAAAACAAATCTCAGATAAAAATTAACCATTCAGAAACATAACAACTCTCAGATAAAAATAAACCATTCAGAAACACGAAAAATCTCAAGCTACTGTATAAACTTTTAAATTATTTTCCTTTTTTATATGTGAAATCGCACAAGAGTCCCAATGCTCCCAACCGTTTGGAGCTAGTGAGGCTATGGCATCCCCAAATTGGCGTATGTTGTGAGGGAAGGAAATAGAGGAAGGGGGAAAATATCTGGCTGTTCAGATCTGGTCGCCAAAAATGCCCAAAAGTTATTTCGAGCAATGTTTCAATTCTAAATGGTGGTCTTACACCAGGGCGATACTGAGAGTATCTTCAACTCTGGAAAATTTAACCCCAACATATTCATTGATATCGTTCCAGTTACTTACTAAATCTTGTGAACTGTTTCTAAGAGTTTAATAGTTTGCCGGCAACCCGGTCATTTATTGTACTGAAAAAAAGTTTTTTGAAAATGTTGGTTGTTGGAAAAGGTTGGTTGGCTCACTAGACAACGTCTGTTCCGAGACGGATAGTAAATAAATAATATAGAAGAGATTTGAAGGAGAAATATTACATAGAATTTATACAGAACAAATTTGATATAATGTAGTTCAAAATAATATAATCATCATAACACCTATAATATAAGAACGTATACTCGTAAAGACATATTCCGTAAAATGTTCATAGTCAGATCATGCACATAAGAAAATATATAAGAATCAGAAATATATATGTATGAGATATCTCCTTTAAGGATGGTTGAATAATATATCTTTTCATAAATAGTATAAAAACATAAAAATGATTATTATAAATGGTTTTAAGTTGAAAAGTATATAATATAAAAATAAAAATAAATTTAATGTACAGTCAAAAAATTCGTACAGATCATTGAGTAAAAATGAAATGCATGAAATAATGTCATAATCTTAAAACTAGAAAATAGTAAAAATTGGATAAACAATCATTAATAAATAAAGTACATTAGGGTCAGAACTAACTTAAATATTAACTAACTAGATTGTAGAATAAAAATATCTTAGCACAAATTGGATAAAAAACATTAAATTGATTGTTAGAAATGGTTTTAAGTTAAAAATATATAATATAAAAATAGAAAATAAAATCAATGTGAAGTGAAATAACAGTTAAAAAACAAATTTTCCACATTTATTTATAGGTGAGCGCCTTCTTGAAGTTTGCCGACGAGGGAAGTAAGTTCGTCTTCAGTGACTACTTAGTCAACGATATCGGAGTTTTCGCTTTCCGGGTAAGAACATGCCATAATAAATTATTTCATTTTAAGTCCAAAAATCAATTTTAAGAGCAACATCTCCAAAATAATTGTTAGAAAATCTTATGCTGCTATTTCTTCCGAAACGATCTACTAAAATGTCTGTTGTATCACATTTAGATAAGACATGAATCAAAAAAATAGGTTCCAATTTTTGACCCTTAACTCTCCCAATACTCTAATTAAAACTACCGATTCCAGGTTTACACGCATTGCTTATCGCGTTCCAATAGTGGAATAAGTTTTGCACTAGTACGCAGAAGCGCCTCTAATCATAGCTTTATGATGTGCATCAAATAGTGATGTAAATAATAATAAAAAACAATGATTTTTCTCATCAAGGTTCTCCCCGTTATCTTCTTCTTCAGCCTCATGATCGAGGTAATGTTTTACTTTGGAGCCATGCAGTGGATCTGCCTGAAGCTGGGCTGGTGGCTACAAATCTCCATGTCCACCACCGTATGCGAAAGTGTCATCTGTGCGGCAAACACGTTTTTGGGAATGGTAAGTCAATTACTTACGACCTGACACCGTTTTACACGGCACTATCCCTAACACGAATTACTTTTTAGTACTTGCATAAGTGATAATTCATTTTAAAACGTTTGAATTAGTCATAAATAAAAGTGGCCATAGATTTGTGCCTTGTTTCTCTTTCAGTAATTTGTATAAATTTGGTACGGTATAGAGTTTATTTTTATTTTTTATTAACACTTGTATTTTTTAACTATTTTTTTAGAGAGCCCAATTTTGCATTTTTTATACAATCATTATCTTTCATTTTATTAATAACTTTTATTTAACTATTGATCGAATCTTCTTCTCGTTTCAGTCTGAATCACCTCTCCTGATCAAACCTTACTTTGCAGACCTGACTAAATCTGAGATACATGCCATCATGGCTTCAGGATTTGCTACAGTATCAGGTGAGTGCTCTTCTTCATAAATTTCTAAATTCGTAATAAATAAAAATAAAAATTTATTATCTTCCTTATTAAGCAAATATAGATTCATTCAATTCATTGACAAATTATTAAAATTTAGTATTAAGAATAATATTAATAATTATAAATATGTTATGTAGTAGTGTTTTTTTTTAAATAATTTTAAATATATCACATTGTGTTTTTAAAGCAGTTCAGTGATTTTAGTTTCATATTTGATGTCAGTATATTTTCTATTCCTGATCTCCCTACGTTTTATATCAAGTTTTTTAGTTACAAATAATTTACATTTTTATATCTAGTATAAACCTTTTAACAATTTATTTCTATGACATTAAGGACACTTTACACTACATCTTAAATGTAATCTTTATAGTTTTTAGGCATAACCCACGAAAAGCAGCAAGGCTTTTAGCTTCTATGCTGTAGTAGTTGCTTGTTGAATATTTTTTTAACCCTGATATCTAGTGTTTTAATATACCTGTTAGTTATTTCTTGTGTTTTATATTTAAGAACCTAAAGGCGTATTTTTTTAGAATAGAGTTTTTTAATGTACATGATGCTGAATAATTCATCAGTGCTAGTTCTTACAATGCTACTTCTTACCAATGCTACTAAGAATTCAAAAATTAGTTCTGAAAAGAAAAATGAGACAATGAAAGATAGCGGTGGTTGAATGAATAGGTGCTATCAGTGAGATTAGAAATTGGTAAATATTTTTCGTTTAGTTTAATTAGTTGAATATTTTTGATTGACTTTGACCACTTTATAAATAGAAATCCTCACAATCTTCTAATGATAATTTAAAAAATCTTTTGTTTAATTATTTTATGAAAATTTGGTAATACTGATTAATAATACTGACCAATCTCACATTGATATTTTATCAAATTATTCATCGGCCACCTTGAATAAACATAATAGTATATTTTTTTGCAAAGGTCATTATTTTAGATGAAGATAATATCAAATTACCAAAGCAGATATTTTTTAAGATAGTAATTGAATTGATACCTATAATTCGAAAACAACGATACTCCTCATTAAGGTAGTAATTTGGTTCATCAAAATATGGATAAAAACGCGTACCTAATCAAACGAAGAGGAAGCTACAAGCCAAAAATCTGCATATTCTTAGTATGCCTTATATCATAGGTAATAAACATTAAAATCACTTGACAAACGGAGTCTAGAAACGTTCGATTTCAAGCAAAAAACTGTTTTTTATTTATTTTGTAAATAATTTTATAAGAAAGAAAAAATGTTAATCAAGTGAAACTGTCACAGATAATCTTAGCTATAAAACTGTATTTTTTAAAAGTTGTTTCCTTTATGCGTTCACACATTTCTATTGAAATAATATTTTTTTTAGTAGTTTGCATTTATATAAGTATAATGAGTATTTTTTTTATTTATCTGTATTCTACTCAAGCGAAGCGATAGGAAAACCTTCAATTTATCTAAAGCATATTTTTTGGTATTCATAATGTACACCAATTTGTTATAAATATTAATCAAAATAGTGATTTGGCATTAAGCTTCGCATATGTAATGTTATTCAATTATTTTCAATAAGTTACTCTCATAAACGTGTTTTAAATTTTAAACAACTCATAAACAGCCGCTTACGAAACATAAATGGTTATTTATCAGCTGTGTAAAATTGAAAATACGTTTATTAGTAAGACTGTGAGACTCTTAGAGATCTTAAAGGTGCTTGGTTCTTCCAATCACCCCAATTTTTTTCTTTTTAATGTTAAACCGCACAAGAGTCCCAACTGCTCCCAACCGTCTGGAGCCAGTGAGACATTCGCATTCCCAATTGGGGTACTTGTGAGGGTGAAGTAAATAGTGGTCTTACACCAGGGTGATACTCAAAGTATCTTCCGCTCTGGGACGCGCCACAAATATACTATGTATTATTTGAAATGAGTAAATTGTGAAATAACTCGAATTTATCGTATAAAATTCACTTGCGCACGCCACAATTTGTTTTTTTTTTACATTAACTCCACACAGGAGGCCCTGAAGAAAATAATTTCCCTCAGGGCCTATGTCATCTTTGGGGATGCTGTGTGGAGGGACTTTTTGTGGAGAGGAAGTAGTGAACATGGGTCTTGAAGAGTCCCAAGTTGTAGGAGGGAGGAAACACAGAGGCCGGCAGTTCGTTCCACAGCCGAGCTGTTGAACCTAAGAACGAATCGTAGAAGCGACCCGTTCTCATGTGACAAATGTCAACCGTGTACAAATGTTGGGCGCGCATTTGGCGTGTATCCCGACTACGCACCGGTGCCAAGGGATCAATGACGCTAGTTCCTCAGAGCATCTTCCATTGTAATACCGATAGCACAAGGACAGCATACCTACCTGACGCATGTGCTCTAAAGATTGCAGTCCGTTTGTTAAGATTGGGGAATCTATCAAACGGACCGCCCGCTTCTGCACAGAGTCAAGGGTTTTTTTCAGGTATTTAGGGGCTCCGGACCAGAGATGGCTGCCAAATTCGACAGTAGGGCGCACTTGCGATTTGTATAGGGTCAGCAGTTGTGTACTATTAAAGTATCTGCGGGCCCTGTACAGTACGCCCAGCTTCTGAGAGGCCAACTTTACTCTGGCTTCGATGGAGCCCCCGTACCTGAGCTGGTCACTTATAGTTACACCAAGCATCAATGGAAGGCCTGTTCGGAAGATTGCTTCCGTTGAAGGAGACTAGATTATCATTTGGATCCCTTTTAGACGTAATCAGACAGGATTGGGTCTTTGAAACATTAAATTCGACGAGATTATTTTTACCCTAGGAGGAAATACTCTCGAGATAACCGTCCATTCTCTGCTTCAAAGCCCTCCAAGCCGTTGGAGTTTGTGTGCCCTTTGGGGGCTTGTCAAACAAAAAGCTATCATGGCTTGCTAGTCGAGAGCCTTACCCCTCGACCCCGGAGGCCGCAAGGCCACCGCATTTAGCGCAAACCATGTTTTTATTCCTTTTTAAAGAAAGTACGATAAAAATACGCTCTGATTTTTAATTTGCGTAAAACGTTAGATGTTTATTTGACTTTTACACAATGAGGTTCTATTTCCTCGCGGAAAACTGTTCCATCTTTTTAGAAGAGTGAAAGTATCTGAAATCAAAACATTATTAACTAGAACAGTGTTCCCTTAACTCATTCGATTCAGTCATTCTCATAACTTTGTGATTTTTCAGGATCAACACTGGCAGCCTACATATCGTTTGGCGTTCAACCCGCTCACCTTATCACGGCCAGTGTAATGTCTGCTCCTGCGGCTCTCTGTTACTCGAAACTCTTCTTCCCAGAAACTGATAAATCGAGGACTGCAGTTAGCACCATAAAAACTGTCACAAGGTATGTGTTATAACACGAAATGAAATGAAATACCGATAAATTGACAATTTCGAATTGAAATAATAACTTTATTTACATTGGCAGTCAGCAGTACCTTTTGGCACTAAAAGGGGAATTAATTAGTGCATGACATCGTTACTATTTAGTTATTCTAAAAACTTTTGTTTTTCCAAGTTGGAACGGAATCAATTGCTTGTGTCTTAGATGAATTAATTACGTCTATGGATCGTGAATACGATTTCTTTCAACTCTAAGAGCTTAGTTAGTTCGCATCCATTCATCAGTAAGCCAGTTATTTTGCATAACGAACTACAATATCCATATAGTTATGCATATTGACAGATTATCTGACATCTTGGAGGCCACACTAAAAGCAGCGGCTTTTGTCTACTAACTGTCCGAAGCATATTTTGACCGTGCTTGCAAATATCGCTAACTGAACATAGATGAGGAATTCATCAATATCGTATTGATAAAAGGTTTTATCGATCTACCGTGCTAGATACGTAGGTTATATGATCGTCCAGAATTAATCGTCGGACTTCGAACAAGCAAGCTTTGATAGACACACAACTGTTACACGACCGGAGACCGTTTAGACGGTGTTGTCTCTAACCACACGGGTGCATAATAAACAAAACATCATTTGAAGGAAGAGTCTCCTTGTATCCAGCCCTAAAATTATTACAATAATTGTAATGTCTTTTATCCTTGTACAGTGGCCCTTTGCATTGGTTTACTTTGAAATTGATGGCAGGAAAATAATCAAGATACTGTAATGAACAAAATGTATTACTTCGGATGACAGATGACAATCACAATAGACCGGACTACCATCAGCCATGTTCATTAGAATAATTTCACACAGTTTCAATACAGTTTTCACGGCATTATCAATAACATATTTAGATATGTATACAAATATATATGTAGTTGAGCAAAAATTCGTGCAGAAAAGTGTCCGTAAATACCTTGTATGATCAATTTCTTAGTAGGTAGAGACCTAATCGTAAACTGATCTGTCAATGGAGCTGTCAAACAGTAAGTACTGTTTATTACTCTCCTGGGAGTCATGAAACAACAGTATGACAGCATTCTTGGTCAAGTAGAATGCGCTATAAAATAATTCTAATTACCTACGTACTCGTCAATGTCTTCAATGCTGATTATAATCGCTCTCTGATGGAATCTGCCATGTCATTCACTTTGTTTCTTATCTGTATGCCTTTGTTTCGAAATAACTATTCAGATCTGATACTTATCTCATAACTACATTGCATTGTTCTAAATGTTATTGATTTCTTTCAAATATCCTGCTGTTTATTGTTAAATTGTTATGTACGAGGATCATAATCAATTGATAATTTGGCCCTGATGTTTGCGATTTGTATCCTATATCTACAGTATAAGAGTTTTACATTCACCCAACAGGTCAGAGAGAATAACTTTGTTCTCTCGTCTGCCCTAAACGCCCGTGATCCCAACATAAGCTTGAATGCATCCTACCGAAGCAGGACTCTTCATCCTTCACTTCAGCGGGGGTTAATTCAATTACATGGTTAATTTGCACAGTATAAAATGTTTATTAATGAGATCATAGACATTATTGATTGATTATCTTCGGCGAACATCGCTTTAGACGATAATTCAAACTACACACGGTAATTTTGTCGAACTGCGCAACCTGTCAAAGTCGTACAGACTACAGAAACACTTTCCAAGGTTTAGATTTAGACATATGTCAAAATCCTAGTTCTGCCATTTGTGCAAACATCATAAACAACCGTGTAGTGTTCCCTTTTTGCCGTTGTATATAGGAATACCAATCACTGAAGACACACCTAAATTTCCATATTCCTTTCCAAAGAACCAACTTAACCTTCTACCAACTTCTTGTGCGTATGTGTCAACTATATAGCATCCACTGTGGTGACAAGATTCCTGACATATTTAGCGATGGACCCATCGATATAAAATTACAATAGATTAGTTTCATACTTAATTTAAATCTAAAATTAACACCTCAAGAGTAATTTCAAATACAACTTCCCATAATATATAAATTCGAGTTACCTACAATATAAAACATAGCACAGAAATATCGCTCAATTATCAAGCCTGAAAGATCGCATTACACGGTATAGAGATAAACTTAATAATTCAACTTTATTTAAGCTTGTTTTACAAGCTTCTAAAAGTAGCGATACAAGCCAAGATATTTTGTGGCCTAAGTGTTGTCGTAAATTATTGCGTGACATTGTTGTTTTACTAGAAAGAAACGAATTTTTTTCCAATTGTTACTTTAATCAATACGCTGCGCTGCCGCGAAGTTATTTATGAGGTATATATTTTTTATAATATTAATTTTATTGATTAAATTGTTAATGAGAAAGTCCGCGAAAGCCCCTACCGAAAATATTGCTAACTGCCTCAAATTTGTGTTTAAAAACTGATCTTCTGTGGAACGAACTTGCTGGAAGACGGATTTTGCTCCGTGCAGACCAATAAAAGGTTAACATCATTGCTTTTTCCAATATTTCGACTGCGAGTAAGTTGTAGGTGGTTTTTTTAGGTACATTAAACAGATAAAATATATAATGCTCCATTTTCAAACACATTTTCAGATTGATTGCTGTTTTTTGCTGGGTCTTCACACCAATCTTGAATCTTCTTCTTTCTTTTCCAGCGAACACTCTTCAGTGCTAGATGCAGCGGCCACTGGAGCAGGAAACGCCATACCACTTGTGCTTGGTATTGCAGCCAATCTGGTGGCCTTCGTGGCGGTAGTGGCATTCCTAAACGGTATCCTCGGGTGGCTCGGGTGGCTCGTTGGACTGGACTACCTCAGCTTCGAGTGGATATTTGGAAAGGTGTTCATACCACTGAGTTGGATCATGGGTAAATCAATATTTTTGGTCTATTTTCAAATAATAATATGTCACTTTTTAAACCTACACAAGAAGAACCCTCCACAAATAGAACAGGTGAAATAATAGGGTTTGGTAAATGACAAAATTTCTGCATTTTTTTAAACTTCGGTCATACATCTTGGCAGTATAAACGAAGATTTGCAGAATCCACAGAAAAAATTATTGAAAAATTGGGGGAATTTAAAAAAAATCCATATTTTCAAACTAGGTCGTAAAAGGTATCTTTTACTACGTTTTCATTAGTGTTGAGTTGAATAAGATCACTTCTAAGTCGATAGTGTTAATATTTGGTGAGATAAGACAGTGAAGAAACATGAAAATAACACAATTATTTGGGAGGCTGATTTGGGTACTACCGCCCCGGGAACCATTTGTTGGATATCCAATACCTCTGTCAAAGGTCACTCTAAGTGGTTCGCTACGTTTGGCGATTTAGCAGGGGTTCCCGGGTTCATCGGGTGAGGTGTTCAGGATGCGCCTTCCCACCAGCTGCGTGGCGTGCCAGATCGGTAGATGCTGGTTTGGGGAGACCCTTTGACCTCTCCAACTGGTCTCCATCCGTACGCCCAGAAACATAAGTCCGTCACAATTGGACTCACTGATCCCTAGATTCCTGCCCAACCCTCATACCTTTTACCTTCCCTGAACTTCCTTTCCTTTCTTTCATTAAAAAGACTCTCTATAAAGCATACCCAAAGATGATGTAGGCCCTGAGGGAAATAAATATCGCTCTGTGTAAAAGTTCAGTAAAAATTATTTTTCAAACAAAAAAAGATTTTATTGCGTAGAAATGACAGTAGTCCAATTATTATGAGTATTGTTTTATTATTTACATAAAACCAATTTAACACAATTTAAATTAATATCTGCCCACATGTGTGCTCACTCGCACTAGCACTCGCACTCGCACTCGCACTCGCACTCGCACTCGCACTCGCACTCGCACTCGCACTCGCACTCGCACTCGCACTCGCACTCGCACTCGCACTCGCACTCGCACTCGCACTCGCACTCGCACTCGCACTCGCACTCGCACTCGCACTCGCACTCGCACTCGCACTCGCACTCGCACTCGCACTCGCACTCGCACTCGCACTCGCACTTGCACTCCCACTCGTACTCACAATGCACAAAATTCGTGCGTATTTGATTATTTGCCTATACATTCATCTTGGCAGTATAAATGAAGATCTACAGAGTCAGCCAAAAACAAAGTGATGGAACACCCCTCTAGTGGGTTATATATTATACCCTCGTTATTTTCACGTTTCTTTACAAAAAAAAAGGATTTTTTTAACAAACTTTGGAATATCTATGCTTAAGGCGATGCACTACGTGGTGTCATATTTAAAATTGAGCCGCTATCAATAACAACCCTTACCTAGATGGCGATAAGGTTTAAATTCCCGCTTAACACCATCCGCCTGTTTTGATTTATGCAAAAAAAAAACACTGCCAAAAAGTGCCTTTTATTTTATTTTGTGAATGTTCAGGCATAAATATTTAATTTTTTTTCGATCATTTTATAAATAACTTAATTTGCCACACTATACAATAAAATGATAACCGAAAATGGGTTCATAAGTACGAGATTTTGAACTTTAAAGCAGTTTTCATAGGCCTTATACATTATTTTTTTCTGGGCTTATAAAAAGACTTATCTAAAAATACTCGATTTTTTCAAAGGCCAAGATGTTTTCTACTCGCAGTATTTAATTAAAGCATCTGAAACATTTGTAGGCAACCAAATTTTCCAAACCAAAAACACATGATTTTTCATTACTACGTATGGCATCGCCTTAAAACGCATATTGTTATTTGCAGGAGTGCCATGGGAGGAATGTGAAATAGTTGGAAGTCTCATCGGCCTCAAAACTGTGGTCAATGAATTCGTGGCTTACCAGAGGATGGGAGAGTACAAGAAACAGGGCCTTCTGTCGGTAAGTTCTTATAAAAATATTAATTAAACTAACGTACGCGTGGGACTATTTTCATCAAACTAACGTACGCGTGGGACTATTTTCATTTAACTAACGTACGCCTGGGACTATTTTCAGGCTGAGACAGTAGCAGTTGGTTAAAAAAGACATCATTATTTCTAATACATAAACCATTTCAAAACAAAAAATAAAAATGCCAGATATCGATATATACATAAATATTATGAAGTAAACTAGAAGACAATGTTAGTAATAATACGATAGCGCACGGAGAATGAATGAGTATTACTAGTACCTTCAAATTATTGATTATCCGGTTAAAAACGGGCTTTCAGGACATTTCCTAATAAACTTTTGGTAAATTCCTAATAAATCGGAACACATGTTTGTGCACCTGCATTTGCCTAGATAATATATAATGACTATATTCGAAAATATTATGATTTTCATGAACACGTGTTCCGACATCATGATAATAATATATTCATCAATTACTAAAAGTATATCAGTAAACCTATTAATTCATTTATCTTCAAATTATTTGTAATCCCGTTTTTAGCCGGATTACAAATAATTTGAAGATATTCTTAATAAATCAGCATTGCTCCTCGAAAAAAGCTTACTGATAAAAAATATTACTAAATTATTAAGAATCTCTTCAAATTATTCGTATTCCGGTTAAAAACGGGACTGAAGACCTTTAACAAATGAATTGACAGGTTTCCCAATAAACTATTAGTAAAACTCAAATGTGTTATGGTGATGCCGGAACACGTGTTCATATAAATTATGGAATCAATCTGGACAAACGCAGGTGCATGAACATGTGTTCCGGTATATTATGAACTAGCTGACATGTACTCGATTTTTCTCTATTATGCATGTATTATGTACATATATGTGTATATAAACCTTCCGGGATGCATTCTCTAAATGACAGTGAAATCATCCGTTGCGTAGTTTAGAAGAACTAAGCGCAAAAACAGACAGACGCGGATAGCGACTTTTTCAAAATTTTCATTTTATTGTCATAAATGCTGAAAAAAATTATGTAAAAATATCTTCACAAAACCGAAAATTTGACACAAGCTATCTCATGTTTAGACCCAATTATTCTGTAAGATTGCGTTGCTTCATCAACTGTTTTGTTTTTACACTCCAATGTATTTGTGTGCCCCATCTAAATTATAAATATTTAATTTTTTATGCTTTAACCCGTACAATTGTTAAAAAAAGAAATTGTTTAGTATATTGAAAGACCATTCAAATATCAATATTTTTATCCAAATATCTACATATAAAACTTGATTTGTTGATGAGATAAAGTTAAATATTTAAAATCCGTCTCATTATTACCCTTTCTGACCCTATGAAGGTAGGTGATGGAAGGATCAGAAGAAATATGCCATTTCGTGAAGAAATATAGACAGCGGTTAGAGAACTAGAACTTTGTTCGTATCACATTAATGTTTGACTTTTCCAGAGCCGAGGTGAAGCCATCGCCACGTACGCCCTTTGCGGCTTCACCAACCCCAGTTCTGTGGGTATCTTGGTTGGAGCGCTCAGCGCCATGGCCCCGAGCAGGAAGAGGGACATCACCTCCGTGGCAGGCAGGGCCTTTGTGTCGGGCTGCGCGGTCTGCTTCATGACTGCATGCGTGGCTGGTTAGTATAGCTTTAACCTAATCTTACCAAACCTCACCTAACTGGCAGGAGCCTTAAGCACTATGGTATAATGAGTACTATGGCTTCGAGCAGGAAGAGGGACATCACCTCCGTGGCAGGCAGGACCTTCGTGTCGAGCTGCGCAGTAGGTTCCATTACCGCCTGCGTGGTTGGTTAGTATAGCTATAACCTAACTTTACCAAACCTAACCTAACTGTCAGGAGCCCTAAGCACTATGGCTTCGAGCAGGAAGAGGTTGCTTCTTGTCCATAAATTTATAAATTATTTTATGGCACCATCGTTCTACATCTATGTGGAGTAATTTTTCGCACTTTGCACTTTTTAATTTAAGTGAAATAGTAAGACTACACTGCTAGTAATTTTTGCACATTGAAAAAATATATTTTTTAAATTAGGAACATAATGTTATCACTGCACTAAACTTTTACCCTTTTCACAAAATATCAGTTTTTTAGTTTCCAGCACCACCGCTAGATTAAAGGCATTACAAAAAATGCCTTTATCGATGCCGCCATATTTGGAGTAGAATATCAACTAACACATCTTTATTGGAAAAACTTTTACTTATTATCTTCAATTAATTTACCTACATTTATGAATATAATAATAAACTATTCATTTTTGTAGTTCTGTCAATTGATAATGGTTTTTTTTGCGTATTTCCTACGACTTACTAATATGCTGGAGGGTTTGAATTATGTATTTTTTGTCATTTAATTGAATATTACTTAAAATAAACTACATTGAGCCTCGCAGTGTGTGCCACTGCTCGTTAGTAGGTAGCTATAACCTGCACTTTTCACATACAATTTTTATGCCAGTTGAATTTTAACTTTATGTTTGGCTTTTTAGCCCACGCATTCCCAATTTCTACCGATTTATAACAAATTTCGCCATAACTCTTTGAGTTTAAAAAAACATATGATTTTTTTAAGATAATATCTATGCATTTTTTATGCCAAAACGTTAATTATTTGAAATTCCCTCGATAGAAAATATCGTTGCATGGGGGGGAGCTTACAAATCATCACTTTTACCGCTGGAAATCACTCAAAGGCTGTTAATAAAAAATTTTAATAAAAAAAACATCAGACTACCCAACCTCACAACTTTTCCAAGATTTTCAAGTCCCATCATTAAAAAATACATATACAAAAAATACGCTGCTTCAAATCCACAAAGATCTCTATAAGAAGTCACACCATGCCATGGTTCGTGTCGAGAGCAATAGGCAAAATACAATGGGTCGCTTATGGACTCCATTAATGCATACCAGTTTTGCACAAAACTATTACACGTACACTGGAGTGGTGTGGTTTAATAAACTAACGACAGAGATGAGATTAGAACCGGAGTATAATAAATTTAAAAATAAAATAAACTTCACTATCTTAAATGATTTAACGAATTAGAATGACGATGATATCTCACTATATTATTTTATAAATGATTGTATAAAAAAACTAAAATCTCTTCACTTTATATGTTTTTATGATTCTTTTTTTCTTCTATTTACATTATGTATGTTAAGTTTTATTTTTTTCCCTTTACATACGAGTTTTAGACTCTTGTAAAGGTAAACATGTTAATTTTTATTGAAATATGTTCTTACTATGTAAATTTAAATAATTATACTGTATTTTATAAAATAAATAAAAAATAAAAAAATCGCAAAGTAAGCTCCGAAAATTATTAAAAAACACGTTTTGATCTGTTATTTAATATGTTATAGGCACGAAAAAAATCACAGTGTATTTTTAAATGCAACTAAAGTTTTTTTTTTTTTTTTTTTTTCTTTTTAAAAAGAAAGACAAACATTCCCAGGTTACGAATAACC
Organism: Hesperophylax consimilis; assembly: GCF_061612785.1. Taxonomy (NCBI): domain Eukaryota; kingdom Metazoa; phylum Arthropoda; class Insecta; order Trichoptera; family Limnephilidae; genus Hesperophylax; species Hesperophylax consimilis. Next base: position 2,289,119 of record NC_142862.1, on the reverse strand, counting down.
CAACAATGTTTGAAAATCTCCTACTACCACCACAGAAAGCCGAAAATGTTGCTTGTGTTGTGATGGAGGACTTAGCCAGCCGAGGAATCGAACACGCGACGCTCGGGTGAGACCCAAGCGCTATGCCCACTCAACCACTGACCGGTCAAATTTTATCGGTTTATCGACACATTTTCGTTCTATTTCGAACGAGTCGTTTTTTATTCAATATTTTCACTAAGTGTTATCGTTTTTTATCTTTGAACGGTTACTACTGGGTCTTAACACTAAAAAATGTGAGAAACGTCCTACAATAAATTATGCACTGTCGGCATTGATGTATTATACTAGATTAGCTCTGTCTAGCTAAATTAATTTTTAAAATGACCCCACATAGCGTACGTCACAAATATGGAGATGAACTTAACAACCCAACTCTGTTTAAACTCCTTGTACAAGCGTTCAAACTCGTAATCAAAACCACGGAGAATTTGTTGTCAGAGGTTTTGTAATATGGACATAAAGCCAAAAAGAAACTAACACTTACAGCAAATTTTATGTGCTGAATAAGGGCTGAATCAGGAAAGAATTGATAAATAACACAAAAATGATTTTAATTTAATTTATATTTTGTTTTGGAATTCTATACAGGTCCTACAAAAGCAAAAACGTTCACATTTTTATTATTGTCAAGAGGTTTTTTTTTAATTTAACATAGTATTTAGATAGAATGGTATATAATTATTGAAGAAAACAATCACTTTGTGATTTGAAATCATTTAATTTAATTTGGTTTTATGCCCGGTCGGGCTTTTGCATGCATTTTAAAACAGAAGATATCTAGTAAGCTGTCGAAAATTATACAAAATAATTAAAACTGATGAATATAAAATAATATTAGTAAAACTTTTAACAGTAACATAAAATTATAGAGACTAGAACAACACTATCATTTAATAATTATACTACTATCATTCAATTAAAAGTTATTTTGTCTTCGACCACTTTGTTAGAATTAAGACATTGTGTCAACTAGTTTTGGTCAGCTAGTTTCTCAACCTTCTTCAAGATAGCATTATTGAAAACTAACCTAAGTACTAAAACTAACCTAACGACTTTACATTAAACATAATGTAAGATTAACATAAATAGAGAGATAAATCATCAAATATTGCGGGTTCACAAGCGAGCTGAACCACGACTTATGGGAAAGGAACGAAGCAACCTAATTGAATAAGCAACAATGATGAGGACAGAGCTTCAGAGAGCGTATGGGTAAGGCCTAGCGCGCACCACGATTATATTTTTTGCGACACGATTTTAAAATCGTGCTACAATAAATCGCAAAAATAATACTGCGCGCATCGCGATTTAAAATTGCGATAATTGTTCATTCTCAACATGGATTTCGAACAAATTGCTTGTATTGTTTTGCTTCTTCGGAAGAGGAGGAATAAAAGAAAACATAAATACTGGACTCATCCTTTTACAACAGAAAGATATGTTAAAGGTTTCTTTTATCTGAAATACAATGATCTTCGACAGTATCCAAAAAATTTCTTTGGCTATTATAGAATGACGATTCAGACATTTGACAAACTATTAAGAATTGTTGGACCTCAAATTTCATACAATAATACTAGATGGCGGAATGCAATCTCAGCTGAAGAAAGGTTGTCAGGTAGCGATTTTAAATCGCAGTGCGCGCGTGTCCATATAACTTCAAATGCTATAATTTTATTTTGCGACAATCGCGTCGCGCGCTGTCGCGGAAAAATGTGACAAATCACAATTTTAAAATCGCAACTATTTATTTGTCGTATATGCGCGCACATACTTACTAACTCATACGTTGCATTTCTGCGACAAAATTATCGTGATACAGAAAATCGTGGTGCGCGCAAGGCCTAAGGGGTAAGGGGGGTGGAGATTACATGATTACAATATATACTTATTTATTTATTTACGCCCGTTAAATAGGATTTTACGTATTATTTATTATTTTTAAGTCTTTTATAATTACCGGAAAAACAGGCAAAACTTTTGCAGTCTACACGTCGGAGGCCGCTTGCAGTTAGATAAATATGTTTGAAAATTCTTAGAGCAAACGCGGTTTCCTGCTGATGGTACCCAGTTATTTTCACACAATTGAATTCGGATTGTTTCTAACCATTTCTCCATTTTTTCCGGTTTGTAGGGAAACCAAAGCGAAAATACCCATAAAATAAATGAATTCATTAAATGACGCAAATTTATTTCTATCAATTCTTCTACAAAAAATCGAAAAGGCGAAGTACATATTACCCGAAAGGCAATAACGACTTAATACAACCCTGATTGGCAAAATGCACGGACCAAATATATCACACACTTGAGTTGCCGCGCGTGTCAACGCTAGACGACTAATACATCAATAATTATCACGCATTTGTTGCGTGATATTTGTATGCTTACGTGATAATAATTAACAGGAATCACCCAATTGGTGGATTCCTTGTGGGTGTGTTATTCATGTGACGTCAGGAATTTTACCAGCAAAAATAGCTGACAAGCAAAATAGCTTAACTCTAGACCAACAAAAGGTAAAACGCAATGCACAGTGCCCATTTCGCATTGCGACACAATGCGTGCGCCTTTTCATAAATGTGCACGTGAACCAAACCAAAATTGTGTTGGGGTCATTTTTCAATGGTTATGCCGTGTCTAGTCTTATTTAGTCTATGACTGTCGGGCTTCGTGGCTCCCCACAAATGTTTAATAAAAAATAAAGAGATATATTCTTCGTAGTGGCAATAATTATAAATGTGTTTTTTTGCAGGTCTCCTAATCCAACCCGGGGCCTTCGGATCTCCACCTGTAAACTCCACATTATTTTTATGAGAGTCATAAAGCGTCATTTTCGAATTAATACGAATATAGTAAGTTTTTTGTGCCAAACTCTTTTGTGTAAGGAAACCCAAATATTATGGTGTTATTTAAAATATTTATCAAGTTTCCAAACAAAATCGTAATTATTTTACATAAATGGAAAATACAACAGAAAATTCAGGAAAAGATGCTGTATTTCATGACTACGGAACCAACGCGACTGGTTCGAGTGCAGTTTGACTGGATTGTTTTAGGCTGTAGGGTGAAGGTAGCCCTGATAAAAGCCTACCACCGATAAGAAAGAACATCAGCAAAAAATAAATCAGAAATATTTCACAAATAGGGAAAAATTTTAAAACTATGGTTTTATACGTAAGTAAGAAATAGTATAATAAATACTATGAATTTTTAAGAATACTGTACTATTTAAATGAAACGAACACTTTTAAGTTTATACCACTAATTTGTTTAAATTTATTCAACTGGTTTCGCTTATCTTAGTTTTCATCAGAGTAAAACTTTAACAATAACCAAAAATACGCAGTATAATATACTATAAATATATACGGTGTCCGAAAAATTGTAAAAAGCAGGAATCTAGTGAATCTTCCTGCTCACCTTTAGAGAACCCAAAATATTTTTTTTCGATTTGAAAATTTCGATTTTTTTCAATCGTTTGTCAAATTAATTGTTCAGAAAAAAAATTATAGCCGGCTCTACGCTTTAACAAATTATAAAATACATTAAACAAGGAAATTATACTAACCCTAACAAAACATAAAAATTTAAAAAAAACCTATTTTTCAATTTTTATGATTTAATTGAAAACAAAAGCACAAATCAACTCGGAAAATGTGATGTAGATTCACCCGTTTTCTGATTTTAATACGAGTTTCCGGACACTGTGTATGGGTAAAAAGAGAGTCAGAATGAAAAATAGAACAATGGAATTGTGAGGCAGAGTTAAGCTTACATAAATATAACATTGGACAAAGTGAATGAAATAGACAACAATGCAAAATGTGTTGAACTGCACGGAATATAGTTATAAGAAGGCCATAATAACATACCAACAATAATAATAATAATAATAATATATGTTTGCATTATACTTTTCTTCTGCGTGGGTTCTATATAATTTTAATAGCAAATATTCTTGTAAAAAGTAGTTAACAATAATATTCAATGCCCAGAGTTGCTAAACAAGATTCCATTCAATGTACCTGCACGTTCAACACGCTCTTGTGTCCTGTTCAGGGTTGATCAATGCAAAACGAACTCTAAGCAGAATTGCCTGAACAGACTATGCAATAATTACAATAGCGTATTATCTAAGGTTGATATTTTCAGTTGCAAACTTACCAAATACAAGAGGTCCATAAAATAATATTTCTCTGAATAATGTTTATGTCTCTATTGTTTATAGAATATTTCTCTGAATAATGTTTATGTCTCTATTATGATTTGATTTATATCTACAACATCTCTCCATGGCTATAAATGTATTGTTTTGTAAATTTTTCATTTTATATAATCTTTTGTTTTGTATAATTTTTTTAACTCATATTCCTTTCTCACAAATTTTAATTATGCTGTCTCAGTTAAAGTCACAAGGAGGAAATCCTTAAATGGTTTTATTTTACTAAATAACACTTATGTACAACTGATTAAATGTAAACTGTCGATTTCCCAAAAATGAATAAATAATTTACTTCATGATTATTGTCCCACTAATTAATTATGTATATCATACGTTTGTATGAGGCGTGTAATATAAATAAATTGAACATACAAAAGAAAGCATATAAATAAATTGAATAACGCCAAGGGAAGAATGGATTGAGAGATAGTTAGATTTTTTCACGATTTAAATGGAATTATACCTAATATAAATGGACTAAGGAACAAATTACATTGATTTGTCGCAAAAAATAGTGATGAAAACAAAGCGTTTGTTTCATTTAATAATATTTTATCAAACTACAAAGTGAATGCTTTCAATAAAAATAGATTACAGTAATACCTAAGTTATGTGCCTAGTTCGTAATGTATGTACAAATCCTATGTAATTATTTATATTTAATTAAAAAGAGTACTTAAGCCAAAGAAAGTGGAATGACTTTTATTAAAAATCACATCGAGACAATACCCTAAAATAAAGCCAGAATGTTAACGACGTAAGTGATGCAGCCGTGCACAAAAATATGCTACGCACGGCCCGGTGTTTTGGTCAGATTTGCGGTTGAATTTGCTCTATCAAATCTCTAAAATAAAATAGGAATCTTAACGACATAACGACTTAACACTTATTAAGTGATGAAGTCGTGTAAAAACAATATTCAGCGCGCGGCCAGGCGTAATGGACGGACCTAAGGGCGACTTTGCCCTAGCAGGCCTAAAAAATCGCTCTTTCCGTTGGGGTTTATTTTAATTATTTCTGATGAACGTATTACTAAAATCTCAAATGTTTCTAGAGGGATTTGTCGGGAAGTTACTAATAAATTGTTTAGAAAAATAAAATGTGGTGCTTACTGCCAATTTTATAGTTGAAAAACGTTTTATAAAATTTTTCAACATATATTTTAATGGACCCTTCCTATTATTATTAATCTTAAAAAAAACTTACATCAGTAGGGATCCTTCTAGAAACATTTGAGATTTTAGTAACATGTTCATCGGAAATAATTAAAATGTGAACGTCGAGCAAACCCCCGTTATTTCAGTCTTATGTTGCCTTTGAATGATGGTTTTTCTACAGAACGCGAGCGATACAATAGTATCACCGTATCATATTCTTCACCGATACAAGGATTAACCTCTTAAGGACCACTATTATGTGCCAGAATTCGGAATTCATACTAAAGAAATTTTTTAATTATTTTTCACACTATGCACCACAACATCAATATTCAGTCAAATTTTGGGTTTATATAATGGCTTTTATATGAGGATATATATTTTGAGTAAATAAAATTCATTGATAAAAAAAAGTTGTTTTTTTTTTGCATTTTTAATTTTTAAATGATTACTGAAGGGGTTAAAGATATATATGTACTTAGGTACTAAAAAATATTATTTATTTGATTAATCCGCCAAAACCACAGAGTAAGGAATATACCTTCCCACAAGAACGAGGGGAACAAGCCAAGTGGCGTAGAGCAGGGGAAATGGTGTGGGCGTCGTTCTTTCAGTGATTTGTCAATAAAGGAATCAGACAGTATACAGGCACCTCACATTGTAGTATCACCATTTAGTACGCGAAAATAAAATCGTTTTCTGAATTACTAGATATTTTTACAATAGCGCGCAAATTGCTTTGGTGTAAACAAAAGTTGGGGCTTGTATTCAAAGTGTAATATTTTTACAGATGTGTTTTATTTTACCTACTGCACTCAATTTAAGCGTCGCTATGACAGGCAATTCAATTAAAAAGAAACATTCAGAACCTGCGTAGAAAAGTCCCACAATGGACTGCGCTGTAAACCGTTGCCTTACTTTAGCAAACTTTACTTTTCTGTGCAGGGTTTAGTTATTTTAATGTGTAGTATTCGGCGTTCAATGAACGACTGATGTCGTACATTATTCAAAGCATTCTCGAACCTCAACGGTGTCATAAATATGGTCACGTGGTTTGTCTCCAGCTCTTCCAAATGAAACTCGGATTTCTTGATGGAGCAAGTCTATCTCTTCTGACGTCAGTGGCCAAAACGTAATAATCTATTTGTTTGATAAAGAGTTTTATGTTACAATGAACAGTTTATTTTGTTAGTTAACAATGAACATTTATTTTTTTAGTTAACAATGAACATTTATTTTGTTAGTTTACAATAAACATTTATTTTTTTTAGTTAACAATGAACATTTATTTTTTTAGTTAACAATGAACATTTATTTTATTAATTAACAATGAACATTTATTTTTTTAGTTAACAATGAACTTTTATTTTGTTAATTAACAATGAACATTTATTTTGTTAGTTAACTAAGAGTTCTGTGAACATCCCCTCTAAAAAAGCATGTTTCTAAATTTATCTTATTTGATAAATAAAAACCAAAACTAGATACTTAAATACTAAATTATAAACCTTATAATATTCTGTGCAAGGGCGGATCCAGCTTTGGCGCCAGGGGGGGGTCACGTAGTCGTGGTCAAGTTTTTTTTTTTTTTTTTAAAGAAAGACAAACATTCCCGGGTTACGAATAACCCAACAATAACTCCTACCACCACCACAGAAAGCCGAAAATGCTTGCTTGTGTTGTGATGGAGGACTTAGGTCCGGTCAGTTACAGTTACAAGAAGTTATAATTTAATTTTGATAATAATATATACAAGTAAAAAGTAGGTATTGTTGGATATGGTAACACTGGGTATGTCACTTTTGCTCCGCAAGCCCGGGCGGCGTAGCTTTAGCCTTCATTTTAATTGATTCTGAAGAATTTGTTACAAATATTAAAAATGTGTCCACTTCCGAAGTTATTAATTCATCATCTAGAAATATAAAATCTGGTACTTACCGCTAAGTCCGCTAACTTTATAGTTATACACGGGTTATAAAGTTTTACAATCGTTGAACGTAAAATATATTAATTGTAAGGTATTGTTTTATTAATCTAAAATATAAATAACTTGCATCCCTCGTGCGGCATAATTTTATTTTTTTTAAATTCAATTATAATTTCGCCGAAATAAATTAAAATGTTAGCCTTGGGCAAAACCTCGATGAACGAGGTTGTGTCTCGCCTTAAGAATTGCTTTAGGAAGTATAGGAAGGCTGGTAATTCGCGCGGGCGCGTTAGACCTGTCCAGACCTGTCAAAAAACTTCCGAAAGAATAAGTTCTGTAACTTACTAAAATTACGTTAAGTGACTTTTGGTGTCGTTTACATTGAGAATTTGGCCAAACTCGCCTTCAAGAGCGATTTACAGGAAAAAAACTTACGAGTCTAACCCCAGCCTTAGAACATTAACAAATAACATTTGAGTTTAAACACACATACACTGGCATAATGAAGAAACTGATTAGATTACTTACCATTTCTTGTAAGGAATTGAATTTGCAGCAACAATTTTTAAGAACACTATTACTTATATTGGAACTTATTTTTTTTAACTTAGTAAACAAATAAAAGTAAACACTTTATTAATAAAGTTTAGTCGTTCCGATTGAGGTTAGGTTTTTCTAGACGCTAGACGTTAGTCGAAACAAAGCGCGCGCAAGCGTCACACGTGGTTACACGAAATGTGTCATAATAATATGAAAGGTGGCGGCCGAAGCGCGCGTCGGTGGCGGTGCGCGGTGACGCGATAACATTCGAATTTTCAATGCGTTCGTTCCCGAATAATGCGTTTGCCGTCAAACAAAGTATTATATTAAATTAATTAATTATTGAAAGTACTTAAATAAAATTTATATTGTGACAAAAAATATATAAAAACATTATGTTTAACAATTTTAATTAGTGGTCCACTTAGGTCCTGGATGGGCCCAGGACCTAGGTAGTCATGACCCCCCCTGGGCTGGGGCCCAGTGGGGGGGTCATGACCACCGTGACCCCCCCCCTGGATCCGCCACTGATTCTGTGTACGTTTTTTTATTGCAAAATAAGGAATTATACAATTTGTTCAAAGAAAAGTCACCATTTCAATGACAATCCTTTTTCAAACTTTCTTCAGGCCGGTAGATACCATAATATTGATTATTCCGATTTATACGATCGTGCGAACTCTGGCGTGATAAAAAGGTAGTATCCAACACGGCCACCATGTTGAACTGGAACAGATGATGAAATGCCCAATGGTCGAGGTAAAATAGGACTTCACTGAGTGAAATAACAAAAAAAAATTAAAATATGTAAATAGATATATTTATCATTTATATTTATCGTCATATCTTACGCAACCTGCTATAAACTGTGTGGGTACATAAAATGTATAAGTTTTGTATATTTATGAACGCATATTATGTGACTTTTGAAAACAGTTGGCGATCACAGGTTTTGAATAGAACTGTAGGAAATATGTGAAAAACTAATTATTTGTCGCATCAAGTCATCAACTGCTAAGATATGAATTTTATTTAAAAACATTTACAAAATGTAATAGTAATTTTATCGCAAAATCACTCCAATTGGCACAGATTCAAGCCTATAGGGCCACACGAAGAAAAATGAGTATTGTTAATTAATTAAGAATCTCTTAAAATTATTCTTAATTCGATAAAAATGGCATATTAGGCCCTTAACGAAAGAATTGATCGGTTGCCTGATAAACTTTTACAAAATACGTATTATTATAGGTATGTATTATTAAAGCAAAAGCAGGCCCATGAACACTGTTCTCAAATATATTATGAATTTCCTAAACGTTTAACAGTAAACGGAATGCAATTTCGTTTTAATCGGATTACTAATAATTTGAACAGATTCTTATTAAATTAGCAATAGTCATTTTTCTCCGTGTAGAAATACTACAGAATCACATAAATAAAAATGAGGTCGTATTTAAAATAGCCATTTCAATGGCATCCATATGTATACGGCTCAACATATAATTTTCCCATTTTTACATAAACTTCACCCTTAATTCCTTGAGGGAAATTATCTCCCAGGACCTGTCACATTTTTAGGGGATGCTGTGAAAATAAGGAGAAGGAACCTGGGTTGTGGAAACCATTGATTACACATAATAACATAGCTTTAGAAAGAGTCACGGAAATGAGAGATCTTGAAATTATTATGGACGAAAAACTAAGTTTCAACAATCATATCCATCAAATTGTGAACAAAGGTATGAAAACACTAGGCTTAGTATTAAGAACAACTAAAAACTTTAATTCTTTACAAGCCATTAAACTATTATACTTATCTCTAGTAAGAAGTCTAATTGAATATAACTCAGTAGTTTGGTCTCCATCTTACAAAATTCACATTAACAACATTGAGCGAATACAAAAAAAAAATCTACGTTTTATAAATTTTAAATTAAATATCCCTGTCGAAGACTTAAAATACAATTTCTTATTAAATACTCTAAAAATACATACATTGCTTAGATAGACGTAAAATAAACGATTTAACGTTCTTATTCAAAATACTTTCTTTCACAATCTTTCACAGAACTTGAAAATGAACGTTGAAATTTGATGAATTGTTAAGATTCTCCGAAACAACCCGTCCTAAATTCGACTGTTGTGAACTCCTGCAACTTATAAACACACAGTAACAACACGACAAAATACAATATTCTACGGCAGCACACATAAGCGTAACTACATTGCCCACTCTCCGATACAACGACTTCACACCATGGGAAATCATTACTTGGGTGATGTTGACATATTCGTCACCTCAGTGCTTAATTGTCCAAACGACCATTTGCAAATTTTACAGGAGGAGGTTTTCTTTAATTATTTCAATGAAACATTATGACAGGTGTTTAAGATGAAGATATTTCCGTCAAGCTAAAGGTCTCATCAGTTGAAGTAATTCTTTGTAAATTGACTAAGGATAGTTTTTGATACTTTTTTTACATTTTAAAATGGAGATTGAACAAAAACGCACCACCAGAATTTTGTAAAAGGAGATTGAACAAACTGGAACTGGAGATAGGGCAACTTTTGCGTAGAATTTTCCGTGCTTGTTTGTTCAAACGACCACCTTTAGTTATACAGGGTGTATCGGCACTAACCCGACAAACTTTAACCAGCTATTCCTTAGCACATTTGGAGTAAAAAATGTTATGGGCACTTTGCTGTCCGGTAGCATTTTTTTTCAATTAAAAACAAAAAAAATTAAAATTTCCACACTACATCACTGTCATTGGCATTGCGTTTCGTGTTCAACAGCTGTTATAAGCAAGTATGTCAAAAAGCGTCTTCGCTCTTTCGCACACACTAAATAATAATAGTTAAAAATGCGACGAATGGTGCCGTGCCATTTCGTTGTGATTGTAGAAGTGCGCCAATATAGGTACACACGTGCATTATTCAACGGAATTCGAATAAAATATTTGCCAGATGGGTTTTCAAACTTTGACAAAGGATAAAACAGTGGTGACATGTGGTGAAAATATGAATAGTAATTTTTTATTAAAAAAAAACGTTACCGGACAGCAAAGTGCACATAAGATTTTTTACTCCAAATATGCTAAGGAATAGCTGGTTAAAGTTTGTCGGGTACGTGCCGATACACCCTGTATACAGGATGAGTTTATTTTCAATATTTCTATTTTGGATACTGACAAATCGTGGTGGATTCTATATATATATTTATAATGGTGATTTTTTCTTTGTTCGTTCCTTCTTATTTCCTATACCTTTTCTATACATAAAAGTGAGCTCTGGCGTTATGAAATTTATATACAAACTCAAATCTTATTTCCCATACCACTCTACCAACTGCGATAAAACTTTGTAACTTTGAGTTGTGCGCATGCCCGCGAAGGTTTCCCTATATTATATTGAACTATGGCGTTGTGAAATTTGTATAAAGATTCTCTTATTATTTCCTATATCATTCATCCGATTGCGATGAAACTTTGGTGAGTTGCTTTGCGCACGCCGGCGAAGGTTTCCATACATAAAGGTGAACTCTGGCGTTATGATTTTTGCATTCAGATTGTATAAGAGGTGGCGATCGAGTTGTTATAAAAACGTGTGCATTATTTCTTTTAGCTTAGCAGTAGGGACTGAAAGAGGGAAGGGTGGGGGTAATCCGTGAGGGGGGAGGGTTCGTGGGATGCGGGACAAATATTTCTTTGAGTGGCATTGAAACGCGTGCCAGGTACTCGACAGTTCCATTATAATAATTTACTTCCATGATAATAATATATTAAACAATGTCCAACTTTTTTTTATTTCCGACCGTGACCGGGTTTAGCCTATCAACCATCTTTAGACTTCCATCTTCGTTGTTACGACATAGCAACGAAAATAGGATATCCATATAATTTGAATAAAATCATTGCATTCCACCCCTTTTAATCCCCCTCCCTAAATTTAATGTATATAAACCACAGTTTAAGGAATATCTGACCAGTATGAAGATGACCTCAGTAGGCTGAATCCCTTACACCTCACAAGAGCGTCCCTGCCAGTGTACATACAGGGGAACTATGTAACCACCTGGTTGGGCGGTGTTATGAGGCGGGTTAAGGTAGGGGCTGTAGGAAGGGATTTATTAATGCGGGCCTTGAAGAGGCTCGGATTATAGGAGAGAGATGCCGGTAGCTCGTTCCACATACGAGCCGACTTACAAAAAACGAGTCGTAAAAACGACCCGTTCTCATGAAGCTAACGTCAACCGTAAACGGGTGTTCCGCTCGTGTCTGTCGAGTTTCGCGCACGTGCACCGGTGCATTAGGGATCAATGCTGCTAGCTCCTTGGAGCAGGCCCATTGAAATACCTGTAGAACAGACACAGCATGCCCACATTGCGTCTGTGGAGTCAAGAACTGTCAACCAACCTAAATGATATTTTTGCATACGGAAACACTGATTTGGGGATAGCAACCCGAAAGCAGAGCTCGCTGCTAATTCGTTACCGACCAACATTCCTGTTTCTCCGGTCTACCCTGGCAGTCGACATTTCTTGATTCCGACTAAATCCTTCTGATATTAATTTCGTGTTATAGTGTAACGTGTTTTCATTAAACTTAAATTATCAAACTACATCTTTTTACTTTATCACAACCTACACTATACACATTAATTGGCCAGCTATAAAGGTAAGCATATAGCGCCAAACGTCTATGCATTAGAGAAGGCAATCGGTCTGTTAACAACGGATTGTCAATCAGACGGATCGCCCTCCTTTGCACAGATTCAAATAGGTTAATTAAGTATTTTGGGGCACCAGCCCAGAGGTGGCTCCCAAATTCAACTGTTGGGCGGACTTGAGACTTGTACAGGGTCAGCAGCTGGTCACTGTTGAAGAATCTCCTAGCCGTGTACAAGACGTCCAGCTTCTTGGAAGCCTGATTTACTTGGGCTTCTATGGATCCCCGATACTTGAGCCGGTCTGATATACTAACTCCAAGCATTTCAATGGAGTCTTTATTGGGGAGAGTGCTCCCATAAAATTGCACCAGACTTTATCTTCAATATATCAACGATAGCGTCGTCATATACTTTCATGATGGAGACTTTATTACCTTTCTTTAAAGAAAGGTCATCATATAAAGAAGGTGGATGCGAAGTATATTGATCTCCCTCTTTGCCGAAATCAGACACGCTTGGGTTTTTGAGACGTTGAAACTGACCAAGTTGGCCTTACCCCAGGCACGAACCATCTCGTTTTTACTTCAAAACTCCCCGAGCTGTTCGGACATCATTGGTGAAAGAAGCCTGTCAAAAAGATAACCCTCGTGAACGGTGCTGTCATCAGCGTAGCAGTGAATTGGTGCACATTCAACGAGATCGTTGATGTGCAACAAAAACAGCGTCGGTGACAGCACAGATCCTTGTGGCACCCCCGCATTGATTTGGTGCGGTGAGGAAGAGGAGCCGTCAACCACGGTTTTAATTGTTCTTCCCCTCAGAAAGTCTGCAGTCCAACTATGCAGGGTTGGGTGGATCCCATACGATGGTAACTTCCCTACAAGCGCCCGGTGCCAGACTCTGTCAAATGCTTTGGAGATATCCAACCCAACGGTTTGGGTTTCACCAAAACGCTCCATGTACCGCCCCCAAATATGCGTCACATATCCGAGTACATCGCCACTTGATCGGTTTCGACGAAATCTATATTGCCTATCGCTTAAGATATTGTTATTCTCGAGATATGTGAGCAATTTGTTGTTAACCACATCAGAGGGTCAGAGCTTTTGATTTTATCTTTAACAGAGCTCGTAGTAAACCCAACGGACTATACATCTCTTGGTGTCTCAAATTTCTTTCAATTAAGATATGCACAGCATCGACCTCCTGGACATTACCGTGACCGGGTTCCGAAAATTTTTGGATAATTTCTATTATGTTCTTTGAGTCTTCACTCAGTAGAAATTTCATAATTGCCATACTCATGTGAGAATTGCGATTTTGTGGCACGCGCGAATCTGACCATAATATTAATTTATTAATAGTGGATGGTAAATGTTCTATAACGCTCTTTAAAATTTTTATTAAGGTGCTTGCCAGATCGTCTCCAGTTCTGCCATTTGTTGTTTCATCCCACAATGCGTTAGTTGCCGACTTATTTATATTGCAGTGTCCTGTTAAATTATATACTGTTAATTTGCTTGAGTAGTAAAAACAAGACACTGTAGCTTTTGGTAGGCTAAATATGTTTTCAAAGTCAAAGGTAACCACGGTTGTATCTGCATTCATATTATTATCTCTATCTTTGGCTCTTTCTTCGTTTCCTTCTATTTTGCGCTTAATGTGCTCCTCGTGTTTATGCATCATATCATCGCTTGGATTTTTTTGAGCTTTAAATTGTGAACACATATCACAGACATCTTTTTTTGGGCGGTGAAAACTTAAGTTAAACTTTTCATTGAACATTTTCCCGTATATGTTTTCATTTACTGGATCTTTATGTTTTTCCACATATAAAGCATACATCTTCGCAACGCTCAACTCACAAGCCAAGTATTTACGTTTGGAATTCTCTCTACAAAAATGTGACTCTTGCGTTGGGAATGACTGAATGTGACTTACCACCTCTTCAATTTTTTCGGTGGATGTCTGTTTCTTAGGGTGTTTTCCTCTAGCGGGAGTGGGTACTATATGCAAGCATTTCTTATTTATTTTATCATGAAAGTAATAAATCCTGCGCGCTGAAATATCTAAAGTTGTACAGAAAAATGTTTTACATACTCTCTGTTTAGGACTGTTTGGAGTCAAAAAGTAATAATTAAAAGTATGTTTCCTTCTGCTTTGTTCCTTATTTGTTCTTTTTCTATTTTTTTTGTTCTGTATACTTTTTGTAATATTTATTTTTTTGTGCATCAGTAAGTTTGTAAAAGGCGTTTCTTATTTGTTCTCTTTGTTCTCGAGAAAAAAGTGAAGTGCATTTATACGATTACAACATTACCAACAAGTCTAGTGTTGACGTATTTCTATGTCTACATAAAATTATTAAAAATTACCTAACAAAACAATAGTAAACTAAGTTTAAAGTGCTCTTTTCTTCTAAATCGTAGACCGCGCGTTTAACCAGCTAATTTTTATTAAGTGGAGTGGCTTGTTTTAGTGTTTTTTTTTACCTTCTTTCCAAAACTGCCACGAAGTGTCAAACTCTACCTACTGGAAAAAAAAATCAACATTATTTTTCTCTTATTCCGCTTCACGTGACGCAATAGTGATTACCGATTATTATCTTATCCACTTAAAAATAACTCTTTGTACGTAAAGATCGCATTAAATAACATAATCATGAATACAAAGTGCATTGTATGCGAAAAAAACATTGACACTCCGTCAGATTTTATATGCTGTAGTGTCTGTGAAATGAACTACCATCTTGGCTGTGCGGATATTACTGAAACCACACGCCGTAGTGCAAGAAGTTTACAATGGAAATGCAAGAAATGTAATAGTAAAAATGCTAAAAATACCAAACCAAAACAGACTAATAACGATATACTATTGAACAACGAGCAAGAACCGCCATCTATCATCAAACAAGCAAAACAGTCTACTCAACTGCCGAAATCTGCAAACCAACCAAACGACACGGACAACTTAACAACCACAAATATAGATGGCGCTAATGGTCTTTTAACTTCTCAACTGTTTATTAAAGAGCAGACTGATTTCAAAACATCCATTATGAAATTCGTGGAAGACAAATTTGATTCATATGTACGCAAATATGAAGCTCTCATCTCACAAAATAACGAAATAATAAAATCTATCCAATTTATGTCAGATCAGCAAGATGACCTAAGAAAACGTATAAATGTTATCGAAAAAACTCAACAAATAGCCAATGAGGAATTAATTACACAAAAAAATCATAATAATATGCTACTAAGTACTATCTCTAAACAAGATGAAAAAATCGATAAATTGGAGTATTTAAGCCAAATCTGTAATATCGAGATAAGAGGTGTTCCGGAGTCCGACATTGAAAATAATGCAGAAGTACTCAAAAAAATTTCTAAAATTATCAACTACGAAAATACCGGCGTGCATTCTGTATTTACAAAAATCTACAGGCTGGGACCGAAGTTCTCCGACAAAAATCCAAGACCTATCGTAGCGACGTTCAACACCACAACATCGCGGGATGACTTCCTATCCAAATTCAAAACTTACAAAAAATCCACAACCACTATGACAAATAAATTTCCGCCAAACACATCTATGTATCCGATCAATTAACTCAAAAAGGAAAATTTTTGCTATCTCAAACAAAAAATTTTGCCAGAGACAATAATTACAAACACTCTTGGTCCACTGGAGGGCGCATTCTTTTGAGACAAACGGATACTTCCAAGATAATTTCTATAAATAATATTGCTGATCTGGACCGTGTTAAACGTCAATTACTGTGACTGACGATACAAGGTACTATGCTGCTATATCACTCCATTATACCAGACATTCATGATTGTATTATAAAATGCTTCTACCCGATATTCTATTATACTCAATGTGTATTCTTACTTTCCCTAATGGCTATTGGTATGTCTTCTAATATTATGTCACATTGCTTTCGAACATATATATATCTCATCTATTGCGAAAATACATAAAGACATTCCAATAGCATTTAAAACTCATAAACAATCTTATTGCAAAATCATATGCATCTTTTCATTCGCATTGTGGTATGTTTCGCTTGTTAATTTAGTTAATATCTTTTGAGAATCAAGTATATAATCTAATTATCACTACTTTCCTGGCAACTTTTTATATGAGTCATAGCAATAATAATTATATGTGTACTCAATATAAATTCTTACACTCCGAACTAGATTCCTCTGCTTCTATCATAATAACCTTAAAAAATGTCTTATTTCATATTGTATTGCTCAATATTATCACCATACAAAAAAATAAGAAAACAATTTTTGTCATAAAAAATGAGTGATATAGTGAATAAACAACTATGTACAAGTAGGCATGTGTATATGTGTGTATGTATGTATGCATACATATATATATGTGTATGTATGTATGTATACATATATATTTGTATATCTTTGTATGAATATGTATGCATCTATAAATATGAATAAGTGTGTGTGTGGATGTATGCGTGTACACGCGTATTTACGCGCTCATACATGCATGTACACTTACACAACCAGAAAAGAGAGTTATGTATTTGATCTTTTCCTGCATAATAGCATGTCTTAGACTTCTAAATTTTTTAATTTTTTTGTTTTTCTTTTATTTTTATTTCTTCTTTATTCTTTTTATTTTCCTTTTTTTTGTCTTCTGCTTTCTACTTTAACATTTTTATATTTTCTATTTCCATTATAATTCATTCTAATATAATCTTTCATACTTTAAACATGTATAAATATTTAATTCATATGTTAACACTAGACCTCACATACTAACTATATACCATTGGTCGCCACGAGACAGGCAGTCGCCTAGTGTGGTGATTTAATGTATCACATGTAAGAAAATGTATTATTGTATTATCATGTATTCTATAAATAAAAAAATAAAAATAAATAGTGGCAATTATTGTCACATCCAGATTTTACTTTTTTCTCTGGTCTTAATTTCCCTTCAATATTTATATATTCCTCACCTTCTTCTCTAAGTTTTTTTAATATATCGGCTGATATCTTTTTTTTCGCAAGTTTTTATATGTGCCGGATCTCTAGTAACAAAGTATATACAAAAATAATGCATCTTTACTGTCTTTAGTATTTTTATCTTGTAACAGAACGATTATTGTAATAATTGCTAATCTTGCTACTTACTATTCTTACTATATTTTATCTCCTTTGTTTGAAACTCGAGTTTTTTCAGTACCCTTTAAGAGGACATAAGACGTCAAAATAATATCAGTTATGGGCGTTTTTAGTGGGCGCGGCTATAGCCCTTAGAGTAATACTATAGCCCAAAACATTTCGTTTACGCCCCGCGTTGGTCAAAATTTCGCACAGTGCGACATAGTTTGATTTCACACGGACAAGTTTTATAATTATAAATTTAAAATGATAATAATAATTTTCATTATTGTTGGCATTAGTTAATGAATTGCATAATTTGCATGGTGTTTTGAAAATCGTGGTATCTACATACAGTATATAATCATCTGCAGTATGCAAGGCATCCCAAATAATCATAAATCACAAATACTTTTTTGTTACTATTTTTTTTCTTGATAGAACAATCCCGATGAGTTAAAAAACTCACTGTAGGACGGGAGGAACTTACAATACATAGGTGGGAGTAATTAGGTACAATTTTACATTGGTATTTTGATATCAAAATTATAAGTTTCACATACGAAACAGTACAAAAATAGAAAAATAAAATATTTTTACTAATAAAACTTTGACATAGAAAATAGTTCGTACATTACAGTTTTTTTACATCTCAGATTTTAGATTTTATTTCTTGCTAGAGCAATCCCGATGAGTTACAGAACTCATTGTAGGACGAGAGGAATTTACAATACATAGGTGGGATTTAATGGGTAAAATTTTATGTCAGTATTTCGATATCAAAAAACCTTCACCGTCCAATGCTTTGTTTTTCTTTTGAAGTGGAAAAAATATGTCATCGGAAACCAAAATGAATGTACTTCTTATACTCCAAATTGAATAAGCTCAGGAATCGCTGGAAGTTTATCGAGTGCGTATACATGTATATACCTACATATTTATAGATATATAAAATTAATTAAGCTGTCATTTTACAATTATGTTCTGTAGAAAATTTAGCCCAAAAATTTACTTTTAAGTGTTTATTTATGTAGTACCGTCTCAATTCCGTTAAGCATTTTCCTTGGTGCCGTCATTTTGTTCGGGATAAAACTCATTTTGTCTTCTGTTTTCCCATATTTAACTGAAACGTACGTATATATTAGCCAAGAGATTTATTATAAATTGGTTCAATTTTACCTTAAATTTGAAAATCATTTCAACCTAAGTAAGTGCAGTAACTTGGGGAGATAATTGTACAATTCTATCTACAACGAATGATCTAACAATCTAAACTTAAAAGATGAATAACTCTTTTTAATATTCGAATGACTTTAGGTACTTTATAGGTAACATATGTCTAATTGTCTGTATGGAGAAAAACTTTCGATGTAGAGTATTTGTTTTATGGAAAAAAAACTTTCGAATTTCCAAAATTTTATACCGGTCACTTTGTATAATACCTTATACTAGGGCAGACCCAGTTAATTCTTGAAAAATCTGTTTGCATTTTAAAGTAAAGCAATTTTTGGTTAAAATATTATATTAGGTATTTATGGCATGTCTGAGTTCTTCACAATCAGTTCCAATTTTTCTGTGCCCAAAAATTGGTGTGACTGAAACTCAAATAATATAATTTATATGTTAAAAGAAACTACATTGTTTATAATTATTATATTTGAAATACTTTTTATATGAAATAAGTTTGACTTGATAATCATTTTTAGGTGTGACAATTACAAATAAAAATAGCACATAACAGCGGAACTTTTTATTCAAAAAAATATTTAAGGTAATATTTAACTATTAAAATAAAGAAACTTAAGAATTAAAAAAACTTCTACCAAATAAACTGTTTTCATATTTTTTTAACAATGTCCAAATTTATCTGAAACATGACCACTGTGCACATTTTAAGTATAAACAATTGAAAAAAAATAATGTTTTCTTTTATATTGGTGAAACATAAAAAAAACCTTTACTCACTTGACGAAGGAGTTAAATTATAAAAAACAGAAAATTTCACTAATAGATTTAAAAGTAATCGTTTGATTAAATAAATAAATACGTAAAAGAAATCACCGTACATTCGGGCCGGAACAGAGACGACCTTTCCGGCATGAGCTCTGGCCGACACTGAGCTGGAACGGTCTAAGTACTTCAGCACCTGCACACGAATACAGTTGCGTGCGTTACAGTATTAAAGTACTTACGGCTGTGTTTCCTTTAGCGGTATAGAAATTGGAAATTTCAGAGTGTTATATTTTAATTAATTCTTATGAATACATTAATAAAATCTCTAATGTTTCTAGAGGGATTCGTCGGGAAGTTACTAATTCATCGTCTACAAAAGTAAAATCTGGTGCTTGCCGCTTATCCTACAACATTTTACAATTAATAAAATGTACATACCTTTTTACATAGTATATTTAATGATAATGTCCTGTTTTTATTAATCTTAAATATAAATAACTTGCATCCCTTCGAATCCCTCTAGAAACATTTAACATTTTAGTAATAAGCTCATCAGAAATAATTAAAATGTGAGCGTCGGGGCAAATCCCCGTTATCAGGGTATTGTGTCACCTTAAGGAAAAATTTGTTCATTCCGTAAATATTATTTTCCTTGCAAGTTTCTCTTTGTCTCGTATCACTCTTAACAATTTAAATACTCTAAATAATGTATTCTTACCTTCTTTAGTAGATTTCTCTTGTATGAACATAATTTTTATAATCACTGCTAATATTGTTGTTAAACATTTTCACCATATTTTACTTCTTATCATCCAAACACATTATTTTTTAACATTATTCAAGAAAAAAATAGATCATTCTGTAAATATTTTTTTCCTAACATGTTTTTGTATGATCCATACAACTATTTTCCATTTATTAACCATTCAAATTAACATATTCGTACTTTCTTGTAACAGCATAACTACTGCAAAAAATGCTAATCTATCTTGTAATTACTCTTACCATAGTGTATTAATTTTGATAAAAACTAAAGACTCTTTAATATTCTATAAGAAAACAGTAGATCATTCCATACGTATTGTCCTACTCACATGTTTTTATATGATTTACACCACCATCAATAATGTATTTACCCAAAATAATGTGTTCATACCTTCCTTAACAGATTCCTCTAGTTTTGACATAACTACTGTCACAAATTCTAATGTTTTACCCTATCTTTCGATATTCTCACCATATAAACAAATAATACCACTTTTATTAACACGAATATTTCTCACCAGTATTAATATTTGCGGTTGTTTCTTGACAACACTTAATAATTTACCTCAATACTATTTAAATCTTGGAAAGAAAGTTACTGGAAATGCTCCAACTCTGTTTTAATTACATCTTTGTTCACTAACCTTGTTCTTATCTATCCATCACACTTACCCATACTCTTCATACATGCTCGTGATACAATTAGCTGGTACTAGTCAAACGAAATGATTGATATTAATCTACAAATAGAAAACTACGGTAACGTGATTTCTCCTGAAACCAATGATGCCTCAAAGTGCATAAATATTCTAAAACCCTATAAACGATTAAAAATATTCTCAACAAACATTCGAAGCATTGATAAGAACTATAATGACCTTCTTGTAACACTTGCCGATTTGAATAATATTTTTGACATAATAATTTTAACTGAATGTTGGATCAAATCAAATTACACTCACAAAAACATTACAGGATTTACAGTTTTCAATACACAAAATAATAAGACACAGTCAGATGGAGTAATTGTCTATGTAAAATCTGAGCTGGACCCGATTATCTCTGAATTAATCATTGATAATGCCAACTGCCTTAAAATAAAAACCATCCAAACCACAATTCTTGCACTATACAGGTCACCTAAACACCAAAATATTTCATCCTTCCTTAAATCCTTAGACTTGGCCTTATTTAACTGTACACCAAATGAAGAGCTAATGGTGATCGGTGACATTAACATAGATTTACTTAAACCAAAAGCATCACAAACTCTCGACTATAAAAATCTCATGACTCAACACGGGCTTATTTCTTATATTAATGCTCCTACTAGAGTAACTGATACTAGTAACTCATGTATTGATCACATATTTCTACGAACAAAAAAAAATGCAAAGGGAATTATATATCAATCAACCATAACGGACCATTTCTCAATAGCAATTGGTCTTATGCATAATAAACCCACTACCAGAACGTCACGTAGTAATATAAAAAAGAAACACATTAATCTCGAGAAACTAACTTCTAAAATTATTTTAGAAAATTGGCTCTCCACTCTAAACTCCACAGACGTAGACATTGCTTTTAATACCTTCTCTGAAACTCTCTTGCAACATATTGAGGATGTCACTTTAGAATCTCATGTGAATAATTCAAAAAATAAAAAACTGAAACCATGGATAACAGATGGTCTAATTTTTTGTATTAAAAAACGGGACAAGCTTCACAAAAACTTACTCAATAATCCAGACATTCAAGCCCAAATATTTTATAAAAAGTACAGAAATATATGTAATAATATCATTAAAACCACAAAAGAAAACTACTACAAAGAAAAACTGTCCAGAGTCGGTAATAATAACAAACAAATTTGGAATATCGTCAAAGAAATATCTAACACTGATCACCCAGTACAACCAATCAATAAATTAAACATCAACGGCCAAGACACCTCCCTAAATGACCATCCAGACACTGTGACCAATCACATAAATGAATACTTTTGCAATATCGGTAAAAATCTAGCATCAAAGATTTTAAATAAGACATCAACCGATGAAAATGCCCTTGCCGACATTATCAATCAATGTGCCAGTGAAACAGATAATATACTCACCTTAAACCCGACCAACTACGATGAAATTTCTCAAACCATTAGACAGTTAAAGCCCTCTCATTCGTGCAATCATGACAAAATTTCCTCAACTATACTAAAAACAGTTGAACCCTTTATAATCCATCCATTAGTACATATCATAAACCTCAGTCTCACTAAAGGTGAATTCCCAAACAAACTCAAACTTGCCCTAGTTCAACCAATTTTTAAGTCCGGAAATCCTACTGACATAACAAACTACAGACCAATTTCTATATTATCATCACTATCAAAAATTATTGAAAAAATAGTAAAAAAAAGACTTATCGACCATCTTACAAAATATAACATACTCTCGTCAAACCAGTATGGCTTTAGAGAAGGACTCAATACAGATTCAGCTATTTTAGAACTAACATCACATATAACACAAGCCTTAGACAAAGGTGATAAATGTCTGGCAGTATTTCTGGATTTAGCTAAGGCATTTGATACAGTATCTCATCCAATCCTTCTAGCCAAGCTCAAAAAAATCGGAATAAAGAGTAAGGCATTTGATTGGTTCAAATCGT
Source organism: Hesperophylax consimilis (assembly GCF_061612785.1). Taxonomy (NCBI): domain Eukaryota; kingdom Metazoa; phylum Arthropoda; class Insecta; order Trichoptera; family Limnephilidae; genus Hesperophylax; species Hesperophylax consimilis. The sequence goes on along the minus strand of NC_142862.1, from coordinate 2,266,028 downwards.
ACCTCACAGACAGAAAGCAATGTGTTAAGCTACCATCGCATAAACCATCCCATTCAACTAACATTAACTTTGGTGTGCCACAGGGCAGTGTACTCGGTCCCACACTTTTTCTCATTTATATCAATGACTTATGTAAACTATCTATTATTGATGGCAATATAATCACTTTCGCCGATGACACTGCCCTAGTACTAAAAAGTAAGACATGGGAAGAAACATTTCACAGAGCGGATCTAACATTGAAAATTATTAAACAGTGGTTGGATGATAATCTACTCACCTTAAACATAACTAAAACGAAATATATAACGTTTAGTCTTAATATTCCGAGTCAGCCTTCAATCAATCGTACACTAAAAATACATTCTTGTAGAGATAACTCTAGTTGTCTGTGCAATCCACTAGAACGAGTAGATTCCATTAAATATTTGGGTGTAATAATTGACAATAAACTACGATGGGAAGATCACGTAATAAATGTTACAAACCGTATACGGAAACTGGCATATATTTTCAGGTCATTACGAAATATTCTAAATAAAAATACACTAAAAACGGTATACTTTTCTTTATGCCAATCAATTATATCTTACGGTATAATAGTCTGGGGAGGATGCTCTAACACGATATTAGATCCATTAATTAAAGCTCAAAAATTGATAATGCGGACTATTTACAAAGTACACTATATTCACCCCACGAAGGACTTATTTAACGACTTCAAAGTACTCAACATAAAATCCTTATACGTCAAAAACATATCCTCCTACTATAAATTCAAACATACGAAAAAAAATATTTTTGAATCGACCCATAATACAAGATATTCCAACAAATCGAATTATACTATTCCCCCAATAAAAACCTCAATGGCACAAAGACAATTTAACTTTCTTGCTCCAAAAATATTCAATAATTTAACGTTAGAAATAAAATCAATAGCCAAATACGACAGTTTCAGGAAAGCGCTCGGGGATTTTTTGATGTGTGATTGTTATAGTGTTAGTAGCCTATTCCAAGTACTCAGATAGAGGTGTATATATTGTTTATATGCGTGAGGATGCGTCATATGGGTGTATGTATACATGTGCTGTTATATGTATATAGGTATGTCTGCTGCTATATACACATGTGTGCTTGCATGCACACATATTAAAAATTATATATATAATTATGTACATTTTTACAATCTAATGCTAATTTACTTCTTTCTAATTTCTATCTTCTACTTTTTATTACAATTTTTCCAAAATTTTAGCTTCATCTATAGTTACTAATTTCATATGTTTACACTAGATTTCATATTTCATACAAATTAATTACACTCAATTGGTCACCATGAAACAGGCAGTCGCCTAGTATGGTGATTCATTATATCTACTTTATATAAATTTCATAATAATGTAACATGTATTAAATAAATAAAAAATAAATAAAAAATATTTCTTTTCCATTTGTCCGTTTGCCTTAATCTTTTTCTCGTTGGTGATATTATCTGTTTATTAATGTTTGTTTCGTTATTTACAATATCATCGTGTTCATGTAAACCATCATCGGACAACGATGGAATATTATGTGATGTTTCTATAGGAAGGAAAATAACATTATTTTGACAAACAGGTTCAGGTTCACCGGGTCCATCGTTGTTTTTGTCGTCAAAAAACAATATTTTTTTCACTTTTGTGATCCTGTAGACAAAACACACAAAAGTGATGAGAATCAACACTAATAATACAACATTCTTACAAAATCTGATAGTACTCATTTAGGTAATTATTCCATAAGCCGCCTACTTTTTGGTATAACTTATTGAAACTACACTTCGCTTCAACAATAACTATATGAAACAACTATTTACAAGCACAAAATAGGTTATTAGGTTCGTGGTTTGGGTAAATTAAGTAAATACATCACATTTAAGCAATAGGCGGCTTATGGAATATTTACCATTAAAAAAAAATTAAAACATAATTCTATTTTTTATTTTTTATATATTCAATAATATTATTATTGGGTTTATAAAAACAGTTTATTTTTAAACAAGTTCTGCTGTGTAATTATTATTACGCGTGACAGCTGTTTCGCCCTCTGAAGGCATTATCAAACCTTCAGAGGGCGAAACAGCTGTCACGCGTAATAATAATTACACAGCAGAACTTGTTTAAAAATAAACTGTTTTTATAAACCCAATAATAATATTATTGAATATATAAAAAATAAAAAATAAAATGGAGTTCTACAAATTAAACTTAATAACAATAAATACATAATTCTATGATTAGGTACAAAGGTAGGAACTGACTTACCAAGCCACAAGTAACTTTTTTAGATTTTATTATTTAGGGTGGATTTCATAAAATATAATATGTGATATTTACACAGAAAAAATAAAATTTAGTACTCGTTTTCGTTTTTGCCGTCAATTTCAAATTCATTCATCAAACTTCAACTAGGAATTGCGCCTAAACAGTACGCGTGGCCAAAAAACTAAATCACTTAAATTATATGAAATTTATGCAAATTATTTCAGTGAATAATATACCTATACATGTTTTTTTTGGCTATAAATTAAAATCCTACCCTTTTTGTTGGTAATACTCAGATTCGTAATCAAAACCCCAAAACACACAAATGAGGCAAAAATCAGAATTTATTATATAACTATAATTTATTATATAACTATAATTTGTTATATAACTACAATTTATTATATATCTATAATTTATTTCAACAAACTGCCTAATCACTTGTCACGTAACGAATCGGACACGTTCAAAACTCCCGCGAATTCAAATCAGTAAGCGGTGGTTGTTACCATTGTCACGGCCAAGTTGGTAAAACTGCTCCACGCCACACTCGCCGGCATTCAAACCACCAACGGCCTCACTCACAATCTAGCTTTGGCCCTGCCTACATGTCTGTTCTGCTATCAACGAGGACGCCGTGTTTGCGCGCCTAAATTAACGGCCGCGTTGTACAAGTATTTTCAAAGCCTGTACCTAATCGCTGTGCCTACTCACCATGGAGAAATGTACGCGTAATAGTGCGTACAGTACGGAAGATAACCCTCCTTTTGTGGTTCATCATGTACGCGAAACCTACTACAGATTCATGTAAGCGGACTAACTATCTTTACCTTTTATGTGCCTTTTGTGACTTGATCCATGCCTACACCCACGCTTGCCAGCCAGAACCTAAATTATCAAGAGAGATTGTTCCTAACGAAACGCTAGGGATATTTAGGATGTAAATGACCCATCTCATTTGTGTACCTGTTTGTAATTGTGCTTTGTGAATATACCATCATACCCCATTAATGCGTTTCCTTTGACGAATTCGAAGTGGTTTGTTTGTTAATCAGTTCCCCGTGTAAAAGCAGAAGCTGACCTGACCCCTGATGATCATGACCTCACCTTCTACCACCTGAGCTAACGCCGATATGTACTAAGGCACCCTTTTTGCAATGGACCTCTCACAGGGAAATTGCGCCCTTTTACACTGTCGCCGAACATGGGGCAATTTTTTTTTGTCATCCCTTCATAAGCCAACAATAGACTACCTCGTGTTCGTCAATTGAAATTCTATTCATGTACATTATTCTTGTAACAACATGTGATTTCCTTAGCAAATGTCCACAAACCGTTTTTTTTGGCGCGCTCGCAAAAAACTGGGTCCACAAAATGGTGGCCGCGCGTGCTCACACCTTGCCGCGTATCGTGAACACTCACGACAACTACAAACAAACACAACAGAGTTGTTTTTGTTTCTGAACAAGCAATAAACATCACGAATTCGTGTTTTTTTATTTGTTTTCAACGCCCATTTCAAAACCGTAATGTTCCCTTTCACATAGCGAACATTACCAACAAATCACCTTCCTTCAACTAGTGTAAATAAAAACACGGGTTTGTCTCAACACTAATTATACATTTATTCCTAATAAATTATAGGTACAACTGTTTTTTTCCTCTAGTGTGCAAATACGAGTGTTAACCTTCCAAGTGCCTTCGACGAGTGTTAACCCTCCAAGTGCCTTCGACAAGTTTTAACCTTACAACAAGTGACGTGAAAAGTGAAATTAAATTCATTCATTTTCTTCAACACCCTCAATTTCAAATCAGTAAATCTGTGGTCAATTTTTTCTCAACAAGTGAAAGTGACTAGTGAAACTAAAAAACACAGTTTTACAAAGCAAAGTCCTGGCCAATTTTTCTTCTCAACAAATGAAAGTGACTAGTGAAACTAAAAAACACAGTTTTACAAAGCAAAGTCTTGGCCAAATTTTCTTCTCAACAAATGAAAGTGACTAGTGAAACTAAAAAACACAGTTTTACAAAGCAAAGTCCTGGCCAAATTTTCAAATTTCAAAACACTTCAAAAAAATTCCGGAACACAACCATCTTCCTTCTTCAAACATCAAGCAAACCTTCAAAATGGACTCACCCACTGTACCCCCAGAAACTACATTTGGTGTAATCACCAACATTTTCCAATCAAAAAGAGAAACATTACTACAAGCTCTTCGTAAGAGGGACCTGTCGCCAACTGACAAATCAACGAAGTCGCTTGTAAATTACGCCTTGTACTTCAACAAGAAATACATCAGGAATTTACGTTTTAATTGCCCCGAACCAGTGGAAGCAAAAATAATTACACCAGTACCACCTGAGTCAAAAAACATACCAGCACCGGTCATTCCACAAAATAAAAGTTACGACCTATCATCCTGGAAAATTAAATTCAACGGTCGCACCGATGTGGAAAATTTTATTGACAGAATAGAAGAAACTGCCCAAGTCAGAGGAATTCCCATAGAGATCCTACATCGCAACTTTATCGATCTCATTGCACCCGAATTGCTCTCGTGGCATAAATCACAGAAAAAAAGGGCAGATTCTTGGCCCAAACTAAAATCAGCCCTCATCAGCAGCTTTGGAAAAAAGGAAGCCCAACACAAAATAAAACTGTCGCTGCTTGCAATCAAGCAACTTTCAAATGAATCAGCTGCCAACTACATACAAAGAGCTGAATTCATAAACGCCAGGCTCTCTTCACCTGTTTCGGACAACGAACTGCTGCCGATTATAATCGATGGTCTCCTCCATAAATATGAGAACATCATTACTTCACAAAAAATCCTCAGCATAAACCAACTCAACGACGTTTGCCTTCTATTGGAAACATACCAAAACAGAAGAAAAGACTCTAACGATGCAAACGAAATCACCAAACCAAGCAGATCCTCTGATATCAAACCAGAATATAATGAAAGAAAAACCTGCTCATTCTGCAAGAAAACCGGTCATTCTCAAACTACTTGTTTTAAGCAAGCTAACCTCCAAGAACCCCGAGACACCAGAGCACCTAAGAGGCATTCTTCCCAAAATCGCTCTCAACCTCGTGACAATCTACGAGAAATTTTCAAAAAATCAAGACACAATTACGAGAGATTACACGCTCCCAATAAAGTTGTCAAACCTCCACCGGACTTTTCGAAACCCCCTCCAAATTGGGTAAACAAGAAACAAAAAAACTAATACCCAACCTCTCGGGAATCCATTTCACTCCAAGGCCTAAGGAATGGATAGAGTGGTTGAGACACGTAAAATACTTCAACCAGGCCTTACATCTTTCAACTGTTAGTTGCAAAGAAGCTCAAGACGGAAGACCCTATGCTCAATTCTCCGTCAATAATGTCACCTTTTCGGGACTTATGGATAGTGGCGCATCTATTAGTTGCCTCGGCAATAATGCACACATACCTTTCGTCAATTGCGGATTTAGAATCAAGATGCATTCTACACACGTCACAACCGCAGACAACACAGCACAAACTGTCACAGGTTCTCTAGCACTACCTGTCAGTTGCGGAAACAAAACAATCACGATCAACTTCTTAGTGATTCCTTCAATAACCCAGAACTTTATCCTCGGTGTAGACTTCTGGAAGGCCTTTAATGTCGCCCCCCAGGTATTTAACACTTGCAACAACACCTCTCACTCCACACAAGTCAGTGAAATTCGTACAGTAATACCTTACGAAAATCTAAGTTCTGCTCAGTCACAACAATTAAAAAGGATGATCAACAAATTCGAATCAATATCCTTCGAAAAATGCGGTTTAGGTCTAACTAACCTAGTCGAACACCACATCAAAACCAACGGACCACCCATCAAACAAAGGTACTATAACCTGGCTCCCCAGAAACTTAAACAATTGGAAAAAGAGTTAGACGAAATGTTGAGTTTAGGCGTTGTAGTTCCTAGTAGAAGCGCCTGGACCAACCCAACTCTACTTGTATCAAAAAAGGACGGCTCTGCACGATTCTGCATCGACAGTAGAAGGCTTAATGCTTGCACTGAGGCTGACGCCTATCCACTTCCATTTGTTCACGCCATCCTCGACAAACTACGAAACGCCAAGTTTATATCCTCAATTGATCTAAGCAAAGCTTTTTGGCAAATACCATTAGATGCTGCATCTTGTGAAAAAACTGCGTTTGTCATACCAGGTAGAGGTATGTTCCACTTCAAAAGGTTACCATTCGGCCTCAAAAACAGCCCTGCCGAACTACAAAGGTTAATGGATAAGTTATTCGGCCCAGAATCGGATAATAACTTATTCTGTTACCTAGACGATCTCATCATCATAACTGACACTTTCGAAAAACACATTGAAATGCTGGAAAAAGTCTTCCAACAACTCAAGCTCGCCGGTCTCACCATCAACTTGAAGAAATCAGAATTCTGCAAGTCCCGCTTGCGTTATTTAGGCTTTATTATCGACGAAAAAGGTCTGAGAACGGACCCAGCTAAAGTCGAAGCCATGGCAAATTTCCCCAGACCCAAAAACGCAAAAGAAGTCAAAGGTTTTCTAGGACTGGCCGGTTATTATAGAAGGTTCATCAAAGACTTCTCCAACATTGCAGCACCCCTCAACAAAATCACTGGTACGCGCAAAGGCATCAGTAATTTCTTATGGTCTCCTGAAACCGAAAAAGCCTTCATCACTTTGAAATCTGCTCTACAAACAGCACCTGTGCTGAACTGCCCTGATTTCACACTTCCTTTCACGCTCCATACTGACGCTTCTAATGTTGGAATCGGCGGAGTACTAACTCAGGAATTTCCCGATGGAGAACACCCTGTAGCTTACTTTTCCCGAAGTTTAAACAAACACGAAAAGAACTACGGAATAACGGAAAAAGAGTTACTGGCAGTAATGGATTCTATTCACCACTTTCGAGGATACATAGACGGCAGCAAATTCACTGTAATTACTGACCACAGCAGCCTAAAATGGCTAATCTCCTTGAACAACCCATCCGGTAGACTCGCTCGTTGGTCATCACGCTTGTCTCAATACACTTTCGATGTCATACACCGCAAAGGCGCCGACAACATTGTACCTGATGCACTCTCAAGAATCGAGCTTGCTCTCCTAAACACCGAACCAACTGCTCCCATTTCTTCCACTAAGGACACCTGGTATCTAAAGATATTCAACGGTTGCATTAACTCTCCTCAACAGTTTCCCAATTTTATCATAAAAGAAGGACAATAGTACCGTAATTGCAAACCTCCTTTATCTATTCTCGAAGACCATGCCTGGAAACTGGTTGTTCCTCCTGAAGAAAGAGAACAAATAATATTCAACAACCACAGTGCCCCGGAATCCATACACCCCGGAACCTTCAAGACATATAAGAAAATATCCTTGAAATATTATTGGCCCGGTCTTTTCAAACAAGTGCGAAATTATATTTCTAAATGCGACACTTGCAAAGCTTATAAACACAGCACTGCACCCCCTGCTGGTCTTATGGGTAAACCCAAACGCGCCGATAGACCACTGCAATCACTGTCAATGGATCTTATTGGACCTTTCCCCAGAAGTTATGCTGGACACATGCATATACTCAGTATAGTGGACATTTTCACCAAATATTGTTGGATTTTCCCTTTAAAAAGAGCCAACGCATCTGCAGTCGTAAGCCTTTTGGAAAAACACATATTTATACCTTACGGAACCCCCCGTACAATTATTGTGGATAACGGAAAACAGTTCATCGCAACCGAATTTAAGGAGTTCCTGTCCAAATACGGCATTAAGGACATTTTTTATAATACTCTCTACACACCACAGAACAACACTGTAGAGCGTTATAACCAAAACATCAATACTGCCCTGGCTATCCTAGTCGATAAAGACCAACGCACTTGGTGTAAAAACTTGGAAAAAATTCAAGCAGCTATAAACAACACGGTAAATCTTACAACCGGTTACACCCCATTCTTCCTCAAACACGGCATGGAACAAATTGTTCACGGCTCTCTACATTGGAATAATGATTTTCCATCATCGGTCCCCTCATCTGAAGACCCTGTAGAAACATATGCCCACCGTTTAGAAGAACTCTCTGCTATCTACAGCGAAGTAACAGACGCTTTATTACTGGCCCACCAAAAAAGTGCGGACAGATACAACTTACGCAGGAAACATGTCACTTTTAATAAAGAGGATATTGTCTGGAGAAGAAATAACACATTGTCACAAGGTGCCATGTACTTCTCTGCCAAATTGGCACCCCGCTTTATCAAGGCTAAAGTACTGAGAAAAATCTCAGATTTGGTGTACACCCTGTCCGACATTTCTGGTAAACACATAGGCAACTACCACATAAAGGACATTGTCAAGGCTGGAAATATGGAAACAATAGAAACCATCACTCCTGTCCCTACGTTTGTACCTCATTGGCAGAAACAACCACTGCCATACACTACAAACTTTTCTTAAACAACTATCTATGACTTCTACTATTGATCTCACAAGCCGTCTACCATAGTGTTATTCGTTTTTTGTTGAAATCATTAGCCTTTTTAACCACAATGTTCTTGATTTTCATAAGTTAATCATCCATTATGGTTTGTTGTAAGTAAATCTTACACGACAAGGTACATAAGTGTCAATTGTAACCTTGACCTCGGTACACTATTTCTTTGTATATAAACTTTTGTTACTATTCTTTTTCTCACGTTTCACTTTTTCTCATGTACACACCTTTTTTGAAACTGATCATTTCGGAAAAGAGACACCTCCTCAATGTCGGTTTGTATTTTTGGGTACGCGCGATACTCGAAAATGTTCTCCATTTCCTGTTCCCAACACACAAGTTTTCTTGACATATCATTATATTTTTTGCTCTTGTTCTTCCTATTGTCCTTCATATTTGTTCTAATGGGTTCCATCGTATAAAAACAATGACCCTTTTTGCAACATGCACCCAATTGAGGTGAATGTTCTACCCCTGTAATTTGTAATCAAAATGCGTGTGTAATTCCAGTTCGGTATCGTCATTTGATTCAAGTTACACAGGTGTAACAAATATAAGTTACAATTATCATGTTAAAGTTTTTTCAGTTTTTCCAAAATTGAATGGCGCTCAACTATCCCATTTGCTCTTGTCTTTTTTCAGAATTTGACATTGACACTTCATTTCTGAAAAAAGTTGTTGTAAAGAAAAACAAATTGCATTTGTCTTCCTAATCAATAACATTGTACCATGCATAACACCTTTCGGTCACATTGAGTATGTAAAATCATAGGATCTCAACTTCCTGACCCAAATCTGTTATTTTGTCGCACTTTTTTGTCTTGAATGACATTAATTTGCCTTGTTAAAATACACCAAGCCAGGTCACTCATATTAAGTTATCCTGTGTCTCAAGGTGCCCTCCTTTTTGTATATAAAAATGTATAACATGTAAAGTTCACAACATTCGTGTTTGTGGCAATTGGTAACACCAAGCGTGTTCCCTTGCTCATTTTGTTTGGTCATTTTAAGTAGGTAAAACCCAATCAGGTCTTAAATAAACCACTACAAACCTTTATATTATAAGCAAAGAATATGTAAAGCCAAACAGGCCTCCTTTGCTATATATATATTATTTTTTTGTCTTGTATAAAAAATTCTTGTTCACATATGTCTTGTATTATGTCATCACTTACCGTGTAAACTCAACTTTTGGTTGTGTCATCACAGTATATTGTAAGCAAAGAGTAAGTAAAACCAATAGGTCTCTTTCGCTATATTTGTGCGCTGTGTAAGTAATTACTACCATCACACCACATGTCTTGTACAATTGTATCTGCTTGTCATGTTACTTTTGTATTATGCTGGTACCAATAACTATCGACATCACCGAGTATGTTTATTGTGTATTTTGTTCATATGCCGTCTGTATTGAAATGGAAACTTCTTTATCAACTTAAACGTAAATTTGTCTTCCACCATGATACGAGAGATCGTTATAAAATCCACCATGATACGAGAGATCGTTATAAAATCCACCATGATACGAGAGATCGTTATAAAATCCACCATGATACGTGCGAACGTTATAAAATCCAACGCTATACGAGAAGCTCGTCATAATCACTTAATTCTTTCGCCAATACAGCGAATAGGTAATTTGTCTCAATGTTTTGATATAAATACCTACTGTCTTACACCCTTGCAATACTAGGCTCGACCTTTTTTTTCAAAATCGTTCAAATTCTAACATGATACGTGAAGACGTCATAATACTTACCGTGATTCGTGTGAACGATATAATATCAATTGGCCTTTCTTAATTAAGATTGCCACCTGTTTATACTTGAACTACCTGACGTAGATCATTTTACCCGGATATGTCTTGTCATTTTTAAAATATTTGACACTTTTGTTAAACTTGCCAAACAGCAGGAAATTTCCCTCTTGGAAGAATTTAAAAAAAAAAAAAAATAACATTGAAGCTGTGCATTCAGCAAATTTTGGTTGAACTGATGCCTGTAGACTTCTTGTAACTAAACCCAAGAACTATCTACTATCCATTGACCATGGACTAATCATCGGCTTCACTTTTGATTATGAGGTATCGTGTCGTAGGAGGTCAATCGGGACATGACACAAAAACACCTAACTCGTCGGCTGGGAAACGAATAAGAAAACTCCCAGGTTTGTGAAATTTGAACAAGGGTCTGTCATTTTCTCACAAATTTGTAGAAGATTAAATCGACCCCTAGTCTTTCATCCAATACACATGAAAGACTAGAATTGTATTATGTTATATGTTATGTTTCATCACACCTTCTTGTAAATGTAATGAGTCGGGAAACCTGCTGTCAAATATATTTCGCTCTCTCCTGAAGATCGAATCCGGACTCTAGCCAGTTTTCAGCAGATTTCTGTACTCAAACATCTTCTTTCGTCATCACTTTCACCATGTACATATTGTTAAAATTATTCACGGATTTGGAAATAGTACGATAAGCATTGGCTTATCGTCTGTCAAACAGGACAAACCTCATCCACGAATCTTTTTTCTCACCCCTTCTTCCATCATCCCTTCACCTTTCAATGAAATATATTCACTACGTTTTCTTCCTTGAAAGCCTTACGTTGTTACCGCTTTAGCGATGACATTGACCATGAAAGGTCAATTGCTTTCAAAAAAGTTATTTTTTGTCTCACTGCACAAACATGTTCTTGTATCAGTGGATTTGTATTCAGTACTATTGCACTGAATGGACTATACAGAGTCACCTCTTGATACGAAAACATTTTTTTTTTCACATTTGTAAAATATCAACTAGTTAGGAACATCTCTACCTTTCTCTTTCTCTGGTTTCTGGCAAGCAAATCTCTTTCTTCTACCCAAGGCACATTTGTTTCTCTCCAACCATTTTTGCATCATTGGTCTACCAGGCAGGTAAACTTCAAGAATTTTGTTCTAATAATAATTCACCCCTGGACTAAAAAGAAGCCCAGCAGCCTCTCTCATCACCAGCTGAGCCCTCTTCATTGCCGCCTTCACTACCGTCACGGAGGTCCCCTCTCTTCAGCCTCGTTATATAAAAAGCACCCGACCACACTCAACTCAATCAAGTGTGAGCCGTTTGTGCAGTTGCGAACAAGTTGTCTCACAATATAATGACACTTTCCAAACAACAACCTCCGAGCATGTCAGCTCCAGGTTAGTTGTCCGTTCCTGCCAAATCAACAGTTGTCTTTTGCCCCATCAAGCACTGACACAAGCACTGTCTTGCAAATACTAAAACATGCAGACCAACCAGTCGCCGTTCATGCAGACTCACCAAATGCCGTTTGTGCATACTCACCACCAACCTCCATTTGGCACCAACCTATGTTACTCGCAGCCCTGCACGCTTTAATAACCAGTACAACCTTGCTTACTACCAGCATGGACCCACTCTGGCACCTCTACAAACCTGAAGCACCTATTTTGACCTTTGTGATAGTAGAACCCCTCCGCAACAACAAAGTTCCACACCGTGTTCTTTTCCAAGACCCTAGTGTTCATTTGAGTGTAATCTCAAAGGGTCATGTGTTAGTGAAAATAACAAGTGCTACGCAAACTCCAACCCACTACGCAAACAAACTACGCTTCGCAAATCTTAGCTTCCCGGACCAATGATAAACTTAGAGTCATTTTTTTTCTCTCTCTTTCAAATGTCACTGTATTTTGTCTTGTCTTGTCATGTCACTATGTGTTTTAATGTTTGTCATCAATTAGCTAGCACACCCAACAATCTCTCTCTCTCTCTCTCTCGCAAGCCAGTGGCATGTTGTAAGTAAAAGAGGATTCTTAAGCCTATTGCTTCATTGCCACGTCGCTTTTTCTCGGGCGGGCGGGGATGTGTCACGTAACGAATCGGACACGTTCAAAACTCCCGCGAATTCAAATCAGTAAGCGGTGGTTGTTACCATTGTCACTGTGCGCGCGCACCTGCCTCGCGCACGGCCAAGTTGGTAAAACTGCTCCACTCCACACTCGCCGGCATTCAAACCACCAACGGCCTCACTCACAATCTAGCTTTGGCCCTGCCTACATGTCTGTTCTGCTATCAACGAGGACGCCGTGTTTGCGCGCCTAAATTAACGGCCGCGTTGTACAAGTATTTTCAAAGCCTGTACCTAATCGCTGTGCCTACTCACCATGGAGAAATGTACGCGTAATAGCGCGTACAGTACGGAAGATAACCCTCCTTTTGTGGTTCATCATGTACGCGAAACCTACTACAGATTCATGTAAGCGGACTAACTATCTTTACCTTTTATGTGCCTTTTGTGACTTGATCCATGCCTACACCCACGCTTGCCAGCCAGAACCTAAATTATCAAGAGAGATTGTTCCTAACGAAACGCTAGGGATATTTAGGATGTAAATGACCCATCTCATTTGTGTACCTGTTTGTAATTGTGCTTTGTGAATATACCATCATACCCCATTAATGCGTTTCCTTTGACGAATTCGAAGTGGTTTGTTTGTTAATCAGTTCCCCGTGTAAAAGCAGAAGCTGACCTGACCCCTGATGATCATGACCTCACCTTCTACCACCTGAGCTAACGCCGATATGTACTAAGGCACCCTTTTTGCAATGGACCTCTCACAGGGAAATTGCGCCCTTTTACACACTATAGATTAATTTGTAAATCTCAAACGGCTACATACAAATACGGATATTATGAAAATTTCGAATTGAAATACTAAGTTTAATATGAATCGTCAGTCAACAAAACCAATTTTGACAGCAAAAACTTGCAAAAAGTAGAGTCTGAGCGAAAACAGAAAAGTGAACACGCTGTATTACACAGTTCATTGCAATGTAAAAAACAAAACAAATTTGGTATTGATAGAGATATTTAAAACTAACACTTACCGCTCTATTTCCGCACTGCTGCGTATGTACCTATGCACTTTTGTAATTAGTTATTGACATTTTCCTGTTGTTTTGTCAATCAAAAACTCCTTGGTATATATTTAAATGCTTTTTTACTTCCGCGTAACACCATAAAACAAACACCGTTGGAATGTAAAAACATAAGATGGCGGCATCACGTGATGCTCGCGGCGTGCTGTAATTGGTCGGTTGGTGGAGTTTGAACAAACTAGCACGCAATTTTAATTCTCGACTCTAGGGAGTTTGGCCTAATAAGGAGATTGGCCAAACAAGGACTCACTTTTAGAATATTGTTGTGGACATTGACATTTTAAAATGCTTATAATTAATTGTAGCAGGCTGATAAAACTATTTTTTCTTCATCGAACGACGCGTAATTTGATCCTTAACAATATTGCGTTAAAAACTCATTTTCGCTAAAATGGTCGTTTGGACAATTAAGCACTGGGGCGACGATATTCAATACCAACTTGGCAAGTTTTGTGGATCATTTAAAACATTTATTTCAACAATACTCCTAAACACATCATGTAAACCTACAGTTATCTGTAATTTTCTGTTTTTGTTTCTTGTGTTTGTATGACTTGTTGCATAGCTTTTATCAAATGTAATTTTATTCTTATTTTTCATGTTTCAAAGTATCTGTCAAATTAAAATTATACTACCAACCATGTAAAAGCCCTCTGGGCGTTAAATAAATAAATAAAATAAAAATAATTCGGTGTATTTTGCAGCGTAGTGGAAGCTACTCTCAACATCGCCCTGGGTGTATTCAGAATTAAAACATTTCTTGAAAAGACTTTTGTGAAATGGATCCTTTCTGAGGAAATAGCAGTGTAAGGTTAGGAAGCGTTTTGGAGATGGTACTCATAAAATTAACATGTAGAATTTTAAAAAAAAATGGTGTGTTCATTCTTACCTGGAAAGCGAAAACTCCGATATCATTGACTGAAGACGAACTTACTCGTACTTTTCTCGTCAGGATACTTCAACAAGGCGCTAAGGCAAAACCTATAAATAAATGTGAAAAAAATATTAATTAACTCTTTAAAAGATTCGATAGTTTAACTGGATGATGAATATGTTGGGGCAAAATTTTGCAGAGTGGAAGATAACCTCAGTATCGTCCTGTTGTAAGACTACCATTTAGAATTGAAACGTTGCATGAAATGACTTTGGCCGTCTTTGATGAACAGATCTGAATATCCTGGTATTTCCCCAACTTCCTCTTATCTATCTTCTTCCTCTCCCCACTACCCACAGCCTTAAAACGTAGCCTAATTGGAGATTTTATAGTCTCAAAATTATTATATATCAAAATTCGACGCCAACCTTTCAAGAGCTCACGACTTATCAGAATAATGTAATGTTTGGAAAATTTACACCTTTGGTCAGTATTTTTAATGCCACAACTATAAATTTAAATATTTTACAATTATAATTTCTATCATGCAATCCTGAATGAAACATACTGAACAAATATGTATTGCTGTAAATAACGAAGTTTTTACCATAATACATCTTTTGTAAAATATCTTTTAAAACATAAAAAATATAAATTTGTTTGACAAGGATTAAACCTTTCACCCAGGAACTAGAGTCAACAACTCTAAGTTTAAGACCGATATTTAATGCCTGTATTAACTGCTATACTGTAATTGAATTTTAGAGAAACGCGTGTTAGTGCGCTTGTGTATACGTGATTGTCACCAAGTTTATAGAATGCATTGCCATCGACAATGAGTTGATCTGACGAGTTTCAGTTCGATCGGATGTCGGGAAGTGGGTTAATATCCACTTCCAAGTTTTGCATTTATTCTCATTTCTTATTTTTTCAGAAACAGAAGTTTGGATATTACAGGAATTTGGAATAGCGACATCAATGATATAGGTTAGTTTTTTTTTAAATTTTGTCATGTAAAACTATATCGGGTCTATTATGACTAATCGTTTGGTCTGTTAGTAAAGTTCAATCATAATATATTTTATAAAATATATTTTCTAAAAATGAATTTGGTTCGTATTCATAATATGGTACCATATTACGGCAATCAATCAAGTTATGTTTAAAAAACTTTAGTGAATTATTTTTAAAACTTGATTGTGCTTAAATGTATACTCGGACTATTATAGGACTGTATAGGTTTATTATTATAAGTTAATTATTATATACTTCAATTAATGTAACTTTTTTCAAAACACCTTACACACTTATAAAAGCAGAAATTTAACATCAAGTAACGATATGGTGGGTTTTTATCACACAAAATAAAATCCATTGCCCGTATACAATAAATTCTTTGTCCGTGAAAAATCAATCAAACCTTATTCACTACCCCCGCAACAAGTTCCCACAACCCCCGCTAGGGGAACTTTTGCCTATAAAAGGACACAACGAAACAACTTGTTGCTACATTTGAATTCATTTGTCGAGCGGCGATTTTCACCAGGAAGTGCATCCGTTTTCTAAATAAATCCAGATTTTTCAAACTAGTGAGGACTTCGGCTGTATTGAGAAGAGGTTAGTAATGTAATTTATTTATATATTTATTCTCACCTTGAAGGCTTTTACATTTATACATTGTTATAATTAAAATATATATTTTATAATTAAATACTAAATTTATTTTTTAAATATTTATATTGTGGGATCAGTAGGATTTGTAGGTCTAGTGAGAATTCTACTGAGCCAAACCCTCTGATATGAAAATATCTGGAGTCGGTGAATTATTTTCCCATGTGTTCTCTGGTGAGTTGACGTGTTGTTCTTGTATTATTTTTTTTATTTTTTATTTTTTACAGTATTACCGCACAAGAGTCCCAACTGCTCCCGTCTGGAGCCAGTGAGACTATGGCATCCCCAATTGGGGTATGTTGTGAGGCTGAGGGTATTGGGGAGGGGAGGTAGATGGGGAAGAGGAAGGTGGGGAAGTACCTGGCTATTCAGATCTGGTCACCAAACACGGCTAAAGCCATTTCAAGCAACGTTTCAATTCTGAATGGTGGTCTTACACCAGGGCGATACTGAGAGTATCTTCCACTCTGGAACGTGCCGCAAATATACTATATATTATTTTAATTAATTAATTGTGAAATAACACAAATTAATCAAATAAAATTTATTTGCGCACGCCGGGTTCGAACCCGCGACCTTCGGATCTGTAGTCAAAAGCTTATACCACTAGACCACGCCGGCCGTCATTTTTGTCAATTTGGTATTTATTATAGGTGGATTGACTAGATGATCATTTTTGGAAAAGTGTGTGGAAGGGTTTAGTTTTTCCTGTGGGGAAGATTTCACCCGGACATTAAGTCGGAATTATTTAGGCTTATATTTTTATAGCGCCGTTTTCGTGAAAAATCACCTCAAGGGCGCTGTACAATATTAAATAATAAATATAGTTGGCCTACACCTAGAATTCAGAATAACTAGTGACTTACATCTAAGACCTATAACTAGTGACTTACGACTAAAGCCGTTAACTACATATGTAGAAACTTACAACTAACATACTAACGTTTAAAAATACATAACTTAATAAATTGAGTATGAACTATATAAGCAGTTACATTACAAGTTACCATAACGGAGTTCTGTTGTACAAAGAAGTTCAATAATTGTATATCGTAACAATCTAAGTACAAAGAAGTTCAATAATTGTATATCGTAACAATCTAAGTACAAAGAAGTTCAATAATTGTATATCGTAACAATCTAAGTACAAAGAAGTTCAATAATTGTATATCGTAACAATCTAAGTACAAAGAAGTTCAATAATTGTATATCGTAACAATCTAAGTACAAAGAAGTTCAATAATTGTATATCGTAACAATCTAAGTACAAAGAAGTTCAATAATTGTATATCGTAACAATCTAAGTACAAAGAAGTTCAATAATTGTATATCGTAACAATCTAAGTACAAAGAAGTTCAATAATTGTATATCGTAACAATCTAAGTACAAAGAAGTTCAATAATTGTATATCGTAACAATCTAAGTACAAAGAAGTTCAATAATTGTATATCGTAACAATCTAAGTACAAAGAAGTTCAATAATTGTATATCGTAACAATCTAAGTACAAAGAAGTTCAATAATTGTATATCGTAACAATCTAAGTACTTAAGATTCTATGAAAATAATTAGAGAGCAATAACTTTGTTATTATCTATTTAAACGAACAGTTTGTTGTAAAGCATGTTTGTACTGGGCAAACATTTATTACGTCGAATTGAGTGTTTTACAGAACATAGCTATGTGCACAAGAAGAAGTATGAAAGATATATCGAAAGTTTTTCAATGGAGTTTAATAAGAATTTAATAACAGCGCCCTTGAGGTGTTTTTGCACAAAAACAGCGCTATACAAGTCATCCAAGTATTATTATTATTATTAAATCCAATAAAACACTTTGTTTATTAACCACGACTTTATTATTATTACATCTACCGGTTTCGCTACGGTCGAGCTTCATCAGGATGTGAAATATAACTAAAAAGTTATAGTTTAAGTTTAGTTATATTTCACATCCTGATGAAGCTCGACCGTAGCGAAACCGGTAGATGTAATAATAATAAAGTCGTGGTTAATAAACAAAGTGTTTTATTGGATTTAATATATAATGTCTAACCACAAAGTGATTGCTTCCTACGAAAAAAAAAAAAAAAAAAAAAAAAAAAAAAAATTATTATTATTATTATAAGTATACTCAAAAATTGATCCTTAAAGTTAAAAAAAATTCTGTTATCCATCCAACCTACTTTATAAGGCATGTAATATTATGTGCATAAAACAGCTATATATCACTCAAATACTTTGTCGATTTTTTATCAATATTAAATTTGCTGAAAGAACACAACAAATGCGGACAACTAGAATTAGCTCTACATTGAACTTTGTGGCGGTACATACTAAAACTTCTTTTGGTCAAAGAAATTATTTATATCAGGCACCACTTGTGTTTAATATTCTTCAAAATCATATTAAGTCTACCAATTCCTTAATTAAATTTTAAAAAGTTAATTAAGGTTTTTGTATTGACAGACGATTGTCTTAATATTTTTTCATCCTTGTCCTTTCAATAATAAGATTTTATTTAAGTCCCATTTGCTAAAAACTGAATGTCACCCTATCTGTCTTTATTATCTACTTTGCTTCTTCTTTTGAATAATGATTAATGATTAGTTATGGTTCAAATATTGTTACAATATACTGTCAAATTACCCATCTGGTAACACATCTGATACTTATTTTTTCTTTAATATTGAAATATTTTGTGTTTGTATGTAGAATTACTTTATGTTTGTGATTACTCTTATGTTTGCTTCACTCAAATGTAAATTGTTAACCTCGATACAGGCTTAATCCTAGTGAGGTTGGTGTTTGTTGTGAAAAAGTGTTTTATGTATAGTGAGATGCAATAAATAAATAAATAATATAGCAACACAATAACGTGGTTTAGGTAAGTTTGTCAATATAATTATAAAAATAAACATGAACAGTTTGTTATTTTGATGTATCTCATAAGGTTTAGACAGCGTTAGCGATTTAAGCACCCGAAAATATTTTTTAATACTTGATTTCAAAACATTGACTTTTCTCTACATTTAATAAATATAATATGCATGTATCGTATATAACTATATAACTCTAAATGATAGTGACAACCTTATCAAAATACGTTGTGTAGTTTAGAAGAACTAAGCGCACAAACGAACGGACGCGGATAGCGATTTTATTTTATACTATTTAGAGATTTGGTTTCAAATCTAATCATAATTCAATGTTTTACGTAAGATTTTTTTTCATTATGTTGCCTACGTAAATTTGAGTTATTTATTAACCTTTTTCATAGCCATGCTCATCTAAAGTTAACGTGAAGGGAAATGAGATATTTTTTCAAGAATTAATATCAATTTTTTTAAATCAAACAACACGATTTTTTTTATTGTATTTTTTAGAAGATTGCTAGTTTTTATAACACTTTTATGAAAATATTTAATTTGAATTCCGCACAAGAGTCCCAACTGCTCCCAACCGTCTGGAGCCAGTGAGACTATGACATCCCCAATTGGGGTATATTGTGAGACTGAAGGTAGTGGAAAAAAGAAGGAGATGGGAAAGATATATGTAGGGGAGTACCTGGCTATTTAGATCACCAAACACGGATAAAGCCATTTCAAGCGATGTTTCAATTCGGAATGATGGTTTTAAACCAGGGCGATGCTAAGAGTATCTTCCACGCTGTATAGTATAAAATAAATACTTCCAAACGATTGCTCCGTTTTGAGAAAACTCCAGAACCAGGAGAGTCGTCAAATTAATCATATCTAAATACTTTTTTTTTAAATCTTAGCTAGTAATTAATTTTTTTCAATTTCATGCCCATCTGAACTTATACACATTTCAAAATTTGTTGACACAAAGTACATCTGAATTAGTATAATATCACAAAACAAAATAAGTACTTCACAATTCAAGATGAAAATTAGTAGATTGGGAATACACGGTATTCTAAATAAATTAAATAAAACGAAGTACAACTTGACAGCATTTTTCTGCTATCCGAGATAAATTACGTAACGTTAAAAACGCAACTTATTCTATTTATTTTCATCTTTATCTTTACTAACTAATACAGGTTCCATCGATATAGTTTAGAAATTTGAAAAAAAAAACTATCTGCTAATTCACTATTAATTAATGTGATTGAAGTAGGTACTTTTAAAGCATATTTTTTTTTAATATCCACACAGAAGGCTCTGAGGAAAATAATTTACATCGGGACCTATGTCATCTTTGGAGGATTCTGTGTGGTGGGTCTTTTTAGAAATTAAGAATAGGATGTTCTGGGATGGAAAACGTGTGAGAGGTGGGAAGAAATCTGGGGGTTAGTATGTCCAGGAATGATGTGTTATTCCATCCCTCCCACGCGATGCAAGACGATGGGTCGAGAGAGTCCAGCAAAAGACGTCAAAAATAGACAGCAGACAGTGTCTATCGGATGTATAATCTAACCTTGTTTTATTTAATTTTTTTTAAATAAAATCTAATATTCCCAGGTTTCGAATAACCTGACAATATTTGAAAATCGCCTACTACCATCACAGTTAGCGGAAAATTTTGCTTGTGTTGAAATGGAGGACTAGGAGCCCTTGGATTCCTGCATTATACGGACAACCTAAAATTCACAAAGATAATATCCCCATACGTCCCGTCGTTTCTTTTATAAACGCCCCAATGACAATACTCGCCAAAAAACTTAACTTTCTTTTCAAACAACATACTAAATTCTCCCCAAAACATAGCGTTAAAAATTCTGTCGAACTTGTAAATAAAATAAAAACATAAATCTACCGCACAATTGCCAGTTCATATCTCTAGACGTAGTAAGCCTCTTTAGCAATATCCCTATTCAAGAATGCCTTAAAATCATTGAAAATATTTTAGACTAATCTAATATAAACCCAGTTACTAAAAAAGAATTATTCGATCTATTTAAAATTTGCGTGGAAACCAACTATGTACTTTGAGTTTAACAATAAATTCTATCAACAAAACGACGGATTACCAATGGGATCACCCCTCAGTCCACTTCTTGCAGAAATATTCATGGATTACATTGAAAAACAAATTTTAAATTCAATCTTTAGCAAACACATAATTTACTATGTTCGTTATGTTGACGACATTTTGGTCTGTTGAAAGGTACCAACAGACAATTACATCTTTTTGTCACATTTGCAAACTCCATCAACCGTAAAATCTGCTTTACGGTTGAAAGAGAGTGTAATAAGAAAATTAACTTTTTAGACCTAACAATCGGTAGAGAAAATAATAAACATACGTTTGAAATTTTCCGTAAGCCTACGTATACAGACACGACCATCAATTATAAATCTTTACACCCATGGTCACATAAAGTATCTGCCTACCACGCAATGATACATAGGCTTAATAACATCCCACTCGACAAGAAAGCATACGAGAAGGAAAAAAATACAATCCTAACTTTAATAATTTAATTTCTAACATTTTACTTAGAAATCAATTAAGAAATCAGTAATTGAAATTAAAATACATATCTACAAATAATATAAATGTATCGTCTGTAATGGGCTACCCACAGTTTGATAATGCCTTCAGAAGGCGAAACAGCTGTCACGCGTAATAATAATTACACAGCAGAACTTGTTTAAAAATAAACTGTTTTTATAAACCCAATAACAATATTATTGAATGTATTAAAAAAAAAAAAATCTAAATTTAATGTGAAAAACGAGTAGGTGGTCAGTATCATTGTCATAATCATTTATCGATTATTAATTTCTATTAATTAATAATTTGATAGCATCCAGCATTCATAATTATAATTGCATACAGCCGTTTCGACCTTTAAGACCATTTAAACAATGATATTTGTACTATGTGATACCTAACACTGATGTCAAAAGGCGTGGATAGATCTGGTAACTCTGTCAACGTTGCTAACTTTGTCCGCCCTGATAATACTAAGTCAAATAATGCATTTAGTTCTGACGCGCCGCGCATATTGGCTTAACTGACCCTACTTTACTCTGTTGGTGCATTCTAATATGGCTTAATTGGATAGGAAAACTAAAGGAAATTAAACCTTCAATCCATTCATGGTCTTAGAACCTTGTATATAAAACGTATGACGGCGTTGATGGAAAAGGTTCTAAGACCATGAATGGATTGAAGGTTTAATTTCCATTTTTGGTCTTAGAACCTTTTATATAAAACGTATGACGGCGTTGATGGAAAAGGTTCTAAGACCATGAATGGATTGAAGGTTTAATTTCCATTCATGGTCTTAGAACCTTTTATATAAAACGTATGGCGGCGTTGATGGAAAAGCTTTAAGTTTATTGTGCGGCAATGAAAACCTAATAAATATTTTTAAATATTAGACAATAACATTTGTCAAATTATAATCAACACCTTTGCCATAGGTCGCCCAAAGTGGTTCGCTACGTTTAGTTGCTTAGCAGGGGTGCCCGGGTTCATGGGTGAGGTTTGTTTCTCTGAATTTGGATGATATTACAGCAGTTAATATACTAAATAAATGTCGGTCCTACTCATTCGGGATTTGGCTCAATTGTTAGCGCGGTTGAAGTCCCTGCAGAGGAATATTCATTCCTCAATGAAATCAAAAAATACATCAATAAAAAAATAGATTTACTATTATGTAGTTTATTTTTTTAAATTCACGTGCTTGATCTACAGGATCTCTTGTCTATTCTGGACAGGCGTCTTAAACCACTCGACCATTAGGACCTATTTATTAAGCGTCAGGTTTGTCGATATCATATTTCAAATTCAGAATTAAAATATCATATTGCATCTAATTTTTCCCTTATTTTTATAAATGATTACAAAGTTTTTAATGAAATTAGTTTGCAATCTAGACAGTGTCTCGGATAAAAGTATCCGATTTTTTTTATATTTACTATAATGTATTATAAATTCACGTTCCCAATCATGTTGGCCTAGAACACCGCTGAAGGGTAAAAGTCAGAAAAAAAATTTTTTAGCGCTTGTTTTCTTTTTCATACAAATTTCAAAACCATCGGTGAGTGCGAGATCTCACTTAGGTTGATTTTCATTTTATTATTTGATTGAAAACTATTTTATTGAAAATTATTTTACCTATTGTTAAATTTAAATTATTTTACCTATAATTTTATTGAAAATGATTTAACCTATTATTTTATTAAAATTATTTAACCATTTATTTTATTGAAAATTATTTTACCTAGTATTTAATTGAAAATTATTTAACCTAATATTTTATTGAAAATTATTTAACCTTTTATTTTATTGAAAATTATTTAACCTTTTATTTTATTGAAAATTATTTAACCTTTTATTTTATTGAAAGTTATTTTGCCTAGTATTTTATTTAAAATTATTTTACCATGTAATCTTTATTTCGGTAGAGCTATCGTGTTAAGTAACTTTTTAAATGAAAACTATATAGGTAATTTTCCTAGCTACAGTGGTAGGTACTTTTAAAATGGCTGACACTGCCATTCATTCTGACAGCTAGAGTCAACTGGGAAGCCATGCAAATGCCATCGAAAGTCGCGCCTCGGTGGGGCACTGGTAAAAACAATTTTTCATCCATCATCAACCCTCATTTTAATTTTGTTAGGTCATTGCCTTTTTCTAAATTGTTTCTATTATTCGATAAGAAAAAAACATCATTGTAATCTTGGGTAAAGCCGTGTGTAACTACTAATTGTTTATTTGTAAATTCACACAAGAGATGAATAATTTACTGAGTGAAGGTAGGTTAAATGAAAGTAAATAAATTATCGTCCATATAAATCAAAACTGAATGCTGAAGAAATGAGATCCCTGAGGCATATGTGTGGTAAAACCATGTATGATTGTGTGAAAAATGTGGAAATCCGCAAAGAGTGCAAGGCTGATGTCAACGTAATGAGTAAGATTAAGAAAAGGACGCTTAGATGTTTTGGGCATGTAAAGCAAATGAGGGAAGAAAGGAGTGTAAGGGAAATATATGACGCAAATGCGAATGGTGGGGAAAAATTCGGGGACGTCCGAGGAAGACATGGCACGATCAAGTGAATCAGATACTCGAGTCGGGCCATGTCAAGAGTCAGAACAATAGTAAAGTATGTATGAGACGATGTATGAATGTGAATGAGGCAAGAAGTGTGTGCCAAGAGGTGTTTGGCGGTCCTCCGTTCTTTCTGCTTACCCTTGCGGGGAAATGGTATGATGGTTAGTTAGTTAAATAAAAGACAATATCCTTATGTGTGCCGTATGGCCTCAAAACTACTGGATCGATTTCGCAAAACATTTCAAATTTTGTTGTTGGCCGTGAATATCTAAAAACTTACCATTTCAAATTTTGTTATTTTCTTTGGATTTTGGTTTTCGCTTGTGTAATTATTAGTTTGTTAAATAATATTATCAGATTGACTGAAAATGCAACGCTCTTTAGCGTTAGATGCCAATGATCTATTCACATTCATTAAAATAAATTAAAATGGGAGATCTTGCTGAAAAAGTTTATTAATAAGCCTGTAGTTATAAAATAAAAGATACAAATCAATATTGATTGATATCGAAGAAAATAAATAATTACAATTAATTGTGGATGTAAAGATGAGTTAACACCATAAATTCACTTTAATCCTAGATTACCAAAACCAACCACAGGTGCACGTTTAGAATACAGGGTGATTATTACATTAAAAATAAGTTTTATTATATCCACCATCCTCTTTCACAGTCTGCTGTAGACTAGTGCTTCCACCCACAGAACCTTCATTCTCAAAAAATCTCGTTGTTAATTTTTCACCCAAAACTGTTTTACGATATTTTTTACATACATCTAGTAGAATCAAATTTGTTTTTGTGTACGATTGCAAAACTTGAAAGTAGGAATTACCCCATTTTCCGACATACGATCAAGCTGAAGCTCGACAGATAGATTCATTATCGATCACAATGCAGTCTTTCAACTTCTTGTGTCAATCACGTACTCATTACATCCAATATTACGTAACGTTTCAGGACTTAAAAATACTTCATACAGGTTATAAAACATCACAAATCAACAATTTTTTAATTTTGTAAACAAGAAAAAAATTTAATTCCGAAACAGATATCATTAATGGTTCTTGAAAATCAACTGTGAAATTTGTTGAATTGTTAAAATTTTCTGAAACGACCCATCCTAAGTGACCAGTTCATGCACGGGAGCCCCATCGAAGCCAGCGTCAAGTTAGCCTCTAAGAAACTGGGCGTACTGTACAGGGCCAGCAGATATTACAAAACTGCTTACACTTTACAGATCGCAATTGAGCCCCACGGTCGAATTTGTCAGCTACCAAACACCTGACAAAAACCCTAGACGCTGTGCAGAAACGGGCGGTCAGTTTGATAGAGTATCCTATCTTAACAAACAGATTGCAATCTTTAGAAAACAGGCTTCGGGTTGGAATGCTGTCCTTGTTCTACGGGTATTTCAATGGAAGATGCTCCGAGGAACTAGCGTCATTGATTCCTTCAGCATCATTGCCCAGTCGGAAAACCATTTTATTCTAATAAATTTAAACACATTTGAAATTTTTCATATGAGAACGGGTCAGCTCAGCTGTCGAACAATTTGCTGGTCTCTTCCCTATTCACTCCTTTTTTTAACCAAAAAACCCTGCACACAGCATCCTCAAAGATGATATAGGCCCTAAGGGAAATTATTTTCCTTGAGTGAATATTATCTGCAAAGTATTAGAATAATATTAAAATCCCTACGATGTTCAAAATACCTAAAAAGAATTAAAATCAAAGAGGAGTGGGGAGAGGAAGGAGATGAGTTGGAAAATGTTTAAGGAAGTCCACCACTGCTCAAATAATATAAAATGCAATTTCAAGTAACTTTCCAGTTCTCATTGTGTGAAACCCTTGGTACCCGTGTTATCTTTGAGGTTTTTAAGAAAACAATGTATGTCGTGTTTAAAAACTACCATCATGTTCATATAATTCTGAGAAATACATTTAACAATGTAAGTCGTGTTTAAAAACTACCATCATTTTCATATAATTCTGAGAAATACAGTTAACAAAGTCGTGTTTAAAAACTACCATCCTGTTCACATAATTCTGAGAAATACATTTAACAATGCAAATCGTGTTTAAAATCTACCATCATCTTCATATGAATTTGAGAAATAGATTTAACAATGCAAATCGTGTCTATAAACTACCATCATGTTCATATAATTCTGAGAAATACATTTAACAATGTAAGTCGTGTTTAAAAACTACCATCATGTTCATATAATTCTGAAAAATACAGTTAACAAAGTCGTGTTTAAAAACTACCATGCTGTTCACATAATTTTGAGAAATAAATTTTACAATGTAAATCGTGTTTAAAAACTACCATCATGTTCATATGAATTTGAGAAATAGATTCAACAATGCAAATCGTTTCTATAAACTACCATCATGTTCATATAATTTTGAGAAATACATTTAACAATGTAAGTCGTGTTTAAAAACTACCATCATGTTCATATAATTCTGAGAAATACAGTTAACAAAGTCGTGTTTAAAAACTACCATCCTGTTCACATAATTCTGAGAAATACATTTAACAATGCAAATCGTGTTTAAAATCTACCATCATCTTCATATGAATTTGAGAAATAGATTTAACAATGCAAATCGTGTCTATAAACTACCATCATGTTCATATAATTCTGAGAAATACATTTAACAATGTAAGTCGTGTTTAAAAAATACCATCATGTTCATATGAATTTGAGAAATAGATTTAACAATGCAAATCGTGTCTATAAACTACCATCATGTTTATATGATTTTGAGAAATACATTAAACAATGCGAGTCGTTTTTAAAAACTACCATCCTGTTCATATAATTCTTTTTAATGCGAATTATAAGATTACTTTGAAACAGAAGTTCAGTATCATGTAAGTTTTCTTTCCGTGCTATCGTCTGTCTATTCGAAAACTGTGCCTAAGAAAGTAAATTGTGAATTATTTAAATAAATGATCTATTAATTCTTAATTTCTGTGTTACCAGATTGTTAAGTTTAATAATAATTTAAGATTTTAATTAACTGTGCAACATAATTAAGTTTTTAGCTGCCATATAGATTACATTATACAGGTGGAAATTACCTACATATAGTAAAATTTGGAAAAATAGAAAAATGGAAAAATAGATGGAAAAATTACACGTTGAAAAAAAATACACTTTTTTAAATGAAAGATGAAATAATAAACATGAAATAAAAATTTCATACGTTTTGCGTTGAATTTTGTAAGAAGGTGTTAATATATATTGAAAAAAAATCTTTCTTTATTAAAAACAATTTTTTCTGTTGAAGTTAACTTGAAGTGTAATTTTTAATTAACTAAATCCATACAGGTACTTTGAAATCAGTATTTTTTATAAAAAATAATAATAATACAATTTCAATAAAAAAGTAAAGATTTTCAAAATCCATGGATCAGCGATGAAGTGTTGTACTTATCTGATAATAAAACTGACCCCAGTCTATGGAACATAGGTAAGATATCAATTTGTTCTTTATCGTTTTTTCGTGTTCAAATATTGGTTTCTGGCGTTGAAAATACAAACAAAAATATATATACCTCAAAATTTGTCATCGCTTACGTAGGAACCTATATTAAAGGTGCTTCAATATACTTTATACAGTGTTCATTAGATGCTAGACTTAAAAAATCAACACGCCCATGGTATGAAATAGTATTGTAAAATCCCAAT
This sequence comes from Hesperophylax consimilis, assembly GCF_061612785.1. Lineage (NCBI taxonomy): Eukaryota > Metazoa > Arthropoda > Insecta > Trichoptera > Limnephilidae > Hesperophylax > Hesperophylax consimilis. Next base: position 2,237,969 of record NC_142862.1, on the reverse strand, counting down.
AAATATACAAATGGCTTCATACGTATGCAAAGTGTATTTCATATAATAATAATAGGTAATATTTTTTACATTTTTTTTGTCATGGCAATTATTAAAACGGTTATTCTGACAATAGATAGGAATATGAGTAAAAAATATTTACATTTAAAAATATATTCATTTATATCAAAAACACTGATCCTGAATATATCGTTCTTTAAAATGATTTAAAAGCTTTACTGTGTGTGTATAAGTTCCAACGCATACTTTGATAATGAGAGAGAAAGGTGACTATACAGTTTTATATTGGGTATGGTGATTGGTGATCTGAGTTTTTGAGATGATTTGTGGTTGTCTTTTTAGTTTTATTGATTGTTTTAACTTACATCGTAGTATCTCCTGACATTTTAGAAGGTTTCGTTAAATTGAAAGAGGTAAAATTGAAGCTATTCCATAATAAAATGCAACTCAGATAACTAGCGCACCGCGACTAAAATCGCTTACATGCCAATTTAACGTATTTGTAAAAATGAGTAAGTAGGAACTCATTTCAAATTTACGTAAAATTTTAGGGTATTTATGGTTTCTACAGTTTGGCATCATCGTCAAAAAATCATTTAGGTTATTTATGGTTTTTACAGTTTGGCATCATCGTCAAATAATCATTTAGGTTATTTATGGTTTCTACAGTTTGGCATCATCGCCAAATAATCATTTAGGTTATTTATAGTTTCTACAGTTTGGCATCATCGCCAAATAATCATTTTGGTTATTTATAGTTTCTACAGTTTGGCATCATCGCCAAATAATCATTTAGGTATTATTAAAATATTATCTGGCATATTATTAATTTTTCCCATATTTTTGACAGCCATCTCTTTGAATGATTTACAAAGTTATAATAAATACGAGATAGACTGAAATGACAGATAATATTTGGGTCCCAATGGTCGAGGGTTAAAGACGTTGTCCTGTAAATAACGAAAGAGAACTTAATTATTATTTTTGTTGGTAAACTAATGTTTTTAAGACAAGATTTTTTATGCATAGCACAAAGGGTAACAATTATTTTACAAGCAATAATTATTCGCCTGAAACACTCATCCACATTGAAAAATCTCCTGATAAAATCCCTTCGATTTCCGGTCGACAGCTCTGACCACTGAGCTATTGCGGCTTATCTCTTACCCGCGAAATAATTCAATATATACTAGTGTTTCATTCAACAATTACTGCTTGTTACATTTTTTTTTTTTTTTTTTGCTTGTAAAATAATTGAAAGAGAACTTGGTTTTGGTTACGGGTTGAGACCGTTATCTGATTATTTTTCTGTGTCTTTTTCTGTTTCATGTTTAGTTCAGATTTATTAGTATTATTTTCTTCTTTAATATTAATAATTAATAAATTAATAATATTTTTTTTCCTTTTGTATCTTTTTTGCTATTCTATATTCAAAACTGTTTATAATAATATGTGGCGTCGAGAATAATCCATTGAATAATTAATAATAAACCGCTCGACCTACTTAGTACCTACTCCCGAATTATGTACCTGCAGTCCAAATCACATCGTAAACAAAGCAACCTACGTACTGCAAGTACCTACTTGTCTACCAGGTGACAATACGTCACGGGCCGTCTTACACATTACGAGAACTCGCCAGAAGGAACGAGTCTGCCGCCTATGCATAATTGCCGCGTTGTCGAAGGTTCCTGAAACATACAGTCTGTGCGAGTGCCTAGGATTTAGTTGCCATCCACCTACCTACTGCTACCGTCGGCCGTGTAGTATAAATAAGCCCGACGCAGCGAGTCAGTCAGTCAGTCATCTATCAGCCGTCAGTTAAATCAACGAGTGATCACCCGCGCTCTTCTTACTAGCGCGAAGGACAACGTACCCGGCTTCGCCCGTACCATCATGGACTCTATCGGGACATCATCTTAGCGCCTTGTCCAGATCGCCGTTCCTGGCAAGCGCTACTCGGATTACAAGCGCCCTGGTTCCAGTGTCTCTGACCAGCGCTTCTTCCACGCTACCATGACCACCACGAGGACACGCAGCATCCTCACTGGTCACACCGTTCCCGTTCAACCGCCTACAAGGTCCGCCGCACCTTCGGCCGTCTCGTCAGCACTGGAGTGCCTGAAGACCTACGTTCTTCGCCAGTGCCTGACCTTCATCGAGTCCCGGTCACCAGCGCCCGGCGTCGACTCACTGACCCGCGCCTGACCAGCACATCACCGCAGCGTCCGGAGTATTTCAACTTTTGTCCTACATCATCTTCTCGTCACGGCAACTGACTCACCAATAAACACTGTGACCTTCACGACACGCCTTTTATTTTTGCCTCTACATTGATCCCCAAAAATATTTAGATGATTTGTATAGCGGCGTTTTTTGTGCAAAATCACCTCAATTTAATTTATGTTAATGATTCATATTGATAATATTATAAAGATACTAACCAAAAAATATATTTCAGATTCCAAGCGTTCAGAGGATAACCGGCGTACATAAAAGAAACTATGGATTCCAAAGAGTATCGACAACGAGGTAAATATATCTTATATTTTTTTCATTTACATGACTTGAACATTGAAGAGGAACATTGTCTGAGCATAATTTCGGCTGGCATTGACCATATGAAAACCTTACGTTACAACCCCTTAGGCAAATTTATTCGGTTCTGCGAACAAACAGCACCCGTATAGTCAATTTGTTTGCTTTTAGGAACAGCTCATATGGTCTCATGGAAATAGTTGTGTCTCCTTTACTGTCATGGTGAGAAATATAATCTAAACGGTGTTAGAAAGAAAAAAAACCAAGCTTTATATTCAAATCTAGAAGTTTCACAGAAGAATTCAAATGTGCACTCCTTCTGTGAAACCAAAGATTCCGACCGCAATTTGAGAAAAATTTATGAAACTTTCTAGTTTTTTTTTATTTATAATTTTTGTATGGAACGATAAAAAGCGATTCGACTGTAATTTTTATAACACATTTATATATTATCTAAATCGGCAGTTTTCAAGTGTACCTAGCAATACATTTAAATGTATAAAAGATCACGGAATACATATAAAATTGCTCAGGTTGCTAAACTTGCCGGAAATCGGCAGTTTCCAAGGGTACCTAGCCACACATTTAAATGTATAAAAGATCACGGAAAAAATATAAAATTGCTCAGGTTGCTAAACTTGCTGGAAATCGACAGTAAAGATCACGAATAAATATAAACTTGCTCAGGTTGCTAAACTTGCTGGAAATCGACAGTAAAGATCACGGATAAATATAAACTTGCTCAGGTTGCTAAACTTGCTGGAAATCGACAGTAAAGATCACGGATAAATATAAACTTGCTCAGGTTGCTAAACTTGCTGGAAATCGGCAGTTTCCAAGGGTACCTAGCCACACATTTACATGTATAAAAGATCACGGAATAAATATAAAATTGATCAGGTTGCTAAACTTTCTGGAAATCGGTAGTTTTCAAGGGTACCTAGCCACACATTTAAATGTATAAAAGATCACAGAATAAAAAATAAATAAAAAAAATTAAATAACTTTTGAGTAAAACCTCAAATTGTAATATTAAATTATTGAAGACAATATTTGCGATTCTTAAACGAAAATTTGAAACAGAAAAATCAGAAAAACATTCTGTCACATCTAGGACTCGAACCCAGGACCTTTGCCTTGCCGGGGCACCGCTCTAATGAGCGAGCTAATGGGACTCTATCTCCTTCGGTCATATTTAACTGTATCATACTTTGAATAAGAACTACCAATATTATCTTCATTTTTCTCACCGTTCATTTTTACCGTCAGCTATCTTTATGTATGATCGCCAGATTCAACTCGAACTAAATGCAATCTATACTGTGTCTTAGATGAATATATCTTATTTTTATTTTAACGTGCGACATCTATCCAATTTTCGTTTAGGAATCGCTAATATTGTCCTCAATAATTAAATATAAAATGGTTCAGGTTGCTAAACCTGCTAGAAAATGGCAGTTTCCAAGAGTACCTAGCAACACATTCAAATGTATAAAAGATCACGGAATAAAAATAAACTTGCTTACAGTTGTGTGCAAACATATATATTTGTAGAATTCTCCCTTTTCTCGGTTCCCAGAATATAAGGTTAAAGCGTATTAGGGACAAATCCCGCGTGTTTATGTTCATTGATTCTGTGACACTGCGAAGCTGAAACGATCTGTGAACGAATGAATTCCAAATCTCATATCATTGTCTGCACACTCAGGGATAGTCAACTTTTCTAAAAAAAACTGTAATGTACTGGTGTACTCTTTGGTTATCTTTTTAGTATGAAATAAACTTGTTATCAGAAGTATTCAATAAATGCTTTGGTTCTTCAAAGAATATTTTATTTTTGTAAGATAATTACAATGAATTTCTAGCAGGACATACGTTCGTTCAATCAGAGGATTTGAGTTATTCTAATGAGGGATGCTACTAGAAGTGAGCTCCTTACCTAGTGTTTGACTAGCATCGGCTGTACCATTCGGGTACAACCGACATGCTATCTCTGTCAAATGGTTCAAGTACCGTCATCTATGGAAAACCCTTAAAACTACGTTAACTGGATAATAATATCTAAACTAAACTACAACCAAATAAAAATTGTCCATGTGAATCTTTCTCAGATGCTTCCCGTTACAATAATAATAACAAATGTGCCTGAAAGAAGTTTAAAAAAGAAGAAGAGGAGGGACTTTAAAATACCTATCCCACTAGCAATAGAGAGATGGGTATTTTAGTTTTGTTTATACATATATGTTATCGGGAACCGAAAAAAATGCCTGCGACCAGAAAAAATATCATGTTTAGTTTAAAATTAGGGAAAATTAGATTGTTTTAAAAATACTTTCCATTTCTCATAAGTTTGTAGTATTCCCGATTTTCATGGATTTTTTATTCTGTACACATTTTTAAATCTATAAACAGAAACTAGCTCAAATATTTCATTTGATACTGGAAACAGTTTAAAATGTGATTTCCTCGAGAAGGCAGATTTTTTTTTGAGCATTTAAATTTTTTTACTGAATTTAGGTTGTATTTATAAGATCCCCTCCAACTTTTAATGCCATAGTTAACAAGGCCACAGTACACATTTTTTACAGTAATTTAATAAGCAGGTATAAAAATACTGTAGGAATTAGCAGTCTTGATATCGCGATTAAGATTTTTACGCTGAATTCACCGCATTAACATGCTTATACTGATAAATTATTGTAAAGAATAACAATGAAGCAAAAACTTAATAACAATATCAATTACGTGTCCGCCCCCGAGTTGAGCGCCCCTTACCAATATATAAACTGTAAAACAGCACCTATGGAAAATAAACCCGGCGAGAAATAAATGGAGCAATAACTAACTGTTAGCGCATTTGCCAGACGGGAACAATGAAATCGTGTATAAATTTTTTTAAACCCGTTTACTCGGAATAAATATTTTATTTTTTTCATCGGAACATCATATAAACATTAAATTACTATGACAACACCTTAACGAATAAACTTTTTTTTAAACAAACTAACTTCCTACATGTGCAATTAATTTTTACTTAAAGCGAAGCTTAATGCTAAATTACTATTTTGATTAATCTTTATAACGAATTGGTTTACATTGTAAATACCAAAAAATATGCTTTAGATAAATTTAAGGTTTTCCTATCGTTTCTCTTGAGTAGAATACAAATAAAAAAATAAATTACTCCATAAAAAATACAAAATACAATATTATAGCTAAAATTGTCTGTGACAGTTTCACTTGATCAACCTTTTTGCTTTCTTATAAAATTATTTACAAAATAAATAAAATAACGTTTTGTGCTTGATATCGAACGTTTCTAGACTCCGTTTGTCAAGCAATTTTAATGCCTATTACCTACAATATAAGGTATACCAAGAATATACACATTTTTGGCTTGTAGCTTCCTCTTAAGGCCCATGTAAATACGAATGTTAGAGGGAGCGCGCTAGTATTAAAAAACGATAATAATTAATATAAAACACGACTCGTTTGAAATAGAACACAAAACTCTCTTTTAATGCTTTAGTTGCATTTTAAGATACGCTGTGAATTTTTTCATGCGTATTAAAAATTAAATAACAGAATAAAACGTGTTTTAAATAATTTTCGGAGCTTACTTTTCAATGTTTTTCTATCGAGGGAATTTCATATAATTAACGTTTCGGCATAACACATGTATAGATATTATCTTTAAAAACATATATTTGTTTTGGAACTTAAAAACTTAAAGAGTTAACGAGAAACTTGGTATAAATCGGTAGAAATTAGGTATGCGTAAATTTTTTTCTGAAATCACAAGATTTATAAGTAGGTACTTCTTTACTAGGAAAAGTGAGTACCTATTGCTAAATAAATAAGTTTGTGAATTAACAATTACCGCCAGCTAGCGATGAAAGAGTGAAGATGTTTTGACAGTTGGGAAATTTAGCTCATTCTATAACAAGCTCCTTAAAATTATTCGTAATCTGGTTAAAAAAGGGATTGCAGGTCTTGAATTAATGAATGAATTAATAAGTTTCCTGATAAACTTTTAGTAAATGACGAATATACACGGAGAAAAATTATCATGTTAAAAAAAGTGGCAGCCTGCCAACTTCCTGATAAAATGTTAGTCAGAATATATCGAGAACACGTGTAATTTTCCTAAAGATATCATGACGGAATGTGACAATATCAGTATGTCAATGTCAATCAGTATTTGTATGAGCACGTGTACCGCCGTTTTCATAAAACATTCACTTTTCACTGATACTTTGTTGGGAACTCTTTCAATCCATTCGTTATCGGTCTGCAGTCCCATTTTTAACAGGAAAGAGAATAATTTGACAAGAAATTTAATAAATTAACAATATTTTATATCAGTAAGTTTTCTCCGTGTATTATTACAATGTAATACTTTTGCATTTCGTCATTATATATTATCAAAGCAAATTCACTTGAGCAAGTGTTCCAATATATTAGGATTAAAAGTTTATCAGGAAATGGCCTGCAATCCCGTTTTAAACTGGATTATCTATTTTAAGAGATTTCTAAATACTAATTTTTGTATCTACTAAATTATAATACTATATATTTGTATAAATTTAAAATAAGTACAAATTGCTAAAAGAAACGTCACTATCTTAATGACATTTATACTTTTAAAATTGTCTTGAGGCAGGCAATAAAAAAGTCCAAATAAATGACGATTTACATTTAAAAAAATAATTCATACTGAACCATTGAAACAGTCACCAACTTCAAATGGAAACGGAACAAACAAACAAAATTTCAGACAGTTAAAATTCAAAACGGTCGAGTTAAAACTACGCTTAGTCAATTGAAATCGGTTGAGATTCTGTTTTTCATAAATTGGAACAGATTGTGGTAACAGTTCAGAGATGCGATAAGGTGATCATTTTAATTAATAATTATATTATATTTTTTGAAATGTGCATTTCATTTGTTAAAATTTGTGAAAGATATCGTAATGTTTCATGTTTTCTAATGGTGTTCATTCGAAAATTAAATTTCTGATTGTCGTTAAAATTGAGAAAGCTTGTTCAGCTTCAGCTTCGCAAATCATTCAATTATAATATCCCGTGATTTGGCCCTGGTCTGCGCTATAAAATAAATTAAATTCTGGAGAATTCTTCTAAATTCATAAGCCCCACGCTAAGAAATAATACGCCTTTAATTTTTTTTCGTATTTTTAATGATTTTCAAATCTTCCCCATTTGGTCCATTCTAATGACTTGTTCCATCCCACGTAGTCAATTTAAAACGTAACAACTTCCTTCTTATTTACCCCACCAAATGGGATTCCTTTGTACGAGATACATCCTTATCTGGACTCCTTTATTTTAACAACTGATCGATTGTCGATGGGAAGTCTAAGGTTCCTTAGAAAAAAGAAACTTAACTTCGATTGTGACAATGTAACAATCGTACGGTCACTTCTCTGCGAAAGAAAAGTAACAATTACTATTTTTGCGAATAATAAGTGGAAACCCAGTTTGGTTATATCTATTACTAGCTGGAGCCTCCGGTGATGCCCGGGCTTTACACAAAGATTTTCGAAATGTATTATTTTTTTAGCAATGAATGATGATCAATGATCTCCAGCAATGCTTCGCTATTGTTAATGTCTTTCTCGGGCGCTTCTCTGAAGAGAAGCTTTGGACTTCCTCTACTCTGCCATTCACTACTGTATTCCATAATATTACTGTTAAAAAACTACATTACATCGGCTTTTATTCAACTCCGTATCTCATTGCAGTGCAGATATATTGCATTAAGTATTCCTCGGGCACCCCCAATTTTTTATGTCATTTAAATATCTCTAAATACCCCTGGCACTAATAACAACAAACTTTTTAATTTTCATCGATGTGTGGCGAGTACTTTTCGAGTTTTGGGAGCTCAAACATAATCAGGCAGAATTTTTATATATTAAGATGGTCCCGAACGTTCCAGACTATTTCCAAACATTCCAGAATGTTCCGGGATGTTCCGGCATATTGTGGAATGCTCTTGAATGTTCTAGAAGTTTATATGGATGGGGAATAGAGAGCTACCACACCTCATAACTCTTTAGATAGTTCCGGGACTCGTTTCTGACTTTTAGCGGCATACACATTGTACACTTACTTGTGTAATATATATTGATAATATTTTATTGGTTATTTTGTACTTAGGCGCTATTCCACACGCTCAATGCAAAACAAATGCAGCATCTAATTCGCCAATCAGCTGTGATCTTCTTACATTTAATAATATTTGTCTAAACTCGAACATCGATATTTTTCGGCTTCACTGCCCAAATTTAAAAGGAGCATCATGTCAATAATATTAACTGTTTAATGCGCATACATATACACACACTAACACATTAAAACAGAGATCTATACAGTAGTGTATACGTCACACAGTAAATATACAAACATATCACAATAAAGAAATATACATACATTATAAGTCAATACATGGAAAGATATCTTAGGTAATTTACGAGTACAATAAAAATATATAAATTTGTTTAAGACCACTTTAATTTTAATTACACTCTACCGGTTTCAGAAGCACCCTTCCTTCGTTAGGAGAATATTAAAACGTTAAGTGTTAGTTAAAATTAAGTTGGATATAATTATTAGCCTAAAACACAAATATTAATTGAAAAAAAACGCCTTTACTACAAACATTAGCGGTTAAAAATAAGCCCAAGTGGTTCCGTGCTCCTGACCGGCAATCAGAAGGTGCGGGTTCAATTCCCGTCGGCGGCATTTATTTTTTATCGGAAGATTTTTTTCAATTTATATTTGTTTTTCAGGCTAATACTTATTGCTTATATAAATTTGTTAAATAAATAAGCTATAACACTTAGGACGGGTTGTTTCACAGAATTTGAACAATTTATCAAATTTCAAGTTACGTGAAGGTTCTATTCGTATTGTGTTAATAAATCATTACTGGCCAGTTCTTTCACAAAACTGAAATAATAACAGAAGTTGAAGGAAACCTTCACATAACTTGAAAATCAACCATGAACTTTGATGAATTGTTCAAAATTCTGTGAAACAACCCATCCTTAGAGTTAGTACGATTGCGATCACGTGCGCGAAATTTGATTCCGTTCGCGTCATTTGTCTTCCGGCTATGTAAACAAGTCAGCTCCGCCAGAGTTTGCACCAAGAAGGAATAGCGAGAGTGGAAAGAATAATGTGTTTCTGCTTACATTGTTTTAAATAGATACCTGTTTACTGTTTAGGCAAGGAGATGGTGGACTATATCGCCGACTACCTGGACACCGTGGCTTCCAGGAGAGTGTTTCCAGACGTCAGGCCTGGCTTCCTTCATGCCATGCTTCCAGAGTCAGCTCCTCTGGACGGAGAACCCTGGGACCAGATCATGGCCGACGTGGATAGGGTCATTATGCCTGGGGTAACAAATGTTTTTTGATTCAAATATCATTCGGATTCATCTCTATATATCCAATTACCTGAACACCGTAGCTTTGATTGGCTTATTTTAATATCATCGGATCATTCCAATCGCAGTCCTTCCCAAACATAAAATCACGATTACCATCCTACAAATTATCCAACAATCAACCCACACTAATATCAAGCTACTTTACAATCAAGACATCTACAACCACAATACTCGGAATAACAATAAAATCCGCATTCCTCTAATACACACAAAATATGAGATAAAATCTGTTAACTATATTGCCTACACACTCTATAACTCTCTTCCAGATATGTATAAAAACAGCCGGCATTTGAAAAAATTAAAAGAAAAATAAAAGTAATGATTAAAAGAAAAAAATTAAGTACATGTAAAAACGAAAATACGTAATTCTTTTTTGTTGTTTGTTTTTGGGGTGTTATGCCGTGTTGCGCTAACTCCTTCTTTAGCCGACGTTTCGGACAGCGTTGCAGTGTCTATCATTAGGGCAGATCCGGTAGATCCGAAGATGTTCTTGTCGTTTTGAGTTTTGTCTTGTTTATATTTCTCTCCTTTTCTGCCCACTGTTTTTGTGATCGAGCATAATCTATTGCCTTTTTCCTACCTTGGATTTGGGCTTATGTGTATATCCCTGTTTGTTTTACTTAACCTCCCTTTTTCTATTTTTGTACTGTTTTGTATTTGAACCTTATAATTTTGACATCATAACACCAATGTAAAATTGTACCTTTTCAGTCCCACATATGTATTGTAAGTTCCTTCCGTCCTACAATGAGTTTTGTAACTCATCGGGATTGCTAGAGCAAGAAAAACAAATAATAAATAAATTAAATCTGTAAGATGGACTGTTGTTCTAGATTTTGACTAACGAGAACTACCATCTTCGGATTGAATAATTAGATAAAACCGTCAACAATCAGAAAAACTGAAGACATTTTAAAGAGGCTAGTCATATATCCTGAAGATGTTAGTGATAAAGGGGATGAAAGATAAATAACGAGATGGAGAATACATTTTTAAATGTCTTGATTTGACACTACAAAAAAGTCTCCAATTCACAGTTGATATATGTGAGCAGTATACAACACAATTTCATAATATCGACATTCTTAACAGTAAATAACCTTACAGGTAATATCCTTCGGAAATATCGAACCAAAGTAATGCGTATGATCACAAATTAACGCATGAGCACAAAACGTATCGAGAGCAACTCCTATCCTAATCCGATATTCCTGTTCCCTTTACATCCTTATTAGTTTTAAGGCAAAATAAACCACCAATTTCTATCCATAATTAGTATAACAAACTTTTTTGGTTCAACCTCGTATTAATGTATCTTTGTATTACAAATTAAAATTGGTTTTATTCTTACAAAATTAAGAAATTAATGTTTATTACAGTGAATAAGTTTTGAATACGGTTACGTTGTTCTAGGTAACCCATTGGCAGAGTCCTCATATGCACGCTTACTTTCCTGCCCTCAACTCATATCCATCTTTACTGGGGGATATGTTAGCCGACGCTATCAACTGTCTTGGCTTTACTTGGGTAAGTTCAAATACCAGAAGAAATCAAATACAACTAATAATTATAGAAATCAATCATTATGCTCTTTTTTCGAAATATTTGCTGTGCTTTGAATCCTTACATCTTTACATGTTTATAGCTGGACGAGATTTGTTTAGTCCATAGTCCAAAATTATCCACACTATTCGTTTTACAAGGTATTTATACTATATAGAACAAGTATATGTACATACTTGTTCTATATAGTCACCCCCCTTGTCAATGCATTTGGTCTAGTGGTCTACATGCTTGGGTATTCTTTCCAAAAAGTTTTTTTTTGGTTGGTTGTAAAGCATCCTTAGGCAACTCAAATATGAAGAAAGTCGAAGAGTCCAAGATCTGAGCTGAGGATGTTTCAGTACCCAGTACCTCAAAATCTATTCGCCATCACTGATGTCCAAAGAAGACCCTACCTCACCGATGGTAATTCTTCTATTCGCAAAAACTGTTTCTCGAGCTGAATCTTGCTGTCCGTGGTGGAGGTTGATGGTTGTCTGCTCCTTCTTCGTGCATCACACTCACCCGACCACTTTTAAACTTCTCGATCCACAAAAAACCTATATCCCCGTATGATGATAAAAGTCTGTGATGAGTTTCACTCCCTATAGCACTCACTTCACTTTCATACCCTGAAACCAGAGAAAAGGGATCACTGCTCGATATTCCTCCTTGGTGCAACTTAGTGTAACTGTTGGCGTAGCGGACGTGTTTAACTAACTAACACGCGTAATAGTCGGAAGGCAAATTACGCGATCGGGATCAAATCTAGCAAATAACATAATTAGACTTTGTTCCCTTTAGGCATCTTCTCCGGCCTGTACTGAGCTGGAGACCGTGGTAATGAACTGGCTGGGCAAAATGATTGGTCTCCCTGATGAGTTCTTGCAGCTCAGCGGAGAGAGCACTGGTGGGGGAGTTATACAGGTAAACTTCATTCTCAACCTAATTCCCGACATCTTCAAATCTTACGACCACTAAACTTGGCAAATTCCTTTGCTAGAGTTGTCAAGAATACAGTGTCACTATTGTATTATTAGTTTTCAGAAACACATTATGTAGTTCATTTCTCACTCTCCTGGCTTCCAGGTTTGGTTAACATGGCAGAAAAAAAATACCCTTTTATGGACTTTTTATTTGCATTAACCTCGCAATTGATAACGTCCAGTTTTCAGATCATGTTATTGTAATTATTACATAGTCTGTTCAAGGCATTTTATTTTGAAATTTATATGTAAATAACGCATCTGTGTGATACCTTCGCATACTAAATGAATTCATTTTTAAGTACGAAGCAGCCTAGTTAAAAAAATCTTACAAAATTCTGTTTTGAACTGTTCCTATTTCATTAATTATTGAAGACAATATTAGCGATTTCGTTAATATTGTCTTCAATGATTAAATATTACAATTTGAGGTTTTACTCAATAAAGTTATTCCGAAAAATAAATGTTCCTATTTCGTTAATTTTAATAATTTCCACAGACAACAGCCAGCGAGTCCACTCTGGTGTGCCTCTTGGCAGGCAGGACCCGGGCGATAAAGAGAATCCAGGAGTCGAACCCTGAGCTTGAAGATGCTGAGGTGAACGCTAGACTGGTAGCGTACTGCTCTGACCAGGCCCACTCCTCGGTGGAGAAGGCTGGACTGATTGGTATACCCAACAATTTTGATTTTCGATTTTATATTATTTAAGAGTTCGGTTGGCAGATTACCCCAAATCAAATCAGTTCTCGGAGAAAAATCAGATTCGTAGGGAGAGCCACGCACTTCCTTATTATTTTTGATCAAATTATCGACATGTTTTTTTAATTTCCTACAACGCTCTTACAAGGTTTTTTTCACTGAAAATACATTATATAAACGGTACACTTATAACGATCTAGACCCCGATCTGTAATGTTATAAAAAAATGCTGTACAAATTGAATAAAACATATCTGTGCTGAATGCAGTGACTCCCGTCGACTGGCTGAATATTGCTGTATCACACTTTTATCTCCATCAACTCTCTCCTCCACCGTACGAAAGAGTCCTATTTTATTTTCAATTTTTTATTTAGACACCGATCTGGCCTTTACATATAAGGATATTAAAAAAATAAAAAGAATACTAAGTAATAATAAACTAATAATCTACTATTTTTCTCTTTACTTTGGATTTGTTGCAAGTTGATTCATTTTGTTCCATTTGTTATAAAGAAAGCAATGCTTAAATTAAATATATCGACAGAGCAAGATTAATTTCCCACACGATGTTATCTCTGTGAACAAGATTTGTATATTAGATTAGTGCGAGAAGCAAACACATTAAAAAGAGCATGGAGTCTGGTCTTGGATTTATTGGGTACGCGATAATTTAACGTACAATTGACCAGGCCAGGGTTTTATAAATGTTCAAAGGATAACAAATTATTAAACATTAATACCCTTACAAATTGAAAATATCTCCCGAGTAAAAATAAATGCCGCCGATGGGAATTGAACACGCAGCCTTTTGATTGCTGGTCAGCTGCTTTAAACCACTGAGCTAGGTCAGCTTATTTTCTAGTATTCCATTCAACAATTATTACTTTCTACCTTTTATCACCTGTAAACAAGTTAAAAAAAAATTGTTAGTGCAGAATTTCGCACTAGCTGGTTTTACATCATATTTTATCTACCTTTGTTGGTGAAATATATTAGAAATAATTGTATAAAAGTTCGTTAATGATTTTCAATAAAATGGCTATTGACCACATCCACTTATCTGCAAACTACAGAATCCAAAAACTACCAAGACGTTTCGAGACGTGCGTCGTGCATAGAGTGCGAGAGAATTTGAATTAGAGTATTTAGCAGACAGTTTTTCAATTATTCCCACTACACAAAAGCCATGCAGATTGCAGCGACTTTGAACGAAAGGCGTCACGGATGTTGTATCGTTTTTCCAACCTCGAAACCGTTTGATTCCCCTTTATCATTTATTCCTATAATTTAAAGCCTTGTTCTCAATTTTAGGATCAACTGGTGTCAAGAGTTGAATTGTTTGTAAGTTCAAATTCAAATTTACCGATGTTTTTTTTACAATATAATGTGTTTGTTTCAATAGGACTTGTAAGGATGCGATACATAGAGGCTGACGAGAACTTGAGCCTCCGAGGAGAAAAGGTCAAGGAGGCTTTACAAAAGGACAGGGCCAAAGGATTAATACCTTTTTGGGTGAGTGATTTTTCAAATATTATGCCTATAAAATAAACCACTGAAGACTAGTATAATTCATCATTATAGAAGAAGATAATATTAATAAATCTTAACGAAACAACAAACAGAACAAGACACAGAAAAATAAAGAGATAACTAACTTAGGATCTCTCTCTTACTGGGACAACCTCTTTGACCTCCCGACCATGGGACCTATGTCGATCTCATATTTCTAATTTAGAATTAACAATATCATCTTGCAACAATTTTTTCTCATATTTTTGTCAGCTATCTTTTTGAATTATTACAAATTCTAAACAATTGGTTTGTTACCTAGATAGTGTATTTGATAAAAATTTCTGATTTTTATTTAGATGGGGGAAATCGAAAAAATATCAAATTAGCCTGAGGAGTTTTAGATTTTTTTTTAAGTGATTTTTTATTTTGAATTACGGTTATCTTTGTAATATGCTTGCAAAGAAAGAGGTCCTGTTTTTCATATCTTATTTGTACGAAACATTCAATATAATATTTTTCTATTCTGGTTTTGAGATAATGAGTAAAATAATTAATTTGACAATCAGATTTAAAAGCTTTTTCATCTCGACCACAGATGGTAGCAGCGAGCGCTTGATTAGTTTCCCATTGATTGCAAGGCTTTTGTCGTTGAGGAGAGGAGACCGGGGTAAATGAATATGTGTATTTTTTTATTTTTGAATTTTAAAAGAGAATATAAGCATTAACACGTTATACATATTCTGATACTATTTGAATTCCTACTGCTGCTATCATTGTCAAATCATTGTTTGTGCAGTGATGGAGGACTTACCTACTATAGCTTAGACCCATGGAGGAAAAAAAGAGATTGAACCCATGATTGAGCCCACAATGCCTGGGTGAAAAACCGAAGTTTTGGACCACTCGACTACTAACTGGTTATTTTTTGATTTGTCTCTAAAACCCTTTAGATTCTTTCAATATTGATCACCTGTTCAATATCGATGACCTTTTTAATATTGATGATCTTTTCAATATTGATGACATTTTCAATATTGATGACCTTTTCAATATTGATGACATTTTCAATATTGATGACATTTTCAATATTGATGACATTTTCAATATTGATGACATTTCCAATATTGATGACCTAAAATTTAAAATCTGAGGGTTTTCAAAAGAGATATGAAAACGATGCTAAGGAACGGCTGGCTTCGGCGTTATAAAATCTTTACAACATTTTGTTTCTGGAATATCCACGCTAACGCAAATATTGAAAATACCCATTTGTCTCTAAAAAATAAAAAAAATTCATAACTTTCAATAATTGTTAGGTAAAAAAGTGGTCTCAAAAACTAGTCTCGAACCTTAGATTCCTACCTAAAACGTACAAATGCAAATTTCTACAAAAAGTTTTCAACTCATCATCACAAAAGTAACTTTAACCAGCTGACCAAAAATGAGGCAAATAACAATTTTCTACCATTGTTTGCCTTCTCTCATTCTTCTTGAGCAAAAGCATCAGCATCGAACACCTTGACAGTATCAGTCATCAGAGCAGACCATAGACATTCAAATTAATATCTTTGGGGCAGAGACTATTCTTTCATGGACCCAAAGAGCCCTGGACAGAGCAATCGTGGATTTTGTATGAATGACATTGAAGCCAAATCAAGGGTGAAGGGAAATTGTCTGGCAGCCATCTTGTATGACTAACTTTTCAACTGACTTGTGTGCAAAGTGGTGCATAATGAACGATTATTATTTTATTTTTGTATTTACAGCTTATAATTTTTTGGTGTATTTGATGAGACAGGGAATGGAATACGTCATTAAAAAATTTACGTAGCTTTTGGCATTTTATCATGCATTCCACTTCACCCGCGGCTTCAAATTGTTCCGTCCAAGGCTTTGTAGATCCATGATAACATAGTGTTATTATGTTATGTTAAAAATTGCTAATGCTTTTTTCGCGGTAAAATGTGATAAGTACTTTTCTATGTTTTTGCTTTCATTATTCAATGTTATTAATAGTGCTAAAATTATTCTGTCGTCATAAGCAAAATGCAAGTTATACCACAACGATCACAAAACAACTAAATATGATAAAATGATTACTTTTTAGATTTCTTAATTGATTGAATTGATAGAACTTGGACTGTCCAATTAGGAAGTTACCGTTTTAGACCATTCATATTTGATAAACAGAAAGTTCTATTTAAAGTAACAAAATAAGAAATTTTAACAGAAAATAATAAACAGAAATAAGATTAAAATAAAATTACAGTCGTATAAGTACCTACCCATGTATCATAAAATGTGTTTATAATGTAGAGCTGATCGGGGCCGGCCTTGAGCCAAACAGTGCGCCTGGCGCAAGTAAAATTTGGGCGCCCCTTGTCAAAACCAATAGACGTCTAGGTAGGTGATCACTGTAATCAATAATATTCGGATGATTTTTATTATTGTGTAGCGCCGTTTTCATGAAAAATTATTCTCAGGGGCGATGTGTTAGGACTGTTCGGTATTATCAGCGCCTTGGAAATTCGGCGCCCGGAGCGGACTGCTCCAAGGGCCGGCCCTGGAGCTGATGATATTAGAAAAATCATTATATGTGAGTAGTATAAAATGATAAATTGCTACAAAAAACAAATTACTAAATAAATTTTAGAAGCAGTAATTTCGGAAAGAAAAAAAATTTTTAAGGGTAAGTACCTTTATGTTTTTTTTAATTACCAAATAGTTTATTTATAACTCAAAAGATATACGAATTAAGTGGGATAGTCAATTTATTGAATTTATTATAGTATAATTATTTTTTACAGTGAATACTCTACAAAACGTCTTACCCACATCTCCCCTAAGAAATCAAGAAGCAAGATACAAAGTACTTGTTTATTTCGATGCCGGGAATAATAATAAGCGTCTAATAAGTCAACTTCCCTCAGGGACCTATTAGCGCAGTATCCCCTGTGCTATTTACTATTGACTGTGTTGTATAGGCGAGGATTAAGGAACGAGCTGCCAGCGGTAATAGGGCGCGGGCCTCTGTCGGTTAGAGTTGGAACCTCTCAGGAAGGAGGGTCTGTTTTATTGCTGGCTTTTAGAGGTTTATGTTTTTTCTTTAGTATATTAGCTAATTTTATTCTGACAACTTTTCATTTTTATATTAAGAAGTTTGTTGAGCTTGTTTAATACTTGTTCGAATATAGTCTGGAAGGTTTGATAGAATTATTTCGCCCGCCGTGGAAGAAAAGTGGACAAAGACAACATTCTCAGTCAGTTTAAACGGTTGAATTTTTTATCAACATTATCGATGATTTGTCAACTATCAAGACCGTCCGAACCCAAGATAAAGTTGTCTAGATTATAAGTAGACAATTTTTTTTTTCGCAATTTTGAAAAAAAAGATATATTGAGCAGTGCTGGCTATATCGATAAACTAACGTCATCAGTTTAGTTTTTCGTATCTACTCTTCTATTAATGACATTAATAGCATAATAGATAATTTTTTGGTTTTTCTTTATTCATTTAAGTTTTTACGAGTTTTTCGACTACCACACTAGGCACTTGGTAGTCGAAACGGTATTGATAATTATATGTTGGTAGATGGTGGTAATAACCAACGTAGATTCGTCGATATACTAACGAGTTATTGGTCAGTGGAATTAATGCAATGACGCCCTCCACGTTTGTTAGACTTACATCGAACAGAAATAACAATTATCTGACGATTTTTTCAGTACAAGAAAGTTAGAGCATATTCTGACCGTCTAATGGAACAAAACGTTTATTGCAAATACGCGAAATATTTGTCGTTTTATATTTGTTTGTTTTATAGCTACGATGTCCGTAACCTACTTTATAGCCACGATGTCCATAATCTACTTTTATAGCAACGATGTCCATAATTTACTTTTATACCCACAATGTCCGTAATCTACGTTTATAACCACGATGTCAATAATCTACCTTTTATCTTTACTGTTCATCACTTGGAAACCTATGTCCAGATGTTCTCCAGGAGCTCACTCGAGTGATTTTAGGCATTTTATGCCGATTTTGCCAAACGTCTTGAGTGATCGCACGCCATAATATGTCATTATTGACTCGCAGAATTCGCGCATTAACGAGTTTTTTCAATTCAGATACAATATTGAGACATTATAATTACTAAATATTAAGCTTTTGTAAAAAAAAACTGTCGTCACTTCATAAGAATAAACAAAGATTGACAGCTGGTTTGACCGCCAACCAGAGGCGGATTTGCCCTTAGGCCTGTGTAGGCCCGGGCCTAGGGCGGCCAGATATTAGGGGCGGCCAATCGTGACAAAAAAGTCACAGATGATAACAAGAAATTACTTCCTAAGTACCTAAATATTCTACGTACGAAATAGCGATATGCAAGAGCGTGTTCACACACAGCACACAGCGCGCCCCCACGCCCCGCAGCCGCCCTCGCCACAAGGTCAAAAGGCCTCCCTCACCCAGTCTCTCTCGATCCGGCCCGCCACACAGCAGGTGGGCAGACGTATCCGCCGCCAAGACCTGGATAAATCTCACCCCATGAACCATGAATGATAATGGCAGGAAAATTAAAACGGTTTTGACCCTAGGAACTTACTGAAAAGTTTGGATACTCCTGGTCAATATGATGGGTACTGAGAAAGGGGCGGCTACATGGTCTGGGGCCTAGGGCGGCCAAGACTGCAAATCCGCCTCTGCCGCCAACACATTAGAGTCAACGGCTGATTAGATCTTACCTCTCATTGGGCCTACGTTTGACCAAGCCTAGTATGACTGTACTATGACTGTATATTTATCTTTATGTTTAGCTCTGTGCCTCACTGGGCACAACCGGGGCCTGCTCCTTCGACAACCTGCAGGAGATAGGGCCTATCTGCGAGGCGGAGGGCCTCTGGCTGCATATTGACGCGGCCTATGCCGGGAGTGCCTTCGTGTGTCCAGAATTCCGGTGTGTATTCATTTAAGCATATCTCTGGCTATAACCTTGAAGCCATTTAAACAAGTTCATCAGTAAATACTAAGACAGTGACAAAATAATATGTGATATCCTAGAGGTTACTCATAGGTGGCACTAGATAGTAGTTTAAAAAGTTACTCAGAGATGGCACATAGCTGTCGATAATGCAGGGACTGCGACCATGATAATACTATTGCAACCTCAAGGTCGAGACCCAGAATAATTCCTATCGCCTGCTAAATAAGCCAAGAGCTTGTTGTTTTCCATGACAAATAAAGTGTTGTTGTCCCCATAGTTTTTACAAAGAGTTTGTTAGACAAAGCCGGAGTTACAACGTAATACAATGCGATAATATTTGTGTTGGTATTCTTATGTTATTTTATCATGTTTTGTGTTTACTTTCGTTTGTAATGTTTATGAAAACTCTATCATTAAATATACACAAATAGTCTAAAAAAACTAAATTACTAGAGAACTCTTAAATATTTCAATTTATGGGGACATATTTCAAACTATATATGTATTTGACAATGTAAATTGTGCACGTTTATCTAAGTACCCAGATATACTTAAAAATATTTGCTTGGTACATGTACACGGTATCCGGAAACTCGTAGCACAAACGGAAAATCATATTGTGATTCGAATTTGTAATAGGTATAGGTATTTTTTTTAATTTGATCTTTTGTTTTTGATTAAAGAGTCGGAAGCAGGAATTTTAGGACAGTTTTTTTCAATAATCGGTATTTGAGACTCATTTGTTTATTTGTGGTATGTTAAATAGGTACATAATTATCCATGTCCTAATATAATCCTTTTGCAGTGTGTAAATATTTCCGCTTAGAATTCAATTTTAAAAATGTTAACGTATTATTAACATCTCTATTTTTATTATCTCATATTCATCGTAGTATTACTATATCTTTCTAAAATTATTTATATCATATTGTACATGTTTAACCATAGCAAAAAATAAAATACGTTAAGATAGGTAGAACGAGTTTTATAAGGACTCAGTTGATGCCACATATGACACAACGTTACTCTACCTCTATTATTATTATTATCTCTTTCTAAAACTGTTTATATCATATAGTACATGTCTAACCATAATAGAAAATAAGATACGAGTTTTATGAGGACTTAGTTGGTGCCACATATGACACAACCGCTATTGATGTTGTGTGCCAAATACGGTAATATTTGACAGGTACAAGGAAAAACCTTTTTAAAAAATAATGTCTGTACCAAAAATATTTAATGCAAGATTAACTTTTGTGAATTTTGAAACAGGCATTGGATCAAAGGTATAGAACTGGCGGACTCCATCGCATTCAACCCTTCCAAGTGGCTGATGGTGCATTTTGACTGCACCGCTCTTTGGTAAGAATATCGTAATGTCATCACAACAAAAACTAAAGCTTTCTAAAACCATAAATTATCAAATGATTTGTATTTGGTTGGTGATATTATGACGTAGGTTCCGCATACGCAGTTTCCTAGCCGCCAACGCAAACTGTTTCGGAGACCCGGAAAATCTTAGTAAAATTGAAGAGAGTGACGTCACAGCCGTCTTCCCAAGGCCGACCAGAGTCATATTACGAAACCAATGATCCAACCGAAGCTAACTCTATTGTTTGAAATAGTCATTTCAAAATATCATAAAACTTATTTTAAATATATTTTTTAAGCCAGTAAAAATTACATATCCACGTTCGAAGAATTTTTTTCCAACGAAATAAATCTTCCTAAAAGAGCCCCAAAAATCATTTGCTCAAAAGATTAATGAAAATACACTAATATTATAATGTTCTAGTCATTTGCATGTTGAAATGGAGACCTTCTTGGAACGTAACATCTAAATAAGCATCTGATTGCCTGATTTAGTTGCAAGTCCAGTCTCCTGTACGTTTTCTCCGTATTTTTTTCTGTAATTCAGTTAATGATGAATAAAAAATTATGTTTATTATTTCAGGGTTAAAAATAGTAAATCACTCCACAGCACTTTCAACGTTAATCCAATTTATCTGCAGCACGAAAATACTGGTACGTTATATATAATTATATACCTTATTTATTTTTTTATTTATCACGCATTCCTTCCACACATGGACAATGTTAAAATTCCTATTAACACTGACTGCCTGTTTATGGCTATGGTTATGCACATGGAGAAGCTTCCTTGTTAATTTATTAAAAATCTCTTCAAATTATTTGTATTTTCCTATTAAAAACGGGACTGCAGGCCTTTAACAAATGAATTAACAGATTTACTAATAAATTATCACTAAAACACGAATGCGTTTACATATTGTGATGTCGGAACTCGTGTTCATAAAAATAAATATACTCTCGCATTTCGTCATTTTATAATAACAGGATAAACGCAGATGTATTAACACGTGTTCCGATTTGGTATGAAAGCACTTATGGATTTAAATGGCCTATTATCGCCATTTTAACAAGATTTCAATAATTCGGCAATACTCATTTTTCTCAGTGGCAGAAGAAACACCGCCAAAATGTATTATACTTTGTAAAATTTGGACACAAATCAAGATCATAATTTAATAAACTTAATCTGCCACATTGAACAGTAAAACCATAATGAAATGGGGTTCGTAATAATGATTTTACAGGACTGATTCTTTATTTTTTCTGGGCTTGTAAAAATACTCGAAGCAATGACCAAGATGTAAATAATGGTCAAATTTTCAAACCAAAAACCCATGATTTTGCATTACTTATAATACAATTTAAGTACGGTTAAAATATACGGTTTAATTAACAAAGGAAAATCATAAATAATTAAATTGTTAATCAATAACTTGTAATCAATAAATGTTTTTTACAGGTCATGCTATTGATTACATGGTAAGAATTTTTTTTTCATTTTCTTGAAGTACGTAGAGCTTTTCAGCCTTTGTAGACTATACGCCACTGCTCTCTAAACTAACTAATGATTTATTTGCAAAATACATTTAAAATAACGATTTTCGATATACCGTCAACATGACATGTTCGTTTTTTTTGTGAATTCGGCGGCGTTGACATCACGCCAGGCAATGTTGGTGACAGCCTTTCGGCCGTTGTTCCCAACTTTTTGAACGTTCAATCTCAGGCCTCGATCAGCCAAGTCATTTGCTCAGTAAAGTTCAAATCACCGGTTTCCAAAAATCTTTACCTTTGATTATCTTAAATGGACCGGCCCTCTTTCACAGACAATAAAATGAAATCAAAGTTAAAATTTAGAATGTTAAATTAACATTGAAGATTTTATTGATTGTATTTATTATTAAAGGATATATTTTTTAAATACTGTAATATTAAACCAATATTTTATATTTAAAAAAAAAACTTATGTGATATGTTAAAAATAATGTGTTACCTTGACTTTAATGCACCGTGTCTTGGCATCGTCAATATTTTTCACTCTGTTGACGTTTTTTTATAGCTAGTCATTTACTGAGGCAAGTTTAATCCGCTAGTTTGGCTTCTTTAAATTAGTTGATCGCTCAGTCGTCCTTTTCGTTGGAAAGAGCGTAGTTTGTCTTTAAGCTGTGTTGATTTTGGCTCAACAGTTGATCAGTAGGATTGGGAACAACAGCCGTTAGAGCATGGATATCATGAATCATAGTTCCATAGTGACAGCCATCTTACCAGCCAAAAGCTTTTACTATGTATTAATGATGTAGTAGCCAATTGGAATGCGAGGTTTTAGATTGTTTTTTTAAATCAACAATTATGAATGTAAATATTAAAATTACACATTTTAAGTACGATTATCAGAATCAGAAAAATAAAAATTTGAAAATTTTCCACACATTTTTAGCGGTTTTATTTTTAGTTTGCGAAAATACCATATTAAGCTTCAAATCGTTCAATAAAACATTTCAGTTACCCTTATGCTATAACAGATTATGAATTTATTTTATTGTACGAATACCAAACTATCAACATATTCAATATCCGTGTTAAAATAAAATTATTTTAATGATTGCTTTTAATTAATGTATTCCAGCATTGGCAGATCCCACTTAGCAGAAGGTTCAGGGCCTTAAAACTGTGGTTTGTGTTAAGGAACTACGGAGTTAAGGGACTTCAGAAACATATTAGAGAGGTAGGTATTAAAATATTTTTTTTAAAAACCAACGATACTTGAAAAGATGTGGAATACCACAGGGAACAGTAATTATCCACATTTAAAATTTTCGTCATAAAATTAATCAATTTCAATTGAAATCGTTATTTTCATATCATAATATGCAATTACTTAAGTTAACAAGAAATTTGAACAATATTTAGTGTATTAAACTGTTATATTTTGTTTTTAGTATCTCACGGGAACCCACTTTTTAATATTCATGTACACGCTATTGAAAGAATGCAAAATAAATTTATTTATTTTCTATGTTTTAAAATAAGTGTTCCAGCAATTTTGTTGAACAACAGCGTTATTTTAAATGAAATGAAGATGCTTAAATTCTCGGACAGAAAATTTCACTGACTTAGTATTTCTATATAAAATTCTAAAGTATGCATTTGATAGTCCAGAATTACTTGCAATAAGCTTTCGGATTCCACTGCGTAAGTGTACGAACACAAAGAACGCGTGTTCCGGCTTTCAGATTACCAGCACTCAGTGCTTGAGTCCGCCGGAGAAGATAGGCGCCGAGTTGTGGACACATAGAACGCCGGTTAAATCCGCGCCATTTGCGCGGTAGCCTGATAGCAGCTGTCAGTTTTAACAAAATTTCAAGCTCGTCGGAAAAAGATTTTTTATTTTTGTAGAATTCTTTCCTGAAATTTAGAAATAAAACAATTGGTACTCATCCAATTAATAGTAGTAGAAAAAGTCATGGTGAATTTATGAATTTTATTTATTAATGAAAGATTTTTTAAATATACCTTATTTCACTCGTGACATTTGAGGTTATTATGAAATTTTCTTAGTTCGTACTTTTGTTCGTACCGTTTTCATTCATATCCTTACTGACAACATCCTTGTCGACAACATTTCTGTTGCTATGTAAACTTCTTTTATCCCAGATCGGCGATTTGTTAAAAACAGCAGCAATTAGTAAGTCGCTCATTTTGACAGGACTTGTTTATTTATGTTTTGACACTAGCTTCCAAAACAAGCTTCACTAACCGGCCGCACCGGCGAGTAGGAATTAAGAATTCATTCCGGTAAAGCTTCACGGCGCGCCAGCGCGCGGACACAAGTCTGAACCTGCCTTCACTATGTGCGTTCTCACAAGTTTAGATACAAACATTCTTATCGGCGCGCCTGCGCCAGTCGGCCGCTTACTCGCCGGCTAATCTGAAAGCCGAAACACGCGTTCTTTGTGTTCGTATACTAATGCTGGAAGTCGGGATTTAAATCAGTGCAGACATTCTGGGACTAACTACCATATGTATTTCTCATTTCCTAGAATACTTATGGAGGGAAATAAATAAAATTATACCGAGTCAGTATAGTCATTTAACAAATACTGAGGTTGTTACTGAGTCAGTTTAGTTATGAATAATAAATGCTGTATAATTTATCGATATCAATAAAAGTCCCTAAAAAGGGCGTTAATAAACAAATAATAATAACTCCGCAGTTGTTTTTATGTGACTCAATATTATATTGTATAACGTAGGTAAACATATAAAATATCTAATCGTATTTACAGGGCGTGCGACTGGCTCAGAAGTTTGAAGCTTTGGTACTGGCGGATCCTAGGTTTGAAATACCAGCTGCGCGACATTTGGGTGAGATTAATCATAAATTGATATATTATTTATAAAATTATATACATTATTATCAAAGACTTTAATAACTTAACCATAAAATTACTATACACATCTCTGGTTCGAAGTAAGGTAGAATGTAATGCATGCATTTGGTGTCCTTATTTGAACTCCCTTGGCTCACAAATCGAAAAAAGAAAAAAAATATGTAATCTCCTTTTATTGTATAAAATTGTTAATTCAAGGTTTATATATGTTTGTCACTGCAAATACCTCCAAAACATACTAGATGGAATATGTTATTTCATAACAATAACTTTTTGTTCAATTCTGTTATGGAGATAGTACATAGGCTAGGCAATGATTATTTTTAAATTTGAAAAAATTGTTCATATTAATAACGAATCATAATTTAGGCTTAATATTGCTTAATTATCCAGCAGTAATTTATTAAAATTTTCATTGTTTATTACACTATTTAAATTTTAACAATTTTTTAAAGTTAGTGTGATAATAAAAAGTTTATTGTATTTTATGCATTATTTTTCGTTCTTTTTATTTATTTAATTATTGAAGACAATATTAGCGATTCCCAAACGAAAATTTGAAACAGAAAAATCGTAAAAAGATACGGTCACATCTAGGACTTGAACACAGGATCCTCGCTTTGCCGGGGCACTGCTCTACCCACTGAACTAATGGGACCCTATCTCCTTACGTCATATTAAACTGTATCAAACTTCGAATAAGAATTACCAACATTGTTTTCATTTGAATTCGGCTGCTATCTTTGTGTATGATCGCAAGATTCAACCCGAAATAAATGCAATCTAGACAGTGTCTCAGATAAATATATCTTATTTTAATTTTAATGTGCGACATCTATTGACTTTTTCTGCAAGGCAAGTGTCCTGAGTTCAATTACCTACTGGATGTGACCGTATCTTTATCTGTTTCAAATTTTCGTTTCAAAATAATTAATAATTAAATATTACAATTTGTGGTTTTACTCATTCAGTTATTTCAAATATTTTTTAATGTTATAATTTTGTTTTTAATTTAGGGCGTTAATAATTTTCATTTATAACATTTTGATGTATTTTGTAACATCTGATATAAAGGCGATTGGTTATTTTATTTTCACTTAATATACGTATTTATTAAGGCATGGTGGTATTCCGTCTCCGTGGAGCCAATGAGCTTACTGAACGTCTTCTCAAGTCCCTGAACGCTCGCGGGAATATCCACTGCGTGCCAGCCTGCTTGCATACCAGATACGTGATTCGCTTTACTGTCACCTCTGCCAGGACTACTAATGATCACATCATTCGTGAGTATTTCTACTATGCCTTTTCTATTCTATTCAATTAATTTATGATTATTTTTCATAAACATTCTGAAATTGTTCATTTAATTCAACAAGCTTGTCTTAGGCTGCTTCATTGGTACTAAATTTGTATGTCAATATACAAATTGATTCTGTTTAACAGCAAGACTGTCTCCCCACCGGCATTAGTCGTGCAGGGTAGGAGATAAAACAATCTATGTCGGTGACAATGATAACCATCGGAAACGTAGAAATGAATGCTTTCGATGATAGTCTAGTTTTCAAACCATCCACGAATCAGTCTGAACTAATGTGTAGCAATGTGTGCATCCCTTCCGACGTGTAAATGGTTTATTCCGAGCATATATATACCACAAGAACAATAACCAACGGTCACTACAAAGTACTTTCACTACATACCACGTCAGCTCAAAGACAATTTTTCTTCCTAGCTCCTAAAATCTTTAACCTTATCCCTGAAAACCTATAAACCGTGAGTCAACCCCATTCCTTTAAAAAACAAATTACGAAATGGATCCTTACACACGGAATACATTACAACTACAATACCCATTCATTCTACACTATATCAATTTAATCACCTTTCAGACAAAACACAATATATCCTTATTCCCTAACTAAGCGGTATAGTATGTAGGTACATAATTAATTAGTGTGATCTATTTACTAATAATTTCTCAACTTTTGCATCTTCTTATAATTCTCTAACTTCTCCATCCTCTTTTTGCAACCCAAACTAGCTGTACATCATTTTTCATATTTCTCTATTTTACATTATAATAATGTATGGATTCTATGTCCGCAAACTGTAAAATTCACCCGCCATAACACAGGGTCATCCCTAGCATGGAGGGTGAAATATCACAAAAAACCACATGTACTCTCTAAATCATGTATCAAAAAAATAAATAAATAAATATTCATAAGACAGTCGGTAGGATTGATACATGACAAGTAGCCATACTCTGCTCAGGTAGAGAAATATCATAAATTTCTATCTGCCCATGGGTTATTGATTATAAAAAAAACTCCTTCACAACAAAATGTTGTCTTTATTTAAACTAACAACTCTTATAGATAGGAAAAGTGTTTGGGACGGCCTGGAGGCTAATGTCCTCTCTATTATGTCCTCAAAAATTTATCTGATTCATGAAACCTCACGAATCTTCGTACCTTGGTGTCCACCAAGGAAATGCGACCCTGTGTACTACCGACGTCTATCACTTCTAAGACCTATCTACACTAGATAAATATATCTCTTGTAGCTCAAACTATCATAATTATGGTAAAAAATGAAAGTGTTGAATGTGAAATGAACTTAAATACATGATGTTTGCAGAGGACTGGGCAGAGATCCGCACAGTGGCCAAAAATGTCCTTATCGATGAATACGGAGCAGAAGACGGCAACATTCAACCAATCAAGAAGAATAGAGTCACTCTCAAAGGTAACAAAGGATATATCTTACTACCTACATATCAAGACAAGTTGCTAAAAATTGTCGTATGATTTTTAATTTAATAAGCTAGGTAGCCACAATCAACTCTTCAGCCAAGCGAAGAAGATAGATCATTTCTCCCGCATGAAGAACTTTAATATTTTAGCTTCTCCTTCATTGTGGTGAAGTCATAATGATCAGTCACCCGATCGATTATCTGCCGTTAACTGTACTTAATTTTATGCTTACAGCTTTCTCCCGCATCTTTCCCGACCATAACACAATTTTCTACTAATACTCAATCCCCAATCTACTAATTGCACTCCCTCCCACCTAACTACACCTGATCCGTCGCATTGCAGAGACCCGGGAGCTGAACTCGGCTTTCGGCACCAGCCTGCTCTTGGCCAACAGTCCTATGAGCCCAAAGATCGTGGATGGTAGCTTTGTGGCTATCAGGGACTATGGGGGTCTGCTGAACAAGTTTGCAGACACGTTCAGCTCGCTACAAATCGAGCCTAAAGATAGTCCAGGTTGGTGTTTCTATTTTACTGTCTGTACTCCTTCCTAAAACTCCTTGCATTTAATATTGCTAAACACATTTTTGAAATTTTCATATTCATTAACATAAAATCAACTTTATCTAGGGTGTAGATAGTCAACTTAGCAGCTTTTAGTCAATGCCATTGCCAATTGTTGACATGCTAGCAAAAGTCAACTTATCACCAATAGTGTTAAATTGATAAAAAAAAACCTTTATCGCGTCAATATTAGTTCTTTGTTGTCGTGCTAGTCGTCTAGTAGAAATATGGTACAACATGTGGGCTCTTCGAACGAAATGATTCGTGTTTTATCCAACTTCCCGCGCAAAGAAATGTGTAATGGTTTTTTTTTTATTTTATAATTTACGAGCACTGGTTTTGAGCTATCATAGGATATGGTTAAAATCACTTACTGTTAATTCGTACTAATATTTCCATGCAATGAAGAAGTTTAAAATGTTCACATGTTGATGTGTCTTATAAGACCTGTGTTGCAGCCATGAGGAGGCGCATCCGTGGGATAATGACCACGGGCAAGCAGTTCTCCCTGGACTCATGCATGGACATGGTTCAGGGCATGCTGGCCTCAGCCGCAGAAGGGCAGGATCTGCCACTGATGAATGAAGAAAAGGAAGAGCAGCACACCCCACACACATCTGGAGGTATGTAAGTCCAGTCAGATCCTAGGCACGGTACTTAGACATGGTGTAGGGCATGCTGGCCTCGACTGCAGAGGAGCAGAACCTGCCGCAGATAAGTAAATAAAGCGAAGAACAGCACACCCCGAATACTTCTGGAGATATGAACGACCAGCCAGATCCTATGCACGGTACTTAGACATATTGCAAGGGATGCTGGCCCCAGCCGTAGAAGGGCGCGAGCTACCACTGATGAGTGAAGAAAAGGAAGAACAGCACACCCCGCACACGTCTGGAGGTATGTAAGTCTAGCCAGATCCTAGGCACGGTACTAAAACATGTTGTAGGTGATGCTGGCCACAGCCGTAGATGGGCACGACCTACCACCGATGAGTGAACATAAGCAAGAACAGCATACCTGCACACGTCTGAAGGTATGTAAGTCCAGTTAGATCCTAGTCATGTTATTTAGATATGGTACAGGGCATGCTGGCCTCAGCAAAAGAAAGATAGGACCTTCCGCTGATGAGTAGAAGGAAGAGCAGCATCCCGCACACGTTTGGAGGTGTAAAAATCCAGCCAGATCCTTGGCACGGTACCAGTGTTTTTGACGATTCTAAGCCGAGGACAGCATGCACGGTACCTAGACATGGTGCAGGGGATGCTGGCCTCAGCCGCAGATAGGTAGAACCTACCGCCGACGAATTCTCTAAAGATCTAAACCAAAAAAATAACGGGATAATAAAAAAAATATAAATACAGAAGAATAATTATAACTGGCAATAATAATTACCTACTGAACAAAATGTCTCTAATGAAACTTTCAGAAAGAATAATAAGCACCGACCTAACACTATTACGTAAAATACTGCATTACTAAATTGACTGTGCTGAATTGATTCAATTCTTCAACACCTGGAAAAAAATACAATAAGCAGTAATCTTTGATTAAAGTACTAGTACATATTAAATTATTTGGCGTGTTGGAAATCAGCCGACGTAGCTTAGTGGTCCAGAGCACCTGACCGGACATCAGAAGGTGCTGGTTCAATTCCGTCGGCGGCATTTATTTTACTCGGGAGATATTTTCAATTTGTATTGATATTTCAGGCGACTAATTATTGCTTATAAATTTGTTACTTTTTTTCATTTATGTTTACATTTTCCTAAATTATTTTAATTTTATGTGTAAGTATCTTATGTTTATTTATACTTATTTTTAGTATTATGTATATGGAAGTATTTACAGTGATAAAAAACTTGTAAAAACATGTTGTAAAAGCCCACTAGGGCGTGTAATAAATAAATAATAACAAAGATTGAGCACAACCTAAAATGAAGGTAGAAAGAATTTTGAATTCGGCATAGATACATATTATATGTTAATTTAGTAATGCAATAACACACGTTGATCAAGCTTCATGATTTAAACACTGGCTTTATAGGATAAACAAAAACTAACTAGCAATAACGAAATCTTCACAATCCAATTAATTAACTCATAAATACAAAACACAAGAAATAACAACTAACACATATTTTGGGAACACTAGATCTCAGGGACAAAAACATATCCAACAAGCAACTACAAATACAACATTTGGGCAAAAAATCTTCTCATACTATGGTACTAAACTCTACAACAAAATCCCACTCTCATTCAAAACTAACAACAACATTATAGCTAATAAAAAGCTGGATACAAAACATAGGAGGATCAGAAAAAGAAAATATACACCAAATACACACTGAATCCGAAACCACTCAAATGCAGTAAAAAACATGAAAGGTACATAGCTATTTCAGAAAAAACACTAAATAATATATTTATAATTTAGTACTTCATATTATCCATACTTCAAAATGTGTCTAATGTAAATGAGATCCTCAGCACGGGAGATCCCAATCACAATATCATTAAATCTGGTTGTTACAAAAAATGGAGATGAAAACAACTATTTTCATTTTTGTTGTTTGTTTTTGGGGTGTTATGCCGTGTTGCGTTAACTCCTTCAAGTAAATAAGCACAAACTCGACAACCAACAAATTACACATCTTCGGATCTATCGGATCTGCCCTGATGATGGACACTGCAACGCTGTCCGAAACGTCGGCTAAAGAAGGAGTTAGCGCAACACGGCATAACACCCCAAAAACAAACAACAAAAATGCTTTTGGCCGTGAAAATCTAAAAACTTACCTACTATTTTCATTTTTAATTAAAATATACTTTATTTTCATTATTACTTATATTTATTTTCTATGTATCATAATATCAGTAAGCACCTTATTATGAAGGTGCCCCTTTAAATAATGTATTTTCTAGACGCTAACATACTATCCTGCTATGCATGATCTAATAGCCTCCATATGCTAGTCAATAATTACTAGCTTCTGCATTGAGATATAACAAAACCAACAGTTCACACAATTTTGTAATAATTACATTCTGTTATTTTCAGGGTCTAGTCCCGGAGATAAAGTCTCCGCCAATTCTTCACAAGAGCCATCTGTGCAAGAAGATCTAAACTACCAACAGCTTTCCATCATAGATTCAAACCAACTTTCCGTTCCCTCCCAGTCCGGTCGGCATTACAGATCGCGTTCCGTCGACACAACACTTCCTGGATACACCAAAAATCAAAGCTTTGAAAAATCGGATGTAATTATTTTGCCTGAATCCCTTAAGAACTTCGAATCAACTGATGCTTCATTGAGCAAAGATGTTGACACCATAGTTTTCATCAATAATGAAAATAATGAGCTTGCAAAATTGTCCGATAGAGGTCAATGTGATGCAGAAAAGACGAATGGAAATAAAGAAACATGTAATGAAGACATTTTAGTTCGTGGTTCTGCCGCTAAGAGCGTTGTTCTCAATCCAAACGTCAACATAAAACACGCGGGAAACGACGAATCTACGCAAAACGTTGAAAATATGTTTAAAAAATGCGAAGATGATGAACGTAAATTCAATAAACTCATGCAAGAGGAAGAAATGGACATGTTTGTTCCCATTTCTGTTAGGGAAAAGAGTACGGGTGGATATATTAAACGTTTTTTTCAGCAGTTCAGCGAACAATCTTTCGATTCTGAGGGAAAAGGCGATGCAACTCCCGGCATGTCGAATGAAAAAGCTTCACCAATTAGAAAGAAAGTTGATGATATCTGTAAGAAGTGTTTGCATTACAAAGGTCAAGTCAATAATAATAAGGAATAAGATCTAAAATTCTAGTTGAAGTCAAATATAACGTCTTTTAACTAATTAGATTAATTAACTAAACATCGCCAAAATAATTACGTATCTCTCACACAAAATTTCTTCCAATTCTCTCGATGAATGCGACGTTTCCAGTTACCACCTGAAAAAAAATGCCTTGAACTATAAATTCAAGGTACTAAAACCAACGCAAATTTCATAACTTTGGACCTTTCCGTAATTTAATTTTAAGAATATTTAAATATACTAGTAAACATATATGCCATAAAGTATGTCTGCTAGTTTCCAGTTTAAAAAAATCTATGTCGCTCCATTCCTTAAAAAAAATGTTTAGTATACCTAAATACAAAATGCATGTTTAGCTTATAAAATAATATAAAGGTAATATAAAATATTTCTTGTGAGTCTAAAATGCATTGCTTATATCTTTATAATTTATTTAAAGTAAAATGAACAAATAATATAATTGTTTTAAGATTATGATTTGCAATCACATTATGCAAATGTTTTTAATAAATAGAGTTTTAAAATTTCCCAGCAACAAATTTACCTGAATTATACCAGAAATTTTAAGATATTATTTTATGTGATGTTTATGAATTGAATTTTCAGAAAAAATAATATTTTACAAATATGAATGTTGTATGTAAGGGTAGGAATTAAGTGCTTGAGATTATAAATTAGTCGTATAAATTAATATATTTTCAAAAATGTTTTAATTGTAGTGACGCAAAACGCTTCTGCGCTCTCAACTGCTGTGTTTGACTAATAAATCCTTGTAGATTATATATATATATTTAATTCAATTAATCCTAACATATTTACTATAGAAAATAATAATATAATTATAACGTTCCATTCCAAAAATGATTATAATTTACTTGTAGCGATGGTTCGGGAGGTTTAGCACGGACGACCGATAAACCGCTATGTCATTACGATAAATTCAGTCAGTTATCGATATTTGCGAGCACGGTTAACGATTGATAAGAAATGTTTTGATGGCCGATAGACAATTTTTAGCGCGGCCTCGATAGTGTCACATAAGCTTCGTTTAGCTGTCAATATACACACATTTTTTTTAATAATGTCGTTCGTTGTACAAAATTACTGGTTTATTAATAAACGGAGTCGAACTAACGAAGCTCTTAGAATTGAAAGAAGTCGTATAATTGAATCCGTTTGGGCCGATGAACCTATATTGATTCGGGCTCGGAGAAACGAAATTTGTTTACATGACAATTTTTTAATAAAGACTTTATCAACTAATTAACTCAATTTTTAGGGTCAAAAAGTAAATGCGTAATGGCAATATTTTTTCGTAGCTTTCGACGTTTGACGTTTGGGAAGTATATTTCATAACAGATGCGCCAGTGTTGCCAACGTATATCAATTTCTTAGTTATTTCCTTATCTATATTGGTCTGGCTATCAACAGCGCGACCGTGCTCGGGAAATCGGTATTAAGTCATTGGTAGCTACGCCTATCGATCCGATATTGTAAAGTTATCGCTTTCATTGTGCTAGACCCCAGAATATTAAATGTATTTTAGGAAAGTATAATTTGTTGTGTCTCCGGGTTTCTCACTATTTTTAAATAAAACTGTTCAACAAAACACTGTTTCAATGTATGTTTCAATGTTATAGATTGACAACGGGCTCCGATATCTTATCCACTCGAGTGATTTTCGGCATATAATGCCGAGTTTGCAAAACGTCTTGAGTGATCACACGCCATAATATGCCATTATTGACTCATTTTTACGATTTTTTTAATATTTTTTTCAATAATCCTAAAATATATGATAAGAGGTGAAATAAAGGTGAATTCATTGGCTATATAGAACTATAATCAGTTTATTTATCTCCGTATTAAAATTCAGACGTATGATTTATTGAAATGAGGGCGAGAATTCAAAGATTCAACTCATATTCCAGTTATTGACTCGAACACTCGAGTGGTTAATTAGCAGAAGGTTTGAATTATATGTACACTGACCTAAAGGTTTCTACCTTATTTAATATACTCTCCGTATCTACAATACTCATCAGCTAAACGCCATCTATGGGTGGGCTCTTACACTAATATCTAGGATATTACAGTTTGTAAGAATCTTGTTCTCGTAAAAAATTTCAAACAACTTAACCGCAGTATTGGATCATTTTCCCTAAGTACCTAGTAGACGCGAAGCTGATAAGATTCTATATTCTTAAAATTGTATTTATAAAATTATATTCATAAAATGTATTGTTCTCTATTGCAAATTATATTCCAAATTATATCATGTATGTGTAGTGTAGATAGGTGGAACTGTTTTTGTTAATTATGGCTAGCTGAAATAAATGGCATCAATTAAAATACAATGATTTGTTTTATCTCATTATACCCCTATCAATGATTATACCACTTTCCCGCAAAGAAGATGGAACTCCAAACGACACAAATTCCATTCTTAGGGGTAAACGTAACGTACGTTATAATCTACGCGTTCATAGATGGCGTTAATTGAATTATTATATGAAAAAACACATTTTGAAAGTTATGCCTTATAATATCAAGACGAATTATTTGTTGGGAACATACGCAATATGAATATGTACCTACCGGTGATTCAATCAAATGTTGTATTTGTATGTCTTTTTATACGGACAAAACTATTTATTAATATTCATATTGCGTATGTACGGGCGCAAACAAGTAATTCATCTTAGTATTTTAAAGTATAACTTGGAAATGTGTATTTTAATAAAATATTTCAATTAACGCCATCTATGGACATGTAGATTATAACATACGTTACTTTTACTCCGACTGTTGACCAAGATACAGAGTAATTGAGGCCGTCATATATAGGCTGTCCGGGGGTAAAGTGGGCTAACTTTGGGGGGGTGACGGCAGTACAAGTAAAAAAAGATTGATTCGAAAACTTTTTCGAAATTCCAACGTTTTAAGGTAGTTTTTAGGTTAAAAAAAAGTTTAATTGTTAGTACGGGAAAATAAAGATTCCTCTAAGGAAAAATATTTTTGTATTGGAAATAAACATTATTTTTTTAACTTTTACCTTCATGTAGAATCACCTCCCGAAGTTAGCGCACTTTACCCCCGGACACCCTGTATTTTCCTTGCACTCTCTATTACCTAAAAACTAACTGTTATACTCGGTGTCCGAAAATCAAGAACTGGTGAATTTAAATCATATCTGGAGTTGATTTTTTGGTTTAATTTTTTTTTTGTTTTTCGAGTAAATGGAGTGCTCAAATATCAGATTTGTTTTCAAAGTGATATAGATTGACCGGTTTCCCGCTTATACCACGAGTTTCAGGACAACGTGTATAATGGTGGAAATTATGTTTCAAGTAGAAATTAATAACAAGTGACATATATTTCAATTACATATTGCAGTTTTGTAGTGTATACCTTCTCCGGAATACTGTACTTAAATTTTTGTAAAAACGTTCGGCAATATTGTAGTGATGTTCGCCGTTTATTGGTTCATATTATTTATGCGTTCAATTGGTTCATTTTGTTCTCTTATTGAGTGATAGCAACTGTGTTGTGTGTCATTTCTTTATTGGTTTTTATTGTTTTTAATAAACACGCTACGATATGCCGAAAGATGTAGAGAGAGAAATGAGGATAATGCTGTATAATTTCTAAGGAAGGATGTGAAGATTATTCCACTGGTTTCAAAAATTATGTGCAAGAAACAATTATTTTATATTCCGTGTGGGGGTGTTTTTCAAATGTGGATTTGAGTGAAGTGAACCCATTTGTTTTGTGTGCGTTACCAATGGCGAAATAATATTATGCCGGGAGACAGTGGAACTAAGTCATCATTTAAGAGTGGACGATAATCTCAAAATCGCCCTGGTGTAAGACCACCGTTCAGAAACCGTTTTAAACATTCCTTGAAATAGCTTTAACTGTATTTGGTAACCATATCTGAATGTTGTTGACCTGAAGAAAGTAAGGAGGAAAAGTGGAGAGGGGTATACTATAACCTGAACGATTGTTCATCTAAAATGTTTTGTGTTGGTTAATCTGTGGTTTCGAGGGAACCATTGTTTTTTTTATTATTATTAATAGTTCATTTTATTAAATATATTTCTTTCTATTTGTTTATTTAAATGTAATAATGTTAAATGTCCTGAGGCATTTGGGGTGTTGAGGGCTTACAAAAGTGGTGGAGCGAAAGAAGAAGAGGAAATTTAGAAAGACTATGACTTTTTTTAATTTTTTTTTTTTTGTAGTGAATACCTCACAAGAGTCCCAACTGCTCCCGTCTGGAGCCAGTGAGACTATGGCATCCCCAATTGGGGGATGTTGTGAGGCTGAAGGTAAGTGGGGAAGGGAAAGAGGAAGGTGGGGAAGTACCTGGCCTTTCAGATCTAGTCACTAAACACGGCTAAAGCCATTTGGAGCAACGTTTCAACTCTGAATGGTGGTCTTACACCAGGGCGATACTGGTAGTATCTTCCACTCTGTAACGTGCTGCAAATATACTATATATTATACTATATATTATTTTAATTAATTAATTGTGAAATAACACAAATTAATCAAATAAAAATTATTTGCGCACGCCGGGTTCGAACCCGCGACCTTCGGAATGGCAGTCCAATGCGTTACCACTGGACTATGCCGGCCGTCATGACTATTCAGACGCAGTCATTTTTTTACGTTAGCTCCACATAGTAGGACTATTTCATCGTTGGTGATGCTGTGTGGAGGGTATTTGTTGGCACCTTTCCTTCTGGAGAGTGTGAGTATGTGGTGTGGATAGGAATCTGAGGATCAGTGTGTCCAGGAGTGACGGATCTATTTATGCATCCCTTGCACTGCAGTGCAAGGCTATGGGTCGAGATAGTCCTGCTGGAAGGGTCAAAAGATTCCCTCGGCCAGATTCCCAAACCGGCCCGCAATGCAGTCGGCGGGAACACACATCCGCCGCCAAGACCTAGAAAAACCTCACCTCATGAACCTGGGCAATCTTACTAAGTCGCCAAACGTAGCAAATCACTATGGCAGAGGTGTTGGTTACCCAATTAATGGTTCCCTGGGCAGCAGACCCACACCCACCTCCCTAATTGCCATTTCAAACAACGATTCGATTCTAAATTAAACAAATATTTTCCATTCTAGAACAAGTTGGACGTTGGTATTCGAATGGTAAAATGTACCTGAAAAGTTTTAAGAATTAGGGTTTGGTTGGTTACCAATAATTATCGATGGTTAGTACTTTCCTATAATTAATCGAGTCTCTCCAAACCTTCGAAAGGCGGAGTAATTCTATCTAATAAAATACTTACTATGAAGATTCCCAACTCATATTGATAAATTACTGGCGTTATACCAAGTAAACCAGCGATCAATATAACCTTTTTGTTTATGTTGTTTAAAATGTGTTTTTTTATTTGTTCCACGTTTCCCACGTATTTTTTACATTCACATGAAAGCGAAATGCACGTGAAAGGTACAAATCACGTAATTGATGCGTTTACGATTATATTTGTCTCGTGGAATCCTTTCATACGGAGGTTAAATCACAAACTCAGTGCTAACTTTCAGCTGGTTTCCGGAAATATAAAAAATATTGATTTCCGAAAATCTGTTATTAGACACACTTATTCAAAATGTTGGCATGAAATAGATAAACTTTAAATTAACCGCGAAACATTTAATTCACCGAATCGAAGTCATTCCGTACGTTATATTTAATATTTTAAATTAAGGGCAAAAACATGGAGGTGTTTTTAAAATAAGCTATAAAGGAATCCGAATTATGCAAGGTGTCCGGGGGTAAAGTGCACTAACTTCTAGAGGTGATTCTACATGATGGTAGAAGTAAAAAAGATAAATATTTTTTTTTCCCATACTAAAATGTTTTTCCATAGAAGAATATTTATTTTCCCATGTAAACAATTTTACCTAAAAACTACCCTAAATCGTTGCAATTTAAAAAAAAGTTTTCCGTTTTTTCTACTTGTAAAATCGTGTAAAATCACCCGCCGAAGTTAGTGCACTTTACTCCGAACATCTTGTATGTTAAAAATGTGTGTCGTGTGACAGCAAATACTTTTAATCTACACTATTTTTAACATCGAGAATTATTAATGATGTATTATTCATTGAATTAGAAGATAATACTAATAAATATAAACGAAATATGAAACAGAACAAGACACAGTAAAATAAAATTAAATACTTAGTAGGTGTGCCGGGGTTCATGAGGTGAGGTTTGTCAAGGGCTTGGCGGATGCGTTTGCTCACCTACTGAGTGGCGGGCTGAATCGGGAGAGATTGGTTGAGGGAGACCTTTTGACCACTCCAGCCGGATTCTCTCGATCCATTGCCTTGCACCGCTGTGGGAGGGATGGATTCATAAATGGCCATTACTCCTGAATACATTGACCTCAGATTTCTACCCACCCATCATACCCTTTTCGTTCCTAGAACTTCCTATCCGTTCTAACAAATCCTAACAGATACTAACAGATCCTGGCAGATCCTACCAGATCCTAACAGAACCTAACAGAACTTAACAGATCCTAACAGATCTATAATTTGTTTTACAGCTGAAAGTTTTGTCTTTATATTCATTTTTCTATGTTCTGTAAAAAACCCAATCGGGCGTAATAACGGTTTGCTAATTACTATAATGCTTTACAACAAACTGTTCGTGTTTCGTTTATAATTATGTTAACAAACTTACTATAACTACTTTATTTTATTACCATAATAAACTTATCAAACTCCATTATACAACTTTTGATTATATCTTTCATACTCATCGTGTGCACCTTTATACGCTGTATTAATTTAGCTGTTCTATAAAACACCCAATCTGGCGTAGTAAAGTTTTGCTAAATACAAATTTTTCATGTTTATTTTTATAAACATCAACAAAATGACTGCCCATTGCTCTGTAACTACTTTTACAGTTCCTTAAGTACTTATTTTGCACTCGAGTCATTTATATACAATTATTTCAAACTCCTTTGTACAACAGAGCTCTCTATTTATTATTGGATAATTTGTATAGCGCCGCTTTTGTGAGATATCACCTCAGGGGCGCTTTACAGTTGATGCAGGTATTACAGAAAATATAAATATTACAAAAATAGAGTGAAGTTAAGTTAAGTAAAATGAAGTATAGGAACAGGTGACACGAAGATAGAAGATGGAGACTCTGCAGCAAGAATCCTAGGTGGTGAAGAAACTGGGCCAGCCGCTGCAGCGAAAGAGTCCACCGCGTCCACCAACAGTGCCAGCACGAGGTTCGTCATCCGTCCAGGTATGTGTCTGCTGCTAATAAAGCGCTGACACACTATCCTCTCACAGATACCAGACCTTGGCAGCACCGCTGTGACGTTCTACGAAGATAGAAGATGGAGGCTCTGCAGCAAGAATCCTAAGTGGTGAAGGATCTGGACCAGCTGCTGCAGTAAGAGAGTCCACCGCGTCCAACAACAGCGTCCAGGTATGTATCTGCTGCTAATAAAGCGCTGACACCTCACATAGATAAGAGAACCTGGCAGCACCGCTGTGACGTTCGGCAAGTCCATCATTTATCTCCATGTAATCCTGTTCCTGGTAATTGTTGAAGTGGTGCATTCTGTCCGCAATAAAAAGCAACGGATGGGGTAATAGATTACCCTGGGCTTAGTAAAAAAAAATTTGCAGGGTCCAAGCTTGCCCAGTTTCCGAGAATTTTGTTGAAAACATCTGGAGTGCATTTACCGATCGCCGTTCGTTTCGAATGTCCAGTATTTTTGAGCAAATTTCCGATTATTTATTCACTTTTAAAACACTGCACTCAAATCACATATTATAAAGTTCTAAAAATTATTAAGTTTATTTTTATTTAAGTTCAAATGTTGATTGATTGATTTTAAAAATAATTTCAAAGGGATGTTGCCTCATTTTCCTTGAAAATACTAAAAAAAAACACAAAGCGGTTGGAGGAAGCGTTAGGACGCGTCCTGCTGCCACGAAGGGCGCTATACTTATCTCTATGTCAGTGTAGTATTTTGTGTTTACTACACTTTTACTGAAGCTCAAAGCTCGTTATGTGATTGAAACTACGGTGGTTCGTATTCAGATTTATTACGATAAAATGCTATTACAACCGAGCTGTACAATCTTAGTTTGGTAACGTGTGCAGGGTAAATTTCCGTCTCGCGGCTGGCTCCGCGCAGCGCTCGTTGTTTACGCGACTAGATCGGAACCGCTCGGCCTTTCCGAGCGGTTCCGATCCGCCTGTTCAGTGTTGCTCTACACTGCAGTCAGCCTGTATTGTACCTGATTATAATGTTTATACTCAATTTATTATCTACTATACACATATTATACTCCTAAACAGAGATGTGCAAAATCGGTACCCAAAACCATTTGAAATGCAAAATGGAAATGGGTCAAAACTTTTCCATTTGAAAATGCAAAATGCAAAATGGTTTTTAGAAAAGCATTTCAAATGCAAAATGCAAAATACCTATTTTCAAAATGCATTGAATATGCAAAATGGTTTCTCATGTCAAACAATTAAAATAATTATACAATTTTTTCATTTAATAATGGACATAAATGTAGAACAAACATATTACATGATGGTAAATCCAAAAACACCACGACTACAAATTATGAAACCACAAAAAAATTGCGCGGTACTAATGTTGCTAACGTAAAAACATAGAAACTGCTATCTAACATTTAATATTACAGCGTCATGGCCCCATGTTCAGTATTTTTTGTAATAGTATCACTCAATTGCCAGGGCTCCTACCAGGGAGCAACTTGACAAATGTAAATTATCTCTCATAGCGAGGTTGAGGACCGACTATTTGGGGCTTATGAAAAAAAGATGAGTGGAGATAGTAGGAAGAATGTTGCGAAAGCATTTAAACTGGAAAATGCATTAAGAAAAGCATTTAAAATGCAAAATGCAAAATGGTTTTTAGAAAAGCATTCAAAATGCAAAATGGAAAATACCCATTTTGCATTTTGCATTTCCATTTGAAATGGATTTATTTGAAATAAAGCACATCTCTGCTCCTAAACAACTCAGCTATTACAATGTATACACGTAAATAGCTTTGAGGAAGTGAATAAATAAATAATTAGATAAATTTCTAAGATTGTAACAAAAAAACCCAAAATCATGTAGCAACGAAACTAGGTGTTTAATGTTTTCAAAAAATTAGAAGGCACGAATTAGTGACACATTGACTGAAAAAACTGCATACAAAGGATACCACGCGTCCAAAGCGACACTCTCGTGGAAAGCTGACACTGTTCTTGAATCAGATAGAATACAGTACCAGCCCAATAGCTCGTTAGAGATAATAAAAAACTCTTCTTTATGTTAAGGTCAATGCTCACAATGAACAGATTTACAATACTGAACGTAACCCTTCGGCTTCCATTTCTAAATATTTATTTAAATTTGACTTTTGTTTTTCGGTGATAATTTATTGTTTTAATCTAAATCTTGGAAGCGGAAATTAACC
Source organism: Hesperophylax consimilis (assembly GCF_061612785.1). NCBI lineage: Eukaryota > Metazoa > Arthropoda > Insecta > Trichoptera > Limnephilidae > Hesperophylax > Hesperophylax consimilis. Next base: position 2,195,816 of record NC_142862.1, on the reverse strand, counting down.
TACTTCTTGACTTCCGATCGAGCTGAAACTTGTCAGATAGACTCGTTTTTGATGAAAATGCATTTTATCAAATTTTGGTGGTAATCACGTACACACACGCGAAAATATGCGCATTTATCTGAAATCGGGTGACATTACAGCAGTTGATATACGAAATAAATTCCGGTCCTACCCGATCGGCCTTTGGCAAGCTTAAGAAACTCAGGTAAGAAGATTGAAGAAAAATGTGGTCAGAGCTGTCGACCGGAAATCGAAAGGACACGTGTTCAAGTCCCCTTGGCGTCATGTATCTTTTATCAGGAGATTTTTCAATGTGGATGAGTGTTTCAGGCTAATAATTATTGCTTATAAAATAATTGTTGCCCTTTGTGCTATGCATAAAAAATCTTGTCTTAAACATTAGGTTACCAAAAAATTAATAATTAATATTTGACAAGTTCTAGTATCTTCACCAAAAATGTAGACAATTTGTCTCGACGCCATCTAGTGAGAGAGTTAGCACTTACAATGCCTTTCTCATATAAAATAAAGTTGGTTGTTTCAGGTGAAAAAATGTAACAAGCGGTAATTGTTAAATGAAACACTAGTATATATTGAATTATTTCGCGGATAAGAGATAAGCCGCCATAGCTCAGTGGCAGAGCTGTCGACCGGAAATCGAAAGGACACGGGTTCAAGTCCCGTTGGCGTCATATATCTTTTATCAGGAGATTTTTCAATGTGGATGAGTGTTTCAGGCTAATAATTATTGCTTATAAAATAATTGTTACCCTTTGTGCTATGCATAAAAAATCTTGTCTTAAACATTAGTTTACCAAAAAAATAATAAAAAATAAAGTCTTTGAGAATTTCAACATTTCAACTATAAAGTCGATTTTATTTGAATCTATGGAATATTAATAATAAACTGCCGAACTGTGAGCTCAGGCGTCACTAAATTAGCACTATAGCCTTTCTGTCAACTCAATTTTGTTAAGTCACAGCGACATTTTAATAATATTCATGCTATCTGGCTTTGAAATATTAAATGCAAGGCAGCATTTTTTACATTAACTCCACATGGGAGGCCCTCAGGAAAATAGTTTCCCTCAGTTATCTTTGAGATGCTGTATAGTGAGTCTTTTTGAGGAGATGAATGACTGGACATGCGTCTTGAAGAGACCCATATTGTGAGAGGGAGGAAACACAGAGGCTGTCAAATCATTCTACAGCCGCGCTGTTTAACTTAATAACGAGTCGTGAAAACGGGCCGTTCTCATGTGACAAATGTCAACTGTAAGCAAATGTTGAGCGCGAGTTCGACATATCAATGACGCTAGCTCCCCGCAGTATTTTGATTGAAAGACCGGTAGAACGAGGAGATAATTTCCACCTGACGCCATCTTCTAACCTATACTACATCCATATCAAATTTTAGAACTTAAAATGATTGTGTTAAACAATAAAATTCGGACCGAAAATCTGCAATGCGAGAGTTTTTGATGAGAAAAATAAATTTGAATCATAAAGACAATATTAGCGCCTCTCAAATAAAGATTTGAAACAATAAATAAGAAAAAATATTCAGTTACATCTACATTAGTAAAAAAATCAATAGATGTCGCACATTAAAATAAAAATAGAAATATTTATCCAAGACACTATCTGGATTGTATTTAGTTCGAGAAGAATCTTGCAATCGTATGATTATGTATATAAAGATAGCAGCCGATAATATTTGCGTTAAGAGAACGAAGATGATGTTGGTAGTTCTTGGTCGAAGTATAAAACGGTCTTCACTAATATTGTCTTCAATGATTATATTACAACGTAGACTTGTAAAAAAATCAATAGATGTCGCACATTAAAATAAAAATGCATTTATTTATCAAAGACACTATCTGGATTGTATTTAGTTCGAGAAGAATCTTTCAATCATACATGAACATAGCAGACAATAAAATATGTCTTAGTAAAATGCAGATGATGTTGGTAGTTCTTAATCTAAGTATGATACAGTTATAATGCTGAGTTCCTGGGTCTTTCCGTTTCAAATTTTCAAACGGAAAATATTACACTTTGAGATTTTACTCTTTAAGTTATTCCAAAAAAAAACAAAGATGTCTGCTGCCGTAAAGACTTTTTTTAATATTATTTCCAAATAATGTAAAATGTTGCAATGTTTTCGTTTCTTATTGTGGTTTTGGTCATTAGGTCTGATTGGCTTGGTAATCTAGTAAGCACAAATGTTAACAGTTGGATTGGAAAGGGTTAACACGCCACAAGTCTCTACTTCGACAACAATTGGCGTCGATTCAACCGTGAAATTGTTCGACCGAACCGTTTCACAGCCGTAGTGCCAGACACAGACACCTCAGCTGTTTATCCACAACACTTTTCCAATAACAACTAACAACCAATAACAACTTACAACAACTGACAACAGAACTGTAAACTGAAAGGTGTAAATGAATTCAATTTTAAAATGGGGGCCAGCTAGGGTTGCCAGCTCCCGTTTTATGAATTAGAGGATTTGATACGATTAAATAAAGGACATATGATGAAAATAAAGGACATCAATATTTTTTTAATAAAATGCTCTTATGGTATCAGTAGTTGCATTTATTAATAAAAAAAACAATGTGAATACACAATGTTAATCGAAGCCAAGTAGGTAGTACGACCTTAATTATTCATTTTGCATTTAAAGTAATAAATAAAGTTAATACTTGGTATTACTTTTGGCTGCTCTAAGAGCTTCTTCGTTTGCTATAATGAAATTATAATTTTTTTTGCATTTCATGTTGAAGTTCGACTTTATTTGTAGTTCTGCTTTTACAGTATCAATATTTAACTTATTTCGGTTTTTGGTCCACGTATTCGTACACAAGGAAACAATCCTTTCGGATTAAGCATTAGAAACGGGGATGGAAAATACGTATTGTATTATTTTTAGCAGATTCTTGTTTTCATCCGTAGATTCGAATTTCAAGAATATTTTCACATTTATTATCGTCTATAATTTTCGTCAGGAGAGGCTTTAATATACAGAACTCTTCATACAATGCATCAATTTACGCTGATTCATTTATTTTTGCCAAATTAAACGATAAAGTATTGTCCTCTATTGAAGATTTTAAATTAGAGGACAAGATCAATTTTTGGGTCTGAAATAGAGGACGTCCTTTAAAATAAAGGACGTCTGGCAACCCTAGGGCCAGCACAGGCAAAGTATCCAGTGAGGCCCACATAAAGTGTTTGAAAATGCATAATATTATTTTATCAATAAAAAAAACGTTGACAATGACTCACGGTAAAGGTTCGAAGGACTTATTATCTATCAATTAAATCTCACAGAAACACTATAATATTTAAAAACAGAAAACGAAAAATACTCTCGTCCAGGCCGTCGCAAAGTGGCAGGGCGCGCCCCTACACCATACATGGAGAATTTCCCTCAAGCCACCGTTACAAAGTGTTAAATAGATTCCTAATTATTATTGGCAATAATTTGCCTAAAATTTCCATACAAATTTAAAATATCGCCCGAGTAAAAATAAATATTTACATGTGATAAAATATAATAAGCAATAATTATTCGTTGAAATTATTGCTTATTATATTATATTGAATATTGAATTATTTGGCGGATTGGGAATAAGCCGAAGTAGCTTAGTGATTCAGAGCACCTGATCGGCAATCAGAAGGTGCGGGTTCAATTCACGTTTGCGGCATTTATTTTTAATCGGGAGATATTTTTAATTTGTATGGATGTTTCAAGCTAGTAATTATTGCTTATAATAATTTGTTATCCTTTGTGCTATGCATAAAAAATGTAGTTTATCATTAAAAAAATCCAAATTATATGCATTTCATTTTCTATATTCAATTTTATATCTTGTATTTCATTTATATTATACATGGTTTTCCAATAAGAGGTGTTATTTTGAATAGCCCGCTATTTCGGTAGATGTTACTTTTGAAGCTGTAATTTTTTGACATTTGACAAGTAGAAACTACGTTATTAATAAAAATGGAATAATACACGCTTCAACAACGCATTGAAATTATTAAAATTCACTTGAGTGAATCAAATGCAAATGTTCTTGAGTGATGATGCCCGTTTCCACCTCGGTGGCTTCGTCAACAAGCAAAATTGTCACATATGGGGCTCGGAAAACCCAAGAGTTATTGTTGAAAAGCCTCTCTATCCTGAACGTCTGACTGTTTGGTGCGGTTTATGGTCCGGCGGAGTCATTGAACCATACTTTTTTGAAAATGAGGCTGGAGCAACAGTTTCGGTGAATGGATTGCGCTGTCGAGAGATGATTAATGATTTTTCATGGCCAGAATTGGATGGTATTAATCTGAACAACGTTTACTTTCAACATTCGGTGCTACGTGCCACACAAGCAAAGAAACCATTGATCTTTTACGATCGAATATCAAAATAACACCTCTCATTGGAAAATCCTGTATATGCTCTTATATGGCAGACAGAGTATTACACTCACCGCTCTGTTCGTAAGAAATAAACAAACATTTTTATCATTAACTAGCTTACTATCCACGCCGTATCTGCATAGAAGAAGGCGGAGAGATGGACCGTCACACTTCTTGCTTCATTCGTACATAGGTTCATACAAAATATAATATTATTCTTACCATAGAATTTTTGCTCAGGTTATGTTGTATTATGTAGTGTTTTTTTTAATACTTCATTCAGGCAATGCCTACTATCATCAGAAAAAACTGTGAGTCCTCAGTTGGGTTGTTGGTTAGTTGGAATGATTTCACCCGCTGATTGTTCGGCGATAGTGTTTTGTGTGGACCTCTGTAGAAGTGAAACCATTTGTCCCGACACTGGGACGTGTGAACTTAACATCCAATTGAAAAAAAAACAAAATCATCGAGCCTGCCGTTGGGGCAGGGCAGAATGACTCTCGGAAACCGACAAGAGCCGAGCTGCCCAGAACGCTGCGAGCATCGAGAAGGAATCACTTCAAAGTAGCTGCATAGTTTGTGGCAAAGGGTCAAAGGAATGTGTGAAATGATTTGTGACCGATACTATATTCGTTTTCCTTTTTTATTAATGGGCAAATAAATGCTTGGCGAAGGGAACTTTTTTTATTATTAACGCAGATGGAGTTTTCAAACGTAAATACTAATAATAGTAATATCACAGTAAAACAGAGTGCAAGGTATCAGTATCGTCCTGGGTATCGATTCTTCAATCCAGGTCGCTCGCGATCGTCTTCAAAAATAGATACATTGCTCGACATTCTTATTCTTGAGTCTCGTTGATGGTATATACGAATAGCTGCCCAAAATTTCACTGTGGTAAATGATGGTGCAGAGTCCCCATACACATGAGTCCAACTCATCTTTGATTTAGGTAGGCGTATAGCCTTTCAAAAACAAAAATTTTGTAACAATTCGATCCTAATTTTTTTCCATTTTCACAAAAACACACACATCGACTCACTCAAACGACTGTCAACTAAAAACTTTGCCTCCAAAATGGCCGAAACTTTGGTGAGTAACTATCAAAAAATGCACAACTACATTCACTAGCTTTTATTGACGATTACCGCCATCTTTGCGTTGAGGTCGGAAACTTTTCAGACCACCCTCGTACTTACATATACTAAAAGTCGTTCCACTCGAACAACGAGTGGGTCGAACCAAACGTTGTTCGAGTGGAATGACTTCGTCGTATTCAGTATTGAAACGTTGATTGAAATGGTGACCAGATCTGTTTAGCCAGGTATTTCCTCACCTTCCTCTTCCTCACCTCCTAATCACCCTTCTACCTTCAGCCTCGCAAAATACCTCAATTTTGGATATAATTATAATAAACCTCCGGAAATAGTGATAATGTCACGATAATTGATTTAATTCACTTTATTTTGCCATTTTGACTGCTTTATTTAAGAATTTATTTGCTCGTTGGGAGCGGCTTGGTGCGTTGTGCGGGCATCATATGGACATAGCAATACAATCGAATATTATGGCTCGGTTAATTTGAAGGATACTAGGTTTAACCTTAAAAAGAAATGACGTCTATTCTTCATCCAAGATCCAACTAAAGCTGTGGAGTGACTTTTCTTTATATATATTATGTAGTTACTCGAGTGGTTCTCAGATCCAACCTCTGAAGAAATATAACAATTTTCTACCTGAGATCACTTAAACAATGGCAGATAATTTAAACCATTAGTGTTTTTTACACTTCAAACTATCATCTTTAATTGAATGGATCATTTCTCTTTTATTTCCTCAGAAGCAATTTGATTTTTTTTTCTCTATCCAATGAACTTTAATATCTCACTTTAGCAGTTTTATTTATTTGTTTAATTGATAGTAATAATTTCACTATAATTTATATTTTAATCAACGTGTGAATATAATTCCCTGGGGATTCGTATAGCTTGGTATTCTTTCTGAGTTTTTTTTTTATTTTGGTTTGTAGGCGCTGCAAATGTTGTCATCAATACGAGATGTTTTAATATTGCTATCAATACGAGATGTTGTCATGTTGTCAGCAATACAAGATGTTGTCACGTTATAATCAATACGAGATGTTGTCATCAATACGAGATGTTGTCAAAAATACGAGATGTTGTCATCAGTACGAGATTTTGTCATCAATACGAGATCTTGTCACCAATTCGAGATGTTGTCAACAATACGAGATGTTGTCATGTCGTCATCAATACGAGATGTTGTCATGTTGTCATCAATACGAGATGTTGTCACGTTGTTATCAATACGAGATGTTGTTATGTTCTCATCAATACGAGATTTTGTCATGTTGTCATCAATACGAGATGTTGTCATGTTGTCATCAATACGAAATGTTTTTATGTTGTTATCAATACGAGATCTTCTCACGTTGTCATCAATACGAAATTTTGTCATGTTGTCTTGTAAGTTTTATTATTATTTCAGTTACAAAAATCAAATTTAGATTTCGTCAGTATACTAATACATTATCCCCTTTCCAAACACGATCCTCGCATTACGGGAAAGGAACGAAACAACTGCATGCGGTGTTTCACGCTATTTGAGGTTTCTTTGTTCTTTTCCCACCAGTAGAAGTTCTGCTCGGCAGTTCGGCTCGCGTATCTATACGTGGCACAACGTGAATGATTGTAACGGCCTTTATCATACCAACGCTGAACCGGCGTATAAGAGTTTAATTGCACAGATAAAAATGAGTATGGCTGGTAAGTTTTTTAGATTCTCACGGCCAAAAGCATTTTTGTTGTTTGTTTTTGGGGTGTTATGCCGTGTTGCGCTAACTCCTTCTTTAGCCGACGTTTCGGACAGCGTTGGCTGAGTTATTATATATCATTTTAAATTATCCATCAATACATTTCTTAGTAAAATATTAGACCATTATAAATCTGTACATGTGTTCATGCAGCTGTGCTTTCCTGGTGAATATAATGAGGAAATACCACAATATTAGAATTTTTATGAACACGTTTCCCCACATCGTAATAAGATATTCCTGTGTTACCGGAAGTTTGTTAGGAAACCTGTCAAATCATTCGTGAAAAGCCCACAGTCCCATTTTTAACAGGAATACAAATATTTTGACCAGATATTTAATAAATTAGCATTACCTTACACATCCTAAGTTTTCTCCGTGTTGTATGACGGTATGTATTTGGCAATAAAACATTATAGGTATTAGATGTATTATATTATAACAAGAAATAGCCCATTGCATTTATCATTGCATTTAATCTAGTTTGGTTTAGTTGGGAAATGAATACATTTTAATAGAGATTTTATATTTATTTTCGTTGGAATTGAAGATATCTACATCAGAGAGAATGTTATTATATGTTGAACACAAGCAGCTTATAGGGCAAGTATTTTGATTTGGTTCTGTTTTATAGTATTTTTAATAAAAAGATTACACGAACGCGTTTATACTTTCACTTCAATTCGGTTTAATAATTATTTTGTACCTTTAAATATGACTGCGTCAGATCAGTCGTCTTGGCTTCAAAACCTGTGACGTTTCAGCTGCAATTAATCGGCATTGATGATGGAGAGTGCACAGGAAAAAATTTTAACTCTTGACAGGCCAAGATGCCAAACAAAACGTCTGTAACCAAGTGGGTCTTTCGACGACCCCATGATTTTTGTCTTATGGGCTTTTAAACTGTAGAAATCCCTATTATTCAGTCAATTATTAATGGTAACTTATGTATTTGCGTAGGAATACGTAAAATACTAAAACAATATATCAATTAGCTAATATAAATAGGATATTAATTTTGGGTACTACTTACTCCTCCACTTGGCTGCGGAATAGTTAAAGAATTCATTAAGTTTTAGTAATATTTTTTTCTATTTCTAAAATTATTATGTTCTTCATTCTACTATATAAAATGTTCTCACTAGCTATCTGTTGCCAATTGAAATTCCTTCTAATTTTAATTATTTTATATATTTATTTTCTACCGATTAAATTTCCTTTGCAAATCCGCCTAGTATCTTCGTTGCTCCGTACACCAACGACTTAAGCCTTAATGTACTCAAAGCTGAGTACCCATTCATCACACATTGAAAAAAAAACTAGAATAGTGATCTGTATTATTTACAGAAAACTGATGTTTCCTGTTTATACAAGATCTTTCGACCGTTAAGCGTTCTTTAATTTTTACACAGCTGATAAAAAAAAACATTTACGCTACAAGGCCTATGAAATGATTAAACCAAATAAATGAAAATATTTGATAATTTTTGCCAAAAGTAATAAAAAATTGAGCTTTCTTCGGGCACAAATCACATTTCTATGAGTTTTTCCCTTCGGTGGTCGCAGCAATGTATATATTTGTTATGCAAATGCGTTTTTTTTTCAACAATCAGTTGAACAATGGAACGCGTGTGATATAGGCCGGGTTAGGTTGATAGTCTCCATTAGTCATCGTTTTTAAAACACGCGGTGAGAACTGAACTTTAAGTCTATTTGACGGGTTCAGTAGACAATGTAATGTATTTATACACGTGTTTTTGATAAAATCAGATCGAGATATACTAAAGGCCGCTTTCACCAATCAAAACTGAGCAAAACAAAAACGTAAAGAATGTCAGAAGACCGAATTCCATTGAAAATACTGAATGTGATTCCAAAGTTTGAATGAAATACACAAATACTGAAATGAAATGCTGAGATGTTGCATATCAAATGAGATGTTGCGCAAACGGCCTGCAATGCCATTTTTAACCAGATTTCCAATAATTTGAAAAGATTCTTAATAAATAAGCAATACTCATTTCTCTCCGTGTATTATTGATTATTTAGTAATATTATGAATTGTGTAAAATTTAGATGAGTCTCATGTCGGTAAAAACCCAACGAACGTTCAATAAATACCCGTTTACTTGTTTTGAGAAGTTTCGCCAATATTTTGCCGGCGCCGTTTGGCTCAGGGCAGTTCCTGACACGAACACTATACAAGACAACATAATAGACAAATCGCGCACTAATACAATAAAGATTGAAAGTGGTAAGAGAAGCATAGGCCATGAGGGTATCCAAATTTACAATCTCCTCCACAATAGCCTCTAAACGGACGATGGATCAATCTTAAAATAAATGAACAAAATTATAATGTCCTCTAATGTAGAATAACTGTTAAGATAAGATATTATGTGTTATAGTTCTACTAGCTGACTTTTACCCGGCGTTGTTCGACTTTTCGCTACTTTCAATAAATATAATATCCATGTATTATATAAATTCCGAAAAAATTCTTTCACTCTCAGAAATTCACTCCGTGGCATAGTTTAGAAGAACTAAGCGCACACACAGTCGTGGATAGTGACTTTGTTTAATACTATTTAGAGATGCCAATCTATTGTCACGATTACGATTTTAATAAAAGTTTTTTCCGTTTTTCGTTAATTATGATCTGGGATGTTCCGGGATATTCCCAAACGTTTTCAAGACTATTCCCTAATATTACACAATGTTCTGGAATGTTGTGGAATCCTCTAGAATGTTTTAGGCTCGTCTAGACATTTTTAGAGGGCGAAACTTCTAGCCCTTATATCTTCAAAAGCACGCGCTTTAAGTAAAACCGGGAACATTCTTCATGGATGGGGGATAGAGGGCTACCACACCATATAACTCCCTTGATGGTAATGGGACTCATTTCTAAGTCATATTATATAGCTAGTGTTTATATAGTAAGTTAGAATTTTTTATATTACTCTATAATATATAAAAATAATCAAAAAAAACTATTAAATTAAATAAGAATTTTACACCTACCTACCTAGCTTATCACTTGTCTGATGATTTAATACTTATCAGTTGTAAAGCCGTGTTTAGTGATCACACTTGAATAGCCTGATACTTCCCCACCTTCCTCTTCCCTCCCCACTACATCCAGCCTCACAAACATATCCTAAATTGGAAAAAAATAAAATAAAGAATTTAAAAAGCTTAGCATGCTAACTTTAGAGTTGTTTATAAATGAGATAATTTCATGCAACTGTATTCCATTTGTAACTAAATCGAATTAAATATTAGGAATCGAAATAAATCAATACAGAAGCATTTTTTATACGAAAAAATATCATTTTGATACTGAGTAATACTTTCTTATACCAATTCAAGACAAGTTGTTCACTAAACCTTCGTGAAAGGTCCGAGTGAAAAGAAACAATGGCGAATGCAAAATCACCACAAGAACGAGCGAAACAAGCATACATTATCATACCCATCTTCAATGCTTGCGACGAAATTCACACCACGATGAATAATCGAAAGAGAATAATCAAAAAGGTTTGTAAATTAAATGAAAAACAATTCTAATTCCAGAACAAACACAAAGATTTTGTTACTATTTCTCTACTTTGATGAAATTTCTTTTCAGATTGTAGATCGTGTGATATTCACTCTCTCTAAAAGTCTTGAAGTAAAAAAATTATATCATTTGCTCTAATATTTAAAAGCATTGCAATGAAAAATGTATCCTTTTCATAATTTTTTTCATTTTATTTGTTTTTGTTGTCATAATGAAGATCGTGTGTTATTCACTCTTTCTAAAAGACTCTGAATAAAAAAGTTAAAATATTTGTATCAATGATTAAAGTGCTTTCTCGCAATTTTTGGCACCTTTTTATATATTTGTTTACTTTAAGTGTATTGAATTGAATTTTTTTGTGTTATTGTGATGGTTTTCACTCTCTCTATGGTTTCTGGGATTTTGTCAGTCAGTTTTGTTTTTTTACCGAGCGGGCGGATTGCTCTGAGCAACTTGTGCGCGGTTTTTGGTTTCGTTTTGATTTTGGATTGTGCTTTTACAACCGGATGGACGTTACTCAAAGAGGTAGGTTTTTTCAATCTATTTACGTAAATACATTTAATGAAGTGTCGCTTTGTGACATTGAATTTTTCAATGTTGACAATGGATTGAAGTTCAGTCAGCTTAGATGCGAAAAAATGACGGTTGAATCAGAAGAGAATGCATTAGAAATGAAGTTGAAATTTGTGGGAAATTATGTGCGTTCTTTGTGGCAGATCACGATTTAAAAACTCTTAAATGTTAATTAAAAGTTACCTCGGACTTTTCGCTAATTATCCATTTTTAATTTTTAATAATCTACATGAATAAAAAAACAAAACACTTGTTTTGTTCAAAATTGTTTGCTTAATCTGCTTCCAAGCGTCAGGATCCAGAGACTATATCATCTCTGATAGGGTAATTTGTTAAGGCTGGAGACAGTGAGTAGGAAGGAGGCGGGAAAGAGGAAGGTGGGAAAGTACCTGGCTATTCAGATCTGGTCACCAAACACGGCTAAACCCATTTCCAGCAACGGTTCAATTATGAATGTATTCTTACACCAGGGCGGTACTGAGAGTATCTTCCACTCTGGAACGTGCGGTAAATATACTTGACGGCCTCCGTGGTTGGGGGGTAAGCCTCTCGACTAGCAATCCTGAGGTCGCGGGTTCGAATCCTGGCGTGCGCAAGTACATTTTATTTTATTAATTTGTGTTATCCCGCAATGTATTGGTTTAAAATAATATACACTCTCAATTCAGGCTCAAGGCCGGCTTTAACATGCCAACGTTAAACCGGCGCGGGGTGTAGGAATGTTTAATTAATTAATTGTTTCCAATAATAACGAAACAAACGTAGATTTTTAAGTTTCATACAAATTATATCAACGAACGGTTAAGCGACAAACTCGTTTTCGAAACGTTTTTCAATGACCGTATTGATGAGATGACAAATGGTGTCGTTATGATTTGAAGTATCATAAAGTTAGAGAATTTTAAGAGCTTGATAAATAATTATGTATTTGCTCGTTGTTTAGCGACACTGGTTATGATTACGTTACCCGCATCAGAATTCTTGAGGTTCTAAATCAACGAAGTTGTAAAACAATAACTCATTTGTCAGGTTTTTTGTGGTATAAATTCATTCATTTTTTGATATGTTGGTACTTGCAAGTGACAGTGAAGTTTTATTTACAAAACTCATTTTAGTTTGAGACGAAATAAACAAAACCATAACCAGTAATTAAAGTAAATTTTAAGCAAGACAAAATCAAAATGAATCGATATATTTCTTTATCAATTAAAGTAAATCAAATTTAATAATGTTTGTTACATAATATTGTTCTACAAGTATTTTGGTTAATCACAAATAAATGTTGCCGTTATAGAATCAGCAAAAAATACTTAATTCAATAAATTAAAACAACACAATCGACCTGATTGTGTTATCGCAAATTAAGACTAGCCTTGTGCGCCGCGAATCGACCTCCGGAGATTGTTCATGCCACCGAGATTGCCTGAGATCTGTCGCGGCCCTGCCAGCTGGTTTTAACACAATAAGGAAGCAATATTATGTTATGGTATTTAATATTCTATAGTAGTTGTAGTAAGTTTATTACTTTTTTTAGTTTCTTGCTCCTGCATTTTTCCAACCGTTTGCTTAATGGCAACTGTAAATCTACTAGTAGGATGAAAAGATTTTAATGTAGGTATCTATACTAATGTTTTCGTATTTAAAATTCAATCCTTTTCTAAATAAGATGTCAAATTATTTTTAAGAAAGTTTCGACAAGTATAAGTCGCTAGTTAAGCAATATTGTGTTGAGCTTTCTCCAGTATTGTTTCGGCTTTGAAATTGAAAGCAGTTGCGTTAACTGATTGTCGTGAAAAATATTGTCATTACTGTGTAGAATATAGTGTTGTGTACATAAAAAATATTTTCCAATAATGAAGTCTCACCAAATTTTCTTCAATGACGAGTATGTGACTGATGTTGTATTCAATGATTCGATGATAATAACAGTACATTTTGATCAAATATATCTTCTCTTAAATTTCTGAATCCCCAGTTAAAAATACCAATAATATCACGCCACTGGTCCTGCGTAACTCAGAAACTCGTAATTGCCTTGAATATAAGTGTAATTATCAAAAATGAAACTGAGTGTGCGAAGAATTCAGACAAGGAATAAAAATTTTAAGGGACAATTATATTTATCGTAATTTAAAAAATTGGAACTGATTTGTGAAGAATTCAGATTACGTCGTAATTTTTCACGGGTCTGCGCTAGTAAAATACATATGAACGTATTTGAAAGGTGCATACAAGCGTAGGAAACTTCAGAAATAATTTTTTCGTGTTGATCACAGTGAAACTTTTTTTTTTTTTTGACTTCTCAAATTTCCATGCAGAATTTAAAAATGACATTACAATCTGAAAATAAATCCGTTGATTCTATTCAAAAAGATCTGTGTAAATTTTATCATGGTTAACCTGCCGTTTGAAGGTAATTCACACCTCAAAAAAAATTATTTTCACCTATGGGTAAGATTAATTTGTTTTCAAGCACGTGTGATTTTTGCGAGCACATACATACTGAGTATATTTCTGTTCAAACTTGTAAGGATAGTATAGATAGAACTGATTTACTTAACCTCGTTTAATTTCATATACCTACGAGAGCTACTCGTTCCAAATCCTGTTTAAATGTAAAAAATACGAGGATTCAGCATTTCAAACACTCGCTTGTATCTAGATTACATAATAATTTCCCTCGGGGCCTATATCACCTTTGGGAATGGTGTGGGGAGGGTATTTTTTAAGGAAAGGAAGTAGAGGAAGTTCTGGGAAGGTAAAATGCATGATGGTTGGATAGGAAGCTAAGTATCAGTGTGTCCAGAAGTTCCTACGCACAAGACGATGGGTCGAGAGACTAGTTGGAGAGGTCGTAATGGATACGTAAAGTTGCGGACCTATTTAACCGCACCGAAGGCTATACTATCATATATTTTCAATCCATATTAATTTAAACTAAGTCGAATTATATATTTTGTATTTTCTTGGATCTTTTACTTTAAAATCCTTCTAGAGTTTGTATTCATTTTATACTTTCTGCTTTCATTGTACGATCTAATATCACATTTAGTTGTTATTATTTTTATCATTTTCTTATGCTTGTATAATTTAACTATAATATGCAATTATTATTTATGTTATATTTATACCGTTGATATTAAATAAATGCAACTCTTTTTGGAAAGATGGTCATCAAAGAAATATGATTCTTTCAGATGTCGAATAATGCTTACTTGATTTTGTATTGCGTGCCTGGCTACATTCTGAACATCACTTAAAGGTCTTGTAAAAAATATAAGCAGATATTGAGTTCTGTGACATCGGATGTTATTCCTCTTATTGACTAGTACTTGTATGTACCAACGCGTCAACTTTACGTAAGATTATCGACATTTTCCCATGAAACCTGAACTTTGTAGAGTCGTGGCTACATTTTACCCTGTCCTAACTCTCGGCATTTCCTGTTTGAAACGGGAAGTAGACACACCATACGGATGACCAACATCCGTTTCCTACTGGATATTGGATAGCCTCCGGCAAGTGGCGGCTGCCATAACCTGATAATATATTTTCATAAGATCTTACATAGTGAGAGTAGTCACTCTCGTAGATCTCGCAGTCAAGTGTTAATCATTCAGGAAATATCCATGCCTCAGCCATTAGAGCCAAATAGGTTATGATGGCTCGGGTAATTTAATTGACTTTTGTTAAATGTCAAGTTGTGTTGTGCAACTAAATAAATACCTATTGTGTAATAGCTTCTGTTTATGTGAACTCCGAGAATTTATTTAGTACAATTATTATGTACTAGCAGTTAAAAACCCGCTCCACGGGTTTTTCGCTGCTAGGCCCTGCGGGCGGCACTTGGTTGGGCTTCGCCCAGTTTCAGTAATACTAACAACGGTTAACCTATAATAACCCAACCTAACCTAACCTAACTTATCATTTTATTATACATTTAAGTACATGTACAATTTATTATACATATAAGTACATGTCAGATTAGAGATTTGTTGTCTAATTTTACAAACAAAGACAAGCGCGAACTTCATATCCGTGTTGTGTAAAATGGCGCGAAATTATTATTTACGTAAATAATATTCAATATCAATATTTTTTTAAATCGTAAATGCAAACAGTTGTTGTTATTGTCATTAAGTGGAATCAAATGTTTGTTTTCTTTTAAAATGCGTATTAAAACGGTAGATTGGTAGTTAGAATAGATGAAATTGTACGTATTTGTTATGAATTATTTCAAATGAAATTATTCGCTATTGTGCCGCCAGAGGTGCGCTCTGTCGGCCAATGGGGAAACTACCCCTGCGGCCGGTAAAGCAGGGATTGAATTTCTCAAGGAACCGTAGAATGCGTGATCTTTTCCTACGCGGAATTTACCCGAAACACACGATTTGAATTCGACCAATCAGAGGGCCTAAACCATCCAGACGATGGCATAATAATACTATCAGATTAGTGTCGTGTGGGATATGCTTTACTAGTTCCGGGGAATATATTCTGTTAAATTAGTCAGAATAGGCTGGTTTTTGGAGACCCTTTGACCTCTCTCCGGTCTCTTTTGACCCATCGCATCGCCTTGGGGGATCCAGTGGGATGGATAGATTCATACGTCCATCACTCCTGGATACTCCGACCCCCAGATACCTACCCACCCTCTGAGAAAAGATCCTCCACAAAGCTTCCCCAAAGATGACATAGGTCAATAGAAAAATTATTTTCCTCAGGACCTCCTGTGTGGAGCTAATCTAAAAAAAATCTATAGGACCCAAAAAAAAAAATTTCAATTTTGTCGTATTCTGAATTTATCAAGAAGTAAATATTTTCAGTACTTGGGGAGGGTAGAGTTATTTGATAGATATTATTTAATACAGATCGATTCCCCAAAAGTCCTTTCAGGATAACCTAAATTATATCGTATGTAATTGTGTAAAAAAATAACTTACATATGGCACAACACTCTCGTTTGGGGTAATGTATTACCCCCCTTCGGTATGGGAAGCTTAAGAGTTAAAACTGCAACCAATACAACTGTGATTGTAGTGAGTTTGGGAGATGTTTTTTTTAAATATTATTCTTATATATTTATTACTATACGACAGTTTATTCATCCTTTTAGAGTACAATTTTCTCATTCTGACACTCTTAACATCTGGGATGATAATTATGCATAAAAAATATTATTTAAAGAGGAATTAAATACATCCATTGTTTCAAATATTACATTCATCAGCAGCATTTTTCGTGTGATGCTATGATATATTGAACAAGTCGTGGTGAAGTTTTCATGCACAAGCCATATCATTTCAAGAGGAATAGACTATCAACAGATTTATGAATTATATTAATACTAAGGATTGCAAGATTTGCATAACGTCTGGTTTTTTAGTCTATATCTGTTTGTTGCCTTAAGTAAGTCTATATGGTACATGAACCTCGGATAAGTTCCATGCGTCCGCATATAGACGTACCTGAAAACTGGATATATTCCAGCATATTTATGGATTTGATGCGGAGTCCACATACCTCTAGCATACTCCAGCTTACTTCTTATGCCGCCATCGAACATAGCTATCAAGCCTATGGTCATTGTACGGGGCGTGTTTGCCTGCACAAGAAAAGACTGTAAATTATAAGCACCGGCACACATCAGTTCTCAACCTGGGCAATGATTTAAGTAAAACACCGTGAGGTGTTCTATCCAAATCATCATAAAAGAAAGACGATTCAAATCAAAATTCAAAGTATTGCACTGGTATACAGAACGTATACAGGGGTTTAGCTTAAAGGTACTTCCTATTTTTTACAGCCAACCCGGTAACAGATTGATGCATTTTTCAACTGGTAAATATTATGATTTGGAAAAAGGGGTCATCAAACTTGCAGTTGTGCATTTTAGCTGCAATTGATTTTAAATGCAATAAAATAATTTTTCATGTTCGATACAGTCATTGAACTTTGCAGATATTCTGATAAACCTCAGAAGTTTGTAGCATGCTGGAGTAATCAGTGATGTGTGGTCCGAGGACGTTAATTTGTGGGTGAAAGACAAAACCGAGATCAAAATTTTGTGGGCGAACTTATTAGATGAAGAGATTCATCTTATCGTATTTTATTTAATCTTCTTGATAGTAATCACAATTACTCATTGCAATAGCATCCTTAACAACCGACCCAGTTGCTTCACAGACTCTTATATTTGCGTAAATTCATTACACTGAGTACAACTTCTCCATTGTTAGCTGTTTCCCAATGGTGTCTTTCTTGTCCTCAATTCGCTCTGCAGCCCGAGGACAATGGACACGGAAGATGCCACCAAATCTATCTGCCTACCTCGTTAGGTAGTTGATATTAGACCACATTCTCGACCACTTGTGCGGCAATGTAGAAATGTCAGACAAACACCAGATATCATTATTTATTAATCAGGTCTTTGATGACGTCTTATGAAATTGGGTTTCAAAATATTTTAGATTGCAACTCTAAAACTAAAAATTTAACTTCTTATTAAACACCAGAAAAAAAATTATTATAAGGTTTTCAAATTTTTAATTTTTCAAGCCTCTTAAAAACGCACCAAATCTGTGGACATGACGTGTGACGTCACCAGTCTCAAAATCCTACGTTTTTTTTATCATTACTTTTATAAAATATTAATTATAATAGGCGCTTAAATAATGTTTCAATTCCACCAACACTGAAACAACAACAAATATAATTTTTAAAATATAAAAAAATACTTTCATTGGTTCAAACGTGGACATTGTAGACCACAGATATATTACTCAAGTAGACTGGTTGTGATGTCTGAATCAACATATTTAGTCGTACCAACCAAACGATGTGTTTTAATGCCATGGTTTTTTAATCGTTTTTAAATGACTACTAGTTTGTTAGTATCTATTGGAATGTACATATTTTTAGTCATAAAATTTTTCACCAGAGTTCCTTGTTTTGTCACAGGAGAATCATCGTGCTTTATAGCAAAAAAGCCTCAAGCTAAAAAACTCTTAAGGCACTGGCCAACGGGAAATTTTTTACAGGTAAGTTATTTCCGTCAAGATTTTCATGTTCTCGATCAAGATTGCGCTAGATTGTCGTATATTGCCTATTCTTGTCGTGTGAAGGTGAGTTCGCATGGCTACCGATATTACATCAAAATTGCCAATATCTTATTTCTTTCTCGCTGTGTTTCATATGTGTGTCTCTGTTTGCCACTTTCCCGCTACGACAACTATAATAATTTCGAACGCGATTAATTTTAGTAAATTATTTCGCGATTTTTGGTTTCAAGTTTATACAAGTTTGCGGAGTTATTCCGGTAGTGTTTTTATTGCATACATCACGGCAATCTTTTCGACCAAAACTGTGCAATGCCACCAAAGCAATATATTGTTCGGCAATAGGTAATGATAAGCAATCTATCTCGCTCGTTTACCAGCTCCTTTAGATGGTGAGCTTTGATGTCAAGACATTCTTATCAGAACCCTGTTTGGAACAAATACTCTGCTTTATGTCTTATTTTTCATAGATAATTAAATACTTCAATGCTTCGAAGCTCATGATGGTATTAACAATTCTAGTTGAGGAGTTGCGATGGCCCAGAAAATACTGACAGGAACAGAAAAAATGTAGGGCCGCAAAGTTATTGGTAAAAAAATAATGAAAAGAATAGAAGAATAATAAAAAAGATTCGATTTGATTTAGGTACATTGTTAGGTTAAATTTTTTTATAAAGATTTAAGAGTACAGTGGAAACTATCAATATCTCTTAGGGAATTGTAAGTTTTGTAGATACGTCTGAGTAAAGAATTTTGGGCGTATTTTGATTTAAAATTTATGTGTAAAATAACGTAACGATCTAGTATCGCGTTTAGGGCAACGAAATACAATCTTTTCTAATATCTACAGCTGGTGAGTCAATCACGCAGTTCACGATCTTATACAAAAACAGTTCGTCAAATATTTTTCTTCATTTGTAAGGGGTTATATGGTTACACCGGTGATTTTCAAAGCGATACGTCAGATATATATATTTTTTAATATTTTCAATTCGGTTTATATAAATTTGGTATTGGGGATTCCAGATGTCAGAATCAAATTCGAGATAAGATTTTGCGTATGTCATATTTATCAATTTTCCGGGAAATCGACAGTTTACATTGATTTCAGTTTGTACACAAGTATTATATAGCCAAAATAAAACCAATTATAGATTTCCTCCTTGTGACTTTACCTCTACTGAGACAGCATTATAAGGAATAAGTAAATTAAATTAATAAGAAAGAAATATGAATTCAAAAATTTATACATAAAGTTTATATAAAATGAAAAATTTACAAAGCAAAACATTTATCAATACATTTATAGCTATGGAGAGAGGTTGTAGATATAAATCAAATCTAATAAAAATAGACACATAACATTATTCACAAACCATCAGAAAAATATTATTTTATGGATCTCTTGTATTTGGTTTGGTTCTTGTATAAGTTCGCAACTGAAAATATCAACCTTGGATAATACGCTATTGTAATTATTGCATAGTCTGTTCAAGCAAGAATTCTGCTTAGAGTTCGTTTTGCATTGATCCACCCTGAACAGGACAGAAGAGCGTGTTGAACACGCAGGTACATATATAGTAGTACAAGTGTAAATGGTTTATTGAATGGTATTGTGATGCGTAGAATGAAGCCCATTTGCTTGTAGGATTTTTCTAAGATGTGTTCAACATGATCTTTAAATAGCAATTTAGAGTCAATTAATACTCCAATGTCGCTGATTTTTTCAACTCGTTAAGGGGGGATGTGGTTCTGGTGGTAAGTATGGATGATTGGGTGATTTTTACGTGAAAATTATATCGAATTAAATTTATTTATGTTTAGATATAATTGATTTTCTATGCAGTTTTCATTATCTTTTTCATATCTTTTTGTAATTTTATATTTAACCCCTCCAGAGTTTGAGGCTCATATGACCGGGCGTTAATATTTTATGCGAGTATTTTTTTTATCTTGTTAAAAAAAAAATTTACTTCAGAAAGGGAAATAATAATTTTTCCATTTTGCTTCAAATATTTATAATGGAATCCATTAATAAAATCCTAAAAACACCCAAATGAAAAATTTTTAAAAATGAAAATGTAATTTTAGACAATATTTTTTTTATGTTAGATATTAAAATTTTATTTTTTGTAATGTTTAATTTAAATGCATTCATCTTAACGATAATTTTATCTAGTTTCTAAAACAGTTTGTTTTTGCGGAATTTACATTTTAAATACACAGAAAACATTGCAAATTCAACATATATGATGAAAATACTGAATGGATAGAAGATTTTCCCCAACTTGGTTTACCAACTTTGTGTAGTAGCTGTTATCTAATATCTCTGACTCTAAATCGGTGCAACTTCTAATTCTGATTGATTTATGGCTAAAGAATCAAAGAACTTATTAATCTGTGAGAAATTGTCGTGTGCTTTCTCCAGAACAAACAAAAAAGTATGTTTGTTACGCATTTTTAAATGCTAGAATCGCAGACCATTTTCGCATGAAGGTATGAAATGCACCTGGATGTCGTAAATCACTATTATCGTTATTAATTTGTGGGTTAGTATGCCGTATTGCGATTCCTCCTTCTTTAGTCATCGTTTCTTACAGCATTAGTGTCCATTATTAGGGCAGATGCAGTGAAGTGTGTTTGCAGAGTTGATTCCGTATTGTGCGCGTTAATTATTATCCTAATGATAATTATAATATTTTAGTATAATAATTAGTTAAATTAATGTGGTTTTCGGCGTTTATTATTGATGTAGTCATAAAAATCAAGTACCAGAAACCAAGAACTGAAGCTATTTTAATTCCCGAGACAATGAATTAGGATTTAAAGAAAGTTTGAAGAAATATGATTTGGCCAGGTCTACTATACATTTTTTAAAGTGAAGGTATGATCACACTTTAACGAATTCTGTATTCAATGTATAGTATTGTTGTAAATAAATAGATGCTTTTTGGCAACATAGCAGTATTCGCCAATCAGGCCAATTTTTTTATCAAGGATGGTTAGGTTATGTTACGTTATTTAAGGTTGTGTTTCGTTAGGTTTGTTGTTTTTCGTTTTTTGTTCCACTTTTCACCAATGTTCTGTATTTATCAATGTCATATAACCATAGATCACACTATTCATGGGTTAGTAATGCTGTAAGCCAATAGATGTCGTTGGGCAACATAGCAGTATTCGCCAATTCGGCCAATTTTCATCTCAAGGAAGTGTCCATTGTCTGCAGAGAAACAAGAGATACAACGGTGAATTAGTATCGCCACGGACCTATTTGTCCGTCAAAGCACTATTGGCAATGGGGGTACCTAATGCTATGCTAATCCTCACGGCGTGTTTCCTGTCTCCTAGAGGCAGATCGGACTGATCACTAATCAAAAGGTTAGGGTCCATTACTGTGGTTTAGTTTTAGAAGAACTTGTGGGCAGATAAATAATGAATGAAAACAGATTTAAAAACGTTTATAGCTCTTATTTATAAGTATAGTATAATGGTAGTTAAAACCCTTATAAACTCATTTGCATAGTTTAGAAGAACTAAGCGCACAAAGAGACAGACTCGGATAGTGAATTTGTTTTATACTATTTACTAGTTGACGAGTACCCGGCGTTACTCGTAGACTTTTCTCTATTTTCTATAAATATTATGGTTCCATGATAACTCAACACAGTGACAATTCAACACACTTTTAAAAAGTGATAAAAAGTCTTTAGAAACGATGAAAAAAAATAATTTTAACCTAACCTAACCTACTTAACCTAGTTAATAAAGTTTTTGTTTCATCACTTTCCATGACTTTATATAACTTTTTAAAGATGTGATGAATTATCATTTTGATGATTTATCCGGTTACCAAATATAATATGTAGGTATTATATATTTATTTTTATTTATTTATTTATTTACTATACGCCCATAAAAGCTTTTACAAACATTTGATAATATGAACATAACAATTCAGTGAAACAGTAATCAATATTGCATTATTATTTGCATTTAAAATTCTACATAAACCAAACAGAAGAAAGGTATTATGCTAAACTTAATTGTTATTATTACTGAGGTATGTTATTATAGCCTTCTTGTTACTATAATGCTTGCAGTTGAAAACATATACAATTTCTGAGAAAACATTGCCAACTGCATGCAATCTAGGTACAAGCGAGTATCTAAATGACTCAGTTCTTATATTTTTATTGCAATTAAAATGAGTTTTGGATCGACTAGTTTTTATATGGTATATGGAACGCAATTAGACTTAATAAATCAGGGCTGTCTATAATACCATTAACAATTTTATAAATAAAAATGATGTCGGAAACAAGTCTTCTATCTGCGAGTTTTAGTGAGTTTAGTTCTTTCATCAAGTGATTGTAGTTTATTGTTTCAATTTATATTAAAACCTTCCGGAAAAAATTATCTAAATGATTCTTAAAACCTTATCAAAATCCATTGCGTAGTTTAGAAGACCTTAGCGCACAAACAGACAGACAGAGATAGCGGCTTTGTTTTATACTATTTAGAGATATAGATACCAGTGTATTGTCACGTTTACGAATTTACTAAAAGTTTATCTGCAAACGGCCTGTAATCCCGTTTTTAGTTGATGTTCCGGGATGTTCCCGGACGTTCCAGACTATTCCCAAACATTCCAGAATTTTCCGAGATTTTCTGGTATGTTGTGGAATGCTCTCGAATGTTCTGAACTGTTCTAGAAATTTCTAGAGGGCGAAACTTCCTGCCCTTATATCTTCAAAAGCATGCCCTTCAGGTAAAAACGGGAACCTTCTTCATGGATGGGGGAAAGAGGGCTACCACACCATATAATTCCCTTGATCGTACCGGTACTCGTTACTGACTTCTAGTGGCACGCACTTTGTACCCTTACTTTTATAATATATATAAGTAGTTCTGTGAACACGTCAAGTTTCTAATAAAACCAATGTTTCCTCTAAAATTATAAAACTTGGAAATAGATACTTTAATAATTGTCCACATAATTATAAATCATATATATCGCTCTGCAATCTTCGATAAATATATTATATTTATTAGGTGAATATGTTATTGCTTGCCCGAATTTGAAAAGATATTTTGTATGTGAATACCGCACAAAAGCCTAAACTGCTCCCAACCATCTGGAGCCAGTGAGACTATGGCATCCCCAATTGAGGCATGTTGTGACGCTGAAGATAGTGGGGTGGGGAAGAAGATGTAAAGAGGAAGATGGGGAAGTACCTGGCTATTCAGATCTGGTCACCAACTACGGCAAAAACCATTTAAAGCAACGTTTAAATTATGAATCGTAGTCTTAAACCAGGGCGATACTGAGAGTATCTTACACTCTAGAAGGTGTTGAATTTTTTTTCAAATAAAATTTACTTGCGCATGCCGGGATTTAAGCCCGCGACCTCAAGCTTGCTAATCGAGAGCTTTACCCTTCTACCACGGAGGCCATCAATAATGGCAATTGAACAATTCGTCAAATTTCAGCGTTAATTTGAATATAACTATCACAGAAGAAAATTAACTCCTGAAAATTAACATTTGATGAATAGTTTAAATTCCGTGAAACAACTCACCCTTAGAAATGCATTACTTACTCTTATAAGTAGGTACCAATTATGTAAAATTGTACTTCATTACTCAAATAGTTTTTCTAAAGAATTCATGTTAATTAAAATCAAATAAAAACAAAGGCGTTTTTATTTCGAATATGGAACGATTCAATTTGCATTTGAAATTAGAATAACATTGCGAATTTGAAAATGGAATAATGTTTCGTAATTCAAACGC
Organism: Hesperophylax consimilis; assembly: GCF_061612785.1. Taxonomy (NCBI): domain Eukaryota; kingdom Metazoa; phylum Arthropoda; class Insecta; order Trichoptera; family Limnephilidae; genus Hesperophylax; species Hesperophylax consimilis. The sequence continues at coordinate 2,171,578 of NC_142862.1, read as the reverse complement.
TCTTGAAACGAAAGGAAATTCGACACTTCTCATAGAAAGTTTCGCCCGAGAGAGACGGCGCCATAGTAACAATCGTTTATCCCTCTCGCACTAGAACATTTTCACGACATTCGTGGGAAAGAAAAACATAATATTTATTTATTGTAAAATAATTTATTATTATTCTTTCGCCATCTGTTTCCCTTCACAACTCCCTTCAACCTCGTAACATACACCAATTATGGATGCTGTAGTCTCACTGGCTCCAGTATGGTATTCACATAATAAAAAATACGTAAATAACATCATCAATCTCACTAAACGATATAATATGAGAGTAAGGGAGCCAAAAAACATCATTTTATAGCTTTGTTACTTTCGCACGATCACAAAACCTGAAGAAATGCAAATTAATCAGTCAAAAACAATCTTTCCTTCAAGAGTGAGCGAGAAAAACTCAATATCATACAGCTTTGTCCCTTTCGCACCCACTAAAAACTGTAGAAATGCAGATTCACTTGTTCAAATCATTTTATTATTTTTTCGTTCCATTTTTCCAGCGAGTGCGAGCGAGAGATATGTATGTTTGTATCGCGCCATCCCCGTCACTCTTTACTTTCTTTCTGTTTCATAACACGGCCATGACATTAGCGCCGTTTTCACATTTCAAAATGGCGCAGGTAATGAATGGCTCAATAATATACGGTGATTTTAATTAAATGTTTTATTATGTATTTAAATGCGCGTGTTGTGCAATACTTAATGGTTGTATACGTTTCTACGGATTTTTTGCAGATTCACTTAGCGTCATTTTCAAATTATTTATATAAAAATACTATAAATATTGTAATACTAATAATGTTAAGAAAAAACTGTTTGCAGACAAATTAATATATAACCCAAAATGGCAACCGCCGTCGAATTAAAAAGAAACGAAAGGTGATTATTCAATTTAAAAAAAAATTTAAGGTTATATCCATCATATCATTGAAGAAGTAGATAAAAAACAGAACAAGAAAATAAAAATATAATGATCTTAGCTGGTAGTCAAACCCAGGATCTCTGTATTACCGGGACAACGTCTTTACCCACTCGACCATTGGGACCTAATTATTATACTTCAAATTTTACGATCTCATATTTCACATTCAGAATTAATCATGATATCTTGCAACTAATTTTACACATATTTTATGCAGCTATCTTTTTGAATGATTGTAAAGAATTGTTTTGTAACCTAGATATTGTCTCGGATAAAATTTTCCTATTTTTACATACATGGGAAACATTTGGATTTTTAAATGAATGAACATTGTATATTTAATATGAATAAAAATAATAATCTTAATTTTTATCCGAGACACTATCTGGGTTACAAACCAATTCTTTAAAACTTTGTGATCGTTCAAAAAAATGTAGGAAAAATTAGTTGCAAGATAATATTGTTAATTCTGAATTACCTACCCAACGAAAAGGAATCTTTAGAACAAAAAAACTAGCTAACTGACATAAAGAATTGACATTAACAAAACTCTGTTACAACACAACTACACCACCAGAACAATAACCAACGTTCACTACAAAGTACCTTCACTACATACCACGTCAGCTCAGACATTTTTTCTTCCTAGCTCCTAAAATCTTTAACCTTATCCCCGAAAACCTAAAAACCATGAGTCAACCCCATTCCTTTAAAAAACAAATTACGAAATGGATCCTTACAAACGGAATACATTACAACTATAATATCCATTCATTTTACACTCTATCAATTTAATCACCTTTCAGACAAAACATAGTATGTACATAATTAATTAGTGTGATCTATATACTAATAATTTCTCAAATTTTTCATCTTCCTATAATTCTCTAACTTCTCCATCCTCTTCTTGCAACCCAAACTAGCTGTACATCATTTTTCTTTTTTTTATATTATAGTAATGTATAGATTCTATATCCGCAAACTGTAAAATTCACCCGCTATAACACAGGGATTATCCTATTATTTTTTTTTCTTTTTTTTTCTTTAACTTCCGATTTAGTTGTCCGGGTTAAATCTTCCCCAAAGGAAAAACTTAACCCTTCCACTCACTTTTCCACAAATGATCATCTAGTCAATCAACATTATGTAAGTGCATTATATAAGCAAAATAAATACAAAACAATACAAGAACAACACGTCAACTCACCAGAGATCAAATGGGAAAATAATTCACCGACTCCAGATATTTTCATATCAGAGGGTCGGCTCGGTAGAACTTCTAACAGGGCCTATAAATCCTACTGATCCCTCAACATAAATATTTAAAAAATCTTTTGTTATCCTACATGTATTCAAAATGACCGACTTTTGCATCTTTATATATAATTTTTTTGATAGATCTAATACGCCTAAATTTTTAATTAGAGAGCTAGGTACTAGCCAGTAGCCGAAATAACGAATGGTAATATTTTTATAGTCTGAGAATGCCAAATTCTTTTTATTTCATTTCCTAAATCTGTGTATTTTCTTATTTTTTCACTAAGGGCCCGTTCCCACTTCCGTTTTCAAATCGGGGGCGGGTCCCGTTTTAAAATCGGATGCCCTAGTGGCTGTAGTGGATGTATGGAGCTGTTCACACTTGTCCGACACGATTTGAAAACGGATCCGACATTTTTTGTCGGATGGCTCGCCTACGCAGCGCGTCCGTTTTCAAATCGTGTCGGCACACGCTCGCTCATAGTGTTGTATGGAGCTGTTCACACTTGTCGTCCAGTCGTTCCGGCAGAGTCCCCGCCAAACCCCGACCCCTCCCCGCCCGCTCCCTGTCGCAAGGAAGCAGGCACGCTGCGTGCTTGTATTTGGTTATTTTGTTAAGTAAATAAATCAAAACTACAATAATGGATAAGGAAATAAATCCCGAAAATTTAATACCACTGGTCGAAGAAAGAGTATGGTAATATTTTATCTTTAACTAAATAAAAACAAAACACTTGGTGTACACAACTTTTGTACATCAAAATTATTATTTTATTTTATTTAAGTTTACTTTTTTTTAAATTTTAAAGCTTTAAAGAGATGCACGGAAGAGCGTATTAGTTAAATAAACACATAATAAAAAATATTTGAGTGTTTATTGTTTTCTTACTTTAAAATATCGATAGCCTTTCTTCAGGACAAATGCACTTTCTCAATTTTGTATTTTGATATGTTAAGCTCTCTGAAACTCATTCCAGTAGATGGTTAAAGGAAGTGATAGACATTCTCTTAAGCCATTAAGCGCCCTTGAGGTGATTTTTCATGGTGAAAACGGCGCTATATAAATAATCCATTCATTATTATTCTAAAATAATTAAAGAACTTTAGTTCATCACTTCTTAACTCACCAATTAACACTTGGAAAATTCCTACAGAAAATCATTCGGCTATGATTGGGTGTACTCAAAATTTTCTTTTCACTTTTTTCCTTCTATTTAATAAGTACCACATGACAACAAGAGCTTCATCGTCGTCCATTGCGCACCATTACTGAATAATGAGCAAATAACATGTTTTTGTTGAATCGACAATTATTTTTTTTCGTAGAGTATGGTCCGTTTTTAAAACGGATCCGTTTTTAAAACGGTAGTGTGAACAGGGCCATTGGCCGTCCGTTTTTAAAACGGGACCCGCCTCCGATTTGAAAACGGAAGTGGGAACGGGCCCTAACAGATTTTTGAATATTACAGGAATTTGGAATAGCGACATCAATGATATAAGTTATTTTTTTAATTTTGTCATGTAAATTATTATTATTATTGTGATTTTCATATCTAATTATTTAATGAAATACATAAAAAAAATTAAAACCCTTACATATATAATGCGATTCGCAGTTCAGTCAGTAAAATGAATAAATGAAGTACCCTAAAAGTCAGTGTGTTTAAAAAATCATTTCTTTAAATATAACTAGCTCTTCTGGGTTAACTACATAATGGCAGATTTCATATATTTAAAACATATATATATAAACACATCTGACAAGACGTAACAATTTACAAAAATATAATTTTGCAAGAAACAAGTAACTTTTGACGAAAATATAAACATAATAACTAAAATAAAATAACTTTGTTTGAATACCACTCTATTGTATATATTTATAACCAACCGGTTTCAGTTCAACCCCAACCTTCATCAAGGATAATAAAAACATATTAAATTGTATACAATAACATAATCAATATGTTTTTATTAACCCTGCTGAAGGTTCGGGTTGAACTGAAACCGGTTGGTTATAAATATGTACAATAAAGTGGTATTCAAACAAATTTTAATTATTATAATTATGAATACCCACAAAGTGTTTGCGAGAAATAGAAAAAAATATATATACATAAACAGATGGCCAGTGTATTAAATGTTTTTTTTTACTTGTTGTGAATACAATAGCACCTTCCCTAAATCACAAAAAAAATAACGTTACACAATTTACCGAAAATTAAACCTAGAATTTCAGGTCCCTAGTTATGAGTCACTTTAAACTTTGCCACCCGATATCTCGACCACTTTATATAACTAATGGCAATTTGCCTCTATAATTATTCACAATAAATGGCAGCCTTCACTGAAACATTATTTCTCTGTGGTAACAATAACGATCTGCCATTACCCAACCAACCAAGCAATCAAATAATAAAGTAACCTACCAACATGAACTTGGTGCTTGAAGAATTTATTATAAAATCATAATATTTTTTCATCAATTTTCGAAGAAATCATTTATTGGATAAGCAATGCTCTTGCCATAAGTCACCCCAAGTAGTTCTCTACGTTTGGTTAATTAGCAGGAGTGCCCAGGTTCATCGGGTGAGGTTTGCGTAGGTTTTTCGGATCGGGAGAGGCTGATTAAGCGAGACCTTTTGATATCTCCATCCAGACTCTCCCTCGACCCATCGCCTTGCAATGCAGTGAAAAGGATGAATTCATTCGTCCGTCGTTCAAGAACACATTTACCCCCGGATTCTTACCTACCCATCATACTATTTTCCTGCCCAGAACTTCCTCTCCTCCCTTTTTCAAAAAAGACCCTTCACACAGCATCTCTAGAGATGCCATAGGTCAGGTCATAGAACTTAAAAATTAACTTAGTTTATTTATTTATTTATTCATGCCTTGAAGACTTTTATATGTATGCATTGTTATACGTACGTTGTTCAGGAGTACAATAGGTGTATAGTACATAACTTAACTGTATGAGTATGAACGATATATGCAGGTACAATACAAGTTATCATAAAGTGTTCTGTTGTACAGAGGAGTTCAATAATTGCATACAATAACAAGCGTACACAAATATGAAAGTAGTTACAGACCGATGTGTACTAAAATTAACAGTTTGTATTTAGCAAACCTTTATTACGCCAGATTGGGGGTTTAACAGAACATAGCTAAATTAATACAGCTATAAAAGTTGCACATGAAGAAGTATGAAAGATATAAACATGTATTGAAAGTTGTAAAATGGAGCTTGATAAATTTGAATCGTTCAAATTCTGTGTAACAACCCGTCCTTAAGGGCGAATATTTGACAATGAAACTTTCCCGACTTTAAATCCTGACATTATTTATTTGAATTTATCATACTACCATCTTGCTTGTGCAATAATGGATGTGACTATTTGAGTTCCTCACAATACCTTCATAACGAAAGGAATACGTCGTTTGTGCAATGATGTAGGATAATATTTAAATTTCTCCTGCTGCAATCACTGTAAGCTGAAATTTTCGCCAATCGTCACCAAACACGGCTAAAGCCATTTGAAACGAAGTTTCAATTACAGCAAGGTGACACTGAGAGTATCTTCCATATATTATTTTGAATGATTTGAACCCGCGACTTACGGATTGTTAATCGAGAGCCTTACCCCAGAGAGAGTCATGATCGTCTTTGATTCTGGGTTAATAGTTGCCTCCCAAATAGCAAGTACGTTAATTATAAACATCAACATTGATAGGAAGGCCCGAACACACTATTATAGTCTCAATTGATTTCATACACTTTATTTTTCCCTTTTGATTGCTTAATTATTTATTTGCCCGTCTGGGGCTACGAATGATAAACACTAATTTTAGATCGAACGGAATAGTTATTGCGTAAATCTTTATAACTGTATTTTTTCACAACAGATGGCACGCGGCGCATTATTGAAGAAAGTTTGGCGGGAACTAGGCAAAAAGGTCAAAATGGCGACCGTTGTTTCTGACAGCTGTCAAATTTGAAATCAAGCCTATTTAAACTATATGTTTCTGGTTTCCACATGGGTGAAACAACTTGAAACTATCGTCCTACCGCTGATAGCTCCATTTGGAACCTTTTTTATATTAAATAATGGTCACCGAACTCAATGAAAATTCAACAAACCCAAAGTCATAAAGAGTCATGAAGCAAAAGAGTACTATTCAAATCTCTTAATATGTAACAACCAAATGTAAATACGATTTTATATGTACTTACTGTATTTCTTTAATAAAAAATAAAATATAAAAACTAGGTTGAATATGTTAGGTTTTTAGGTTAGATTTTCATCACTTTTGAATGGTATGTTGAATTGTCATTATATTGAGTTATCATTAAGACTTTTTAAATACGTCTCTTATTCATTAGAAAGAGGGAGGTGTCGATGTAACTTGGGAAATAAGGTTGGAAAATACCTTGCTAAGTTCTGGTAACTAAACATACCCAAAGCCATTCCAAGCAATGTCACAATTTTGAATGATTGTCTTGCACCAGGGCGATAGTCAGATATTATATATATTACTGTATCTATAAAGATCGTTCTTTCGAGAAAAAATTTGGACGGGTTGTTGAATAAGAATTTTAATAATTCATAAAATTTCAAAGTTTATTAAAAACTTGTATGAATGTTCTACTCAAGTTCTGTTTTAATATCGTTATGGGCCAGTTGCCTCACAGAACTGCATTAATAACAGAACTTTAATAAATAAAAGAACTTGAAAATTAACTTTGGAATTTGAACAATTCATCAAATTTCACAGTTAATTTTCAAGGACTGTGAAGGTTCTATTAATGTTCTATCATTATTTTAATTCTGTGAAGCAACTGGTCCACGTGGATATAATAACAGAACTTCAATAGGATTTTCACAGAACTTGAAAATTAATTGTGAAATTTGATGAATTGTTCAAATTCCAAAGCTAATTTTCAAGTTCTGTGTAAGTTTTATTAAAGTTTTATCAAATGTTCTGAAACAACCCATCCTTAGTCTCTTGAAAATTTACTTCCTTTTACTTAACTTAACTTCACTTTATTTTTGTAATATTTATATTTTTTGTAATACCTGCATCAACTGTAAAGCGCCCCTGAGGTGATATCTCACAAAAGCGGAGCTATAAAAATTATCCAATAAATAATAACCTTTAAATATCTAAGTATATACATAACTTGAACACAATTCAAAATCAAAAAGACCATACATAAATACGAAATCAAAAAGACCATACTGATAGTACCCATAAGAACGCCTTCGATTGAAATTTTCAATAGTTTTGATGTACCAAATGTACAACAAATATATGCTAAAAATATACTTTTGAAACTATTCAAAAATACTGAATCCTCTACAATACCGCGTATTCATCAAACTAGGTCAAATCACAATGACAATCACAATATTCCAGGTCATAAAACGACATTCGGAAAAAGAAATAATATTTATTTTGCGATGAAACTCCACAACATTCTTCCCCCTGATATAAAGCGAATAGAGAGTTTGAATGATTACAAATTAAGAATAAAAATCTGGCTGAAAGAGATTAATGAAAAAAACATTAAAAACCAGAAATGATTTTTTTTTTTTTTTTTAATATATACAATAATATTATTATTGGGTTTATAAAAACAGTTTATTTTTAAACAAGTTCTGCTGTGTAATTATTATTACGCGTGACAGCTGTTTCGCCCTCTAAAGGCATTATCAAACTGTCTGATACAGGGCATTATCAAACAGTTTGATAATGCCTTTAGAGGGCGAAACAGCTGTCACGCGTAATAATAATTACACAGCAGAACTTGTTTAAATATAAACTGTTTTTATAAACCCAATAATAATATTATTGTATATATAAATAATAAAATGGAGTTCTACAAATTAAACTTAAGAACAATAAATAAAAGAAATGAATATCTTTAGTTCGCCCTAGCACAGGTCACCATAGTAAGGAAAACTAAGAAATACAATTTACTATACATATATTTAATATTATATTTTGTATGAACAATGTTTAAATAGCTATAATAAAAAAATATATCTTTTAGAATGCGTTAACATTTGGAGAAGACAAAACAAATAATTTTACTCAAAAGTTGCAGATTTTTTTATATCCATGTGATATAGATTCACCAGCTTTCCGATTGTATACTAAACACAGTTTGTATATTAAACACCAGTTGTATATTAAACACCGCTTGTATATTAAACACCGCTTGTATATTAAACACCGCATGTATATTAAACACCAATTGTATATTAAACACTGTATTTTGTTTATTTTAAATTGCTTGTTAATATTAATGCATTTCACGAGATTGAAAATGTTTAAAAAAATCGTTTAAAACTGTCTGACCACTGTTTAACGCATTGAAGGATTCCATTCTATTTACGACTCATACTTATTTACTGTACAAAAACTTTGCATACTTATACATCACAATAATCTGTCTTCCACATCCGACAATTTCTCAACAGCATACTAAAATATCACTTGGAATTCTTGGGTAACGAAAGAGACAGCAGTAGGTATTACTCATGCTTTTCTCAACTTGGGTTTAACCCGTGTCCGTGAGTTTATGTCCAAACTATACACAACTGATAAGTTAGTAGTTAATAACATATGGGTAAAGTAAAACTTCTGTATGTCTCATAATGGCGGATTTGGGATGTTGGTACACTGGCTGGTAAAACCGAAGAATTTTGTAATCAATGAATTAATGGCGATTATTTTGTGAATCATAATAATATTTGTTATTATGATGTAATTTTTTAGGCCGAAGTCTCTTAACTAAATCTTTTAACGCGCGTTTCCTTAATTATTAACAGCTTTTTCAACGGTATATTTGTGGATGTATGCATATTCGATTCGTTACATTTGAAGCATGCTAGGAATACAAATCTTCAACTCTCAAACAATATACAAAAATAAGTACTTTGAAATTATAAAAAATATGTTATTACACACAATATTATAAATTTAAATGAATTAAATTTACATTTTGAAATTTTCTTTAAAATGATACCAACTCTGATAAAAACGTCGATTCAAAGACTTAGGACGGGTTGTTTCGCAGAATTTGAAAAATTCATGAAATTGATTTTCAAGTTCTGTTATTATATCATTATTGAATTCGTAACTTTATTGGTTACTAGCTGAATTCCCGGCATTGCCCGGGTTTTTGGCAGAGTTTTTTTTTACATCAAATTTAGACACTAATATTCTTCTTATTATGAACGTCAAGTGTGCAAAATTTCATTAAGAAATATCAAAATTCTGCTTCAGGGGTGGAAAATTGGATGGGGCTAGTTTGACCTTATTCTTATTTTTTAAGGTTAAGTGTGCGAAATTTCATCAATCTCGAAATAAAATCATGCCACCCGGGACATTCTTCTTTATAAAATATAAACATATAGATAAAGAGAGGTGGACATTATAAAATGAAAAACCGTAACAAGAAACACCACAGTGGGTTCGACACAACTTCGTCTTTGTCAGGGCATATGCACGATGTCTGCAAACTCGCACTAAATGAGGAAAAATTGTTAATTCATGTAGCATTTGGAGTCGAGTATTACTTTTTCATTTGATCTTTCGGTTTCGATTAAATCGATAGAATTTAAATAATCGATAGAATTCAAATAATCGATAGAATTCAAATAATCGATAGAATTCAAATAATCGATAGAATTCAAATAATCGATAGAAATTAAAATAATTGATAGAATTTAAATAATCGATGGAATTTAAATAATCGATTGAATTTAAATAATCGATAAAATTAGAATTTATAAGCTCGAATTTGAAAAATAAATCGCACGCAATATCAGATGTTAAATGGCCTTTAAAATGCATCGAAGCGTCGTTTTCTGACTCTTTAATGTCAAAAAAAAGTTTTTTTTAATTATTAGACCGAAAAAATGTTTTTTGGGTTTTCTGTGTGACCAGCTTACCGGTTGAAAATAAACTAAGGAAAATCAATATTTAGAAATTACTACGTATAATGAAACTGAAACATATTTCAATTGAATTGTGATTACTTTTGTGATTACACTGATTGAGGCAGTTTTAAGAGAGGCGGGGATGATGGAAGACAAAAATTTGTGGACTCAAATCAAATATTGAAAAAAAAACCTTTGAACCCACAAAGCATGCAGCTGTCCAGTAGCTTCAAAACAACCTCTCAGTACTGCGAGAGAACAAATAATGCTACAATGATTTCATCTCCGTGTTCTGTGCTTGGCGGAGAAAGTTTATTTTTCACGGATAAATCAAGAAATGATTTTACACGTCATGTTTGCCAGTAGCTAGTATTATTATTTTTTTCTCGTGTAAAGGGGCGTTCTTACTACATAACCGCGCTTTAGCCATAACTTTATGATCTCACGTGTGTGTATTTATATTACTTGCTGTGTGCTGTAATGCTGTATCCTAGTAATGCTCACCCCAAATTCAGGTTTATTTTTTTAATGTTTTTTGCTTTCACCCTTCAATGGCGATCTACGCCATTATTTCAAATTATGAAGACAGAGAATGTAAATATATATTTAAATGGTCAAATTTTGTAGGCGTCATCTTCTAAACCTATACAAATCTCAAGTACGCCCAACAATTGAATTTGTGAAACACCTCTGGGCTGGAGCCCCACAATACTTGATAAAACTACTTGATTTTGTGCAAAAGAGTGCGTCCGTCTTATTGACAATCCATTGTTAACAGATTGTCATCTCTAATGCACAGACGCAATGTGGGGATACTGAGTCTGTTCTAAGGGTTAATGGAGCCTGCTCTAATGCGTGAAACTCGACTTACAGGAGCGGAACACCCATTAACAGTTGATATTGGCTTCTTTAGAACGGGTCGCTTCTTCGACTCGTTTTTGTTTAAGACGACTAGTATATGTGCACGAGCTACCGGCATCTCCTTCTTCATGTAGTCCGGGCCTCTTCAAGATCTTCATTAATAAACCTCTTCTAACAGCTCCTTCCTTATAACACCTCACAACGATGCCCGATCGGATCGCTACATAGCTTCCATGCTTTTACCCTGTAAAAAGGGATCTTAGGGACCTTAAGGCGATCTTTTGAGGTGTCACATTGTAGATTGAAGTCGAGTTCAGACTTAGAAAGATGAAAGGATATTTGTTCAGAGAAGGACAGCCAAAAAAATATACGATCTAAAGTTCCCACTTCTAGAGACCACAGAATGTACAGAAAGGCGCCCGGAGTACTCCAATTGTACAGACACAGAGCCGGCCCTGCATTTCACTGCACCAGTGACTAGTGACCCAGCAACCAGGCACAATTTGGCGATTGATTAGCGTCTATTTCTAATGAATAATATAATGTTTTAGTTTAAAAAAAACGTTTTAAATGCGAAAATCACAATTTACGCGAAAAACTGTTCGTTTTTATCTACATGTAATTGAATTTCGCTTTAATTTTTTCATGAATACACGGAGAAAATTTACTAAAATAAAATACTGATAGTTTATTAAAAATCTGGTCATATTGTTATTATGTAGTTTTCCTGTTAAAATCGGGACTGCAGACCTTTAACGAATGATTTGACAGAGTTTGCAACAAATTATCAGTTAAAAGAGAATGTTTTATGAGGACGGCGGAACACGTGTTCATACAAATAATGATATACTGATATTGTCGCATTTCGTGATATGATATGTATCAAGAAAAGAACAAGTGTTCTTTATATATTCTGAATTACTAATATTTTATCGGGAAATTGTTTTAACAGGATCATTTTGCTCCGTGTGAAAGCAAATCTGGTGGAAATTAAACTACTTCCCGACATTAATTTGATCAAGCTGAAACTTGTCAGGTGGGCATGTGACTTCTAACGCACATTACAGTGCATTATAACGCACACCTACGCAGTTAATATTAACGTATGTACGCAAAAAATAAATAAATAATTATTGGTCTTTTTTTAATTTTTTTATTTGTTTTCGGGGTGTTATGCCGTGTTGCGCTAACTCCTTCTTTAGCCTGGATATTACTGGTCTTATCCAATCGGGTTTGGCGTGATTGGTAGATTTGTTAACTCCAGTTTCTGGGTAGGATGTTTCAATCCTCAGTCAAAACCAAAAAAATATATGTATATTATCATATACATATATTTAGTAGAAAAAACTTTGTTTTCTACGGTTTAATATTTGTATATAAAAAATTACATGTTCAGTAAATAACTTATTTAAATTAAAACATGATATTAACTGCAAAAATATAATAAATAAAACTAATGAAAAATTGTTCACAATATATTTTGTAAAGCTTGTGTGATAACTAATTAACAATCACATTGTATTTTATTTTTTAAATATTGTTTACTTATGTTATACTGTTGTTTTCAATATAATTTATAATCTTTATTGTAAATGTAGGTTTACCCAATAAATGAGATATTTTACCATCTTTCAAGAAGTTTCCACTAAAACACTCAAAACATGAACATAAAACCTTTAAAATATTGTTAAATATATATATTTTTTAAATTTGATTCGTTTAAGGCGATGCACTACGTAGTAATGAAAAATCATGTGTTTTTGGTTTGAAAATTTAATCGCCTAGAAATGTTTCAGATGATTTAATTAAATACTGCGAGTAGAACACATCTTGGCCTTTGAAATAATCGTAAAGTATTTTTTAGATAAGTCTTTTTATAAGCCCAGAAAAAAATAATGTATAAGGCCTACGAAAACTGCTTTAAAGTTCAAACTCTCCTACTTACGAACCCATTTTCGGTTATGATTTTATTGGATAATATGGCAAATTAAGTTATTTGTAAAATGATCGGAAAAAAATAAATATTTATGCCTGAACTTCCACAAAATAAAATAAAGGCAGTTTTTGGCCATTTTTTTTCTTGCCTAAATCAAAACAGCTGGATGGTGTTAATCTTGAATTTAAGCCTTATCGCCATCTACGTAAGGAGTGTTATTGATGGCGGCTCAATTCAAAATATTACACGACGTAGTGCATCGCCTTAAGGCAAATTTAGCGATCGCTCAGTTGGATTGGTGAAAGCGGACATCATCACAATCCATAAAGCACACTACCCCACTTGCCGTGACCCACCATGCGTACGTAACAGCCTAAAACCGAGGCATCTTTTAACACATTTACGTGATTGCATAACTACGCATGGCATTACGAAAACTCTCCTATGAATAATGTATGCCCTGTGTCCAATGTGTTATTAAATATATACACAATACTCACTGGTTAGTGGCTGGCATAGTGAAGAAATTAAGAAAAAGGTTTTTAAAATATTCAACTGTACAAAGTAAGAGGTAACGTTTCTCATTATTTTTTTTGTACCCGAGCTTATAAATGGTTCGGGATAAAGTTTCGAGGTTGTAAATTCTAGCTTACCTGTTAACTAGGTGCATTAAAAAAATGGATATTCTATTGTTGTATTATTATAAGTATTAGTTTTACTTGATCGTGTTATATTTCTCGGGCATCCTCGACTCCTTCAACCATTCACTTCCAAGTCGTGCATTGCTCTCACACTTCTTTCTTCGTTTATCACTGACGCATCATTTTATCACAAATATTTTTTTATTCGCTTCTTTTCTACCATTTACTTCATGTAATATCATGAAATCCACATTTTTACTACCATTTCTGCCATTTACTTCATGTATTTTCATGAAATCCAGATTTTTACTACCATCCACTTCGTGTAATATCATGAAATCCACATTTTTCCTACAATTCACTTCATGTAATATCATGAAATCCATGTTTCTACTAACATTTCTACCATTCACTTCATGTATTATCATGAAATCCAGATATTTTACCACCGTCCACTTCGTATAATATCATGAAATGTACATTTTTCCTACCATTCACTTCATGGAATATCATGAAATCCACATTTTTATTGCCATTTCTATCATTCGCTTCATGTAATATCATGAAATCCACATTATTACTACCATTTCTACCATTCACTTCATTTAATATCATGAAATCCACATTTTTACTACCATTTCTACCATTCACTTCATGTAATATCATGAAATCCACATTTTTACTGTAAAAAAACATTATATCGAAAATAATTCTATTTAATGTAGTTTTCGACTTCATATCTCGTTTCAATGCAGAAATATGACTTTTGTCTTCCTTGGGCGTCCCCGAAATTTTCTACCTTTTGCTACTAAATACCAGATGGTTACAATTCAAAAACTACATTATTCGACTCGGTATCCCAATCAATATAATGAAGCCCTGGTGAAAGAACACTATCCAGAATCGAAAAGTTTAGCCGTGACCAGATCTGAATACCAGGTATTTCCTCAGCTTCCTCTTCCACATCTCCTTCCCTCCCCACTACCTTCTTTCCGCAACACACCGCAATTGGGGATGCCATGGTGTCACAGGCTTGGGATCAGTTGGGACTCTTGTGCTACTCACAAAAAACTAGGTAGAAAATTATCAGACAGTTTAACAAAAAATATCTCTCAGCTTTCCACGAATAAAATTTTCTTTTCTTCACGCGTTAAAGTCAACTAAAAAGCCAATAAAGTAACACGTCCATTGTTCTTCGGTCGTGAGATTTATAATTGAATCATATTTATTTAATTAACGCGCGATGAGTTTTACGGTGTGATCCACCCAGTGGGAGGGTGGGAGGGGGGGGGGACGCGCATGCGCATATGGCGTAGCTCGTTAACTTCTTTCTCGGTGACCTTCTGTCTGCTTTCTTTTCAACGCCTCGAGGCTAACAAATACGTAATGATAAAAAATATATTTATTTACAACAAAGTACCTACCTACCTAGTAAGTTATAAAATACTGTAGAATACAATTTTTAAAATTTAATTTAACTCCGTATTTTTTTAGTTTGTCAAAATTTATAACAAAAAATTACGCTTGCATACACAGGTAAACGAATATTTTTAGTTTGGATTTTTTTGACTGAAATTATTTTTGGAACATTTTTTATCCATTTTAACATTTTTAAACTTTGTATATACCTACAGAGATAGCATGAAAAAATAATTTCCACGGTTGGGAGCAATTGGTCTTGCGCAGTTTCACCTAAAAATAAAGAAAATTTAAATAATTAACAAATTAATAGAAATAAACTAAAAAATTAAAACATTTATAGAAAATAAAAATAATACAGTTACATGAAAAATTCGAATATTTAAAAGAATACTGATGGAAATAAAATTGTGTAATATTTATGTGGTTTGCTTTTAAAGGAGCCAGTGTCAGTTTTTCAAATTCACGAGGCCTATACAGAATTTCTATTGTAACAATGGCACTTGAAAGCCGAAAAATTTTTTCTCACAGTCAAAAAATGTTCTTTTAAAATTTGGAAGACAACACAGTTTTGTGGCGAAATTTAATAAAAAAACATATATTTAAATCCACAGATTTTACGATGTGTTCATTTTTTTCAAATGTACCTACGTAATTATGCACTATATTTATCTCAAACATTCCAGACTTTCCCAAAGTGGTCGATTTCGACCTGCAGTGGTCCATGAGAACGACAAAAAATGGGGGTGCATGAGATGCATATGGGGGTGCATGAGATGCATATGGGGGTACATGAAAGCCGTTTAAGACATTTTTTTAGAAATGTGTTTTTGTGGTTTCACGTGGAATACGAGACATTCAAATTATCTTGTGGGGAATTAATTATTACGAAATTCCCTAGCCACCCCCTCCACATAGATTTGAAAATATTGTGGAGAATTGGGGAATTTGTGTCTTCTCTGATATTCTCTAGCGACCCCCCCCCCTCCCATTGGATTTGAAAATATTGTGGGGAATTGGGGAATTTGTATCTTTTCTGAAATTCTCTAGCCACCCTCTACCAATGGAATTGAAAATATTATGGGGAATTGGGGAATTTGTGTCTTCTCTGAAATTCTCTAGCCACACCCTCCCCATGGATTAAAAATATTTCTTATAATCGGGGAATTTGATATTCTCTGAAATTCTTTAGCCACCCCATGGATTTCGAAATATTGTTGGGAATTGTGGAATTTGTGATTCTCTGAAATTCTCTAACCACCCCTCCCCATGGATTTGAAAATATTGTGGGGAATTAAGGAATTTGTATCTTCTCTGAAATTATCTAGAAGAAATAAATAGGTACATTATATTTTTTAATCATTCATCAAATCATTTCAGCGAAAATTCATTCAGATTAATATTTCGATTTCAAAGTGTTAAGAGTCAATAATTTTAATAGAAAATTTATGTTTTTTTTTATTTCCTTGAAATGGTTAATACCATATTCAACAAACATAATTTTAATCATAGAATACATTTTTTGTTGCATCATGTTACTGACGTGTCTTTAATTTCTTTGTTTCAGATATCCAGTCTCCAAAAACACAAACAAAATTAACCACAATCTTCAAGAAGGTTTTTAAAAATAGAATAAGACGTAAAAATAAAACAGATCAATTAAAAATCTAGCTTAAATTTGTTTACTGTGGTGTAAAATGAAAATAACTTTAATCGTATTTCAAAATTGGAACAAAAATATTTTAAATTTGAAACACAAACTACTGTGTTGCTATTTACAATGAATTTGGTGTTATGTCGGTGTTGCAATACGCAAAAATAAACACATCTAAAGTGACACCAAATACCGTATTCACTTTCTCTGCAAATATTGGATAAGAACCACCAATGAAAAGCGGAGATATTTGGAGAACCAATTGACACAGTGATGTCGATGAATCAACACAATTTTAACGGTTAATTAATATAACGGATGGAAAAAATGATGTCAGATAAATTTGATTTGCATCAAAATTGAATTTGAATTGTAAAAAAACCAACAAAAACAAAATCACTCGATATTTCCAGTAAGATTCTATTTTTTAAACTAAGTAAGATTTTATGAAGCTCGGAATTGTATTTGAAAAATTTGAGACGGAAAACACAGATTTTTTGATATGACAAGGAATTCGATCAGATACAAGGCTGATTGAGTGGAATATCGTGCTGATTGGAGTGCACTGAATACAGTTGCAGGTCTTCAATGCTAGCACTCGCATTAAAGCGACGCACGTCACCACGGCGTTATGTCTTTGAGTGCGGCGTATAATAATAACGATATGCCGTAACGTTGTCTCATCAGCACACATCTAAGCGTTGCACAACCGAAGAAAAAAACGCTTTCCTACGAGCTTTCGCAACGGAACAAAACCGAAAGTCACCTCCCCCTGCAGTTCCGACAGTTGATTTTCGGCCTCCGCACCGCACGGATGTGTCCGCAAGTTGAAACATAACCTCACTCGAAGTCAGTCAGTTGGCGAAAGTAAATCCGAATGAAAGTGAGCGTACCGGTCAACCCGTTGTCTCTTCTGCGCTTGTGAGAAAGTGGATGACGTTTTAACACGCGTGGTTATGCAACTAGCTCGCTGGTCGATCATAAGTCCGTAGAGGAAGTGGATTATCAAGGATCCAAAAGAAACCAAGTGACACAATAAGGAAATAAAGGAAACAGTAAATAATATAATAAGGAAACAAAACAAATTAGTGCTCTTCTAAAAATATTATAAGAAATGGTCACTTGGATTCAGATGATACAAAAAGCGGTTTTTAACTCAAGGAAGCCACAGATCAATACTTTACGGAATTGATTACGGGAATTTAATATATAATAAGAATTAAGTAAAGATTTTAAGGAATTGTGGGTCTTTTACACACAAAGGAGATGGTAAAAAATTGTGACACATGGATAAGTGATTTTTAAAACAACGAGGTTATTTTAGATTGAGAGGCATCGAAGGGCAAACTGGAACATAATACGGGTATTTGAGTCATAGTGTGATTGTTTTTAATAATCTAAATGGATGAAATAATAAGTGTTTGATTTTATTAAGGGATACAGTGATTGACACAATAGTTAACAACAAAGTGAATGATGTTGGGAGAAAGCAGATGGAAGGTTCTTGTTTTAATAGCGGGTCTACTGCTGGCTCAGGCCATTGACAGTCCTGGCAGAGGGTCACCACAGCTGAAGGAATTTAGGCATCTCAGAAGGATTAATTTACAAAGTCCTTTTAGACAGGAACCCTTCGCAAGACAGAAAACGAGAGAAGCGAGATCCTTCGATGATCAGTTTTTGGAAACGACTACTGTGTCAGTTCTGCTGACAGAAACAGGACTGACTGAGTTCCAAGAAGATTCCATAGGAGCAAGAAGATCCCAGATAACCTTCAGGGATGAAGGGTCTTCAGAAGATGTCTCTTACAGAGATGAGCCAAGAGAGTTTAGACCCAGTCAAGCCGGACCTAGCGACGATTACATTAATCCGTCTCCAAGGAATCCAGAAGATTATAATCCTTCTTCGAGAAATCCATCGAACAACGTCCCTTCTCAAAGAAATCCTAAGATAACCTTCCAGGATGATTCTGATTATAATGACGAGAGAACTCCAATGCAAGAATTCAGCAAGCCTGAAAGCCAAGGAGATCAAATATCCAAACCTTACACAGAAGACACGTACAAGTCGCCTCAGGTCGGTTTCGTGTTACCAAACCGAGAAAACAACCAACGAGGCTATCAAGATGAATACAATCAAAACCCTAATCAAAATAGGTTTGTGGACTATCCTTCAGTATCTCAGAGAAGTCCAAGAAACCCTACAAGTGTGGGTTTCCCTGGGGTTTCAAAAGCCTTTCATCCACGATACCCTTTCCACAGCCCTTACTTTGCACCCCCGAAATCATTCAGCAATCCTGAATACGAAAACTATTACAACAACGGAAACAATCACCCCAACCAGGAATTCTCACCAATTGTTAAAAACGGATATTTCAACCCTGGCTTTTCCCCTAAATCACCGACAGCGCAACCCTTGTGGAAATCTAGAACTCCGAGAGTAGTTTTTCCCTACGCAAACGAGAATGGACCTCCTTCCTTCCAATCGAATTCGCACCAAGGAGGAACGGGGAATTCTTTGGCAAATGGCATCAATTACAATAACGACAACGTAGTGTTTAGGGATCAAAATTTTGGATTGAACGATCTGTCTGCAATTCAGGACATCAGGGGTGACTTCAATCTACAGGACATTGGAACTACTGGAGCAGCACAGGAGGACAACCTTAAAGACAGAGGTAGGAATTAAAAAATTAATAACACCAAATATCTTTAGCTATAATAGTCTAATCTTATTTTATTTTCCGCTATCGACTTTGCACAATGTATGAAGCTTTTACCATTTTATCATTTCTTTGTTTAATCTTAAGAATTCTTTCAGGCCTTTTCTTGTGCTTACATATTCAGTTTTCTCTTTTATTTAAAATTTCTTTTAGACAATATAATTTGATTGGCTTCCGTGGATAATTCATTTCACTAAATTGGTAGACTCAGCCAGAAATATGCAACTTTAAGCGGTTATAGAATAATTTTACTTTTTCCTAACTTTTAGATTTTTTAAATTCAAACGTATTTGAAAACAGATTTCTAAACCATTTACGATTAAAATTTCTGTATCTGTTTCTTGATTGTGTTATTGTTTATAATAATCTCAATACATAAACTTAATACATAATCTATTACAGACAAACTGTTAGAATTATTCACTGTCTAATACCATCTCGCTGTGTTTCTAAAAGGAGTAGGCAGAGAAGAGAAACAAATTACAAATCTTTCCTGATGTTAATATGTGTCGCTGTTTTAACAAAAATTCAGTTAAAAAATAGCTACTTTTTTATAATAAATCATTTTCCTTTGAAATAGTTAGTGCTTATTAACTGTTATTAATCTTTCTTAAAATAAAGACATAAAACTCCACTACTTTCGGTCCTGACAAATGTTCAAATCTTCTTCAAATTCATACAACGTAGCTTTAATTGTTTTCAGCATTTTTGTACTATAATATCATTACTTCGTGGATTATTTCAAATATTCTTTATGTTTCGTGATTTTTCCGTTCTCGTGATTTTTCCGTTATCATAAAAAAAATTGTGTAGGTTTACAAAAGTATAGAGGAAATAATGATATTTTATAACGTCAAGGACTTTTATTTATCTAAATTTATGGTATTAACGCTGTTTCCGACACAAAAGAATGTAATAAGGAAATTGAATGGCATTTTATTGTTATTGTGAATTACATAATACATAATTAATATAGTATATAGTATTTGTAGTATATAGTATTAGAATTTGTCACTTTTAATTTTTCGAAGAAAAGTTCTTCTCAATACATTTCATATTGTAGTGGCATTATTTATTAAATTAAAAGACAAATAACTTTTTGACATCATTTTATTTTGATACACAATCAACAAGTTTCGTGAACGTTGTTCACTTTCAGGAAAAACTGTAGATTGATATTATTATTGATATTGAATAGTATTATTATTTCATGATTTTTATTATCTTCAATAAAGCAACAGAGTTTTTGTTTTAGTCAATTTTTTATTACGAGGGGATAGGTAAAACTTTTTATTTTTTGATTCAGCACTGATAAAGGAGTTGATTTTCACTCTACATTTTTTAAGCAAACAGTTTACGTTTATTAATTTGCTGTTTGAAAGAAATTTATTTATTTATATTTTACGCCCATACGGGCTTTTACAAACATGTGATATAGATAATAATTTAGTTGTACTACATGAAGTAAAATTTGCTTTAAAAATTATATAGAACCCTTGCAGAAGAATGCTAATCTTAATTGTTACTATCGAGGTATGTTATTATAGCCTTCTTGTAATGAAGTGCAGTTGAAAACATCAATGAAAAGTATTCCGAACTGCCTGCAATCTAGGTACAAGCTAGTATCTAAATGAGTCAGTCCTGATATTGTTGTTGCAATAGTAGTTCTAGTTAGTATATTGAAGGTGATTAGGGCTCAGTATATCGGGGCTGTCTATAATTCCATTAACAATTTTAAAAATAAATTTCTATCCCCTGGCATTGAACACTTGATCCATATAAGTGTGAACTATACCGATTTAACTGCATCACAGGCACAATCAAGAAACAAGAAAGCATTTCGATATTTGAATACGTATAAATAATTTCAGTAGAAACACGCACAATTTGAACTAACTTCGCTCACACGGATACGTCAATAACAAGTTTATAATATTTTCTTTGAATATAGTTACCTACTTAGAGATTTTCAGAGTTGTCAATTAACTTAAGATACATAAGAAAAATTATCCCTTAACTCTTAATTCTTCCTTGCCGGTGCTGTAAACTGATCCAGCGCTCGGTGGATTTCTAGCACCGAAAAGGAAAGGTTAAAGTCGACATTAAACTCTGAGGGAAATAGGAGGCCTATAGAAGGCACATAAGAGGCCTGGGGATCAATACAGAAAAAAATGAAATTAGAAAACGTTATTAAAAAATATATAAAATATAAATACGTTATATAAAATATTCAAGATTCATTCTACTGTTTTACATTAGCGCTAGACAGAAAGCCTTAGAAAAATAATTTTCCTAAGAGCTTATGCCAACTTTGGGGATGCTATGTGAAGGGTCTTTTTAAGGAAAGGAAGGCGGGAAAGTTCTTTAAACTAAAAAGGTATTAAATATTTGTAAGAATCTGGGGGAAGTGTATCCTGGAGTGACGGATATATGAATCAATTCATCCCAATGTGATGCAAAGCGATAAGTCGTGATAGTCTTGCTGGAGAGGTCCAAAAGTCTCCCTCAACCAGTCTCTCTCGACTACCAAGATTTATACAAATCTCACACAATGATCCCACACACCCAACCCTTCCTGCTACATCACCAAACGTAGCAAACCACTCAAGGTGACCTATGCCGGAGGTGTTGGTTATCCAATAAATGTTTCCCGGGGAAGCTTAACATATTTCGATAACACAACCTTCGTTTATTAAAATGTTTCGCTGGTAGTTAGTTAGTGACAGTGACTGCGATCGACCATCGACATTTTCTCACCAGCCGACTGCTCGCACGACTGCGCACCAATCAGCCACGCATGACTGCTGGAAAATCCATGTCTCCGGTTTGAAATACCAAATTAATACATCCATTCATTCTACATACTACGCTGGCAGCCATCACGTACCAACTTTTTATCGGCTTGATAACAACCACCAAACTATACTGTTATACGTTACAAGCTTTGATTGGTTTCATTTCCTTCAACGTGTGACATGCAACTAAACGTTCTTTTATGAAATAAGGAAGTATTATTTTACGTGTGCGTTTATGTGGATTATTGATTTCGAACAACAATTTAGCATGATCTGGTGTGCAACAAGCACTAGTTCGTCCGGAGTCAAGTTAAGAGTCAAGAAAAACACCAATTAACTAATTAATCAATTATAACGGATTTCATGTTGAAGTTTTATTTTTATGTCGGAATCAACGGGTTTGATTCCAGCTTAGTGAAAAATTATCTAAACATTGGCGCAGACCCGTGAAAATCCGGACTTACAGGCAGAATCACAACAGAAATTATATTTTTCATTTGATGGTTGTGATAATGACCGTCAAGTTTGGTAGCTATTAAACTGACGCCACAACTATTATAATATAAACAGAGATAGAGATCACTTTTTATATTACGTTATCGTAATTTTGTATATGTTTGGTAAGTTTGTAACTCGATTCAATATGTTTATTTCAGAGCTACGTAATTTTTATGTGAGTTGAAAAATGCTCCCAACCGTGTGGAGCCAGTGAGACTACGTCATCCTCAATATGGTTATATTTTGAGGATGGAAGTAGATAGAAAAAGGGTGGGGAAGTACCTGGCTATTCAGATCTGGTCACCAAACACAGCTAAAGTCATTTCAAGCAAGGCTTGATTCTGAATGGTAGTCTTTCACCGGGGTGATGTATCGTTACTCCTGGGACGCATAGGTTTTTTTTAAGAGAGACTATAAGACCATTGTAAGTATTGACCATTGTAAAACTGAAGGTATTGGAGAGGGAAAGTATATGGGAAAGAGGAAGGTGCGGAAGTACCTGGCTATTTAGATCTGGTCGCCAAATACGATTAAAGCCATTTTTTAAATAACGTTTCAATTCTAAATGTTGGTCTTTCACCTCCGATACTAAAAGTATGTACCACTTTGGAACGTGTCGCGAATATATAATTTTTTTCTATAATACATATAATAATAATGTTATGGGGTGTGAAATCGCTGATATTTCAGAAAGTCGACCAAATCTTGCCAATTTGAACAATATAATATAAAGACTAAAGTTTTTTTTTCCTTCTAAATAATGGTTACTTAATTCTTTGAAAATTGTCGTAATTCATAAAAATGTCGGTATTTTCAATATCACGTGCTGTTAACTTAATCATTACATAATCTGATTGTATTATCATAATTACTGTACAGTTTAGGATTATTGTAAACGGAAGTGGCGCCATCTGTTATTTTCAAATATTATACAGTGCTTATTGAAAACATGTTTTAAATCTTACAAAAAATCCTAAAAGCCGAAAAGTCGTCACTAAAACTGACAAGTGCATTTTACATTGAAAAGATGAAGAAAAAAATGTTGTTTTTGCGGCCCTGAACTTCTGAATTCCATATCGAATCTTATAGGAATTTTCTCATTTACCAATGCTACTGAACTTCGCTTGCATTTTATTAGTTCAAGTTTCTTGCAAAACGAGAACTTACCGATGCTGTTGGTAACTCGAGCGGAATTACAACACAAACCTTAGCTGAGAACCGAATTTATTTTTTATCAAGCAGTATACAATCAAAACACAGACAAACTTGCATGTCAGATTTTAGAGATATTGATAGAAATAACATAAAAACATACTAAATACATTCAAAAACTGTTTATTTTTCATAACATATTTCAGTTAAAAGATTGCTCTGAAAAGCAGGACTAACTTGACCGAACGCCTCGTACCGCAGTGGGGGCAAGGATCCATATGTCCGTCACTCCTGGATACCCTGATCCCTAGATTCCTACCCACCCCTCTTACCCTTTTCCTTCCCAGAACTTCCTCTCCTTCCTTTTCTGAAAAAACCCTCCACACAGCATCCCCAAAGATAACACAGGCCTTGAGGAAAATTATTTTCTTCAAATTCTTCGGAAATCCCGAAGTATAAATCATTTTAAAAGTAGGTAGGTAGATATAATTTGAGAAATTTGAAAAATATTCAAAAATAACCGGTCGGTGGCTGAGTTGACATCGTAGTGTGTTCAATTCCTCGGCTGGCTAAATCCTCCATCACAACACAAGCAACATTTTCAGCTTACTGTGGTGGTAGTAGGAGGTTTTCAAATATTGTCAGGTTATTCGTAACCAGGGAATTTTTGTCTTTCTTTTTTAAAATAAAAAAAAAAATAAAAAATTCTGTGCACTTAGGACAAGTGGCTTCACAGAATTCGAACAAATTGTCAAATTTCAATATTAAAATTTAAGTTCTCTGAAAGTTCTTTTCAGGTTTGTGTTATTTTCCAAGTAGGTACTGTTAATCAACATTATGAAATAATAACAGAACTTGATTTTTACTGTCAAATTTGATGAAATTATCAAATTCTGTAAAACATCACGTCAGTAAGCGGCAAATTTAGAAATTGCGAGGGGATATTCGAAAAATAAATAAAATTATTAAACCGCAAAATAATGTAAGTATTACTTTTAAAATGTTATCTTTTTGTCAAGTAGTCATGATGTGATCGATTGTCAGGTTATTATGCCGTGTTGCGCTTCCTTCTTCTCTAGCCAACGATTCGGACTATGTTACATTGTCCGTCATCTGGGCAGATGTGTAGATTTTAGTGAAATGTGTGTTTAGGAATGTAGAAGTGACATCGTATTGCGCGCGTTAATCCTCTCAAGGTCGATATTTCAGTATAATATTTAAAAGTAATGTGGTTTTCAGCGTTATACACATCTGCCCTGATCAAGAACACTGTAATGCTAAATGCAACACGGTGTAGTAACCTAATCATTAATCACGACAATCCTTATGTTAGGCCGTGGAAATTTTAAATAACAATTACATTGATTGTTTAATTTTTGGGTTATTTAGAAATTCGTTTATGGAAAATGGAAAAAAAATCATAGATATTATTTAATACATTTTCACGTGCTGTTAATTGTAATTGAATGTAAAAATGTAATGTTATATTTATGCAAGATCTGTCTCGTAATTCGCTAGCTATGTCCATAACATTGAATATGTACTGCTTTCACTCGACCATACTACATAAGTACTGGTTCCATACAGAGGAGCATGTTATCTACTTGGGCGGAATAACTGCAATGATGAATTATTGAAGAGGATATGTTTAACCTCGGTTTTA
This sequence comes from Hesperophylax consimilis, assembly GCF_061612785.1. Taxonomy (NCBI): domain Eukaryota; kingdom Metazoa; phylum Arthropoda; class Insecta; order Trichoptera; family Limnephilidae; genus Hesperophylax; species Hesperophylax consimilis. The sequence continues at coordinate 2,146,070 of NC_142862.1, read as the reverse complement.
GTAAGAGAGAGAAAGAGAGCAATTTGGACGAGTCCAAATTGCTCTCTGGTGCCAGATCAATGCGCCGTATCTAAAGATATTGCTTTTTGACTTTGAAGGGCTCAATCAATTCCATTCGTGGAGTTACATCATTGCAACTTAAATTACAATGGCTTTTCAAGTTTCGACATGGTCGAAAAAGGGTGGCTCCGTAATCAGACACAGCTTAGATGTTGACAGGACGATTTTTTCAATTGAACTGAAGTTACACTAAGTCGACATAGGAAAGGTAGGAATTGGGTAGGTGGGCAACAATAAGATTCATCAAGGAAATCAAAGGAAAGGTGTAGGTAGTACGATGCTAGGTATCAACACCAACATTCTGTTAGGACGACCCCATAAATACGCTGTTTTGCCATTACATCGCCGTTGCGTGCGGGAGATGTTTGAGATGTAGCGTTCAGGTCCAGTAAGAAAATGGTGAAAAACAGAAAACAGTAACAGAACAGTGACGAAACAGAACAATGATGAAACAGAACAGTGGCAAAACAGAACAATGACAGAACAGAACAGTGATGAAACATAACAGTGGCAAAACAGAATAATGACAGAACAGAACAGTGACAAAACAGAACAATGACAAAACAGAACAGTTATGAAACAGAACAGAATAGTGACAAAACAGAACGGTGGTAAAACATGATAAGACAAAACTGTTATTTTTAAATATATTTCACAATTTAAAGCATGAAAAACAAAGTACATTCTAAGGCAACATCACGTTCATTAATCAAATGCATTGTACATGTAGTTTTGTATTGTTTTGCGTATGCAATCTGTCTACCGTAAGTTGATCACAGAATGACTGTCTATAGTTAGTAATAAGAAAGATCATTGTAGACATGTACTCTATACTTGTACAGCGCCCTTGATGTGATTTTTTTCTTTTTTCTTTCAAATATTATTATTTACTCATAATGATCATTGCTGAAGACAGAAATTTTTTGAATTTTTGTAAAATACCGAATATTATCGGAGATACAACTCAAATTATTTGAATTCATTATCTTTTTACGAATTGTAATTCGCGACGTCACTAACGGTCGTTTTACCAAAATTCACTTTAAAAACTATTTTTTTTAAATCCGAAAACTAATTTTACTGTTGTTATATAATATTATGAAAAATAATAATAAATAAATTAGGAGACAATCTCATGATAAAAATATAAATGATTTCATCCTTCACCTGCGTCCAACACTTCTGTAATCATCGGTGTTGGCTGGCAATTGTGTAAGTTGTATAAGTTAGTACCGAGAAGCACCGTAGGTAGGTACTGACAACAGCGGGACACTTCACTTTCATTTTCCTCCACTTCGTTTCTCGCTTCATTCGCGCCCCGCGCTTGACCTTCGCTTTTTTTTAAATCTGACAGTTCTTTTTTTAAATTTAAACCTTTCAACCAGAATGTTTATTTTGATTTCATTATTTTAACCTGTGTCTATATTTTAACCTTCTGGAGCCAGTGAGACTATGGCATCCCCTGTAGGGTATTTTCACTGTATTGTATTTTTATTTATATTGACGAATAAATTTTCAATTTATTTATTTATTTTTATTTATTTTAATATTACATTTAGTTACAATAGTGAGGTATTGCCCATCTCACTACGTGTGGAACGCCTGTGTCGAGATGGCAATTTACATAGTGGTTGTTAACTAGGTTTTAGCTAATACAATATTGTGAAAATGCCAGATAAAATCAGTATTTTTTTTAATTTTTTTTTTTTTAATTATACAATTTAAGAATGAATGTTGAAGGTGGAGGCGAAGCAATAATAAATTAAATTAATTAATTAATAAAGTTTCAGTTTGACCAAAAGGCGTATTATACATATATATATACACAGTAGGCACAATTTTTAGTACGTTATGAAATAGTTCAATGTATATTTTTATTGGAGGTAATCAATGATTTTATTTTTGAATAATGTTTTGATTTGTGTGTTTCTAATGTCAACAGGTAAAGAATTGAATAGCTTAATAGCATTGTATTTAAAGCTTTTTTGTCCATAAGAGGTTTGACAAACTGGGATGTTTAAAGATTTTACATGTGAATGTCTCACGGCTCTAGTGCTTGTTCGTTCTTCATACATATGGGTATTTTTAAATTGATGAAGCGGGATGTTTTTTTAATATAATCTTTTTAGGTTTGGAACATTTAGTGTCTTAACCCTTAAATGCATACTGTTGCAAAACTGCAACATACCGTTCAAACCACCTTTAACTCTTTGGTGTATACTTAATGCATGCCGTTTTAGAATTATTAAGTTCACGGTAATATATTTTATCGAGTGGCATCACCTTTTTTTTTCTTTCGCGAATGTCAAATGTCACTTTTTCTTTAACAAAGTGAAGATTCTCGAAAATTGGTTGGAGGTTAGAATTACAGTTTGGTTTTGCTGTTATTATTTAAATTTTCTTAGGTAAGTAGATGCAATAATACAATACTTATATGTAATAACTCGTATTTTTCCGGTAGTTTTGAGAATTTTTTTAGGTTTTTTATTTTTTTTTTCATAGGTAAATTGTTCATATTATTTTTTATTAAATACATGGTGTTGTAAATCTGCAACAATTTTTTTTTTATCAAATATCATTAAAAAATTACAAAAAAAAAATTCTTTATATTTCCTTGCATATGCATGTAAATATCTACAAAATATATTTTTTTCCAGAAAAATTAATAAATCATGCATTTAAGGGTTAAAAATAAAATCAGTATTCGTTCTTAATGGGACTTTTAGAATAACCTTCAGAATAACTCAATAGTAAACTAACTAACTTTCTTAGAACGAGAATATATGGAACAGTGCATTACAGATAGTCAATGCCCCGCCAATTTGTGTGAAATTGCAAAAAGCCTTGTAAAAAGGTGTGTTCAGCATGCGCCTGCCTACCAGCTTCGTGGGTGCCAGATCCATAGAGGTTGTTTTGAGGAGACCCTTTGTCCTCTCCAACTAGTCTCTCGACCCATCCGGGATGGATATACTCATATGTCAGTCACTGATTCCTATTCACCCCTCATACCTTTTACCTTCTCAGAACCTCCTCTCCTTCCTTTCCTCAAAAAGACCTTCCACACAGCATGACATTATTTTCCTCAGGGTCTCCAGCTTTTTTGTTGTTGTTACTACTAAAATTCTTATAATATTTTTAAATAAGGGGTGCTGGTTTTTTGTCTTCAGAACAAACATACAGGGTGAAAAATGGGTTCCATGATAACTCAACACAGTGACAATTCAACACACTTTTAAAAAGTGATATAAAGTCATTAGAAACGATGAAAAAAATTTTTTTTTTACCTAACCTACTTAATCCAGTTAACAAAGTTTTTGTTTCATCACTTTCCATGACTTTATATAACTTTTTAAAGATCTGATGATTTATCATTGTGACGATGTATTTCCTGATAAAATATTAGTCATTCAGAATATATCGAGAACTTTTCCTAATACATATCATGAAGGGATGCTACAGATATCAATATGTCAATATCAATAAGAGTATTGAAATGAACACGTGTTCCGCCGTCCTCATAAAATATTCACTTTTGATTGATATTTTCTTAGGAACTATTTCAATTCATTCGTTATAGGCCCGCAGTGACATTTTTAACAGGAATACGAACAATTTGACAAGATTTTTAATAAATTAACAGTATTTCATATCAGTTTTCTCCGTGTACAAATAGGTTTTTTTGTTTTATAGTCTGCTCTTCTTTATCTACCAGAAAAGGCATTTTTGTTTTCTATTCTAATCTGATATAAAATTCTATTGTTACGTGTATCACCCAAATCTCTTCCACTCTGTTTGTGCCATCATTTTTAGCATCAAAAAGAGACATAACAATGAAGGATTTCTTTTAAAAATAATCTAAGTCTAGAGTCTACAATGGATCACTGATTTTGTATTTTTTATCGTGTTTTATGATGAAGACTTAAAAAATAAATAAATTCTAAAATATCAAAAGCAACATGATCTAAAAATCTAAACACTCCGGATGAGTTCTACCTCATAAGAATGGCAATATTTTTTGTGATACAAATGTAATTCCACAACCCGCACTTAAAATTTGTTAACTCTGTGGAACTGCACTCGTACCAGTCACGCAAATTACAAGGACATCAAGGGTGGTGTCCTATTTATCTTTATCACCATCAATTTCCTTTGGATTAACAATAGGGAACTCTTGTAAAAATCCAAATATTCAAATAAATACTTACGATCCTTCCTTTTCCCATCTTCTTCCCTTCAGCCTCATATCAGAGCCAATATGATGAGAGCCGAAATTATGCCATTGACCAACTGGCTCCGGAATGATTGGGACTTATATGTGACATTCACATGAAAATAAAACGGTGAAAACGCCAAAAAAATACTAAATATTATAACCGTGTTTGATGACACGATCTGAATACCCAGGTAATCTCCCCCCATCTCCTTCCCCTCCCTGCTACCTTAAGGCTTACAAAATACCCCAGTTGAGGATGCCATAGTCTCACTGGCTCCAGCTGGTTGAGATCAACTGGAACTATTGTGGTGCATTCACATAAAATGATATTAAAAAGTGAAAACTTGCTTTGTATGGTGAATTAATTTTACAACTTACCCCTACCCGGATATAGCGTGATGGTACCTTATAGCACCAAAAAAACGCAACATTGTTCGAACTAACAACATTTTTTAATTGCGGCTATCAACAACATGTTGAAAAAGAAATTGACGGAATAACAAGCCATAGAAAACGATAACACAAAGAATGAAAACATATATCTGATTCTGTGTTCAGTTATTAGTATTTTTGTATCGGTGTTTTGCTACAGCTGTTTGTAGGTAGGTTCCCCAAAGATGTTTGTATCCGAATGATAATTTACAGGGTGGTACGAACGTATTATAATTTATCATTGAACACGGAAAATAATGAATATTGCTAATTTAGTAAGAATCTCTTCAAATTACTGGTAATCCGATGAAAAACGGGTTTGCGTGCCGTCTCCTGATAAACTTTTAGTAAATTTCGAGTAAATCGGAACACGTGTTAGCAATACTGAAAGAATCGTTCCCATTTCCATTGATTAAAACGCCATTGCATTCACCCAAATACTTAAAAAATAACAACGTCTATTTTAGCCCTCTGACCTATATGTGTCGACTATATAATAAGATATAGTGTGCTGAAGTAGACATTTTCGTTGATAATTTACAAAGATTTAGAAAAAATGTTCTGCTTTTGCCAAAAAATATGTTGCGTTATATTACGTATTACTTACGTCTCCAAAGAAGCGAAGCTAGCAGTCCACAATGGAGTGCTGGTACCTACCCTAATGTATGGAAATGAGGCACGGAACTGGCAGAGAAAGGATGAAAGTAGACTGAATGCTGTATAAATGAGATCCCTGAGGAGTATGTGTAGTAAAACCATGTATGATCGTGTGACAAATGTGGAGATCCGTAAAGAGTGCAAGGTTGATGTAAGCGTAATGAGCAAGATCAAGAAAGTGACGCTTAGATGGTTTGGGCATTTAGAGCAAATGAGCGAAGAAAGGAGTGTAAGGAGAATATATGATGTAAATGGGAATGGTAGCAGAAGTCGGGGACGCCCGAAGAAGACTTAGCACGATCAAGTGAATTAGATACTTGAGTCGGGCCATGTCAAGAGTCAGAATAATAGAAGAGTATGTATGAGACGATGTATGAATGTGAATGAGGTAAGAAGTGTGTGCCAAGACCGAGTTGTTTGGGGGTCCGTCCTCTCTGCCTATCCCTGCGGAGAAACGGCGTGATGGTTATTTAGTTAGTTACTTACGTCTCTATTTGTTTATCTTGTGTCTCTATTTGTGTCTCTTTTGTATCTTACTGTTTTAAACTATTCGTCATTTGAGTGAGCTTTCATATAATTTTGTATTTTTATTTGTTTTATATTCTAATCTTTATTTAGACGTATGAAAATTATTGAATTCTACGTTTGAGTAGATTTTTGTAATTGTTGTACCTATTTGTATATTAACTGGGTTTCAATAACTGGATTGTTCTTACGTAAGTGAAGTTAGGTGAAAAGAGTTTATGTTTTAGTCTATGGAGATTTTCCATGAGTTTAGAAGTTCATGCTTATGCATATTTCATAACGCTAGAGCCCACCATTCACGTGTTATTACATATGAACATATTGTCTGTTTCGTAGATACATGTCGTGTGTGACAACGGTAAATATCGCCGAAAAACAACTTCATCAAATTAAACTCATGGAAATATAAAATTAAGGAATGAATTAATTTATTAATGAATTAATTGAAGGTCACATCACTTTGCAGTAACCCTGTACCAGAACAATAATACGTAATTCTCGTTTATGATGCATGCATATAATTTCTTTAGGCGCCATTTCAAGACCTCACAAACACACACATAAAATACAAGAGCATAAACATAAAATATATATATACATACACATAAAATACACATACAAACACCAAGCCATTCAAAAAGGCGGAGAAAGTTGATTTAGTCCAAAAACCAGCTGACTCATCCATACAAAATATAAATAAGACATTGGGGCGAACTACAAACCGACTAAACGCCTCAACGTTGTGTCCTAAAGGCGAATCTGCATACAGACCGAGAGGCTGAGCAAGCTTGCCGCAACAGAAAGCTGTGGTGTAACGCTATGAGATAATCGAAAGAGTTGGGAGTGATTTTGAATTTGAAAGTTGAGCAGAATTGGTGACAATCGATGACATTTAATGATTTTTTAAAATTATCTGTATTGCTTGTAAGAAAGTACGCAATCCAGAGGTCGCGTAAATCAAATTGAATTTTGTCTCAGCCAAAAAACCATTCCACGTACTTGAATAAAAAATTATCGTTTGTTTTTTTTTTCTGGCGGTCAGTTTTGGCGTGATGAAATTTACTCAGCAGATCTGCCTGAAAGTTGAGATCAATTCGCAAATTTTTAATTCACCCTGAGCTGTGCAGCCTCGAAATATTCGTTTAGTTGTCAAAACAAGAAATACTCCACATGTTTTGCTCCATATTTTTCTAATGTTAAAAAATAAGAAAATGTTAAATATCCTCTTGCATAAGATATCTAGGCCTCCGGCAGATTAAAAATAATGTAAAACTGGTCAGTTGTTTATAAAGTTCATAGAAAATAGTATAATACTATTAAGAAACACTAATTTAGGTTGTGACTCCGTCCATCTGTTTGTAACTCCGGTTCAATGAACTCTAGCACTCGAATTTTCTTTGCATTTAAAAGCGTCATTTTCAAAATTAGAAGAGTTTATTTGTAAAATTCTAATTGTAATTTTATTGCCATTTTCAACATTGGAACTGATTTGTCGACAATTCAAACTAACTGAGGTATTTAATGATAGTCAAAACGTAAACCTGTCGGAACCAAATGCCAGGAGCACATAAGGGCTAAGGAGCGTAGGAGCACATAAGCGCTAATGTCACTATTATTCTTAATATACAATGTCAAAACGTGAACCTGTAGGAACCAAATGCCAGGAGCACATAAGTGCTAAGGAGCGTAGGAGCACATAAACGCTAATGTCACTATTATTCTTAATATACAACGTCAAAACGTGAACCTGTAGGAACCAAATGCCAGGAGCACATAAGTGTTAAGGAGCATAGGAGCACATAAGCGCTAATGTCACTATTACTCTTAATATACAACGTCAAAACATGAGCCTGTCGACGAAAACAAAATACGAGGAGTACAGAAATATGATTGAGTATTTCTTTTTGGTTATTATATAAACATTGCTCAGTGACAGTAAAGTTGTTAAAAATCACGCTACGAAGTAACCATTCGACTAACTAACTATCACACCGTTTTCCGCAAGGATAGGCAAAGGGCGGGGACCGCCAAACAACTCGGTCTTGGTACATACTCCTTGTTTCATTTATATACATACTCTTCTGTTATTCCAACTCAAGCACTTGATCGTACCATGTCTTCCTCGGGCATTCCCGACTTCTACATTTCACATTTGCGTCATATATTCTCCTTACATATTTCTTCGTTCATTCGTTGTACATGCCCATACCATCTAAGCGTCCCTTTCTTAATCATACATGGCTTTACCACACATACGCCTCAGGAAAATCATTTCTACAGAATTCAGTCTACCTTCGTCCTTCCTCTGCCAGTTCCATGCCTCACTGCCATACATCAGGATAGGTACCAACACTCGATTGTGGACTGCTAGCTTCGCTTCTTTGGACAATGTTTTGTCAGCGCTAACCGCGTTCAGTTCTCCATTAATGGAGTTACCTGCATTTACCCTTCTTTCAATATCTCTATCAGCCTTCCCATCTCTCATTAAAACATACATATTTTCTTTCCTTTTTAATATTCCCGTGATGCATGAAAAACTTAAATTTCAAGGATAAGGTTGCAACTACCATTGCCAAAAGTTATTAAAATTTGAAAAATGATTGAAATAACTTCTGGATTATGTAGGTGGGAAGGACAAACAACATTATTGTTAATAATGTTAAGTGACGGAGCATTAATTTAAACGTTATCATCCTACACGTATTGGCGCTAGGTCATTGAATTTTATCGTTTAAATTTTGACTTTGATCATTTTTGGCATTGCTACAATGCCTAACTCGCAAATTAATTTCTGACGTATGACGTTCAAATTAGCGACATTGAATTTTTTAATGAAATTCGCAACAATTCGTTCCCTTATTTGATTTGTATTGCATATCGTAGCTAGCAGTGAACTTGAGAAGTGAATTTGCATAGATTTTTCCTGTCTATATCAAATTTCTAGAATAACTCTTTTTATCGAAGAAAGCAAACACTTTTTGTTACATTATATAAATGAAAAAAAGTTCTTTGTTTATATAACCACTTTATTTGATTTATACACGTCGACCGGTTTCGGTTGATCTCAGCCTTTATCAGGACAATAAACATATAAACAAAGTTACAGTACAGAGGAAGATTATAAGGTAAATAAAAGAGAAAGAGAAAGCATATAAAAGATGGAGAAAGCATCAGACACCGGCTGGTAGGGAGGGGGTTACATAGGGAGGAAGAAAACAACTTTAAAATCGGAACGTTTGTTTAAAATTTGGAAGTTAAGCTCTTTTTCGCTCGTAAAGCTAATTTCTTGATTAACCGTGTAGGGCATCATGGTAGAAGTAAAACAGAAAAATAAGATATACTCGTATATAATTTATTTATTTTCCAAAAAAAACAATTAAAATTTTTTACCTGAAAGCTACCTTAAAACATCGGAATTTCGAAAAACAAAAAATCTTTTTTACTTCTAAAATCATGTAGAATCATCCCCCGATGTTAGCGCACTTTACCCCCCGCGGACACCCTGTATACTGAAATAATAATGTAGCGGATAATGAACCTTGTTCATGAATGGAATTTTTTTATGTGAGTGCCGCACAAGAGTCCCAACTGCTCTCAACCATCTGTAGCTCGCATGTAGTAAAATAGTGTCGAGAGTGATGAGATAGAGAGGAGGAAAGTAAGGAAGTACATTGCTAATAGGATCTGGTCACCAAACACTGCTAAAGCCCTTTTCAACGCAAAGTTTCGATTTTAAATGATCATCTTTCAGAAGGGCGATACTAAAAGTATATCATATGTATTATTTTAACTAATAATTTTCGAAATAACACAAAATTAATCAAATGAAATTTACTTGCGCACGCCAGGATTTGAACACGATATCTACAGATTGGAAGCCACGAATATTAACCACTCAACCGTAGAGACTATCAAAATTGACACGAGCTGAATAGCCAGATACTTCTTATCCATCCTCTCCCCCCGTAACGTCCATCTCAACATTCCAGCAAATTGGGGAGGCAATATGCCATGCTAGCAGAGATGTGCAAAATGGGTATCCAAAACCATTTGAAATGCAAAATGGAAATGGGTCAAAACTTTTCCATTTGAAAATGCAAAATGGTTTTTAGAAAAGCATTTCAAATGCAAAATGCAAAATACCTATTTTCAAAATGCATTGAAAATGCAAAATGGTTTCTCAGGTTTAAAATAATTATTGAAATTGTAAACAACTTTGTCATTTAATAATGGACATCAATGTAGAACAACTTGTGGAATAACAAATCATACATACTGATATGTACTGTGTAAAAAACAATTGAATTTGAGTGGAATATAGGATTCAACAGATCTGATAAGTAAGCTCAAGAAAGTTAAGACTGAGGAAAGAGATATTCTGGTCAGCTTTGACGTCGTGTCACTTTTCACAAATGTGCCTCTAGAAGACTCCATGACAATGCTCAGGGAGATATATGAGGAAGACATTTGCAAACTTTTTGAACACTGCCTCAAAACGGGATACTTTGCATTTCAGGGTGAACTATTTGAGCAATTGGAGGGAGTTGCGATGGGCAGTCCGTTATCGCCAGTACTAGCCAACTTTTTTATGGAGAAGTTTGAAGAAGTGGCACTCGACACAGCTTCGGCTGTCCCTAAAGTATGGTGGCGCTACGTCGACGATGTCTTCGCCATTTGGCCTCATGGAACGGAGAAACTAAACGAATTCCTGGACCATCTTAATTCTCTCCACAGCAAAATTAAATTCACAATGGAACTGGAAAACGAAGATAAAATCCTGCCCTTTCTAGATGTGGAGGTGATGCGGAAACACGATGGTAGCCTAGGGCATACTGTATATAGGAAACCAACCCATACGAATCGGTACTTACACGCTGATTCGCACCACCACCCAGCGCAGAAGAGAGGACTTATCCATACATTGGTGACCCGAGCGACCAGAATATGCGAAGAACATAAAATCGGAGCGGAACTTACGAAGCTGACCGATGCACTGGAGCGTAACGGCTACCCAGCAAGTCAGACAAGGCAAATCATAAGAGCCAAATCTGCACCAAACGAAGACAGAGTTGAACAAGAGTCGAAAGGCTGTGCCTTCCTGCCTTATGTGCACAATGTGACAGACAAAATTGCCAAGCTTTTGAGAAAGGAAAATATCAAGACTGTCTTCGGAACAACAACAAAGATACAGGACTTACTGAGGTCTGCAAAGACTAAGTTTCCTCTGGAAACAGATGGAGTGTATAAACTCAGCTGTTCCGGATGTGACAAGGTCTATGTAGGCCAGACAGAGCGGACTATCTCCAAAAGAATTTCGGAACACTTCAGAGCTTGTAAACTCGGCCACCCTGACAAATCGGCAATTGCCGAGCATTTGATTGACACCGGGCATTACTTTGGATTTGTTCCTGAAATCCTGGGGAGACCGAAAACTTATAGAGCACGGCTGATTACGGAGGCCATTGAAATTCATAAAAATCCCGTAAACATCAATAGAGACGATGGAGCTAAGCTTAATAGTTCTTGGTATCCGGTAATTGACGGATACACCAGAGCTAAACGAAGAAAACCACTTTAAATAAAAAAAATGATACGTTAATGTTAGCTCAGAGGGTTGGAGCTGGCAACACGGTATCACAACCTCATACTTAAGCTCACATTTTAACACAACCTCAAATAAGACATCTGCCCTGATGATGGACACTGCAATGCTGTCCGAAACGTTGGCTAAAGAAGGAGTTAGCGCAACACGGCATAATACCCCAAAAACAAATAACAAAAATATAAAATGTTGTTTTCTAGTGCGCACCCATTATTTGACCATAGATTGTCACAGAAAACTCCAAGCAGGCGCACTAGAAAACCCACAGATAATATAATACAACTTTGAGAAAACCAATATATATTCTATATTATGTAGGTATTATGTAGCCTTAGCCATTATTAGATTTTCGAAGTACGACCTTCTCAAAAACATCATCACTCATCTTTCTTCTATGAAGTCTCATGATTATACCTCCATTTGAAAAGAGACATTCAACTTGTGCTGAACTCGGAAGACAAGTATTGCATTTGATGAACATGTGCTTAACAGTAGGGTAGTCATGAAACATTTCAAAATCGGTTCTTTTGTCTTGAAGGTATTGCAAGGCTTCTAAATCTGGAGTTCCTGCTGTTGCTGCGGAAGAATCAGATAAATCTTCATTATCTTCGAAAAAAATAAGATTCATCTTGTACTATTAGTTCCACTTTGTGGATTTATACATAACATTTTTGGTACTTTCTTTTAATTTCCTTAGTTGTAGTAAAAACACTGAACGGACTCTGTCCTTCTGTTCTTTAGTTGTGTAGGTACTTCATTTTAAAAAATGGATGCGACACTGTAGCACGAATTTTAGGTACTCGTAGTAGCGACCATGCTTCCTTTTAAAACCTTTGAACAAGTTGAGTAAGTGGCCGAAACATTTCCATTCTCAATGCTGCCAATGATGGTAACATCTTTGTAGCAAATACTTCATATTTGTGGTAATGTATTGATATCTCTCAAAAAAAAAATATTTGTTTAAAATGCAGTTCGTACATATATTTATATAATGAAATAAGATAAGCAATGCCATTCAAATTATCCATCCAAATCCATCTTCACTTGTATATTCTTAAACTACTGAATATACTAACATAGCATTCTACAATTCTAGCCTAATATATTGGTTTTCTTTAGGAAGCGTGCATAGGTAGATAGTTCGACATGAGATATAATAATAACAATTACAGTACTTACATGATTTTAAATTCAAAAACACCACGATCACAGATTATGAAACCATTGAAAACGCAAAAAAAATTGCGCGGGACTAATGTTAAAAAAAAATAAAAAATGCTATCTAAAATTTAATATTACAGCGTCATGGCCCCGTGTTCACTATTTGAATCTGTATTTTTTAATGGCATCACTTAATTGCCAGTGCTCCTACCAGGTAGCAACTTGACAGACGTAAATTATCTCGCATAGCGAGGTTGAGGACCGACTGATATACTGGGCCTATGATGAAAAGATGAATGGAGATAACAGGAAGAATGTTGCAAAAAAGCATTTAAAATGGAAAATGCATTGAGAAAAGCATTTAAAATGCAAAATGCAAAATGGTTTTTAGAAAAGCATTTAAAATGCAAAATGGAAAATACCCATTTTGCATTTTGCATTTCCATTTGAAATGGATTTATTTGAAATAAAGCACATCTCTGCATGCTAGGCACATGCACTTGCGCAGTGATCAAATTTTAAAATAAGTTTCTTACACTCGGATTCATTCTTGGCTGGATTATGGGAATTAAATCATTGTACTTAAGTTCCGAAACCATCCCTTTCTCTTTTTTACCTATTGTATTTTTTAAGCTCTCAAATAATTTCTCGATTATTCAGTCGGTTGGTTCGCTGACAAAGAGGTGGGCGAACCAACATCCTGGACTGATCAAACGAAATAAATTTCACTTACCTACTTATTATTGTGATAGTGGGTGGAGGCTTTTGTTTAAATGTTTTATTACTGACAGGCTATCAACAAAGCTATGTTTCATTGTGGTGATGCAGAAGAAAGAGTGCACCACATATCTTATCCCGGATACTTGGTAATTGGGCACTTATCGTTTATCTGACTTTTACCAATGATTGGGTGAAGTTTGAAAGGGACTGAGGGATCTGTTAGTGTAGATCTTAACCCGTAATGTGCCGATAAATCCACCGTGGATTTCTGATGACTGTACCCGTAGTATGCCGGTGAATCCATCGTGGATCACCGCACTTTCCTCGATGTTATTGAATTTTGTAACATATTGGCATACTTAAGTATGTTTTATTCAATTATTTTATAAGCAATAATTATTAACCTGAAACACTCATCCACATTGAAAAATCTCCTGATAAAAAATACATGACGCCAACGGGACTTGAACCCGTGTCCTTTCGATTTCCGGTCAACAGCTCTGACCACTGAGCTATGGCGGCTTATCTCTAATCCGCGAAATAATTCAATATATACTAGTTTTTCATTCAACAATTACTGCTTATTACATTTTTTCACCAGAAACAACCAACTTTATTTTATATATGCTTTTATATTTTATATTTTATAAAGGCATTGTAAGTGCTAACTCTCTCACTAGATGGCGTCGAGACAAATTGTCTACATTTTTTGGTGAAAATACTAGAACTTGTCAAATATTAATTTTATTTTTTTTGGTAAACTAATGTTTAAGACAAGATTTTTTATGCCTAGCACAAATTATTGCTTGTAAAATAACTGTTACCTTTTGTGCTATGCATAAAAAATCTTGCCTTAAACATTATTTTACCAAAAAAAAAATGTTTTATTCGCCTGGCAAGGAAATAATGTATCCTACTATCTAGACGCTCGCATCGAGAGCAAATTTATTCAATTTAATTTTGATATTTATTTACTAGAAGTCTAATAACTTTTTTAAAATTATAAAGTTCACTTATTTCGCTTTATGGAAAATATAATAAAACCCCACATTTTTAATAATTTTTTTTAAATTAGAAAGAAAAAATATATTTCCAAGTATAAATAGATCACGTGGAAAATATATAAGACAGATATGCATTTTTTTAATATATAAAAATATCTGGTAAGACGTTACAATTTACAAAAACATATCGCAAAAATCAAGTATGTTATTAAGAAAATAGTGTCAGCCCGCGTACGACCGGTGATTGGTATTTTATCCCTGGTACACGGAGGAGAACAAGATCGCAGGAGTTCAGCATTCCAAGGGTTAATGAAGGAGGAATGTCGTTTTTTAAAACATCCTTCTTGTTCTTATTTACACGTTTTTAAAGTGAAGGAATGCGCATGCGTTTCAGTGTGGCGACTAAAAAAATGTTGCCATCGTTCAAAATTAGATTGATAATAATAAATAGTTCCTACGTAAGCATAGACGTACATATCCATCCTGGAAGAGCTAGGTATCCAACTGAGAACTAGAATCTAGAGAATTTCATGGTCCCTGACAAAGGCAGGGTAAGCAGATGACAATCACTGGTGTGTTGGAGTGATCAAGCATCACAGAGGGGCCTGGTTCGCCAGTGCTATTGGAGTGGGGATCACAATTTTACTGTATCTCCGGGTTTTCTCACAAACTCTCTAATTAAATAAAACACTTGAATGTGATAAATTGACAATGGGCTTTGATATTTAATTATCAGGCGGATGGAATAATATGGACCCCGACCTTGAGGTTCCCACCTTATTTATTATACACACGGTCCCTACAATAATTGACAGCTAACGCCATCTATGGGTAACGTAATAGACCAATCTAGTGCCATTTGTGGGTGAGCATTACAACAATACTCAGTAATCGAGAAACAGTAAGCTCGATTGAGGAAATGCGTATTGCCAAAATCAACTGAGAACTATTTATTAATATGATTATTTTATAATAAAAAGTTATTCATGTGTCTTATGTAGTCTTATTCATATAATTTGTGCACACCATTTTTAATACCTCTTGTAACACAATCTTAGCATACCAACATCAGATATTGACGTCCTGTTTTAATTCGACCATTTGGCATTTCATCTATGGGTAATTTTGTTTGTTCCGTT
Source organism: Hesperophylax consimilis (assembly GCF_061612785.1). NCBI lineage: Eukaryota > Metazoa > Arthropoda > Insecta > Trichoptera > Limnephilidae > Hesperophylax > Hesperophylax consimilis. The sequence continues at coordinate 2,130,557 of NC_142862.1, read as the reverse complement.
CGGGTTACGGCTCAAGTTGGTGGCCGTGTTGGATACTTCTTTTTTATCCCGCCAAAATTCGCACGATGATGGTTCCTACTACGAGCTGTTAAATCGAAATAATAAATATTTTGGTACCTATTGGAAAAAGAATTATCACCGGGATGGTGACATTTCAATGTACAAATTTTAAAATTACGTATTGGAAATTTTTAGTTTTTTTATTAAATAAGAGAATATAGGAAAAATGCTTATTGGACGTGAGGTTTACTGTTCACAGAATTTACACAATCATTCTGCAAACAACGAACAGATTAAACTCCAGCTTTCTGCTTATAGTCATGCTGGTAAATAGAATGTTTTGGAGCTCCATCCCAGAGGTGGCTACTAGATTAAATTTATGCACGTACATGAGATCTTTGAAGTGTTATAATTGAAGAATTTGCACGCGAAATAGTATATTAAAGTATAAGTGGATAAACAGGTCTTTAAAACACGCGCGATTTTTCGAGCACGACGGCGTAGCCGAGTGCTCGAAATAAAGCAAGTGTTTTAAAGACCAGTTATCCACGAATACTTTACGCTATTTTTTTATTGGTACACTTTGAAAACATAAATATTGATAGTATTATTAAAAATTTGGAAATAAGAACTATTAATGAATTCGTGATGTGACATCACAATATCTTGTTGTCATGGAAATGAAAATCACAAACATTAATTTGCAATCTGTCACATAAGATTAATAGTTGACACAAAGATATTAGAAGAACGAGATATGCTATGTTGGCCGCCGGACCGTAGCCGGAGTACTACCTAATTAGGGTACTTTGAACGGTATCGGGACGTGTACGCACAGAAATCTGTTCTATGTATTAGTGCGGATACCTTAGCGTAAGCGAAGGTTTGCAGTAGTATTGGTGAACAAAACCAGCGACACTCGGCAAAACAATTCCACACAGTATGAACTGCTCATAGCACATCTCGAGTTGACATCACAGTTTTTACTAGTTGTTGTGTGTTGTAAAATGAGTTCTAACATTCATAATTTAAATACCAAAGCAGAATCAGACTTCACATTTTGTTGATTTGTTGATGTTGCCATGGTAACTTTAAAAAACGCGCGTTCCATAAAGTGCGATTTAAACACGCTAGAGCGTACTTTAAATGAGTAAAAAAGGGCACCAATAAATTTTTTTTAATTATTAACGTTCTAAATTTAAATGAAGAAAGAAAAATGAAGTTAGAAAACTTCATTGGTCTTGTATTGAAATTGGAATATATTTTAGACACTGGCAAGATCTTGTTTGTCGCTACACAGAGACGCATGCGCGTTCGGGCGAACCAGCTGTGCATCTTCAATTAAAACACGTAATTCCAACATAACAACCCCTCGCGTTTTCCAAAACCTTTTTATAAATCGCTTTGTTAATTTTGAGTGTTGAATAAAGTTAATCTTTAGAAAAATATGATCGCTTCATTTAAAACGCATCCTTAGCAGTAAGCATTTTTCGTCTAAACACTTCCGTGATAATAGCGCAGATCCGTGAAAAATCACGGGATATTATTAACTTAAACTTTTAATGCAGGCAGAGCATTGCACACACCGCTCTGTCCAGCTGAAATAAACATATTATTATTATAATTCTAAGATTTGTGAAAATATTTATAAAATATTTGCCTATGGATTACTGCCTTTCTATAACAAATATTGTAAATTTTCTTTATAATTTACTTAATACGTTTTTATTGAGAAATTGAAAAGACGATCAGAAATTTACCTTTCGAATGAACATCATTAGTAAAGTTAATAAACCGCAAAATTTGTCAAAAATTTAAACAAAAGAAACACTTTTTTTTTTAAATTATATATTTATTAATTATTATTAATTGTATGCAGGTACCCACTCTACAGCTTTTCTGAAAATTTAACACAAAAATTAAACATAAATTCAAAGTAAATTTGAGTTCATTGAACATGAAAAATATCACGCACAGACAACCACCCAAACACATAATTTAAACATAATCATTAATCTTCAATCAAAATTATGTTATTACATTTTATGTGTTCGTTTCCATGAGTCATTAAACAATTTAATTAATGTTTAACTATTTTCAAAACAACACAAACACTTTTTTCATCACTTTCTAAATTAAAAAAAAAACATTTAATATGACATGACGTAAGGATGACAGTGAAATATCTATCAACTTCTTAGAAAATTGATGTTTTTATTCAACCAATCAAATCTGAACACAATGATAGTTAATCATCGATGACATCACGGTATATCCTCCTCTGGTATGTAATCAGTGATCACAATACTAAATGTTAAACTCTCACTTTCTAAAACTCGATGGGATGCGGGATCTAATATTGTACAGTTTTATAATAGATGTTTATGGTTGTGTAATTAATGTATACAAAAATTTTCTCCGAGTGTTTTGAAAATGATTTGTTTATGTAATATTTATCGGTTTGTGGTCGACTGGTCACAATCTTGCGTTCTTATCCAAACGTCGCGTGTTCTAACTAACTAACTAACCATTACTCCGCGGGGGTAGCCAGAGGGGATGGACAATAACTCGGTATTATGACACCCTCATTGCATACATCATCACACATCACCCTTCTGTCATTCATATATTTCTCCTTTCGTCGCTAACTAAATAAGAGTTCTTTTCTTAATCTTAATCATTACGCTTACGTGGGCCTTGTATTCTTTGCGAATCTCTTAATTTTTTACACATTTATACATGGTTTTACCATACGCTCGCCTTAGAGATCTCATTTTCACATCATTCTGTCCACTTTCATCCTAAATCTGCCAGTTCCTGCAATACATCACTTCAATACATCAGACTGTATACTAGCACTATTATGGACTGCTAGATCAGAAGATAAAATTATAATAATAAAATAATAAGGGTAGGTATGAAGCAGGATCAGTATGTCCAGGAGTGACTGACATATGGATCGCGATGGGTCGATTGAGTCCGCTGGAGAAGACAAAGGGTCTCCTCTACAGGTCTTTTCCGATCCGGCCCGCCACACAGTTGGTGGACAGATGCATCTACCGTCAAGACCTGGAAAAACCTCACCCCATGACTCCAGGCAAATCTACTAAATCACCAACAACATCGGGGTGACCTGTGGCAGAGGTTTTGGTTGTCTAATGAATGGTTCCCGAGGCGGCTGTACCCACATCCGTCTCCCAAATTGAATTTATACGTTGTTCTCGCGTAACTTCAGTTCAACCAAAGTAACGTAAAATCTAGCCTCTAAGCTTTCTGGAATTCCCCGTGAGTTCACTTATCGAAGCCTATTCATGGGTTCAAGATACGTTTACAGGCCTTTGACGTCGAATTCAATACCCGCCTACGCAATAAGATGAATACACTTGTAGGCTTATTTCTTCAATGTTATTTTTTCTTTTCTTTTTTACATTAACCCCACAAAAACAATTTCCCTCGGGGTCCATATCATCTTTTGGAACGCTGTGTGGAGGGTCTTATTTAAAGAAAGGAAGGAGAGGAAGTTCGGTAGGAATCTAGGGAAACAGTGTCCAGTGGAAAGTCCAGGAATGACGGACATATGAATATACCACTGCAGCGCAAGGCGATGGGTCGAGACACCATTTGGAAGTCAGAGGGTTTCCCCAAACCAGCCTACCCGATCTGGCACACCACGCAGCTGGAGGGCAGGCGCATCTTGAACATGGCCGAGGTGTTGCCTCGTCAGTTCTAAACTAATGCTTGTGTTATTTATGAGTTGTTGCTGGGTGAAGATTGCGCTGTTGATAGCTAACAACCGATAGGAAGTTAAGAAAAATAAGTAACCGGTGTTTATCAGGAAACAAAATCAATGTTTTTAAAGCGTAGGAGCCTCTGGGTAGTTCTCAGAGATTCATACGACTTCACTGTAATTCTGAATATATAAAAAATGGTATAAATAGGATTATTTCATATGCAAGAAGTACCGTACTTGCTAATAAACTAGATTAGATAAGAAGAGTTTGTGTTTGTTTAAAAGTGTGCGATTATAAATAGGTACCATTAACCAAAATTTTCCATCTCTAAATGCGAATATCAATATAGTAAAAGTGTTTAAAATGACACCCCGGCCCAGGACTTTAAAAAAAACGAAAAAAAGAATCTTAATCCGGTAGAATATGTATTATTTAATTAATCGGGTATTAATTATCAACTGACTGAACTCCATCAGCTGTTGCACAAAATCGCATTGAACACAAATAGTCCAAGCTTGGTAGAAAATATTTTTTATTTTGAGTAAAGTTTTGATGTTGGGAATTCTAGTGTACCTGAAAACAGGGTTTATTTTTAAGGTGGAGATTATATTATTCTAAACAATTGAAAACTTTACACTTTATAATTTTTTTATTTCACTTGATCGTGCCTCGTCTTCCTCGGGCGTGACCGATTTCCACCATTCACTACTGTATACCACATTGATACTACTAAAAACACTACATTTTATCGACATTCATTCGACTCTTTATCTCATTCCAGTGCAGATATATGCGTTAAGTCATTATCAGGCGTCCCCACTTCTTCTACCATTCTACTCTCTAAACACTCCTAAAAATAATAAGTACAAACTTTGAAATTTTTAGCGAAATCGGTCCAGTAGTTTTTGAGTGTATAGGGGACAAACAAACAAACAAACAAACATTTATTTTTTAACTTAAACAAACTTTAAATCGGTAATTTAGTATAAGTGGTCATGTTCTTAAAATTATTCCTACAGTGTGCCTTACCCAATACAGATCTAATAATAAAACACTAAATGTACAGTTTATACAAAGCGATGACAAAATATAGAATAACAATAACAGCAGGACAGGACAAAACAAGGACATAAAAATTAAAACAAAATATAAAACAGGAGGCAGTTTATGAACCTCATTGCAAAATTTAATCATAATATCAACAACTCTCAATAAAAAAAGAAGAGACGAAGGCACCGGAAATAAAAGAAAAATATTTAAAGTAAATTTGATTGTGTTAATTTGTTTTGTTTCACGATTAATTCATTTAAATAATATAAAGTATATATTTTTTCTGCATATTCAAGAATGGAAGACCACTATTCATAATTGACCAGATCTGAATAACCAGATACTTCCTTGCCTTCATCTTAACCATCTCCTTCTCTTCTCACTACCTTCAGCGTCACAAGATTGTCACCAATTGTTTAACCAGACCCAGACAGTTTAGAGCAGTTGGAAGTGTTTTGATACTGGGATAAGATCAAATAATTTAAACTGTATTCAGAGTCAAGAAGCTTAGCGATCTTCCCTGGAGATCATCAGAGATGAAAGTAAGAAAATACAAACTTTTCTATTAAAAATACAGTATCTATTCCACGTAAGAATTGTAGGAAGTGTCTATTTGAAGATTCCACTTATACTAGAGGTGTGTTTGTTGTTTTTCACGAGCCATAAAGATTCTAATTGCTCGTACCTTCCCACCGATTATTATTTACGTAAGGCTGTCCATAAAAACATTCATAATTTCTCCGATTAAATAAATCAAATTCGATTTCTTTTATGAATAAAAATAATTTCATTTACATTTGTAGAATAACAGTGGTGTGAATAAGTCTGTATCGTACCGCGCGATACCTTTTAACAGATTATAATATATATTGTTGGCATTGTTGCTAATCTTTTATTTTTTTCTCAAAGCACACTTTTTAATCACTGACTAACTTAATCAGCAATCAATTATCGTCTTCCATTCTGGTTTAATTTCCCTTTCTTTTGTTTCTGTCCGCTAATCTGACAAAATAACTATTTTATTTTGTTTCTATTTGCTAATCTAACAAACTATAAAATATTCCATATTTCAAAAAAGCACTAACTTTGTGGCTCTCCGTAATTTACTATATACGCATACATTTTTTTCGATCACGTTATTTTAATTACAAGCAACCGTTTTTTTTAAATATTCTCCTGGTGAAGGGAGGGTGCTTATCAAACCGGTTGAGTTGAGTGTACCTAATTAAAATAAAGTAATATTTGTTTTTATTTTGTTGCTATCCGCAAATTTGACAAAATAACTATTTTCTTTTGTTTCTATCCGAAAATTGGAAATTTCATCCATGTTTTTTTAAAAACGTGTTCAAACATGTTTCCAAAACCTCACTTTCTCAAAAATACCCCTGCACAACATCCCCAAGGATGGCATAGAACGAATTTAATTTCCTCGGGGCCTCTTGTGTGGAGATAGTATTTAAAAAAATATTTGTTTCCTGATGGTTAATCCGAATTTCACGACTTTCACAAAGGCGATGCTAAGAGGATCTACCACCGTGTGCGACTCTTTGTATAAATATAATTATTCTGAATACTTTCCCCGTCATATCCTTGTCATGGTAGTTTTCTAAGTGTAATAACCTGGTTCTACATCATCAATGCATACGTAACAATGCAAATTTCACAAACGAAATTAAGATATGGATTAAAGAACGAAATTACAAAATAAATGTATCTTTAAAATATACATAAATATACCTACATAATACACATATTATATACACAACCAGATCAAGAATTGTATACATATATTGCTTTTTTTTAATAACTGTCTTCATTATTCCATTTTTACTGCTTTACTTTATATTATTTTATTCAAATAGATAAATAGGCTATGACTGGACTAACTCAAAGCGGAACATTCGAGACTTATTCACACCACTTTAATATCCAATATGGCTAACTATTTCCACACCATCCAACTGCCCGTCGACTGAACGCCGTTTAAACTGACTAATGATTTAATAGCTAAATCCATTGCATCACAAGCCATAGCTTATCCATTAAAACTAATACAGGATGTGTCGCGTGTGTCCATTGGGTACACAGTACACAGGTATGTTGGTAGATACAAACTGTAGAGGTAGCTAACGGTATTACTCAATAGAAATACATAGATTAAAGTCTTAAGAATATGAACGGCCACTTTCTCTCGCAATGGGCGTTCTCTTCTTTGTGGTCTGTTCAATTCAAATGTCAAGATCAATGGTATGAATGCAATTTCCTGATTTTACATCTGAAATACTATTTTAGGAGCATTATAATTTAGCTACAGAAGACATTATAAGAACTTATTTAGTATTGTATTGAATTATACACGGTCTCCGGGGGTAAAGTGCATTAACTTCGGCAAGTAATTTTACGTGGTAGTAGAATTAAAAAAAGAACACCTTTTTTCGAAATTTCTATTTTTTTATTCCAAGTTTAGTAGACATGTATATATTTTGTACATGTAACCAACTCGGTACCGCCACACCGGCAACCATTTATTGGATAACCGACATCTCTGCCATTGGTCACCCCAAGTGTTTCGCCACGTTTGGTGGAGCAGGGGGTGCTTTGTACCGTCCCTGATCTTCCTCCCCTTCCTTTCCTAAAAAAACGCTACACACAGCATACCCAATTATGACATAAACCCTGAGGAGAATTATTTCCATCAGTTGTGTGGAGCTAATGTAAAAACAAAAACAAAAAAAAATACAGTGTGTGGCAAGTCTACGCACGACGGAAGTGAAACTTTTAGTATTCTTCTCTCTCTTTTCATTTCATTCTCTCTTTTTTTCTGTCTATTGACATATTTATAAGTAGCATGTGATAAAAAAAATTAAAAGTTATAAAAATATGGGATTCGAACCCGGGTCCTGCATAACGAGTGTCGAACGCTCTGCCTCTAGACCGCGAGGAGAGGTATCTCGCGCGACGAGAACCGCGTATACAACGTGTACTCCTCAATTGACTTGTCCCGCGTAAATTTTCGTTTTCAAACACGGCAAATGAATAATATCACATAACGTCTTGTTAACGCTTTTTATAGGGTCGAATCGAAGATATATCGGCAGTGTGAAGTCATATCTGTCGTTTTTCAAAATATTTCCGTATATTTGTCCGTTTCGGAAAAGATCTATCGTGTTTTAACAGTCTCATACCCGTATGGTGTCTGAATTCGAAAAACATTTCTAAATTGTGAAAAACTCACTTACGGCTGTGTTTTTTAATAAAAAAAACTTGTCACGCACGTCTGCGAGGGTAATTAGTCGCGTTATCGGCCTTTATTAGTAATTTTAATGATTCAAAATAAAAATAATAAATCAAAATACCTAGCGACTCTACCGGCTCGATTTGTAAGCTATATTTCGACCAAAATATCATATGGTCAAAATATCTAAAAGTCGCAGCACGAGAGCATTTTATCACTTTTCATCGTACTAAAAAAATCACAAAAAGAAAAAAAAAATAGTTAAAGCGGGGATTCAACCTCGGTTCTTCACGACGACAGTCGGGCGCTCTCCCTCTAGACTGCGAAGCTGAGTTTGGAGAGTGACCTAAACTAGGTATACAATATTAGCTAGGCTCCTATAGCGAAATGATCACGGTTTTTCGTGACGGTCATGAGTCGGTTTTACTCCGGTCCTCGAAATTGCATGACGCGCGTAAAGAAGTTTCATTTCAAAACTTTTTATCGTGAAAGCTACTGTAGGAACTATTAATAATCTAAATTTAGACACTGGCAACATTTTGTCAATCGCCACACTGGGACGCATGCGCGTTCCCTCGAACCAGTCTGTGCGTCTTAAGTACTTGTCAGAAGTGTATTCAGTAGAATAAAGAAATATATATAAACTGAATAAAATAAAGAAATCTTTAACATAATAATATCGCTTTATTTAAAACGTTTCCCTAGCAATAAGCTTCTATCGGTAAACCTTACCGATAAGTTGATAAATAAGTGATAAACGCGTTATTGGCATTCAATTAAGCGATTTTATTATTACTCTACCATAAAACTTCGGAATTTCGTACAAATTTATTCTTTTTTTTTTAGATTTTGATAGCACAAATAGATCTGATTCAAATAATACATAGGTACGCAAGATTTGTGTATTGTTGTGTATGTATAAACTTCCTAGAGTGGTGGCTTTGAAAAAACAGACTAGTGTTCGTTTTTTCATTACATTGAAAGGGGTTTTCTGGAGGAGACCCACCACTTCCCCACCCTGTTTTAGGTACTGATGGTACCCCTTCAGAGCTTTCGCAAGGACGCTATTTTTTTTGATATAACGAGTCTACATTTAAAATTTCAAAACAAGACCTCCAAAATGTCCATGCATACAATGTTATTCGCAGTATGCAAGTGCTGCGTATTAGTAACTTGTTAGTAAAATCTACTCTATTCGGTTAGTTTAATAGGTCATATGTACAAGGTATCAAAAATAACAGGTAAAAATAATAATTTACAGCCACCTGCAAAAATTAAAAATTATGAGACAAAAGAAAATGGTGAAATGTACACCTCATTTTTTGTGAGGGGGTGTCGTCACTCGCTCCCAGGCAGTCCTAGGGGGAGAAAGCAGGGCATTGGATAGGTTTCACGAGGATCAGGTTCCGCGCCCCTAAGCCAGGAAACCGGTTATGCCTCGACGAAAGATGTAGGTTGGGGTTGGGGTTGGTTTAAAGACCATGAGGAGAAAGCGTCGGAGAACCTGGAGGCAGGGCGGAAGGTTTAGATGGGAAACATCTTTTGGCCTAGGAGAGAGTAAGACCCACTTTTTGCGACAGAACGACACTCTTACACTCTTTTTTCATTCGGCCAGCTTCTGTTTGGAGCCAGTGAGACTATGGCATCCCCAATTGGGGTATGTTGTAAGGCTGAAGGTATTGGAGAGAGGAATGAGATGGGGAAAAGGAAAGGTGGGGGAGTATCTGGCTATTCAGAGCTGTTCACCAAACATGGCTAAAGCCATTTTAAGCAACGTTTCAATTCTGAATGGTGGACTTACACCAGGGCGATACTGGGAGTATTTTCTACTTTAGAACGTGCCGCAAGTATACTTTATATTATTTTTAATTGTTAATTTGTGAAATAACACAAAAAATCAAATAAAATTTACTTGCGCACGCCAGGATTTGAGCCCGCGACCTTCGGATTGCTAGTCGAGAGCCCAACCCCGCGACCACGGAGGCCGTCTGAAATAATTTTTTGACTTTTTGGAGTTTTGTGCTTCCTCCTCCTTATTTTTAAAAAATGTATTAACCTTTCGGACAGCCTTGCTGTAATCAGCATCAAGACAGACTATAGATTCTGGAAGGTTGTCAGAAAAAAACTTACAAATATTACACGATAAATGTAGATATTTTGAAGATACGTTTCTATAGATATTCGTTCAATTGAGCGCTCGGTTCCTGGTTCCTTGCCATACAGACGGATAAGAAAAACAATTACAACGAATGCTTTTTTACTAATTGCGTTTGCTAGCTAAGTTCTCCATCATTGCACAATTAACAGTTTCCCACTATAATGATGGTAGTAGGAGTTTTACAAATATTATCATGTTATTCGTAATCCGGGGATGTTTGTCTTTCTTTTTTCTATAGTAGAGATTGTTCATCTTAACACTCCCGTTCCGAAGGGGGTAATAAATTTCCACTAAACGAGAGTTTTGTACGATATCTAAGTTGCTTTTGACATCACGTACTCTATGTATAATTTAACTATTTCTAGAAAACTATTCGGTAAATAATCTACTGTTAAACTTATTAGATATGAGCTCATCAGCAGAATGCTCATTAAATAATAATGGATCAGCATTAAAAAAAATTATTCCGTTAATATTTACCGCAAACGAACCGGGAGTGCGGTCCTACAGTGTAAAAGATGTATTAAACTGCAAAGGGATATAATAATAGTGTGATTTGAGTTATTTTCGATTTCGTACAATCTCTTTTACCGTCTTATAATACTTAATGATTTAGCGCTGGGCGAAGATGGATGATTTCCGATTAAAACGTTTGGTAATAATTAATATAGGACTGTTACTGGAAAGGACAAGAGGGTCATTAAGAGACACGGTCGCTTCATGATTTTATGGGGGTCCCTAATGACCCCCTCTCGGATCGTGCGTAATTATTTTCCTGGAGGTACGTAAAGGTTAAAGGCGTCCTTGGCCACATCAGTTAGTCCCATAGCCTGTAGCCATGGTGTAATTAATATTCTCAGCGTTTCGAGACCCTGTCATGCTTCATCAACATCATAATCTCCGCCTACGCTATTTCAGCTTCACTATTCTAACCCTTGACCTTTTACTAAACAGTTCTTCTCTACAATAATTAACAAACTAATAATTTGAATAATCTACCACATTCCTTACTCAACTGCAGTTGCCTATGCATGGGGGAAATAATTATTAAAGATTAATATCAAATTACTGATTAAATTTTCGATTTTTTTTTTTAAACTAACCCTGAAAAAGCCTGTTTCAAATGGTAATTTAGGATGCTATGCGGAATGGGCGTGCCCTTGCTTTAAGGTGTTGATTATAAACGTCAAAATTCTCAGGTCTGGGATATTGATGGAATAACAGAACATTTATTGTTTTGGTGTTAGTTTTTATCTTACAAAATTACTAGGGCGATAATGTGGTAATATGAAATTAAAACAGGTTTAATTCCCGGATAGGGAACTTTTTTGTCACCGAATTTTACCGATTTTCACACCTTTGGACAATTTTAAAGTTTTTCAATAGTATTACCATTCAATTTAAATGAACGGTTTGTTTATAAACAAGGTCTGCTGTGTAATTAAAAACTGTAATTATTAGGCTGTTTCACCTTATGAAGGCATTATCAAACCGTTTGATAGAAGCCTATAAAAGTAGAAACAGCTGTCACGCATAATAATAACTAGGTACACTATTGTTATTAATTTTAACAATTTTTCGTTAAAATTGACGCAAATTTCACCTCATTGAATGAATTTTGCAATTTTTTACAAAAAATTACGATTTATGACGTTATTTAACAAAATTTCACGATATTTTTTTTTGTGAATACCCCTACGAGAGCCATGTCTGGAGCCAGTGACACTATGACATCCCCAATTGGTGTATTTTGTGAAACTTACGGATGTGGGAAGGGGAGGGAGATGGGGAAGAGGAAGGTGGGGAGTACCTTGCTATACAGATCTCATCACCAAATACGACTAGAGCTATTTCAAATCTGAATAATTGTGGTCTTCCACTACGGCGATAGTGAGAGTGTCTTCCACTCTGGAACGTGAAGCAAATATCATAAATACTAATCAAATATACCAATCAAAATGTTCAAACCTCATTCACATTAAAAAAAATATTTAAATTTTTGCTCAATTATGTTTTATCTCAAGTAAACTACTGATCCCTTGTCGAAATTACCCCCAGATAGCACTTCTTTTAAAGACTTCCTGATTGTAGACAAAGCTTGCGAACAGAATGACGAATAGTCATTCTCCATAATCGATTACAGTCCGTGATGGAACCAACTTACTTCCTCAAATAAAATATTGCCTTATTACACGTTGTCCCGTTTTGCCTGTACAATAAATGCAACGTGTACGCCATACTAATATTTATTTGCTTAATGCAATCGAAGATATTGTTCACAATCTTTTTTTAAATTATGATCACACTCGACGATGAATTCAGTATGTACCTACAAACATTAAGTTTTTTTTCAATAAAACCTCATAGTAGGCCATGAGGAAAGTAATTTTCCTCAGTACCTTTGTCGTTCTTTTAAATGCTGTGTGGGGGATATTTTTTAGGAGAGCAAAGAGTGAACATGGATCTTGATGATACCCATGTTGTAGGAGTCATAAAAACGACCCGTTGTCAAATGTTAGTCGTATCAAATTCATTGAATTAAAAATTATTCGTTTACCTGTCTAAAGAGACAAAAGGCAACCAAATACAATAATTAAAACCACACAACCAAAAACAAACTGTCTAAATTCTAAAAAAACCGGAAACAAACTCTCTAAATTCTAAAACCACACAACCAAAAACAAACTGTCTAAATTCTAAAAAAACCGAAAACAAACTCTCTAAATTGTAAAACCACACAACCAAAAACAAACTGTCTAAATTCTGAAGAAAAAAACAACACAAACGTTGAGCCCTGGGTCATGAAATTTGCACAAATTTTTCTATATCAAATTTCTAGGTTGATGAAACTGTTCTTATCTTGCTATATTATTTTCATAGTGAGCTATGGAGTTACTAAATATCTATTTAACTTTACGAATAAGCAACAGCCCATGTTTTCTCCATGATTTATTTCTATCCTGCAAAATTCTCTAAGATATTTCACCACTTCCCAAGTAAACAGTTGATTAACGCTACTCGTCGAGTAGATAATTAATTAAATGTTCCATTACTTCTGTTAAGCCTACCCGTCAATTAAATTTCTATTTTCACCGTCTTGCTAATCCTATGATTAAAGTAACTTGACGATTAGTTACTCAGAGGTTGTGAAATACCTACTTGTTTTCTACAGCCCACTGGCTCCAATCAATATTAAAACTAATAGGGTTTATGTTTAAAAAAAATACATTTTTATTTAAAAGAACTAATATCTGAATAGCCCTCATGGATTTTCACTCTTAATTATTTTTTGGCGACCCCATGACCGTGAGATCCAAAGTGAAGGTTCTAACCAATACGCTACGGAAATCAAATAGTTTCGCAATGAAATATGTATTAAAAATGCACATCCAAGCGGAACAAATCGAAGGATGATGGAAATTTTGACAAAAATACTAATTATTTTTTTACGAAACAAGGTCTTCATTATCATTCAACAAAGTGCTTACGCTGTGATTACTGATTAGTAACGGAGAGCCAGATTTTCAAGATAGAGTAAACAGTTAAATTACAAATAATATATTTGAATATTTACATAGACAGAAATGTACCGGCACTGTTTAATCTTCCGGGCTTTATCGGTTCCAAGGCTCAACCGAAACCAGTCAGTTAGCCTTTCAGATGCTGGACGTACTGTACAGGGCCTCAGATTCTCTAATCGTAGACAACTGTTGACCCTGTACAAACGGTAAGTGCGCTCATCTGTTGAATTCGGCAGCCACCTCTGGTCTGGAGCTTCAAAATATCTGTATTAACAAAGGAATTGCAAATCTTTAGAGCACAGGCCTCAGGTAGATGTGCTGTATTACAATCGATGATTCTCCGAGGAACTAGGGTCAATGATCCCTTCGGCCTCGGTGTATAGTCGGGAAATAAGACAAACACGCGCCCAACATCAGTGCATGGTTGATATTTTTCACATGAGAACGGGTCGCTTTAACGACTCGTTTTTGAGTTCAACAGCTCGGTTTTGGAAAGACTTGTCGGCATCTGCGTTTCCTCCCGCCTACAATATGAGTCTCTTCTAGACCCATGATCAGTCCTTCCTCTCCTCAAAAAGACCCTCCACACGGCATCCTCAAAGATGATATAGGCCCTGAGGAAAATTATTTTCCACGTGGCCTGTGTGGAGTTGTTGGAAAAAAATGAGAATAATTTCGGATTTCTAAAAATCTTTTTTTTTTCACAAGGGATGCGGATTTTCGGATTTTGAGAAAGAGTTATTTGCAACACAAATAGGAATGCAATACTGAAGGGGTCCACACCCGAACAGTGACTTAAAAATTAAATAAACGCTTTAGCTACCACTTATCACTGCCCTTGCTACTGGCTACGTGTAAACTAGGCATTAAGTCACTACCAAATAAATGAAAATAAAATTTATAAATAAGTCTGCCGTCCATTTGTCAGGACTGAAACGAGTGGCGCTGTAGCTTCTCTGCGTTCTCTTAGTTGCGAGATGGTGTGTAGATCAGAGTTGGTCTAAAGCCCGATGGGTAGGACGCTCGGCTTGCTGTCGAATGGATCGAGTTCGATTCCCCAGCGGGTATTCCCTTTTAAACGCAAATTATACCTAATTTAGATTTAGATTGTAAAGTTCTTATATCAATTGACTGTCCAGAACTAGTTGGATGCACCAGCGATTGAACATGGCGTGAGAGTGAAAGTTTAAGTAATTTATACCAATTATTATTGGTAGATACTAATCAATTATTGATAGATTATACCTTAGACTGAGTACTGATTGGTAATCGCACCTAACTGCTGTGAAACATAACATTACTATAATTAAAAACATTTATTAATTACGTTGCATTACTGGGGCTTTATTTGTTCAATTCATATATGATAATATAATGGTTCTGTTATGCAGATAATTTTACAAATATAAATTCTTTAAAACGTGTTGAAAATCTACAAAAATGCTTTTGTTAGCCTGTGGTCTAACAGAAGGACGAAAGTAGGATAAATGCTGATGATTAAGATCCCTGCGACACAATTCAAAGAATGCACGAAAGTATCACGAATGAGAAGATGAGAAGGAAGCATAGTGATATTAATAAAATCGTACTTTTAATGTGTTTAATGTGTTTGATAACCCGCTAAAACACATCACGATCATGGGTTTACATAATAAAATAATCTTGTATAACAGAACCTTCAAACCATTATTTTGCGTTTTAAAATTTGATATTTTTGTGTGAACCAATTTAATGAACGTTGCATGTATTAAAAACCATTTGAAAATTATTTTTCCATTCCACAGCTCTACAAAACAATTTCTTTCAAAATAAATCCCTGTCATCGGAATTCATTTTACTTCTCTTTCTTCTCACACTTTCTTTTCCTTTAAAACTCTCTCAGAAAACAACGAACGAGCTTCAGCAACAAACACTCAACAACGAACATCACCAAGGATATCGACTCAACAACGAACCCCGATAAAAATGACAACAACTCTTGAACAACGCGCTAGCAAAAAGGCAACGGAGTATCAGAACGAAAACAAACGAAAAACAGACAAATTTAAATTTCAGCCAGTGAAAGTAATTGGTAATCAAAGTGAAAGGACTTTTTTGAACAACAGTCATATTGAAAATGAAATGTTTCTCGAAAGGGAGAAATTTGGTAAGGACGTTTACAAAGATAAAGATGAAATTATGTCACTGAGTTCACAAGTATTATCTTCGAGATCTGATGTTTTTGAAAGGAGAAATTCTGTGCTCGTACAAGGTAAGCAAATGTTTTTTCCTAGACGTCAATCTGATGATCAAAATGTCAGATTAAACAGAGCGATATTCGCCCAAAGTAATAATATGAACATTCAAGGTTCAAGGAGTCCAAAAACACTACAGTATCTATTACCGCACTTGACAAAAAATGAATTAGGTTCTTTAAAACACCTTGCAACTAATCCACCATTTGATTCATTATACCTTGAAGGAAGCGAACAGTTTGAATCTAGCGAACACCTTGAGATTAAGCCATCTTCTGATGCTGCAAAGTTCCTTGCACCCAGCGTGCCATTCGAATCCGCAAATTACCTTTTAGCTAATCAGCCACCAGAATCTACCAAATACCTTTCTCCAAGTACGCCATTTGAACCACCTAAATATCTCGGAGCTAATCCACCATTCGAACACCCTGCAGCAAATCAGGTATTTGATTCAAAATACCCAAATCCATCGTATAAACCAGAAGAAGGAATGAATGACTTCCCTTCTACTGAGTCAAATGATTTAACAACAAGACAAAGACAGGGGGAATCTCAAAAATGCAACCAAGGAGGAACTTGCGAATTCTTCTTATATTGTTGGATGAGTGGAGGTCTCTTGGACGGCAGCTGTGGGGGTCTTTTGAAAGGTTGCTGTCACAGATTAGCAAAAGCAGGAGCCTTGGGCGTTCAAGATTCAAATGACGTGAATTATTTAAACGGTTTGGATGGAGATGACAAACTTAAACCACTAGAATACGGACCTGTGATCAACGATAATCGTAAGTCTATACACGAAAATGAATTAACTGTAATGTTTGGTGGAAGAATATAGAATACAATAATAATTAACATTTAGAAGAGGTTAACCAAATACTGTACATAGATACCATATATATCAATATCGGATAATTTTGTAATATTTAAAAATACGAAGTAGATTGCATAGCTAAATAACTTTAAATCATCGTCGATAAATGTGATCTGCACTGAACCTCGCTAGTAAGTTTTGTATAATTTTCTTATCATTTGAATACGTATCGATTGTTTTCACTTAAAGGCACCTGAGTTTTGTATAAATTATTCAACTATTTCTCATTTTCTCTCTATTATGCAAAACTACAGTTTTTTAAATTATAATAATTTTTTTCTGCTATTTCGAAATTGGCACTTTATCTGAGTTTTTGATAATGCTTCTTTCACTTTGCAACCATTTTCTAATTTACATGTCTGAATATTCATTCTCATAAAATCGTTGATTCTTCAATTTGTTATAAAATTCAACCTGTAACAGGTTTAATCAGGTTTAAATCATCAAGCGCAAATCAGTACTAATGCTGTCCACTATTTTCTATGTCCGTGCGTTATAATTATGAACATATTGACTACAAACAAATAAGAAAATGTTAGAAGGTACGTGTAATATAGACAAAAGTTTTAAAAATTCAATAGACGCGTCGTTTCACAAAAATTCAAATGTAACATTTTCGTCAAATGGTCTTTCAGCGCCATTTTGTTTTCTTGACAATTGACAGGTTTCCGTTAAATACCGATTAAGCAGAAGATAACTATCATGTTGTTAAGTTTTTTAAGCTTAATACAATTTGATAAAAAGCAGAAACGCACCTATTATCGGCTTTTTTCAAACGTCGAACAACAAAATGGCGCTGAGTGACCATTTGATGACTCTGTCACTGTTCCAGATGTTTTCTTCATTTAAACATAGTAGGTACCTAATAATGAAAATTTTATATGAAAATAGAAGACAGCATTTTTTTAAATCATTTGTAAATATGTAAGAGTTGTCATTTGTAATTTGGTTACATATTTAGTACCTTCAAATATTTGTAGTTATATTGTGTAGTCATCTTTAATATTATATTTTATTGTATATTAGCATGTAGCATGTTTCTGTAGTTTGTAGTTTTTATTATTTATTTTTTATTCTAAGTAGATACCATAATATTTTTGTAAAAGAATCTATATTACTTATAATGTAATTCTCGTTACTTATATTATTTGTGTTTGTACGATACAATCAGCATCATTACTGGTTGAATTCTTTCCTTTCTTTTCAAAATTAGGTGGATTTTTAGTGTTCAGCTTTTAATGAAGCTCTCTGTATCTAAATGTAGGTAACGATAATTTCTTTTCCAAACGAGCAAATTATTATTAATAATACTAATTTCTGTTGTGACTCTGTCTGTAACTCCGGTTGAATGTATTCTAGAACTTTTGCTTTGAAGTTTGGTATGGGTAATTTCACAAAATTTGAACAATTCAACAAATTACTAAGTTGATTTTCAAGTTCTGTGAAAGTTCTGTTATTATATAAATTTTGCCCAGTTATTTTACAAAACTGAAGTAATAACAGAACTCAAATAAAACCTAAACAGAACTTGAAAATCAACTTTGTGATTTGAAGAATTTGAACTATTCTTCAAATTTCAACGTTCATTTTCGGGTTCTGTGAAAGTCCCAATTTGAAAATAAACTTTGAAATTTGAAGATTTGTTAAAATTCTCCGTAACAACCCGTCCTTAGTGTAAACATTTTTGAAATTGGAAGTGTTTGTTTGTAGAGTTCAGACAAGCGACAAAGTACCAACCTATAATATAATATTTTCAACAGGAAATTATTTTAATTGCCTTTTTCAAAATTGGAACTGATTTGTCGAGAATGAGGTCGTCTCCTACAACGAAATGTCATGTTTTTGCAAATGTAACATATTGATTATTGCATATTTTGAATAGGACTTTTTGAATTTTTTTTACAAATACTGATACTAATATAATAAAAACACATCCTCAAAATTCGCAGAACATCTCTTGGTGAATAATCATACCCCACTTAACAACAAGGGTCCTAAACCATTGCATATAGAAAAAAAGGGCATTAGATTAAATTTACTTGAACAATTAGAAATCAATAAACGAACGAATGACCCAAATTTAACACTAATTAATAAAGTACGGAAAATAATTTACTCACCACTTCTCAGTATTTTCACAAAACCCAAGCAGTATAATGCACCCAAATAATTCATAGCAATAAAGTCATTAGTAAATAATTAAGAATTCATTACCATTTACTGAGGGGAAAACATAGATTGGTTTAACCAACAATATATCATGTCATCGGTTTAAACAGTAATAAATCAATGTATGCACCTTCAAAATTTACATTTGAAATAGTATAAATACGTCGTCTCAATGTGGACTAACCACAGTTTGAAAATGGCCTTGTAAGCCGAAACAGCTGTCACAATAATAAAAAACCAAAACACTTGCAGAACTTAATAATAATATTATCAAATTTAATCTAAATTAAATTTATAAAAAAAATTAAATGGAGTTCTACGAATTAAACACAAAAACAATAAATAAAAAATAAAAATAAATAAATAAAAAAAATGCTTTAAAGTTCAAAATCTCATACTTACGAACCCATTTTCGGTTATAATTTTATTGTATAATGTGGCAAATTAAGTTATTTATAAAATGATCGAAAATAAAATTAAATATTTATGCCTGAACATCCACAAAATAAAATAAAAGGCACTTTTTGGCCTTGTTTTTTTCTTGTATAAATCAAAACAGGTGGATGGTGTTATGTGGGAATTTAAACCTTATCGCCATCTACGTAAGGGTTGTTATTGATAGCGGCTCAATTTAAAATATTACACGACGTAGTGCATCGCCTTAAAGTATTTAGCCGCTGACGAACGTAAACGTTGCATGAGCGCTAACGAAGGTAGCGAGGGAAAAACTAAAGTTTGTCACGACACGTAGAAAGTGAAAATAATAATATCATACGGCACGACACTGCACGAAATCCAACGTCAGATTGACGGCTCTCTGATCTCGCAACATACCAGAGTAGATCATGTGTACTGAGGATTGAAACTGTATCAAGTCTCTCACACCCAAATCAGTCTTACTTATAAAGATTCCCCAATACGCCGCTGTAGCGTAGGTATAGCTATACGAAGAAGAAGGACGTTTTCAATTTCTGAGGCGGGCTTAGGTACCAACGCCATTATTGGTTAACCAACACCTCTACTATAGGTATATTGATTATTTAATAATAATAATAATACTTGGATGACTTGTATAGCGCCGTTTTTGTGCAAAAACACCTCAAGGGCGCTGTACAAACTTATAATACATTTCTACAGTGATCCATGTTATTACTTAACTATTTATGGAGAAAATATACAGTACAATACTTACCTGGTAGGTCACTTGAGATTAACACTTAATTAACATTTTCTAATTGTTTATTGGCGAAATTTAGATACAGGATTTAGGACTTAATTGATAGGACTTATTTAGCTAGGATGCCCGGGTTCATCGGGTGAGGTGTTGACATGCCTACCCACCAGCTGAGGCTGGTTTGGGGCGACCCTTCGATCTCTCTAACTGGTCTCTCGATCCATCGATATCGATCTCCATCGCGGGAGGTATACGTCCGTCACTCCTGTACCACTGATTCCTGGATTACTACCCACCCCTCATACCTATTTCCTTCCTAAAACTTCTTCTCCTTCCTTTCCTGAAAAAATACCTAACAAACATCATCCCCAAGCGCTCGGGTTAAAATCTTTATCATAATAATATTTCAAAACCTCAAGAACACGGTCATTTTCGCATTTCGCATTTTGTTGCTAACTTCACGTTTCTTCAGATGACTTTTTTGAGGAAAGGAACGATAGGAAGTTCTGGGAAGGAAAAGAGAAAAAGGGGTCGGTAGGAATCTGGGGGTCAGTATGTCCAGTTGGTGGGCAGATGCATCTGCGGTCAAGATCTGGACAAACCTCACCCCAAGGACACGGGCACCCCTGCTAAGTCACCAAACGTCGAAATAATGCAGAGGTTTTGGTTATTCAATAAATGGTTCTCGGGGCGGTGGTACCCACACCCGCCTCGCAAATTCAGAAAAATATGTGGGAAGCTTCACGATTTTCCATTTGAGATTGCTCAAATTTTTCGCACTTGACTTTCAAAACAAGAGAAATGAAAGGAAATGATATTTCAAAGAACTACCTTTACCCACTTTTTCCACCACTTGAAACAGAATTTTGATTCTTTTTGATGAAATTTTGCACACTTGGCGTTCGAAATAAGATGAAAATTACTGTTTACATCTGATTTAGAAACACTGTGAGTAAAGCCCCGACAAACCTTAAACTAATTAAAATACAAAATACTTAATAATTGATTGTGAAGTTTGATGAATTGTTCAATTTCTGTGAAACAACTGGCCCTTAGTATTATTTTAAACAATTCGATTATTTGGTGAATATGTAAGATTACTTTGTTAGTGCAATCTTGTGTAATTTATACATTAATGTAGGGTAAATGGTTGTTTATTGGTTATGAAAAATTAAAACACGTTTATTTCTAAGGCGGTAAGTAAGTCGTCATTTGTAGCGATGAACACATATAATAAGCGTAATACCATAACAAAAGGGTATAAACCAAAATGGATAAAGCGATACAGTCTACGTGGCGTGTTTTTGTCTTTGAATCTCCGAAAAACCTTCTGTGAGATTTTGTTGTTGATTTTTTGTTTTAATTGAGAACTTTCAATCCAACGTATATGTTTGTTATCTACTCAAAGCATTTCTGAACTTTTACTTAACTTAGTAACTTTTATGGAACCGATGATTAATAGCTTAAAATGACAATCTCTAATAGCATCAATATGCAAATTAGGTTATGCAAAAATAATTTATGAGGAATTCGTTGCACGCATTAACTGATGACAAAATGTCCTCGGCGACGTTCAACCCATGAGCAAACCGGTCAAACGCCAGATCTTAATCGTATTATTTACTAAATTCTAACAATGATTCATTGTGTAATAGATTTGCCATCTCTGTGATAATAAAGCTACCTATACCGCCGCTGTAACTAAAAATACAGTGTCTTCCCAGAGACTCCCAAGGAAGACACTATGTTTTTAGTTACTGCGGCAGTATACCAGATATAGCGTCTGCGCTTGAGAGTTCCTCTGCAACAGGGGTAACGACAGAGAGCAAAAGAGGATAACACTTATGCGAAATAGATTTTCAAAAGTAACTAAAATGTTATAGTAGCCAATTGGCTAACATCATTATTGACCTTGAACGCGATGATATTTATACATGAAATAATCAACAACCTTTTACCAAAATACTACTAATAAAATAAAATATATATTACGAGAACATTCACAGACATACCACAAGAACGTGCAATGAAATTAAGCTACCAAAAATCAACAAAGCTAATACACAAAATAATAATTTACCATGAAAAGTAACTAAAATGTTAAAGAAACTAAATTGACTTTGAACGCGATGATATTTATACATGAAATAATAAACAACGTATTACCAAAATACTTTTCAAACAAAAATATATGCAACAAGGGCATTCACAGACACACAAGAACGTGCAATGAAGTTAGGCAACCAAAAAGGGACAAAACCTGTACACAAAATAGTTAACTATAAAAATGAATTCAATATTACAATTCGCTGCCGGCAACTTTAACTCTTGACAGGCCAAGATGCCAAACAAATTCTGTAAACAAGTGGGTCTTCCGACGACCCCATTCATTTTTCTTATGGGCTTTTAAACTATAGAAATCCCAATGATTCAGTCCATTATTAATGGTAACTTATGTATTTGCGCAAAAATACTAAAATGAAATGTCGATTATTTACTCTAATATAAGGAGGATAGTAATTTTGGGTACTACCTACTCCCCCACTTGGCTGCGGGAGAGTTAAAGTCTGCACCGATTGACAGATTCAAGCTGGACTGTAGGAGCCATGTTAATTAAAATAAAATTAAAAAATTTATTCATGTTTATAACAATTCATTAGACATTTTTTGTAAACTTGGATGTACAAATGACGAAAATAAAATTAATAACTGAAACTCTCTGAAAATCTGTTAGATGCGTCGGTTATGAGAAAGAGGGAGAGATAACAATTGATCTATCAGCGTTTCGCCTTTACTGGTGTATCTTTCATTTGGTAGAACACACGACCATCTAGCATACAAACTGGTCACGCAATGTATCCGATCCGGAGACAATCATTAAATAACTCATTTGCATACGTACGTTTGTGTTATTTAATTAGAATTTCGTATTGGCTTCACGTATCAATTGTTTTTGTATTCTGGGAACTGCGTATTAACATCTTTTAAATTTGTGCCCGAGTTGAATAGCATATCGAGTTCCTTTTCGGCTAGGGAGGTTAGGTTCAAATAGGATAATAGAATGCCAACACTTTCCTTACAATGCACGTGTTTTGTTTCTTTTCGTCACTGTTATTATCTTACTTTGTTTGACATCTAATATTTATGAAATCAGTAACTGCTCCTAACCGTCTGGAGCCAGTGAGACTATGGCATCCCCAATTGTGGTATATTGTGATGCTGAAGGTAGTGGGGAGGGGAAGGATTTGGGGAAGAGGAAGGTGTGGAAGTACCTGGCTATTCATTTCTGGTCACCAAACAAGTCTAAACCCATTTCAAGCAACTTTTCAATATTGAAAGATGGTCTTACACCAGCGCGATACTGAGATTATATTCCACTCCGCTTGTACCGAAGCCTCGTAGACTACGTAATATTTTTTTTTAATTTTATCATTATTTGCGTTAAGAGGAAGCTACAAGCCAAAAATGTGTATATTCTTGGTATACCTTATATTGTAGATAATAGGCATTAAAATCGCTTGACAAACGGAGTCTAGAAACGTTCGATTTCAAGCACAAAAGTGGTTTTTATTTATTTTGTAAATAATTTTATAAGAAAACAAATAAGTTAATCAAGTGAAACTGTCAAAGATAATCTTAGCTATAATGATGTATTTTTTTAAGTTGTTTCCTTTATGCGTTCATACATTTACTATTGAAAAAATATTGTTTTTAGTATTTTATATTTATATTTTTATTGAGTAATTTATAGGAAAACCTTCAATTTATCTAAAGCATATTTTTTGGTATTCATAATGTGCACCAATTCGTTTTAAAGATTAATCAAATTAGTGATTTGGCACTAAGCTTCGCCTTAAAATAGACGTGGCGTGATATTTAATAGCTATTAAAACAGAAAAAAAAACAAACACCATTTGTCTTCTTGTTTTTGAAGCCATGGAATGAAGCTTATAGCTTATAGTGTTTAGAAATCTTATCGTCAGTAATTTAAATATGTCATTCATTCAAAATTTGAGAATGAGGTGTCTGTCTTCAATAAAATCCGACTGGTCTTTTTACCGTTGTGCAATTAACCTTAACTTTGTATTGTACGGACAGTGCGTAATTAGGAACCGGGTCAATTCGTCTATTTATATGAAATCCCACCAAGTAAGGTGATTTAAGATTTTAGAATCGCCCAGGTGTAGGAGAGGATTGGCAAATTGTTAAATTGAAAATCTCACGCGAAACGATAATTTAAATGTACGTATTTTAACCCAGTTTTTTGTTTTTCTCCCAGTTTCTTCCAGATTAAACTATACTGCAACACTATTTTTTCTAAATTTTATTGTTGAAATGGAAAAGTTAAAAAATAACGATTAATTTGTTATATTTTGACAAAGCTCACAAGAAACACAGATGTCGCATATCAAAATTAAAAATGGATATATTTATCCAAGACACCATCCAGGTTGCAAATGAACTCAGGTAGAATCTTGCATGGAGAAAACGTACTGGTCAAATTATTCGCTTTCCTGTTAAAAACGGGACTAAAAGATAATATATGACAAATTTTATAACAAACTATCGGTAAGCACAAATATGTTATAAGGAAGATGGTACACGTGTTCTTCATAGCAATCATATTTTCGCATCTCGTCCATTATATCAATTCGGACAAAACCACCTGCGTTGAACACGTGTTCAGACATATTCTGAATGACTAATATTTTATTATGAAATGATCATGCAGTTACATTTTTAACATCTTGATTTAAAAAGGCGTACTCATTGTTCTCTATGTGCAATCACGTTTAAAGATAGGAGCCAAAAATTATGAGGTAAGAAAGTGAAGATAACGTTGAAGGTTCTTAGTCGAATACAGTTAAATATGACCTAAGGGTTGGATTAGCTCAGTGGTAGAGCAATGCCCGGGCAAGGCTGAGGTCCTTGGTTCGATTCCTAAAAGCGACCACATCATTTTTACATTTTTCGTTTAAGAATTGTTCAATGATTAAGGACAATATTCAATTTCCGCTTTGATTTGAATTTTCAATCATCTTTCAAAAGTACCTTTGGCAACTACGAGAAAGTTGAATAGATTACATTTCACGTCAGAAAGTTGTTAGTATTATTATCGGCAATTTCCCTTCTCTGCATTCCCCTTCCGAGATCCGCGGTGAAGTGCGTTATTTAGGTATATTGTGCGTCAAACACCGATTTAGCTAAGTGTGTGCTGTAAGCAATGCAGGTGCCACTGCAATATTTAAGGAGGATGTGTTACTATGATGTGTGGAAGAGAGAGAAGCACATTCGCAGAAGGCAGATTAGTTGTTGTATTTTAAGGTATACAAATGCAATATTGGATGGAATCACCGATACAATATTGTATTTGTATGCCTCTCTTGAAAGAATTGCGTTTTTATACGGACAAAACTATTTATTTATATTGCTTATATACGGGCGCGTAAAAATAATTCGTCTCAGTGTTTTAAAGCATAATTTGCAAAAAGTATGTTTTTATAAAAGAATTAAATTAACGCCATCTATGCACGCGTGAATTATGACGTACATTGCGTGTACGTACTAAAACAAAGTGCCTATTGCACATTATTATTTTTATTTTAGTTTTTCTTTATTAGTAAAACTTTTGTACGTGCAATTCAGGTTTTACAATTGATTAATACTACTCTTCCATTAGAAGCATTTGTATTTGCATAGAAGAGGAATATACATTTTGTATGTGCTTAGAAGAGTAATGTATATTTTGTATGTGCATAGAAGAGGAGTGTACATTTTGTATGTGCATAGAAAAGGATTGTACATTTTGTATGTGCATAGAAAAAGTGTGTACATTTTTGAATGTGCATAGAAGAGGAGTGTACATTTTGCAAAAAAATAACAGTTTGACAATATATATGCCACATGCTTAATATTGTAATGGAGTAAAAAAAAATTATAATTATAGTTTTTGCAATTTTATGTGGCCAGTTTCCCGGAGCCTGTAACGCATCCCAACATTTGGAAATTTTGTAATTGATATTAAAACCCGGTCACTACACACAGCTAAAGTCATTTAATGCTAAGTTTCTGTTCTTATTAGTGATCTCTCACCATATAGTGAAAATTATTACTTATTAATAATAATATCAAAATGCTTATTTATACATCCAGTCTGGAGCTCCCAAACGCACTCAAAGTCAAATAGACCACTAAGCCATGTAAACCGTCAATGTAATATTAATGGACACAATACGGTCTTACTTTAAATAACGACTAGTTTACGTAAAACTATTTCATCTTTGAGCTGCATCCGCTGCGCATAGTTATCGCACCTTTATCCATCATAATAATAAAATTATATAAGAGAAAACTCGTATTAAACATCTGTTTCTAATCAATTCTTGTATTAATTATGACTTGCCTACTCATGGGATCGGTTCTAGTAGGCTCACCATGTTTTCTTCAGAGAGTTGCAAAGAAAAATCATACCTTAATAATTGAAGACTATGTTGGGATATCGACAATTATTATCACCTAAGGAGTTCCCCAGGGATCAACTTTTGAACCACTTCTATTTCAAGTTGTTATTCAATAATATTTTTATGGTGTTTATTTATTATACCAAGATGGTAAACTACCCTCGCATGACACCACAATTTTCAACAAATCTCTTAAACGGTTAGCTCTGGCGTCATGAAATTTTAACATAAGATATTTCAAAAAGAAATGCTGAAGAAAACTAGAATATTTGCAACTGTTAATTTTCATTATGAGACAAAGAACTTAAGGGAATTCAATTAACTTTTCATTAATTTTTAACGATACTTAGTAGTGTTCAATACAGAGTAAGACAAACTTTCAGTGTCCACCCTACCAAGAACTCAGTATCCAATATCCATGACTAAGTTAGTGTCCATCGTTAAATTAAAGACGTATTCAAATAAATTGATTTCTCTTGGTCCATAAACTATCAGCTTCTGGTCACACTAAGACCATTTCCTTTCAATTAACGGCCGTAATGATCAATACAGAGCAAAAGCAACTTTCGATGTCTACCCTACCAAGAACTCAGTATTCAGTATCAACAACCGGTGTCCATCGTTAGATTAGTCTTCAGTCTTTATTCTTTAGTCTGACCACAGCTGCCGTGCGAATTGCACCCATGGACATCAAAGTATTATTCAATTACATTTCAGTTGCGGATTTCGAATTAAAGACTCGGGTGTGAAATGTGGTAGACTTCAAATTAATGTATTTAATTAATTAAATACTGTGATACATATAATTAGTAAACAAGTGATATTTAAAAAAAATAATAATGGTGAATTCTATTAAATTTTAATAAAAAGTGAAAAAAATAACATTAAAAAACGTGAAATTTTAAGTTTCTAGTGGGTTTAAAAATATTTTTATTATTTTATTCTTTTCATGGCAAGCTCCATAGCTCGTGATAGGATTGACATTGGAGCTTAAAATAGTAATCTTTATCTAAAATGCGCGTATGTAAAAGGCGGTATAATTTTCATGACGTCAGAGCTCAAAGTTCGCTTTCGGTGTTTCGGAAAAGTTTTGGATTAAATTTGTGAAAGTTCATAAATTCACAGGGCCCTATTTTGCGAAATATCCCCTTCTATACATGAGGACTGGAAACTCGTAGTACAAATGGGAAACTGATGAATATACTTCACATAGAGAATCCAAAAACTTTTTTTTCATTCTTAGTGTTAAAAAACTTTTAGAGTCGGATCTACGCGTCGACACATTTCAACAGAAATTAAACAGCTGATCTTGTATATGATCACCGTATCTTGATCGATAAAATATTTCTATGATATATGAGGTTAAACTTCCAAAACACGACAGCGCAGATGCAAAACCAATAGCTGTCACAACCCTGTTTCTACTTATCAATTAATAAAATTATTTAACAATATGGAGTTAAAGCCATGTGTCCAAATGTCGAATCATCAAACATTTACGAGAAATTAACAATATCTAACAGTAATACATATTTTCAATCAATAATAAATACATAATAATTAAAATGTAAGACTGAATAAACATGCGACATTTTCACGTAATACTGTTACGTAAAACAAGAGAGATGATAGATGCCGAATAATGTATGCCATCTTAAACTGTATGAAAATCGGTACTAACTACCAAAATAAAACACGTCCTTTTTTCATCCTGAATCGCTAGGAATAGACAAACTGGGTGAAAAAAGTATAGTGTAAAGCAGTCATTAGATCTGCTTTGACTGTATTTAAGTAGCACCAACCCCTGATTCCGGAAATGAAGGTACTGTATTTACTGAACCGGAAACAGAAATCTTACATAACGCCTCTATGTAATGATAGGTAAACTACCTGATAGCAATACGTCTTACATTGCCAGAACAGGTTATGGAATATTACGACAAGTTAATTAGACAGGGGGCGTTAAGCGCGTGGATTTTGCTTCGGAAAATTTTTTGAAACCCATTCTTAATGGTAGCGTTTTTGACTTTACAGAAACATTATAAGAGGGGGGTTTAGTTCTCAGTTAGGGGTTGAGATGTCATTTTTGTAATCAGTTTATGACAGTTAAATGGATAGATATTCTAAAACTGTGTTAATTCGGAACACTTTAGTAAAGAAAAACACTCCAGTTTTAAAAAATGCGTCTGAGTTTATTTACGCTGGAATAATTTACATGTTGACTTTGCACTTTTTAAGGCAAAGCTTAATGCCAAATCACTATTTTGATTAATCTTTATAATGAACAGGTGTACATTGTGAATACCAAAAAAATGCTTTAGATAAATTGAAGATTCTCCTATCGTTTCGCTTGAGTAGAATGCAAATAAAAATATAAATTACTCAATAAAAAATGTAAACTTCTAAAACAATTTTTTTTCAATAGAAATGTATGAACTCATAAAGGAAACAACTTTTAAAAAATACGATGTTATAGCTAAGATTATCTGTGACAGTTTCACTTGATTAACTTTTTTGCTTTCTTATAAAATTATTTACAAAATAAATAAAAACCAGTTTTGTGCTTGAAATCGAACGTTTCTAGACTCCGTTTGTCAAGCGATTTTAATGCCTATTACCAACAATATAAGGTATACCAAGAATATACACATTTTGGCTTGTAGCATCCTCTTAAAGGACGGCTCGGTCCCCGGCTAGTTCTGAAAAGAACCGCTTTGTTCCGCGTACAAAGATACGAGAAGTAATTCTTAAAGAAGCTTCTTATATTTATAAAAAATTGATATAATTAATACAACAAAAAAGGCATTGGTAGAGTTCTGTATTAACAGGGAACCACTGAGTAGTGCCCTAATTTATCAATTGAGAATCTGCCTTATAATCAATGAAACATAAGTTAGACGAGAGATTTCAGTCAAGCTTCAAACCTTATATCTAAATAATTGCAATATAGAGGGCAATAGTAGTTACTTTTTAAACATAATATTAGTACTTAATATATTTTTTGTAATTATCTAATTTCGACACATTGAAAAAAATGTACCACGCTAGTTGGCGAGTTATTTTTAAAAAATTCTCGATTATTTTACTCTTTAAATTGTGTAATATTTGGTATGTTTTATTTTAGAAATAAAGAAATTAATTCTTTATTGTAAAAATAGCTCGAATTTTGCCGAAGAATGCTTAAGAAACATAGGTGTTACAGATACTGTTGTGGAATTATTAATATACAATGTTTCTGAGCTTAGAATACTTTAGTTAACCAAGTAAAGAGATTTCATATTTCGTGCTTGCTAGTTGCTAGCTGGGATGTGAGAGAGAGAGAGAGGTGAAGCTAATACATGGGCGTTTATACAACTATAGTATATCTGTCTCGCTCTACACTAACGAGGTCCAACACCTCACTTTGTTTTCCCAAAATAGAGAAAATACAAAAAACCTGAAAAAAAAAATTTTCATCCATTAGATTTTTGAATAACATCTAAATATATATATAAGATAATATTTAATGGACATTAGCTATTTTCCTCTCCTTATAACTTGTAATACAGTATAGCACTATTTCCAAACGTTTACACTTCAACATCCTTTAAGGGCACTGAAGAGAAAAACTGAAAGAAGTATATTATGGGCGTGTCGATGTTCAAATTTTTGATTGATCAAACATTAAATATCGACATTTTTTCTTGAACAAATTGTGAATTTCATAGGTCTGTGTAGAGCCTTGGGGTCAAAAGATCTTATATAAATTAATGACAGCAGTTTTCTTTAAAATCTGAATAGATTACACTTCTGGGTATTTTCTGTTCATCGTTTGCAGGCTTATCTGACCTTGCTTCAACGCGGATCAAACGCATCTGCCTACCCTCGCGGGCTGAGAACTCTGTATTCACGGTGTCCCTCAAGGTTTATCCGCAATCGTGCCGATCTGAGAGATGCGAGGGATAGATTTATCACCAAACGCCGACGTACAAACGCTAGTTTTTTTGTATTTTAATTCAACGATCACGTAGAGAGATTTATTCGGAACTACACAGAGGTATTAGCATACCGCAAGTGTCAATGGAGTTTTAATTCAAATTGGCAATGTTAACATAATCCAGGGACAAAATTGGAAATAAATAGTATTTAACCATGTCCGTTGCGTGTAATCAAATCCTGTGAAATTATTGAGACCAACGTTGAATTTGCCCTAACCTAGCCTTACTTAACCTTTGTATCTTGTGTGTCTAGTGGTATTATCTAATTTCCGTAATAACTGATTTCCAAAAAAAAATCTGATATATTATATAAAGTACTATAAAAACGGCATAAACAATATATAGAAGCATGAAGTTAAAATGCTATGTTATACATGTTTACCTAAATTATTTTAGAAAATATTTGAGGTTATACGAAACATTTTAAAGGTCTCTATGGAAATTTTGTGATAAGAATGATTTTTTTTTCATTTCTTTTTTAATCATAATTTTAACAAATTATCTTTGATTTAAATATGTAAACTCTATCTAATACATTAACGGTCTATCTTTGACATTTCTTTGGGACTAGTACATCAAGTTTAGACGTACTAATATCGGTAGATGTTTATAATTTCGTGATAAAAAATATCCTTGTCAACTTAAAATTCTTTTTCACAAATAGTAATCGATGGGGTCTTTTTGAAACTTTCAACTATGTTTTTGCTTACCACGGCAGTATAATAAATAAATCGTATTTATTTATTAATGAATGCGTTTAACGAAAGGTTTCCGAACAATTAAACTGTTTCAAAAACAGGTTTCCGGAAACCCTCTACAACACTACTCACATTGCTTTAAACTCATTAAATGACTTTATTTTCAATAATCAACAGGTAAATAAATATGACCAAGTGAAAGTGAACAGTACCTTAATACATATAAATAAATAAATAAATCTGTGATAAAATGGCGAAACATAATAATATATTAGTGACAGCATTATTAGTGATTTTTGGTTTTGAGGTTATATTGTGTTCGAGCAGTTCTAGTGTTGTGGACAGATACAAGTTCCTACTGAGAAGAGAGCACGGTATCGGAGTCGAGGGAGATCAAGTGACTTTACTGTCTCCAGTTCCCAAAAAAGAGGGTATGTTAAAAGTTTTAAAAGGATAACTAACTGCACGACCACGAATCAAAATTTAGCGATGTTTTTTTCGACCGTTTATTGGATAACCAACACCTCTGCCATAGGTCACCACAAATGGTTCGCTACATTTGGTGACTTAGTAGAGGTGCCCTGGTTCATGGGGTGAGATTTACCTGGGTCTTGGCGGCGGATGCTTCTCTCCACCAACTGCGAGGCAGGACGGATCGGGAGAGACTAGTTGAGAGAGAAATTTGATCTCACCAACAGGACTCGAAACATCGCCTTGCGCTGCAGTGGGAGGGATATATTAGTCACTCTTGGACTCACTAACCCCCAGATTCCTACCCACCTCTTGTACCTTTATCCTTCCCAGAACTTCATATCCTTCCTTTCCTAAAAAAAACCTCCACACAGCTCCCCAAAAGATGACGTAGGGCTTGACGGAAATTATTTTTCCTCAGGGCCTCCTGAGATCAACACGTGTTCCAACATTGTGATAATACATTCGAATTTTACTAAAGTTTATCAGCAAACCTGATAATTCATTTGTTTAAAGCCTGCAATCCCGTTTTTAACCGGATTACCAATAATTTGAAGAGATTCTTACCAAATTAGCAATACTTATTTTTCTCCGTGTCAATGGTAACTTGAAATGATTTTAAATTATGTTCCTGTTAGTACCTACATTGCAATGTACTAAGTAACGTACAGCGCAAAATAAAATTAATTTCTAAGAATTGCATCATAAAAAAAAAAATTGTTACTCTTAGAATTAAGATTGCATTTATGGAGCATCTTTAACCTTCCTAAAACGTTAACATTTTTTTTAATTGTCGTTATCATAATTCTTGATTCGTAGAAAAATAATTACATTACTGAAAACAGTGTTCTACAATCTTTGAAAGACCTTTGACAGTAGTGTATAATTTTAAGTTGCATTATGTCAAATTATAACGTGCTTTGAGGTCATTTTACCAGTTTTTAATAGGCTTCATTCTCAGAAAGGCTTTGACTGTCCTTGAAGTTATTATGTAGATACGTGTAAAGCGCTCTCACTATTTTGCGACGTGACATTGCAGATTAAATTTCTCTAGAAAATTTTTTCTTTGACCGCTCGTTGAAATATTTCAATATTGAAACTTTGCTACGCTGTCGGTCAGTTGTAATCTCTGAGGATATATTTTATCATACAATCAATCCATCTATCTATATAAATAAAAATTTTAAAGTTCGTTTGTTCAAAAATCTAAAATCTCAGACGTAAAAACATGCTGTTTTGAAAATCAGCTTAATTTTTACAATATTTTTTTTAAACAGTGCCATCTGTTGGACGTAAAATCAACACGCGCTATTATTTATCTATATGCACAGACAGACTGAGCCATGACTAATTAATGATAGAAAACAATATTATCATAGTATAAAACATATTATGCAATAACACTAATTAAAAAGTAATATATTAAATCATTAACGACTTGAGGTATATTCACTAAGTTATTCCACTATAAAAAAATATTTATCCTAAAAGTCAATAGATGTCGCACATTAAAATAAAAATGGATATATTTATCGAAGACACTATCTAGATTGCATTTCGTCCGGGTTTATCATGATTTAAAGATATTTGATTAATATGTTGGTAGTTATCAGTCGAAGTATGATACAGTTAAAAGTGACGCAAATTGATACAGTCAAATTAGATCAGTGGTCAGAGCACTTCCCCGGCAAGGAAGAGGTCCTGGGTTCAATTCCTACATGCGACCGAATACCTATAACCTGTATGTATTCAGTTATACATACAGGTTATAGGTATACATATTGACATTGGGTGCAAGTAATACATCCATATATAAAACGTGGTAGTAGAATGAAAAGTGATTAAACTAAATTCATCGCCCCCAAGGTACCTACCTATTTTATTTTAAATGTATAGGTATGTACCTTGTACAGATGTATAAACGAATCAACGAAGGCGGGGTCGTCGCTGCTGTTAATATTGTGGCTACTAGTGCGAAAAACATTAAACTTTTTACAATTTTAGAGTTTTACGTTTGATTCTCTAACTAGTAAGATTTTACCATTTTAGGACAGTCTATAAGTCTATAATCATATTACAAGTATTACCAGCAAAGGATTAGGTACAAATCCTTGGATTTATTCTCAGAATCTCAAAAGACTTTAATAACCTAAAAACCATAAAAATTTTATGCACTATCTTGTTAGAAATCAGGTAAAATTTATTTCATGCCTTCAGACCTTCAGTTATTGATAGAACACGTAGACTGGGCAATGAACTTATAAATAACGCTGATATTTTCGATTTAAATTTTGATATTTCCAAAATAAAACTGTATTTGAAAATGTCATAAACTAATTAATGTAGCTACACGTAGAAAATTGAGTATTGCATATTTATTAAAAAATCTCATAAAATTATCGGTAGTTAGATTAAAAACGGGACAGCAGAACGCTTCCTGATAAACTTTTAGTAAATTCGTAATAATATCGAAACATGTGTTAATGCGCCTGCGCTTGTTTTAAAAAATTTATATTTTGTTTTCATTAATTCAGGGCCCATGTCATCTTTGAGTATGCTGTAATAATAACAATATAATTATTTTTAACACATGTTCCGACATCGTGATAATTTATTGTTATTTTACTAAAAGTTTATCAAGAAACATATTAATTCATTCGTTAAGGGCTTGCATTCACGTTTTTCCCGAAAAGCATTAAGATATTCTTAATAAATTAGCAATATTTTTTAATCAGTATGTTTTTTTTTCGTTTAGTATTTTTTTCTCTTCCCAAATAAAAATATGCAACTACTTAAAAAATGGCTAGACTACCATTCACTTACATTAAATGCTAATAAAACCAAATTCATCACTTTCAAAACAAAAAAAACAAAAAAAAAAAACTCTGAAGAAAACCTTAACTTGAAAATTCATAGCCCGCATCATTGTAATTGTCCCTCATTAGAAAACGTTGACCATATAACGTATCTAGGTCTAAAAATAGATGGAAATTTAAAATGGACCAATCACATTAGCTATTTAGAAAATAAAATTTAAAAAATTAAAAAACTAAGTTATTTTTTCAAAACTATCAGAAATGTGCTCATTAAAAAAGACTTAATCAAAATCTACATGGCTCTCTGCAAATCACTGTTAGAATACGGTATTATCGGATGGGGCAGTGCAAACAAAAATATACTAAATCCACTAATTAAAACTCAAAAAGCCATAATGAAAATTATACTGAAAGTTCCTGTAAGAACTAGCACTGAAGAAATCTTCACTAATCTTAACATCATGTCAATTAAACAACTATATTCTAAAACTATACTCATTTACATTCATAAGTACAAAACCCAAGAAATAACAACAAACACGTTCAATAGAAACACTAGATCTCATGTTCAAAAACATATCCAACAAATAACTACTAATACAACTTTGGGGGAAAAAAGCTTTTTATATCATAGTATTAAACTCTATAATAAAATACCACTCACACTCAAAAACCTCGACACTTTAACATTTAAATCTCAAATAAAAAGCTGGATACTTAACATAATAGAAAATTTACTGAGATCCAACACAGACTAAAACAGAATCAACTGAACTATACCAAAAAACACTATCTTACTTATTTTAAAATTACTTAAAAAAAATATACTACATTATACTTTTTTGTAATATTAATTTCTTATAATTAAATTATAATATGTAAATGACATCCTCAGCACGGGAGATCCCAGTGAGGATATCATTATATCATCTATGTGTTAATAAGAGAAGAAGACAATAATTCATTATTATTATTATTACTTATACTTTAAGCAATATTGGCATGCATGACACTAGATATGAATTAATTTTCCTTTCCCTCTGCTGATTAAAGTTTTGCGATTTCCTTAATCTGGTTTGCTGTAAGTACAAAATTACTGATAATAACATGCGGCATGCTGTAAGCTTTTTTATAACTAACCCAATGCTTCATATCCACAATAATGTATTAACTCCAACACCCCCCAATTGCTGACAACATAATATCTTAACGTGTCTATTTATGGAATCTAACCTTTACCTTTCTCACCTCCAGGCTGCGGAATCTCGGTGGCCAAGCAGGCTGCCCAGAGGCGTATAGTGGGAGGAGACGATGCTGGGTTTGGTTCTTTCCCGTGGCAGGCCTACATCAGGATCGGCTCCTCAAGGTTTGATAAAAAAAACTTCGAAATTAAAAATCACTAACAACTTGTAAAAAAAATCAATAGATGTCGCATATTAAAAAAATATATATATATTAATGCAATACACTATCTAGATTTCAATTTAACTCAGGTAGAATCTTTCAATCATTCGTAAGGGTAGCAGCTAAAAAAATGTGCGTTAAGAAAATGAAGATAATTCTGGTAGTTCTTAGTTATACAGTTAATAATGATGGAATCTGGAATTGTCGAAAAAGGTAGCGTCCAACTGAATTTACAGAGAGATGAAATACCAAACCGTCGAGTTAAAACAGGACGGAGAAAAATGAGTATAGCTAATTCATAAAAAAAAACTCTTCATAATCTGGTTAAAAACGAGATTGCAAGACGTATCGGAACACGTGTTCATGCACCTGCACCGTACATTGATAATATGTAATGAGGAAATCCGAAAATATTATGATATTTATGAGCACGGGTTCCGACATCGTGACAATAAATTACTCTTTTACTAAAAGTTTAACAGGAAATCTATAATGCATTCGTTAGGGGCCTTCAATCCCGTTTTTAACCGGACTACGAATAATTTGAAGAAATTCTGAATAACTTATCAATATTTTATATCAGTATTTTTTTCCATGTACGCTCAATCAATAACTAAAGTTAATTCTATAGATAAGTAACGTTTTTGAAAATTGAAATATTTCACAAGAAATTTACGAAATATACAAACATGAACCTTATTTAAAAAGCTTGCAACTTTTCTTATTATTTAAAAAATATATATATTAACTAAACCCAAAGCCTTATGGAACATTTCTGCTAAATTTCATTACAGTTGTTTGTTCCATTCACATTTAACAGCCTTACAACTAAGAACACAAATAAAAAAATCAAATAAATCAATGTTATTATTAAATTCATCTAAATTTTAAACATCTTGGTAGAGTCGAATCTCTTCTCATGCTAAACAGTGCTAGAACATTTCTCTGACAATGCAGAATACTAAACACTAAACAATAAACATACCTTCCATTACTTCTACTGCGGTAGTTTTCAGGCAAAACCATGTAGGAACATTCCGAAGGGTATTTAATCATTATTTTTTTTTAGATCCATTCATAGATATTTGCTGTCTCCTCAAGAAGTTCTTGAAGTTTTTTAAAATGCATCGATTCTTATATCACTTTTGTTTTCGGTAATGAATTGATGCAAATCTTAGAAGCCGAAATTAACCCACTTACCGAAATCCGATCGCGCTGAAATTCTGCAGATAGACTCGTTGTCAATGGCAATACATTTTATGCACTTTTGGTGGCAATCGCGTACACACACGTGGACATATACGCATTTCTTTGAAATTAAAGTAGTTTAAAAATCTCAATGTGATGTAGTTACCCGTTTCTAATTTCCCGCTTATGCCACTAGTTTTCTGATACCTTATATATATATTTCATCTCGTGACATGTTAAATCGTATATTAATCTTACCTAACCTAGTCTAATATTTATCTATCATGTTTTTTTAGATATGTTTAGTGTGACGTTTTGTAGAAGTTTGTATCCCTATTTCAGGTGCAACACGTTAACGTCTCTATTCGAGCTAATTGGATGGCGGCAGTGTTGGATAGAGAGGTAATAGAACCAGTGTAGAACAAATCTCCTCAAAACGTATAGAATTTCTGTTGGTACTTTCATAGTTCTTGCAGTGAAATTTCCTTACTCTCTGGCTCTCGTAGTAGAATTTCTTTACCTGTAGGGTTCGGTGGATTTTTTTTATATTTCTATCTTTCGCGATAAGATTTCTTGGCTCTTGCAGTACACATACTTTACTTATAGTCCTTACAATAGAATTTCTCTACTTTTATAATCCTTTCAATATCATTTCTTTACTTCCACAGTTCTTGTAATAGACATTCTACACTTTTATAGTCCTTTCGAAGTCATTTTGAAATTTGCCTATTTAAATCAAATTAAATTCACCTTTCATATCTCCATAATTTTAAATGATGGCCAAGAATACCCTTGAAGGGTGAAAGCCAGAAATAATAAAACAAAAATCATTTCTTTACTTTTACAGTTCTTGGAGTAGAAATTCTTTATTTTTATAATTATATCAAGGAATGTTTTTACTTTCACAGTTCTTGCAGTAGAAATTCTACACGTTTATAGTCCTTTCAATACCATTTCTTTGCTTTCACATTTCTTGCAGTAGAAATTCTTTACTTTTAATTATAGAATTATCTATGAAGAAATGTCGTTACTTTCACAGTTCTTGTTGTATAAATTCTACACGTTTATAGTCCTTTCAAGATCATTTCTTTACTTTCCACAATTCTTGCAGTATAAATTCTTTACTTATATATTTATATCAAGGAAATTCTGTACTTTCACAGTTCTTGCAGAAGAAACTCTTTTCTTTTATAATTTTGTCAAGGAATTTCTTTACTTTCACAGTTCTTGCACTAGATATTCTTTACTCTTATAATTCTATTAAGGAGTATCTTTACTTTCACAGTTCTTGCAGTAATAATTCTTAACTTGTATAGTCCTTTCAATGGAATTTCTCTACTTTCACAGTTCTTGCAGTCGTATAGCTCTTTCTTGTATAGTTCTTTAACAGTACACTTTCTTATCTTACTTAGTTCTTGCACGAGGATATATCGACTATAAGCTTTCTACTTTCTTCTAAGATTTTTCAGTAACAATTTTTATTTCACAACACCATCTAAGTTTAATATTTTCAGTGTAAATTTCAACGAATATTTCCGCATTGCCAAATTTCTCTGTCAGTCTAGTTATGTTTAACTTTTCTCTTTCTGTTGACTTTTGTCGTAGATTTGTTAGAACACGTAGTATGTTATTTCTTCTATCCAACACGCTACGCCTTTGGTCGCACATTTGTAGAACAAAATGTTTGTCTTATTTATTTAATAGGTAAAAGAAAGGTACGTAAATACTACATTTTTTATTTAACTGTATAATGGTAAATGCATTGCTTCATTGCATTATTACACTCTGGCAAGGTTTTTATCATAGAAAAAATAAATAACCCTCAAACCAGCTCAGTCTAGAGCAATCACCCGATTAACGGAAGACCCCGATGATATATCCCGGTCGCAGTAAAAGTCCTTTTTTCTAGGGTGTTTTTGTAAAGATTATATGATTTTATATTGGTTACAGTCAGCAGAAATCACCTTAATTTGACCGTTAATTTTGAGCAATTCTTGTATTGTCTGCCCCCCATACTGTTTTACCAATTTTTTTCAAAAGTTATATTATCGAATAATACTAAATTGAACTAATCATTCCCACAACATCAATAAGGTTACTCTGCTACCCTTACATAAATTTCCATGTGTCTATCATTTTTATTTGCCAGGAACTTGGCGTTTTATGTTAGATCTTCAATTGAATCTGAGGTTTCGTAAAAGTTTTACAAAATTTTGATAGCTCATGTGAGTGCAGTTACAGTAAGTTAAGGAGTTTAACAAGTTTGTTGGACTTTAGGGGTTATTACATTTTGTAGATTATAACTAGCATCTATTAATATCAATCTGGGAGGCGTGTACGGGCACGCCCCGGCAACCATTTATTGGATAACCAGCACCTCCGTCATAGGTCACCCCAAGTGAGGTTTGTGCAGGTTTTTTTTTTATTTTTAATATTAACTCCACACAGGAGGCCCTGAAGAAAATAATTTCCCTCAGGGCCTATGTCATCTTTGGGGATGCTGTGTGGAGGGTCTTTTTGTGGAGAGGAAGGAGTGAACATGAGTTTTGAAGAGTCCCATGTTGTAGGAGGGAGGAAACACAGAGGCCGGCAGTTCGTTCCACAGCCGAGCTGTTGAACTTAAGAACGAATCGTAGAAGCGACCCGTTCTCATGTGACAAATGTCAACCGTGTACAAATTTTGGGCGCGCGTTTGGCGTGTATCCTGACTACGCACCGGTGGCGAAGGGATCAATGACGCTAGTTCCTCAGAGCGTCTTCCATTGTAATACCGATAGAACAAGGACAGCATACCTACCTGACACCTGTGCTCTAAAGATTGCAGTCCGTTTGTTAAGATTGGGGAATCTATCAAACGGACCGCCCGTTTCTGCAGAGAGTCAAGGGTTTTTTTCAGGTATTTTGGGGCTCCGGACCAGAGATGGCTGCCAAATTCGACAGTAGGGCGCACTTGCGATTTGTACAGGGTCAGCAGTTGTGTACTATTAAAGTATCTGCGGGCCCTGTACAGTACGCCCAGCTTCTGAGAGGCCAACTTTACTCTGGCTTCGATGGAGCCCCCGTACCTGAGCTGGTCACTTATAGTTACACCAAGCATATCAATGGAAGGCCTGTTCGGAAGATTGCTTCCGTTGAAAAAGACTAGATTATCATTTGGATCCCTTTTAGACGTAATTTTGGCGACAGATGCGTCTGCCCACAAACTTCGTGGCGGGCTGGATCCGGAGAGGCCGGTTGAGGGACCTGTTTGACCTTCCCAACCAGACTCTCTCGACCCATCGCGTTGCACAGGAGTTGGTAGGTTGTCGTACGTCCGTCACTCTTGGACACACTGACCCTCGAACTCCTGTCCACCTCCCATACCTTTTTCCTTCCCAGAACCTCATTTTTTTCCTTTCCTTAAAAAGACCTTCCACTCGGCATCCCCAAGGACGACATCTGTGTGACCGCCAAACAACTCATTATTGGCACACACTCCTTGCTCCATTCAAATTCATACACATCCGTTTATTATGCATATTATGTAGAGTTACGTAGATTACAGATAACCTGAGTTGCCACGGAGAATTTAATAAGTCGGTAAAAGCATTTTGCAATAAGGGAGGGCTCACATTT
This sequence comes from Hesperophylax consimilis, assembly GCF_061612785.1. Lineage (NCBI taxonomy): Eukaryota > Metazoa > Arthropoda > Insecta > Trichoptera > Limnephilidae > Hesperophylax > Hesperophylax consimilis. The sequence continues at coordinate 2,089,787 of NC_142862.1, read as the reverse complement.
CTGCCTCTTCACAGTCTGATAATATTATAATGCATGATTCTTAGGCTTTATGGACCGTTGCATTGACTATTTCCTGGGCCGTTTTGCCAGTGAAGTGTGCAAGCTATTGTTATCTGACAGTAAACAGAGCGAAAATCTTAATATTCACAATAATCCGTGAATTAACCGACGTAAACGAGAATAAAGTTACGTCATTACTGATTAGCATTTGTACGAACATATTAAAATCATAAGTTATTCAGCTAATATTTTGTTTGCATTTTCAGATACTAGGTGAGGTAAGATATCAGACACTATGTAAGATATCAGATAAAGGTGAGGTAAGATATCAGACACTTTGTAAGATATCAGATACAGGAGAGGTAAGATATCAGATACTAGGTGAGGTAAGATATCACATACTAGGTGGGGTAAGATATCAGATACTGGGGAGTAAGATATCACATACTAGGTGAGGTAAGATATCAGATACTAGGTGAGGTAAGATATCACATACTAGGTGAGGTAAGATATCAGATACTGGGGAGTAAGATATCACATACTAGGTGAGGTAAGATATTCAATACTAGGTGAGGTGAGATATCATATACTAGGTGAGGTAAGATATCATATACTAGGTGAGGTAAGATATCAGATACTAGGTGAGGTAAGAGTGAGCATAAAAAGATCTCCCAAACAGCAAATGGGCAGTAAATAATAATTTAATGCAGATTTGTTATCTACAATATAGATACAATTGTTTTCGTGAAGCAAAACTATTGAAATTAGTTAATTAATTACGCAAAATAAATAGACTAACGCCAGACATAATTCATCTGCAAATCCTTTCTTGGATTCACTTCAAATCCAACTTTTCATCGAGCAATTTTACAAATATTTATTTATTTGCTAGCGCCCTTTTTAGACGTTTTTACATACGGATAGTTAAAATTATACAGTATTAATTATAGATAACTAAACTTCCCCACTAACAATATTTTGTATTTGTTAAGTGATTAAATGAAGATGTCCACTGACTCGGTATAATTATTTACCTCCATAAGTATTCTAGGCAAAGAGGAATACGTATGGTAGTTAGTCCCAGAATTTCTGCACTGAAATAACTTCCAACTAGTATTACGTAGTGGAATCCGAAAGCTTATCAATACAAGCAATTCTGGACTATAAAATGCATCATTTAGAATTATATAAATATCAAGTCAGTGAAAATCCTTCTGTTCGACAATTTAAGCATGTTGATACCAGTGTTGAGTGTTATAATTCATCGAAATTGCTAGAATACACATTTTACAACTTATTTTCCGTATTCTTCCAATGGCTTGTAGGTACATGAATCTTGTAATGTGGGTTCTGAACGGGAGAATTGTACTCAAGTTGACTTCTAACAGAGGCAAAATACAGGGTTTTCCAATAAGAGGTATTATTTAGATATTCAATCGTAAAAGATCAATGGTTTCGTTGCTTGTGTGGCACGTAGCGCCGTCTTGTTGAAAGCAAACGTTGTCCAGATCAATACCATCCAATTCCGGCCATAAAAAATCATCAATCATCTCTCGTTAGCGCAATCCATTCACCGTAACTGTTGCTCCAGCCTCATTTTCGAAAAAGTAAGGTCCAATGACTCCGCTGGACCATAAACCGCACCAAACAGTCACACGTTGAGGATAGAGAGGCTTTTCAATAATAACTCTTGGGTTTTCCGAGCCCCAGATGCGACAATTTTGCTTGTTGACTAAGTCACCGAGGTGGAAATGGGCATCATCACTCAAGATGATTTGCATTTGATTCACTCATGTGAATTTTAATAATTTCAATGCGTTGTTGAAGCGTGTATCGTTCAATTTTTATTGTTGGCGTAGTTTTTACTTGTCAAATGTAAAAAAATGACAGCTTCAAAAGTAAAATCTACCGAAATAGCGGGCTATTCAAAATAACACCTCTTATTGAAAAACCCTTATAACAGTTTAATATCAATAATTGATTCAGATTTCAACATTTCTATTAATTTAGTCCGTGAAAATGCTTCTGTCTGACAAATAAACATATTTTTTTGCATTTAAAAGAGTGTTGCCAACTAACTAACCATCACGCCATTTCCGCGCAGGGGTAGGCTGAGAGGACCGCCACACAACTAGGTCTTGGCACACACTTCTTACCTGATTCACATTCATACATACTCTTATATTATTCTGACCCTTGACATGACCCGACTCGAGTATCTTTTTTTTTTTTTTTTTTTTTTTCTGATTCACTTGATCGTTCCATGTCTTCCTCGGGCGTCCCCGACTTCTGCTACCATTCGCATTCGCATAATATATTCTCATTACACTCCTTTCTTTGCGCGTTCGCTCTATATGCCCAAACAAAAGCATGAGTTCAACAAAATTGCGAAAATACCCATTTTACAACTAAGAAATTGTAAGATTATATTCTGTATTATTTATTTATTTTACAAAAGCGATAGAGATAATTGCAAAAAAAAATTGGCGTAGTTAATACACCTATAAGGTTAAACGTGTGACAGAAAAGGTTACACGTAGGTACATACAGTTAAAGATTAAATAACATTTCGTACTAAAATCCGTAGTTAGTTAACCTAGGAAGTCTTCCCAGGGGCATAATCAAAAGTATGTGTTGGCGGCCTCGCGTGTAATTTTCCGGCACATAGAATCCTATTTTGGCCAGAATGTCTGGTATTGATAATAAACTGTTCAAAAGCTTATGAGTTATCAGCAGTAATGTGACATCCCTCCTAGAACCAAGGCTGCAGCTAGCTAGCATTCCCGAGATAACAATATCTTATAAAAGTACTAATTTTCTAAATTATTAACCAAAATGTGGTACGGTTTTTTTCTTCCTGAGTGTGGTATTTTTTTTAAATATGTGTTGCTCACAAAATTTCCTAAACAGAAAGCGAATTTTATTTTTCCCGATATCTTAACCAAATATATGTTTTACATAATTAAAACACGAATTTGAAAAAGTGTTTTTATCGTCTGTTAGTTTTGATTGTCTGTTAGTTTTGATTGTCTGTTAGATTTGATCGTCTGATAGTTTTGACTATCTGTTAGTTTTGATTATCTGTTAGATTTGATTGTTTATTATTTTTTTATTGTCTGTTAGTTTTGATTGTCTGTTAGATTTGATTGTCTGTTAGATTTGATTGTCTGATAGTTTTTACTGTCTGTTAGTTTTTATTTTTATGTTAGATTTGATTGCTTATTAGTTTTTTTTGTCTGTTAGTTTTTATTTTAATGTTAGTTTTGACTGTCTGTTAGATTTAATTGTCTGATAGTTTTCACTGTCTGTTAGTTTTGATTATCTGTTAGATTTGATTGTTTATTAGTTTTTTTTGGACTGTTAGTTTTTATTTTAAAGTTAGTTTTGATTGTCTATTATTTTTTTCTTTTAGTAACTACTTTAGTTGATTAGTACCTAAAGTGCTACGAAAATTGTCAGAAAATCTGGATATCTGTATATTTGGATATGATTGGAGATTTTCACGGCCAAAGTATTATCGTGATTTATATTTGAGGCATTATGCCATGTTGCCCTACCTCCTTCATTAGCCAACGTTTCGGACAACATTACAGTATCCAACGTCAGGGCAGTCAAGATGATAATTAACATACCTGCCCTGAGTGTGGACATTGTGACGCTGTACAAAACATTAGCTAATGAAGGAGGCAGCGCAATATAAATAAATCACGATAATCTGTAGATTTGTAGTATAAAATTCGGAAAACATTAAAACCTACCTTACATTTTATAAAACTTGTAAAACTCCATTGTAAAACTTTCGATAAATCTTTATATATTTCACGCTTCTTCACGTGCACCTTTTATCGTTGTATTAATTTAGCTATGTTCTGTAAAACACCCACCAATCTGGCGTAATAAAGTTTTGCTAAATACAAACTGTTCATGTTTATCCACAAAGTTACTTCTCATTGCTCTGTAACTACTTTCATAGTACCTACCTTAAGTACTTATTTTGTATTTTTGTTATTATATGCAATTATTTGAGTCCTTTGTACAACAGAACTCTCTATGGTAACTTGTATAGTACCTGCTTATATAGTTCATTAAGTCGTGTTCTATATACTTATTATTGTACTTCAGAACACCTTACATATAAAATCATCCAAGGTGTGGATAATCAAATCAATTTTCAGGCTACATTACGACAAAACTACGATTATGTTTTATAACCTTTCATTAAATAATTTCTTGTCTTCATTCACACCACGCGTTTTCCAGATGCGGCGGGTCACTCGTGTCGCGCCGCCACGTGGTGACGGCGGGCCACTGCGTCGCACGCGCCACACCACGCCAGGTGCACGTCACGCTGGGAGACTACGTCATCAACTCGGCCGTGGAGCCGCTACCCGCGTACACATTCGGCGTGGCGCGCATCAACGTGCATCCTTACTTCAAGTTTACACCGCAGGCTGACCGCTTTGATGTGGCCGTACTGACGCTGGACAGGAATGTACATTACATGCCACACATTGGTGAGTCTCTTTTTCTTCCTATGCGAATGCCGTTACAAGATTCACGGTCGTCTGTAGCAGGTTGGACCATGACTCAGGGGTGTTTTCATTGTCCGCATTCTTACTGCACACACTTTATGTCGACTGCTTACTGACCCGTGAGGGAGCGTGGTTATTGAAAGACATGTTTAAATCGTCGCTCCTGCTACTCTGAAAAGTTATTGAACTGAAACATAATAATTTCGGTTGTCGGTGTATGCATGCGTGATGTGATATACTCATATGAACTTTTAATTATGAAAATTGGAACTGATGAGTATTATAGTGATTTGTTTTCGGTGTATTATGCCGTGTTGCGCTACCTCCTTCTTTAGTCAACGTTTCGGACAGCATTGCAGTGTCCATCATCAGGGAAGATGTTTAATCAATAATAATAATAATGTACACATCTGCCCTGATGATGGACACTGCAATGCTGTCCGAAACGTTGGCTAAAGAAGGAGGTAGCGCAACACGGCACAATACCCCAAAAACAAATCACTATAATACTTTTGGCCGAGAAAATCTCAAATCATACCTGATGAGTATTAAATCATATCACGCAAGCAATAAAGTATGCATAGAATTATTATATTAATCAAGAAAAGCGTTTGCCGTGAACATGCCATAACATTATCTTTTCACGTGTGTATGATTATGTTATAGGAGAAAGTAAGTGCAATCATAACACTAGAGTAATAACGAATAACACCCAATGGTTTACTCATTCCACTCGGACAGATAGCAAAGAGCTACAACATTATTATTATTGTACACTATGAGCTACGAGTATGTTTGCTTTAACCCTCCGGGTGCTGGGCTTTTTTAAATCGTTGCTTGTGATGCCAGTATGCCATACCAGAAATGTCACCGTTATTCATCTTTCTCTGCCAAATGGTAAAATTGATACATTGTTTTAACGTGATTGGTCTCCCAAGTAATCTAATGCTGTAATTCAGTTTAATATACATATTTAATTTTTTGTGACGGCTGTCACCAACGCCGCCGAAATCCCAAATAACAACGAACATGATGAAACATGGATGAAAGTAGATTGAATGCTGTTTAAATGAGATCCCTGAGGCGTATGTGTGGTAAAACCATGTATGATCGTGTGAGTAATGTGGAGATCGGCAAAGAGTGCAAGGCTGATGTAAACGTAATGAGTAAGATGGTTTGGGCATGTAGAGCGAATGGGCGAAGAAAGGAGTGTAAGGAGAATATACGATGCAAATGTGAATGGTAGCAGAAGTCGGGGACGCCCGAGGAAGACATAGCACGACCAAGTGAATCAGATACTTGAGTCGGGCCATGTCAAGAGTCAGAACACTTGAAGAGTATGTATAAGACGATGTATAAATGTGAATAAGGCAAGGAGTATGTGCCAAGACCGAGTTGTTTGGCGGTCCGTCCCCTCTGCCTACCCTGCGGGGAAACGGGGTGATGGTTAGTTAGTTAGTTAGTTACAACGAACATGTCGTTTTGTCGGCAAATCGAAAATATCACATTTTAAATCGTTATAGACAGTTAATTCCTCAACATAAAAATAAAATTCTTTTGCCAATACCGTATTTCATCGGAAGAACGATCAAAACAAACCAAAAACACATCGTGACATTGCTGGGTGGAATCAACAAGTTAAGGAACACTACAAAAATTCCAGATCGGCGTTGATGGAGTGGATTAAAAATGGGAGACCATCACGGACGTATATAAGGGGGGGGTCTTGGGGGTCCGGACCCCCCCCATTGCACCGCGCCGATTGTAGAATACGATAGTTTCTTAAGTCCGCCACAGTGCGGGGAGCGGGGGAATGGGCAGAACGGCGAGAACAATTAGCGTTATGTTTACGATACGTACACTGCTCATCTGGGAAATCGGTTATACGCATAGACATATGAATATTAGTAGACCTGCCCTAAGTGATTAAAAGCGTATTATCCCCACTCCCCATACCGGTTCCATTGAGCCGGCTGGGCTCGCGTATGGCCTCAAATGAAATTTGAAAACGTGACGTCATCATTCTTGTGCGAACTATGGTCGAGGCATCATCGGTTCATTTTACGAAATAACACGTCAAAATGTTGACTTGTACTATGAAAACTTGTAAAAATAGATGTGAAAAAGAGAATAAACCCAATTGTCGTATTACATTCCATATATAAGCATTATTTTACTTTATTTTAAGCATATTCACATCGTATAATATGAATCAGTTGTTACTATCACATCGAGAAACGTCTGGACGCGAAACACAAAGCTGGTTGGTTGCTGGGAAGTAAATTATGAACATTTATAAAAGTGTCTTAACTAAATACTCTGAAACTAACTACGACTCTGCAAACAGAAGAAATTTACTTTGACGAATTTGGACTTCGCAAATTAGTTCATAACGTGGCGAGTAATTTGCGCTCCCATGTAAAAATGTCTATTCATTTAAATGCAGATTTTACTTTTAAGAACTAAATGGTGATATTATAATGTGAGATGCCTATTTACTGTCAGATTGATTTATTGACGAATCACAGTCAGCTTAACCCCCTTCGTTCTTCAACAGTTGATTTTACCCCTCGCCATTATCTTCTCGTCTATTAATTCCTATGTCTGTGGTTATACGGGAAGATTTTTTAGAATTCATCCACGTAGAAGATGTTTCAGCTCAAGCTTTGGCAACGACTATTATATCACATCTCTTATCATATAATTTGGATATGGATAAATGGATTGGTCAAGGCTATGATGGCGCTGCAGTGATGAGCGGCCGGTTACGGGGCGTAAGAACAATAATCGCAGAGCAATACCCGAGAGCGCAATTAGTACACTGTGTTGCTCATGTTCTCAACTTAGTTTTAGCGCATTCATGTGAGATACCAATAATACGTAACTGTATCGGAACCATTAAGAGCGTAATAAACTTTTTTCGCCTATCACCGCTTCGCGACGGACTTTTGAAGAAAATTGCGGATCAAATTAATTCATCTCATTCAACGCTTATCTCTCTTTGTGAGACACGATGGACCGAGAAACACGTGGCTGTCGAAAGATTTGCAGAAATGGTTCCTTACAATATGACCAAAGTTTAGAATAAATTATTTGGTTATGTGATTAAATAAAAGGTGTTTCAATTTTAAAACAAATTATTTGTTCTTAAGATGAAAGAGTATTTTTGTTTAGTGTACCTTAACAAATTAGGTATAAAAAAAAGTTATTTTGTTTTCCACCTTTTATTTTATGTTATTTCTTTTTTTATGTTATAAACGAAGCGATTTTATTTAAATAAGGAGCGATAATTATGTTATGTTTATTTTTAGTTCAAATATCAGAGACTGAATGATTTATATATATAATATTTAAAAATAAAGGCTGATTGATTAAGACTGACTATTTTTTTCACGAAAACATGACCTTATATATTTTTTTTTAATTTGCGGACCCCCCCCTTATCAAAGCTATATATACGTCCGTGGAGACCATTACATGGTCCCATTGCGGATGAAAGAAAACGAAAAAGGAAGGAGTTCAAAATAGCTCTTAAACACTGCCAAAGCTCCTCTGAACCAACAAAAATGGATGATATCGTAAAATCACTTGACACGAAGCAGTTTGCCCAGTTCTGGAAGAAAAGCAATAACCTGATCAAACCAAAAAATCGAATCGCCAGCCAAATTGATGGATCTACAAACACGGAGGAAATTGCTAATACTTTTAGAAGAACCTTTGCAGATATTTCTGGAAATGAAATACCGTCTGTCCCTGATATTATGGAATTTGATGGACAAAACGTTTACCTCTCTGAAAGCAGTATAATGAAGGCCATAACAGGCACTAAGGCTGGTAAGTCTCCGGGACATGATAACTTAAGTATTGAACACATAAAATACGGAGGTAGATACATACCCAAACTACTACACATACTGTTCAACGCAATACTTAAACACAACCATATACCGGGTGCAATGACGAAAACGATTATAACTCCAATCCTGAAATCGGGACAGCCTGACATGACTAACTCCAGCAATTACCGGCCAATATCTTTAGCAACTATAACTGCAAGATTATTTGAAAGGGTAATATTAAATGAGATAAATGATAAACTAATGTCTAAAGATAACCAGATGGGATTTAAATGTAGACTATCCACTAATATGGCAATATATACTGCAAAGCAAATAATAGAATTCTACAAGAAACGAAAAACTACCGTATACGGGTGCTTCTTAGATCTAAGTAAAGCCTTCGACAGGGTCTGTCATAAAACATTATGGGATAAATTGAAAGCTAGGAATATACCTACCTCATTTATAAACATACTATCCCGATGGCACTCCCAGCAAGAAAATTTTGTACGGTGGGCAAGTACATACTCCCAGCCGATATATTTGCGGTCAGGAGTAAGGCAAGGAGGGTGTATGTCCCCCATTCTATTTAATGTATACATGGACGAGTTGTCAAGTCGCCTGGACATCAGAACGGGCTGTCGTGTTAACAGTATATGTATGAATCATATAAGCTACGCGGACGACATGATCCTCCTAGCTCCGTCGATCAAGGGATTAAGATTACTCCTAAACATTTGTGAAGAATATGGAAAACAGCATAATATGATATACAACCCGAAGAAGACGGAATTGATTGCGTTCCACCACGGAAAAAGTCAAGATACAAGTAATATGCTCCCCGTATACCTTAACGAGGCAAAAATAAATACATGTTCGAACGTGAAATACTTGGGGCACATTATTAATGAAAACCTATCGGACGATGGCGATATCGAACGACAAAGGAGAAGCCTTAGCATAGTTTCTAACATGATTGCCCGCAGATTTTGCAAATGCAGCAATACCGTTAAAAAAATACTGTTCAACGCATTCTGTACTGGCCTGTATACTTGTGAGACATGGTGTCACTACCGAACTTGCTCGATGGAACGACTCCGAATTCAATATAATGACGCCTGTAGAATAATATTTGGATACCGAAGATACAGCAGCGCATCGACAATGTTCACGGAACTAGGACTGAATGGATTTGCCGGCCTGATGAGACACCGGGTCACTGGAGCCAGGATGCGGCTAATGGCCTCTGCCAACACGTTGGTGACCGCAGCCTACCAGCACCAAGCGCCACTCCTGAGTGAGCGCTGGGCCCAAGCGCACTCAAGACCACACCCTGCATAGTTTTCCTTATTTGATAATTTATTATATCTATTGTACAAAAAAAATGTATATCTATATGGGACGTGTGGGATTGCACAAACCTCCCCACATCCTGGAATAAAAAATATTATTATTATTATTATTTTTCAAGAATAAAAAAACCCTTTGCGTTTTGACATTATATAAATGAAAGAAAAAATACCTTATTTTGAACCACTTTATTAAGTTATATAGGTCGACCGGTTTCAGTTGCACTAATTCTTCAGGACAATGGACATGGACGTGGATAATGGAACATGCTAGATGCAAGACAGTTTATATTTCCATTGTCCTGAAGAAGGTTGGGTGCAACCGAAACCGGTCGACCTATATAACGGAATAAAGTGATTTAAAACAAAGTTTTTTAAAAAATTAATATGCTCAAAAAACATTCGTCGTCTGCAGTTCGTGCCTATCCAACGAACGACGATTTATCGTTTACTGGCACCCGGAGGGTTAACTTCGAGTGTGTTCACTTTTAACAAGAACTTTACGGCATTCTAATGGCGTTCCGTAATCATCGTGAATTATTATTATCTACTTATTGTCATGTTACGAGTGTTTAGTTTTGCCCGTCCAACGTGCTTTGTCTCCGAATGAGCACCCATTATGTCTTCAGCTTAGCGATAAAGTGTAATGGCAGTTCAACACTGAAGAGATAACCGATATAAGTGCATTTTGCATGTGCCTGAAGTAAGCGCAATTTTTCCTCACTTCTGGCGATATTGATAAAAAAAATCACAGTAAAATTGTAGAATTCACAATAACATACGCGCAAACCATTGAAATAAAAGTTCATACAACGAGATGGAAAAACATACACAATATAGATTATTAGGTTCTAAGTTTGTATTAATTTTATTTTTCCTAACCTTCACACAAGAAAAACATGGACGCCGAGGCTGTCAAAAACCGTAAAATTTTGAACTTTGATTGAAAAAAAAATTTACGTTCGATGCATCATTTTCGTCTCCGCCGACATAAATAGTCGTCTCTTGTAGTAATGAATCTGAAACCAAATGTTATTTTTTTTAAATTGCTTATTAAATTTCGTAAATTTAAATTTTCAAATGTCGGAATTCCTCCTGGTTATCGAACAGGGTCGATTGATTAAAGGATTTATCGATAATGTCGGTAAATTGTCATTGTTCTAGAGCTTTACTGCCGATCGTCGACAAACAACAGCTCACAACATGTTCTTAATGTTTTCGATGTGAACTATTGTTTGTAGGATGACAATTTATCGACATTACAGATAAATCCTTTATCGATTGACCGTGCTAGATGCGCTGGAACAGATAAAACAAATGAATGGGCCTGTCTGGGGCCCAGGTTTGAAAGGTCTTATGTAAATTGGTTTACTTTTGAAATCGGAATAGTTCACACTTCTAGGGAATATGTGTTCAATGTTTTGCAATAATGGTATGGCGTGTTGTCTATCGGGACAACAGTCGTCTGGGCAATTCTATTATATAAAGTAACTGCTTTAAGATTTGTATTCTGTCTGCGATTCCTTTGATGTGGTTTAGATTTAAGTCTCTGTAACAAATTTAAAGGATAGGACCTCACATGCAATGTTTCACGTTCATACGGCAAAACTTCAGTGATATAAATCTACAATTTTGTGCGAATACTAATAATTTGGGAAGCGGGAACCATTTATTGGATAACCAACACTTACTTCTGCCATAGGTGATTCGCTACTTTCGTAAGTTTGTAGGGGTGCCCGGGTACATGGTGTCTGCTCACGTGGTGGACCAGATCTGGAGAGACTGGTTGAGGGGGACCATTTAACCTCTCTAGAATGACTCTTTCAACCCATCGCACCGCAGTGGGAGCGATGGATACGTCCGTCACTTCTGGACCCTCTGATCCCTCATACCCTATCATAGGTCACCTCAAGTGGTTTGGTAAGTTAGGTGACTTAGCAAGGGTGCACGGGTTCGTGGGTTGAGGTTTGTCTATGTCTTGGCAGCGAATGAGGGTGGGCCAGGTAGAGGTCTCTCTCTTGAGGGAGACCTCTACCTATCAACTGGCACCGCAGTGGGAGGGATGGATACGTCCGTCGCTCTTGGACATAATGACCCCAGATTCCAACCCACCCCTAATACCTTTTTCTTTCCCTGAACTTCCTCTCCTTCCTTTCTTCCTTCGACACCGTTACCTTTAAGATGACATTGGCTCTCCTGTGTGAAGTTAACGTTAAAAAAGGATTTTATAAACAATCATAACATAAAAAAGAAAACTAGAATTGCTTTCAACACAAATTTGAATGTAAACAAAAATGTTCCATTCTCACTTACAGTTTTTTACACTCGCCTTACATCGTAAATCTCTAACCCATTTGAATTTCATAAACACAGTTTTGTATTTGTTGACCGATTGGACAAATATTTGAATAACGAAATACGTCCAAAATTCATTTCTTGTTTTCTTCTTTAATGATATGTAAATATTAAACTAAAATAGTGTAATATTATATTAAACATCTTTTGATAATAATAATTAATAATCACTGTATGATTACTTGACTAAAACTAACCAAAAAAATAATACAAATATGTTGAAAATTTATTCGATTATACGAATATGAAATGACTTTTACACGATTTATGAAGATATTACAAGAAGATAAAGAAAAAGCTGTGACCGTCGATACTAGAGGTATAATAATCACAAAAGCACTCGCGTAGTATGATTGTTGGATGGCAAATGCGATGTTGCTGGATTAAAAAAACAGGATTAAAGTTTTATTAGTACCAACTCGAACACAAGCTTTTACAGTCTTTATACAATATTTAACAAAAACACTATTGAGGTGATTATTTATTATTATCTTACCCCGCTAGGCGTTGCTATAGCTCAGTATGTCTGTGCAGATAGAGAAACAATAGCGCGTGTTGCTTGTTTTCTAAAAAAATGTATGTTTGTCCAACAGATGGCGAGGTTTTTAAAAAAAATCATGTTTTTACCTGTCACAGGTGACGTCTATATAATATATATAAAAGCACACACGTATTCGAATGCAATGTCAAATTTTCAAAGCAATCTGTGAAGAACTTTCGAAGATTTAAGCTTTTGAACAAACGAACATTAACATTGTTGTATATAATGTGGATTATAGATTATAAATTAAGGCTGTAAGTGTGTAATTTAACTATGGGTAATTCTATTCCTGTGTAATTTTGTTCACACGTAATTCCGTCCGTGTGTAATTCATCAGTGGCACGTGAAATTGACGACTGTGTAATTTCATCATGTAACCCTATATGACTAAGTAATCCCGGATTATTGATATCACAAGACTAAATACTGAATGTCATTCAGGCTTCAAGACAAACTTTCCTTGCTTCTAAAGAACATCTAAATACATATATTATGACCTACATCCTAGAATTTTAAGAATACTACTGAATAACGACACACTGCCAATATAAGAGAGATATTCCCACGGTTGAACTAATGTCGTGAAACCAACAAAAAATCCATAATCCCGGGATTAAGGCAAACGCAGCACCGGGATTATGGTGTTGAAAAAGGTCCGGGATTCCATACCTATCTAAGGGTTTAAATAAAGCTTTTATTAAATTGCCTATTGGTTGCCTTCATGAACTATAAGACCTCCTCCAACATCATTAACAAGTTAGATAAACAGTGTTTCTTGTTTTAAAACACAAGTAAACAACATTAGCAGATTAGATAAGCATGTAGCAAGAATACCAAGTGCCTTTGGTCATGCCAAAGCTATAAAGAGTTCAAAGTACCGAACACTTTCCCTGCAGACAGCATCCAACAGCCACTCTCCTTTCGGTTTCAATGATGCCATCTTTCACTGAACCGTCTTCACTGTATTTTATTGCATATACTCGTACCATCACTTTTTGAAGTACCTAATAACTTGAAACTGAAAGTGAATTGGAATTACATCTATTTGTATAGTTCGTTCCCTTCTAATGAAGCATATCAGATCTAGCAGAATTAAATTGGAAAAGAAGTTTGATGTTTCACGAAGTTAATAATTTCCAAAACATACTATTTATATATATATATAATATAATAAAGTTATATAATTATTATAACTTCCATCGGAAGTTCAGAATTTAATAGCCTCAACATAGTTCTATGCCATATCAAGAATCATGAAATTTATTCGATCATGTAAATTGGAAAATATTTGAAAGTGTAATTTTGGACAAAAGGCACCTTTTAAAAAACTTATAAATTATAATTACAATATTTTAATATTGTAATTTTAAAAACAGATGAGGCAAAAAATGACAACATTATGTGAGTCAGAAGCCTCGTTAATAAATAAAATTAAAAAAATAATAACAATAATATAGTGTTTATTGCCTTAATTTTTTGTAACAAACAGAGTTAATAATTTCCTCACTGGGATCTCCCATGCTGAGGATTTCATTTACATATTACAAATATAATGTTTTTTTTAAATAATTATAAATATAATATTATGAGGTATGATTTGAGATTTTCACTGCCAAAAGTATAATAGTGATTTGTTTTTGGGGTATTATGCCGTGTTGCGCTACCTCCTTCTTTAGTCAGCGTTTCTTCATTCTCTCTTTAATTTCTTACATACCTCTTTGATTTCTTACATTCGTCGGTCAGGTTTTTCCATAAACCTAAAAACGTTGAACAACAAAAAAAACAATTGTATTGAATTTTTTTACACAAAAAATAAATTTAAGTTTACAATAACCAATTTTTATTGGACAACTTTTGAAGATTGTACCCATCAATGTAATATATCACTGACAAAGATAATATTAACACATCTAAACGAAACATGAAACAGAACAAGACAAATAAAATAAAAAGATAACTGTCTTAACTGAGAATCGAACCCAGGATCTCTATCTTATCGGGACAACGTCTTTATCCACTCGATCATTTGGACCTAATTATTATCCGTCATTTTTGTCGACCTCATATTTCAAATTCCGACTTAACAATATTATCTTGCCACTAATTTCTACCAAGTTTTTGGCAGCTATCTTTTAGAATGAACATAAAGTTCTAAAGAATTGGTTTGTAACCTAGATAATTTCTAGGATAAACACATCCGATTTTTATTTATATGGGATACATATTGACTTTTTCTAAAAGTCTAAATGATATTATTATTTTTTTTTATTTAAATAATTAAATTAATTAATTAACTAAAAAGGTTTTAAAGGTTAAACCCATCAAAGTAGAAGAAGATAATACTAACAAATGTAAACGAAACATGAGACAGAACAAGACGTATTTTTTACAATAACCCGCTGATTTATGCTTTACGATAATTTCTACACAATACGAAACTGTAGAAAATAGAATTATAATGTGTCTACAAAAAATTCCTCGTTTATCCTTATCATATAATTCGTTGTTTTCTTCTCATTTTAAGACCTTGCTTCTGGTCCCACGATATTTAAAACTTTCATCGAATTATAACACTTTCTCCAACAAAAATCTGTGAAATATATTTTCTTTGTTTACTTAAACTTAAACCAAGCCCAATATTTAGTTCAGAAACTGCATAACTATGTGCAATAGTGCATTGTCAAAAATGCCCCGGACAGATAAGGTAAAGAATGCAGAGATTCTTCTTCGAAATATTACATTTAAAAAAAATCAATCTGTAAATTTTTTTTTTACTATACTAGAAATTTTTTAAATGTCCTTAAAAAATGGTTTGACTGAGAATTTAAACTTTCTACCCAGGAACTGGAGTCGACAAATCCACTCGCAGGACCGATATTTATTTCGTATATTAACTGCTGTAATCGCTGCTGTATATTTCGGAGATATGTGTGTATATCCGAGTGTTTACTTGATTGTCACCAAAAGATTATAGATTGCATTGTCATCAACAATGAGTATATCTGCTGAGTTTCAGCTAGATAGGATATCGGGAAGTGGGTTAATTCCCATTTCTAAGATTTGCATTAATTTATTACCGAAAACAAAATTGAAATTTAAAAAGGAAACTCCAATGGTGCCGAAGGCATCAATGATGCTAGTTTCTCGTAGTATCTTTCAATAAAACAACGGTAAAATATGTGTAGTTATTGTCCAACATCCGATTAAATAGGGCGAGGTGGAAAAAAAGGAAAACAGTGAACTGCAAAGTGTATTTCTAGGATATTGTTTCAACTATAATTCCTAGCCTACAGCCCACTGCAAACTGAAATGTACAGTTTTAAGCAATTGTGACTACCTCACAGTATACTGCAATGTATAGTTAAATAAACTTATGACTATGCATCTTACAATCCACTGCAATGTGTAGATAAAAAGAAAACACCTACTACATTATAGTGCACTGCAAACAGAAATATACAGTTCAAAGCAATAATTGTGACTATCTTACAGTACACTGCAATGCATAGTTTAAAGGAAAACTGTAACAACCTTACACTGCCCTGCAATCTCTAAATACTATTAAACAATGTCGCTATCAGTGTCTTGTGTGAAAAATATGACTTAAAATTATTTAAGAGCGTACTGCAAAGTAAAAGACATAAAATTTAAAAAAGAAATTGCAGTGTTTAGTAAAAAAATATAAATTTATTGGATTTGGACAGATTTCGTACATTCTGATAATCTCCGTGAAATTATGTTTCATGTAATTTAAAATCTATTTGTTACTACGGCTGTGAGAAATTTAGCATATTTTCCGTGCTCTGTCGCTTAAAGAATTACGTAGAGACCTTAATCTTGAAAGTCGTCAAGGCAGAAAATCGAAAGCAGACAGAATGCAATGGGAATGTCATCACCACAACATCTCTAATATTAAATGTTGTAGCTACATAATATAATAAGCTGTGGATAATACAGATAATACTGTAAGTAAGGTGTACTAAGCCGATGGAAGCATAATGAAAGAGATTATAACCCGGATACTGAGATCTGAGATGACTTTGCCGTATTGGGAATATGAGAAATGTGACAGAGAAAGTGAAATAGGATTATTTTTTTGTACACTAATCTATTATGACTTGATAGAGCTTGTTTTGTAGCTGGCTTATCCGATAATATGGTGATTATCGAATCCTGAAACTTATTGCAGTGTCACTGTTGCAAGTTTTAAGTTTTTGTGTGAGGGAGGGGTTAATGTCTTGCCATTTCTAATACTGCATCTTACGTAGGCGAAATCAATCGACGCAGTTAGAATCGATTAAGAGGAAGCTACAAGCCAAAAATGTGTATATTCTTGGTTTACCTTATATCGTAGGTAATAGGCATTAAAATCGCTTGACAAACGGAGTCTAGAAACTAATAAATAATTTTATAAGAAAGCAAAAAAATTAATCAAGTGAAACTATCACAAATAATCTTAGCTATAATACTGTATTCTTTTAGTTTTTTCCTTTACGCGTTCATACATTTCTATTGAAAAAAAAATTAGTAGCTTACATTTATATTTTTTTTTGAGTAATTTATTTTTTATTTGTATTCTACTCAAGCGAAACGATAGGAAAACCTTCAATTTATCTAAAGCATATTTTTGGTATTCATAATGTAGGTACATCAATTCGTTAAAAAGATTAATCAAAATAGTGATTTATCATAAAGCTTCGCCTTAAGAGAAACACACAAGCCTAAAATACATATAATGTTAGTATGCCTTATATCGTAATGAATATAGGTAACAGGCATAAAAATCGCTTGGCAAACGGAGTCTAGAAACGATTTCAAGTGCAAGTATTTGTACTTCGCGCTTATATTTTGTATAAAGTAATTGTACTGGACACTAACGCTAGCAACGTCGTCGGCTGTAAATTGGCTGTGACTTCCCCTTGAGAGTACCTTGGGTAAGGGTTTGCAAATGAAACACAGACTTCGCGAATGTCGTCGGACAATTACCTAGCCTCGATTCTCGACGAAGTCATTCCACTTGAACAACGAGTGGTTCGAACCACTCGTTGAATGATTCTTGACGTTTATGGTATGTACCTTCGACGAAGAATAAGAATATCGACCAATGTATGTAACTTTCGACGGCCCGGATTGGAGAACCGATATCGTTTGGGCCAGTTACTTGCCTATTTATTGGGCTAAAATTAAACAGTTTCTACACGTGTTCATGTGGAACAATTATTCTCATCTCTAAACAAGATGCGTGGGAGCATTGAGAAAACCAAATCCTATTTAACATATGATACGTGTCCAGTGATAAACCTCATAAAGAATTCGTCATTATTAAATTATATTTTAGGTACATCCATCTGCTGTCCAATATAGAAAATAACAAATTTATTTGATTTCTACTTAAGGGAAACGAAAGGAAAATCTTCAATTTATCTAAAGCGTGCGTGCGTACGCTTTGGATAAATGTACGCCAGCCTAGGAACGTAGTACTGCACACGTTGCGTGCATGGGCCCAGTATGTCCTTACCTTTATGAAGACGTATTAATGTTTGTTTTGTATTTCCAGCGCCAATCTGTCTGCCCGAGAAGGGTACAGACTTCCTGGGGCAGTTCGGCTGGGCGGCGGGCTGGGGGGCCCTGAGCCCGGGCTCCCGGCTGCGCCCCAAGACGCTGCAGGCCGTCGACGTGCCCGTGCTGGACAACAGGGCCTGCGAGCGCTGGCACCGCGCCAACGGTGAGATTGCATTATTACAATATTACCTGCTGCTACTATAATACAAGGTGTAACCACGGATTAACAGCATGTAACCAAGGGGTTTAAGCAGCTGTGCGCTGATGTAAGACCACCATTCAGAATTGAAACATTGCTTGAAATGGCTTCAGGCAACCACCTTCCTCTTCCTTATCCTTATCGCCTTCCCCTCCCCGCTACATACCCTACAATTGGGAATGTCATCGTCTCAATGTGTTTTTATATATATTTGTTTTGAATATTAATAGCAGATAGAACTTTGTTGTTCCAAGGGTATAAGATGTTTGTCTCCTGCTTGCGCGTTGGGTTGTATGCACGTATGACAAAGGATGCAACAATATAAATAAGGAATTTGAGACAATCCCCGCATATCATTGCCTACAATTAGTCATTCAGACCCTGTCAAAACTAAAATCATTTAGTGCGGTGGCGTTTCGATTTAAATTCCCGGCGATATTTTACGAAACACGATGTGTAGGGAAAAGTGGGGTTGGTGTGTACACTTTTTAAATACATCAATTTAAAATTGCATTTATACTATTTGAAGATTCACCTGAAATACCTATACAAGTTGAAAATATCTCCCGAGTAAAAATAAATGCCACCAAAGGGAGTGGAACCCGCAACCTTCTGATTGCCAGTCAGGCGCTCTAGACTCTAGACTACTGGGCTATTTCCGCCGTCAGCGGCATTTATTTTAACTCGGGAGATATTTGTGCCATGCATAAAAAACCCTGTCATATAAACATTAGTTTTACATTATAAATAATCGTATTTTCTTCTCATCTCCTGTAAAAATAATCGTATTTCCTTCTCATCTCCTGTAAATGTTACGTATTTGTGATGATTTCTTTGAATAATTTGATAACTAATTAAACTTTGTCGTATTTTAAGTAACGCTATTCAGTTTTGCTAATTGACTAATTTTCCAGTATTTTTTTTAAATAGCCGCCACGGGACTCGACACTTGCAGATGTGAAATACCGAAATTGATTTTTATTGAAGGAATTAAAATTAAAGTAAACACGACTTTATATTTTTGATAGTAAAACAATTCTTATTATTAATCAATCAATTATTACCAAGATACACAAATGAATATATTACAAATTAAAAACTCATCATTATTTAGAATAGATCCATTGCCAATTGTAGTGAGAAGCAAATGTACCGCACAGAGCTTTTGTGCCCGGGCGGAAAGAGCCGCGTGTCACGAGGCTGGCCGAATCTGGAGTCGTTCGGTGCAAGAGCGTCGTCCCGCCTTGCCACGCTTGTTACGCAAGAGTCGGTAATACCCCCTAGGCGCGCAAAAAGATACTTCACATCAAAAATACACAACAGTAATAATACATAACAGTACAGTAAGGTAAAGTAAAGTAATATAAACAAGTGTATTTGTCTTTTGTTTAAATAAATAACATTGACTAACGAATCTCCGAAATTTTATCACCTGTAGTAGGGGTCCATAAGTCTACATGTATAAATAAGTAACAACATAGGTTAGGTACCTACGCGTAATGACGACACCAACGCAAGAAGAAACTGACAGCAATTTAGTATTTTCCTCTCATCTTCTGAAGTATGTGCAAATGCGAGGTGTTTGCGACGATTTCTTCAGTAATTTGACGTCTCTAATGTGATCCACTGCGGGTTACTCACGGCGCACGTCTCACGCTCCGTGATAATGAAATGGAAATTGCGTTTTTCTGTCACCGCCGTGCGACATTCATGTGTGATTATCTGCGTCGGAATAATAATTGCCGTAACTGTGACAATCACAATACAGTTTATTGTTCGGCCACTTTCTGTCGCTGGTAGGTGCAGAGACAATGTGCCATTGTGTGGCAGCAAGAGGCGAAATTGAAGTTGCCTACAAGACGGATGATTGTTGAGTTGTTAGAAGCAATAAAGCCAGGCGCTTCCAATGTCATTTCGAAATTAAATGCACCCATTACGGCGAGGAATTAAGTGGACTACGAATTTTGAATTGTTTTGACTTCTAAACGATCTCAATGGGTGGCGTCTTGAATCATTTTGCGGGATGGGTTAGGTTAGTTTAGGTTAGGTCTTTTATGTTTTCATACGTGACGTGTGAGAAGGGAGATTTTTATTTAAGCGTTTTATCGTATTATACGACGTGTATCTGGGACTCCTATATGTAAATACATCAGTAAACCCTCGAAAGGTTCAAGGTGTTTAATCATATTAATTAATTTAGTAAAAATGCTATCCTCAGTTTAAAAAAGAGTATAATTTGAACTAAACAAAGGCAAATCATTAAAGAGCACACTTTCAAAAGTATGTAAGCACACTGACAGTTGTTAAAATATTTTAATATTTGAAACTGTTATTTCGTGGTGGAATTCCATTATAAATATATATAAAGAACACAATTTTAAACTTTTTTCCACTTGTTTTTATTTGACCGTGACCGGTTTCAGCAAAGGTCAAATAAAAACAAGTGGAAAAAAGTTTAAAATTGTGTTCTTTATATATATTTAGTTGTTAAAATGGCTTTGAAATAGTTTGAAACACCCGCCCACAGTCCCCTCTTACCCCGAAGTAAGCCTACGATACAGTACACTTCTGCACAACTAATAATCTCTTTAAAATGATTCTACTGTATATGTTTGTTTCTTAAGAATGACCCCAATAGATAACCCTGAGGAACACCGCTCGCCTTCTACTGAGGGTCACGGTAAATGGCATCAAACCCCAATCGGATGCTAAAGAAATAAGGTTTTTCTGCTGAAAAAGCTGCCTTTCCGGTCTGTGTGTTATTCTGCTGATGAAATTGTCATCGCCGCTAACAATTATTGTTGTTGTTAACTTGTCAACTTGGTAAATCTCTATTTAGTGACAATGACTTGCAGCTCGTTGCTTGTCGACACTGATATGATATCTTCCCGTCACTTTCCAGTAGACACCGTGATAATAATAGTTGTCTGGTCACGATTGCTGCTTTGAAACCAGGGCCGGATTAAACCTAGAAGAGACTTCAGGCTCCAGGTTACATCATTAATCCTGTTTTAATAAAAACTGGAGGTGCCGAATTTCAGGACGAGTGTAAAACTTACTAATTTTCTATCATACTGAACAATAATCATAATCTGCTGAAATGATCAACATTATGATCAATGATCAATATCTACGATAGATGTGACTTGCGCGTGTATTCTATCTATGTCAAATGCATAAAATATCCGACAACAGATAAAGGCGGTCTACTTAAAATTGGGTCTATTTAAAATGGGGTCTACATAGAAGATGGCCTGTGGCAGAACAACGTCTGCCCGAGCCCACTAGTATTTTACAAAAGCAAAATATTTCCATTTTCAAAGCCAAAGGTACTGTATTTATTTACAGAAAAGTCTCCTATAATTTATTTTTTATTGTAAAGATCACTTATTTTGGTTTATGGAAAATATGAGAATGTTTTCGTATTTCTTTATTGAAATAAGGAGCTATCCTGGGTGAAATACATAAGATAGATACACTTTTTATAATAACAAAAAATATATGGTAAGACAGTACAATTTACAAAAACATAATTTACTAAGAAAATAGTGTCAGCCGGGGAACGGCGGACGATTTTCATTTTACCCCTGGCACACTAAGGAGTCCTACAAGGTGACACTGTCAAATGGCTAAGGAATTTGTGTGTATTTCCGCGTTGCAATAAAATCCATATAAATTGAACATTTCTGAACGTATCCAATAACTGAAAACTGTTTTTGAAAGCTAATAAAATACGCTTTCAAATTGTATTATTTGAAGTAAATATATATTTTGAAATATTCAAAATTTTAATGCAAGCATAAAAAGTTTTTAAAATGGTTCACCTTACGTTTTTTCCTATAAAAACTGAAAGAAAATAATTGATAACGAAAAAAATTACCTATTCTAATAGTCAAATGTATTATTATAAGCGGTGACCGGATAACTCGTCAAAATGACAATTCAACACACCTATGAAAAGTGCTATAAAGTTATGAAAAGTGATGAAACAAAAACTAGGTCTCCTAATTTTCCTTAATTCATTTTTAAATATAGTTTTGTCGAAAAGCCATCATCATTATGCAAATCAGGCAGTAGCAGTGGGCACCTACTCGAAATCTTAATTGCTTAGAAATTTAGAGAGAGGTGTCTTTACGAAATGCAAAACAAATATTAGTGAACAGCGAACAACGAACTTGCTCAATGTTTTGGGAATTTATTCATAAAATTCATGTTTTTTAATTAGTTTGTTCAGTAAAATAGTTTTTGTGTTTTGCGACCGCCAGACCAGGCACATTCATTTATTCTCACTTCTATAGTCCCATGGGGATTTTACATTGGGTACTTAAAAGGGACACAGTTTTTTACACATGAGTTAGTAATAAACAATAGTTTACAATTACATACCTTTTTACACATAGGTTAGTAATAAACAATAGTTTACAATAAAACACGTTTTTACGCATGAGTTAGTAATAAACAATAGTTTAGAATTACGAACTTTTTTGCGCATGGGTTAGTAATAAACAAAAAATTACAATTACATACAATTTAACACATGGGTTAGTAATAAACAATAGTTTACAATAAAACACATTTTTACACATGTGTTAGTAATAAACAATAGTTTACAATAAAACACATTTTTACGCATGGGTTATTAATAAACAAAAATTTACAATTACATAAATTTTAACACATGGCTTAGTAATAAACAATAGTTTACAATAAAACACATTTTTACGCATGGGTTAGTAATAAACAATAGTTTACAATTACGAACTTTTTTGCGAATGGGTTAGTAGTAAACAAAAATTCACAATTACATACATTTTAACACATGGGTTAGTAATAAACAATAGTTTACAATTACATACATTTTAACACATGGGTTAGTAATAAACAATAGTTTACAATTACATATATTTTTTCAAAGTAATAATAATCGAATATTTTCAGAAATATTATTTTGACATGAAAATCATTTAGGTAAGTTTTAAACATCGATTTTTTTATGTTAAAAATGTCAATATCATTTGTATAGTTGTTTGCTAAACTAATTAGGCGAGGCCAAAAGTTGGTAACTCGATTTTATGATTTTTTGAATTAGCGATGATTTTAATGTTTACATATAACAAACTATGTCTAGAATAAGTTTTGGTCCCCTCTTCCTTCATTAAGTTGGTTTTTAGTTACTACTTTTTTTATAAAACTTTGTAAATTCATTTTTTTATAAGTATTATTAGACAAGAAAAATATAATAAAAGCACTTACAAAAATAAGCATGTTTGTTTAATAAACAACACTCTATAAAGTTTTTTTTAAATGAACACTAAGATTATTTCGTAAAACCCTGATTTAAATTAAGATTAAACAGTGAATTTGAGCTTACTCCAAAACATGTTTTTGTAAGTTAGCGGCTTTTAGCAGTAATCCCACGATTTGTTTGTGAACGGTGACATAGGTTCTGATGCTAACATAATGACCTATTTCATAACGTTATGTCTTCTAATTATTTATAAATGCAAAACAACTAACTAAAGATTTGTCTTCCCCTAGGAATCAACGTGGTGATCTACCCCGAGATGCTGTGCGCAGGATACAGAGCGGGAGGCAAGGACTCGTGCCAGGGGGACAGCGGGGGCCCCCTGATGCTGGAGCGGTCGGGGCGCTGGTACCTTGCGGGGGTGGTCTCAGCGGGGTACTCCTGTGCCAACCGACAGCAGCCAGGCATCTATCACAGAGTTGCACACACCGTGGACTGGATATCTCACATCGTGGGGCTGTGAGACAACGAATGAAGCATATACGGAGTGTTTAGCTTCGTCCAGAAAGTCAAAATAATGCACAACACACATTCCCAACTAGCAAATTAATAATTAAGCCGTCAAAAGGGCAAAATCAAGTCTCTGGAATCAATTGTGACTATAATAATACATTTGAGCCTTCCAAAAATGTGTTTAAGCGTCTATTGCTTGATAATAACTTGTTCGCACATATCTAGCCCATTCGTCGCATGTCTCTTGGAGTCTGGACAAGCCTAATGACTTTTATGAAGGTTTTAGTACATAGTTGGAAATGGGAAGTTTTAATACGAGTTGTTATTATTATGTAGGAAGAGGAATTAAATAAGAGTTTATGTGATAAAGTAGGAGTTTGAGTAAAGATTTTAGTGAGAAACATGATAACAATTTGAAGAGTGCGCTTAGGTTGTTCAAACCAAGGATCAGCCCTGAACCAAAAGGTGCCTGGCGCTAACCTCAAGGGCGCTTTGTTAGGTGTTAGGTATTATCAGCTCCTTGGCAAGACGGCACCCAGAGCACTGATTCATTTGCGCCTGAACAGCACCGGCCCTGTTCAAACCATAAATGAGTTAGAAATAAACTCAATATTTTTATGGATGCAAAGAAAGAAGTGTTTATGGACAGTCCAAACCTCAAATAAACCACGAAATTACTCAGAATGGGTAGAAACAAGTCAAGTAAAGTGCTTCTGGGTGGTTCAAACCCTCAATAAGCCTAGAATCTACTGAATACTGATAAAAACAAGGAAATAAAAGTGCTTATAAAAAGTTTAAACCTCAAATGAGTCAGACAAATAATACTCAATTCACTGAGGAAGTTGTTAGTACTATTAACAGGACACTGCCACTTCAGGAGACACAATATGCAGCTGTGAGGAGTGGAAAGTAACTTTAGGACGTTCAAACATGATGAAGTAACACCAATTCTATCGTGCCAATGCCCCGCCTTGATAGATGACAAGAAATGAAAATTCTGGATAACAGAATCAAAATTCAGTTAAGGAGGGGGTTTCCATTGAATAAAAATACCAATTAATGATTTTTTATGAAAGCAGACCTGCGTAAGCTAGGTACGTTTAAAAATGAATAAATTAAATGTGACAAAACTTGCTCTGGAGCGGAGTCAATAAACTTTAACCCGTGCTGGATGCTCTAATGCTGTAAAAATCAGTGTGTTTTAATAGTGAATAAATGGGATGTAATTGAAAAACTTATAATATATTATGA
The DNA here is from genome assembly GCF_061612785.1 of Hesperophylax consimilis. Classification (NCBI taxonomy): domain Eukaryota; kingdom Metazoa; phylum Arthropoda; class Insecta; order Trichoptera; family Limnephilidae; genus Hesperophylax; species Hesperophylax consimilis. Next base: position 2,064,401 of record NC_142862.1, on the reverse strand, counting down.
AACCCAGAAAATTTATAATATGAAACCCAGTGACTTACCAGTGAATAAAATCTGTAAAAGTAGGTACTAGTCAACTCAGTACCCGCTGTAGCATTCAAACTGAGCCCAAATTAATGCTGTTTTTTCATTCTAACCACTTATTCATCTACCACATAAACAAAATTAATCACTAACAATATTTAAATGCTTTCATCGAGGATTTTGGGTTCTCAATGTGATGTAGATTCACCAGTTTCCCGCTTTTACTGTGAGTTTCTGAACACTGTGTATAAGTAACTAAATACAAAGTTGAAACAATGAAAATAATTACCATGACGAAGTGAAATGTAGAACAAGATTACATATTAACTACTTATTCATTAAAATAAACCAATAGCTGTAACAACAAAATTAATTTCAATTTGTACATAGGGTAATATACCTTAGCCATTGAATAAAAATGGTGTCACTAAACAGCCAAAATTAAATACTCTACAAATTACCGTGATTTGTTTTTGGGGTATTAATGCTGTGTTGAGCTTCCTCCTTCTTATATATCCTCTTATGTCCGGTATTTCAGTATAATAATGAAATAAATTAATGTGGTTTTTGGCGTTTAGTTTTGGTGTAGCTATCAAGTATCGTATACCAAGAACGCTTAGCCCCGTCGTCTCTTTTCAATAGTAATATGTTTTTGGCTAAAGAAGGCGGAATCGCAAAAGGGCATAATACCCCAAAAATAAATAACAATAATAATTTTACATCAATGATTTATTTTTTCATTTCAACTCATCTTCTTTCCCTCTTCCTTTTCAAGTGGGGACTCGTAGCTTGGACAAGATGCTTCCAGGCGTCCCTGTCCAGTGCTACTAAGACTAAAGGATGTGGGTTCGAGTCCGATTTACTAATGTTACCTATTTTCTGTGCCTCTATCTCTTTCATATTTTCACTGAGAGTTGATTGATATTATCCAATGATTAAAAGTGATCATATTCATTTTTGATGAAATAAAAAAAAAACTTCCTATGGTTTTGAAAGTCATTTTTAAAAATTATGGTTTTGAATGTCGTTTTTGGACATTAGGTTTTGAATGTTATTTTTTAACATAATTGTTTCGAAAGCAATTTTTTAAAATTATGGTTTTGAATGTCATTTTTAAACATTATGGTTTTGAAAGTCATTTTTAAACATCATGTTTTTGAATGTTATTTTTTAACGTAATGGTTTTGAGAGTCATTTTTTAACATTATGATTTTGAATGTCATTTTTGAACATAATGGTTTTGAAAGTTTTTTTCGAACATTATGGTTTTGAAAGTCAAAACACTTTTTTTTGATAGCTATTCAATTTTGATTTTATAGAGACAATATTTTTAAATAAATTTTTATAAGCACAATAAATAAAATGAGACAATGAACCTTATTAACATTATTTTAATAAACTAATATAATATTGTGTTTTATAAAAAAAAATTATTCAATAATTTTATTTTTTTATATGAAAACTATTTATGTGTTATTCGTTTTCGTTCAACTATTTAATATTTAAACAATATTTTATAAATAAACCAGTGTTATGAAATAAGGAATGTAAATACATACTTTGTAGATATCTAAGTTAAATATATCATTTTTTACTTTTACAACCATGTATATAATATTATTATTTCTTCTGTAAATATGTTGTTTATTTTTTTTATTATTTTTCAATAAAATGTTTTGTAAATTAACTTTTTTTTATTATTATACCTAAAAACTAGGAGCATTATCTTCATCTTCTGTTGCCCACTCCTCATTTCATGTTCTCAATAAAAAAGGTTATGCACCAATATATTACGGAGAAGATCACACACTTGGAGCGTTCTGATAGGCAGAAGTCCTCGCTTTCGGAGTATGAAAAAGTGCATTGGATCTCCCACGAGTATACTTGTTAGGTACATACATACATTGTCATCAAATGGTCAAACAGTGCTGTACAATTTTAAAGATCAATACAAATGATTTTGGTAAAACGTGGACCTATTAAGCTCTGGACGAAACTATTCAAGATAAATTTGAAGCAGCGGGGTGAGGGGGAAGATGTATGAAAAATGCCAAATCTAATTAAAAATTTTAAAAACATCCCTTTCCCTCTCATCAAATACGTTTAAAAATATATAAGTACATGGGTTTTTAGATACCTGTAGTAAAAAAAGGTTTGAAGCTATGATATCAAGATTTTTCTCAATAATAATACAACTAATTGTCAATAGATGTCTCTGTTGGTATCTTTGATTTATCAATAGTGAGGTAGTAGTAATTTCCTGTTTTAACATAGAAATCATTTGCTTTTGTTAAATACAGAGTCAAATTTTATTACTTCTAATTTTGGAACCCGAGAGAACAACAATTTGAGACCAAGGCTTCCTACTGTTATATTATTATAAAGCAATTGATTGGATAATAAATGGTATTGACCTGTTGAAACAGTGACTTTATTTAACAAGCGCCATTTCTTTTCACATTTGAAAGGTCCCCGTCAAACACTTATTCTAGGTTCGTTTCTGCTTTTAAATAATTTTTTTCAGGATGAGTATGAAAGGAAAAATATGAATAAAATAAATATTTAAAAAAAAACATAAACCCTTGGAAAGAAAAACATTTATTCAAAAAAATATGTTTGAACGTAAATTAAATATTAAAACATTTAATAAAAATATCATATGAAACATTTAAAAAAATAATAAAATACTGGGTAGTTACTCTGTAATATTGTCAAATTATTATTATTGTCATAAAAATAAATAAAATTAATTTCTTAAAAACCAATAAAATTGTAGAGCAATCAACAGGTTTTTATTCCATAAACAACAAACATAAAATAATTTTTTTCATATTTTGGCGTGAATGGTTAACTGGCTTGCGGATAGTTTGTTGTGTGGCCCTGCCGCTGAGAGCTCCACCGTAACCTCTCTTTCTGTTACATGCATTGTTTGAGAGGGAGAGGTTATAATGACGCCACCGCGGTATCAAGCAACCACAGCTCTATCCTATTTGGAAATTAAAATAAGTCATTTAGAGATAAAAATTCATTAAAGAATCGAATTCTAAGCTCTAAAAAAATTAATTGTAAATTTGGTTTTCGTAATTTTCTAAGACATTTTCTAAAAACTTATATAATATCCATGAAGATGATTTTTTAGACCATCATTTTGTAACATTATGATTTTGTATGTCATTTTTTAACATTATGGTTTAAAAAGTAATTTCTGAACATTATGGTTTTGAATGTAATTTTTTAATATTATAGTTTACATTTTTTTAACATTATGGTTTTGAATGCCATTTTTTAAACATTATAGTTTTGTATGTCATTTTTTAACATTATGGTTTTGAAAGTCATATTTTAACATTATAGTTTTGAAAGTAATTTTTTAAATGTTGTGGTTTTCATAATAAAACATTGTTTTGGGAGTCATTTTTTAACATATAACTAATAAATTGATGTGCCATTCCATCAATATTATAATGACTTTACAATTATCATTGACTAATTGTATTACAAGTACAGTATAATAATTAACACCTTTTGGTAACAGCTTTACATTGACTAGACTAGCTTACAATAATTTATAATAATATGATGATTCAATACAAATCTCACATTATTCCTCTGAAAGTAATTGACATAAAATCCTACAGAACTACAAATTTAAGGGGTCATTCAAGAGGTAAGAATTATAAAATAATATTTCTGTTTAATTTATATAATACATATAAAAATTGTCGCAATTTTTAGTTATCATTAAAAACAAATGTACCCACACTATGTCCAATAAGGAATAAGTTAGGAAACTAATTTTATACTACTTAATCATGGATTTAAAAATATATTATTATATAAAATGAAATTCTTTCACTGGAAATATCACAAAGTAATATGCATTCTTAAAAACTATAGGAGCTTATTTAAATGCAAAATAATTTTAATTCACATAAATTACAATATAATCTATGTGAAAAGGTGGTTTTTTCATATATGTACGTATTATGGTAGAATGGGGTAGTAAAAGATTGGTAAAAAAAATCATTTACGATGAGTTACGTTGATTTTTTTAATGTGTTTTTAATTAAAAGACATAAATTTAGTTAAGAAGTTATTTTAAACATGCCTAAGCAAATGAAACGCTATCGAGTCATTACAGCATTACAACGTCATCATAGATTATTCTATCTCCTTGCGTAAGCAAATGAACCGCTATCGAGTCATTACAGCGTTACAACGTCATCATAGATTATTCTATCTCCTTGCGTAAGCAAATGAACCGCTATCGAGTCATTACAGCATTACAACGTCATAACAGATTATTCTATCTCCTTGCGTAAGCAAATGAACCGCTATCGAGTCATTACAGCATTACAACGTCATCATAGATTATTCTATCTCCTTGCGTAAGCAAATGAACCGCTATCGAGTCATTACAGCATTACAACGTCATCATAGATTATTCTATCTCCTTATTTGACTCTCCTGAAATAGGACACCTTCCTAGTTGGACAGTCAAAAGCTTCCTTGCATATAATGTAATGAATATTATAAAAAATAAATAAATAAAATAAAATAAATAAATAAAATAAAATAAAATAAATAAATCGCGAGTCTATTTTTAACAGAATAGATAAACGTCACTACGCATCCAGTATCTTTGGCGTTTGTATAACTTTTGAATCTATCAGTGTGGACAAATACATTTGCAAGTACTTTTGTATCTTCTACAAATGTATTTCTTATGTTTGTTAAACTGATTAGTTTGTGATGTATAACAAAATTAGAAATAAAAGTAATAATTACTATTATATTACTTGTGATAGTTTTAGATTCTGTAGAAAAACTTACTTATAGGTAACTTAGTGGTGTAATGCATACACATTGGCAGTTAGCAAGCAAATGGGTTAACAAATTGAACAACATTGTATAACAGTATGATAGAGCCAGGAAACTTCCAAGACTTTTAAATATAATAAAATAATTTGGACAAAAAGGATGAAAGTAATGGTAACACTAAACTTTTTAAAACTACTAAGCACATTAACCTTTACATATGTGAAGGTAAAAATCACGCATCATCTGAAGGGAGGTAACTAGGGCGCCCCATATATATTGCGGAGCAACCGTGTATTTTAATATTCCTTTTACCCTTTCCTGTAACTCAGATATTAGTTACTACCTATAGTTTTAACTGGAGACCATCTTGGCCCATCAGTCAATCATTCTCTAAGTAATGTAAAATGGTAAAAAAAGATCTAGCGTAACTCAAATCTGGTACTATTATTATCTTAATGACTGTACAGTTTAGGATTGTTGTAAACAGAAGTGGCGCCATCTGTTATTTTAAAAAATAACCATCGATTTTTCAAACAGCATCCCCAATGAAAAAATATCTAGAAGATACTTACAAAACTTACTCCAATTTTGCGATTTTCCCTGTTGAAATTTGTTCCGAAATCAAAAATATTCCATCTTAAAAATTTCCAAATTTCACATAACAAAATCAAAAAGATGTTTTTATAAAAAAAAAATCTGACACATTTACCTACCAATTTCCGAGATAAAATTTCCCGATTTTTCCAATTTTCCCAAAAGAATTTTTTTGAGAAAAATAAAAATTACCCAACATGGAAATATTTCCAGGCTTCACAAAAATAAATAAATTCCGGACCTACTTTCTGACTAAGAATTTTGAGTTAGTGATGCAATTTTGTAATGAATTGTGTATTGCTCCTATGTCAATAAAAAACGACTCAAATATTGTCTAGTTTTGCAGGGAAACTGCATATGAAAAGTGTTAATTTTTAATTAGGAATCAGTGAATTTTGAAATATCTCACTATAGAAATGGGTCTAAAATGCTTGATAGTTCGAAAACTGTTCACAATCTCCCCACAATGTTTCCATAACATATCATGATATTAGTATGCGTGTGGCAAATATGCAAATAGTTCGTTATTTTAATTGAATTTGACATATAACATCATTGGCAATGTAAAACTGCCGCTTGATCACAATTGATTCGGTATTGTCTTTTTTATGAAGCTTTGTAGAATGTTTCTAGAAGTTAATTTTCTATGTACATATTAACATCATACAGATATGTAACTAAATTATCCTAAAATCAATATCTTTCTCACTGGTATGATAAAAGATTCTCTTGGTAAATAGTACCATAATATAACTTAATGTCCTTTCACTTTTGAGGTATTGAATGCAAACTTACATATTTCTACTCTCTCTTCGGTCATGATGATGGACACAACAAGAATGTCTGAAACGTTGGAGGAGGAAGCACAACAGCTCAATACTCCAAAAATTCAAATCATCTTGCTTACTAAGTAATACCTCGCTTAACAAATCTTCTGAGAACAAGGTCTCGTTAAAACAAAGTAAAATAAAAAAGCGCCTGTGATTTTTCACAAAAACGGCGCTACCCAACTTATCCAATTTAATATTATTATTAAAAGAGACACAGATTATAATTTTAATACAAGGATACACAATTACTATTATTAAGAAATTGTAAATTTAGAAGACAGGGAGTGCAAAACAAACAAAAAAAATTATACACTTCAAATAATTCACTTAGGCCCATTGTCCACGTAACCCCACGTCATACGCACGCTTTCGTCAATTGACGATTACAAGACGAATGCTTGCATCTTGCGTAGAAACAATGAAATCTGTGTCCACGAAGCGGCAACGTTGCGTCATGCGTTCGTAATGCGGTGCGCGCGGCAACATGTCACTACTCGACCGACCGCATTGCAGTATTTTGTCTTTGTATCAGTGGTCCAACAGTAGAGACTAAATTTTGGTACGTATGTTTAGTCATTCGGTAAAATGATTGAAATACAGAATCATCTTCTGATAACTCTCTGGCAGCAACAAACAATCTACAATTTATATTTATTTCGATGTATGGATGAATCCAGTACTTTCTTTGCCTGTTTCGTCGTCTTCTAATAAAATTGTATGCTATAATCACTTCATCGTCATCACTTGACATTTTCACAACAAAAGATGTGCTTTCTCGATGCTAGTTGAAAGAAAACTGAGACGTTTTGTAATGTGACTGACTATTGCGTGAAGCAGCGTGGACACAACAAATATGCAAAATACGCCTATCTTCATTTGTAGGTTACATGCATCCTACAAAAGACGATTGTGTGGACAATGGGCCTTATTCGGAACATTTTGAAGGAATAGGAGGTAATTATGGTGTACAGTGCAATTGTGAATGAATGAAAAATAAAAATATACACAAATATCACATTACATACCACGGTTAACTCTATTAAATTGTTGTATTGTATTACAAATAATTATTTTAGCAACAACTATTATTTTATTACGTATTCGAAAAAAGAATTTACTTTGTGGCTTGCCATAAATACAATATACACTGTGGGACAATAAAGTCGGGTGTTTGACTTCGTTAGTGTAGAGCGAGACAGATATATTGTTGTAGTATAATCTCTCTCTCACATCCCAGCTCGCAAATAGATAGCTCGAATCCGTAATCTCTTTACTCGGTTAAATAATAAACTTAATTAATCTAAGCTCAGAGAATCATTATATTAATAATCCCGAAGCATTAACATAATAGTGGCGCAGCCATTTTAACATTTATAATATAATAAATTTGTTTTAAATAACTTTATTTGATTCTAGCAGTTTCAGAAGTGCCCATCTTACATTAGGAGAATATTAAAATTGTAAAACTTAATTTGATAAATCTACAGAAAAGTGTGACACAGTTAAATAAGCACTTTGTATCAGTTAAATGGAAAATATTGCATTTTTATAGTTATTTTGTTAAAATTAAAATCAATTATTGTTCACTTGGCAGCCATTGTTATTGGTGTGAAAATTTGAAGGATAGCTTTTCTAACTAACTAAATAACTAACCATCACGCCGTTTAGGCAGAGAGGACTGACCGCCAAACACACTTCTTGCCTCATTCACATTCATACATCGTCTCATACATACTCTTCTATTATTATGACTCTTGACATGGCCCGACTCAAGTATCTGGTTCACTTGATTGTGCCATGTCTTTCTTGGGCGTCCTCAACTTCTGCTACCATTCGCATTTGCATCATATATTCTCCTTACACTCTTTCTTCGCTCATTACTCTTGCTTTTCCTTCTCTTATTTAACCTAAAATACGTTCCCAGTTTGGGTCTAATTCAATAACAACATTAACCGGTCAGCAACGTAAGCAGATATACACGATAAAATAACGATAGCAGTCAAGTACAATAAGCGTGTTTACACGTCAACGCGTGTGTTTCCACAAAAATCGTCATAACTCCGTTATTCTTCTAGTGACATCCCTAAAACAAAAAGTAGAATATTCGTATTGAATGAAGCTTCACATCTCTATTCAAAGTTATCCATAGAAACCCGTAAAAAGACCTACTCAGTGGAAGCAAATTTTACCCGCCAAATCGTAAAACGACGCCAAGAAAGCCGTTTGACGTGCCGACCCGCCTCGCAAGTTTAATTATTTTTTTAAAAATATATTTTGTATGAAATGGTCAAAAAGTGAAGTGACAGAATTGTTTATTGTACATTTGTACGATGAAATAAGTGTTTTTTTTTTACATTATCCGTGATTTTAGTATCGTTTTTACATAAAACATTACAGGTGAGTCATTTTTACAATTTTTTCATGTTTCCATTCTAAATTTAAATATTTACAAATGTTAATATTTATTTATGATACAACAATTTGAAAGCCTATTTTGTAACCTTTCTAAAACAGTTTTTACTATTCGGCTCCGTTCAGTAATGTTTCATTTATAGAGCTTTGATTGTGAGGCGGTAATAACACAACGTTTTCGTGAAATTGACATTTCGGTAAAGACATCTTAGCTTCAAGTTCGCGAAAAGTCGGAGGGGTTAAACTATCCTAAAAACCTTTTTTATAATATTATGCCAAAGGTAGTGAAGAAAAGATGTTAGATCAGATTTTTTATCGAAATAGGTATCAAAAGGCATTATTTTTTTATTTTCAATCATTGAAATAGTTGTTTTTCATTGTTACAAGGTGTTTTTAAAATATGTCTAAACCGTGTCCCACTTTTCTGTATATTTTTACCTTAATTTTAAAATTCTCCTGATGAAGGAATGCCACTTCTGAGCAATGTGTCCAAATAAAGTGGTTAAACAAATTTATGTGCTTATATTGTAACAATTTTATTGTTTGTGAAACATTAAATTATTTCCTAATTTTTGAAAGTAGTCATACGAAAAAATGGGCATATTTAACGTAGAGAAGCTTTCAAAATGAATTTATTTTTAAAAATTCAATGAAAGTGGTAATTAAATTATTAACTTCATTAATATACATAATATGCCAACATCTTTTGTACTGTATCCATAACTCAAGTCATTTCTACCTTTCATAACGAAATTTATAATAACACACTTAGGCCAGGAAAGGTAGTTCTACCCGTTCGGTCGATTGATACTTAACGGAGGGAAGGGTAATTCTACCTTTTGCGCCCGCCTCATTTCAACAGCAGAAAAGTCGGAATTATTCAATGTATTTATATGAATATTATATACCAATCTCTTTGTAAAGGTCCCAACTATATGTACGTAATTATCGAACCGTAATGCAAGTCTTCTTTTTATATTTTTCTTTGTGCCTTTCGTTTACATCGGTATTTCAACAAAAGGATAGTATATAAGTTTTTATGAGCGTAAAACCCGATTCAAATCTTTATCTCTGTTCCGCAGCCACTCAACTCCTAAGTGCAAGCGAGCGAAAGTTGTCAGGCGTATTTAAAGAAAGCAGGTATGGGAAAAAACCGATAGACGGACGGTAATAAACATACTACAAGTGATTTGTTTTTGGGGTATTTTGCCTTGTTGCGCTACCTCCTTCTTTAGCCAACGTTTCGGACAGCACTTGAGCGTCCATCATCAGGGCAGATGTGTTATCTGACAAACAAATCACAAACAAACCAAAAACAAATCACTATAATACTTTTGGCCGTGAAAATCTCAAATCATACCATAATACAAGGTTAATTGAGTTGCGTTTCCAATAATATTCGATTTTCGTTTCATACTTTTATAGCTTGGGTATGCTGAGTTTTGAAATTCCGAAATTTTTATTAAAATACTTTCGTAATTTTCGAAGATATAGTCATTTAAAACAAATTAAATTAATTAATTTGCGCGGGACCTTTATTTTCGCCCGAAGACAGCGTAGCGCCAGTGCAAAAAATACCTGCCAGAAATGTGTTAACAAAGTAGTTCTCTGAACCCATCTTCTTTAGAATGGAAAATAGAAAACATAATTATAATGTATGTTTTATCTTTGATTAGGTAACTCGTGCGCAAGCAATATTATACTAGCGAAGATCCTTTCCATTTTCTGATGACATCAGTCTTTTCAGCTAATTACTAAAGGTGAGTCTGGAAAAGAAAAACACAGGTATTGAATGCAAACTTACATATTTCTACTCTCTCTTCGGTCATGATGATGGACACAACAAGAATGTCTGAAACGTTGGAGGAGGAAGCACAACAGCTCAATACTCCAAAAATTCAAATCATCTTGCTTACTAAGTAATACCTCGCTTAACAAATCTTCTGAGAACAAGGTCTCGTTAAAACAAAGTAAAATAAAAAAGCGCCTGTGATTTTTCACAAAAACGGCGCTACCCAACTTATCCAATTTAATATTATTATTAAAAGAGACACAGATTATAATTTTAATACAAGGATACACAATTACTATTATTAAGAAATTGTAAATTTAGAAGACAGGGAGTGCAAAACAAACAAAAAAAATTATACACTTCAAATAATTCACTTAGGCCCATTGTCCACGTAACCCCACGTCATACGCACGCTTTCGTCAATTGACGATTACAAGACGAATGCTTGCATCTTGCGTAGAAACAATGAAATCTGTGTCCACGAAGCGGCAACGTTGCGTCATGCGTTCGTAATGCGGTGCGCGCGGCAACATGTCACTACTCGACCGACCGCATTGCAGTATTTTGTCTTTGTATCAGTGGTCCAACAGTAGAGACTAAATTTTGGTACGTATGTTTAGTCATTCGGTAAAATGATTGAAATACAGAATCATCTTCTGATAACTCTCTGGCAGCAACAAACAATCTACAATTTATATTTATTTCGATGTATGGATGAATCCAGTACTTTCTTTGCCTGTTTCGTCGTCTTCTAATAAAATTGTATGCTATAATCACTTCATCGTCATCACTTGACATTTTCACAACAAAAGATGTGCTTTCTCGATGCTAGTTGAAAGAAAACTGAGACGTTTTGTAATGTGACTGACTATTGCGTGAAGCAGCGTGGACACAACAAATATGCAAAATACGCCTATCTTCATTTGTAGGTTACATGCATCCTACAAAAGACGATTGTGTGGACAATGGGCCTTATTCGGAACATTTTGAAGGAATAGGAGGTAATTATGGTGTACAGTGCAATTGTGAATGAATGAAAAATAAAAATATACACAAATATCACATTACATACCACGGTTAACTCTATTAAATTGTTGTATTGTATTACAAATAATTATTTTAGCAACAACTATTATTTTATTACGTATTCGAAAAAAGAATTTACTTTGTGGCTTGCCATAAATACAATATACACTGTGGGACAATAAAGTCGGGTGTTTGACTTCGTTAGTGTAGAGCGAGACAGATATATTGTTGTAGTATAATCTCTCTCTCACATCCCAGCTCGCAAATAGATAGCTCGAATCCGTAATCTCTTTACTCGGTTAAATAATAAACTTAATTAATCTAAGCTCAGAGAATCATTATATTAATAATCCCGAAGCATTAACATAATAGTGGCGCAGCCATTTTAACATTTATAATATAATAAATTTGTTTTAAATAACTTTATTTGATTCTAGCAGTTTCAGAAGTGCCCATCTTACATTAGGAGAATATTAAAATTGTAAAACTTAATTTGATAAATCTACAGAAAAGTGTGACACAGTTAAATAAGCACTTTGTATCAGTTAAATGGAAAATATTGCATTTTTATAGTTATTTTGTTAAAATTAAAATCAATTATTGTTCACTTGGCAGCCATTGTTATTGGTGTGAAAATTTGAAGGATAGCTTTTCTAACTAACTAAATAACTAACCATCACGCCGTTTAGGCAGAGAGGACTGACCGCCAAACACACTTCTTGCCTCATTCACATTCATACATCGTCTCATACATACTCTTCTATTATTATGACTCTTGACATGGCCCGACTCAAGTATCTGGTTCACTTGATTGTGCCATGTCTTTCTTGGGCGTCCTCAACTTCTGCTACCATTCGCATTTGCATCATATATTCTCCTTACACTCTTTCTTCGCTCATTACTCTTGCTTTTCCTTCTCTTATTTAACCTAAAATACGTTCCCAGTTTGGGTCTAATTCAATAACAACATTAACCGGTCAGCAACGTAAGCAGATATACACGATAAAATAACGATAGCAGTCAAGTACAATAAGCGTGTTTACACGTCAACGCGTGTGTTTCCACAAAAATCGTCATAACTCCGTTATTCTTCTAGTGACATCCCTAAAACAAAAAGTAGAATATTCGTATTGAATGAAGCTTCACATCTCTATTCAAAGTTATCCATAGAAACCCGTAAAAAGACCTACTCAGTGGAAGCAAATTTTACCCGCCAAATCGTAAAACGACGCCAAGAAAGCCGTTTGACGTGCCGACCCGCCTCGCAAGTTTAATTATTTTTTTAAAAATATATTTTGTATGAAATGGTCAAAAAGTGAAGTGACAGAATTGTTTATTGTACATTTGTACGATGAAATAAGTGTTTTTTTTTTACATTATCCGTGATTTTAGTATCGTTTTTACATAAAACATTACAGGTGAGTCATTTTTACAATTTTTTCATGTTTCCATTCTAAATTTAAATATTTACAAATGTTAATATTTATTTATGATACAACAATTTGAAAGCCTATTTTGTAACCTTTCTAAAACAGTTTTTACTATTCGGCTCCGTTCAGTAATGTTTCATTTATAGAGCTTTGATTGTGAGGCGGTAATAACACAACGTTTTCGTGAAATTGACATTTCGGTAAAGACATCTTAGCTTCAAGTTCGCGAAAAGTCGGAGGGGTTAAACTATCCTAAAAACCTTTTTTATAATATTATGCCAAAGGTAGTGAAGAAAAGATGTTAGATCAGATTTTTTATCGAAATAGGTATCAAAAGGCATTATTTTTTATTTTCAATCATTGAAATAGTTGTTTTTCATTGTTACAAGGTGTTTTTAAAATATGTCTAAACCGTGTCCCACTTTTCTGTATATTTTTACCTTAATTTTAAAATTCTCCTGATGAAGGAATGCCACTTCTGAGCAATGTGTCCAAATAAAGTGGTTAAACAAATTTATGTGCTTATATTGTAACAATTTTATTGTTTGTGAAACATTAAATTATTTCCTAATTTTTGAAAGTAGTCATACGAAAAAATGGGCATATTTAACGTAGAGAAGCTTTCAAAATGAATTTATTTTTAAAAATTCAATGAAAGTGGTAATTAAATTATTAACTTCATTAATATACATAATATGCCAACATCTTTTGTACTGTATCCATAACTCAAGTCATTTCTACCTTTCATAACGAAATTTATAATAACACACTTAGGCCAGGAAAGGTAGTTCTACCCGTTCGGTCGATTGATACTTAACGGAGGGAAGGATAATTCTACCTTTTGCGCCCGCCTCATTTCAACAGCAGAAAAGTCGGAATTATTCAATGTATTTATATGAATATTATATACCAATCTCTTTGTAAAGGTCCCAACTATATGTACGTAATTATCGAACCGTAATGCAAGTCTTCTTTTTATATTTTTCTTTGTGCCTTTCGTTTACATCGGTATTTCAACAAAAGGATAGTATATAAGTTTTTATGAGCGTAAAACCCGATTCAAATCTTTATCTCTGTTCCGCAGCCACTCAACTCCTAAGTGCAAGCGAGCGAAAGTTGTCAGGCGTATTTAAAGAAAGCAGGTATGGGAAAAAACCGATAGACGGACGGTAATAAACATACTACAAGTGATTTGTTTTTGGGGTATTTTGCCTTGTTGCGCTACCTCCTTCTTTAGCCAACGTTTCGGACAGCACTTGAGCGTCCATCATCAGGGCAGATGTGTTATCTGACAAACAAATCACAAACAAACCAAAAACAAATCACTATAATACTTTTGGCCGTGAAAATCTCAAATCATACCATAATACAAGGTTAATTGAGTTGCGTTTCCAATAATATTCGATTTTCGTTTCATACTTTTATAGCTTGGGTATGCTGAGTTTTGAAATTCCGAAATTTTTATTAAAATACTTTCGTAATTTTCGAAGATATAGTCATTTAAAACAAATTAAATTAATTAATTTGCGCGGGACCTTTATTTTCGCCCGAAGACAGCGTAGCGCCAGTGCAAAAAATACCTGCCAGAAATGTGTTAACAAAGTAGTTCTCTGAACCCATCTTCTTTAGAATGGAAAATAGAAAACATAATTATAATGTATGTTTTATCTTTGATTAGGTAACTCGTGCGCAAGCAATATTATACTAGCGAAGATCCTTTCCATTTTCTGATGACATCAGTCTTTTCAGCTAATTACTAAAGGTGAGTCTGGAAAAGAAAAACACAGATGGCGTTAAATCACCCAGCAACACAATACTTAAAATTATTCATAATCTGCTCGTTCATAGATGATGTTAATTTAATTATTTTAGGAAAAAATACTTTTGCAAGTTACGCTTTCAAATATATTGATAATAGGTTGCGCATGTACATATGCAATAGTTTTATCCTTATAAATACTTTCAAGAAAAGCATGCAAATAGAATTTTGGAATGAATCACTAATGCAATATTGGATATGTATGCCTTTCTTGAAACAATTGAGTTATAATACAGACAAAACTATTTATTCAGGTTTCATTATAACTCGACGCAGTGACCTTTAAAAAGTGATATAAAGTTAATGACTTCACTTTTTAAAACACCGGTTACCATTTATTCATATTAATATACTGTATGTACAGGAGCAAATAAACAATTCATATTAATATTTTAAAGCAAAACTTGCAAAAAGTGTTTTTACCTAAAATAATAAAATTAGCACCAACAAGCAGTTTATGAATAATTTTATGTTTATCCTTAAACATGCATATGATACAATAAGATATATGTATTATAAAGGCTTAGACACATTACCCTATATTATGCGCGCATAATTTGGGCGTGGCATATACATATTATATGTTGGGGTGACACTACACTATAATCTTCCTCAGGAGAGGAGGTCAGATCAACTGCAAACTGCCGCCGAGTATCATTTCTTTGTATGGGATCTGTCACTTTGACAGATGACAGCCGCATAATTACGGCGCTCCGTAAATTGTTCTGAACCCCTCTCCTGCCGTAATTTTCAAATATAGCCCGGCTAGCAGATCACAGCGCATATCGTCGCCATGCCAACACTTATAGCTCACCATCTTTGTAGGTGTGACAGGTCTGTATGGGATTGTATGGCGAGCAATATGGAGTTATGTAAAACGATTTAAACTTATAGCGTAATCTGTCACCCCCTTAATGTGAGGTTAAGTAGGTAGGCAGGATAGAATGCAGTTAATTATTATTATTACGAAATAAATAAAATTGTATGGCAGCCTATAGGGTTTACTTCTTTTACATGGATGGATTAAACTCTCCCACACTAAATGTGTTTTCTAAATTTCGGGTTCTGTCAATTTTTTCTATATTTGTAGTAAAAATAAGTAAAAATGTGGTAAACGTTTTTGACAACATTTATCATGTTTGATGTTAAAATGTTACTATTCAGAATTATTAATGTTCATTTTAAGTGCATATACCGGAAAGATAATTTTATCCAGTTTTTAAAACAGTATTTGTTTTCATGGAAAATTAAAAAATAAGGTGCATACAGCACATTTGAAAATCATTGGAAACATTGTAAACTGTTCGAAAATATTGAAAAGCCTGAAGTGGTTGTTAACGCAACTCCCTTTAATACATGTTTCTGCAATCCTCTACCCAACTACCTGTCCCTGTCTGACAGTGTGGAGTACGTACATCGGTGACATTTGCAACAATTCATTTATACATAACCAGTCAATTTGGGAGGCGGATATGGGTAACGCCGCTCAGGAAACCATTTATTTAATAACCAACACCCCTGTCATAGGTCACCCCAAGTGGTTTGCTTCGTTTGGTGACTTAGCAGGGGTGAGGTTTGACTAGGTCTTGGCGGCGGATGCATTTGCCCACCTTCTGCGTGGCGGGCCGGAACGGGAGAGAATGATTGAAGGAGACCTTTTGACTTCTCCAGCCGGACTCTCTCGACCCATCACATGGCACTGCAGTGGAGGGAATGAATTAATACGTCTGTCACTCCTGGACATATTGACCCCAAAATTCCTAACTTTTCCTTCCCAGAACTCCGTCTCCTTTCTTTCCTAAAAAGACTCTTCACACAGCATCCCCTAAGATGACATAGGCCCTGAGGGATTTTTTTTCCTCAGGGCCTTCATGTGGAACTAATGTAAAAAAAAAAAACGTATGTTAAGAAAACTGGTACAGTGAACATATCCCTTCAATGCGTTTAATTCGAGTCTTTTACGAAACTTTGTACAGTGATGACCAAGCAATGTCCTTTAAGTCCATAATATCGATCGAAAAGACCAAAGGTAAGACAGAATCCTTTCCAATTCTAACTGTTAACCACAGCTACCCCAATAGTTATGTTAAATATTTATTACAGTCCACAATAAAACCACAAATTAATTCACATATATTATTGCAACACCAGGGATAAAGCCAGGGCAACACTGGGGATTTTCAGCAAGTAATTTGACCAACCCCTAACCATGATTGTGAAAAAATGCATGTAAAATGGCAAAACAATGATAAAATAGAAGCGATGAATGTGAAGGGATTTAGTAGAAGCGTGTACAAGTGCGTAAATGTTTAAAAAGAATGTTCAAGCGATAATAAGCACCTTTTTTGTGCCATTATGTCCTTGTGCGTTAGTACAAAAAATAAATAAAAGTAAATAATAACAGGTACTACATAATATATGTAAATACTTCCTTATACAAACCTTTTCCTTCCAAATTAATCCAATGGTTTTCCTCTAAGTGAAATAAATATGCCGATGTTTTGATGAAGGATGGGGAGAGAGCTATTTTTTTCAACCTATCGAAGCTTTTGATATCAGATGTCAATTCAATTTACAGTACTTTCTCAGTAATTCGCCGTCCGATTATCCAAAAACTACTATAATCGGTCGTTATTTTTACTAATTGACAGCACAAAATCATCAATAACTAACTGTTGGATGTGTTTTTGTTTGTTTTGTTCTGCCACGTTTTTTGTTTAATAAGTTTACAAAATGGAGTCTTCTCGCAAGTGTGAAAATGACGCCATAACTTTAAACCAAGAAATGAAAAATTTATGAAAGATCGATAGCGGAGTTTTTTTCTTTTTTATTAACAGAATGATAACAAATAATGCATATTGATAGAAGTAAGTAAGAACATTAGTAAGTGTACAGGAGATAGAGGGTTATTAACATTAAGAAAAGTAATAACAACCAAGTAATAACATACCAACCGTCCAATGTACGTTCAACGTACAATACGTCCAATACGTTATTTCAAATGATCTGAATAAGGGAAAGTATATAATATGTGTTTCAAGATGATAATTCATAACTCTCTAATTGAGAATAACTCGTGTTTAGGGAGGGAAAAAGCGGTGTTTGTTTGTTTTACTAATGATGTTTTATTATATAACATATTTTGTATGTATGTGGTATTTATAATCCACCGCTTTCACTAATTAGTCACTTTCCCAGTTTTTGGGGTGACGGATTACTGAGAAAGTACTGTAATATTATTTGAGAGATCTCTAATATTTAATGTCTTCCACATTTAAAAGAGTGTTTAATCACAATTTATATGCCGTAATCATAGATAATAAAAATAAAGGGAGATATGGCGTAGAAGACTGATGATTATTGCCGACTATTGTGTACTGTTGCCGAATGTCACCGAGCTGCGATCAAACTGCACGAACTATCGAAACAGCTATGAAAAGAAAATTATTAATGTGTAGATAGAAACAAAGGCAAGTCGCTACTTGTGTGTAGATGCGATTTGTAGTAGTATAAGGAAATCTCTTGGGTGAACGATGTGCGCCCCAATGACTAGGACGGGGGTGGCAAACTGCGGCTCTTAGGGTGACAACATTTCTACTTCTAATATTTTACGATTGAAGAATTACCTCAATTCGGTAAAAATCTAAATATTATGTAATTGAAAAAAGTTTAGTCGTTGAAAAACTTACAACTAAAAATGAGGAGTAAAAATAAAATTATATCCGAGGGAATGAATGTTGTTGCTATTTATCAATCGTCCTGTTCAAAAACACAAAATTTGAGTTAAATAATACATAATATGCAGCTGTATGTAAAAGTGTAATGTAAAACTGTACCAAATACCTAGGGGTAACTGGGCAACTCAGGACAGTGGCAATTCAACACACTCTTGAAAACAGTGAACGTGAGTTGCCGTGGAACCTACATAAGATTGCTTAAAAAAAAAAACAAGGTACTTAGAAATATAATATTTATGTGAATTTAAAACTGTGCTATGTTTAGGACAGTTTTACGCTAGGTAGAGGATATGTGTATATTGTACCAGACGATACAGCTCCTGTGATTATTTCATAGTACAACATCGCACGGTAAAATGCAGGTGCGTAGCAATAATATTTGACTTATGGCAACCATTAGAATATTAGTTTTCTGATTATCTAAAAATAAGTATTTGTAGATGTCTAACTAATGAACTGGATGATTTATATACAGGGTGTATCGGCACGTACCCGACAAACTTTAACCAGCTATTCCTTAGCACATTTGGAGTAAAAAATCTTATTTGCACTTTGCTGTCCGGTAACGTTTTTTTTAATAAAAAATTTACTATTCATATTTTCACCACATGTCACCACTGTTTTATCCTTTGTCAAAGTTTGAAAACCCATCTGGCAAATATTTTATTCGAATTCCGTTGAATAATGCACGTGTGTACCTATATTGGCGAACTTTTACAATCACAAAGAAATGGCACGGCACCATTCGTCTCATTTTTAACTATTATTATTTAGTGTGTGCGAAAGAGCGAAGACGCTTTTTGACATACTTGCTTATAACAGCTGTTGAACACGAAACGCAATGCCAATGACAGTGATGTAGTGTGGAAATTTTATTTTTTTTTGTTTTTAATTGAAAAAAAATGCTACCGGACAGCAAAGCGCCCATAACATTTTTTACTCCAAATGTGCTAAGGAATAGCTGGTTAAAGTTTGTTGGGTTAGTGCCGATACACCCTGTATAAAGGTTAATAGTATTTGTAGATGTCTAACTAATGAACTGGATGATTGATATATAAAGGTTAATAGTATTTGTAGATGTCTAACTAATGAATTGGATGATTGATATATAAAGGTTAATAGTATTTGTAGATGTCTAACTAATGAATTGGATGATTGATATATAAAGGTTAATAGTATTTGTAGATGTCTAACTAATGAATTGGATGATTGATATATAAAGGTTAATAGTATTTGTAGATGTCTAACTAATGAATTGGATGATTGATATATAAAGGTTAATAGTATTTGTAGATGTCTAACTAATGAATTGGATGATTGATATATAAAGGTTAATAGTATTTGTAGATGTCTAACTAATGAATTGGATGATTGATATATAAAGGTTAATAGTATTTGTAGATGTCTAACTAATGAACTGGATGATTGATATATAAAGGTTAATAGTATTTGTAGATGTCTAACTAATGAACTGGATGATTGATATATAAAGGTTAATAGTATTTGTAGATGTCTAACTAATGAATTGGATGATTGATATATAAAGGTTAATAGTATTTGTAGATGTCTAACTAATGAATTGGATGATTGATATATAAAGGTTAATAGTATTTGTAGATGTCTAACTAATGAATTGGATGATTGATATATAAAGGTTAATAGTATTTGTAGATGTCTAACTAATGAATTGGATGATTGATATATAAAGGTTAATAGTATTTGTAGATGTCTAACTAATGAATTGGATGATTGATATATAAAGGTTAATAGTATTTGTAGATGTCTAACTAATGAATTGGATGATTGATATATAAAGGTTAATAGTATTTGTAGATGTCTAACTAATGAACTGGATGATTGATATATAAAGGTTAATAGTATTTGTAGATGTCTAACTAATGAACTGGATGATTGATATATAAAGGTTAATAGTATTTGTAGATGTCTAACTAATGAATTGGATGATTGATATATAAAGGTTAATAGTATTTGTAGATGTCTAACTAATGAATTGGATGATTGATATATAAAGGTTAATAGTATTTGTAGATGTCTAACTAATGAATTGGATGATTGATATATAAAGGTTAATAGTATTTGTAGATGTCTAACTAATGAACTGGATGATTGATATATAAAGGTTAATAGTATTTGTAGATGTCTAACTAATGAACTGGATGATTGATATATAAAGGTTAATAGTATTTGTAGATGTCTAACTAATGAATTGGATGATTGATATATAAAGGTTAATAGTATTTGTCTAGGAGTGACTACACTAAAAAAACATGGTAATTTTTATAATAGTTTTAATAACTTTTCATTTTTTTAATATTATAATGAAACAACACGATATCTTAAGTCCAATAAATAATGTACAAGTTTATGAATGTCAAAAACATTATACACACTTAAAATGCTAGCAATAATAATAATATGACAATTATGTACTCAAAATGATTTAAAGGAGTAAATTAATAAACATTATATATCATAATAAACATTATACTATACGCACAAGATTCAATAAAAAACAAACATGAGAAAAAATAAGACATTTAATTATTTTATATCGTTATAGAAGAAACATTAAAAAAATCTCCCTTTTAGCTAAAATGTTTTATTTGAGAGGTTATATAAATGTTATAGAAAGCAAAGAGTTATAATTCTAAAACAATGGGGATCTCTAGAAGAAAGCATAGGATATAATTGCATCACACTTGCTGCTTTCAAAATGAGGGCTTAATTTCTTCCAAGATGTAAGCTAATTTTTTTCTGATACATTTTTGTAAGCAAATCTTAGAAAAAAATTATTTTTATCCAAAACTTAGAAATCCGAATATTCAGTCATCTATACATGCAGTTCAAACTGTTACACAAATCAAAATGAAAAATCTGTATCTTTTATATATTAGATAGACTGTCTACGTAAGTTCAAGTATGTATGAACCAATAATTTAAAAATACATAATTTTTTGCGCTTTCAGTTGAACAGCGTAAGCCGCATTGATTATTGCTGTCAAATATTTAAATTGACCAATAGACTGCTTGTATTCAGTCAACATGTTGACTGTCGCTCTGACAACGGAGAAGAGTGGGAAATGCAGATTTTTTCCTGACAAATCATTTCTGTAGCGTTCGTTTATGCTTTTAGTCAAACATTTTGTGGTTGTGATTTGAGATTTTCATGGCCAAAAGTATCATAGTGATTTATTTTTGGGGTATTACGCCATGTTCCACTACCTCCTTTTTTAGCCAACGTTTAATACCGCAAAAATAAATCACTATGAAATATTTTATGATTTAAAGTAATTAGATATGTTGGAAATCGGGAAAATAAAAATTACACATTTGTGAGTGATTTGTGGGGGGGTACTGACGAATAAAAGTAAATACTGTTATCGCGAGAAGAATCTTAGGAGCGGTGCGAGAGGGAGAGGCATGGAGAATCCGCCACAATAAGGAGCTATATGACATCTACCAAGCTCCCAGACTCTCTACTCATTTACGGCTCCCAAGACTAAGATGGGCCGGACATGTGCACCGAATGCCAAGCACACGTGTACCAAAGAAGGTTCTAACAGGACACCCGGGAGGCAAACGAAAGGCGGGCAGACCTAGGCTGAGATGGGAGGACGATGTCAGGAAAGATGCCAGACTACTACTCCATGTTGCAGATTGGAAGACGACGGCCGAGGACAGAGGGCGGTGGAGGCTCATGTTAAAGGAGGCCAAGGCTCGAAATGGGCTGTAGCGCCATTGAAGAAGAAGAAGAAGACTGTTATCACGAGTAATCGCGTGATTGGCACCCCGCATACTCACTCAACCTGTTAAAGTCAATACTGCAAATGAACCATCCCCAGTACGTAAGCAAGCAAGAATGCGTATGCTAGATATGTTTTTTGTCCCTCCTGAACATTTTTGCGAATGGTTCTTCTGCGGTATTGGACTAATACTGACGATATGTAATTTAACAAAATATTTTTATCACAAATATTTTCACTATTGCTGAAATTACCATCACAAGGGCCAGAAGGCACAGGAAGAAGTCTTTGAGAAATAATAATACATACAGTTATATTGTATTGTGTATGAATTATTAACTATTTCCACACATTTGTGTAAGGGGGAGAATTTCACAAATAATAATACATACAGATTTATTGTTCTGTGTATAAATTATCAACTACTAGCTGACGTGTAATGCGTGATGTTGATGTTGATGCCCGGTGTTGCTTGACTTTTCTCTACTTTCAATATATAGTAGTAATTCCATGTATTATATAAATATATATAGGTATAAACCTTCCAGAAGAAATTCTCTAAATGATAGTGAATACTCTATCAAACTCTGTTGCATAGTTTAGAAGAATTAGGCGCACAAACAGACAGATGCGTATAGTGACTTTGTTTTATACTATTTAGAGATCCCAATGTATTGTCACGATTACGAAGATACTACAAGCTTCTCAGGAAACGGCCTGTAATCCCGTTTTTAGATCATTATGATCTGGGAAGTTCTGGGAAGTTCCGGGATATTCCCGAATGTTCCGGGATGTTCTCTAATGCTGTGAAATGCTATTGAGTACTCTCTAATATTCTGGACTGTTCTAGAAATTTCTAGAGGGCGTAACTTCCAGCCCTTATATCTTCAAAAGTTTGCCCTTCAGGTAAAAACGGGAACCTTCTTCATGTATGCGGGATAAAGGGCTACCACACCATATAACTCCCTTGATCATACTGGGACTCGTTTCTGAGTTTTAGCAGCAAGCACATTGTACACATACTTTAATAATATATATTGATTTCCACAAATTCGTGCAAGAGGAAGAATTTGACAAATAATAATATACAGTTATATTGTATTGTGTATGAATTATTAACTATTTTCACAAATTTGTGTAAGAGCTTGAATTGATGTGGCTTTAAAATTCAAGATTCCTAGAGTTAAAAAATATTTTTAAATACTTAATAGCTTTTCTTAGGCTGGCATATTTTTTAATTTATTAAAGAAGCTGTCTTTTTTTAATTTTAAAGGGAGATTTTTCTAGTACATATTCTAAGAACAATCAAATGGTTACATTTCGGAAGCATTCTTACACTCTCAATGGATACATACAATTTTATAAAAGGAATAAATAAATAGAGCTACACAATAACATACACTCGGGTAATGCACCCGGTGAGGCCCACATCGTCAAATGTTTTAAAGAAATGTTATTGAATCAAATAAAAATAGATGAACATAAATTTGAAGAATCGAATGGTTTGTATTGAGAGACCTGGAAGCAAATTCAAGGTAATTTATCAGTAAGTGGGTAAGGTAATTTTTTCATGTGAAAATTTTTGCAGAGTTTTATTTTAACTTAAAAATTGTAACTTTGTGTACATCACTTTAATATAAACAACTTGTTAACTAGTTTCAATAAAAGTACAGGTTTACAGGTGAAATGATTGTAAACAAAATGATTGTATACAAAATTATCGTAATCAAATGATTGTAACTCTCAAATGATCGTAGGCAAATAATAAGCAAATAATAGTGTCACGTTAAAGTAAAAAGATTTGATATAATTTACGTGTAATCATTTATTTTATGATATAATGTACAAGATAACTAAACAATACATTTTAATACTTGTCGTAATCATATTAAATGCTGGTTTTTGGAAGTTTATATCACGTAAATCTGTACACAATAAATAAGCAGTAAACAATAAATATCAAATGGTAATTTACGATCAAATGGTAATACGATCAAATGGTGATTTACGATCAAATGGTAATTTATTATCAAATGTTAATTTACGATCAAATGGTAATTTATGATCAAATGATAATAATGACCAAATCGTTACTTAAGATCAAATGGTAATTTACGAGCAAATGGTAATTTACGATCAAATGGTAATTTATTATCAAATGTTAATTTTTGATTAAATGGTAATAATGACCAAATGGTAACTTACGATCAAATGGTAATTTATGATCAAATGGTAATTTACAATCAAATGGTAATTATGATCTTTTCACATACGATCTGTTGCATACAATCATTTGATTATAACCAAAATATCGGTTACCATCTACCCTAACGGTTGTGTCGAAACCAGTTGCATGCTTTTGCAAAAATAAATATGTACACAAAGTTAAAGAGCTTTATTTAATAAAGTCAAGTAATCGCAAAGTTACTAATTTTCAAAATAATAATAACTTAAAATTTGCAGATGCATTTAATTAAACTTATACTTTTACAAACAGCGAAAAAGTATGAAATTCAAAATAAGTCAGTAAATAATTATTGAGTGGTAATTTGAAAGTGATTTCAGTTATGCATGTAACTATTTGAACATTTTTCAATCTATGACAAATTGAGAATTAGATGATTCTAAGACTAAGAGTGCACAAGTGACTTTTGTCACGGCAACAGTTTTACGTCACTGTTTTAAAATCCATTGATATATATATAAAAAATCTCCCTAATGTCACATCGACACATGCTCGCACCTCCATAAGCTGCAATGGATTTTGAAACAGTGACGTGAAACTGTTGCGGTCACAAAAGTCACCAACGCACCTGGCCTAAGTGACAGTTGTCTGCAGATCCTAGTATGACGACTGTTTGGACAAATTTTCGCTGCTTGCTAAATACACCATTGAATGAATGAATGAATGAAACCTCTTTTATTGTCAGGTTGATGAAGTTTAAAAATTGTTTCTCAAAGTCATATTAATATAGTACTTATTTAATTTTAGATTCAAGCAAGTAGAAAATACAACACCAGAAAATATTGATCTTGACTAATTTATAATTTTATAAGAAATTTACATGGAGTTTGACTAAATTTGATATGAAAATGATGGAAATAAATTAAAAATGTATTTGAAAAAAACACAAGTAAATGCTAGCTTTAATCTGTAGGTTAACTTTACAATACATAGTACAACTGAGATTTAATTAAAACACATCAAGAGATTCCCATGTTATTTGTCTTTTGAAATTGAAATGCTCTTGGAATGTAAAAAAGAAAAATGGCCATTTTAAATGCATATCTGAATAAAATACTACACAGATTTATAAAACGATTGAATCACAAAATTATATGTTATCAAATATAATATAAGAGTGATTATACTTGAATTGAATATGACACATTTTAAGGGTGGACACAGTTGAGAACCTTGTGGAACACCAGTTTGACTATTGAAATGCTTGGAATCGGAATGTTATATTACTTCTTTCAAATTCATTAACACAAGTATATTTGATATTGTTAAAATTATTTATCAACATACTGAATTATTTTAATATATTTGTTTAACTTTAAGTGGATAATGTAAGTATGTTATTCCAACATGGTTTAACATAATACATGACATATATAATACGGTAACGAGTTAGCAGGTAGGAACATGTTATATTTTTCTTAGCTACATATTTAATTTGGTATAGGTTTCAATTGAATTAGAAAGAGGTTATATTTGTAAAATATGCTGATTTTCTGAATCAAAGCAAACAATATGGGCTTTTTTTTAAATAAAAACAAATTAAATTATTTAACCAAAAATTTTATGTAATTTATGGGAATTTAACCCAACGACCCCGTGACAGAACTGATTTTATGAGCATGGGTTAAATGGTGAAAAAATAACTTTCCAAATGGTTATAAACGTTTTTTTTTTTTTAATTGCCTGCCCCGAAAAAACAAGAACAATTAAATAATTATTTTGATAGTATTTCTTGCTTTGGTTTATATTATTAATAGTATAAATATATTATACAAATAGTATGTAATTATACAATACTTTTAATGATTTCTTCAACAGTAGGTACTTAACAAATTAATATCCAAAGCGGTAAACACTTAGCAATAGCATTAGAAAATGGGGTTTATTACGTATTCTAAAGATGTTTCCAATATTGCATATCATTTAAAAATCTTCACATTATCATCTTGTAATAATATTATTAACGAAGCTGGATATTCAGACATCAAAATAACCTTCTCTAGGTGGCTGTCGAGTATGTGATCCATCTGCCGCTATCTTCGTACAAAGATTCACTAAAGCACATACGTTGTGTAAAAACGTGATAGGTTGCGTTGAAAAAGGCAGCATTGAAATGGTTGAAATAGTGAAATGTTCAAACGTTTGCAAAAGGTTTACGTTTTTACAATGTATTTTCAAAGAGACAAAAAGTTGGAATGTTAACAAACTTCCAGCGGAAAGGGTAGTTCTGGCTTTTACACCGGTCGCAATTGAATGGCTGTAAAAGCATTGCTGTCCGATAATTCTATATGAATATTGTACAACACTCAAATTGTAATATAAGAAACATTGTAAATACATTGTAAATACAAGTCTCACATTATCGTATCTTGTCCCTTGTGTGGAAAGATATTTAATCAATAGGGAATTACACTAATCCTGTAGAGTGGGTAGTAAATCCTCAAACTTATGGCAAAGGAGATGCGGAAATCCTTCTTTTTTGTAATGATTTTTGCAAAAGTATAAGCCAATTTTTTTGTTAAAACATCACTGAATGGCCCAAAATTGACTTTAACTTCATTTTATGGATTTGTATTATACAGTAGGTTTTAATTTCAGGCAGTACTTTTATACTTGGGGTGTGGTGACTAAGTAAAAAAACTCATTTAAATATATGCATTATTTTCAAAGATACAGCAGTTTAAAGCAAAATCCTTTTTCTCTTAGATGGGACCTTATTTTCCCCCTGCTTGAAGTGTGTTAAGATTATCATATACGAACCTGTTTTCTTTCATACTTACAGGTACAATTTGAAAAAATGGTGACAGTCGATGATAGTTTGGTAAACGGATCTGTAGCTAAATTCAGCCTATATAATTTTAAATAGCCACAAAACAACTTGGCAAAAAGCCAGCTGTGACTCCAGTGTGAACATTTCAGTCTGACTCCTTACAAAATCAAAATGACAATACATATTGAGTAATTGCATTGTACTAAAACATTCCCATTTTGAACGAAGCTGAGAAACGAGAATGAGTTTAATATTTACTGTTAAACTTCCACTCTTTTTAACCTTTTAAATGCCAGTAGGTAGAAGTGTAGCTGTGCACAGCAGGCCAAGAATGCGAGTTAACTCGCTCCTGGCACAGAAGCGGTTAATAAACAACAATTTTCTGTTTTATTTCATGAGGTAAAGTAAAATGAAGTGAAATAAATATATGTAATTTAACTAAGAAATATTGGAAACATCTTTGCATACAAAACTTCACAACAGACACATATTAATAATAGTGATATAATTCATTTGAAATACAATAGCTAAACATTATGTACTAAGTTTAAGGTAGTTTGAATTACACAACCACGCTTTAGTTGGTGCGCAATGCTCGGGACATTTAATGCAGTAGCGCGAGCACCGGACACTAGGCGCGTGTCGCATCGTGTAATCCATCTAGAGGACAGTAATTTACACAAGACACCGGATTCACTCATACCTTGCACACGATGGAATATGTTGATGGTTTTACACAACAAACTTGATGAATGTCGAATTTTCACACAAGATCGAGACTAAAACATAATATTTTATACAAGATCGCAGGTAAGTTGTTGATTTTTTATGTAAGATCTGAAGTAAAAGAGTAAATTTTACACAAGATCGAAGGTAAAATATGACACTTTACACAAGATCTAAGGTAAATAATAACAATTTACAAAAGATTGAAGGTAAAAGATGACACTTTACAGAAGATCTAAGGTAAAAGATAACATTTTACACAAGATTGAAGGTAAAAGATGACACTTTACAGAAGATCTAAGGTAAAAGATAACATTTTACACAAGATCAAAGGTAAAGGATGACATTTTATGCAAGATCAATGATAAAAGTCGACATTTCAAACAAAGTTCATGGTAAAAAACCATCTTGCATAAAATTCAAGATAAATTTGACTAACTTACGAAAGGTATAAAGAAATAGGGTCAATTTACACAATGTTCAGTGTAAATTAGTCAAACTTACCGAAGATGCGAAGTGATTTCGGCCTAAGGGACAGTAGTTTACACAAAATACAGATTAAACACAATACATTAATGCAGGAAGACCTAAATTGGACTCGAGAGAAGAATATTACGTTGATATGATGTAGAATGACAAAACTATATTGACATGTTTAGAATTTATGTTTATCACATCCGCAGTGATGAAAGGATTGAAAACCGAGTTTGTTACAACGTTTATTTGCAAAGTGATCACCTGCAGGATTGTTCTGGAAACAATTACATAGCAAACCTATCAACCTTGTTGAACGCCTCAATTTATCAGCATTTAGATAAGAAAGTCTTATATAAAGATCAATTTGGAAGAAGTTTCTTCAGTATGAAGAAAGAAACAGGTGTAAAATAATTCTTCAATTATTTTGTGATTTTGTTTCAGTACCTAAATTTAATTTGAACATTTTCGTAATAATGTTGTGTATTATTTAATAATATTGGCACTTACACGTTCGATACAAAAAAGTGCTATAACATACATTCAAAAATTAGCAAATAAATTGGGTGTTTTCAGGGCGTCTTTAAGGCCATTTGGTATTACATATTAATCCACGTGGAACAATAATGACTTTCAACCTTAAGTAACCTTTCCACCACGTTTCTGATTTTAACGCATATGTGAGCGTTGCGCCGAGTGCACGGTTTATTCGCGCAGGTATCTGTGTCCGCAGCGGCGGAGAGGTTAAATGAAACTCAAAGAATTATAAGAGAGAAAGCTTTAAAGAGAAAATCTATTATAAGAACCCCAAAAACAACCAAAGAAATAGAGAAATTATATACCACGTAAGTGACCTTTCTATACAATTTTTTGTAATAAAGTTTATTTTTTCAGCTTAACCCCCAAGGGTCGGAGCCCTGCATTTGCAGTGTTGAAGAATCGTACCCATGCACGGAACAAAGCACTGCAATTGCAGTGTTGTCCTTATACATTCACTCTACCTTCGGATATTACCTTTACTAGATTAGTTAGACAAAAATAAAAATGTAACTTTATCAAGTATGGTATTGTCTACGTATTGGCTTTGACAAAAAGCCTTTTCATTTAGTGCAATTTCTTGCCGGCCCCTACGGTTTAAAGATGAAAAAACTTTTTATTTGGGAAAATTGTTAAAAAATTTGCAGATGGTCTCTATTATAGGTATACCTACTTTTAAGTACCGCCTTTAATAAATAAAGAAACTAAATGAGTATTTTACGATTTACAACACTGAAAAACAAATTTTATTTGTTACAATCAAATCACTGGAATTTAGAATTTGAGTTACAAAATACCTATAATACGCAGTGCACAAAGATAAAAATTACAAATTTATGTAAAAGGCAAAAAATATTTTAATGGATTAATATTACTGTTATCACAAAAACAAGTAAAGTTACTTACATTTGAATATTAATGATGAATTAAAACTAAGTGATGATCACCAGTGTAAATTATATGATGTGAACGATTTAACGATGCTTACCGATTAAATACAATTTGAATGTTATGTTTTAAATTTTGTATACCTAATTATTTACAATAATTCAAGCTAATGTTCTGTAATGTTATGAAAGCATTCTATAATTTTATAGAAATGTTCATAAATGAATTCCTTAATGTTACAGAAATTATTCACGCCATTACAGGACTGCTACGGAAACGTTACGAAAATATACCACAATCTCCAAAAATTTTCCATAACATCGCAGAAATAACATTACAGAAATGCTACGGAAATCTTCCACAACTTTACGAAAATATTCCATAATGCTGGGGAAACGTTCCATAATGCTACACAATCGCGAAATCAAAATGTAATAAAAATGAACACGTAATAATGAAGCACACACTCAAACACGCTGAAATGTTTTAACAATTTTTATTAAATTCACATGCCAATACTTTTACGCGTTTTTTTTATTTTGCCAATGCCAACAAAACTGAAATCTTGGAAAAAAATATTTTCAAGTGATGGGTACCCTATTGTAATGTGTTAGTAATAATCATTATGTCATTTTATAATTTTTCGTGATGTTTCAATTTGTAGGTACTTCTAATGTTCTAGCATTCCACAATTACAGGATCCATATTTAATTTGTTGATTTTCAGTGTGTCCTTATAATATTCTAGCATTCAACAAAGATTTGACAGGATCCATATTTAATTTGTTGATTTTTAGTGTGTCCTCCTAATATTTTAGCATTCCATAAAGATTTGACAGGATACATATTTAATTTGTTGATTTTCAGTATATCCTCCTAATGTTCTATCATTCCATAAAGAATTGACAGGAACCATATTTAATTTGTTGATTTTTAGTGTGTTCTCCTAATGTTCTAGCATTAAGATGTGACAGGATCCATATTTAATTTGTTGAATTTCAGTATATCCTCCTAATGTTCTAGCATTCCATAAAGATTTGACAGGATCCATATTTAATTTGTTGATTTTCAGTGTGTTCTCCTAATGTTCTAGCATTCCATAAAGATTTGACAGGATCCATATTTAATTTGTTGATTTTCAGTGTGTCCTCCTAAAATTCTAGCATTCCACAAAGATTTGACAGGATCCATATTTAATTTGTTGATTTTCAGTGTGTTCTCCAAATGTTCTAGCATTCCATAAAGATTTGACAGGATCCATATGTAATTTGTTGATTTTCAGTGTGTCCTCCTAAAATTCTAGCATTCCACAAAGATTTGACAGGAACCATATTTAATTAATCGATTTTTCAATGTATCCACCAACTGTTCTAGAAAGCCATAAAAATTTGACGGGTATCCATTGTTTTAATGTTTCAACATTCCATAAAGATTTGTGGCATTTAATGACAAAAACATAATAAAAATCCTAATATAAGTATGGCAGTGATAAAAGGTTACAACACTATTTCCTCTTCATATTATTCAACCAAATCGCTCATCATAAATCTCAGCATCATTCATAATCAAAATCCACACGATTCTTAAGAGTTTGCTGTAAAATTAATTAAAATATTCATAGTTTTGTTACAATTTGAGAAAACATCAAGAATTGTGATGAAGATTTGTGACAGAAAAAAATTGCATTCAATAATATAAATATTCAAAATCATTTTAATAAATTAGTTTTTTTATGTAATACATATATGACATCAGATTAATTAGCATTGTAAAAATTAATAATTAGATGAAATAATTTAAATAGTCAAATAAAATTTATAGACAAAAAGTTAAAAAAAATTATGATTACAAAATTAAATTGGTTTAAAAAATACATAATACATTACAAAATAAATTTAATTAAAAATAGTATCACATGTTTAATATCGAATTAAAATCATAAAAAATAAATAGCAATCATTATTGTATTCAATTAAAAATGCACAGATTGAGTTGGTTTAGTATTAATAATGATTGGTTATTAATATAAACATTTGTTTTAACACATATTCAAGAAGAAAAAACATCATCCAAATAGCAGCGTCCGAAAAGGGAATGCACAAAAAAGAATTATTACATTATTATAAAAATAAACTTAAATCTAATTACATAATAAAGTACTAAGGGAAAGGGAAAATTTGGAAAAGATACTAATCAAAAAATTGTCTATGGATAAGTGAAAGAAATTTAAAAAAAAAACTAATGTTTACCATAGAGATGACATCATTCAATAGAACTTAAATAGGGGCGCCACTGAATAGAAAATCAATAGAAGTGTGATATATACCGATCTGTAATTTGTTCAATTTTGGGAACAGCTCACATGGGCCAATAGAAATAGTTGTGTCTCCCTTACTGTCATGGTTAGAAATATGATCTAAACGGTGTTAGAAAGAGAAAATACCATGCTTTATATTCAAATCTAGAAGTTAACCACAAAATAATTGAAATATGCACCTATATGAAACAAAAGGTTCCGACCGCAATTTGAGAACAATTTATGAAACTTTGTAAATTTTTTATTAATTATTTTTATATGAAACGATAAAAAAGTGAGCTGAAAATAATACTTGTTATACATTTGTCAAATAAAATGTAATTTTTTCGGTTGTTTTAGTTCAGTGTTTAGACGAAAAACATAAGGTGAGCTATTTTAAAAAACAAATTTGAATTGCATTCAAAATTTAAATTAAAAGTTAATTTCTAACAATAAAATTTGAAAGCGTATTATTTGACCATCTGACAGCGTTTTTAAAAAACAAACAGTTAATATGCCAGAGGCCTGAAGAGTTAAGAAAAAAAATTGATATTTTAAAAAAATTTATTAATTTCACCTGAAGTAAGGTATGATTACCTTACCTCAGGCACACTGACATGCCCACTACATACTTCCATTGATTTATCTCTTCAGTGAGTTGCAACACGCTGAATCAGCACTGATGGGATCTTTACGAGGTTTTTAATTTCAACTTTGTGCAATCACAATGATTCTCAATGTTCTTTATATGAACCCAAAAAGCTTCCTTTGACCATTGCGGGCGTTGTTCCCAATCGAACTTAGCGACAGTTGAGCTAAAATTTTGTCCAAATGCACGAATTCGTTGTGTCCAACCGTGAAACTGAAAACCCTGGACAGAGCATTAGTGCAATTTTGTATGAATGGCATTATAGCCAAATCTAGGGTGAGGAGAAATTGCCTGGCAGCCATCTTGTATGACAAACTTTTGAAGTGATTTGTACGCAAAGTGGTACATAATGAACTATTTAAACGAATTTTTGTGTTGTTAATGCAATTATAACAGCTTATGATTTTTTGGGGGATTTGATGAGAGTATAACCTACACTAGTCTTCCCCCTCACCCCGCAGCTTCAAATTGTTCTCTAATAACTCCATCCAGGGCCTTTTAGGTTCATGTGTCCAACGCAGTCTAGTGTAACTTACACTAATCGGTACAATCAGTATTGATGATCTTTTTAAACAAAGATGAACATTCCCAGGCTAGGTAAATATTGCTTGTGCAATGATTGAGCACTTAGGCCCTTCTTCCTCGGGGATAAACAAGAATTCGAAACTCACGTTTTGTAAACACATTGTAAACAACTTGTCGCCCACAATCCGTTTATGTCGCTACTGAAATGATGAGATCCGCGTCGTCACCAATCAGTTTTCAAAAATTGTCAAAACTAGAATGCTTTAATAATCTCACTCACAACCAAACAGTTGCTGTAGCTGTCATTTTTATATCCTGTCTTTAATTGTTGACTGTTTTGTTCGTAGCGTTGATCTAAAGCACGCTCATTATAACAAAATATCTGACACGAGTGACGCCATGTTTAAAGTCTCGTGAGTCAGATCAAGGACCGTCGGACATCGCCGACAAGTTTTCGGCAACGTATGCATGTGTACAAAATTCCATGCAAAAGTGTGGCGGTAGTCACCAAGATACTTGAATCCTCATGTATCGGATACTTGTGTATCCCTGTGGGAGAAGGGTCTTAACCAGCAAAAGATTTAACCTGTGAAACTAATAAACACTATTCGTTCTGCTCAACAACAATGTTGTTTGAAATAACATTGCAAAAGGAATAAAAATTCATTATAATTCTGAACCTCTATGATTTTAAAATAGATATTATATCTTATTCTTCTATATAACAGGATAATTGGCCTAAGCATTGGTAACATTATGGGTACACGCTGTAATCATTTCTTGACCCTTGGGAGACTTGGGGGAATAGTGATGACACTCTTGTTGAGAATAGATGTTTTTTATATATATCGGCTTGGTGGCATACAAGTTGTGGTGCGGTAAAATTCAATTTGTCTACAGAAAAATTACAGAAAATAATATATAAATACCGTATTTTTCAAATACATAATAACATTGTAATATATTAAGTATGATAAAGTTCTTGTTAAAAAAGCTCATTACGGTTAGAAAATGAGTATGACATATTAATGTTAGTCACAAAAGCTTAATAAAAGCATTATTAATGGTTTGTAGGCACAATATATAATTAATCTGTTGCACTTATAATTATTCATGTATTCTTCATTAACTTTGGGGCACGATTTTAATTAAGTAATTGAATAATTAATGTTATCATGCCTGCACACCAGATAAGTAAGTTATTAGTGACAAATTGATCAATGTTTTAGTCGGCCGATGATTTTAGTGCAAAGTGCGATGAATATTAACTACTTGTTAACTACGATGTTTATGACAAACTCTAAATTTACGACATCTATTGATACGGGTAGAAAGTTATTTATTCAATTATAGGAATTTTTCGGATGTGTTGTAACTCCGGGATTTTCTCACAAACTCTTTCAATAAAAATACCGGGGTTAAAAAAACACTTTGGACTTTGTGATATATAGCAATGTGATAGATAACAATGAGCTCTGATGGCTTATTTAGCCGGCGGTAGGAATTATTCTGGGTCTCGACCTTGAGGTGGCATCGCATTTATTCAAGTCTCAATTTCGCATTATCGACAGGGTATCTATGGGTAACCTCTTGAACTAATATCTAGGAAATAAATGAAGCAATGTAACTTTGTTGAATAACCACAAAGTTATAGCTATTTTCAAAAGCATAATATCTAGGATATCACAAGATGTAATACCGAAATGCCTGGCAACCAATCTTCTATTCCTATATCTTGTATTGAAAGACATTGTATTTAGGTATGTATGCATGCTGACTCTTGACATGAAGTGAACCATCGAAAGAGTTTAAAAAAAACGCATGTACCTTCTAAATGACATCAAAACAGAATTGCTGAATTTTTTGTTTACAATGGTGTGACCTCGTTTTGTTGTTCTTTGTTTTCTTTTTTAGGTAGTACCAGCAAAATATGACAAAAATCCGTGTTATTAAGGAAGGTTGAAAAGGGGATTTGCTAGAGTATTTTAGTTAAAAAAAACTAATGTGTTTCAAATTGACGCAGTTGAGAAAGGTAGAAACGGAGTAGTAATTATTATTAGGTTGCATAAGGTTGATAATCATAATGATGAAAAACTTCAGAATGTTGAATACAGCACACACTGAATCACAAATGGTTGATTATTTCGGAAATTTAATGTGAATAAGATGAATGATCTGTTCAGCTTCGTAAATCCCTTGTTAGATCTGTTGTCAGTCTCTTTATTAAAGAATGGCACGACACGTATGATAAGATGACAACATTTATTGTAAAGCCATCATATATGTATGTTTAGTCTTGTTATATATGATTGTGTCGCAAACCTTGTAACTGTGTAAGTTCAAGCTGTTTATGAGATTTCAATAGCACAACACATGCGATAACACAAAACATTTGGTGTAAGACTCATCAAGAGTTGTCTAGATTTGTTACGTATGAGTGTGAGTTGTCAGCAAACCTTGTAAATATGAAAATTCAGACTGTTTATGTAATTTAAACGGCACAAAACGTATGATAACATGAGACATTTAATGTAAGAGCTGTCAATTGTATTTAGATCTGTTAGAAGTGTGAGTTGTTGCCTGCGAACCTTTAAAGATGAAACTTTAATCTGTTTACGTGATTTGAATGGCACAAGACGTATGATAACACAAAACATTTGGTGTAAGGCCATGAGACGTGTTTGTTTAGTATGGTTACATTTGATTTATGTAGTACGCACCATCTCACTGGTCAGGCAGTTGATGGCTAGCTCCACAGCGGGGGAGGGGGGAGCGGGGAGTTTCCTCCCACCAGCAGCCAGACGGGCAGGAGTAGATCCTGAATAAAAAGACAAAGGGATTTGAAACACTTTTCACAATCTTAGAAACATATATGTTGACGGGAATGCTGTGATTGTTTTAGCGATATCTCGATCAATGACAATGGCACTGGTGCGGAGACATAAATAATAGAAACAAGGACCAAGAACCATTATTAGTATGAAACTGGCACACAATGCGTGATAATAACACTGTTCACCCATAGTATCTACGCACAGCGCCCCGCCTTTGTTTCCACCTACACACAAAATTCATAACTTTCATCGACTCCACCCCTTTGACAGTTCGTGGAGTTTAGTTATAGCTCGACGACAGTCGGCACGCTTCCATGCCATATCTCCCTTTGTTTCTATCATCTAAGGGTTCAGAGCTGGAATACAAAACAAGTGCCTAAAATCTGTACATGGTTGACATTTAACATGCCTTTTTGCTACTGGGGATATAATGTTATATAGCCAACTCTCTACTACCAATTTGAAAGTATTTTTTTAACGTGATCCCTTTTCAACAGCGCTCCTGTCTTACTGTGTATAATTAGGATAACTATACTGTCACTAGGAGTCGGAGACAGTGTCGGTCTGGAGTCTGTTTATTAATGGGGAACTGGCTAAATAACTCAGCATCCAACTTGGATCTCCAACACTCTTCCACAATATGAAGAGGAAGAAAATGAGGAACTTCGGTCTCTATGACAGAAAAACTTTATGAGGCCGGCCATGGCTCAATCAAAGCTTTATAATGAAACCTAGTTAAGAGAAAACAAAAGCAGGCGTTGAAAAATTTTAGAAAATAATAGGTATATTATTTAAAAGATTTATTCTGAGCAGAAGGGACAAATGCACAAGGGTCCTAACTCCTTTAAGAAGTAACTTATCGAAAAAAGGCACAGCGTTGAGTGATCGATATCTATATTACATAAAAAAAAATTTCGTACTAGTGTCAAAATCCAGTGGGGGAATACGTTTGTATGGACAAAACGCTGTCCGCGTTTCCTCTTAACCTTTGCAACGCAATCTATCCTGTCATGTGTTCTAGTAAAATTTCATGGATCGCAACATACGCTAGACCCACGTACGAGGATAGCCGCCGATGGATCAGGTTAACAAATTATGGCCGTATGCTGGTCCCGCCAGGTTGGCTGCCGACTGGTGGCTGACTGACTGATGTATTAATAAGGAACCTGGGTCACCGCTAGAGCTGGACTCGGTGAAGCTTGGAGTGCC
This sequence comes from Hesperophylax consimilis, assembly GCF_061612785.1. Taxonomy (NCBI): domain Eukaryota; kingdom Metazoa; phylum Arthropoda; class Insecta; order Trichoptera; family Limnephilidae; genus Hesperophylax; species Hesperophylax consimilis. Next base: position 2,027,003 of record NC_142862.1, on the reverse strand, counting down.
CTCGGTCCAGGTGGGGGTGGATCCCTCCGTGGAGGCGGGCGGGGTCCAGCAGATGCCGCGCACATCGCCGCAGCTGTAACCAATTATATCAACTTATTTTAGACTGAGAACAGCGAAGTCCTGTTTTAACTCGACCGTTTTGCATTTCATCTGTTTGTAAATTTGTTTATACATTCCATTTCCGATGATGGGAGTTTTAATGGCACATTAAAGATTCTCTTTTCAAATATGAAATCGTCGTATTTATTTGGACTTTCTTATTTGCATTTTTTCAAAATAATGGTACCTCTGAAGAAAGTTTGAAAAATAATTATCATTGAGTTGGACAGATCGTAATAAAAAAATGTCACTTAAAATATATAGTTTATAATTAAGGTAGGTATTTAAGTACCTACTTACAAATCTTATGATTTCAGAGGAAATTTGGGTTTTAATTTATTATACAAGAGAAAACATACTCTTTTGGACTATTTTTCACAGAAGTACTACATAGTTAGTCAAAGAGAAATGGGTGTTCAGTATAATCAGTAAAGTATTTGAATGTTTTCCTATTCACCTTGAATTTCCAGCTGCGATGGAAGAAGCGCTGCTCGCCGTCAGCACGGAGCAGGTGGAGGTGGCGGCCGGCGTCATTATGGAACTATCACCTCGCCCCTACAAAACATACTGCATTATAATATTATTCTGGATTGAACATTGAACAGATAATCCCAACAAGTCTGTGATCCATGATTAAGATATGTATTTGAGTGTCTCCTATTTATGTAAAGAAGAGTGTCTTTGCTATTGATGAAATTTTGCACACTTGGCCTTCAAAACAAGAGGAAGTTCAATGTCTACAAAATATGAAAAAGAAGATTATTTATATATCCCTCATATCCACTGCAAACTTATGACAATTCATACAATACAATATGTCTTTTAGATGAAGTGGTGAAGACAACGATACAGAATAAAACGTTGCTTGAAATAGTTTCAGCCGTGTTTAGTGAACACATCTGAATAGCCAGGTACTCTCCAAACCTTTCTCTTCTCTTCCCACTCTCCTCGCAACAATTTTTTTTTCATAACTACTTCAAACTCTATTGATGACAATTGAAACCATAAATTTTCAGATTTGAAAGAGTAGATACCTTCCGGGCCAGGCTGACGCTGGCCGAGCTGCTCGTAGTCGAGGTCGAGTCCGTCCTGGAGGATCCGGCGGCCCGGTGTTGATTCCTGCCCTGCTGCAGCTCCTGGTCTCGCCGGCCCGTCACAGCGTCCTCAAAGGGAGGAGGCGGGGTGCTGCTGCAGGAGGGCGGGGGGCCTACAACGGGAAAGGGGGTCACTACAGGAGTAGGGCCGACTAGCGACTAGCCGCTTATGTTTAGTTCTAGCAAGTGACCTGAATGTTTTTCATCTTTTGCACATGAATTCCGAACACTTCCCTCCTTACATAAAAGGGGCGTAAATATAAAGCCGAGTTTAGACCATTATCTAATCATTTTTCGATACCATCCACATTATCATCACAAGTGTTTAATGTGATAACGACGTCTAAAAAAATTTTTGTACATAAAATTAACATCCAGTTAAAATTTCAAATAAATCACTGAGTCATATTGAATCAATTAGCAATGAAAAACAATGAGTCCATTTTCTGACATTAAAAATCAATTCATGACATTGCTAAATTAGCTTAGGTAATAACAGTCTAGGCATGTTCAGAATTCGTGACAATTAAGATCTCCACACTTCGAAAATCTCTCCCGATTTATAAGTAAGAATAATTACTTCTAATAGGAAACTGAAAGCAGTAATTATGCAAAACAAGACCCGCATCAACCGGGAAGCCAAAGTTGAAGGTACAAGTGAAATTGAAGCCAAGCCAAGATTGTAATAGATAATGAAGAGGAAAGAGTTTTAGACATCGGTGACAGAACCAGAATAAAATAAAGCGAAAAACATTAAAAATAATTTTAAATTCTATTACAATAAATTTTGTTATTTTAAAAAAATATATTTTTAAGGTTAAATGCGATGGTCGTTATAATCTACGTGTTCATAGATGGCGTTAATTTAATTACCATTTTAAAATACGCTTTTTGTTATGCTTTATAATATTAACCACTCAGAACATTAGAACGTCAAAAGACGTAAATATGATAATAGCGGTCAAGACATTAGTACGTCTTTTCACGTAAACGCGCGAGATTTTACAAAAATTGATTTATTTCCATCACTAGTATACGGATTGCCATGATTTAAAAAACAGAGTATCGATAATGAATAACGCTACGCGTCTGCATTCAAGAATATCTATGGAATCTAGAGGTGCATTATCTAAGTCGATTGGATTTGTCATCTTGTTCGTTCATAATTTATTGCGTTTTTAAATAATTTATTAAAAATATTTTAGTTTGGACGGTTAATATTTTGAGGTGACTAATAGTTTTTAATTATATTTCTTCAATATATAAAGTGTTATTTCTTTATGATACTCAGAAAACAGTACATTTTTCACAGCTTTGAAATAATGGTCAGCGATTTTTAGATATTTTTGACGTTTTCAGAAAATGTATATTTAGAAACGCAAATATTTACGTACAACAAAACAATACGATAGTGAATTTCATAATCTTTCCAAAACAGTTTTTAGAATGAGGCTACGTTTCCCAAAACGTGAGTTATGAAGCTTTTAACAAAACTCGTGAATAACACAAAAATTTTCGCGTTTTGACAGTTCGCAAAGGAACACAAAGTAAATAAAAGTCCTTTTCTGAGAGGTTAAGATGAATTACTTGTTTGTACATACGCAATAAAATAAATAGTTTTGTCCGTAAAAAACTCAATTCTTTCAAGAAAGGCATACAAATACAATATTCTATCGATGATTCAATCCAATATTGTATTTGTATGCCTTCCTTGAATAGTTTTTATACGAAAAAAAAACTATTTATTCATATCGCGTATGTAAGGGCAATGAATAAGGGCGCAAACAAATAATTAATCTTAATATTGTAAAGCACAACTTGCAAAAAGCGCATTTTAATAAAATAATTAAATTAACGCCATCTATGAACGTGTAGATTATAACTAACATCGCGTTTAACCTTAAATGATTTCTTTGTGGTAGAAAATATACAATAGGTACATTAGTTATAATTAGTTACAATAGCTATTAAAGTATCAATTAATTTTAAATAATTATTAATGATGTTTATAATACAGTTGGGAGTGAATCGTGTAATCATAGATTAAATGTCAAAGCTAATTATAAACGTTTTTTGAGGTTAGAAATCAAAATATATATTTATCAATGTTCTTTTCATTCGAAAAAGTTGAGTAGGAACGAAACAATGTCCAATCCTCATTCAAATAAAGTGAGTAGGAACGAAACAATGTCCAATCCTCATTCGAATAAGGTGAGTAGGAACGAAGCAATGTCCAATCCTCATTCGAATAAGGTGCGTAGGAACGAAACAATATCCAATCCTCATTTGAATAAGGTAATTGGGAACAAAACAATATCGAATCCACATTCGAATAAGGTGAATAGGAACAAAACAATGTCCAATCCTCATTCGAATAAGGTGAGTGGGAACGAAACAATATCCAATCCTCATTTGAATAAGGTAATTGGGAACAAAACAATATCGAATCCACATTCGAATAAGGTGAATAGGAACAAAACAATGTCCAATCCTCATTCGAATAAGGTGAATAGGAACAAAACAATGTCCAATCCTCATTTGAATAAGGTGAATAGGAACAAAACAATGTCCAATCCTCATTCGAATAAGGTAAGTAGGAACAAAACAATGTCCAATCCTCATTCGAATAAGGTGAGTAGGAACGTAACAATGTCCAATCCTCATTCGAATAAGGTAAGTAGGAACAAAACAAAGTCCAATCCTCATTCGAATAAGGTGAGTAGGAACGTAACAATGTCCAATCCTCATTCGAATAAGTGAGGAAATTTATTTTTTGTAAAAATGGGGGGATTGTTGAAAGCACAGTTTTGATAGGATAGTCCTTTGTATTGAGGTATAGCAGGCTCCCTTAGATTGACTAGTAATGTGCCAATACCCGGACCAAACATTGCAGATCTATCTTTTTAATGTGGTTTACGTGGGTAATAATAAATTTATTAGTTATGTGATAATATGTACTATTTAGCGTTTGGATATTGAAAAATCCAATTTATCCATACATGTTTTTTCATCCAAGATTACTGATGGTATTAATTTCTATTTTTGGATTGTACATATTTCATTTCTGCTTATTCAAAATAAATACAATATTAAAAAAATATATTTTACACATGGACAGAGAAAGTCAAAAAGTTAATATTTATGAATAGTAGAGAATAAAATGTAACTTACCAGGATCATCCTTAACATAATATGGTCTTAGTTTACAAAACTAATAAACTTTTATAAATTGAAATTATATTGATAGTTTTATAATAATAAAATAAAAATAAATTATACATTGTTACATAACTTAAAATATCATTCATTCAAAGTGTGAATATATACTTAGTATAATTTACACAGTTAGTGTGGATGTATGATTTTGTTGGTAGATTTTCAAAACGTTACTCAAAAACTTGACATATTTAATGTTTTATCAAGCTTAATTTGTAGAACTTTAATTTAATTTTAAGTTTTTCTGCTACACATTTAGTATTATTCAATTGATAAAAAAAAAACAGTATATTTATAAACAAGTTCAGCTGTGTAATTATTATTATTATTCGTAACAGCTGTTTCGCCTTCTGAAGGCATCGTCAAGCTGTCAGAAGGCGAAACACTGTCAGAACATGTTTATAAATAACTGTTTTTTATCAATTGAATAGTAATATTATTGAACTTGATCAATAATTAATGCAATGAAAATTTTGTCGAAATAAAAGTTAACAATCAAATCCAATTATTAGATCAATGAAAAATTGATTGCAAAAATACAATTATTGATTAGGTATCATTTGGTAATTAAATCCACCCTAGATTTCTGCACACAAATTTTACTCTTGTGGAAGAATTCAAATGATTTTTTTCTTCAAATATAATCTTCTATTTCAATCTGCATATGATACGGCTGGTGTACAATCTCCTTCTTTGGTCCCGTAGGTTTAACATCGACCTTTTCAGTCACTTTTTGGCTCAGCTTCAACTGGCTCATCGCCCCTTTCTGCTGAGAGCCATCAGCCGCAGATATAAGGGTAAACCTTTGAACCCTGTCTGAAACAGTACCCGGATACACTTGCACATTTCTTCCGCAAGTATTTATCTGTGTTTCAGATTCGTATAGGCAATGCTGGCTTCTGAGACTGCGCGGTAGAGAAAAAGATTTATGCTCAATGTTTGGAAAATTTTCCGTATTGGCAACTCTGTCAAATTCCTTGGTCAGACCCGAAACCTTGTTTTTGGATACTTTAAAAGAATTTTTAGAGCTTCTTACACTGCCTTGTTCCGAATCTGACTCAAATTGTTTAAGTTGTTTTTGAAACCAGTTGATTTTAGTCTTCGCAGTATTGCAGACATCACTCTTGTTATTGGTTGGATTGTTGTGTTCTTCTGAATAGGTCTTAATTTCGAACCTTGCGGAACCCCTCTTTATATTTCCAAGTGGTGCCATAGGTGCCATGCGTTTTTCTTTTTGTTTCATTTTTATCGGAAATTTTTTGGCGATCTCACCGATGACGGCAGATTTAGCATTGCTGTGATGTGATTCATTTTGTACTCCTTTTTCATCTTTTTTCATCCTCTTAACGTCTGACTTATCATCATTTTCATCCATTTTAGGCCTCCTTTTAGAGAATCTGCTAAAGTTATTGATCATGCTTTTAAAGACACTAGAGCTGGTGTATTCTGGACTTTTCGTATTCCTCAAATCTGCGCTGGAATTAGAAATAACATCTGGTTCAACAATGCTTGGAATTGGTGACTTGTACCCTTCGAATCCTGGCGTTGCATCATTCCTTATATCAGTACTTGTATCACCATTATCCCTATGCTTCTTTCTCATAAATTTGCCCATACCAAAAGTTTTAGTAGAAGATCCTTCTGAGTCTTGGGGACTGCTAACGTTCACCCTTAAGTCTTGGTTCATGTTGAAGTTCTCCATTTGTCCTGTTTGACTCTTCAGTTTATTTTCTTTCCCAGGATATAAGAAGGACTTGTTAGGTTCGGGCATACCTTCACTATCTTCAACTCTTGGTTTGAGATTGGTATTGGTAACACAAAAATCAATATTGTTTTCCAAACTCTTTGAAGAATTGCTTTCATCATCAGTGGCGTTTGAAAAAATGTCATGATACATTTCACTATCTCGGCAATGTAAAGTCATTTTAGGCAAAGATATTTCATTTTCAAAATCCTTTTTTTCCAGTCTTTTAAATGGAGACCGTGTGCCGTGGTCGGAAGTAGGATCATTAGTCATCAAAAACCCATCCGCTTTTTGCATGTAAAAATTATCATCAACATCAATTCTATCAAGAGCATCAATTTTTTTTACTGTACCTTTTAAATCTCTCCGAGGTGGTTTTGGTAAAGGGGACAGAGCAATTGGCTTAGCATTGAGAATGTGCCCTTGATGAACGTCTACACTTTCTACTCTTGAAGTGTTAGGGTCAACTTTCGCAACCGGTTTCAAGGAACGAAACCCCATCTGTAATTCGGCACTACTTGGTTTTTTGATTATAGAACTACTATGTGTTGGTTTATCGCCAAGATTTTTGGATTCTTCAATGGGTGGTTTAATGGTGAATTTAGGTGGTCTTATGGTAAAACCGCCAACTTGCGGTCTGATTGCGAAACTACTACCGTCAGTTTGCCTTTCGATGAAGCCGCCATCATCATCGTCATCGCTATCATCATCTCTTGCCCAAATGTCTTTCTTCCTGCCAAAAGCGTGGCCAAAATCGGCTTTGAAACCGCCTGAATGATCTTTACTGAAGACAGCCGAATCAGAAACCTTGCCAAAACCGGCAAAATCACTAGATTTACCCACGACAAAAATGCTGCGATCCTTACCCTTGGCCGCAACTGACGTATTAGCGTCAAAATCGTAATTCTGCCAGGGTTTCTTACCAGAATCAGCATCAAATTTATAATTATCCCACTGTTTAGTATCAAAAGCGTCCACATCGGACGTGAAACCATAATTTTGATGATCACCTTTTGCCTGCGACGATGAACCGCCCCCGCCCCTTTTAACCTTGGGCGATCCTCTGGGAGGCACGGGAGGGGGGACTTTCTGCTTTGCCAACCCTTTTAAGACAGCGGGATACGGCAGGCGGCCCTCGCTCGAGCTCTGTTCATCTTTCGGTCGGTCTTTTTCAGTTGGACTGACTGTTTGATTTTAACGAAGGTTTGAATAAAAATAAACAAGTAACAAAATAATTTTTTTGGAAATGGGGTAAAAAAAATTATTTATTTTTAAATCGGTGACAATGAAAGTGTTATGGTTTTAGAATATGCAGTTTAATTAAAATTTCACAAAAATTGTATAATTATATTATTATTAAAATTGGCAGACGATAGTTATTTATAAATGCAAACAAATTGGCACATTGTTTGAGTATATTATGGAATATTTTAGAATTTAAAAAAAATGTTAAAATTATTACACGATAATAAAATAAGTATACGTTATGTTTAATTGTTTAAAAGTCATTATTGTATAGTAGTATAATGTAGGTATAGTTTAAAAGTCATTTTCATTTAATATATCATCGTAAATGAAAGTTATTAATGATATCATAGCAGTTATTTTTAGGTAATAAGTACATTGTTTAAAAGTCGATATTCATACATTATCATAGTATATAAATATCATAGGGTATAGCACGGAATGTGGAAGGAATTTGAGAGATACAATGGAATATATCATTGGATATCATGTTATATAGAATAAAGTTGGGGAGATATAGTAGTATATGGAAGTAAGTGGAGAGATATCGTAGTATATAAAGTAATTAGAGAGATATTATTGTATTGGAATACAATTTGGGAGATATCGTAGTACACGGAAGTAAGTGGTGAGATATCACATTATATGAAAGTAATTGGAGAGATATCATTGTATTGGGACGCAATTTGGGAGATATCGTAGCATATACAAGGTATTTTATTGAATATGAGATAGTTATCATAGTATACAATGTACGAGAATTAATATTATATATAATCGTATTGTTTAAAAGTCGTTATTTGGCAGGAAAGGTCGAGTTTTTCGGTAAATGTATTTTTTCGAAACAGCTTGATAGTGTCCATAGTAGATTGTGTGTGGAATATAAAATCAGTATGAGATTTCATAACCATAGGGATATTTTATATTCATAAGAATTTTAATGATTTTTTATAAGGAAATTTTAGGAATAAATGATAAGTTGATTTTAAATAGTTTTCATGTTAATATAAATAACAAATATTTGTTTATGTATTATATGCATTGATAAAAGTATGGATGAATTGTGTTTAAAATGTTAATATTTTATTCAGACAGATAAGTACAAAAAGCGTGTAATAGAATATAGTGCAACAAAAAGCCGTAATAAGCAAGAATAAAAATGATGGAAAAAAATACATGTAAAGTAAATTGCAGGTATTGGTATAAACATGGTGATCATTATATAAAAGTTTATACAATGATTATACAACAGATTATACATACAGTAGTAGAGTATTTAGATAGACAACCAAAGTTAATGGCAGCATGAAACAAGAAATACACGACAATATAATGTAAGCAACACACGGATTATATAAGTCACGTTTAGGAAATAGTATGACGCCACTTACATTACATAACTGAACCAGGCTCTCCGTATTAACACATTCACGGACACATCGTTTATTGACATTGTTTTATAGAAGACGTGATACGACACAATGCCTATTGACGTCGTTTTAGGGGAGATACAATATGATGCAGTGTCTATTGACATCGTTTTAGAGGAGATGTAATACGACACAATGCCTATTGACGTCGTTTTAGAAGTGACGCAATGTCTATTGACGTAGTTTTAGGGGAGATACAAAATGACGCAGTGTCTATTGACATTGTTTTAGAGGAGAGATAATACGACACAATGCCTATTGATGTCGTTTTAGAGGAGATACAATACATTGTTTTAGAGGAGATACAATACCTTGTTTTAGAGGAGAGGTAATACGACACAATGCCTATTGACGTCATTTTAGAGGATATCTTGTGATATGACATTTGTATAGTGTCACACATGACTAATTTTCATAGACTTCACAAAATATGTGCGTCATGTGACAGCATGGGTTGTATCACAAACCTCTGTTTCCAGCAAGTGTCCGTCAATGTGTTAAAAAAATGTGACTGAGAATATTTTTTTTGAAATGGGATTTCTTTCATATAAATAGTTAATATAGGAATATTAATAATAGAAAATCGGAATCAGGCTATTTTATTTAAATGACTGATTCAATTATTTACTATATGTAAGGTTCATGTTAAAAGTATGGCAATTATTAATAATAATGCAGTTAATAAGTCAGTGATGTCATCCAACGAGTTTCCGGAAACCCTTTGTTCAAAATATGAAATTGCCGGAAACCTTTCAGATGTCTTCATAAATAAACTTTTATTTGCCAGCGATGTCATATACAGCCATTTCTTAAGTAATACTTTAAAAATTTAACGCTTTTAACTTCTGGAAAACCGATCGCGCACCAGTGACAAGAATTTTTTCACGCCGACAAACCGTTCATGCGCTGCTGCATTGGAATTTCGCCTTAGCTGGAATTATTTGATATGCGATTTAAACCTGTATGCCATGAGAAATTACATAAATTTTTTTAACAGAATCGCTTGCACTTGAAACACTTTGGAGTTTATTTTTAATTTCCAAAGGTTAATATTAAATTGCTTTTAACTTATTTTGAAAGCTGTTGTGAAATTAGATGACACCACTGATAATAGTGCAATACTTATTATAAAGGGAATGAAAAGAAGCGAATTTTATTTTAAAGGGTAAACAAAACATATGTTATAATCTACGCATTACTAGATGGCGTTAAATTACTTATTTTATGAAAATACACTTTTTTAATGTTATGCTTTAAAATTTTACAAATTATTTGTTTGCGGCCGTACATACGCAATATGAATATAGATAAATAGTTTTGTCCTTATAAAAACTCAATTCTTTCAAGAAAGGCATACAAATACAATATTGTATCGGTTATTCAATCCATCATTGTATTTGTATGCCTCTCTTAAAATAATTGATTTTTTATATGGACAAAATTATTAATTCATATTCATAGGGCATATGTACGGGCGCAAACAAATAATTCATCTAACATATTGACCGGTCGGTGGCCGAGTTGACATCGCATTTGGGTCCCACCCAGGCGTAGTGTGTTCAATTCCTCAGCTGGCTAAGTCCTCCATCACAACACAAGCAACATTTTCAGCTTACTGTGGTGGTAGTAGGAGATTTTCAAATATTGTCAGGTTATTTGTAACCCGGGAATGTCTTTTAAAAAAAAAATAATAAATAAATAAAAAAAATAAAATAAATGAATAAAAAATATATATATATGTATACCGGTCAGTGGTTGAGTGGGCATAGCGCTTGGGTCTCACCGAGCGTCGCGTGTTCGATTCCTCGGCTGGCTAAGTCCTCCATCACAACACAAGCAACATTTTCGGCTTTCTGTGGTGGTAGTAGGAGATTTTCAAACATTGTTGGGTTATCCGTGACCCGGGAATGTTTGTCTTTCTTTTTAAATTAAGAAATATTAAGCATAACTTGCAAAAAGTGTATTTTTGTAAAATAATTAAATTAAAGGCATGTATGAACACATGCATGAATTTTAACGTATGTTACGTTTACCCCTAAGCAAAAAGCTTTGGCATCTGACTTCCACAGTCACATAGAGAGCTTACTTTTTTAAATTCAATCAAAATAATGTTTAAAGCCGGTTGGTTTTAATAACACAGGCAATAGTCTCAGATCTACGTTAATTTAGCTTTAACAAATATTACAAGAGACCAAAAATAAATTTCGAATGAAGAACATATTTGAGAACTCAGTCTAAAAGATCTCACTTTGCATGAGATAAAGCTATTTCATTTCGCTGCTTCAAATTTAAAAAACATTTATTTTGATGCTTTCAAAAAATCACATCAACTCGTATGAAAAAGTTGATATAATAGTCATTTTCGCTTGCATAATAATAGGTAGCTACGACAATTTGACTTCCTCACCTGTCTTGTTGGCGCTCATCCCGCTCGAACTTGCAGCTCCTGAAATGACCAACAGATGGCAGCATGTTGATATATATGAATAAGTTAATATTTAGCAGAGACACAAACCATTTAAATATGTATTGTTTTTATTCAAACCTTGTCCATTCCAACGACGAAAATAAAAAGGAGTTTTAAAGAAAAATCTATTGCACTATGAACACATACTTGACATTTCACCCTCAAACTGGGTCTTCCAATTTTATTTATTATTTAGCTACTAAATAACACTTTTTTAAAACTTTGGTAAATATACAGAAAATATAGACACACTTTATACGCACATTTTGTTTTTAAAATACCTTGTAGTAGTTAGATAATAATGAGAATTAACTATTTCAGTTTCCGTAAATGGAAATAATGCATTTCAATAGTTATTTTGTTAAAATATTGCATTTTAATAGTTATTTCGTTAAAATAATGCATTTTAAAAAATAAAATAAATATTATTTTTATAATAATGCATTTAATAATTTAAAAATTTATTTTATTTTTATAATAATGCATTTTCGTTAACATTACAACTGATTTTTTACTTAGAGGCTATTGTTATTGATGTCAAAGTTTTAAGGTTTTTTTTTTTTTTCTTGTCTTATTTACCAAAATATGAACCTATTACTCTAAAATAGGTTCTTAGGTTGTTAGTTTAGGTTTAATAAAAACATAAATAAAATAAAAAGCTAGCCTAAATAAAACCATTTAAAATTATTACATCAAAACATGGCGTAAAGAAAAGACGTCAAATTATCCAATTTTTTTGACAAAATATCTATTAAAAAGCATTATTTTCTATTTTTTAAACTGTAATACTTACCTCTCATTGTTATCTAACTGATATATAGTGGTTTTTCTATTAAAAGTGCATATAAAAGTCCCTATTTTCTCTAAATTTACCAAACTTTTTCTAAATTGACTACATCAGCATTGAAAGCTTCAATATAAATAGTAAATGCAATACAACCTATGATATGTAGCTACAAAATTATAATAAGTGCTAAGAAAACAACTTTAATCAATTCAACGCATCTATTCCACCATGCGGCACGTATCGACACAATTTATGCGTTTTATTGATACTTCATGGATCACACACGAGACATTCGCGTATGGTGATAGCCGCCGAAGGATCACGTATACGACAGTTGCATAGATAGGGTTAAAAGTGCACTTTTAGAAATAAGATGATTTCATCTCAAATTGCTCCAAAACAAATTGTTAAAGTCAGAAGTTTAAATTTAGCATAATGACGAGAGGGGATACAAAAAAGACAGTAATAAAAAAAACATTTTATAACAAAATAACATTATTTAATATTGGTAAAAGGAGTAAAATATTACAATATATTTTCATTATTTTAGTTCAGTTTTTTTCATTTTATTCATATTGCAAGTGGCATTATATAATAATTTGTGGAAATATCTACAGAAATGCTTGGCGTTCCATCCCCTTTTGCTACCTTTAACCACTTAATGTGATGGTACTTATACCAAAGTATTTTTAAACACAAAAATACACAAATAAATATCTTTAAAATGTCAATTTTTATAGCAAAAACTACTCACATATAGAACCTCCACAGACGAGAGACTTTAGTTACGGAGACATTTGCGTTGCAACAGTTGCAGGCATAAAAATCTATTACGTTATATGGAATTGCCATGGAGGTGCGCCACACAAAAGATTTTTAGTTCTCCACGGCTGAAGGATTATTTCTAAAGTCTTCGAGACTGTTCCAAATTCAAATTTTATATCTAAAGTCTTCAGAGACTGTTCAAAATTCAAATTTTTTATCTAAAGTCTTTGAGACTGTTCGATATTCAAATTTTATTTCTAAAGTCTTCAATGACTGTTCCAAATTCAAATTTTATATCTATAGTATTTGGAGACATTACGAATTAAAATTTTACACATACTACCATATTTCCTCAAAGTATTTACTACCCATACATGAGTGTTTTTATTTTTATATAACAAAATAGTTGCCGCAACTAAGTCTTTCGTGTGCGCACTCAATTTGAAGACTGCAACAAAGTAGTTGCCTAACTAAAGTCTCTCATTTGCGGGCGCCCTAATAATTCATTACTTATTGTACGCAAATACAATCCTGAAACAACTTTTAGCTAAAATAATATAATAAATATTTATTTCTTTGATTGCAAAATTACTCAAAAATAATATCCGAAATGGCAAAATAAATCTTTTTTGGAAGTAAGTTAATTTTCGTGTAAAAACTCGAATCTTTTTTCTTCTGTGTTGATAAATAAATTCACACTAAAATATATTTATATCCGAGTATAGACAACTAACTAGTGATCATTATGAATAACAAATCCCCCCACACAGCATTCCCAAGGTGCAGAGTTAATGTAAAAAAAAAATAGCTGCAAAATGTGATTTATACCATTACAAATTATTTCAAATTAGATGGAAAAAATCAATTAAATAGCACCCATGGGGAAAATACTGAGAATCGTTTTAATGATTTAACAATTTTAAATAATATCATTAAAATATGGTTACATTCATAGAGTTGATTTTGTTAATAAAAAATATCATAAACAGTTTATTTTTCTTCTATTTAATGGAGGAGGGAAGATATGAAAAAATATCAATTCTTTTCTAAAGAAGATTACATATATTCTTAAATTATGATATCTTTTAGAAAATAATACAATGTTATTTTAACATAATATTAATAAATTTTATTAAAATATAATACATATAGTTCTTACTATGTACTTTATCAAATGATTAGTCAAAATACTGTATTAGCAATGAGCCGCAAAATTTAGTTAGCTCTTTTGATGGCAATATTCGTACGACTCTCAGTAAACCATGAACGGTTATTCTTTTTTTTTAAAGAGATATTTCAGAAAAATAATGCCATTATAATCCAATATCCATGTATTAATTGTTATTACATACTCAGAGACGTTAACGGCGTTTGACAGTCCGATATATGGACTTAGACATATGTACTTTCTAACTACCTGGCATCATATTTTTCTCGTGGTACGAGGCGGCATACAGGTACCAAGAGTCGTACGGTCATCCTTGCCCTTACGCTGGGAAGCTGGGAGCTGTATCAGGGGAGCCGTATCGTGGGAGAGTTTTTTGAAAATGTTTAGGCGAGTCATATCGGGCGAGCCCAATATGCTCATTGCTCATAAGTTCAATTGAGTAGATGCTCAGTTTGAGTTGTACAAAAATATTGAGCTGGTACCGTGACTTCCGCTCTTAATAAAATGGGTCATCATCATCAGACCCATCGCTGCTAAGTAATAAATAGATAAATATATTTTTACATTTTCCCAAACAATTTAATAAACAAATTGACACATTAGAGTAACAGAAATCTGTGCAATTTTATAGTAAACAAAAAAAAATCCAAATCAAATCCAATTTAACTGTTTGGGCGCTATTGTATCAACAGTTGATATGGAAAGAAAGCAACATCGGTTGCTGATAAAACTCCGCGGCCATAAGGTTAAATGAAAGTAAATAATATTAACTGACTAGGCGTGGAAAAGTTAAATCTACTCCAAATAAATAATAATTCAAGCAATCCTATTGTTTTGTATTTATGCACAAGGACGTTGTTTATTAAACAAATATGGCTAAAAATAAATCTCATAAAATATACATGTTATTAATTTTTCACAAAATAATAAATATAAAAATTTTCTTGTTTCGAAAACAACAAAAAAACTAAATACATATGTTTTAAAGTAGTGATGGGAGATGTTTTTTTTTTTCTATATTTGGTTCCAAAGTAATGTTAATACTTTTTTACAGTCTTTTAGTGGAATTATCGATGTTAAAACAACTAAATACTTTTTAAAGCAGTAAATAGCATCTTGTTGCAAAAATATCTTCAAGAAACTTCAGGCTTAAATTTTCTATTATACATAATTACATTTTTATAAAATCATTATTTCAAGCAAATATTAACTTATAATATTTATGTACAAATGAGGTGCATTAATTGTGGCAAAGATAACGATGTCAAGCAATGTCGAAAATTAATTAAATATAGTATTCAAAGAGCAGATTAAACATATTTACGGGTTACAAATAACCGGACTATATTTGAAAAACTTCTAAAATGATGGAGGACCACCCTGAACCTGATTCATGAGTGAGAACCCGATGCGTTTGTTAACTCAGCCACTGACTGGAAGGATGGATTATAAATTAGGTTTTGTTGTTTATCAACGTTTGATTGACATCGGTGCCGTCGCTTCCATACGCCTCAAATGTATTTATATAATTTTCTATAAACTGCAGATAATCAATATAAGTAATAAATTCATAATATACAAGTACAATGGGTAGCCCAAAAACCAGACGTAAATTCAGATTTTTGAGTTCCGAGGATGCAAAAATATTATGTAACACTGGCTTTTGGACATTCCCGTACTTCATCCAATTGAATTAACATTTCCATGTCTCTTAAATTATTTCTTGAAATTTCAGTGTTTATCAAAATTTTCCGATTCGTTATTTCGTGCTCGTTCATATTCGAGAAATTTGCTCGTCGTATTTTCATCTTTGTTCCGCCTTTCCTTTCGCAGGGAACTATATGCATATGTTTCGGATATCGTTCCATCTCCTTCATCGGATTTAGAAGTATCCGCTTCTCTTAATGATTTAGAAGTCAAACGTCTATTTTTCCATGATACTTCGAGATTTGGTTCCAATTCGTCGTTTTCTGCAAAGTCAGTACATGCTTCAATATCGTCCATTATATTTATTCTATTTTCTTTATAAGGTATCACGGCAAAATCGTCGTTGGAACATTCTCCCTCAAACATGTTCATGTCTTCCCTAGTTTCTACTACATCATTTCTATACTCAACTATTACAAATTCTTCTTCTTCTTCTTCTAGTTCTTTAGTGACGTCTTTAATTTGTGAATTAATGTCCGGTTTGTCCATTTCCACGCTAACTTCTCGTCCTTCGCTGTTTAAAAGTCTGATTTCAACATCGTTTTTACTGTTAACTGAATCTTTTTTATAAAGTGCAATGTCATCTGTATGCCTAGGACCATTATTTATAGCAACTTCAACGGTATGTTTAACAGTTCCAACATCATGAAGAGGAATTCCTTCACTACCTCCAGTAGCCCAGACATCGTGTTCAGGTCTTTCAACATCACGCTTAGTCCAGACATCATCCATTGCTTTTCCTACATCGTCCATAATTTTATCAGCATCTTGTTCAACAGTTCCAACATAATCCTTAGTTCTTCCAGCATTGTTTTTAGGTTTGACAATATCATTTTTTGGAGCATCGTTTACATTTGCAGCAGCTTCTTCTTCGTCAGTGCCGCCAAAGAACTCGACGAAGACTTTCTTCAAGCCCCCGAAGAATCCCCTCCTTGCTTTGCTTTTCGCCTTATTACCATCAGTCTCGGACTTCTTTACAACGTCTTCTATTTTCTTAACTAATGGTTCATCTTTTACTTGTCTGGGTTCCTCCACATTGTCCATATAGGGCATATCCTTCATAGCCTCTGCTATACTACTGTGACTACTCAAATTACTTCTACTCCTCAGATCTTCCTTTCCGTCTACTGCAAAGGATATTTTTCTCGTACCACTTTTAGGGTTTTTCGGAGTGCTGGTGTTATGCCTATAATCCAACGATTCGTCAGCTCCAAAAACAGAATCTTCTTCTCGGGTATCAAATCTACCGTCAGTAACAT
This sequence comes from Hesperophylax consimilis, assembly GCF_061612785.1. Taxonomy (NCBI): domain Eukaryota; kingdom Metazoa; phylum Arthropoda; class Insecta; order Trichoptera; family Limnephilidae; genus Hesperophylax; species Hesperophylax consimilis. Next base: position 2,010,022 of record NC_142862.1, on the reverse strand, counting down.
CTGATCTATTATATTTATCTAGCGTATCTTCGTCCGATTCAGTTTTTGGTTCATCGCCAATTTTCAAGCCGTCATTGGATCCTTCGATGCTCTTTAACCTAGTCTTTAACACATCGGAATAAGAATACGGAGACGGGACCCTGGAGCTCATGCTGCTATCAGTGTCAGAAGAGAACCTCCGCCGAGGGTACTCAGGACTGAGAAAGGCCTCGTCGGGGGAATCGGGCAGATTCCTGGGTTTGACAGGCTCCACCCAAAGCACTCGGGGGAATTGCTGCGATTCTTCAGTACTTGGCTGGACTGAAGTTCCCGCCCCTGTGAAAGCATTTCATGCAATACAATCTCCATCGTCTGTTTGTTTTGGTTATTTGGTTTTTAGTTGTGTTTTGGTGTACAGTTACTTTCCCTTCACATTCAAGACTGTTCATTAATATTATGTAATGTATCTACTGCATAATCTTTGCTAGTTATGTTTTAGTAATTGCCTGCAATTAGGACCTCAATTCTAGATTACTTACAGCAACAAAAAGAGTTTGAATAAAAAAATGTTACTGAAGCACATATCAGAATTAAGTCCGTAGGACTCACAATAAATTAAACTATCAGCTCTCAGTTCATATTTAAGTAACACAGAAGTAAAAAGTCTAGTCATCATAATTTCTTATTTATATACAAGACTTAATAAGAAATCCTAGTTTTAAATAAGAAGAAGATCTATTGCTTGGCAAGACATAAGCACATAACATACAAATTTCATACAGCCATCACATATAATAATAATCTACCAATACCTTTCATTATTTTTACCACATTGTTTCTCTTATTCACTGTTGATTTTTCCATAACACCATTATAGCCACACTTTCGGGTAAAATACAAGTTGCAAAACGTAAAACACAGAAGCGCACTTTTCCCAAAACCATTTCGTATTCACATGAAGGTTAAAGACCCGAAAATATCGTTGAAAATATTTTTTTTTAAGATTAAGTTACAATGTTATGATAGACGCAAATCCATGATCAGGGGTGAAAGTTTTGTGCAATAAATGAACAAGAACACAGATATTTCAATAAATTGTGATTTTGAAATTCAACCTTGACCCTTGGAATGAAATCATTACGCAGCCCAGTGAAAGGAATTTTTGAACCCTTTGCACGAATTAATCATCTGTTTATCGTTTACCACCTACTCCTTAAATAATTAATGATTTATATCATAAAAGTAGGTATCAAAATAAGAAGCCTCATAGGAAGTAGACAGGATTTAAAATTTTTACGGCCAAAAGTATTATTGTGATTAATTTTTGGGCTTTTTATGCTATGTTGCGCTTCTCCCTTCTTTAGCCAACGTTTCGGAAAGCATTACAGTGTTCACCATCAGAGCAAATGTGTAGATTGTGCTGAAATGTGTGTTCATGTACCGTGTTGCAAGCATCAATCCTCTTTTCGTCTTTATTCAATTATTATGTTGAAATCCGGCCCTAAGAGGATTGGCACTTGCAACACAATGTCACTTCTACATACATAAAAACGCACTTCATCACACAATCTACACATCTGCCCTGATGATGGACACTATAACGCTGTCCGAAACCTGTAAAGAAAAAGGAAGCGCAACACGGATTTAACCCAAAAATTAACCAAGATAATTATAAAAGGTATTAGAAAAATAAATAATTGTCACTGTGCCGTATATATTAGTATTATATGAGTTCAGCTTTACATGGGAGTAATAAGGTTTAATATAAATCAAATACAATTAAAATAGTGAATTCATGCTTGGAAAAAAAACGATTGGTTTCATAAGATTCTTACATGATATTTGGAAACCACAAACCATCTCCTGATCAGTAAAGCTTTTGAAAAACGTAGTTAAAATAATTTATGGCAATAATTTGGCTAAAAAATATATTTAACCCCCTGAAATCACATGCTTTTTAAAACAACATCAAATCCAAGAATTTATTCTTCAATAACCATATATGTATATGAAAATAGAAAAAACTAGATTTATAACATTCCATAACCGTAATTAAATTGAGAGCCTTTAGTCTATCTAAAGAAAAAACATCCGGACATGATAGTTACAGTATCTGTTGCCGCTAATTTTAATTATTTTACGCCATGTGAACACTTGTGATACATATACAGGGTTTTCCAATAAGAGGTGTTATTTTGATATTCAATCGTAAAAGAACAATGGTTTCGTTGCTTGTGTGGCATGTAGCGCCGTCTTGTTGAAAGTAAACGTTGTCCAGATCAATATCATCCAATTCCGGCCATAAAAAATCATTAATCATCTCTCGATAGCGCAATCTATTCACCATAACTGTTGCTCCAGCCTCATTTTCGATAAAGTAAGGTCCAATGACTCCGCCGGACCATAAACCGCACCAAATAGTCACACGTTGAGGATAGAGAGGCTTTTCAACAATAACTCTTGGGTTTTCCGAGCCCCAGATGCGACAATTTTGCTTGTTGACGAAGCCACCGAGGTGGAAATGGGCCTCATCACTCAAGATGATTTGCATTTGATTCACTCAAGTGAATTTTAATAATTTCAATGCGTTGCTGAAGCGTGTATTGTTCCATTTTTATTAATGGTGTAGTTTCTACTTGTCAAATGTCAAAAAATGACAGCTTCAAAAGTAACATCTACCGAAATAGCGGGCTATTCAAAATAACACCTCTTATTGGAAAACCCTGTATAATTTATGTTGCACAAATTACATTAAAATGAAGCATTTAGCTTTAAAAACACGCATTAAGCCTAATTAAATAATTGGTAAAATATACGAGCATATTATTTTGCGGTTATCACAACATATAAATGAATTTGAGGTATCTCAAAGGTTAAATACAAATGTTACGATTAAACGTAACGTATGTTATAATCTAAGTGTTCATAGATGGCGTTGATTTAATTATTTTATTAACCCCTCCGAAAATCGCCATGTAAGCACTTTAACTGTCTTTAACGAAATGACATTTTACGAAAACTTTTTGTTATTACCGCTTCACAATTAAAGCTCTATAAATGAAACATTTCTGAACGTAGCCGAATAGTAAAAACTGTTTTAGAAAAGTTACAAAATAAGCTTTCAAATTATTATATTACAAATAAATATTAGCATTTTTAAATATTAAAATTTAGAACGCAAACATTAAAAATAGGTTAAAAATGACTCACGTCATGTTTTTAGGTGAAAATGGTACTAAAATCACAGATTATGTAAACAAAAATATTTATTCTATTGTATATATGTGTAATAAACACTTTTATCACCTCATTTTTTTATCATTTCATATAAAAATATTTTATAAAAATTTAATATGTGAAGCGCGCGGCGCTACCGGCAGACATTTTGCGCGGGTAAAAATGTTGTGTCAATTATGCGACTGTCAGCAGATTCCTGTTTTGTATTTCCATAGACAACTTGGTAGTGATGTGTAGCTTGATCTATAATCGACCTTTTAGTTTTTGTTTGAGGGATGTAACTAAAATAATAACGGAGTAAGAACGATTTCTATGGAGAGACACGCGTTGACGTGTAAACACGCTTATTGTACTTGACTGCTATCGTTATTTTATCGTGTATATCTGCTTACGTTGCTGACCGGTTAAAATACACTTTTGGAAGTTATACTTTAAAGTATCAAGACAAATTATTTGTTTGCGCCCGTACATACGCAATATGAATATGAATAAACGACTTCCAATAGTGTATTTTAATAATAATAATAATAATAAAATTAACGCCATCTGTGAATGCGTATATTATAATGTATGTTTTGTTTAACCTTAAGCGCCTAGAAGTACCTACTAAGTATACTTTCTTTATATCAAAGGAGCTTAATAGTACGCCTTTGAGGAGATTTTTCACGAAAACGGCGCTATATAAATTAGCCAAATATTATTATTATTACTTACTATTTATGCAAGCTGGATTTATAATGGAGGAATGAGAGGTATGTATGTATATGGATGGGAAACCTACAATACAGATTTAACCACTAAACTAGAGATCAATTTGGAGATACGTTTATAAGATTTTTTTTATCTACCTTAACCCTTTGCACTCCTAATTTTTTTTTTAATTACCTACTACCAACTCCTTAATTAATTTACAAAAAAGGGATAAAAAGTGGCCTCAATAAAAAGTTAAACAAAAATTTTTAAAATATGTAATTTTTATTACTCTTTCTTTACATAGAGTACAAAAAACATAGAAATATGTAAAATTAACAACTTAATATGCCCTTATTCACTACTAACGAAATATTTGCTACTAAAAACAGTAAAAACAAATGTAAATACACAAACAGAACAAAATATTATGTGATAACAAGTGAATAGGTATAAGAATCCTTTGTTATGTGTTGGGAGAAATCCCTCAGCGCTTCCTATTGTTACGCAGGTAGACAGGCAAGTACCTACCTACTTACATGCGTCGCAACCAAATAACTGCGCAGTGCATTTACAAGGTTAAAAATAATACGATTTTAAAAATTATCTAAAAGGCGAAACTTGACGAGATATATGTATTTTGCGTATTCGGAATATTCAGAATGAGATATAAAGTGTTTAAAAGAAAAAAAAATACATTTGATAATTTAAATTATTTTTCGAAATTGCGTTACTATAATGTCGAGTATGACTCGACATAGGAGTTGGTGTAAGAAATATAATGTCGAGCCACACTCGACAAAGGAGTGGTATGAGTTAAATACAGGAAGAAACCCATTATGAAAATTACATAAAACTAAAACCCATTTTTATATTTCTGAAATGAACAAGGTTGAATTTTACTAATTTCATATACCAACAGTAAAGATTTAAAAATTGTAATAAAATATCAAAAAATATTATGAGAATAACTCTCTAAATAAAATAGTGCAGCAATTTTTTTTTACTACAATTATTTTTTTATGTGCAAATGAAACACCCTGTACCAAATAGTGCCTCAAGTACAAAAACTACAAAACAACATGTACATGAATAATTTCACTAAATACAGCATGTTGTTTTTATGTACAACAATAAGTGTGTGAAAACATAACTTACTGGAAAGACAGACTCATAGAAGGAAAAAATTGAAATTATTCATAAACTGCTCGTTCATAGATGGCGCTAATTTGATTATTTTAAGAAAAAAATTTTTTTTTTCATTTATGCTAAATGTTGAGATAAATTGTTTGTTTGCGCATTTACATACGAAATACATATGAATAATAGTTGATTTGTCTGTGTAAAAACTGAAATAAAAACAATGTTGTATTGATGATCCAATCCAATATTGGTTTTGTATTTGTTTCTTGAGAGAATTGAGTTTTTACACAGACAAATCTATGTATTCATATTGCGTATGTACATGCGCAAACAAACAATTCTTCTCAACATTTAGCTTATAACTTGCAAAAGTGTTTTTTCCTGAAATAATTAAATTAGAGCCATCTATGAATGCGTAGATTATAATGTATGTTTCGTTCAACCTTAATAAATGAAGACATGTTTTATTAAAAGTGAGTCTTCTTATTAATCGTTTTATACACAACAATTATTATTATAAATAACGGGCGAGCGTAGAAAAATCAACAGAGAGCAGAATAATAAAATTAGAAACACGTGCAGTAATGAACCAAATTATATGTGATTGATGGAATAACAAACAATATTGAATGTGCGCAAATAATGCGATACCATGTATGATAAATAAATATGAATACATATTACCAAATACCCTATAATATTAATAATACGTCCAACTCCAGCGAAATAGTGGCAATATCAACAACTCTGGCCGCTAGAGGAGCTGGTGTAGCATATTGACTTTGACATTCCTTTCAATGGCGGAAAACTGAAATTATTTAGTACTTGGTGGTGATGTTTTGCGTTTTCTAATCATTATTTTGATCAATATTGATTAAAAAATATATAAAAATGTCCCAAAAAGTACGTTCTGTGTTTGCAGTTTACAGATGTAATAATTACAAACAACAAAAACACTCGTTATTTTTTAGGATGCCAAAAAACATTAACACGTTAGTTGGTGAAATATTATACGAGTTCATTAAATCCTAGCAAATATAATGTTCTTGATTACGTGAAAAGTGTTTACATTTCTAAGTCACTAAAAACAGTTAATATGGTCGCTTTAATATTTTTTACGTAAGAGTATATTTTTTACGCATAAAAAGCGGTAAAATAATACATAACAGGTGTTACTGAATTTTTTTCTCGATTTCTCTAATTTATTAATGTAATTTAAATAATTTATTACATACATATAAAATACATTAAATGTATCAGAGAACCCAGGTGCACAACTCATGCCGCCTAGAGGTGTAGCATGTTGCCATCAGAATGAATGGGAAATGTTACTAGTTGGAGGAATTATTAATATTATAGGGTAATTGATATTACTCAGAAGTGATATTGTGCTTATTATTTAACATTCATATAAATCATTATTATTGTGACGGTCTGCGCAGCTCCCCCAAGTACTCAGCCAATAGGCGTATTGTGCGATATGGTAATTTTCGCCAAAGTTTGTACATTGCGTTTTTGTCATGTCTTCTCATTGTTATACAGGGTGTCCGGAAACTCGTAGTACAAGCGGGAAACTGGTGAATCTACATCACATTTGGAGTCGATTTTGTAGTATATATTTTTTTTTATTTGAGCTTTCGTTATCGAGTAAATCGAGTTTGAAGTTGATTTTTTTTATTTATTTTTTTTATTTTTTTTAATCAAATTCTTATAAATTATTACTGAAGATCAAAGTACCCAACTAATTAAAACTATTTGAAAGTAAAACAAATGAAGAAACTCGGATTTGAAGCATTATTTTGAAATCACCCTTCATTTAACCCGGTGTAATCATAAAATATTTCTGCTCTGCAGGGTTAAAACATCTGTTATTCAACCCTAAACACCAGAAAAAACTTTAACCCTAAAATAGCCGAAAAATATTTTTTTTTGGTTTTTTTTTTTTTTTGAAAATGCTCAAATCAAAAAACTTTATGTTTTTTTGGGTTCCCCATGTGGTGTAGATTCTCCAGTTTCCCGCTTGTACTACGAGTTTCCGGACACCGTGTATATTAAATAACACTGGAAATTAATACGCTTTTAACGGCATATTATTCAGTCACAACTGTCGAAACTGTATATATTATTGATTAAATATTTAGATCATAGACGGCCTTCGCGGTCGAGGGGAAAGGCTCTCGACTAGCAAACCGAAGTTTGCGAGTTAAAATCCCGGCGTGCGCAAGTTAATTTTTTTGATCAATTTGCCTTATTTCACAATTCACTAATTTAAAATAATATATAGTATATTTACGACACGTTCCAGAGTAGAGGATACTGTCAGTATCGCCCTGGTGTAATATCACCATTCAGAATTAAAACATTACTTGAAATGGTTTGATCATGTTTTGTGACCAGATCTGAATAGCCAACTTACTTCGTACTTCCCCACTTTCCTCTTCCCTTCCCCACTACCTTCAGCCCTATAACATACCCCAATTGGGGATGCCATAGTCTCACTGGATCCAGACGGTTGGGAGCAGTTGGGACTCTTGTGGTTTCACATTAAAAAAAGTAGTTTGTTTTTATCATGTCCCACATCTACATTCAATTAAACCTTTAAAGACGGCTAATATTTCGTAAATATCTCAAAGCCAAATATAATATTGAAAATTATATTTGAAATAATTGACAAGCATCTACAATGTCAACGTTTTACTTAGAAATTTTCATAGACAATATTGTAATGCGGTCGAAACTTCTAAAACCTAGGTCTATACACTGCATATTGCAGTGCACCTGAAGGAAGTCATAATTTCACTGAACTGCTATTGTAGTTGGTCGTATCCTAAGGGTTAAACAAAGTCTGTTTTAGTAATTAATTTATTGTGTAAGTTTTTAATAGCTAACATTATATATATATATTTTGGAAAATATACAGTTTTTACGTAAATTTGGATCAACATTGAAAAAATTCACATTTGAGAAAGAATCCGTTACTTTTAATCCGAAACTGTATTGGTGGAAACTTATCAGTGCTACGTAAAAGTAACAGAATGGAAACTTATCAGTGTTACGTAAAATTAACAGAATGGAAACTTATCAGTGTTACGTAAAAGTAACAGAATGGAAACTTATCAGTGTTACGTAAAATTAACAGAATGTAAACTTATCAGTGTTACGTAAAAGTAACAGAATGGAATACATAAAACCATGTACAAACTTTGGCAAAAAAAATGCCCATATCCCTTTTTACCTTATCCCCCTGACAATAGCCCGACCCCTTTCGTGGTCGTCCACCAGGATTGTCGTTGGGTATTTAACAATGTCTCCTAGTTCTGCTTATACAACTTTTCTTCAAAACATCGGCACATTAGTACAGGCAGTTAACGACAGAATAACACGGTAGTTAAGATATTATGTTAACCTTTACACTACCGCTTTTCGACATAATGTCCGTAGTCCACATACAAGTGCACGTGAGTGGTTTTGCGGATTGCGTGGGATAGAGAAAGAATTCAAGTAATGTACTCGCTAGGTTTTGCGCACCGAGAAGAGCATCAAAGGATTCCTACAGTGGGATTGCATCGCAACGATACTAATGCTACGTCGCGGTCGCTAGTAAGCTTCAAGGCGCGAAGTGGTAGCCTGTCATCTTAGTATCTTGCCAAAATTCAAGCTTTAAAATGATCCGAAATAATTGTTTTGATGTAAGTAAGCGGCGCTATATAAATTGTCCAGTAAATTAATTAATTAATGATTAATTCATTTTGGTGACAAAGACAAAGAAAGCATTGACTTTTTTTCTATTAGTAGTTTTTTAAGTGCGACTGTTTCTTAATATTCTGCTAAATATACTTTTTTTTAAATAACTTCCATGGCAAAAATTCCAAGCAATCTCAATTCATCGCATTCAATACGGATTCATAAAAGACTAACCATTCATAATAGTATATGATTCATTTGCATTCAACGGGTTAATAATGTGTGATTGTGTATAAAAAAATATTACATGAAACAATAATGAAAATAATAGTAAAATGAAAAAATATACCACATCTTTGAATAAATAAATAACTAATTATTGAAAACAATATAAGCGACTCTTAAACGAAAATTTGAAACGGAAAAAGATTTGGTTGCTTCTAAAAATTGAACCCAGGACCTTGCCTTGCCACCGAGCTAATAAGACCATATCCCCTTTGCTCATATTTAACTGTACCACACTTCGACTAAAAACTAAAAACATTATCTTAATTTTCTTACGAAAAATCTTGCAATCGTACAGAAAGATAGCAGCCAATAAAAATATGCGTTAAGATAATTAAGATGATGTTGGTAGTTCTTAGACAAAGTATAATACAGTTAAATATGACCGAAGTCGATAGGGTCGAATTAGCTCAGTGGCAGACAAAGCCCCGGCAAGGTTGAGGTCCTGGGTTCAATTCCTAGATGTGAACGAATCTTTTTCTGATTTTTCTGTTTCTAATTTTCGTTCGAGAGTAGCTAATATTGTCTTTATTGACTAAATATTACAATTAGAGGTTTTACTCAATAAGTTATTCCAAAAATAAATAACTTTTAAAGTTTAAAAATAACCGGAGAAATCAAAAATAAATTGCGGCAATAACAGTTCTTAAACTTACATAATTCAAAGATGTGATATAAAGGTTAACACACAAATACAATGATACCTAAACAAATTATTATGAATGATGTGCTACATAACTAATTATTCATATTGCAGTGAATAATAAAAAAATGGCAAAATAACAATAACGTCTCAATTCAAAGAATAATTTTAAAAACCCAGTTTAAAAATTTTTTTTTTTTAAATTTAGCAAACAGGACATAGTAAATATCTCAAATATCCAATTTAATTTAATTTAAAACTATCAAAAGAACTATGACATAAATTAGTCAGTCTCACCTTTAGAACTCGTATGTGAGTCACAAGCCCAAAGGGTTTCAGTCTCACCCGTGATATCAACTTCCAAACCCGTATGTGAGTCACAAGCCCAAAAGGTTTCAGTCTCACCCATGATATCAACTTCCAAACTCAAATGTGAGTCACAAGCCCAAAGGGTTATCAGTCTCACCCGGAATATCAACTTCCGAACTTATATGCGAGTCGCAAGCCCAAAGGGTTTCAGTCTCACCGATGATATCAACTTCCGAACTCGTATGTGAGTCACAAGCCCAAAGGGTTAACTCTTTCAGTCCGGACCTTTTACTTTTATATTAAAATACTGAGTAATGTTATTATTCTTTGACAGCTATGAGACCACCTTGTGAAAAGGGTGTGCAGCGTTTACTTAATGCAACACATACCTGAATCGGGATCTTCGTGTGGTCTCAGCGGCCGTGATATGCTCTTTCTTTTGGAGGGGGAGTGCTTCAGAGCTACAAGTAAAATAAAAACATTATAGAAATTGCAATGATTATATATTTTAAGATTTTTAACTTATCAAAAAAGAAATAACATGAGTTGAAATACAAACAGTTCAATGAAATATTTTAATTACATAAGATATATTTTTTAATTCAAATGCGACTCATATATGAGTCGACATTTGTAGTGGGACTCATATACGAGTTGCACCAGCTGAAAGGGTTAACATAAATAAAATGTAATTTACCATTATTGTGTAGGACGAGAAACATTCAGTATATTAATAATGATTAGTAAATAACATAATTTTCTGAAAAATACCAGTTTGTCCAGGGTTTTGCCACTCAGAATCAATTATTAAATTGTAAACATACAAATGATTACCTATATGCAAATAACTTTTTAAATGATCCCCGAAAGCATTAAAATAATGTAATTTTTTTAAAAACAATATTCTAACTAACCTGTTTTAAATAGATGTAATTTACAACAAACAAAAACAATCATGCAGTAAAATACCTCACAGAATTAAAAACATAAATGCAGTTCCAAAAAGTTTAGAAATTACTTTTTAAATACAATGATTATTATAATTTATTTTTGTTAGAAGAAGAAGATAATACTAATAAATCTAAACGAAACATGAAACAGAATAAGACACAGAAAAATAATAAGATAACGGTCTCAACTGGGAATCGAACCAAGAATCTCTGTCTTAACGGAACAACGTCTTCAATCACTCGAACATTGGGACCTAATTATCATACGTCATTTTTGCCGATCTCATATTTCAAATTCAGAATTAACAATATAATACTGCGACTAATTTTTCCCATATTTGTGGCAGCTATCTTTTTGAATAATTACAAAGTTCTAAAGAATTGGTTTGTAACCTAGATAGAGTCTCGGTTAAACAACTTGTCTTTTAAGGCGATGCACTACGTCGTGTAATATTTCGAATCGAGCCGCTATCAATAACACATCTTACGTAGATGGCGATAAGGCTTAAATTCCCGCTTAACACCATCCGCCTGTTTTCATTTATGCAAGAAAAAAACATGGTCAAAAAGTGCCTTTTATTTTATTTTGTGGATGTTCAGGCACAAATATTTAAATGTTTTTCGTCATTTTATAAATAACTTAATTTGCCACATTATACAATAAAATCATAACCGAAAATGGGTTCGTAAGTAGGAGATTTTGAACTTCAAAGCAGTTTTCATAGGCCTATGCATTATTTTTTTCTGGGCATATAAAAAGACTTATCTAAAATATACTCAATTATTTCGAAGGCCAGGATGTATTCTACTCGCAGTATTTAATTAAAGCATCTGAAATATTTCTAGGCGACCAAATTTTCAAACCAAAAACACATGATTTTAAATTACTACGTAGTGCATCGCCTAGATATAAACTTCAAAAGTTAATAAAAGAAAATTTGTTCCAATAAAAATAGAATATGTTTGTTAGTTTCATTATATATGTATTATTATTTAACTGAAGTTCAGTCTAATGACTGACATGGTTGATTCACGGGTAGCACAGCAATACAAACTATTCACACTTCAAACAATGTGTAAAAAGATCAACAGCTTAAAAACTTTGTGGTATTTGGTTCCAGAATATTTATTTGGGAGAAGTAAACGTGGAAAAATTGTGTAAGGTGAAAAACGACAACCATATTAGGCAAACGGACTGACTGTCCAATCTACAAACATAATAAATAAGTTTTAAATATAAATAATATTGATTTCATTGTTTACTATTTTTTCAATCAGCGAACGAAATCGAAAAACTTGTAGGGTAAACTAGACTGTGATAGTCCACAACTAGTAATTGCCCACAACTAGTGATTGCCCACTCTCACTTATATTGTCATTTTCTCACTAATGTGGGTAAATATTTCAAATCTTAAAAGATTTCAACATTTTTAATTTAATGTGAATTGACAAACTGCAACAATGGCAGAAACATTCATTTTGTTGAAAAAAGAAACTAGATTTTTTGAAGAGCTTTGTGATTTTTTCAATGTTGTTCATTTTCTTATAATATATTAACGTTTTACCTATTACATATTGACTGTGTTTTGGTAAAACCCTTCAAGCCCATTGATGGATTATATTTTGAAGAGACGTGAAGTGAAAAAATAGATTCTACTTTTTTACCTCCAGTTAACCTCTAATGCTTCCAACGCTCTAACTAAAGCAATTGAATCCAGTCTACGTGCACCGCTCATCATGTTCTAATATTGGAACACGTTTCGATGAGATATTAGTGTGCAATTATATTAATAATAAGTGTTTTATTATCTTCTTCTTTTATGTAACAAATAGATATAATGATATCTTCCCTGGGATCTCCCGTGCTGAGCGTAGCGTCTATAGCGTCTCTAATTGTATAGCTATAACAATTTTATAATTGTTTAAGCCACATTTTGGGAAGGTTAATTTTCAGTGGTTTCCTAAGTTGTGGCGGCTCTGCAGTTGTGACTTTTGGGTGTGCTAGAGTGTTAATATTTAATAAAATGGCATTATTGATATTGTTGTAGTCTGAAACGTTTTTTTTTTTTTTTCGAAAATTCGATTTTATGTATGATCAAATTTTCGAAATCAAATCAAATCAAAAGATCGAATTTTTGAAAAAAAAATAAAAAAACGTTTTCGGCTACAACATCAATAATGCCATTTTATTTTAATGTTAGCACACTACTACTCCCAAAAGTCAGGAGCCACCACTGCTTCAAATTTATGAGTAAAAAATTTTGCTATTTCGAGAAATTACTCAACCCTCAAATATCTCATATTTATAAATAGAATTGCATTACAATTTTACATCAAAATTTAAAAAAATAAATAACCACTTTCAGATGTACAGTTTGGTTTGTACTTCGAGATTTTTAATTCATTTTATATTCTCTTGTAAAATTTTCATTTTTGGCTTGAAGGGTTTTACCTAACCACAGTTGAAATGTTCAGGTTGTTTATTTATTATTATATTTAACGATTTTTATCGAATCACTAAAATGGGCAATCACTGTCATTATTGTGGGAATCAAGTGGCCAATCACTGTACATTAGCTATATGTTTTTTTGTTCATTTAAAAAATATTGTCATTTGGTTATGGAGTAATACAATCGATGGAAAGATTTGATAGGTAATTAATTAAATATTATGAAACTTTTTAATGTTTTGTAGTATGGCGGGTAGGACTAAACCTACACATTCAAAGTCAAAATTTATCACAAGTGTAACTCATGTTTGTTAGATACGCAAAGTAAATACAACAAGTGATTTCAGTGCAAGGGTTTAAAACACTTCTAACTAACATTGACACACGGGAATAGAAGAAAGAAAAGAAAGTAATGTAAGGAAATGAAAATATGTTTTTTTTTGTTGTTTGTTTTTGGGGTGTTATGCCGTGTTGCGCTAACTCCTTCTTTAGCCGACGTTTCGGACAGCGTTGCAGTGTCCATCATCAGGGCAGATCCGGTAGATCCGAAGATGTAGACACATCTTCGGATCTACCGGATCTGCCCTGATGATGGACACTGCAACGCTGTCCGAAACGTCGGCTAAAGAAGGAGTTAGCGCAACACGGCATAACACCCCAAAAACAAACAACAAAAATGCTTTTGGCCGTGAGAATCTAAAAACTTACCTGAAAATATGTTGCCCAAGAATCATTAAAAGAATTTTGTTTTCGACACATTAATAATAATCAATATTTTAACATTAAATCGAAATAATTTTTTAATTCTACAGATTTAATTTTAAAGGATCGAAGAGAACAGCTTATTTTAAAGGTAACTGTAGCATTGAAAATTAGTTGTAGTTTCAATATAGCTTAACAGATGTCAGCGGTGTGTAAATCTAAGTTATTGATATTTATTTTATGTAGTTTTAAGATGTTTCCGTAGGTGGCAGTAGTGACGCCACATGACAGAGACAGCATGTTGGCTGTACCCGAATGGTTACGAGTACAGCTGATGCTAGCCGATCTCCAGGCCGGCAGCTCAGTACAAGTTCCCCCCCAGTAGTTTTTTGAAACTACAACTATTTATCAACACTACAGTTACATATAAACATTAAAAGTATATAAATTATTTCTACACATCTAGTTGCAACGGTCACCAACACAAACAGATATACTTACTGAATCCTGTTTGTCCGTTCATATTAATATTTGCCGGAAAAGAAGCAAGGTTATCGTGTTAGCCAAATGTTACAAGCATCTTTAAATAATCTAATCGCTAAACCTTCTTAACCTTTTGGACGAGTTAATCAGCTCAGGTTTTATAATACCCGAACCCGGAGGATTACCGACGATAAAAGTTACCGGATCAAGGGTTGATACAAACGCGGCCAAAAGGTTAACTAAAAACAGTGGAGAAACAATAATGATTAAAAACGTTTACATCATTTGTTTTGGCAGTTATTAGTTTCTATGTAAATTAACCCCTCAGGCATTTAACATATTCTGTCAGAAGGTATCAGAGTACCGCTTCACAATAAAATCTAAATAAATGGAATAATACGGGCATGTGCCTAGTATGGTGGCTGTAGAAAACAAAAAACTGTAATCATTTAAATTTTTATGAACAAAGAAACACCAAAAAAAAAAATTATATTCCATTCCACAGAATTTTGTTTTAAGAATGGTTCACCTTATGTTTTCAATAACACTGAACTAAAAGTACTGATAAATTGGTATTTTAAACATTACTGTCACCTCATTTTTTTTTCATTTCATATAAAAATTCAGTTTTATAAAATTTTCACAAATTGTGATCGGAACCTTTGATTTCACAGAGGTGTAAATATTGATTCTTCTGTGGTTAACCTCTAGATCTGATTATAAAGTGTGATGTTTTCCGTTTCTAACACGGTTTAGATCATATTTCTAACCATGATTAGTTGTATTAGAAACCATTATGAGCTATTCCCAAAAGCGAACAAATAAGCCTGAGAGGTTAACTACTAATATACATATAATAATATATTCAAGTATAATTTCAGTATTGAGAATATTGAAACCTATCAATGACTTAAATAAATTAAAAAAAGTGTCGAGTTAAAATACATTAACTTTCGTAGTAAATGTTGCATAAAAAAATTGTATATATAATATTATCACATAACATCTAATACATAAATCAATAAGTTGTGTTTAGGAAGTATTTAATGTAAGTTGTCAGTTTTTGTTTTACAACTAATTAACAGTGTATATATAATTATTAGTTTCAGAACCATGCATAAATGTCCACTCTATAAAAGTATCAATAAATCTTAAAATAACATTTTTAAATAATATTATTAATTATGGGTTTTGATTGAATAAAAATTATAAAAATGCAGGATTAAAGATTTTTATAAATGGGATAATAATAAATTCTAAATGGCAAAACCATGCACAATCACGCCATAAAAAAATTTAAGTTACAAATTTATTAAAAAAATTAAAAATACGATTGGTTGAAAAATAACTTTTCCCTTTGGCTAATGCCTAGTTCATACGAGGACAAGGCAATATTTTAGTGTACCAGCCCTGGACACATTGTCACAATGAACAAAGAAATTGTCCTAGAAGGTGATCGGATAATTCATCAAAATAACAATTCAACACACTTTTAAAAAGTTATATAAAGTCTTGAAAAGTGATGAAATTAAAACTAGGTTGAATAGGTTATGTAGGGAAGGTTAGTTTTTTTTCGTTGCTTTTAATGACTTTACATCACTTTCCAAAAGATGTGTTGAATTGTCATTGTGTTGAGTTATCAAGGAACCGTCCGTGTTACAATAGAGATAGACCGGCAGGATATCTCCGCAGGACAATGTCTTACCCCCTCCACCATTAACCACGTACACTCGCACTTGGACAAGACAGTAGGACAATAGCAAGTCGCTTCAAGCGTACGTATCTCGGCTCTTGGCGTTTAGATCTCGTATTTAGGGTTAAAAATGTTTCATAAAGGGAACAATACATTTTGGCATAAAAGACCTAATGTTTCTCGCGAACTCGCGCATAATGCGTCGTCATGGATCCATTTTTGCAGAGTTCTGCATTTGAACTACGGTTGAATTTTTGTATATTCCCATTGTCCAGTCATGCGCGGACGAGGTTGTTCACAGAGCTGTGACAGGACAATATTGAATAGTTTTCTGTTTTGTCTTCGTGTGAACTCGGCATAAATATCGATTTATTTTGAAGAGGAGATTATTAACTGAAGGAATCATACATTTACTCAATTCAAAAAAATTTGACACCCGAGAAGATTTTTTTAAAACCAATCGTAAATGTTATCTAATGAATTTAACCATTTAAATGCCAAATTTTCCATAATATTTTAACTGAGCCGTTCAACAGGTCAAATAAAAACATTACAGAAATAGAAACTAAATGCTACACATCAGTTTTAGTTAAGATTATATATTTTCTAAGTGGGTACTACATTTACAAGGTGATGAATAATAAAAATTGTAAGGATGCGAAAAAAAAATTTAAAAATACCAAAAAATGCAAATCATTATTTGAGAACCACTGGAATTCTCTACAAAGGGGCTTAAATTTCAACAGAATTGATTAAAATCTATATACAGGGTGAATTATACTAATTAAATGTCATCTAAACTGACATAAATGAGTTAAATAATTTACAGTAGTGTCGTCGATAAACACCATTTCTTTTGTGGTTTTCAAAAAGATATGCAAAAAGAACTTAAAATAACTAACTACACATTGGAAATCATATAAAATTGAACAAAATTATTCTTGCACAAAAATGATTCGCCGATATCATTTTGTTAAAAAAAAAAAAAAACTTTTAAAATAAAACCAATCGGCAAATAAATTTGAAAAACGTTCACAAAATGAAAAATTAGAGCCAAAGTTTGCTGTCACATTTTTATTTGAAAATACGGAATGACATTTTACGGACACATTCAAAAGCGAATTTCAATCAATAAAGCCCTTTACTGCCGTTGAGAAGCCATTATCGTAAAGGTCCAAATTAACGAAAAACATCACAAAACCCAGACTGGAATGTTTATGTATGTTTATTACAAACAAAAACATTTGGAACATCATCAGGTCAACCTTTGTTTCTGGGCTTTAGAATCATTACCGCTTACTACACAATTCTATTGAAAACAATCATGCATTCCTCCCTAGCGTTCATATATTTATTATCATTTTATTTATGTAATTAGTTTTATTGGTCTCATTTCTTACATGCAAAGGTGGGAAAGATCTTAACATTGCCATTTTTAAAACATGTTTTACTTGACCAGCACAAATTCCACATTTGTAAGATGATATTGTTCAAAAAAAGAGAAATTAAAAATAAAATATATTTTTCACTAAAGAAGAAGATAATACTAATAAATCTAAACAAAACATAAAACCGAACAGACTATGTTCTGAGAACAGAACAGAAGCAAAAGACACAGAAACATCAAAAGGTAAAGGTCTCAACTGCGAATCGAACCCAGGATGTAGTGTCTGACCGGGATAACGCCTCTAACCACTCGGCCATTGAGTCCTAATTATTCTACATCATTTTTGTCCATCTCATATTTCAAATTCAGAATTAACAATATTATCTTGCAACTAATTTTACCTATATTTTTGGCAGTTATCTTTTTAAATGATTACAAAGTTCTAAAGAATTGGTTTGTAACCTAGACAGTGTCTCGAATAAACATATTTGACTTTTATTTATATGGGACACTTATTGTTGAGAATGTTACCTTTTTATTTTTCTGTGTCTTGTTCTGTTTCATGTTTCGTTTAGATTTCTTGGTTTCATCTTCTTCTTTCATTAAAGAAATATATAATTCATCAATGTAACATTTTACATTGATGAATTATATATTTTCAGCTATATTCACAAGATACGCAAGCACTCCCGATGAGTTAATAAAATTGCATAACGAACCATGTAATTTAGACTAAAAGGAATAAACTTTCATCCCAATGGCTTACAAAGACCCTTTCCAAAACATAATTATGCGAGTTCCACAAAAAAAAAAACGTTTGAAATTTCAAAGCTTTTTCAAAAAAAATAATTTTTTTCTCAATACAACAAAATTAAAATTTGACAAAAATTATTGTTTCAGTAGTAAAAATAACAAATTTTTATTCTGGGACATTGTGACAATCACAAAAAAACAGTCACAGTACACCAACGTTTCATCCATATCCAAAAGAAAACGTGACAGTAAAAAAACAAAATGGCTTCCGGAAACGAAAATCAAAATGGCGGCGTGCACAATCAATTTAATTATGCGTTATTATTGTTACCTATATAGCTGGTGACCAGGGTTCGGAACTTCCTGTGGTTTCCCTTTATTTCCGGTAGATCAACTATAATATTATATTATTATTTTACAACAATGTCTTTTTCAAATGCAAACAATGATTATTTCGTACCTTCAAATGTGCGAGGGGCTAATGTTACAACACGGGGGACACACATAGAGATATGGTTCTGTTCCAAATTGTATTCAAAACGGTCAAATAAAACTTAAACTCACTTAGGCTTGATATGTCTGATTTGTACAAAAATTAGCACATTTGGAGTAAAAAATGTTATGGGCACTTTGCTGTCCGGTAACATTTTTTTTTTAATAAAAAAATTATCATTCACATTTTCACCACATGTCACCACTGTTTTATCCTTTGTCACAGTTTGAAAACGCATCTGGCAATATTTTATTCGAGTTTCGTTGAATAATATATGTACGTATCTACATTGGCGCGCTTTTACAATCACAACGAAATGGCATGGCACCATTCGTCTCATTTTTAACTATTATTATTTAGTGTGTATGAAAGAGCGAAGACGCTTTTTAACACACTTGCTAATAACAGCTGTTGAACACGAGAAACAATGCCAATGACAGTGACGGAGTGTGGATTTTTTTATAATTTGTTTTTAATTGAAAAAAAATGTTACCGGACAGCAAAGTGCCCATAACATTTTTTACTCCAAATGTCCTAAGGAAAAGCTGGTTAAAGTTTGTCGGGTACGTGCCGATACACCCTGTATATATTGAACTTCATTATTGTAAAATATCCAAGACTGAAAGATATCCAAAAGTGGAAGATATTAAAATTGGAAGCAACCCAAAACTGGAAGATATTCATTTTGCTTTAGGATATTACTTATATTACTGGGATAGTTAAAAACAAAAATAAAAATGTCGCTTTATCAAGCGTGGTATTGTCTAAATTTTGGCTTTAACGAAAATGTATTTTTATTTATTGATATTCTTGTCAGCCCCTGAGGGTCAACTATAGCGCAGGGAATGTTTATCGAACACCTACGGCATCATAAAATATCCATTTTAGTGTATAAACAATAAGAAAAAACACCATATTGTTTGTTCTATATTTTTCAAAAAGTGTTTGAAACTCGCATAGTAACTACGAGACATAATGTTTATATATTTTTCTTATAAAAAACCCTAAGAATGCATATTTGGAACAGAACCCGCATAGGAATAAAAATCTTAAAAAGCCTTACATGTATAAATTGCTAGCCAGTTATTTTGTGTAGACTTTTCTATGAAGGAATTCAATTTACATTACGGGGTACAGATATTATTCAATTTCAAAAGGGCACAATTTTAATAACACACAAACTACGCCTACTCCATTTATTCCTCAGATGACAGAATATTTCAAGATTGTAATGTGTAAAACAATGTGATGTTTGATTTAACGGTAGTGTTGGAAATACAACCAAAACTTTAATTATTATTATATTGTAAAAATTATACCTTCAATAGGATTTAATTTTTTTTTAATTAAAGAAATATAATGCACACATAAAGATCTCGTCAAGTTAATTTCTTGACCCTGACAAATTTTTAAGGTCTATGCATACTAAAACATAAAAAACGTGGTATGTAACAAGGAAGATATAGGGTTCTCATGCTTTTAGACATAAAATAAAGAAGAATGCCATATAGATTTGAATGGAAATCAATGTCACCACCGACTTGGTACTTCCTGGTTCTACCCTATTGAGCACGCACTCTATCTCACTTGCATTTGTCTGAAACTGTATTGCCTGATTGCCGTTCCATTTGAATTTCATAGCAGATAAGGAAAATTATTTTTTTAAATAATTATGATTTAATTTTGGAGGTGGGTATGGGTACCGCCATCCCTGGAACCATTTATTGGATAACCAACAACTCTGCCATAGGTCACCCCAAGTGGTTCACTACGTTTGATAACTTAGCAGGTGTGCCCGGGTTCACGCGGTGAGGTTTGCCCACCAACTGCGTGGAAGGCCGGATCAGGAGACTGGTTGAGGGAGACCTTTTGATCTCTCCAACAGGACTCTCTCGGAACATCACCTTGCACCGCAATGGGAGGGAAGGATTAATGCTCCCGTCACTCCTGACCAACTGACCCCCATCCTTCCTTTCCTAAAAAGACCCTCCACATAGCATCCCCAAAGATGATATAGGCCCTGAGGGGAAGTATTTTCGTTGGGGTCTCCTGTGTGAATCTTGTGTAAGTAAAAAAAATTTGAGAACTTGAGAATTACTGAGAAATAATTGTCAAAGTAGTCTCTCTCTAAACTCAAGAAAAATCGAAATCCTGTTGACCTCAAAACTGAAATTGAATTGAAATATTGTATGAAAAAGAGTTCCTCTTCAACTTACAACATTAAACAGTCAATGTCAGACATGTTAAAATCATGGCAGTTCAAATGTGCATACACACCCCCTTACTTATAAACGCGGTATGAATATTATGGGACACATAAGGTCAGAACAGTGAAAAACTTGACTTATTATGATGGCGTTTGTTTGGTTAAAACGGTCTTAAACCAAGCTCAAGGCTTGCTTTACCACAGCAACACTGTACGGGCGTGTGAGAATCTAATTAGTAAGACGGACATGATATAGCACGTTTTTGATGTTTAGTGAATGCAGATCTTAAATCGTCAATAAGCATTGGAATATTAATAAATAGACAAAGTATAATATCACTATAAATCCCATCTCCTGGTAAAACAAGAATGTATTAGTATTGTTAGCAGGTTGTTAATACAGACCAAAATATTAGTGTATTTATAATATATTATTATTAGCAACAGTGGCAACAGCCGTGCGTGACTTACGTGATGGGATCTTGGTGAACACTTTCTTGGCCATGAAGTCCTGAAACCGCTGTGCATAGAAGCTGGGCCGATGTACCGATACTGTGTCCTGAAATTAATATATTTATGTGAGGGGCAGAATATTAAAAGGCCTCTAAGCTGCAGAAATGTCAGCTTCATTATTGTAAAATATTTAAGACTGGAAGATATCCAAAATTGGAAGATATCCAAAAATCGAGGACGTCTTTTTTTATTTTTTTTTTATTTTATTCACATATAAACCCGCTAAACTACTTATGTAGTTTGTCAGCAGGGACATAGAGACAACATTTATAAAATCATAAGATACAATTTGAACGGTACATAATTACATAAATTGGTTACATTGCAGAAAAGTTTAAATAGCAGCATAAAAAGCCTTATATAATAAGCAAGTAAAAATAAATGTATGAACAAATTAGTATTATCAACAAGTACATCAATAGTTTCATAAATAGAGGTAGGTAGTCAGGTATTACAAAATAATTGTTTTTCCATTTTCTAACAATATGAATTCCATTTCGGGGGCATCAGTATAAATCATTATTATCCAATAACCATTTCCTTAGATTATATTTAACATTAGCAGTATACATGTTATTATTTTTAATTGTCATTGGTAATAGGTTAAAAATTTTGGGTACTATATAGTTTAAAGTTCTTTCACCATATTTATTAGTACATTTCGGAACTACCAGTCCTTCATTTTGAGAGAATCTTGTGTTATGTTTATGGCAAACTCTTTCCCTATACAATGAATCAGACAATATAACATGTTGACTTACAATATTATAAAACAATAATCCTCTGACAGGTAAAATATTCAGACACTTGTATATTAATTTAACCGGTCAGCAACGTAAGCAGATATACACGATAAAATAACGATAGCAGTCAAGTACAATAAGCGTGTTTACACGTCAACGCGTGTGTTTCCACAAAAATCGTCATAACTCCGTTATTCTTCTAGTGACATCCCTAAAACAAAAAGTAGAATATTCGTATTGAATGAAGCTTCACATCTCTATTCAAAGTTATCCATAGAAACCCGTAAAAAGACCTACTCAGTGGAAGCAAATTTTACCCGCCAAATCGTAAAACGACGCCAAGAAAGCCGTTTGACGTGCCGACCCGCCTCGCAAGTTTAATTATTTTTTTAAAAATATATTTTGTATGAAATGGTCAAAAAGTGAAGTGACAGAATTGTTTATTGTACATTTGTACGATGAAATAAGTGTTTTTTTTTTACATTATCCGTGATTTTAGTATCGTTTTTACATAAAACATTACAGGTGAGTCATTTTTACAATTTTTTCATGTTTCCATTCTAAATTTAAATATTTACAAATGTTAATATTTATTTATGATACAACAATTTGAAAGCCTATTTTGTAACCTTTCTAAAACAGTTTTTACTATTCGGCTCCGTTCAGTAATGTTTCATTTATAGAGCTTTGATTGTGAGGCGGTAATAACACAACGTTTTCGTGAAATTGACATTTCGATAAAGACATTTTAGCTTCAAGTTCGCGAAAAGTCGGAGGGGTTAATGTTACTTCTGTGTTGATTGTCATATTTATGGATTAACAATTTTATAATGGAGTTTTGTAATGTTTGTATATAGCTTATATTAGTTTTACAAGAATGTCCCCAAGAAGTAATTCCATAACGTATAGTGGATTCAGCCAGAGATAAGTAGATTAACTTTAAAGTACTTATAGGCACGAAATATTTTATTTTATAAATCCTACCCACAATAGCTCGTAGACGTTTACAAACATTAGCAATGTGTATATCCCATTTCATGTAGCAGTCAATAGTAACACCCAAATATACATAACTTTTGACAAAATCAATGGTTTCACATGAACAGGGCTGTGCAACATTTTTATGTATGCAGTCAAATGTGTGTGTATATAATGAAGGAATTACATTACATCTGGCGTGTGGAGATCTGATGTCCATAATTTTAGTTTTTTTGGCGTTTATAAAGAGGCCTGCATCATGCGACCATTTCAGTAGGGCAATAAAATCATGTTGCATAAGGTTCATTGCAGTAACCAGATCTTCGTGCGATATTACGAGCGCCGTATCGTCTGCATAACAAACAAACAATTTTCTCATAATTGAGACATAAATAATATAAAGGGTTGGCCCTAGAATTGACCCCTGTGCAACACCTGTTGAGATATATTTTCTTTTGCCAAATTTTTTAAGAATTTTTACTCTTATTTGTCGATCAGTTAGTAAATTTTTTAATAAAACTAGCAGCTTTCCTCTAATTCCTATTGCCTCCAGTGTTTCTAATAGTTTATTTGTATCAATGGTATCAAATGCCTTAGAGTTATCTATGAATAAAACCAACACTTGTTTTTTTAGATTTAATTCATAATTTATGTGATTTGAAAATTCCTGAAGCAGCATTTCCGTACTTTTTTTCTTTTGAAATCCATATTGGTTGGGATCCAACAAAGAGAAAGATTCTAGATATTTATTAAGTTTTATGGAAATGTATTTTTCAAGTATTTTTTCTAGGGCTGGCAATATGCTTATTGGCCTATAATTTTGAATATCTGTATGTTTGCCCCCTTTGTAAATTGGCCTAATGATGCTACTTTTTAGTTCATCTGGTATTACTGCTTGCGATAAAATTAAATTGATAAAGTGTGTTATAACAGGCCCTAAAATATTAATATGTGTCTTAATGTCAAACATTCGAATGTTGTCAATCCCTGGTGACTTTGAATTGTTTAATTTGCTAACAATAATATTGATTT
The DNA here is from genome assembly GCF_061612785.1 of Hesperophylax consimilis. NCBI lineage: Eukaryota > Metazoa > Arthropoda > Insecta > Trichoptera > Limnephilidae > Hesperophylax > Hesperophylax consimilis. The sequence continues at coordinate 1,985,669 of NC_142862.1, read as the reverse complement.
CTTGGCAGGTAGCTCTGGGTAGGTACATACTATGTTGCACTTCATTCGGCCTGACGGTCGATGCTAAATAATCACATTTATGTATCATAGAGCTAACACTATTTGTAAAATATTCAACAAACTTATCTGCTACGGTTTCTTCATTATTCGTATTTAACATATATTTCGAGATTATTTCGTCACAACTACTTTTGGACTTGCGTCCTAATAATTTATTTATTTCATCCCAAGTTTTTTTTGTATTTCCAAAATAATTTTTGAATTTATTGTTAAAAAAGGTAGACTTACATTTAATAATTTCTTTTGTCACCTTATTTCTGAAAGTTTTATATTCCAATTCAAAGAATTGATTGCTAGGAAAATTCTTCCACCTTCTGTACAATGAATCTTTTTTTTTAATGTTTTCTAAGATATTAGAAGTTATCCAAGGTTTTATTGACAGAGGTCTTTTTTTGGGTTTATAATTCATAACGATTTTACTCTGTTCATACAAATTCTTAAAGTTGTTTTTAATTTTACTATATAGTATATTGCAATCTTGTTCCTCAAGCAAGGAGTGCCACTTAAAATTATGAATGTTTTTGTCGATTTTGTTTTGCGATAAAAACGAAATTCTTTCCCCGTGTTCTGGGGCTTCTTTCCTTGCACTATATTTAATATTAACTGCAGTTAAAAAGTGATCTGCTATAGTAATATTATTACATACACATGAGGAAAGAGAATCGCTTTGTTTACATCCACTGTTAAATCGGACAAATATGTGGTCTAAACAAGTACGAGTAACTTTTCCTGCTAAAACTGCTTCTCTAGTTACGTCACAAATACATTTGATTAAATAATTATCCGACATTATATTTTCATATGCCATAATAATAGGGTTTTGACAATTTAACAAGTCTAGATTAATATCTCCTATAAGTAAAACATTTTCTTTGGGGCTTATAGTATGCAGAATGGCAGATATTTCATTAAGAAATTGTGGTTGGCTACAGTTGGGGGGGCGGTATATTGCTATGATGTTTAAAATACTCTTGTTTGGAAGTGTCATAGAGCCAAGCACACATTCAAAATGATTTGTTTCTATTGTTTTCTGTTGAAATGTGAATTCATTTCGAACATATAGCAATATACCTCCTCCAGATTTTTTAGTTCGGCAATAGTTGTAACAATTAAATCCAGGAATATTATACAGACAGACAAGATTCGGTGTTATAGCTGTTTCACATAACATTAACACATGAATATGCTTCCAACAAGTATTTAAGTAGACATTCAAAGTATCCCAGTATTTATAAATCGATCTAACATTCAACTGAAACAATATTAATATTTTCCATATTGTAGTTGCTATGAACCTTTAGCCAATCACAGAAATTATGAGTATTTTCATAATCTACCTCGTCATCTTCTTCAATGTAATTAGACGCCATAATCAATAGTTGCAAAGTCCTTGGCAAGGGCAGCCTTGTAGGCCGGGCAGGAGTCCTTGTCTCCAGTCGGATGTGCAGCGGGCTTCCCAAATCTTGTACAGGTGGCGCAGACAGGCTCGGCGGCGGCTTTTGGGCAGTTTATCCGGGCGTGACCTTCGCCTGCGCAGTGTCCACATCTTTGCTGGTCCTTGCAAAACTTGAAGGAATGTCCGATCATTTGGCACTTGGAGCACACTGTAAGTCCAATGAAGTCACGAACACGGCACACATTCCAGTCCACAAAGACTTTCCCCTGCTCCACCAGCACGTGACGAATGTGGGCAGGAACCTCGAAGACCCGGTGGCAAGTTGATCCAGTTCGAGCGCCAGCAAGGTGACTTAGCTTGCAACTTTTTACTGCGAAATCTAGGCCTGCTTTGTCCTGGGTTCCTGCTAAGGCATTTTTCAGGAAGCACTCGTCCGTTAGGTCACGAGGAACGTTGAAGAAGATCACCCTTGGAAGCCGTTTTGTTGGTAATCGAGCGCTTAGAGTGTCCGAGTTTGCTAGACATGGGGTTTTCAGAATTTTATCCTGATCTTCTTGTGTTGCAGTATGAATTACAACGCCTTTGTTTCGAATGCTCCTAATGCCCGTCACACGGATTCCAAGTTCTGATGGTCGTAATGTATCTTTTAGTAGCTGTTTCGTATCGTCGCTATCTTTTGTAGAATCCAGCTTTGGGAAGATGCATACAGCAGGTTTGGGGGTCCCAACGTTAAGTCCTGAGCGGTTGATTGATGGTATCATCTTCTGTGGGCCATTTTTCACAATATCGGCAAATGATAGGCTTGCTTCCGCGGCATCGGCTACTCTACGCATCACTGGTCCTAGATCCAACTCCAACTGCAATATTTTTTCTAACCTGTGTTGGTTTTCTGCTTTTTCAATCGCGATCTCTCCCTTTGCCACTATTAATTTGGCATTGACTGTTGCCAGATCAGCTTTGAAGCCCTCTCGTTCCAATAACAGCTGTGAAACTGATCTGAATACAGCGGATACATATGCGCTTATCCGCAGTTGTTGATCCTTTGAGACTCTTGACTGCTTTTCAGCAAGGACATCTTGGAGTGCTCTTAGACTTGCTTCAGTGTCGTTCAGTATCTGGACTGAGGACACTGGGATTTCACTCTCATTTTCAGACACGTCGGAATAGTCCAATGCCCTGTCAGATTCCTCATCTTCAACCACTGGAGAAATCATTCCCGGGGCCTTTTTTTGTAATGGGGACGTCATCATGTCCAGCATTCTTTTTTTACGCCGATGGCAGCATTCATCAGGCATCGGTGGGATGGACATTTCAATGAGAACAAACACACAATCTTAGGTTGTTTTAAAACTTTCGATAAAAATGTTTAGAATCCGCTAGAATAGTATTATTTTATTACTGTTTTATCAAATAAACTTTTTTGGCACTTAAATTTTCCATATAGATACTGTTTGCACACGAATTCGGAGGTTTTTTTTAGTTTTTTTGCAAGAGCAAAGTGTAAACACGAACTGTTGTCACTGCGATTATTGTTACATGTATGTATCTAAGACTGGAAGTTATACAAAATTACAAGATATCCAAAAATGGAAGACGTCTAAGACTGGAAGTTATTCAAAATTGTAAAATATACAAAATTGAAAGACATCTGAAACTGAAAGATGTACAAAAATTTTCAAGGGTAGAAGATATCCAAAATTGAAGGATATCCAAGACTGTAAATTATGAAGACATATTATAGACTAAAACTGTAAGATATCTGAAACTGGAAGATATCTAAGACTGTAAGATATACAAATCTGTAAGATATGCAAGACTGGAGACACAACCTTGCTCAATGAAGACAATAGTACTCACCCCGTCGTGTATCATGGATTTCCATGTGTGTTCCAGCTTCTTGCGGAAGCGGTAGGACTGCAGAATGTCTATGACTCCCACGTACAAAAGCAGGCGCTCTCCTTTGCCATTTCTGGCCGGAATTCCTCCCGGACTGGAAACATCACAAACAATACATTATTACACGTGGAATAAGAAGCCCGAGAATCCGAGATAAACTAAACAAAGGTCATGTATTAAGAATGCCAGAAGGTCTAATTTCCAATGTTATTCCAAAAGGAAGACGTCCAAAGTTGGGAGAACAGCTCCAGAGATGCGCGACGAGACTTTGGGCATGCTATGGACGAAGGCTGCTGAAGTACCATAAGACAGGGATCCCTGGAGGTGCTGCATCTAGGGTTTGCAAATCCCGCATTTTTTAAAAAATCCCCTTAGATCCCATGGGATATGCGGATTTTTTACTAAGGGGTATTAAATTGAAATATTGCCAACATTTCATAAGAATTTATTTTATTATTTGATATGAATTATCTTTGATACTAGTATTAACATATAAATATTCAGACCGATATTTCTGAAAATTTCAAATTTGTTCTTATTAGTGCCAGGAGTGTTTAGAGAGTGGTTTGAATAGTAGAATAAGTCGGGGATGCCCGAGGAATACTTAACACAATATCAATAGCACTGGAATGAGATACGGAGTAGAATTAAAGTTGTGTAATGTAGTTTTTTAACAGTAACATTGTGGTATACAGTAGTGAATGGTGGAATAAGTCGGAGATGCCCAAAAAAAACATTAGCAAAGCATTGCAGAGTCCCCTAGTATATTATAAAAGAAGACATTGAAAAGGTAACAAAGTCATTTAGGGGACTTTTCATGTCAATCACCTTGGTATGGTATCACACAAATAAGATTTCTCTACATGAGGGAGTACGGCCACTATCCATGGCTCTACCCGACGAACTTTCTTCTAGGCATGCTGGGACTTCACTCCTCGCTGCTCAGAAAGGAGGGGTATGTCGCTACCCACTTATTCAGACTGCTGCGAGGCTATATTGAGAACTCAGCCATTGTCTCTATGTTCCAGATGACTATCTTAGACAACTTCATCATAGATTATTCTATCTTCCTGCCTGAAGAACTAACCCGCCAATGGTTCTCCCGGTAGGGAGGAGTATATTGCTCCTGAACCAAATCTCCTCCGAGATTGATATATTTGGCGTCAGTGAGGAGAGATTCAGAAGGGAAATTCTTCTGATTCTTGAAAGAGTCTCTCCACATTGACGAGATCTTTCACCACTGCCTGGAATTTTTTTGGAAATTCCACATTTCTTGAAATTTATTTTTTTAAGTATAAATACTTGAAAACAATCTTTTGTAAAAAATTTATGTAACCTAATTTCTTATATGTATTAAACCCTAACTTGTAATTGTGTAAGAAATTAATAAATAAATATTATTAAATAAATAAATATTATTATTATTATTAAATTCCAGCATGGATGATAATAGAAATGTTTCCGGAGACCTTTAACTTGTAAAAAGAAAATGTCTCCACAACACGATCGGCGTTCGACTCGTTAATGTTGTGCATGCTCTCCGAAAAAGTAAAAGTCCTGACAATTTAATAGCGGAATAACAAAATCAATCAATATAAATAAAAATGTTCGTTCGTTCAAAATCTTAAATCACCGAAAGTTCTTTATCGATATAATAACCGATGTTACATTTGAATACGCAAGTGTTTTCATATACCTATATTATACAGGGTATATCGGCAAGTACCCAACAAACTTTAACCAGCTATTCCTCAGCACATTTGGAGTAAAAAATGTTATGGGCGCTTTGCTGTCCGGTAACATTTTTTTCCATTAAAAACAAAAAATAAATAAAAAATCCACACTCCATCACTGTCATTTGCATTGAATCTTGTGTTCAACAGCTGTTATTAGCAAGTGTGTCAAAAAGTGTCCTCGCTCTTTCGTACACACTAAATAATAATAGTTAAAAATGAGACGAATGGTGCCGTGCCATTTCGTTGTGATTGTAAAAGCGCGCCAACGTAGGTACGTACGTACTTTATTCAACGAAACTCAAACAAAATATTGCCAGATGGGTTTTCAAACTTTGACAAAGGATAAAACAGTGGTGACATGTGGTGAAAATATGAATAGTAAATTTATTATTAAAAAAAAATGTTACCGGACAGCAAAGTGCACATAACATTTTTTACGGGTGAAATGCAGATCACGCCAAACTCTGGGAATTGAATAAAAATGCACTTTCTAGATGAGAAAAGTGTGTAGAAACTCATTAAAAAAAGAATTAAGGCGCGGAAGAATAAATTGAGGGAGATACAGCCGATCAAAGTTTAATAAAATTGCACTTCGCGATCTGAGGGTAAAATTCGGTTTATGGGAGTATAACCGAAATTGAACTTGATTTAGACTAATTTAGGGCTGGGGAATCCGAATCTGAAATTAGGTGGAAGAATTAGGTGGGGGTCGGCACTATTAACTGAGTTATAGGGTTTTGAAACTTCGTACGCGATACATAGGAACCATGTTTTATTTATCAATTATGACTTAAGAAAATCAAATTAACAACTATTTACTTTTGAAATTTCAGTAGTGCCAACCAAAAAAAAAAGTGTTGCCATATAATAATAATATTTTTTTACAAAATAGGTTAGGTGTTTAGTTTGGGTTAGAGTAGGCAGAAGAACATGGGAAAAAGGTATTAGAATTAAATCACAAACCAGTCTATACAAACCTAGCGTAGCCCACAAACTACTTGAAAACTGGGATATAACTCTAAAGGGGACGCGAGCAGGCGTTATTAAAGGGGCAATTTTGTGTAACAGGAAATAACATGGAAAAAAGGTATTAGTATTAAATCACAAACCGTCTATACAAACCTAGCGTAGCCCACAAACTACTTGAAAACTGGGATAAAACTCTAAAGGGGATGCGAGTGGGCGTTATTAAAGGGTCATTTTTTTGTTATAGAAAATCACAGTTAGGTTAGGTTATATATATACATAAATTAAGTATTTACAAGATTTTAAATAATAAACTACCAATCTGGCAAATGATATTTAATTTTCAGAATTTTCCATGCATTGATATTATTATATGGCAACTAGGTATTTTATTTTTTGGATGGCACTACTGAAATTTCAAAAGTATTAAAAGTTTTTAATTTGATTTTCGTGACAAAATACGGCGGCGGACTGTCCGAATATGGTGATAATATCAGATCGCGAAGTGCAATTTATTAAACTTTGATCGGCTGTATCTCCCTCAATTTATTCTTCCGCGCCTTAATTCTTTTTTTAATGAATTTCTACACACTTTTTTCATCTAGAAAGTGCATTTTTATTCAATTCCCAGAGTTTGGCGTGATCTGCATTCCTCCCTTTTTTACTCCAAATGTGCTAAGGACTAGCTGGTTAAAGTTTGTTGGGTACGTGCCGATACACCCTGTATAGAAGTCACCTGTGTCAGGTAAATACATGCTTTTTTTAAAACACAGCCATCTGTTGGCCAAATATGCTTTTTATTAACAGTGCCATCTGTTGGATGTGAAAGCAACACGCGCTATTACTTATCTATCTACACAGAGAGACAGAGTGGGGTACAGCTAGTTACAAATAATAATAATCATAATGAATTACGTTAGCTACGGAATTAAATTGCATAAAAAATGACACAGCTTAAATGGGATTGGACAGAAGAACATTCCACCAATTATTTTTTAATATCTGCCCAAAACAATAATTAACACATTTTGATCGGGCAGTTTTTGGCCGCGTACTAGTGCTGGTAACGGGTGATTTTTCGCGTAATTTCGCGCTAACGTAGACCTCTAGAAAAATTGCGATAACTTCAAAAATATTTGTTTGATTTCAATAATTCTTTTTGCAAATTATTTATTTTATTTCATTTTATTTTATTATATTTAGAAATGTATTCTTCATCGTTAAACTAGTGCAGAATTTCATATAAAGTAGGAAAGTTTTGAAAAAAATAATATTTTTTTTACATAACATCCTTTATTTTACAAATTATACACAAAAATTATTTCTAAATGTAAAATTAAAATTATTATTGCATGGCTACAACCCTACAGACGCTATATAGCGAAAACTCAAGTATATTGGAACCCGTATTTTAACGTGACCCGCGCTCCACTAACAATCTATCAAAAACGTATAAATACGTGATCCGCTCTCTAGCATTAATTTGCTAAAAACGTATTAATACGTGATCCGATTACAATGTGTTAATAAATACATAATGGCAATACTTACGGAACATCCTCTTCTTCATCTATGGGTTCACTCTCTGCCTGAATGCTCTCCATGGCTGTTGAATGCGCCACTAGCCGCTGTCTGTTGATCGATCTATGGAAAAGATAACCATAGATAAAAACAAAAACGATCCATAGAGAAAGAACAACTAGTCAAATCGACTATTTTACCCATTGATTTGACTAAGGAAACGATGCCGTAAAATTCTGGAAAACTGTACATTTTATAGAAAAAGAATGTATATACATTTATTTGAAAATAAAACATAGATAATTAAGTAGATACAACAGATTTCCCTCTTCCATTGAAAAATTAATATATTTGAGCATTCTTTGTAAGAGTATTGTTATTATAATATACATGGTGTCCGGAAACTCGTAGTACAAGCGGGAAACTGGAGAATCTACACCACATGGGGAACCCAAAAAAACATAAAAAATTTTTTTTTTTAGCATTTTCACAAAAAAAAAAAAAAAACCAAAAAAAAATATTTTTCGGCTATTTTAGGGTTAAAGTTTTTTCTGGTGTTTAGGGTTGAACAACAGATGTTTTAACCCTGCAGAGCAGAAATATTTTATGATTACACCGGGTTAAATGAAGGGTGATTTCAAAATAATGCTTCAAATCCGAGTTTCTTCATTTGTTTTACTTTCAAATAGTTTTAATTAGTTGGGTACTTTGATATTCAGTAATAATTTATAAGAATTTGATTAAAAAAAAATTAAAAAATAAAAAAAAAATCAACTTCTAACTCGATTTACTCGATAACGAAAGCTCAAATCAAAAAAAAATATACTACAAAATCGACTCCAAATGTGATGTAGATTCACCAGTTTCCCGCTTGTACTACGAGTTTCCGGACACCCTGTATATGTGCATGTATTAAAAATTTAAACATACATAATATAATATAAGGATATTTATGTAAATTATTGGATAAGAAACGTATGAATACTCACCATTTAATAATTAAAAGCTAAGCAGTTATTTGAGATGATACAAAACATGCGTTCCTGCTAGGTGCTGGCAGTGAACACCGAGCTCTCAAAGATATTAATGTTCATTCCCAAACCATGTTAATCCCAAGGTACCGGCAAGAAAACTACAATTATTAAAAATATATTTTTGTTGAGGCCAACAGGTAGACAATATCATACGATGAGGTCACATTTTGATTTTGTCTTTAACAAACCCAGTAGAAGTAATATCCAAAGACAAAATGAATATATAAGATCGACACTGCAATTGCATTGCTTCCTGACGTGCGTGGGAACAATTCCTCAGCACTGCAAATGCAGGGCTCCGGACCCAAGGGGTTAATTTATCTCCCAAACTGTGTTAACATTTCATATTCAATACAATCTCGATAATCAAAATTAATTTAATTATTTATTTGTAATTTATGTTTTTTTTTCATCTTTGAACATAAACTCCACGAGAGACCCTTGTCATTGAAATCATTGTCTGTTTGAGGAAAGGAAGGAGTGAATCTAGGTCTTGAAGAGACCCATTTTGTAGAAAGTAATGGAGTAAAAGATCCACTCTAACTTCATGCAAAAGTATGAAACAGTGAGCTTTTTCTGTCTATATTTTCGAGATCAGCCCAATTGTTTTCTGCATTACAGTGTCATTTCCATCACAAGCTAAGAATTTTTAAACTAATACAAGATGATAATATATTATTAAAAAAATATTTTTTTAACATTGGGTCAAAAGCATAGGTAAAGCTGGATGGTATCCACTAAGAAGTAATTTATAAGCATGGTCAAAAAGAGATTGAATTATCGAGGTTGTACTAAAATTAATATTATGATTCCATAGCAGAGAAGGTCAGGACAAAAAATACACATAGAAGCTGCAATATGCACAAAAAAACCACAATACACATTCAAAACAACATTAAGTGCCGGAAACCCATGCAAAAAGATGTCACCAACACAGAAATAACCCTTTGTAGACCAGATAAGAACAATAGAATAAGTAACATTAGATAGCGTGTCTTTAGAAGAAACATTGTGAAAGAAATTTAGAAATTTAGATGGAAGAAAAATTATTATTACAAAAATTTATCATAATATTATTTTCATGACAAGAAAAAAGGAATTTTCATGCAATAGAGGTATTATATTATTTAATCATATTTATTATTTACAAGTAGCATTGTTGCTTTTGAATGTTTTTCATTCACAGCTATCGTCTAGTCTATTTCTAGTAGTGGGAAGTATTTTACAGAACTGAAGTATTTGTTTCCATAAATAATAATGTTTATGAAGTATTAGATGCGTCTGTTAGGGTATTTAATGCTTGGTTTTGTATTGTAACACGAAAATCATTATTCAAATTCCATCTTTCACAGAAAATGTGTATTACTTAATAGCAGCGACAAGAAAAGAAGAAAGAACAAAGTGTGTTAAAATTCAACATAAAAATTTAATGATATATTGAAACAATTTAAAACTTATTTCAATATATCGTTTTAATGGAATTCCACCACGAATTGTCGGTATCAAAAATAGAATGATAAAAGTGGAGGGCTTGGCCGGCAGAGGATGACAATAGATTCTCGTGTTATGCTACAATACCAAATGACAAGATGGCCGCCATTATTGACACTTAAGATGGACGCCACAGGACAAACACAGGCACAATTGTAACAATCCCCCAACGGAGACGAGTGAAACGTACTGTGTCCGGCGAACTTGGTTGGTGAAGTCTTCCTTGGTTTTCTGTTCAGATCTGCTTACCGTCACGCGGGCCGGAGAGGACAGTTGGAGTTGGTCGGTGGAACATAATGGATAATCATACATAAGCATCTCAAAAATACAACTAGATTGGAACAAAATGGACACGGGTCGGTGATAGAATGGCAAAAGACATTATTTATTGTATTTATTTTTAATGTATAAAACCAACCGTTTCGGTTTCGTCTCACCCTGAATTTGAAAGAATTTATTATTATATTTATTTATATTTCAATTATTGAAGCAAATAAGGTTCCATCGCTAGAAGTTTACATTCAATTATGTATCAGTAGCTAGACAAAAAGAAAATTCAACTAGTTTTAGGAACATAAACTGCTGGAATTATGTTTTTACATGAATTCAGTAAATAAGTACTCCATACAGTAGTATAAATTATCTTTAACCCCCAGAGCAATTTTGGGAGATATTTCTCCCAGATGTCAAACACCCTTGTTGTGTTTGCATTCAAAAGTTTACATGAAAATTTTGAATTAAGTCTATGAAACAACATTTGCTACTTGAAAAGTATTTGTCAAGGTTAGCAAATTTTATAACAGATATTTTTTTATGAAACAAAAACATTGAAGTGATAACAACTTTTATAATATCTTTGTCTAATTAAATATGTTTTTTAGTATTGTGTAAAGTCATAATTACAGTTTACACGATAAAAAGCCACTGAAAGCATCTTTGAAAACTATATCTAAGTTTTAATATTTTTCATTGCGTATATGTGAATTTGTTATCTTAAAATCTGAAAGACTCTTTAATCTGCTTTGAAAAGTAGTGTTTTATTTTGAAACGTTCAAAAACAGCGAATTTACTTGAAATTGAATATAATGCAAAGTATTTCCCGTGCAATCCGCATTTTGTGGGTCCGAGAAATACTCTAAAGGGTTAAGGGATGGTAGTAATTTTAAAGAAAAGTTAACCTTTCTTGTCTTCAAGAGACCCATCGTAGGAGAAAGGAAACACAAAAGCCGGCAAATCATCTCACAGCTGAGCTGTTCAACACAAGAAACTGTGTCGTAAATACAACACGTAATGCTGCAAATGTACTCAGTACCTCGTACAAAGGATAACACGCTTTTGTATCCCTAGCTACGTCGGGACTCCAAAGAAATTAATGATGCAGACAAGAAGAAAATGCATGAACAATATTTAATCATTGAAGACAACATTAGCGACCCTCGAAAATTTGAAACAGTAAAAGATTCGGTCGCATCTAGGATTTGCACCTAGAACCTCAGCCATGCCGGGGCTTTGCTCTACCACTGAGCTAATCCAACCCTATCTCCTTCTAGTATGATACACTTAAATATGACTGAAGGGGATGGGGTCAGATAGCTCAGTGGTAGTGCAAAGCCCAGGCAAGGCTGAGGTCCTGGGTTCAAATCCAAGATGCGGCCGAATCTTTTTCTGATTTTTCTGTTTCAAATTTTCATTTAGGAGTCGCTAATATTCTCATCAATGAATAAATATAACAATTTGAGATTTTACTCATTAAGTTATTCCAGAAAATTAAGGATAAATAATTATTATGCCATTTTACCACTGACTCAGAATGGATGCTGTAAATCAGTATTATTCAACCAAGGGGACTTTCCTACATGATGTACGATGTTTGACCAAGAAACAAGAACAATGTAAACGTAATGCAAATTAAATTACATACATATATACAGTTTTGTCATAGAACTTAAAATGCCCGACGTGAGTTCCAAGTTAACGAAAAATAATGACTATGGTTGGATTGTTTCAAACTCTCGTCACATTTGAAAATCGTCAAAACGACCATCAGCGTTGTTTAAAATTTTTGGTAAATATACAGAAAACAGGGACACGGTTAATACGCACTTCTAACAGAAAAATCACGGCGTATCAATTAACGAGAAATAAGTATTAATTAACGAGAAATAAGTATTTCAGTTTCCGGAAATGGCAAATATTAAATAGCTATATTTTAATAGCTATTGATAATTTGACATCTTTTCTTTGTGCCAGGTTTTTCGATAATAATTTTAAATTGTTTTTTTACTTAATTTATGTTTTAATTAAACCGAAACTGACAACCTAAGAACATATGGTTTAAATAAGAGAAGAAAAAAAACTAACTTTGAAATCAATAACAATGATTGCCAATTTTTTAACAAAAAAATTGAATATAAATTAAAGTTTAATTTTTAACAAAATAACTATTAATAAATATGTATTTTTTTCTATTTCCGGAAACTGAAAAACTTACTTCTCATTTTTATTAACTACAAAGTACATTTTTTAAAGGGCGTATTAAGCGCGTCGTTTAAGCATAGAAGGTCACTTGGAGTTAAATATAGTACACCTAAATGGTTGAATAACACTCTTGTAAATAACACAGAAATTATTTATAATGTTTCTGAAAAACAAATAAAATTGAGCTGAGCATAAATCAAACGACAACAAAAAACTTGTGATAAAAACAGTGAAATTTGTGCTGTAATTGCAAAATAAATTAAATAGAATAAAGCATACTTTATAATGTTGATAGCCCCTCACTGCATTTTTCTTAATATTTTGTGTTTAAACCTCAACAAACATCAAAAATTAATTGACAGTTAAACGTCAAAACTGCAGAGAGAGGAATATTTGGCGTTTTATAAGAATTTTATCATAGCAAAGCCTTCCACGGGTAAAATACATTGACAATGACAATAATTGATATTTTACAAAAAGCCCATAAATCATATAATATAATATTCTAGCTTACTTGTCGGGCTAAAATGACTTTATCAACAGCTAGCAAATACATAATCATATGTCGGTTTTTTTAGTGAATGTTTTTGATGATTTGTAAAAGTAAAGCTTTAACATTAACTCCGCACAGCCTATGTCATCTTTAGTGATGCTGTGGGTCTTTTTGAGGAGAGGGAGAAGTGAATATGAGTCTTATTGAGACCCAAAGTTCACAAAAATAAATGCGTGTGTTCTAACAAAATACTTACTGTGAAACTCCTCTTAAGAAGTTTTCCAAGGCAACGGGAAAAAAAACTTTAAATTTTGGATAAATTGGGACATTTTACAAATTCAATTTTCAAGGGACTGAAAAAAATCAAACTTCTTAAGTGTGAAAATATCTTAAGTGGAAACTTCTAAAGCGAGTTTCACTGTAATCTTAACTTTTCAACTTTAGTTTCTTGTAATGGTTTACCGTAAACAACACGCAGTAATGCAGTGATAACTCCACCATTCTGTGTGATTTGCAAAATGAATAGTACATAGTAAGTAATCTGCGTGTTTGCATAGTGAGTGAGTATCCCTAACGATCCTTCACCACCATCAGCAGCGGCAGTGCGGCTAGTGTGTTTAGTGTGTACGAGTGAGGGTCTGACCTGGTCCTGGTGAGCATGGAGCGCTCGCCACCACCGCCACCCCCTTCCTCCTCCACTCGCCCCTCGGCCATGCGCTCCTCCGCCTTCTCCCGCTGCGCCCTGTCCAGGTTGTGCACGCCCACCAGCAGGGAATAGTCCATGATCTGTAAAAACAAAAGTCATCCTTTCGTTTTTCTACTCGAGCAATAGCTACCCAAATTTGGGTAGTTATCGCTGAGCTATAATAATAGCTATTGCAAGCACACTGGCAAGCACAAATCTCTTCAACTATTTATGGTTTCAAAAGAAGAGAATGGATGGTGAAGGTTACCTTGAAACTCTCGAGGACCCGGCAGTCCCGCTGGATGGTCTTCACGAGCGCTCCGTATGTGTCGGCCTCCAGGAACAGGCCATGTGGGTGATGCTCCATAAAGTCCAGATCCTTGTACGTCGGACTTTTCTTGTTGTGTTCTGATTTAGAGGCCTGGAATCGGACAACACAAATTATTAGTGTTGAAACGTCAATTATCTACAGAGAGCAGAGCTGAACAGCAAGTATTTCACTCTCTGTTCTGTCCTCTTTTTTTTAGTATATTATATTTAGTTATAAAATCTAACATTTTATACCTAGTTACCTTTACTTCCAAGTTTGCCTGCCTCTGCTTTTGGGGGTCTTAAAACCTTATTAAAATGTTGATTACAGAGTATGTTTTTAAACCCAGGTTCAGAGAATAATAAACTTTCCATATTCCTTTTCGAAGAGCCAACTTAACCATTTCAGAACCTTTTGTGCGAATGTTTCGACTATATAACATCCACTGTAGTGGCAAGATTCTGGACATAATAGGGAATTCTCTTCACACCAAAAAATCACTTATTATTAATTATTCACACGTAGAAACACTTCAGACACAAGAATATATAGTTTTTATAATTTTCAAAAATCATTTATTAAAGTTATAATGACTTTAAAAACAGGCGCGAACGAAATATTTCAATGCAGCTAAAAACGCCCGGTGATTGATCAAGCGTTCAAGGGCGAATGATGACGTCACTGTTGACCGGCCTGAGTAGATCCTGCAAGCCGATGGCGGCAGCGGCGGCAAAGGTGTGACGTAGCACTTGTGACGTAGCGGTCAAAATGGCGCATGACCGTTTTCAGAGCCGAAATAGCACGCAATTTTTAAAACAACTACAAAAAATTGAAAATGCATTTAAAAAAAAAAGAAAAAAAAGAGGCACATAATAAAATAATTATCTTTATTGAAATAAATTATTTACAAAATGCACGAGAATTCCCTATTAACAATAGCCCCCAGAACTTTACAAAATTTCTCCAATCTCTTGTTTTCACTTGACCCTAACTTTATTGTTTCTTGTTTTTGTTTTTGTTTTACATAGTACGAACTCTTTGTTCATAAATCCGTTAAATTCTTGTAAGGAAGTTCCTTGACGCACCGTTTCGCTTGGTGCCACTGCATTTGCATCCGCAAACACAGCCCACCGGCACAAAGCAGCTAAACGACGCGCCCCACGTTTCCCCACCAGTCTAGGTACCACCATCTTAGAGACCGGACGCTTGTTGTGCTCGTCCCGAGCCATCGTAGTTCGCGTGGTTTTCAGACCATGCGACGCCGTGCCAAACTCTATTCCGAACAGAATGGAGATGTTCTCTAGTTTACTGGAAGCTATACCACAACATAGGCCAATATCCACCGCGGGTCAGGCCTGACCGCGCGTGTTGAGATGATACTCAGAGCCTGTTGTCATGCGAGTCCGCTGTAACTTATTATCTTGTGTGTGCCTTTCATAATCAACTTAACGTTTGCCACCAGAGAGAGAGATCATATAATGTACCCGTTGGTTAGATATCATGTGCCGTGCCTTGAACGATTATAATTGTATGTCCCGCCTATGTATGCCATGTCCTCGTTGTATCATTAAAACCATTTCCATCACCCGCTGTTTTATTTGACAGAGGATTTCCAGGAACCCTTCTTACCAAAGGTGTGTCAGAGAAGTAAGTCTTAGACAGCCCATCCCTGTGCTTTTGGAGTATTCACTCACCTGCCGACCATGAGCTAGTCAAAGGGTAAAGTTGTGTTCCGCTCGCCGAATTTAAACGCAACAATACTTACCCCCTATTTCTAATAAATGTGTTTTAAATTTTACACACTTGAGAAATGACAATTTATGTATGGTAAACAGTTGTTTGCCAGTTAAAATTAAAATGATTAGTAAGGCCCATTGTGGTAACACTTTTAACCCCCCGGATCTATACAAAAAATATCATGTCATCAAACACTTTTTTTAAATAGATTTGTTGTTTTTAAATGTGTCCCAAAATGAAATCCTGCCTGTGACAACACTTCCAGATTTTATTATTACAAACGTTACTGTTTTATTCGTACATATTGTTTACTTTTGTGTATATTACGGAATGAAACTCTCTTAAGAAATTTTCCAAAGGACTGGAAAAAAACACTTCTCAAGCAGGAAAACTTATATGTGGAATAAATTGGGTCGTTTTTAAAAATCAGTCAGAAAACCAAACTTCTTAAAACATGAAAACTTTTTAGGTGGGAACTTCTTATAATTATCCTCAGGATAATTTGTTTACTTTTAGGAACAGCTCATAGAAATCACAGTGTCTCCCTTACTCTCATTGTAAGAAATATGATCTAAACAGTGTTAGAAAGAGAAAACATTCCACTTTACATTCAAATGTACAAGTTAACTCCTGAAAATTATAATGTGCACAATGTGACCGCAATTTGAGAAGATTCATGAAACTTTGTGAATCTTTTCACAAATTTAATGTAATTCAATTTTTAATGTTATTAATACAAAATAGACAAAATGTATTTTTTGCTAACAGTAATTTTAGTTCAGTGTTTAGATGTAAAAACGTAAGGTGAGCCGTTTTTTAAAATTTTTATGTTTGCATTAAAAAGAAATTTAAATTCGAAAATTACCTATTTAAATAAAAATGTAAATGTTCATTTGTTCAAAATCTTAAATCTCCAAAAGTTCTTCAACGATTGCTATGAAATTTTGACACAACTTTGCATTCGAATAAGCGCGTGTTTATATATACCTGTAACAGATAAAGATATGGTTTTTTGAAAAACAGCGCTATCTTTAGGACGTAAAGCAAAGCGTGGCGGGGTACAATTAGTATTTTTGTATTCGACAATAAAATATGAAAGCGTATTTCGTTACCTTTCAAAAACTGTTTTTAGTTTTCGTATACAATAAAAACTACTTCATGTATTTGGATTTTATTGCAGAGTGCAAACATACTCGAATTCTCCGACCTTCTGACAGCGTCTTTGAGAAACATAATGGGGGGTGAGGGTTTCACTGTAAATCATATGATACCTTTCAGACCACTCTTCATGACTTTGTTATTGTCGAACATTAATTCATCTTTCATCGTAAAAAGTGATAAAAATTTATTTTCTTAAATATCTTCTACATAATACATAATCCCAAAGAGCTCAAAATGCAAGTGTTTAGATTTAGGTCTTTTAATTTAAGTAACCAAATGTAACAGCTAGATCTTGTACTGTTGCTTTCCAATAATGATAAACTAAATAATTACCTTTCGTTTGTATGTGGACCCCTTCAGATCGTACTTTTGGTGCAGCTTAACGACGGAAGGCAGAAGATTGTTCATGGCCACCAGGCGGACGTTTTTACTGTTGCACTGGTAGCAAAAGAGACCGAAGAACTTGGGCAGGAGCGTGCGGGGATTCTGCAAATTGAGAAAAGAAAAACGGTTCAAAAATAGAAAAGATAACTTGACATCACAGTATAGCAATAATATAACGACAAAAGAAGAAGAAGACGACAAAAGAAGATGCCAAAGATCAAACCTGGTTGAGGTTCATGTAGTATCCGGGTAGCAGCTTCTGCAAGAACTCCCCCTCCTTGTGCTGGACCGTCTTGATGATAAACTCGTCATCATCAGTCAGGTAGAAGATGCTTCCACTGGCTCCGGGGTTGGACAGCTCCCGGAGGGGAGAACTGCACATGGACATCTGGAATTAAAACAGAACAACAACTTTAGTTTAAGACCCGGAATTCCATACTTCCATTAAACACGTTTAAGTTTTTAAGCTCTTAAAAAATATAAGTTATTTTTTTAAGATAATCTCTATCCAGATGCTGAGTTCAAAAAGTAATTATTTAAAATTCTGTTGACATAAAAAAAAAAATCGCAAAATATGCTCCAAAAATTATTAAAAATCAACCATCCTACCCAGGAACTGGAGTCGACAACTCTACCTACCTCGCCAAATGCCAATCGGGTGGAACCATTTATTTCTTATGTTAACTGTTGTAATGTCATCTGATTTCAGAGAAATGCATACATGTCGGTGTGTGTACCTGATTGCCACAATTGATAGAATGCATTGTCATCAACAACAAGTATATCTGCAGAGTTTCAGCTCGATCGGATGTCGGGAAGTGGGTTAATTTCCGCTTCCAAGATTTGAAATTGTGTGAATGTGGACATATTCAAACAACAGAACACATCGTAGAAGAATATCCCTTCATCAGTTTCCCTATGGAACATCTGTGCTGAACGAAGTGACTCCTGACGCCATAGACTGGCTGAATAATCTCAGTATTCCACTTTGACCGCCACCAACTATCCCCCACCATACGTAGAAGAAGAAAAAATGACAAAAACGGCAATTGTCATGGCTGAGGAGTTTAACCCAATCAGTATTCACATACAAAGGAGAAAGAATTAACTGGGCTGTATGCCCCTTCTAGGATTTTCAATCCTGCAGGATTTCAGCAATATTTGATAAATTTTCAAGTGCGAGATTTGCGGGATTGCAGGTTAAAAAAAAATGACACCAAAAATGTGCAGTTTTCATTTGCACGTGCTTGCAAGTTACGAAAAAATTAAACAATACCAAAGATTATTGACCTCAAATAACTGGAGTCTTGTCAGTGACAGTTATATTTTCTCGGAATCCCACAGAATTTCTAAATTCTATCTCAGAATCCAACGGGATTTGTAAAAGGTGCGGTATTTTCAAGCCCCCTCCCTCCTTTATACTGATGACATATCACTCCAAAACGGAAGAAGGGAATCAAACCATATTGGTGCATTGTAAAACAATAGCTGACACAATGCGCAATTTCAAAGGAATTAGCGCTAATTTCCTAAATTCATTATCAGTGCCGAGATAATAATATCTTAGTTAATAATAATAATTAGTCAGGTGTCAGAGGCGGTGACCGGATAAATCATCAAAATGATAATTGATCACATCTTTAAAAAGTTATATAAAGTCATGGAAAGTGATGAAACAAAACCTTTATTAACTGGGTTGAGTAGGTTAGGTTAGGTTAGGTTAGGTTTATTTTTTTTTTTTTCATCGTATTTAATGACTTTATATCATTTTTTAAAGGTGTGTTGACTTGTCACTGTGTTGAGTTATCATGGAACCGTCAGAGGCAAGCTCACACGCTGGCCGTGTGTAGATAAAAACTACACACTGCAAGGATGGCTCATTCAAACCAGATAACATGGGGATATTAGTCACTTAGCTAATCTTAACACATTGTTTATGGTAATTACAATGGGCTGGGTGCAATTTCACAGAATATTCTGCTAAATAGACTTTTTACAGGACAAAAATAATAACAAAAAACAATTTTTCATGATCTATGCTGTGACACAAAGTGTAGCCCATTCAGCATACTGGGTGTGATGTTTAAATTTGAAGCCAGTTATAAAAGCAGAACTTGTTTTTATTCCATAATAGGCCAGTTATTTCAGAGAACTTTAATAATAACAGAACTCAAATAGAACGTTCACAGAACTTGAATATTAACTTTTAAATTTGATGAATTTTCCAAGTTTCAAACTTACTTTTAAAAGTTCAATTATTTCAAGTTCTGTTATTATTTCAGTTGAAAGAACTGGCGAATAATGATATAATAACGGAACTTGAATGAACCTTTACAGAACTTTAAAATTTGACAAATTTAATGTTAATATTCTGTGAAAAAATCCATCCTTAGACTGGCAATTCAATTAGAACTTTTTTGTTGTTTCTTTCTTCAGCTTTCTAACAAAAACTATTATTATTAAATTTAATTTAATTATTTTTTGTTCATCCAGTACACCACTACACAAGCAAGGGTCTCTTTAAAATAATTTACCTGTAAACCTCGGATACCCGTAATTATTATCAATTTAACTAACTAACCATCACGCCATAGGTATAAGGGGTAGGCAGAGAGGCTATCCCTGGAAGTCTATGAGCGCCACAAAATCCTTGCTTTATTCACATTCATGAATCGCCTTAAACACACTCTTCTGTTATTTAGATTCTCAACATGACACGACTCAAGTGTTTGATTTTCTCGGTCGTGCCACGTCTTCCATTGGCGTCCCCAACTTCTTATACAAATCACTTTTGCGTCGTATACTTAACCATTACCCTATATACAGTTTTCAAAGCATAAAGGTTAAAATCGCATTGCAAAAAATTCTAGCACGGATGATAATAGAACGGTCTCCAGAGCACGACTGGTGTACAAATAGATAATGAAACAGAATAGAAAAGATCAATAATTCCTAACCAGAAAGTCATCAGGCTGTATGCCGAATAGATCTCGGAAGTATCGGAAGGCGATGGGGGCGTAGGTGCGGAAGCGGAACTCCGAGTAGTGGTGCGCCGGCGTGTGGTTGGAGCCCTCACTCGGGAAGTTGGTAGTCTCCACCGTCATGAAGTCCTGCATCAACAGGTCTCGCTCCGGCTTTGAGGCCAGACCTCCCACCGCATGCTGGATCCCTGGACATTTCAACATACATCAATTCTTAATATGTATTAGTTTATTAAAACTAACTTATTATTACTAATATATTATTACTAACTTATACTTATTCGTTTAGATTTATTAGTATTATATTCTTCTTCAATGATTAAATAAATAAGTGTTTTGTTTTGTCACTGATCTGTTTGTCAAGGAACCCATTAGGATTACGAAACATGAAACAGAACAAGACACAGAATCTCTATCTTAGCGGGACAATGCCTTAATCGACTTGGCCATTGAGACCTAATTTTTTTAGTGTAAAATGGCTGGTATGTGGAACGAGTTACCGGCATCTGTTTTTCCTCCTTCATATAATGCGGGACTCTTCAAGGCCCACATTAATATATCCCTTCCTACAGCCCCTACATTAACCCGCCTCACAACGCTGCACAACCGGGTGGCGACATAGCTCCCCTGCCTTTCCACTGTACAGACAGTGGCGCTCTTGTGAGGTGTCACATAAAAAAATAAAAAATATATATATTTTAAATTTAAAAAGACAGACTAAATAATAAATACAATACAAGATTCGAGCACCGAGACATTTGACACTATTTCGTAGATAAAATAAATATGTTTGCAAGTGACGAAACGACAAGCTAGAACAATATTTAGATACATTATACATATTAGGAAATCTTTATAAGTAAGAATGAATGTACATAACAATTCTTCAAGGCAATTGAACTCGTACCATTGAGATTCAAACCCAAATGTAAATGCATCATAGTATGAAGGCTATCAATGATTCAATCAAATGTTATTGTCTTACTCTCACAATGTTACTCCCACGTTTGGCCCCGGTTCCCTATTATTTTTCTGATGAAATTAAAAAATATGAAATTAGTTTCTACCGGTCATGACTGAGCTTTTGTCTCTTATTAACTAAGGAGCATCACAGTTTCTGCCAGACAATCAGTGGTTCTTTGGGCGTAACTACGCAAAGGCATACCTGGTAGCGAAGAGTCGTTCATGAGCGAGCTGCAAAATTTTTTTTTGTTTTCTTTAAAGAAAGACAAACATTCCCGGGTTACGAATAACCTGAGAATATTTGAAAATCTCCTACTACCACCACAGTAGGCGGAAAATGTTGCTTGTGTTGTGATGGAGAAATATATACAATATATAATAATATATACAGTAAGAAATATATACATGAAAAAATATATACAATAAAGTGATATTCTAATTATTTTAAGAAGATATTTGCGGCTGGCTATAAGCGTGTGATTTAAGATACACACAATGACTGGCATAGCAGTACTGCAGTCATTCGAACTATGAATTGTACCGAATTGTGTCTTGTGAAATTACACGAGACACGTTTTACCCAAGGTCATTTTGAAAGCTCATAACTTCGTCCTATTTGGAGATATTGAAAAAGTAATTTTACTGTATTTATTGATTACTAGCTGTACCCCGCCACGCGTTGCTGTGGCTCAGTCTGTCTGTGCATATAGAGAAACAATAGCGCCTGTTGCTTTTACGTCTAACAGATGGCGCTGTTTTCCAAAAAGCATGTTTGTCCAACAGATGGCGCTGTTTAAAAAAAAACATGTTTTTAACTGTCACAGGTGACATCTATATAATATTTGAATGCAACGTTATTACAAAATTTCAAAGCAATAGGTGAAGAACTTTCGGAGATTTAAGATTTTAAACAAACGAACATTTACATTTTTATTTATATACATAGATTTAAATATAAATTATAATCAAAATAAAAATAATTAGGAGACAAACTCATAAAGAGTAACTTTCTTAAGGCGATGCACTACGTCTTGTAATATTTTAAATTGAGCCGCTATCTATAACAACCCTTACGTAGATGGGGATAAGGTTTAAATTCCTGCTTAACACCATCCGCCTGTTTTGATTTATGCAAGAAAAAAACGTGGCCAAAAAGTGCCTTTTATTTTATTTTGTGGATGTTCAGGCATAAATATATTTTTTTTTTTGATCATTTTATAAATAACTTAATTTTCCACATTATACAATAAAATCATAACCGAAAATAGGTTCGTAAGTAGGAGATTTTGAACTTTAAAGCAGTTTTCAGAGGCCTTTAAATAATTTTTTTTTGGGCTTACAAAAAGACTTATCTAAAAAATACTCGATTATTTCAAAGGCCAAGGTGTATTCTACTCGCAGTATTTAATTACACATGTGAAACATTTCTAGGCGACCAAATTTTCAAACCAAAAACACATGATTTCGCATTACTACGTATGGCATCGACTTAATAAGAAAATAAATTCCCGACTTTGAGGAATTTATACCCCTATTTTACCTCAGTTGACCTCTAAGTGAACCAAGATTCCCTACGGGAGACATACTGGGTAGCAAGCCTATCACCTGCGCTGTGAACAAGTGATTTATTAATCAATTGATATATTGAGTATTTATACATATGTATTATACTAACCCAGTTGAATAGAGCCCATGATCTGCGTGGTGACGATCTTCTTGTAGGTGATCTGGCCCCCCACCCCCACCCGCCGATGCCCAATCTTCCGGTCTGACTTGTGGACCTGCCAACATACATACAAACGTAAATTACATTCAGATACAAGGGGCTAGTGGGACTATTAACAAGACATCACCACTTCAGGGGACACACGACTACCCGTGACTCTATCCTATCGACATTCTTTTGTGTATGCTCATAATGAACCATCGGATCAGAGGAGATGTACACATTGTTACACATTTCTTCAGAATAGTTCGTGGATGATTCGAAATGGGGAGCATTCATTTCTATGTTCCCGATAGTTATCTCCGTCACTGACAGCATAGACTGTTCTATCTCACAGCCTGCAGGACTAACTTGACAATGGTCATGCCAGCAGTGAGAACAATCTTGCTATTGTTGATACCACAGACATCCAAATTAATAGACTTGCCCTAACATGAAATCTGGGTATCGTTTCGACGAGCTTGCCGAAGAGCGGGCATTGAAATAACCAGAGCCTATGCAGAAAAGTATAGTGAGGTAATGGTTTGCAGCGCAGTCCATTTTGGGATCTTTTCTGCGCAGAATCTGAATGTTAGTTTTTAACCGAACCACCTGGCGTAGCGACGCTATAAATGAGTGAGGTGGGTAAATTATAACACATTTGTAAAAGTGTAACAAAATAAATAAAAATTGTAAACAAGCCTGAACTTTTGTTTATCCGATTTGGAATATGTAGTTAAGTTTTTAAGCCAGCTTTTTCGTGCCGTTGTAAAAAGGACTAGTAATTGGTAAGCAGATTTTATAATCGAAGACCGAATGGTGGTATTACAATGCGAGTTGCCTGTATACTAACAGATTCATTTATTGACAAATCTTTAATTGAAATGTCTATGGTTGATACCCACTGTTTATAATTACATATTTATTTAAAAACTCTATAAAATGTGCAATTTTTTAATGTTTTAAAATAATAAACTGTATTGAATGCAATTCGAGGAAAAAAGCACAAATGAAGAAACACACATTCACCGATGGTGCCAAAAGTTGCACGTTGATGTGAAGAAGGCTGAGATAGCCGGGAGGCCAAGTTGTGGAACCAGGAGACATAACTAAATACCTAACCATTTAATACCCAGTCCATTTAATAAATAACTTTATTAAATGGACTGGGCTATACTCAAGTTAAGGGAATAAGTCAAAACATGAGAGAACAATCGGCAAATGGCCCGCTCTGGAGTGCTCACAATAGATTGGCTCCGTTGTAACCTCTCTCTTTCTTACAGACGACACCTGTATCAGGAAAGCAGGTTACAACGGATCAATCAGGGACAAATCCATGGGATCATTTTTGCATTTCATCTGCTCTGAATTATTTAAAAGGTATGTTTTTACTACACAGTTCAATGCGGAGCAGAAAAATATATTCATTCCTAACGAGAGAACTTCAAAAACATATCCTGAAGGTTTTTACAATTTTAAGTTTGTGACGGCCTCCGTAATCGAGGGTTAAGGCTCTCGACTAGCCATCTGGAGGTTGCGGGTTAAAATCCCGGAGTTGGCAAGTAAAATTTATTTGATTATTTTTTGTTACTTCACATTTTATTCATTTAAATTAATATATATGTATAGTGTATTTGAGACACGTTCCAGAGTGTAAGATACACTCAATATCGCCCTGGTGTAAGTTCACCATTCAGAATTGAAACGTTGCTTGAAATGGCTTTTGCCCTCGTTTGTTGACCAGATGTAATAGCCAGGTATTTTCACACCTTCCCATCCCCACTACCTTGAGATTCACAATGTACCCCAATTTGGGATGGCATAGACTCACTGGCTCCATCCAGACAGTTGGGAGCAGTTGGGACTCTCGGTATTAAAATGAAAAATATTTTTTAAATGCATAATGTAAATAAAAACGTTCCAAAGAATTCCCATTCTGTACCAACCGAGGCAGTATACTTGAAACATTATGGTAAAATTTAGTTAACAAGCCTGTTCATAAATTAGCACTAAAAAAACAAATGTAAAATTATCATTTTTAGGGTTTATGATCTTTTAAAAATTTTAAACTGAAATATGTTTCTTTAGCAATAATAATAAGACAACATACCCCACCACAAAACATTACTCTTGGGCGAAGTTGAACTCATTGTGACATTAAGCGCCCCTTATGTAAGCTTGGACTCTAATTTCTGTCTACGCTTTCTTTGCAATGTGTTAAATAGGTACTCATCGCTCAGCTTATTTGTTATATTCCAATCTCGAAATGGACACACAGTGCCATCTCTGGTAACGAACGTGAACTAGACTAAATATTGTTTTAAGAACAATAGAAACAGGGAGTTTCTTTAACCACTAAGCTTTACATTATTACTTAAAATGAAGGATGTCAGAAATAAGAGATTATGAATATGATTAGACCTACTGTATAACAAATAAAAATGGCTTTTTTTAGCACATTTCAAATACTGAAATTAATTTATATGGAAAAATATAACTGAAATTAAATTATATTTATCACACAAATGTTTACATAAACTTTCATAAATATTTATTAATTGTATAAAATATATTATTATTGACCTAATTATAAACTAATGTGGTCAAAGATAATAATATAAACTAAACCAATTATTGTTTATAATTTGCTATAATAGTTACACAATACTAAGAATGTGACAAATTGCGCTATATTATTTCATTTGTTTGAATACAAAGTTCAATTAAAATGGTTAAGCTGATAAAAAAATAGCGGACAAGCGAAATTCGTGGTCAATATTTGTTTTGGTATTTTTAGTTTATTTAGTTGGTTCGTAATTCTTATTTATTTTGTGATTTTTCGTGAGTCACCGTTCAGGAGATATGTCAACAGGATTGTCAAATTTTGACAGAACGTCTTTTACAAAATAACAATGCGAGTGCTTTGAAGGGTTTAAATAATTATACAAAAGTAGAAGGAAACACTCACGTCATTTCTATCACCGATTGAAGCCTCTTTATCTTTATCTGAAATAAGAAAAAATACAGTTTTATATTTCGATAGTTTGCAAATCTATCGAGGAGAATTAGGTCGGGGATTAGTCAGGGATATGACACTCACTCGTTTGAAAGGTTGCGGTTTTTAAATGAGAATACAATGGAGTTACCTTCATCTTCAGATTTTGTCGAGTCTTGTGTTGATGATCGATCGTCAAAATTTCTTGGAGTGAATGTTTCAACTGCCATCTCGATATCGGCTTCTCCTGAGGCCATCTTGTTTTGGAAATATCACCCACTTTTCGCACTTTAAACACTTAAAACTACACCATTAAGCGTAGAACTAACTAATTCCTATCTTACAGTCGAACAACATGGAAGTTATTAATTCAATTAAACTTTTCCACCACTTTCACTCAAAGGACCTTCCTTCCGAAACATCGATGAAAATTCATGTCTGTTCGATAATTTACTCCCTATTATTATGTTATATGGCTGTTAACTTAAATATTTTACAAACATGAATATTTCTTCGCAGTTCTTATCTCACCACGAGACGAAGTTTGACAAATATTTCTATCTGGCAACCTTTTCAACCCAACGTGAAACTACGGTTTGGTAACCTAACCACAAAATAACTGTCATTTGTCAATTTAACAAGTTGCGTGGTGCCTGCATGCTTACGATTTAAATTTAAGCCGCCTGGTTTTAGTGGATAAAAGCAATCATAAAATTTTAGAGCTCATCAATCAAATCCCTCACCATGACTGCGGAAGAGGGTTTGTTCGAATTCAAAAAAGTTAAATCACGTCAAAGTAAAAAACCGAAGGGAGGCAAGAAGCAAAGCAAGAAAGTCAAAGGTGCTCTCGCTGAAGGAGAAGACCTTGGAAACCTTGGAAATGTGGACCCAAAAGGAAAAATCAACAAAAGAAAACGCAACAAATTCCCAACCAAGCCTCAAATATCAGACGGTAACAAGAAATACGATCTCAAACAATTAGAAGATAAAATCGCAAAATTAAATGAAGTTCCAGAACCGAATAAAAAGATTCGTAAGAAGTTGAGGCAGCTAGAACACTTACAAAGGAAGATCACGCAGATAATTCTGACAAGACAGACATTAGCTGGAGAAGAAGCTGCAGCCGCTGAGAGACTTTTTGTTACTAACAAAACAAATGATAGCGATGATGAAACAAAAGGTACCGCTGATGAAGTCGAGGATGGTGAATCTGACGCAGATGAAGACGACGAAATGGGCGAAGATGAGGAGGACGATGAAAAGGATAGTGATGAACTAATGGAAGGTAGCGAAGATGAAGAAAAAACCACAAACGGAAAAGCGAAAAAGTCAAAGAAATCTAAAAATGATGATGATGATGAGGAGGCAGGAGGAAGCAGTGACGATGACTCTGATGATGATGACAAGCTGAAGAGATTTGTAGTTTTTGTGGGGAATCTCGGAAAAGAAGCAACAGAAGCTGATGTGAGTATAACGTGATCTAGCTCTAACCCCAAATAGTTTTAACTCATACCACTCCTTTGTCGAGTGTGGCTCGACATTATATTTCTTACACCAACTCCTATGTCGAGTCATACTCGACATTATAGTAACGCAATTTCGAAAAATAATTTAAATTATCAAATGTATTTTTTTTTCTTTTAAACACTTTATATCTCATTCTGAATATTCCGAATACGCAAAATACATATATCTCGTCAAGTTTCGCCTTTTAGATAATTTTTAAAATTGTATTATTTTTAACCTTGTAAATGCACTGCGCAGTTATTTGGTTGCGACGCATGTAAGTAGGTAGGTACTTGCCTGTCTACCTGCGTAACAATAGGAAGCGCTGAGGGATTTCTCCCAACACATAACAAAGGATTCTTATACCTATTCACTTGTTATCACATAATATTTTGTTCTGTTTGTGTATTTACATTTGTTTTTACTGTTTTTAGTAGCAAATATTTCGTTAGTAGTGAATAAGGGCATATTAAGTTGTTAATTTTATATATTTCTATGTTTTTTGTACTCTATGTAAAGAAAGAGTAATAAAAATTACATATTTTAAAAATTTTTGTTTAACTTTTTATTGAGGCCACTTTTTATCCCTTTTTTGTAAATTAATTAAGGAGTTGGTAGTAGGTAATTAAAAAAAAAAATTAGGAGTGCAAAGGGTTAAAACTATCTGGAAATTTCTACAATAAGATTCCTTCATATTTTCAGTTTATATTTTCCTAACCACCTTTAATAGGCACAGATTATAGAAATTACACCTGGTTTCAATTTAATCACTGGGTTTTGTTTCAATCTAAATATGCGTGAGGGTATTTTAAGGAAACGGAGAGGAAGTTATGAGGGGTGGGTATGAATCTAGGGATCAGTGTGTCCAGGAGTGAGTGGCGAATGATCTATCAATGATGGGTCAAGAGAGACAAGTTGGAGAGGGGAAAAGATCTCCCTAAACCAGGCTCTCCCGATCCGGCACGCCACACAGCTGGTGGACAGGCGCATGCTGAACACACCTCCCCCGATAAACCCGAGCACCCCTGCTAAAGCACCAAATGTAACCAACCACTTGGGGTGACCTATGGCAAAGGTGTTGGATATCCAATAAGTGGTTCCTGGGGCGACGGTACCAATCCCGCCTCCCAAATTTCACATGTACACAACCCAAACTAAGAACCTACTTTGTGCATGTAATTAGTTGTTTATTGTGATATTTGTTGAAACAAAGTGTAATTTCCGTGATCCTAGCCTAAAAGTGCGGCAGTTAGGTAAATATTTACCAAAATTTCACTTAAAAAATATGACGAGAAGAGCGTTTGAAAGCAATATAAGTTATTCAAACATCAGTTTTTAAGCACAACTTTATTATCTTCCGATTTTTTTAAGGAATAATAAATAGGTAGCTCCATGATGCTTTTACAATGCCCACATTGCCAGTGGAACCCAATATATATTTTTTTAAATTCCATTCTTAATTTAGTAGAGGTTCCTGCCTACCATGACAACATCATAAAATGCCGTGGCTAACTGGCTGTGAATGTAAAACCACCTTATATTTTGATAAATCTAATTTATCTTCTTTTTGTTTTCAGATTAAAACACATTTTGCAAAAGTTGGCAAAATAAAATCTGTCAGAATACCGGAGAAGAAAGAAACTAGAAAGAGTGGTTTTGCTTTTGTAGAACTGGAGGACCAGCTCACGTACGAGGTAATTGATATCTTTCATTATATTTTGAATCCCTAAACCTGATTCTTTCTTTTCAAATCTATGTGCCCTACTGTTGAATTTACTGATCTGAAGTCCCCAGATATCTAAAAAAATAGTGGATTCCATGCAATGATGGGTAATCTGTCATAATGGATTCTCCTGTTACAATCTTTAAAACAATGTTAACAGGTGGGAATTCTTATGTTCGCATTCATAACCAGGAGACACGCCAAATGAATTTGTCAACAAAAAATTGTCCAACATTCACAAGCGTAGCCAGGTTGCATGTAGATGGTCTATGCTAAATAAAAAATGTGAAACTTTATATTTTTACAATACAATCAGTACAATGTCTTCGATTGTTGGTTTGTGTAAATCTTAGTGTAGTAGGCACATTTAGGTAGGGTAACTTATAAGGCAAGTAATATCACTGTTAAAAAATAATTGCACTCACGGTGATAATTATTATGTCGCAACATTCACAAACACAAAGGACAAAATAACTTTGTTCAATGAAAAATTTAAGTTACTCAGTCAATTGTCAACTGATATAAGCTCGGTGCGGCGTGATTTGGTACAAAAACATGCCAAGGTTACCGATTGCAGTGTCATCGGTGGCGGGCGGCAGCACAACAAATTCAAAATATTTCTTTTTTTTTTAATAACATAATGAGTAAAACCTCAAATTTTAATATTTAATTATTGAAGACAATATTAGCAAATCCTAAACGAAAATTTGAAACAGAAAAAGATACCGTCCCATCTAGGACTCAAACTCATTAGCTCAGTTGGTAGAGCGGTGCCTCGGCAAGGCAAGGGCCCTGGGATTTAATTCAATAATTAAATATTAATATAATATTTGAATTTTTGGGGGGTTTGAACCTCCAAAACCCCCGCCTGGCTACGCCCGTACCAACATTATTGGATAGTTTGGTTGTGAAATGATTTACCTGCTTTTGCATTGCGTTTGTACTACAACACGGGTCTCTTCAAGACCCAGGTTCCCTCCTTCTTTTCCTTAAAAAGGCCCTCCACACAGCATCTCCAAAGATTCCTCCTGACATTTTTTCTGGATAAAATTTTTTTTTAACTGCAAAATTACATTTTACACATTTTTCGCTTTAATATTTTCCTATCTGTGTAGTTCCATTTTTGTGAACTACCACCTCAAGAGTGGTAGGAACGAGGAAAACAATTTATTTTTATTTGTTTTATTGGAACTATTAACAATAAACTTTGTACGCTTACAGAAAACCCTGTCCATGCACCACACCATGATGATGAATCGCAGAATCAATGTGATGTATACACGGCCCGATAAGAACTTCGACAAGAAAGAAATTCAGGTTAATTTTAATTTTATTTATTATCAACCTTCCTGATGTCATAATGTTAGCACCCCAAAGGCATTCACCCCACTGGGAGTGTCATAGTCCTCAGTCCACCGACTCAGAGCAGTTGGGACTCTTGTGCAGGATTCACATTTTAGAGATTTATAGCATGGAGCTTATATGATGAGGAATGTATAATAGAATAATAGTAGACTTGCCCTAATTCAAACGGCGGTTTATTATACTTGATACATACAGGTAAAAACTCCATTATCATAAAAGTAATTATTTATTTTTGAACAATACACGGTGTCCGGAAACTGATAGTACAAGCGGGATACCGGTGAATCTACATCATATTTGGAGTCGATTTTGTAATTTGAGCTTTTGTTTTCGAGTAAATCGTGTCCTAATTTTTATTTTTTAGTTGCCGAAAAAAAAGGTTTTTTTTAATAAAAATGTACAATCATAAAATATTCACCAGTTTCCTGCCTGTACCACTAGTTTCCGGACACTATGTATATTATAATGCATTAAACAATTAAGGTCAAGATAAATGTATAATCGAGATACACAAGTAAGGAAACAAGGCGAAGAGATGCAGCTCGTCTGAGTCTGGAGTCACCACGTCGCGAATGCCATTGTTTTTGAATAACAACGTCTGGTACATTTTCTACTATTGCTGCTAGGGGCGCTAGTATATTGTAAGTTAGGTGTTTTGTTTGCTAATAATAAAATTATTTTCTTTTTCAGAAAAAGAATGCCAAGATCGATGCAATGCGCAAGTCGGGGCAGCTGGCTGGCAGCGTCCCCGAGCACCAGAGGAGGAGCTTCCGGAGGAAGAAGAAGAGGCTCGCCGAGGCCAAAGCTGCCGAGGACGCTGAACGGAGATGAGGACATTACCTCAATATCTCTCTACTTATAATCTGAATAAAAAATTATTAAATTGACTTGTTTTCATTTATTTTCTTATTATAAAAGGTAATTTCCACTTATTATTTCATGAATTTAATTTTACGCCTAGCTGGGCTTTTAACCTTTTAAATGCCAGTAGGTAGAAGTGTAGCTGTGCACAGCAGGCCAAGAATGCGAGTTAACTCGCTCTTGGCACAGAAGCGGTTAAGAACAGAATATTTTAAGTGTGAAATAACAACTACTAAACTAAATCTGAAACAATATTAGTAAAACATGTAACGGTAATATAAAATAATTTTTAATAGGTGGTACTTTAAAATTTTTTTTTTTTGGTACAGCTGAGGTGAGGTCTACTGTTTTTTTTATAAATTGATTGGATTGATTGACTAAAGAGTTACAGTTATTAAAAAAAATGAAGTCGGTAATACAGATTTCACCAAGAAATTTGATAAAATATCACATAATAATGAACGTTTGGAGTTCGGTGTTGGATGTTGGCCTCAGTGTAGTAGTACCATCAAGGTTTTGGAATTCATGGCCTTTGGAAACTGATGATAATTTCAATATCTGGAACAGCTACTGCTACTTTTCCAGGCTGTGTTGTCAGAATGGCGAAAAAATTTTGAAGTGAAGGGACCAGTTAGAATAATTATATTCGACTTGACTTCGAACTAAAGAAGAATATAAGATTTTTAATGTTGAAATATTTCGAAAGTCTCTGCCATTTCGAAGAATGAAACCAAGCATTTTTAAACCGTTAGTGGTTCGCATGGCTCCTGTGATTCCTCAGCATGCAAGTCTCTGTAGGTTGAGTATGGCCATCACTGTTTTCATTATTGTTCTCCTCCACCAGACCAAGGCTGCATGCATGATTCTTGGTTTTACAACTGCATCATTTTAAGTTTGAGTCCCCAGGTTCTGCCGCAGATTCTCTTAACTGCATACATTAGAGCACATGCCTTTCTGCCTGCAGTTTCCACCTGGTTTTTCCAGCTCAGTTTAGCATCTATGATGACTCCGGGGCACTTAACCGTGTCTGAATGTTCTAACTCCTTTCCATAGAAGGTTGGATTGCTCCATCCCTCTAATTTCCTTTTGTGAGTAAAGATTACCAGTTCTGTCTTGTCTGGGTTGGCTAAAAAGGGAAAGGGTGATAACACCCCTCCCTTTGGAAACCCTCGTGTCACCAATACTCTAATGTTCACCTCACCCCTTGTCACCGTGAGTATCCGGCTTGAGAGCATGTTCTTCAGCCATCTTTTAGTGGTTTTGTCGAGTCCATGTCTTTCTGCCGCTTCATTGATGGATTTAATAGTGGTGCAGTTGAATGCTCCCTCTATATCCAGGAAGAGTCGCCTATTTCAATTCGTAGAGAGGCTGTTCTCTCAGTGCCCCATCCCTTAAATGCCTCTCCATAGTCTTTAGAAGAAATGAGGTGAGACTAATTGGACGAAATGCGCCAGGTTGGTCATAGTCGATTCCCCCCGGTTTAGATATGAAGACTACCTTTGTTTTTTTCCATGATATGTTAATTTATCCGAGGGCACAGCATGCACTTACAATTAATAAATTGTAAGAATTTTCGCTGTATTCTCTTAACATTTTTATGTGAATTTTATTGTGAGGTGACCAAATACCGGTATTATACTTTAATTTGCTACTAACTAACGAGACAAATAAAATTTTCACGACAGGAAGTGTCTAATTTTAGTTAATATCTCCAGTTGTATATGGTCTATCACATGTTTGAATAGTATTGGAGATCTGTTATGACCTAAATTACTATCTTGTGATAGGCTTATAGGATTATTTGGATTTGGTTGTTTTCACTTTTAAAAATAGTTAGTTTTCTTTCTCACAGATAGTTAGTGAATCAAATTGGTAATTTTCCCTGTATCCCTAAGGCCTTTAGTTTGCAAAGAAGTAATTTATGTGATATTTTATGTAATGTCTTAGTGAAATCTGTATTGCAAACTTATTTTTTTAAATAAATTTAACTCTTTAACAATCAATTTATAAAAAAAACAGTAGACCTCATGGACCTCCTACATTATTATTACAAATAGCTGTGCCAAAATAAAATTTAAAGTACTTACCTATTAAAAATTATTCATGTGGCAACCGGCAATGCGATAAACCTAACCAGTGTTGCCAAACGTACGAGGTTCCTCGTACAAATACGAGATTTGTGGCCTTCCGTACGAGGTACGAGGAGACTATCAACCTCGTACAATTATGTACGAGATTTTGATAATTTGGCTATACGAACATTTTACATCACTATTATACCTATAACAGTAAAAACTACTGCCATCTATCAGAACTTGAAGGAACTTCTTACACCAAAAATTACATTATTTGTAATTGTGCCGTATTTGCGCGATGATTGTCTATGGTAGTTATCCCACCAACCGAGAAATCCCCGAATAATAAAAATATTGAAATCCCTGAATAATAAAACAGTTCGTTCGTTCTTCGCTTCGCAGTTAATTGAAGTTTTTGAAAAGAAGAAGATTTTTATTGTTAAATACCTAGTCTTTTCGTTGTTTCGTCCAATTGTTTAGCGGTGTAATAGAAGAATCGCTATGAGTGATAACAACGAAAACAATAACAATAAAGATTTTTTTAATACCACACAAAGGGATGTTTTATGTAGTAGGAAACTTGCAATACTTTATTTCACTGAGTAAAAAGTCCTAAATCCTACCCCCCCCCCCCCAGAAGCGGGTTTTGTTTGCCAAGATCTTGTCTTGTTCAAGGTTTGCAAAATGTAGGGAAATTCTAGGGGAATTTCGCCTCGAAATCTGGGGAAATAATTATTTTGGGCATACCATCTCTGGTACGAGGTTTGAAAGTCAAAGTACGAGATTTTTAGCTGCATCCGTACGAGGGAATTTTTTTTACGGTTGGCAACCCTGAACCTAACCTATAATTTTGACATGCGCACTTTTTCTCTGCCTCTGTGTGCGTCAAACATCTAGCTGCCGCGTGTTTCAATTTAATTTATTTGTTTCTATTTTGATTACATAAAGTGCGCTCAGATAAATAAACAATCATTTTTATTCAACTGTGTTGTGAATAACAATCAAAATGGGTAAAAAGAACAAGAACCAAACCTCCCCAAAAGGTAAAATCGCCGAAATTACGCAGCAGAAGGGTGGTTCTGCTATTGTTAAAGGGGGCAAGGACAAACCCAAGTCTCCCGTAGTTTCTAATCAGCAAAAGAATAACAAGAAACCCGCTAATCCTCAATCTCCAATAAAAAACAATAAAAACACCGATCTACCTAAGAAAGTTGACGAAGCAAAACTTAAAGAAGCCGCAACAAATATCGCCGGTAAGAAGAAAAAGAAGCGTAACAAGAAGAATAAGGGAGTAGCTAATGGAGAAAGTTCACCCGCACCGGTTCCCAAGAAAGAAGCACCAGTGAAGACAGCGAAAGCGCCTGCAAAACCCGCCGTAAGTGCTGAAACTGGAGAAGGCGATAGCGTTGACAAAATTACTGATATTTCAAAGAGAATTAAGAATAGGTGTAAGTCTAAAATAAGAAAAGAGATTGCTCTCAAAGGAAAGTCAAAGTTAGGATTGGCTGACTCCAAGCTGGTTGCCAAGAAGTTGGCGAAATTGAAGAATAAAGCCGAACCACACAGTCTTGCCGCCCAGAGAAATATTGTCATGCTAGAAAAACTTCTGAAAAGGTAAATATACTTCCTTCCCAACCTTTGTATTTATATTATGAATTCTTATTTTTATCGAATTCGTATAATGTTTCTAAATGTTTATATATTGAATTCTATCTTATCAGATAGGTTATGTGGCAACACCGATCGGCCCCCTTAGCGCACTTGCTAACTGTGGCCTTTGCAGTGTTGCCAGATGAATGTGATATTGCCGGGCCAGCGAGTGCCCGCTTAAACATGGCGGGTACTTTTATGAACTTTGGCAAACATTTCCCTGTTTTGTTTTAACATTATTGTTAACCGCTTCTGTGCCAAGAGCGAGTTAACTCGCATTCTTGGCCTGCTGTGCACAGCTACACTTCTACCTACTGGCATTTAAAAGGTTAAGCCCGCTCAAAATGGTTCCCACAATTTTTATCAGAGGAATGCAACATTGTGGGGCGATACCTCTAACTAAGTCAGTTCAACTTACCTAAACCATCACCCTAAGTCCCGTTTATTTATTTTATAACAAAATATACAGTTTTAAATATTGGTTTTGAAGTTAGACATTTTTGGTTTGAAAATTTTTCAAAGTGCAAAGAATACATTTTAGGTGTAAATTTTCAAGTTATTATGCTAGCGTATAACCATTTTTTAATGTTGATATTTATATCCCGGTCATAATTACGACCAATTTCTTGTAATTTTAGTCCGACAATATTAGAAACGGTTATTTATAACTTGTAATTATTGCAAAATTATAATAACAGTGCGCTATGCTGTGATTGGTTGTAGGTTGTAGGTGTCGGCCATTTTGTAATTCTCTTCGGTGAATAATGGAGGGGGCCAACGTAAATACTGAAGCTGTTTGGACTTGTGGCTCCGGGTGAAGAGATAGATGTTTATTTTTAGACGTTTCAGGATCTGTTACTATATCAGCATGTAATTCTCTTTATAATTACATATGGCATATCATTTGATAGAGTTATTTTGATTTTTTAAATGTGTCGGCGACACGGTATCTAGAGATTTCAGGGTCAGAGTGTTCTTTCAATTTTTACGTAAATATGAATTTCATTGAAAATGCTGGTATGGTTCTGGACATGTATGATACAAAAATGATATTACAATACATCTTGACCCATTATGGTCTCAAAAACTTTAAAGAAAATGTGGCACGTAACAACACTTATGTTTCCAGTAAATTCTTAATTTAAATTTTGTTTATGTATGACAGAGATTGACATTAAAATAATGTGTGTATACATGAAATAGATATAGGTTCGGGTGGCGTTTTCGTATTCATATAAAAGTTGCTGCAAATACTACATTCTACATTGATTAAGGTGACAAGAGACACTTGCACTAAGCCCGTCGTCCCACGGGTCGGTAACCAATCAACATACACCGAATGCTGTAAGACCCTTAAATTAAGTTCGCTGTAGTAAGGTAATGGTTTGCAATGCAGTTCGTTATTTGACACAGGGTTTTATAGCATTTGGTTTACTCTTGTGTTGCTACGTTCGCTCTCTTCCTTTCTCTAATGGCGCTTTAAACCTTCGGCAAGCTATCGAAATA
Source organism: Hesperophylax consimilis (assembly GCF_061612785.1). Classification (NCBI taxonomy): domain Eukaryota; kingdom Metazoa; phylum Arthropoda; class Insecta; order Trichoptera; family Limnephilidae; genus Hesperophylax; species Hesperophylax consimilis. The sequence goes on along the minus strand of NC_142862.1, from coordinate 1,948,991 downwards.
TTTGTATTATTTATAATAATAAGTAATTTGTTTTTTTTTTACTAATGAAATGTAATTCTTTATTACTAGGTTACAAAAGGCCGAAAAGAAACAACACAAAGGTCCCAAAGACCCCAAAGATGCATCTGCTGCCAAGAGTGCATCCGAAGATGAAGAATCTCTCGTTGATGATGATGAGGACATGGAGCAGGATTCCGATGACTCTGCGGAAGAAGGAGCAAAGAAACCTGCCAAGCCCGCCAAGAAAATCCAAGCTGCAAAGCAAAACGGAAAGGCCGATGACGCAAAGAAGGGCAAACCTAAAGATGATAAGTTTTTCCTTTTCGTTGGAAACCTGCCCACCGACATCACTGATGATATGGTATGTTTTTAACATTGTCAGAACAAATAAATCATAGCATATATTTGAGGTAACTCACTACAAGAGTTTCCTATTGCTAGCCTTTTCAAATTAATCTTCTCTTATGCTATCACTGACTTACGATTACCATTACATCATCATGATGGGCGTTACAGCCCTTGAAAAGTCCTGACTATCTATATCTACTTCATTATGCCTAAGGTTGTGTTCACCTGTCTCCCCACTGTACAGCCACCAAAGTTTACGCCTCCCAACACTCAAAACTCACTCATTTTCGTAGGCGGGTATGAGTACTTCCGCCCTGGGAACCATTCATTGGATAACCAACACTTCTGCCATGGGTCGCCATGGCAGAAGTGTTGAAGAACCTTTGCAAAGGTGCCCGGTCCACGGGGTGTGATTTGTCTAGGTCGTAGCGGCGGATGTGGCTGCCCACCAACTGCGTGGTGGGCCAGATTGGGACAGGCCGGTTATGAAAAACCCTTTCATCTCTCCAGCCGGACTTTACCACTCATCTCCTTGCACCGCAGTGGGAGGGATGGATTCATACGTCTGTCACTTCAGAACCACCTTCATTTCCCTAAAAGATCCTCCACACAGTATCTCCAAAGATGAGAATAAAAAAATATCAAGATATCCTTGAGGGAAATAATGTTCCTCAGCACCTCCTGTGAAGAGCTAATGTAAAAAAAGCAAAAGCCTCTTTGGAATCGGCTATCTTCAATCCTGCCCAACGGAGTCGTTCCAGGCTTATGAATCTTGTCATTAATATTTATATATACTGTATTTATGTTTGTCCAGATAACCGAGCACTTCAAGAGTGCAGGAACACTCCAGAAGGTGAAAATCCCCATTCCCAGGAGGAAGAAAGGCAAGAGATTCGCCTATGTACAGTTTGCCGATGAACCTAGCAGACAAGTAAGACCACACAAATCATTTTTGCTGTATTGTTTTATTTTTTAGTTCTGACATGGCAACACCGATCGGCCCCTTTAGCGCACTTGCTGACTGTGGCCTTTGCAGTGTTGCCAGATGAATGTGATATTGCTGGGCCAGCGAGTGCCCGCTTAAACATGGCGGGTACTTTTATGAACTTTGGCAAACATTTCCCTATTTTGTTACATAACTGTTGCTAAGCCCGCTCAAAATGGTTCCCACAATTTTTATCAACCCGTAAAAAACTCAAGTTTTTTTTACTATAGTACATCTATCTTTATTAATATAATTATTTATTTGTTTGACTGAGGATTGAGCCTTCCCCTCCCAGAGACTAGAGTCAACACCGCTAACACCTAAGCCAAATTCTAATTGGATAATACCGACACTTATTGCGTATGTTAACTGCTGTAAATTTTTATTTATTTAATATAATGTCACCAATTTCAGAATAATGCTTGTATGCACACGACTGTGTTTATTGTTTATTGTTGTTGTTATACGCCCATAGGGGCTTTTACATAGATTATAAATAAGTTTTACATAAGTTATCGAGTTAGAATTTATACTAAGAGTTATAAAAGTGAAGAATTTTAAAAAAATATACAAGTAGTTTTTGAAGAATATGGCGTAAAGAAACATTTTAAACAACATAATATTTAACAATAACAAAGAACAAAATATAATATAAAACATTACAATAACATATCTAATCGTTAAATCTATTACAATAATTTGTATGATTCCACAAAGTGTTGGTTTAATTTGAATTTAAGATTATAAAGGGAATCATGGAATATATCTATAATACCACCAAACTTGTTGCCCAAATCATGCATCCTATTGGTAAGTGAGTTTGACTGATAGTTGGTTTTATATGTGTCGCAAAAGAATGTTGTATTTTGTCTAGTATTTCTTGTCGGTACATAGAGTTTAATAGCAGCAACGATGGCAGGGCTGTCAATAAGGTTGTTCATGACTCTGTATAATAAAATTAGGTCTGAAATGGTTCTTCTGTCAGACAGCGTAATTAAATTAAGTCCATTCATCAAATTTACATAATTAATGTTTTCTATTGGAATTTTAAGCTTGAAATTTAAGTACCTAAGAAATTTGTGTTGAACCCGTTCTAATTTGTTAGAGTGTACTTTATAGAAAGGAGACCAAATAGGTGAATTATATTCCACTTGGCTTCTAACTAGTGAAATGTAGAGTGTTTTCATGCAATCCAATGACTTAAAATCAGTTAGGGTTCTACAAAGGAAGCCAAGAATCTTTAAAGCCTTATTAGTTATATCATCTATATGCGCTGTGAATGTTAAGTTTGATTCGAATATAACTCCCAAGTCACGAATTTGTGATACTGGTGTTAATTTAACATTATTTAAATTATATTCATGTAAGATATGAGAATGAGTTCTGGAAAATCGTATTACTTGACATTTCTCAATGTTCAAAAATAACATATTTTGTTCGCACCATTTAAAAAATTTATCTAAATTAGCTTGTAAAATTAGGCAATCATATATAATTTCGTATTCTTTTAAACAATTTTAGATCATCTGCAAAAAGTAGGACTTGTACATCTTTAAATATGTTTACAATGTCATTAATGAATATTAAGAATAATATTGGGCCAAGGTGGGACCCTTGCGGGACACCACTTGTGGCCTCGAATACATAGGATTCTATAAAATTAATCCTGACACAAAGAACTCTATTACTGAGGTAACTAATAATCCATGTCAATAAACTACCTTTGATGCCTAACAGTCGGAGTTTGGATATAAGAATATGATGTCGAACCTTATCAAATGCTTTACTGAAATCGGTGTATATAGAATCCACTTGTTGTTTCAGACTGAGCGATTCAGATATGTAATTATTGTAGATAGTTAAATTACTTAAGGTAGATCGACCTCTGATAAAGCCATGTTGGTTAGGAACAATAATATTGTTGATAGGTTTTACAATGGTATCTAATACTAATGACTCGAAAAGTTTGGGTAAAGCAGACATAATACAAATAGGTCTGTAGTTAGATATATCGCTTTTATCGCCTTTTTTATGAATGGGCGTTAAATAACTCTTTTTCCACAGAGCCGGAAAACAGCCAGACGCTAAGGATTTGTTAAAAAGTTTATGTAAGGGATATATCAAACTATCAATGCAAGTTATTAAAAATATGGGAGGAATACCATCCGGTCCAGCAGATTTATTACTATCTAGTGCTTTTATGCTTCTTTCTATGGAATCTAATTTTATGAAACATTGACTTAAGTTTAATGACTCTTCCACTGACGTACTGGAGACTGCTTTGATGGGAATATCTTTGTCGTAGACACTTTTAAATGAGTCAGCAAAAAGATTAACTATACCCTCAATACTGTCGGCACATTTTTCTTTAAAGAACATGCTATTAGGATATCCACAGTTGTCTTTTCGTTGAGATTTAGTAAAATTCCAGAATTTTTTCACATTGTGATGATGTACCTCATTTTCAATTACGTTAACATAGTCACTATAGCACTTTATTGATAATTCTTTACATTGTTTTCGTAGTTTAGTAAATGCTATATAATCGTTAGAATTTCTGGTATGTTTATATTTTCTGTGGATACATTTTTTTTTATTAATTAAATTAGTTAGTTCCCTTGTAAACCATTTCGGATAATTAGATGATGTAAAGCTAACCTTGGGAACAAATTGTTCTATAGAGGTATTTAAAATCGAGTAAAAGTATTCTAATTGATCATTTATATTATTTTCCTCATCTAAAAAGGACCAATCTGTTTGGGCAAGGTACTCCGTAATATGATGGTATTCAGCTTTGGAAAAGTTATACGATGGGACACTTGTTTTTTTTGAAGATGTTAAAGGCCTATTTGTTATGATAATGTCCAACGGTGGGTGGTGTTGATCTAATGGTAATAATAATTCGTCGGATAGCTCAACCACTATTTTCGAATCACTTGAAAACACTAAATCCAACATTCGATTGTTAAAGTTGAAAATCTTGTTTGATTGAGTTAGTCCCAAAAATAAAGACATATCACGAATTTCACTACATTTAGCACACTGTAAATCGGCTTGGTTTGTAGCAGGTCCGTTGTCATCTTGGCTGGTCCAGTTAGGAAGGTTATAATCACCAGCAATAATGAATTTTGCTTTAGGATATTTGAATTTGAGTACTTCTATGTCCTCATTGTGATTTTTATACGTTTGCAAATCCGATGCAGGTGGGATATAGACACAGCCAATAATAATTTTTCCATTAGGTATATTGAGCAATACAAAAATTTGTTCAACACTTTTGTGTTTTACCGGTAATTTAGTAGATGATATATTCTTGGATACGCACAGCATCACACCTCCTCCGTTAGACTTTTTGCTCGTAATAGAATTTCGATCAGAACGATATGTGGTATATTGATGTAGGCCTAATTCTGACGAGCTGATATCAGCATTTAACCATGTTTCAGTTAAAAACAGAATATCGTGTGAGAAGATTGGGGAGTTAGTTTTAAGTTGGTGCAATTTTGTACGCATTCCCCGTACATTTTGATAATATCCTGTAAGTCTAGAAAATCTGTTCTGTTTGTTTTTTAGTTTTTTGCTTGGGTTTTGATGATTTTGGGAATTCCGTTGAAATGTTTGATTCGTAAATCGACTTCGCCCTTTTCTTTCCTCTCTTCTAATTCCTTCCAGAGGTCAGTTAAGTGATTTCTTTGTTGTAGTGTCCTGTCAGGTTTGATTATAATTCCATTGGACAGAGTAGTTTTGTTAAAGAGTATTAGTTTCGCCTGTTTGACTTCATCAAATTCTAATTTAATTGGCCTGGTTTTGTTTGGAATTTTACTTCCGAGCCTGTAAATTTTCACATCTTCTAGATTGAACTCGCTATTAATTTCACTAATAGCTGCTAATACCTTTTTTCCATCCTCCAAGACGCTCACTGTAGTTGAGTTCGAATTACACTCGGGGACGTTGAGTAAAATTATGTTCTTCGAGCGGGTCTTGCGTTCCTCTATCTCAGCGAGCACCTCACAAATTGGCGTTGTTTCCTGTGGTAATACTTTCTTTTCAATGATTTTTTCGAATGTCATAACTTTTCCTTCAAGAACTCCAACAGTTACTCCTAGGTCTTGCATAGTTCCAGATAGATTAGAAAGTTTACTGAGTATTTTTGCCATTTGGTCTTTTGTTATTTTTAAGACAGGATCGGTAATGGCATTGTGGATGCTATTAATCTCCTCCTTAGCTTTGTTTAGGAAAGCAATTGCTTCATTATTATTCATTTCGAAAGTTAAATTTAAATTTTTTTTTTTATAAGAAAATAATATGAGTGACAACCCTGCTCGCAATGTACAGGTAATTAACTCAAGTAGGTAGCGGGAGCGTCCACAAGTGTTATCCAGTAAGTGCGAGGGAGAGAATACCTTATCCTGTTACTTGTTAGAGCGAGACGTAGGGAACACTGTGCACAATTGATTATTAAACAAATTGATTTATAAATTTTATAATAATGGTGAATATTTACGATGATTTCGAAATGATTATTAATAAATAAACGTAGTGCACTAAATTATGTTGCAGTATACTGAAACTTGTTTAAAAACACTGTTTTTTTTTGTTCTATTTATAAGTTTCTAGTAAGACACAGAAAAAACTCGACAGCTGTCAGTGATGTGTGCATGAGTGCCACTAAAAGTTGATAAAATGTATTGCCATAGACAACGAGCCTATCTGCCGTGTTTCAGCTCGATCGGATATTGGAAAGTGGGTTATTTTCCACTTCAAAGATTCCATTTCATTCCTCCAAAAAAACAAAATCTCAATTCAAACAGATATATTTAAAAATGGGCCCAATTTTACACCCCAATTAATTTAAGGTTTTCCCAAGTAACTACATAATAGTTTCACTTTAATTAAAATGGAATCCCACCACAATGAATTCACCATTTAAAAATGTAAATATTAAATATATTTTATTATTCCAGAAAGCCCTCGAGCTTCACGGCAGTCTGATGGGAGAGAAGAAGATCACCGTCCTATTCGCTGATAAGAGCAAAGGGAAATCCGGTCTTATGGTGAGTTCAGATAATAGTTTAAGTCATTAATCCACAAAGATTAAGTGGCAACACCGATCGGCCTCCTTAGCGCATTGCTGACTGTGGCCTTTGCAGTGTTGCCAGATGAATGTGATATTGCCGGGCCAGCGAGTGCCCGCTTAAACATGGCGGGTACTTTTTTGAACTTTGGCAAACATTTCCCCTTTATAATACATAATATTTATTAGTATTAATTCTATCTCTGATCGAATTAATTTTATCTCTGATTGACTTAATTTTATCTCTGATTAATTTTACAACAGCTAAAGCTTCTTTTTTACAACATTAACACATATTTTTTTTCCTTTATACATAGTTGAAATTTGAACAATATATTTTATTTTTTCAGAGTAAGAATGCAAAACTGAACGCGACAAGGAAACTAAATTTACCCACAGAAGCCAAGAAGACTGGAGCAAAGCCTAAAAAGAATAAAAATAAAAAAGTGAACATGAAGCCCAAAGTGAAATAAATACAGAATAATATTTATGTGAGACAAGTTTGTAGGAGTCGGGTTTTGATATGTATTATTAAACCTGTTGTTTACAAACTTGATTTGTATTGTTATGGTTTTATTTTGAGACTCTTCGATTTAAGAAAAAAAACTCTTTTATTTTGCAATGTTGAATAACATAAAATATTTTTATTATACAAATTTTGTGTTTTATTATTTTGGTATCGTATGTGGGTCAGTTTTTCATACATTTTCAGTATTGCCCTGTTGAAAGACCACCTTTCAGAATTGAAACAGCTTGAAATGGTACTGACCATGTTTTGTGACCAGATCTGAATAGCAAGCGGAGGTGTGTTGTTCCACTCGATTTACGGATTCAAATTTGTCATTTCTGATTCTGCATTCAGCCGAATGGACTCGCTTCATTGGACTTACTCCTTTGATTCCTTTCGGTCTTCCGGGCTCGAATTCCACCGAATCCGGTGGAATTCGAGCCATCATTAATCAACTCACTGTGTCATTTTGCCGGACTCATTGAATCAGCTGGAACGAAACTCATTTGAGTTCGTTCAGCTGAACTCGCCGGACCTGGTGGTACGCCACAGTGTTAGCGAACGATAGGAATTACAAGAGTGAACAATCAGATTTGCTTACCTTAGACATGGAATATAACTACAGGCCGGTAGCCGTATTATCAGTGCTACCAAAACTATTTGAAAAAATGATTTGTGACAAATTAAGTCTCCAGATTATGCCATTCATTGGAGAAAATCAACACGGTTTCCTTCCAAAGAAATCAACAGTCACAAATCTGCTTACTTTCTCGAGATTGGTAGCCACCGGTTTAGACTCAAGGCACCAAACAGATGTAGTTTACACCGACTTTGCCAAAGCATTTGACCGTGTTAACCATGATATCTTACTGAGGAAAATGTTTAAACTAGGCTTCGACCTACCAACACTAAACTTTTTCTCATCATATTTAAAATCCAGAAAACAATTTGTTTCGGTAAATGGACATAATTCAAAAAAATTCTCAGCGAAATCTGGAATTCCTCAAGGGTCTAACCTCGGACCGCTGTTGTTTCTAATACTAATAAATGACATCCAAAACTATGTTAAGAATAGTAAATGTCTACTGTTCGCAGATGACCTTAAAATTCTAATGGAAATAAGCTCCCAACAAGACTGTCTTAAAATGCAAGCTGATCTGGATGCACTGAATGGTCGTTGATAAACAAATTAGATTTCAATACAAAAAAATGTGTCACTATGTCTTACACTCGCTCTTTAAACACTATACTTTACGATTATAAGATAAAGGGCGAAACACTATCACGTGTAAATTCCGTAAAGGATCTCGGTGTCGTCTTTGATCCCGAACTGAAATTCTCTGGCCATATATCGCAGCTCACTCAGTCTTTCTACAAACTTCTTGGGTTCGTCATTAGGACATGCAAGCAGTTCAATAACCAAGATGCTATGTTAGCATTGTTCGATGGCATACTGAGAAGCAAGCTGGAGTATTTATTTATTTATTTATCGTTTCTTTACATTGTATCTTTTTTTTTTAAGTTATAATTTTTAACCTCTCTAGGACAAGCCTGTGTTGAGGTTAATAATTTTACAAAATATTAAAAAAATAGTACAAAGATTATAAGAGATTTAAAATAGTACAAATATTAAAAAAAATAATAATTCAAATATTAAGATAACAATATTGTTACATTGACGTTTCTGCGAATTGGATACCTACATGGTACCTATCAGCCTATTCATTACAATATAATGCTGTAAACATGTAGGGTGACCATGATATTTAATTGCAATAAAAATGTAACAAACTATTATTTTTTTTTTTTAAACAGAGAAGAAAGAAAGAGAGAAAAAAAACATTTACATTAAAAAAAGAAAAGGATGAAAAAATTAACTTATTCAAAATATTATGCCACAATTTAAAAGGACAAAGATGAAAGAATATGTTGGAAATCCTCGGATGGCAGAAATAATTTAACATTCTTTTTAAATGTACACAAGGAATTTGACGATTTAATGTGATCTGGAAGGCTATTAAATAAAAGTGGAGCCTGGTACAAATAATGTCTCTGCCCAAATGAGGATTTAGGGTGAATTGCCATAAAGTTCAGACCAGAGCCAATTCTTATAGTACGAATTTGTTGCGTTCTTTTAGCAGAACTAATATTGTTAAAAAATCTGCATAACGTTTGTAGGATAAATAGTTATTTTAAATTCATGATATTACATTCCTTATAAAGTAACTGTGTAGGATATGTAAATTTTTTCTTATACATAACTTTGAGAATCAGTTTTTGGGCAATATTAAGTGGTTCTATTACAGTCTTCAGGCAGGAACCCCAGCACACTATATTATATGAAAGTAGGCACTGAATTATAGCAAAATACACTGTTTTTAATTTTTCCTTGTCTAGTACATGTCTGAGATCTTTAAAAATATAGATAAGTCTCCTAACTTTATTTACTAACATTTCGACATGATCATTCCACCTCAAAAATTTATCAATTTTTACCCCCAGGTATTTGAGGCTGTCTACACTTTCCAAGGGGTTGCAGTTACACGTTTGCACACAATTGTGAATAATCAAATTATGAGAGGTAGATGGCTGACTTTTATAAGAAATGCTAAAAGTGATGTATTTGGTTTTTTGTGTATTTAAAGTTAAAATATTATTACTCAGATAATTATTAACTATTCCTAAACCTGTATCACATTTTTCAAAAGTTTCACTCCAATTTTTACCCTCAAATATTAAGGCAGTGTCATCTGCAAAACTAACAATGTTACCTGGAATTTTTAGACTGCATAAATCGTTTATATAAATAAGAAATAATATTGGCCCGAGTACACTACCTTGTGGTACTCCAAATGAGATAGATTTACTATCGCTTAACATTTTATTTATTTCTACTTGCTGTGTTCTATCACTAAGGTAAGATCTGAACCAACCCATAGCTGTATTATCAATGCCTAAAGATAATAATTTCTTAAGAAGCAACTCGTGGGAAACCGTATCGAAGGCCTTTGATAAGTCTAAAAATACCGCTATAGCTTTGTTGCCATAGTCCAGTGCGTTTATAACTTTGGTCAATACCTTTAATATAGCATCACTCGTACTTCTGTTCTCTCTGAAACCAAATTGGCTGTCGGAGAGTATTTTGTACTTTTCTAAAAATGATACTAATCTTGACTTAGCCAGTCTTTCTATTATTTTTGAGAGAGTATTGAGCAAAGATATTGGTCTGTAATTATTAACATTTTCGTGATCTCCACCTTTGAAAAGAGGTATAATCTTGGCATTTTTACAATGGGAAGGAAATATGCCATTCTTAAAACTAAGATTAACAATATGAGTTATAGGACCAGCTAACTCATAAACATGCTGTTTATACACCATTATACTTAAGCCATCGATACCACAGGAAAAAGACATTTTTAATTCATTTATAACTTTAGTAACTTCAAAAATGTTAGTAGTTTTAAATTCAAAACTATCTCCTGTAACTTGAGTACCAGGTTTAAAATTGTTAACAAGATACATTTCGTTGGTTTTATTAGCACTGCACAAGTTTTTTGCGTATGTAGGACCAATATCACTGAAGAAGTTATTAACATGGTTGGTAATTATATGTGGATCCTCCTCCAATGAGATAGTTTTGTTATTGATTACTAATTTTTTTATGGACACTTGCTCCTTTTGAATATTTATGGCTTCCTTTATAATCTTCCACTGTTGCTTGTTATTACCGTTGACTTTATCCAGTTTCCTTCTGTAATACGTTTGCTTTGTATATTTTATAATTTTTGTACACCAGTTTCTGTATCTCTTATAATAAGCCAGCAGTTGAATATTATTAACCTCTCCTCGACATTTGTTGTGCAGTTTGTCGCGGGTTCTAAGGCATTTGATAATTCCATCATTTATCCAAGGTTTTAAGTATTTGATGTTATGTTTTACACTTTGTACCGACGAGCAACTTTCCACGTGCATTTTTAAACATTTTACGAAGTTTTCAGTAGCTGAATTAACATCTTGCGATGACAGGACTGACTGCCATGATTCTTCTTTTAATTTAGCCTTCAAAAGAAAGTTATTTATGACTTTCTTGATTTTTTCATTTTCCTTTGCTATTTTCTTTTGTCTAAAGCTCATAAATCTCAGCAATACCGCATCATGATCTGTTATGTCAGTAGTGAAGACAGCTCCCTGTGGTTCAAATTTAGATTTTACCATAATGTGATCGATGCAACTTGAAGCAGTAGACGAAACTCTTGTAGGTGAAATTATAATAGGCTTTAAGCCGTGAAAAGCCAAAAGTGAGAGGTATTTTTGAGTTTTTATACTGTTCAAATCTAATGTATTAATATTTATATCACCACATAAAATGATTTCCTTATTTTGTATAGATGTAGAATCAAGTAGGACACTCAGTGATTCAAGGAAACTATCTATATGAGTCTGGGACGGAGATCTGTAAATGGCTATTAAACATATATTATTCGATATCTGCATTCTTAAGCAGTTTGCTCCAGGGAAAACAATTTCCTCAACAGTCGCCTGAACATTTTGTTTCACGTAGGCAACTACACCATCGTTTTGCAAATAGTTATTATTTGTATTGTAAACTGTGTATCCTGGGATGCTAGGTATATTGATCAAATTTTTTAGCCAAGCTTCTGTAAAAACTAATACCTCAGGACGATGTTCTATGCCATCAAGCATAGTTAAGGTTTCATCAAAGTTTTTACTTAAACTTCTAATGTTTAAACAAACTAAAGAAAAGTTTGAATGTTTCAAAAAATTTTTGCAAGTAAATGAATCTTTAATAGTTAAATTAGGTTCTGTATTGTCATCCAAATCAATGTTTTTTCCTAAATCGATGTCCATTTTTAATATATTAAATATTTTCGGTGCCTTTTACCATACAACTTCTAAATTCTATTGAGGTCATCTTCGTGTTTTATTTCTTTAATTTTTTTTCCTTCATCTTCTTTCATTAGAATTGATCCATTTTTCAACCAAATATATTTGTATTTTAATTCTCTTCCCTTTAATTTGGCTTTCCAAAGCAGTTCTTTAAAATAAGGAGATAGCGATTCTCCTAGGAATATCATTTTCTCACGGTTTGAGATCACCTTCTTGTTTGCCAATAATTTTGATCTTGTTTCTGGATTTCTAATTTTTAAGAGAATTTTTTTCGGATGACCTGGTCTTCTGTCATATTGTCTTATTGCTGATGTAATATCCTCTGTACTTATTTGGATATTAGCACTTTTTATTAGGTTTATAGCAGTTACTTTGGGATTTTCATCTGTCTTTTCCTCAATTCCTGTTATTTCAATACAGTTATCGAGGTTCGACTGTTCTAAACAAGCCAGTCTGGTTTCTAGATGTTTAATAATTTTACTTTTATTTGTCAAATCATTTTTTAAGCTTTCGACTTCTCCTTTAACTTCATTCATGGAGTCCAAACGAATTATTATGTCATCATACTTTTGACAAATAAATTCGGTAGTTTTTTGAAATTCAGACATTTTTTTTTCAATGTTTTCGAGTATTTGGGTTTTGAGTTTCTCCAGTTTTGTGTCTACGAAAGACGCAAATTTAGTAAAAGTATCTTCTTCTGGGCTAGTGTCTTCGGGGGCAGTGTTCATTTTGTTTTTGGATCTTGTAAATGTATTTAGAGTATCTTGTTGTTGAGAGCTTGTTTTTTTGTTCGAACTCATGGTCACCCTTGCAGTAGTTTTGGTAGAAACAATAAGATGCGCAAGCGCCGTCAAAGCGAAACAAGCAAGCCGAATGGCCCGAGTATGCGAGCGATGTTTGGGCACCGTACCACCAGAAGTACATTGAAATGATAGAGCAAATCCAGAAGAAATTCCTCAGGTATGTCTATATGCGGACGCATGGAACCTATCCCAGGTTCATGCACCATATCGACTTACTTGAGGAAACCAATTCTGTGAGTCTGGAAACTAGGCGGAAAGCAAGCCTAGCCACTATATCTTTCAAAATTTGGAACAATTTTATTGATAGCCCATTCCTCTTGGGATGCTATGATTTATATGTACCAGACCACTACAGCCGAAGTCGATACCATGACTTATTTAGAGTACCAAAAGGCAAAACCAACGTCCTGGCAAAGCATAGCATGACGAGGGGAGTGGTGCTGTTGAACGAACTAGCAAAGAATTTGGATGTAAATGACTGTTCTTTAAACGACCTAAAACAATTATTGAAGAGTCACTTACCCAAATGCTGATATGATGTAAAATTATACTGTTTGTAAAATTGTACCGTAACTGGAACGAATGTTCTGTTGTACAATAAAAAAAAAAAATATATATATATGAACCTATACAGGTCAAGGTCGAGGGATTTTTGCGAAAATTGCATACTGGAGCCAGTGAGACTATTGCTTCCCCAATTGGCACAGATTGCTGTTGGCGTTGGCATTGCTGGAAAGCGAATTTGCTCCATGCAGACCAACAAAAGGTAAAAAGCAATTTTTATTTTTTTTATAGGAGATAATGCACTTTCTTTTTGAAAAAATTTTTTGTCAACCAATATATATATTTTTTTACATTAGGTCCACACCGGAGGTCCTTGGGAAAAAAATTCCCTCAGGAATTAATCATCCTCAAAGATGACATAGGTATGTCATCTTTGAGGATGCTGAGTGGAGGGTCTTTTTTATAGAGGAAGTTCTGCGAAGGAAAAAGGTATGAAGGACGGATAGGAATCCGGGGGTCAGTGTGTCTAGGAATGACTGATATATGAATCCATCCCCCCCACTGTAGTGCAGTATCTGGAGAGGTCAAAAGGTCTCGACCAGTCTCCTGATTTGGTAGGTGGGCAAACACATCCGCTGCCAAGATCTAGACAAACCTCAACCCGGGCACCCCTGCTAAGTCACCAAACATAGCGAACCACTTCGGGTGGTCTATGACAGGGGAGTTGGTTATCCAATAAATGTTTTCCAGGGTGGTGTTACCAACACTTCCCTTGGTGTCAATTTCACATCCACCCACAGTTCGGAACGAGTGAGTGTAAATCCACAGTCGTTCCACATTATACAGGGTGCAGCAAAACAGATTGCAGTTTTGAAGATCTATTAAAAAAAAGCACAACTTATATGAGGTTTATTATATTTTATTCGGTACATCGTACCGTTTTATGCATCAAGTCCTAAAGATGACAGAAAGATGATAGCCCCCAGCAGCGATACATTGAGAAGGCGATTTCTGAAGATTTTGGCACATCTCGACGGGTATAGCAGCAATTTCCTACCCAACTCGATGCTCGAGTTATTCCAAAGTGTGAGGCCGATGTTTATAAACAATTTCCTTCAGGTAGCCCCACAGGAAGAAGTCGCAAATGCTCAAATCAGGTGAGCGCGCGGGCCTCGTCACTACTGAAAAAGGTTGACCTCGCATGTAAAGACTGGACATTTTCAAGAAACATACGGATGGCGAAGCCCCCGTGTTGTCCGGACCAAACCGTGGTAACGACTGAAAACGGCACCACCCTCCCAATTTTTCATCCCAAAAAAATAAAGTGCACATCAAAATCAATTAATTACATCAATAGTATTGACTAGTATATAATAATGGAGCAGAGTGTTTCACTAAAACAACACTGATTTTTTCCAGTATTGGTTTACTATTGAATAACACTGCCTTTTTGGATTATAAAGATGGACTGGTTATAATAATTGGATGATTTGTATAGTGCCGTTTTTGTGCAAAATCACCTCAAGGGCGGGTTATCAAACAACTATATGTGTAGGGATGTTAATAGGAAAGTATACTACATAAAAATTAAATTAAAAACTAGGTCCAGGGGTAAGGCTCTCGACTACCAAGTAATGATTTGAGATTTTCGTGGCCAAAAGTATTATAGTGATTTATTTTTTGGGGTATTATGCCATGTTGCACTGCTTCCTTCTTTGGCCAATGTTTCGGACAGCATTACAGTGTCCGTCATCAGGGCAGATGTTTGAAATAAATAAATCACTACAAGCACAGACATAAGAATATATAGACTAGAAATTAAAGGTGAGGGGTAAAATCAACTGTTGAAGAACGAAGGGGGTAAAGCTGACTGTGATTCGTCAATAAATCAATCTGACAGGATATAGGCATCTCGCATTATAATATCACCATTTAGTTCTTAAAAGTAAAATCTGCTTTTGAATGAATAGACATTTTTACATGGGAGCGCAAATTACTCTCCACGTTATGAACTAATTTGTCCAATAATAAGTCCAAATTCGGCAAAGTAAATTTCTTCTATTTTCAGAGTCATAGTTAGTTTGAGAGTATTTAGTTAAGACACTTTTACAAATGTTTCATAATTTACTTGCCCCAGTAAACAACGATGAGCACACTTGAGAATCGCTACATTGTGATGTGATAGTATATGTTTCTAAAACTGATCCATATAATACGGTGTGAATAAGCTTAAAATAAAGTAAAATAATGCTTACTTATGGAATGTAATACGACAATTGGGTTTATTCTCTTTTTCACATCTATTTTTACAAGTTTTCATATCACAAGCAACCATTTTGCCGTGTTATTTCGTAAAATGCCTCGACCATAGCTCGACGCTAGTTCGAACAAAAATGATGACGTCACATTCTCAAGATTCACGGGAAGCCACACGCGAGCCCAGCCGGCTCCAATGGAACCGGTATGGGGAGTGGGGAATAATACGCTTTTAATCACTTAGGGCAGGTCTACTAATATTCATATGTCTATGACTACAAGGCTTTCCCTGTGTTTGGTGATCAGATCTAAATAACCAGGTACTTCCTCACTATCCTCTTCCCCATTACCTTCAGCCATTCATTCATAGTCTCACTGGCTCCAGATGGTCGGGACTCTTGCGCGGTTTCACATAAATATTTAAAAAAAAAATTCAATGCGCACTCTTCGGCGGTCAACGTACGACTGATGTCATAGTTTGTGGTTTGCCTCAAGCTCGACGAAATGATACCCAGATATTGCGTTAGGGCATTTGACGTCAGTGTTCGTAGGCAACTAGGAAACTAACAAATAAAATGACGATATAATAATATGGCATACAATTTCTATTTTTTAATACAAATAAATTCAAAATCCTTTTACATACAACCATATATTTTTCCTTACATATTATAATTTAATGGATATACTTTACACTGCACGTAACAACACTTTACCAATCCTCTTTACATCTCTAGTGAGCCACCGAACTAAACATCCCAAATCCTTCTACAAACTTAAACCTAGCTTTGTATTATCATATAACATCTGTACGGGGAGAATGTTAAACAAATTAGTCAAAAGAATTGTCCCTTTATCATTATTTAACAATTATTAGCTTCTTCTTATCAACTTGCAAACCTAATTAAAATTACCTACATTTTATTTGTAGTGCATCAATTTGAAAATTACAATTTATTTTGTATTTATTCAGAATTTCGAATATTCGTACCGAGCATTACGCTTTATAAATAGTGTACTTTCTTCTCGTAATCGTTATTGTTTATTGACACTTTTTGATAAAGAATTTCCACATATTTTGTATCTTCAATTTATTTTTTCGTTTAGAAGCATTTTATTTAGGCTGTGAAATCCTTTGTTCAAGAGTTTGAGTATTTCATTATTAATAATTTGTTTTACATCATTTTCAAATTAAATATTATGCAAAATATTTCACTATAAGAATATTGCATTTTATTAGTTAATTATATTAGTTTATTCTTTTTATTTTAATTACTTAGTACTTAATTCATTGTTTAACCCTTTGAATGCTATCTGATACGGGACTTGATTATCATTGAAATATTCACCATGTTCAAAATGCAATGAATATTGAGAAAACTGAAGGTTCCGTAAGAGTGTAGGGTCTGCATTATGAATTAAATGCTGCAAATCAGCAAAATACATTACTATTAGTACACTAGCATTTAAATATCATTTACAATGAACAATTATTATCAATTCATTCAATTATAATTGTTATCTTCCAATCGTATTATTTGTCCAATCCTTAATTCATTTTAATTTACAAACATTTACTTAAAATTACATTATGTATGTATACATTTGTACTGCACCAAATGAAGTCATTCAGACAGTAGAAATAACCAACCTGAATATTTTTTTATGGAATATTTCATCGTATAAATTATTATTTTAGATTCCTTATTACAAAATACAATTACAATTTTAAATCGTCAAAAATGTAATAATTTCACGATTGTGAATACTCACTAACCGAAAAAATTATATGCAAAAGTAAATAAATTAAATATTTTTACTTTTTACATAAACTTATATTCTCGATACACTTCTTTGTGGTATGTTAGAATGATGAAATAATAATGATGTTGAAGGAATGATTTTGTATATTTTGGCTATTCATCGTAGGCAATAATTCATTGTTTTACTTAATTACTAGCGTTGGTGACTTTTTACAAGTAAAATATGTGAATTTCACCCAAAATATCTAGTGATAAAACCTACCTAAAATTGATAATGAAGTCCACTTTGTTATCCACTTCTATTCTGTCTTCCAAGTGTGGTATTCTTGCAATTGGAGATTATACATAATGGCATTGCAGTAGTCTACTGCCAGAAGTCACTAAGTGATAGAGTCAGAGATCACAATCTTCCTATTTTGTCATGCTTTATTCAGTAAATAAGTCATCATGTCGAATAACACATTGTTAATAGCTAATTTAGCGCCCTTATAGTCACTAAAAATTTATGATAATAGCAAGAAATGAATACCAATTGTTATCACAAAATCACTAAAATATGACTTATGAAATTGGGATATATGTAATGTGTAAAAATGCACATAACATATGCCTAAAAAAAATATTACTATTCGTTACATGATGTTTGTTTAAAATCACAAGGGCAGTTTTTTTTTTTTTTTTCTATTAACACACTTCCTACGGGAAGGGTAGTTCTACCTTTTACGCCGGCCCTACTTGATGTCGGAAAAGGCAATGCTGTCCAATAATTTTATATCAATTTCTTTGTAAGGGTACCAACTATATGTAAATGTATTTAAAAATGTGAACCAAATCTTCTAATGCTTGTCTTTTGTGTGCAAGAATGTTTTAATCAAAAAGAAACTATATTTAAACCCGTAGAACTGGTAATACATCCTTACAGTTATCGCACTGGAGATGCGGAAGTTTTTTGCAATGATTTGTGTGAAAACAATATTTTTTTTGTAATGTTATAAAATACATACATTTTTTACAAATAATGCATCATTAAATGGCCCACCACTTCAGTTTATTACAAAAGCAGGCTTTAATTTCAGACAATAATTTTATAGTTGGGATCTGGTGAGTACTACGTAAAAAATTTACGTATTGTTTTCAAAGATAAGCTGTTTCAAACAAAATCGATTTTCTCGAATGGGACCCTTGTTTTCGCCTGCTTGAAATGTCTCCGGGCGAAAATAAAGGTCTGGCGCAAATTTCTTTAATTTGTTTTAAATCGCTATATCTTCGAAAATAATGAAAATTTCTGTGTTGTAACTCAACATACCTAAGCTATAAAAGTACTAAATGAAAATCGAATATTATTTGAAATGCAACATGTAATATGTTTACTACGGTCTGCCTATCGGTATTTGCCCATACCTGCTTTCTTTAAATACGCCTAACATCTCTCACTCACTTGCACATAGGAATTGAGTGGCTACAGAACAGATATAGAGATTTGAATCGGGTTTCGCGGTCATATAAACCGTCATTCCAGTAATTGGATTATTACAATAACCAATAATATACTATCCTTGTGTTGAAATACCGATGTAAACGAAGGGCACGAAGATAAATATAAAAAGAAGACTTGCATTACGATTCGATAATTACGTACATATAGTTGGGATCTTTACAAAGAGATTGGTATATAATATTAATGTAAAAACATTGAATAATTCCGTCTTTTCTGCCATTGAAATGAGGCCGGCGCAAAAGGTAGAACTACCCTTCCCGCCGTTAAGCATCAGTCGACCGAACGGGTAGAACTACCTTTCCCGGCCGAAGTGTATTAATATGCATTAGTTAAAATAGATAAATAAAGAGCATTTCTCAGAATCAACATTTAATCACTTAATGACTTCTGGCAGTAAACAGACTAAACAGTGTGACGCGGATATGACATCAATTTGTTGAGCCTTCAAGTGAAAGTTATTTTATTTAGAAACTTGTGCTTTTTCAGTGAAAAGTTTGAGGGCATCTTTGGATCATCAAACTTAGGACTATAATCCTGTCAACACAACCAAAAAAAAGACACTGCGATGAAATCTATAGGAAAGATTTTCCAATGGATTCATTCCAATGTGTGTATCGCAATTTCCCTAAATACAAAAACACTTAAACATTAATTAAGATTAGCAAAATGAAAGAAACATATATTGTCAGGTGTAAACGAAGCATGTTGAAAATAAAATAAAACAAAAGTAGTTTAGGAAATGCAATGTATTTAAAAAAAATGATGTATAAACAAAAACATACAATCATGAATGATAAAAGTAAAAAAAACATTTAAAAAATAAAAAAAATATTTTTCTATCGATTAAATGTATCGGACACAATAAGGATAATATTATGCGTTTCTTAATTAAAAATTCATTTTTACTCCTATTTATAAGTTAAACTATTTTTATGAGAAGTTTAATCATAATATAACCTACAAGTACTAAAGATAAAAAATATTTTCAATACCTAAGTTACAAAATCATTGTTTTTTAAACTAAATAGCTCAAGTCGTAAATTGTAACAACTGAAAAGTACTTAAATAATATTAATTTTTCGTGTTGTAAAGCGACATTCATTTAAATGTTTGGAAAC
Source organism: Hesperophylax consimilis (assembly GCF_061612785.1). Classification (NCBI taxonomy): domain Eukaryota; kingdom Metazoa; phylum Arthropoda; class Insecta; order Trichoptera; family Limnephilidae; genus Hesperophylax; species Hesperophylax consimilis. Next base: position 1,929,223 of record NC_142862.1, on the reverse strand, counting down.
ATTGACTTTCAAAAGATTTAAAATCCCAAATTCATATTATGTAAGAAAAGAAAACAAACTCTTTTAAATATGACAGTCGAGTATTTAGGCTAAAACTAAGAGAAATATTATGGCAAAGTCTTTTAAATTTTCATTGTATGTTTTATTTTGTAAAAATAATAATGTGTTTCGGGTGATTAACTTCTCAAGCGCCAAAAGTACCCATACGAAAAATTTGTATTCATCGACCGCCTGAATCTAGAAACAATACTTCCGTTGGGATTTTTACCCTGGGTACACTACGGCACATAATGCTGTATAAACTAAATAATAATTTACCGCGAGAAACAGCGCGAGACGCCGCTTGTAGTTGCTTCGTTCCTTTCCCATAATTCGTGGCTCAGCACTTGACAAATATCTCGAGTTTATACGCAGCCCTAGGTCGCGGGAGCTATGCATTTCAAAGGTTAACAAAATATGTTGTAATACAGATTTTAAAATAAATACAAACATAATATAAATAATAAATTGATGATAATTTAAAAAATTAACAAAAAATATTTTTTACGCAAATTAAAATTAAGTATAAACAATTTTAATTTTGTAAAAATGCTGCCAATTTTTCACTCACAAAATATCTCTCATTTTAAGTACTAAATTACATTGCATAAATAATAATAAATGATTTGCAATTACTAACTCTCGATTTAATTATTTTCTTCCAACTTAATAATAAAATAACATTAATTGATCATTGGGGTGACTTTTGACACATGTAAAAATCAGACCGTTTAAATCAGAATTTAAGCAGAAAAAAAAATCACTGACCATTAATGCCCACAATACTTAAGACTTACATTCATTATTGGAATTATGCACACATCTCATTTCTTACCCATGTGCGAGTCTTTAAATTTATTATATATAGACTAACAGCAAATATAATGCCATTTATTTATTTCAAATAGCGCAATTCTAACTCACAGATGGGTAGAAAACTACACACTACTTTGACTGTTAAAAAAATCCATTAAAAATATTTGCCAAACTTTGAAAAAATATCACTTCATTATTACAATTTTTTAATTCTAAAGAATGCTTATCAAGCGTACGCAAAAGAGTTCAGCATGTTAATCAATTATTTCTTTATAAACTTATTACTAAAAAAATATACTTAAATATTCATTAAGTATGTATGAACAAAATCAGACTACAGTGCGATCACAAAATAGCGCATTCTCTTAAATTGTACTCGTTTATAATTAAACTAACCATAATGCTAACTGTACAAGCATTTCGGGGACACCCTGTGGGGCCCATCTGGTGTGTGCGTTTCGTCGCTTCCAAAACAACTGTGCACAAATTATAATTAAACATACATCTCTAGTCATTTTAATGATTAACTAATTCCGAGTTCGTTAAATATTAATCAAACAAAAATTATGCAGCTGGTGGAGGTATCTAACCATACAGATCTAGTCATCTCGTAATGGTTTATTCCAAAACCTTTACATATAATATTAAGAGAATTTTCATTCTTTATTAGTGTAAGACCGACCAGATCTGAATAATAAGGCGTTCCTCTGCCGAATTATTCCATTATATCCTCCCATCAAAGATGAAATAGATCCCTAGTTCTGCCTGGCTAAAATCTTGGTATTTTTTTTTTTTTTTTAATAATTTCATAATATTCAAATGATTTTGATTGATGATTCAAAACATGATCGTAAGCAAAAAAAAAAATACATTAAGATCTGCCAAATATAATATACACATATTTTTAAATAAATAAGACAAAAACGTACAACAAAGAATAATATATTAAACCTAAGGAAAATAATACAGTACCTAGTCTTATTTTTAATACAAATTTTGTCATATTAAAATAAAATAAAAACAATAAATGCATTGTTTTTTTTAACTCTTTTAATTATTTGTCATGTTCCAAAGAATACTTCTTTCCATTATTAATATTATTTGAGTAATTATTAAACATTTGTTAACCTCTTCACTCGCTACGACACATATTATATGTGTGAAATACAAACCGTGCTCTCAGCGCTATGCGTACTTATAAGTGTGTTCATTTTCATAGAAAATGTATGAATATCATAAACAGTGCCGCGTACAACCGTCATCCTATAAACATCAGGAACGCGGTGAAAAGGTTAATGCCAATCCTCATTTTTAGTATGACTCTCAATTCTCAATCGGCAAAATTTTACATTAAACAAGCTCCATGTTAAAGTCAGCGTTGCCCGAACTTTGCGCAGAGTTTTTTGAAATCAGATGTAGATGGTAATTATTACAAATTTTCCTTTTATTTTGAATATCAAGTGTGCAAAATTTCATCACAAACTATCAAAATTCGGCTTCGGGGGGTGAAAGATTTTACGAAATCTCATGTAGACCTTCCTCTTTTTTTGAAGGTCAAGTGTGCAAAATTTCATCAATCTCAGAATAAAACAGTATAAAAAACAAAGACACCCACAGACACTCTTCTTTATAAGTTAATATAGATGTACAATCTTTCTGCATAATTGAAAAGTGTAGTTGTGGCAACGAACGTAGAAAAGTGTGATCGTCGTGACGAACGTAGAAAAGCATGTTTGGACGCATAAATCAAACGGTTGTTAGATTTGTCTAACATTGTCTGTGAATGTCTAATAGAATTAAACTCACTTTAATTTGTTTAGACGTGTCAAGCCCGAAGTGTCTCGTCTCGTTGTCTTGGGTTATAAGTATATTTTCGTCAATAAAAGCTGACAAAGTTTGCCCAATCATATTGCATAGATGTTGTGACTTAACCAAATTGGTTCAGTAGTTTTGGAGGTGAGGTCATTTAAACCCGTGTTACTAATGTCAAGCTGTGGAGTGTTACTAGTGTCAAGCAGTTTGATGTTATATGCAGTATCTAGACATTAGACCAGCGCTCCTCAAAGAACCGCCTCATGCCATGGCCGGCTCGCCCCACGGGACTCTCGTCTTCGTTGAACACCTCACAGTTATGGAATATTTGGCGTACATCACCAGCGAACTCCTCCTTTGTCTTGTAGCTGTGAAAAAATAACATTTCATTAGGAATTTAAGCATTTTTTTTAGCAATCTTGAAAATCTAATTAATAATGAAACCATTGTAGAGTTCTTTAGGTACAAAAGGCTGGTCATGTGGAAAGAATGCCAATCGGCATGTCTAAAATCATGATCAAGGGAGCGTCCCAGTGAAAGCACAAAGGCAGAGAAAGAGATGGACCGACTGCTTGGAAGATTGGAGCAGTATGGGAAAGCATGATCACTAGAGAAGGAAGGCTAGAGTCAGGATAGGACAGAGAAGAAAGGCTAGGGTCAGGAGCAGAGAGAGAAGAAAGGCTAGGGTCAGGAGCGGACAGAGAAGAAAGGCTAGGGTCAGGAGCAGAGAGAGAAGAAAGGCTAGGGTCAGGAGCGGACAGAGAAGAAAGGCTAGGGTCAGGAGCAGAGAGAGAAGAAAGGCTAGGGTCAGGAGCAGAGAGAGAAGAAAGGCTAGGGTCAGGAGCGGACAGAGAAGAAAGGCTAGGGTCAGGAGCAGAGAGAGAAGAAAGGCTAGGGTCAGGAGCAGAGAGAGAAGAAAGGCTAGGGTCAGGAGCAGAGAGAGAAGAAAGGCTAGGGTCAGGAGCAGAGAGAGAAGAAAGGCTAGGGTCAGGAGCAAAGAGAGAAGAAAGGCTAGGGTCAGGAGCAGAGAGAGAAGAAAGGCTAGGGTCAGGAGCAGAGAGAGAAGAAAGGCTAGGGTCAGGAGCGGACAGAGAACATATATACATATTTCAACAGATTCCCCTTGATAAAGTTAATGAGGGTTTTCATTGAGTATTTAACAAGGTCTTCTTGTTCTGTAGAATGTCTCCTCAGGTATCTTAGTCTTCTTCCAATGAAGACGGGCACCATATGATGTGAATCGGTGTTCCATTACCCTCTTCACATTTTTAAGAATCTACTAACAGTGTGGCTGTCAAAAATGTAGACTAGGAGAGTGATGTAAAGGTTAGGTAAGGTTAATGAAGACTAGAGGGCTGTAAAGGTAAGGTTAGGTTAACAAACCTGCAATCCTGCAACTTTCTCTTGATGGTGGACAGGTCCATGGGTGCGCGAATGACCTTCTTGTAGGTGGGGAACTGCTTGGTGTTGACGGGCAGCAGGAAGGGCCACGAGTCGTCGTGGATCTCCATCTCCTCCAGGAGTGCTCTACAATACAAAAAATACACACCAAACATCACTTCAGATCTGCTAACTTATACATATAATATGGGCAAAAGAGGAACTAACAAAAAAATTCAGATAAGATTAAATATTTGTATGTAAAACAGTACTGCATATTTTTAAATTAAATTGTCGTGAAGTCAGATAGTAAAGCTAGTTTATTATGCATAATGTAAAGTTATCTGATGGGCAGTTATTTAAAAGTAGAACTTACTTGCAAAGGGCCAGTTCCTTGTTCAGTCTTTTGTGGGATCCCCTGTCTTTCTTGGCAGAATGTCTGCCCTCGCGTTCCCGTGGGGAAGCTGGCATTGCTTCATTGCCTGCACCTAAAACGTTTGTAGTTGTACTATTTATAAAATTTATGTTTTAACCCTCCCGCACCGGAGGGGGGTAATAAACATTCCCCAAACGAGAGGTTTGTGCAATATCCAAGTTGTTTTTTACATCACATACTTGATATATAATTTAGGTAATCCTAGAAACTGTTTAGTAATATATCTGCATTTAATTTTTTTTTATCCCATTACTATTTAAGATATTATATTTATCCAATTTTGACAAATTACTCCCCTCTCCCGAATCCCCATTACTATTTTTTTTTAATCCTCACCGCAAACAAGCCACATATTTAGATGTAAAATGTCCATTTTACTAGAAGGGGCTACAATTTTTTTATTTTTTTATTGTTGATACATTTTTTTTACAATATTTCATATTTCAATTTAGTAATGTTGGCCTCACTGGGTTGTTTACCCGTGCTGAGGCCCCCATTTTATAATTTAAGAATTTATACATTTAAAAAAAATAAAAGAAAAACAACATTAAAATAAAGATAAATTTAAAATAAAAAATAAAGATTAAAAATTAAAATATCAACAATAAAATGTATTTTGAGTTATGTGCGATTAGACATGATTGTTCCGCGATATATTATGGGCAGAGATGTGCAAAATGGGTACCCAAAACCATTTGAAATGCAAAATGGAAATGGGTCAAAACTTTTCCATTTGAAAATGCAAAATGCAACATGGTTTTTAGAAAAGCATTTCAAATGCAAAATGCAAAATACCTATTTTCAAAATGCATTGAAAATGCAAAATGGTTTCTCAGGTCAAACAATCAAAATAATTATAGAATTTTTAAACAATTTTGTCATTTAATAATGGACATCAATGTAGAACAAACATATTACATGATGGTAAATCCAAAAACACCACAACTAGTTATTCCCGCATAATTTATGGGGGACCCTCGTGACCCCCTTTCGGGTGATATTTACCTTTAGGTACACATAAAGATTAAACGAAATAAAGATTGTTGTTCTTTTTTGAGTATTTTAAGGATAACCGGTGTTATGGCAGACAAAGTAGAAAGGACAATATTTTTTCTTCGTATTTTATTTGTTATTTGTCTTGATGCATTCTTGGTTGCTAAAATGAAACATAGATGCACACAGATAAAAAAGCTCACAATCCAAAAAAACAGCCATCAGCTGCAGAATCAGAGGACTGTTTCGAACTGGACAAAAGGAAATCAATAAATAATCTTACCTTTATAATCCTCGCTATTATTCCCCGAGTTGGAATCTCCCTCCACCGTGCCGCAAGAAGCCTCTCCATCCACACCCCCATCCTCGCTGTGGCTTCCCGCCTTGCTGGTGTTGTTCTGCTGCCTCAATTGCTGCTTCCCAATACTGTTACTGTTATTCTCCTGAGAGTTATTCAACATTGACTCTCCGTCAACAGACAGATCCTCCAGCTCTTTAAAGTCATAACAGCTATCATCTACACTAGCCACAGCAGCTGCTGTATCATTCTTAGAATCCTCCAAGATGGATAGACCGGATTCGTCAGCGTTATAAATGTTGTCTTTATCGTTGCTTTCCGCATATTCCATCGAGTCGTTGACCAGTTCCGAGTTTTTGTCTGGCGTTGTTTCCATGTCATTGATGGTGGAGTTCAAACTGTTGTTGATGGCTGCAAAGTGTTGTTTTGTTGTTGGTGTTCCTCCAATCCCAGGTTCCGTGGTAGCGGAGTTGGAACCGGGTTGGAAGTGTTTCTCCGGAGTGGATTGGACACTGCTTAAGGAGGATTGGTTGAGCATGGCGGAGGTAATGGCACAGTCTTCCGTCGTAGTGGTGGATGCTTGAGATGGTGCAGGGCTGGAGGAAAGATATGAAATATAATATTTTTAATAAAAAATTAACATATTTTCCACAGTACATTAGTAAACATTGATAAGTATTGTTACCTGGGAGGCTGCATGTTGTCAGAAAGGCTGTCTTGCTGCACAGCCTGCTTGGGTTTCTTGGCACTACGGGGTTTCTTGGGCGGAGCGCGCGTCACGCACTTCACACAGTACCACTTGCCGCGAGGCACCTGCTCCAGGGCAGATAGACACATATACCATTAGACACCATATCAACGTAAACCATACAACAAGGCAGGATGGGTGATTGATGCAATTTAATAAGGCGGGAAATTAATAAATGAGACTAAGTAATCTTAACTAATATGAAGTAGAACAAAAAATTATAAAATATATTATTGCAAAGTAAAATGTTTGCCAAAGTTCATAAAAGTACCCGCCATGTTTGAGCGGGCACTCGCTGGCCCGGCAATATCACATTCATCTGGCAACACTGCAAAGGCCACAGTTAGCGAGTGCGCTAAGGGGGCCGATCGGTGTTGCCACATAACTTATCTTGAATTATTTATTTATTCATATCCAATTGACAAACAATAACACAAAAAAAGGAAAAAACAAGATGTTGACAATGGTGAATTATAACCATAATTAGTTAATTGGTGATGGAGCAAGAGCAGTGATGAGGGATGAGTTGTAGTAAAGTAGACGAATCAATAATACAATTCAACTGTTGTTGAACAGAATTGGTGAATATGGACAGCATAAAAAGGAGACCAAACAACATAAGCATATTCGAGATGGAGACGAACCAGGGAGCAGCAGAGTTCTTAGGATATTTATGTTTTTGAAGTCAGAAGTAATTCTATCGATGAAACTAAGTAGTTTGAAAGGTTTATTAACAATTATATTCATATGTTCCATTATAAATGGAAAACTTTCTAATTATGAGCTCTGACATCATGAAATGCACAGATTTTTCAATCTGGAATTTTTAGATTAATACAATCATTTTCAACTCAAAATTTCATTTACTTCTCATTGTTTTAAAATTAGCATGAGCATATTTGAAAACACCGAAATAATATAAAGTAGAAGAGATAGTTTTCATTAAGCAAGCGCTCAGGCCACAGGCCGACTCATCTTAGCATTTAATTATTTATTTCTAGATGTTTCACATTATGGCATGCCTTATCTTTTTGTCATAGATGTGGTTTGTGAAAAAGAGAGGGAGGTTACAGTGGAACCATCACTGGTCTAGTTTTACACGTCACATCATACAATGAGTATAGTATTACCTTGCTAAGTGGGGGATAGTGGCAGTCCTGGTGGTAGGCGCGGGGGCACAGGGCGCAGGGCACAAGGCGGCCCCCGCGGCCCGAGGGGCAGCCGGCGCCCCCCTTGCCTCCGCACACGATGCACACGCGGTCTCCTGTCGCCTTGTTGAGGCACTCGTAGCAATACCTACAAAATGCAAACAGGCAGTCAGTGGCAGAAAATAGATATAAAGGTGACAAAATTAACAACTTTTGGTTATGTTTCCAGAAACAGGTAGTTTGTTTCATAGATTTTCCGATCTTAACAAACAGATTGCAGTCTTTGGAGCACAGCCATCTTGCGAGAATATACAGTCGGGAATGGCGCCAAACGCGGGCCCCAAATTTGTACACGATTGAGGTTTGTCACATGAGAATGGGTCACTTCTATGATACTATACTGTTAGCAATAATGAAACGCTAATAGATGTTTATGATGAAATACTTTAATGTTGTCTCCACGGTATTACAATCAATAACTTTAAATGGTGTGTAATGTGTGTATTCGCTCAGCGTGGCTGTGCTTAAGTGTTGCTCGCTTCCAATCCTTCTTCCTGCCGGGGGGGGGGGGTCGCTCCCGCCTAAAACCAGCAGCGCGTCTGCCGGCCGTACCGCAAACCAAGTGTAGATCCCTGATTGGCCGACAGCGATGAGAGTGGTGCCTCTGGCGGCCAATTAGTAAACTAAACTCTGTGGCGGCAGTATTTGAATGCGCTGCTAACAATACTATACCATCAAAAAGTTAAAAGCAATCAATAAAATGAGCTCACCAGTCACCATCAGGTATCTTCTCCATCTTGGGCTTGAAGCAGTAAGTGTGGTAGCCCTTGTCACAGCCGTCGCACAGCAGCAGCTTGTCCTCCGAGTCTCCGCTCTGGCAGAATTGACAGTTCTAAGGCAGAAGGAAACGGGCATTTGTACCGGCCATAGAATACGGTAGCTCTTGGGTGTCTACAACGGTCGATCGATAAAACCCTATATCAATACGATATTGACTAAATCCGTCGTCTATGTTTGTTATCAATATTTGCGAGCACAGTCAACAATTGATAAGAAATGTTCCGACAGCCGATAGACAAATTTCGGCACAGCTTCCATGGTGTCTCTCACATCTATTTGAATAATGTCATTCGTTATGCAAAATTACTAGCTTATTAATTAACGGAGGTGAACTAACGAAGCTCTTAGAATTGAAATCATGTATATGCGGTGAGTTGAATTCGTTCGAGCCAATGAAGTTACCTTGGGTCGGGCTTAGAGAAAGGAAAGTTGTTCAAATATCAAATTGTGGCTAAAGACCTCATTAACTAATTTCACTTTAAAAAGTATATGCGGACTGCCAATGCATATTAAAGTTAGTACATATTTCTATTCAACATTGTCAATTTATTCATATTTTTACGTAGCCTTTTGACCGTTAGGAATGTCAATCCATAGACAGATTGGCCAGTGTTGCCATCTAAAACGATTTATTTATTTTGTGTCAATATCAGTTTGGCTGTCAACAGCGCAACCGTGCTCGGGATATCGATATAAAATTGACGGAATAATTGATTGAATTGATTTAGGTCTATCGATTATATTGTTATCAAATTTGATCGTTCTAGACCCCTTGGTAAGAGTGTCTATAAGTTGATCATCTATATTGTCTATTTCTATCACTTTTACTTGTAAACCTACGGTAGGGCTAATCAGTCTATTAAATATCTTTGTTTTAATTAAGTCGTTCTCATTTGTACACACAATATAGCAGTAGCATAGTGTACGTGCGTTATAGACGATCATCCTAAAATGCTTGCAATAAATCTTCCTTCTCACACGTCTTGTATGAAAACGAGAAAGAAAGAAATTAAGGATTTGTCAGTTATAAAAATAAGAAGAAAATATGGAACGCTTTAATTCATAAACTCTCACACGTTGACGTAGAAATTTAAATTAATCACATTTTTTCGTTTATATTTTTACCTTAAAAATATAATCACATCATCGTTATAAATACTACACTAAAAAGAATTGGAACCATTTTTTTTACCCGATGGGCATATAAAAGAGTAAAATAAAATTAAAATAAACATTACTATCTACCATGTTCCTATCCGGGAGCCTTCGATTTTGATCAAAACTGAATGCAAAAGTCCATTGCGCAGACGAAAAATTGAGTTTTTTAATGAATAAATAATTGAAAAGCCACAAACAACAGGTTTTAGAAAGTTTGGATAAAGTACTGTTTCACCCGTGAATATAGTTACCCAGAAAATTTAAACAAGGCCTTATGTACTATATATACTATGCTCCTACTTCTATTGCATCTAAACTAAATAAAGAAATGTTACATGACACTAAAGCGAAAGACAAAAAAAAGCAAAGATAATTCAAGCTTTCCTAAAAACCTTTGAGAATAGAGTAACCGACACCTTTTTAATAGAAGCTCTAGTATTTTTAGTTTGTTAAAAATAGCGCCATACTGAAAGACATGTTTAAATACGGGTTATATTATAGAAAGCAAATTAAAGGGGACAAGGAATGTCTTTCACAAATCACAAATTTACACTCAAAAGTTTGAAATACACTGCAAATACTTTTCAGACTTTCAAACACTTCCACAGGTTTGACACACTCTCAACCACTTCCACAGGTTTGACAGACTCTCAACCACTTCCACAGGTTTGACACACTCTCAACCACTTCCACAGGTTTGACAGACTCTCAACCACTTCCACAGGTTTGACACACTCTCAACCACTTCCACAGGTTTGACAGACTCTCAACCACTTCCACAGGTTTGACACACTCTCAACCACTTCCACAGGTTTGACAGACTCTCAACCACTTCCACAGGTTTGACACACTCTCAACCACTTCCACAGGTTTGACAGACTCTCAACCACTTCCAAACCATTTTTTTTTTATTTCATGCAATATAATTTTTGTGTTATTTTGCCCATCATATTAGGTATGTCCCTGTGTTATGGCGGACAAAGTCCAGCCACGAAGTCCAGAACCAACCACAAGCAACCACATTTACAGATTAAACAGACCTGCAAATATTTTCACGGGAATGACGGACTTTCAACCAATCCCACAGGTTTGATAGCTCATTATAACTCATAACCACTTTCAAAAATTTGACAGGCATTCCCTATAAATACAATTACAACCATCCACCCATTCTCCATCTTGCGTACAGGGTGTTTGTTGGTAGTTTGGGTAGGTGAGGTGAACAGAAAGCGCTATGTACATGCGTGGGCCGGGATCTCACCGCCTTCATGATGGACTTGTCCCAGGCAATGGCCGCCTCCAGTGCATGCAGCACCATGGCTAGCTGCGCCGAGGTCTGGCAGCGAGCAGTACCCTCGCGCCACGTGGCCAGGCCGCGAGGGATTGTTGCGCCTGTGAAGAGATAACCACTTTATTACAATATTTGTACTAAATAATTGTGTAATAATATGATATGTATATTGAGCACGGAAAATTAATATCTTTAAGTTTATCGTAACAATCGGTCGGCGGAAATACACCGGCAAAATTACGCTCCGAAGATTGAAGAGTAACATGAATAGTACTCTCTGTATTTAGGTCCATAGGAAAACGTATTGCCCGCAGAGTCAATTTGTTCACTTTTGGAGACGTAGAAATCGTTTCGTCTCCCTTACTGTCATGGTGAATGAACTTCATTAAATGTCATCATGTAAATTTACCTCTAGCGTCCTGCTGGTCTTCCTCCTCCTGCACCTGCTGCTGCTGAGGCGCCTCCTGGGTGGGCACGGGGGCGCCGGCCCCCAGCGGCGGGCGCAGGTAGCGGCGCTCGATGGCCGCCTCCAGCTGCAGCAGGCGGGCGCGCGCCACAGCCGGGCCTGTCTCCCCGGAGCCGTCGCGCGGCGGTGTGGAGGAAGGCGAGGGGCACGTGCGTGGTGGAGGCTTCCAGCCCTTGATCTGCATGGAGGCAGCAGCCACGCGGTCTTCAAGGGCTTCAATCTGAAATTACACCAAATTAGAGTTGAAATTTTTATTGCTATGTATTTTTTTAAATTACATAATTAATCTTTTTGAAAGAATACTCAATTTCGGAAAGGCAGAGAATAATAATCACAGCGCAATATGCCAAACAATAGTTGATCCTGATTGATATAACCCGCAAGTATCCTTCAATTGATTGTCTTACATTAAATGTTGATCTTTCAAATTACGTTATAATAATTTTAAGTAATTTTCCTGATAAACCCAATGTGTAAACATCAACCGCTAGACAAATCAGGTTACCATTTTTGACACAGTGATATAAATTTATTCATTAACTCCCTTTTTAGGGTTTTTTACATACGAATAGTAAAAAATATACAGTATTTATAATACATAACTGAACTGCCCAGTAACAATCTTTTGTATTTGTTAAGTGATAAATTGAAGATGTCCAATGACTAAGTATAATTATTTCCCTCCGTAAGTATTCTGGGCAATGAGGAATACATATGGTAGTTAGTTCCAGAACTGAAATAAATCACGACATCTAGTATTATGTAGTGGAATACGAAAGCTTATCAATGCATTCGATATACAAAATCTACTAAACTAAAACTCGGAAATAAACAAAAAAAATCATAAAAATGGACGAGCCCAAGTGTGTTTGAAATTGATATACATATTTACAAAATTTACTCAAAAGGTTAATCCAGGGGAGGAATAACGGAAACATGATAAAGGAAGCAGCCACAATCAGAAGAAAAGACCAGTGCATTACAGATAGAAAACGTAGTGAAATTAATTGGACTAAATTTACCAACAAAATGATTATGTGTTATGTTTATTAAATTAAAGAAGCTGCATTATTGCACTTTTAAGACTATTTTTTTTTATTATTAAAATTCTAGTAATAATATCAATGTTTTACAACCTATCTTACATATAAATAAACATGTAAATGTTCATTTGTTCAAAATCTTAAATCTGCCAAAGTTCTTCACTGATTGCTTTGAAGTTTTGTAATAACATAGCATTCGAATACGCATGCGTTTTATAAATCTATATTGTATAGATGTCACTGTGACAGGAAAAAAAGTTTTTTTTTTCCTGTTCGACAAACATTTTTTTTCTAAGAGCGCCATCTGTTAGACAAACATTTTTTTTTTTTTAAAGCGCTGCAAAAGCAACACGCGCTATTGTTACTCCATCTACACAGACTGAGCCATAGCAACGCGTGGCGGGGTACAACTAGTAAAATAATAAATAAATACAAACAATTCTGAATTATTCATAGGGATGCTCTTGTGTAGGGTCTTTTTGGAAGAAAGGAAAGAGTTAACAAGGATCGTGAAGAGATCCATGTTATAGAAAGGAGGAAACACACAAGCAAGCAGATTATTCCAAGGATTAACTGTTGAACAGAGGAATGAGTCGTAAAAGTGATAAATGCAAAAAAAAAAGTTTGTTTGGTTGCCTCCACAGATCAGTTAGTTGACCAGTGTAAAACAGAAGCACACTAGCGAAGACAGACAAAACCATCTGATTTCAATCACGTCTGGAATAGGTACATGATAAGTTTAGAATGTGTCTGAGGTTACCTGCTCAAGGAGAGAGCCGTCTATCCTCCGGGCAGTCTTGACGCTGAAGCTGTTTGTGGAGTCGGGACTGGGGAAACCCCCATTCAGGGCGATGACTCGATCCAAGTGGGAGATGGACAGCTCAGTGGCCAGAAGATCGCCCTTTTCTATTGTCAACTGGAAATTAAATTATTATATTTATTTATTTAACACTTTATTCAGTGCATTCATCACATTTGTTAAGTTTGCAATGTTATTAAATAAAAACCATAATACAGGATACAACTTAAAAGTGGCTTAATCAATACAATTCAATTGCACACCAGAATAAAACATAATTTGTTGGATGGTATTGTAATATTATTGCCACGGATATACCTTATTGTTAGTCTGCACCAGTCCCATGAGGAAAGAGTTGTGTAGTTCTCTCTCTCTCACTCCCCGGGGATGCAGCTTGGACAATGTCTCTTTCAGTTGGTCTACGTCCGTCACTTTCCACCATCCGTGTCTGCAATGTAAATAAGCAATTAGTTTTAAGGCATTAGAAGAAAAGACATTGGGCTTCAACCAACAAATTCATTAGATATGGATAAGAAATATCACAGTTGATCAAGACTTATTTACCGTAGATCTTTTGGCACATAATTCCCGTCCAGTTTTTTGGGTAGTCCATTCAACTTGCAATACTCCAACTGTTCACTTTCTTCTTGCGTCATCTGCAGCGGCGCCGGACTCTCGCAGCTCACATACGAAGTTAGCGCCGAGAGATTCATTCCAGCGATACCCAGCTGGCAATTGCTGTTGTTAACACCTCCCAGCATGTTCCCGTTAGTAGTGGTACTGCTGGCTACACTCGCCGCTTTAGATTTCGGAGCGCCGCATTTAACAGGAGTTTTTTCAGGATCGCTATTCTCAATACAGTTAAGATTTAGTCCCGGTTCCAGCGAGTCTAAATGATTCATGGAAACGTCTTTAAGACCGTTTTCTATGTTGATTTGATCGCTTGATTCGTTTGCTACTTCCTGTTTAGGATTAAGGGTTTCGTCAATCATTTCTTCGTCCAATCCGGACATTGTAAGTGTGCAATCTGCATGGTAGAAAGTATTCAACATGGGTGCCTGTGTCTGGCCGCTATTGGAACTAAACAATAGGCTAGGATTAGTCAATAGATTTAGATTGTTACAAACGTCCCAACGATTTCCTTGACTCAGGATGACTTCAGAGCAAGTTTGCGTGTTGTCTGTGTACACGGGATTTGCGTGCAATGTTGAAGTATTTAATAAGCCTCCATTCATTTGATTAACAATTCCTTCGAGGGACTTGAAATCCTTACTATCATCGATACCGTTAGCGTGTGCACTATCAGCGAGAGGGTTTTCTTTCCTTAAAATGGAGAACCATTTTCCCTCGGCCATCTTAGCTGTCAACATATTAGCTGCAACTTCAGGATCGTTACTTTCATCTTTAATCTTTTCAGGAGCAATATTTTCTAATTTTATGTCGACTTCAGTGTTATTTTCTTTCGGGGAGACGACCGAATCGGCCAACTTTTTCAATTCCTCCAAATTATTAGTTATTAAACCGTCTTTACTTTCTGACTTAATGCCCAAATCTAAAATGCCATCACTGTTAGTTTCCATCTTGATAGTTGGCTCCTGTTTGATTTCTGTATTATTTGAATTTTCCTCCACGTCATTCATTGCGTACACATTTCTCTTTTCAGACTGTGGTTTCTGAACCAAGAAAGCAGTGGGAATTGAATCTTCGATGTCCAGCAGATGATCTTCAGCCACTTTTTGCTGCTGAATGTGTTTCTCTTCCATTTTGATGGGAGAACCTACAATAAAAATATATAAGTTGATTGAGAGAAAATTAACAAATCTAAAACAATAAGTTATGAGCACGAAAGAAAGCATGTTTTCGGTAATAAATAAAAGAGAACCCACCTTGAACCTTGTTGTGCCCCATGTTGGGTTCGTATTTGATGATCCTGGTGTGGTCTCCGAGGTTGAGCTCCGACTTGATGCTCCGCAGTTCCAGCTCATTCTGCAACAGCCTCTCCGAGTTCTTGGCGAGGTTGTTGACCTCCTGCGCTGCTTCCTCCGCTTTAGCCTTTTGACCTACAAAAGATAATGAGAGATAAAACAAAGCATTTCAATATCAGTGCGGCGCACTTCTGAGCTGTCACACCGCATTCTTCATTCTATCATTCTCAGTTCTGCAGGCCAATTATTACTTTTGCGACCAGAAAAAATTCCATATGCGAAAGAAGAAGGGGTTGAGTAAAAAATTACGAAATTTGTTTAACCTCTCAGACAAAGACTTTTATCTACTATGTGTTCCTTTGAGAACTGTCAAAATGTGATAATTTTTGTGTTATTTACGAGTTTTGCTAAAAGCTTCATAACTCACGTTTTGAGAAACGTAGCCTCATTCTAAAAAATGTTTATGAAAGATTATGAAATTCACTATTGTATTGTGTTGTTATACGTAAATATTTGGGTTTCTAAATATACATTTTATGAAAACGTCAAAAATATGTAAAAATCGCTTACAATTATTTCAAAGTCTTGAAAAATGTACTTTTTTCTGAGTATCATAAAGAAATAACATTTTATATATTGAAGAAATATAATTAAAAACTATTAGTCACCTCAAAATATTGACCGTCCAAACTAAAATATTTTTAATAAATTATTTAGAAACGCAATAAATTATGAACGAACAAGATGACAGATTCAATCGGCTTAGATAATGCAACTCTACGTTCCATAGATATTCTTGAATACAGACGCGTAGCGTTATTCATTATCGATACTCTGTTTTTTAAATCATGGCAATCCGTATACTAGTGATGGAAATAAATCGATTTTTGTAAAATCTCGCGCGTTTACGTGAAAAGACGTTCTAATGTCTTGACCGCTATTATCATATTTACGTCTTTTGACGTTCTAATGTTCTGAGTGGTTAAATTCAATTAACTTCCCAATCCACAAATTTCAATTAATATTTGTACAGCGACCTTGAGGTGATTTTGCACAAAAACGGCGCTCTACAAATCATCCAAATATTATTTTTTCCCAACCATGTTATTTGACTTAAAGTGATTTATTTTTTTGAGTATTATGCCACTTTGCACTTCCTCCTTCTTTAGCCAACGTTTCAGACAGCGTCACAGCATTGTCATCAGGTCATTATTTTGGTTCCACACCAACAAATTGCCCTCCTTTCAATCATCTGCGACCCAATAATGATGGATAATATTATAATGTAGAATAGAATGATGGTTTAATACCTTTCTTGTTCCTGACGTTGCGCCTTCCCGCCGCCTTGCATGCCGCCTCCTCCTCGTCTTTTCGTTTGGCCCCCTCCTCCACGCGCTCGTGGTACGCCACAATCTCGGGCTGCGACGACTCCATGGCCTCCACGTACACGCCACCACACTTGCCCAGCGACCAGTAGCGGCGCCAGTATCTAAATACACACACATTCATTATCAGTACAAACAGACTGAAGTTCAACAAACAGTTCAGAATGGACTAAAGAGCAATGTCTACAAGCTGGGTCTACATTATTTATATCTCAGTCTGAGACCATTTTGCTTTGGATTAAGCCGGGATCCATATACATTAAAATCAATAGACTTGCCCTAACATAAAATCTGGGTTTCATTTCAACGAGCTGGAGGCGAAACATGTGACCATATTTTTGGCACCAGAAGGGTTTGAGAATGCTTTGAATAAACTACAACATCAGTCCAGAAAGCACAGTCCATTGTGGGACTTTTCTGTGCAGAATCTGAATGTTAGTTTTTAACTGAACCGCCTTGCGTAGCAAAGCAAAAAATGAGTGAGGTGGGTAAATTATAACACATTTGAAAAAGTGTCTAACTAAAGAGTGTAAAAAAAATATTAGATTTGGAAACAAGGATGAACTTTTGTTTAGCCAAAGTTAACTTTCTTACGCAGCCAGCAATTTGCACGCTATTGTAAAAAGGACCAGTAATTCGTAAGCAGATTTTATTTTCGAGGACTATAAATAGTGATTATTACAATGCGAGTTGCCTGCATATTGTCAGATTCATTTATTAACAAATCACAGGAAGGGAGATGTTCCCCTTACTTGATTAGCTGGTCCATCAATTTGAATGTCGATGCCGGGATCACACCTGATCTATTCTATGATCCAATTCATAGATTCTAGTGAGATTAGGCATAACAATAGAAACCCAAAATTGAATGGACTTACAGACTTTAGACTTTTAGACTTTTGTTCTTAAATTGACCATAGATTCTTATAGAATATATCAGGTCTGAATTCAGCATTACATACGGTGGTTAAGGTTGTATTACCTATCCTGTCCATAGCAGGTGGCCCTCAGGGAATGTGCTCCGGCTGCCAAGCTTTGGAGTTGGGCATCAGACTGTCTAATCAGCTTATCCAGTTTCCTGGCCAGTTCCTCAGCCGGAAGGTTCTTGTCTTCGTCCTGTGGAGGAAACAAACTTAACATTTAGATTGTATGTAATATATTATTCCAGAAGGAAGATGTCCAGCGGGCTGCCCATAGAATAAAGAATGACACAAGAAGTGCCTTGTAATATTTCCTTAATTGAGGCTTAAATTTCCAATACAAAACTGCGTTCATGAAATTCAAATGGGATGGAGATCTACGATATCAGTCCAGTGTAAGTGAGACAGAGCTGTTTCCATTTGAATTTGTACGGAAGGTATTTCTAGTTTACTTTTAATTCTATAGGGCCGCCCCACACAATATTTGCAGAAGCACCACCAGAGGTTATGTGATTCTTCACAAGAGCACCCCAATCTGTACAGCATAAAGACAGGTGAACTATGTGGCTACTCGCTTGGGTAGCATTGTGAGGCTGGTTAACATAGGGGTTGTCGGAAGGGATTTATTAATGCGTGTCTTGAAGAGGCCTGGAATATATGAAGAAGGAAGTAGCGCAGACAGAGGTGCCTGGAGGGGCCATATCGAGCAGATGGGTCCCTGACCCGAATAGGACAATTGGCAGAAGTGAGATGAGATGAGAAATTCCCGAGTGGATGCGTACCTCTTCAGGCTGTGTGCCTTCGCTCTCCACATCGCTGAGCATAAGCTCGGCGTCTCCCGCCACGCTGTCCTTGTCCGTGTTGTCTTTGGCACCGTTAGCCTTCACCAGGTCCAGGTGCTGCTGCTCCTTAGCCAGCGCCAGGGCCTCCTTGGCCGCGGACTCCTTGAGGTACTGCGAGGCCGGTGGCGCTCCCATCAGGGCAGAGTCCTCAATCTGGAGTTATAAATGATTACACGGTCGATTAGTCATGTTCAATAATGTCTTTGGTTCCCACAGAAGACAATATTGTCCTCCTTTACAATGCTGGCCGTTAAAATTTCAGATCCAAGGTTAATTGTAAAAGTAATAGTTTTCTAGAAGGGTAGACGTGATTAAATGAGCCACTCGTGTATGTTTGGGAAACTCTATTTTAGTGACCTATAATAATCTACCTCGTGAATATCATCATGGTTCACGTCCTCCGCCTTCTCGGTGATCTCGCCCGTAACGTCGTTGACCAGCATCTTGTCGTCCATGCTGTTGATGGCGTCTTGAGCCGAGGAGATGTCCATGGGCGTGTCGCCGGGGTGCGAGTTGGGCGTGTTCAGGATGGAGTTGGCGGCCGACACGGCAGCCATTTCGCTCTCCTCCACCATTCGCTGCATGCGTTCCAGCGCCAGAGCTTGTTGTTTCTCTGCGTTTTCCAGACGGAGCTTGCGACTGTGCATCATTTTAATTCTGAAAAAGAATACAGATAAATTAATTCAATGGTCTAGATATTATTTCCTGTCCATTTAAGTCATGGAGTCATCGTTGACACCTTTGTCACCGGTTGGCAGCGGTCATTTTAATACTCAACGGCTTGGCTGAGTTAAGACTGGTTGGTTTTCGTGTTTCCTCTCTCCTAAAATACAGGTCTCTTCAAGATCCAGGTTCACTCCACCCTCTCCTTAAAAAGACCTTCCGCACAGTTTCCCCAGGTCCTGATTTTTTTCTACATAGTTGCTGGCTTCTTACCGTCTGCTTGGAAACCCCAGACATGTAGATAATTCAGTTCATGGAGAATCTGCTGAACACAGAGAACTTGACAGATGGTGGTATCTTGTTGGATTAAGGTTGTTGCACACGTATCAGCTTGGCGTCGGATCAGCATTGCCTCAGCTTGAGCCGTTCAGAATTCTTTGTATAAAACTCCATACTGCAGCACACACTCACCTCGGGACAAGCTGGTCAAATGACATGAGGACAGGTGGTGCTGATCCGATGTCGATGTTATGTGTTCAATAACCTTTAAACTGTCATGCAGTAATGAATCGGCCCAAGGCCACAAACATATTGCGCTAACCAGAGGTGGGTAGGAATATTTATATGTAGCAGGTGGAGGGAGAGAGAACTCACTTCCTCAGCTTGGCGTCCATCAAGTAGCGTTCCTTCTTCATCTGGCTGAGACTCTCGAGGCTGGCGTCGATCTGACGCAGCACGGCCTTGCTCTGCAGCAGCTCGTCGCACAGCAGTGCCAGGATGCGGGCCTTGCTGGTGGGGTTGAGAGCAAGGTACGGCCGGCGACGAAGCTTGTCCGCCAGGCGCCACGTGGGGTTAGCGTGCAGGTGAGAGTAGTACACCACGTTGCGCCCATTGCACGAGGACTGGAGCGACTCCGCATCGCTCTGGTGATGGTCGGCTACTCGCTTCTCTCGGTCGCGCTCGACGTTGATGCCTGGAAAGCCAATAGTTTACAGTTTACAATCAGAGATAATAGAAACAAAGGGAGTATAGCATGCTATGTCCAAACTGCCCTAACTACAAAAGCGGCGGAGACAATTAATGTTAAGCATTTGATGTGTAGATAGAGAAAGTAGTTTCAAAAGAAGAAAAATACTGTAGTCAAATGAACGTAAACAGTTTTGCGCGCACTTGGGGCTTTTACACTGCAAGTAAGTTCAAAATATTAAGAGGGATAAAAAATAATATCTTACCAGTCATTGCTTTAATTTCCCCCGTGGCGTTGGCGTACAGGTATATTCTGAGGACCTCGCTCACGTTCGCCGGCGTGATCTCGTTTGAGCGCAGGGTCTGCCCTAGGATGGTGGTGTGTCTGCCTGGGTGAGGAATACCCGGATCTTCTGCAAAAATAACAAATTACTTAATGACAGAACAATAAAATAACTTTTGAGGATTTAGATTATCATTCTTTTATTCACTAATTTGTCCATTCTGGAAGAGCTAATCATCCACAGTGATAGGCTTTCAACTGCCTACAACTTATCCTATGATATTTTGTAAAAAGAACCCTAGCATAGGGAAAATCATGGTCACTGGCAAAGTGTTTAGCAGGAGAAGCACAGAAATATCACCAATGGATTGGAGTCATCAAGTATCGGAACGTCGGTGTCCGCAGGTCTCAGAGCAAAACCACAGTGAATGGAGGAACCTCGTTCACCAGAGATATTGGAGTTGGGGAAAGGATCCTCAGCAATAAGGCTAGATGGGGACTCCCAAAGCAGACGATGTTGCTGATCTGGAGGTATTGGAGCGGTAATGGCATCATAGTTAACTTTAGCAGGATTTATTTACCTATGGCACAGACCAGCAGGTGGGTGAGGATGGAGACCAGCTCCTCCTCAGCATCTGTGCAGCAGTCGGGCAGTAGAGACATCTGCAGCGTATTGAGGGTGGGCAGCGACTCCATATCTGGAAATTATTCAAGTATCACCGCTAGTTACACTTTCACTGTTTGTGTATGGTCTTTTGAAAAAGGAGAGGTCACCATGGAGCTATCAGTTCAGTTAATGCATGATAATTCATACATTTGTCTGCTTGACGACCAATTCTTTGCATATTCAACTATTATTTAATCTGATCGGCTGTCACATGTGTGATCCATTACGGCTTTCTTTTCAATTCAATTCCTTAGAGAATTACACAAAATATAAACAGACTAGCTGACGCGTACCCGGCGTTACTGGGGTTATCCTTACGAGATAGACATTCACCATTGAGGACTTTGCTGTAGGTCTTTTGAATATGTACAATTGCGTAGTACATTATTTTAATGTATCCCATGAGGTTTAGCCAGCGTTAGTCAGTTAGACAGATTCGGATAGCAACTTTATTTTATACTATTTAGAGATGTATCAGCTATACTAGTAGTAAAGAGCTTGCCTTTTAACCTCTGGAACACCGGATCAGAATCCTCAGATACCTTAACACTGGCCAAAAATTTTCAGAACCTCACGAAAATCACCCGGGTTGACTTTTGCTCAAATATTGGAATATAAACTATGATTTTAGTTTTTGTGATTGTTTTATGTTTACCAGGTAATAATGTATTTTATTATTGATATATATTTAATAAAATAAAATAAAATACTTCTTGTTTTAAAACCACAAGTTTTTAATAATTTTTAGAACCGACCGGTTTTGCTTTACTCAAGCATCTTCAGGGTACAAATTATTACTAGACAAGTACAAAGTGTGAACATATACATAAATCAAATTTTGAGGGAGACAACATGATATAAATATAACAAACACAGAGAAAGCACACAAGTACAAAAGACATGGGAAAAACCGAAAGATAATAAATGGATTATCCATTAGTACAGGGCTTCCCAAACTTTTTTCAACTGTGACGCCCTTGGGAAGTTGCCATATTTTTGCGACCCCCCCCCCCCCCCCCCGGTCATTTGTACCAAGCGTAGTATTTTGAAGCCCCCCCCCTGAACTGGTCACGTGTATGGGTACGTTACCTAATAACAATTTGTCAGAAAAACTCCAAATAGTATCTAAATTTTTTATTAGAAAATAAAGAACACAACATAAAAACAAAAATGAGGCAAAAGAAAAAGATAAAAAAGCAATTTTTTTCTTTGGTATTAATGAGAAGGATGTGCTTGCTTTTCTGAGCATAGTTTCTCAAAACGAGTTTGAAGTTTCGAAATCGCCACTCTCGTCTCTGCCTCTAAATTTATTTTTGATCTGTACTTATTCTTAATTACTGCAACTGCAGAGAAACCTGTCTCACACAAGTATGATGTCGCAAACGGTAATAAAACCCTTAACGCTGCAGTGCTGATGGAACGATATTCTCGCTATAAGGATTGCCTCACGACGCCCCTGGGATGATCCCGCGGCGCCCCGGGGCGTCGCGACTCACAGTTCGGGAAGCCCTGCATTAGTAGATCGTTCATTCTGGGCATACCCAAAAGAAAGTCGGTAGGATAGAGCCACTCCCTGATGTAGAAAAATCTCAGAAATTTCTTCTCAACTCTCTCCAACACGAGGGAATACTTTACCTGGTGTGGGATTTCCAAATTATCTCAAAAAATCTCCAAATTCTCCGTAAACGGACATGGAAGTTTCACTTAAACACATACATGCTCTGTTTGCTTGCGATGAAAAGGTCAGCATTATAAAGGTTAAATGTTTTTTGGTATTAAATTAATATTTAACAACAGTGATGATAACTTACCAAAGCCAAGAGTCATCCCAAAGTTGTGGATGAACTCGAATACCATCATGATGTCAGCCATGGCCTGACCGGGCAGCTTTAGGCCGGGGATCCGGTTAAAGGTCGGCAACGGCTTCTGGTCTGACAGAGTCGAGTCCTCTTGTGGTTTCCTGAGGAAGTACGTATGTATTCAAATCGGTGACATTTTTTTTCTGTATAATTTTGAGTCAGACGAGTCCTAGCAAACATGTCCCAGACTTTGGTAACTCACATATGAGTTGCAATTTTTCTGAACACCAATAGATAATTATGCAAAAATAGAATAATTTCATCTCGCTTCTTACTCAACTCTCAACAAAGGATGCATCCAATATTTTATAATTTATGATATGATATCCAACAGTTATCTGTTAGTCGTACACAAGTTCAAAGACTCTTATAATAATAAAATAATTATATAATTTAAATGAAGTTAATTGAACAATATTAATAAAGTAGTTACAGCGAGAATAAAATGTGTGTATTACCTGAGTTCCTTGAGCAGCTCGAGCTCTTTCTTCCTCTGCTCCAACTTCTTCTCCTTGAGCGAGAGCTTGTCCAGCAGCAGGCGGTGCTTGCGGCGCTCGCGGTCCTCGTAGCGGCGCCGCCCGTCCAGCTGCTTCACCAGCGACATGTGCTGGCGCCGGCGCTCGCGCTCCTGCAGGCAAGTCATAGGATAGGCGTCACAGTCAGTACGGGGTAACTTATGGTATTGAGGAACATAACTTAATTGATATCATCAGAGTAGAGGAGGGACGCAACCTAAATTCTAGGACAGTAGATACTAATACTGCCATCATAAGCAAAAAGGCAGCTGGAAATTTTCAGTGGTCACATTTAATTAGGGAGACAGGTGTGGGTACCGCCACACCGGGTACCATTTATTGGATAACCGACACCCCTGCCATAGGTCACCTCAAGTGCTTTGCTACATTTGGTGACTTAGCAGGGGTGCCCGGGTTCATGGGGTGAGGTTTGCCTGGGTCTTGGCATCGAATGCGTCTGCGCACCAACTGCATGGCAGGCCGGATCAGGAAAGACTGGTTGAGGGAGACCTTTTGACCTCTCCTATCAAAACATTGCCTGGCACCACAGTGGGAGGGATGGATTCATAGATCACTCCTGGACACAATGAACACCAGATTTCTACCAACCCCTCATTCCTTTTTACTTCCCAGAACTTCCTTTCCTAAAAAGATTACAGACCCCGGGGGAAATTATTGTGTGGAACTAATGAAAAAAAAAAAAAAATTAAAATTCTGATGTATTTTCATTATTATAAATAAGTTGATAAACATGAAGGATCTTGTATCAGAATGTGACCATTGAAAATTTTCAGCTGCCTTTTTGCTTGTGACGGCAGAATAGTGCCTCCGCAACAGAATGCATCTTGTTTAAATTTGTATGTTTGGATTTCATTGTGCACATATTATTTTTTTCTGAATTTTCATATTACGGATAAGATTTAGCCCTTTACAATATGGTAAGATGTTGAGTGGGGTGACATTTTTCCAGTTTTTATGTGAGATAACATTAAATAGCCCGCCTGGTATGTGACAAAAAAATATAGTCAAGCTTTGTTAACTCCTCAGGCCTCGAGCATATTCTATCAGAAGGTCCAAGTATTTCCGCTTTGCAATAAATGGAATATTTTTTAATGTATCCGAAAACTGAAAATGTGATGAAATATGCTTTCATATTTTATTATTAGAAATAAATATATATATTTTTTAAAGCGTTGAAATTTTGAAAGCAAACATAAAAAAAAATTTAATGGCTAACTTTACGTTTTTTGTAACTTAAATTACTTATAACGAAAAAGTATATAAAAACAAACTTATTTTATTACAAACATTAACGTCGCCTCACTTTTTGTTGTTACATAAAAAAATAATGAATAAAAAATTCACAAAGTCAAAGGGGCACATTTTAATTCTTCTGTGGTTTGAACATAAAGCATGGTGTTTTCTCTTTTTAACACCGTTTAGATCATGTTTCTCACCACAACAGTAAGGGAGACACAACGAGAAATTAGCCTGAAGGGGTAAATACAAAGGTGCAAACCCTACTTTTATAAAATTGTAAGTGAAGCTTGGAAGACAACAACACTAATAAAATCAGAATGAGGGATTAATGACACAAAAGCATAAAATGGATTGACAAAAACAAAATTATATGACTTCAACCAACATGGTGACAAACGTGCATTGAAAGCAAATAAAGAAAAAAACCACATTAACGGCTACTAATGAATAAGACCTTAATGACGAAAAGAAAAATGTATCTTTGCAACCCTATGTCCTAACAATAACACAAGGAGCCAAGTATTTTACGCAGACAGAGAATTTAACACCTGTCTTTTTTTGTGAAAAAATATATATATTTTAATAAATAAATTCTTTTCATATTGAACAAAGCAAAACAGCTACTGTTAACCAATGTTCACTCATAAAAGATTTTAATAAAATCCAGAAACATCACCCAAGCGACTCATTTTTGAGTCCCTTGCGCCATGTGCATATGTAACATAGGACTCACATTTGAGTCACTAGCGATGTAAGGGTTAACAAAAAAAAATTATACAATTTTTTTTTGTTCAAGGTTTAAGAGCGTGCATTCAACAATGTACGTGCGCTAAATGACCACGTACCAATTCCACTGTGTATATGAGCTCCCTCTGCTTGCCAACTTCCGCCATGTAAAGCTACGCATCACCAACAGACAATACCAAAACATGTACAACGGTTTGTCATAATCAAATAATACAACAAATCAAAAGATCAATTTTCTGTAATTTAATTTACTGAAGTGCTATACATATAAATATGATAACTGAAACTAGTCGACTTATTATTCAAATTACAATACTTTCATTTTGTTTTTGGTTTTCGTGATAGCCGTTTCCCCGGTATGGGTTTTAAATTCTACCATATTTTTTTATCCCATGAATCCCATTTGGCGATTTAAAAAACTTTAATAAATTTACCTGTTGTTCCATATGAAACCGGCAGCAACATGTTTAAAAGAATCTACGACTGATGGCAAGTCTACTCAAGAAACACAAACACGGTAATCACACGCTAAGGTTACTAAAAGCTCTGGTAAACAAGCAACTTTTTACGACAATTTCTCGCCGGCAAGGTGTTTCCGTCAAGATTTTCGTTTTGTCGGTCAAGATTGCGTAAGAATGTTGTGTATTGCCTATTCTTGTCGGGGTATTGCCCTTTCTTGACGGTGAGTTTGCTAGGCTACTGATATTACGACAATATTTCCTTCTTGTTCTGTTACGTTATGTACGTCTCTTTTCGCCACCTACCCACTATCAAAACTGTCATTGTTGTAGGAATTCGCTTTTTAATATTATTATTATTTAATGAGCAGGCACCATTCTGCTGATGCTCTGATATCTGATTTCACAATAAGTTTAACAGTAACAGAGTTAATTTAAATTTAAAATAAGTTAATCATTTATTCTCTCTAAATAAGAATCCCATCGAGCTTTGACCGTTTGAGTGCTGGACCTTTTTTCATAATATATTTACTAAAATTGCGTGTTAAAAAATTGTTGAACGTATTTTTGCTGTGAAATCACAGTTCGCAATTCACTGTTTTTGTAATTGAAATAAGCGATTTAAATAAAAAATTATGTACACCACACGCACGCCGAACTCTCAACGTGCAAAGCAACGCACCGCGGACGCAGCGCACCAGAATACATGCGTGTCGTCTATATATTGACGACACGCAATTTATGATAAATATTCGTTTGTCGAAATATCGATGATCCGCATTCAAACGGTTAAATTGGTTTACATTAGTAGAATCAACGACATACTGTGGAAGTTTGTTGCATGCATCCACTACTCTATTTGCAAGATGTTGAATGGATGCAAAAGGTGTATTATTCTTTTTTTGTGTAAATTTAGGGAGAATTGTATTTTTGTTGCTGGTGAAGATTTCTTGGATGCCAGGGCAACTATACCAGGGCAACTTGGATGGCCAG
The DNA here is from genome assembly GCF_061612785.1 of Hesperophylax consimilis. Classification (NCBI taxonomy): domain Eukaryota; kingdom Metazoa; phylum Arthropoda; class Insecta; order Trichoptera; family Limnephilidae; genus Hesperophylax; species Hesperophylax consimilis. The sequence goes on along the minus strand of NC_142862.1, from coordinate 1,902,473 downwards.
ATAAAATTTGTTAAAGTCTCAATCAAGTCACCCGTTTCTCTTTTTCTTTAAATGTTGGTAACCTTAGTTTGTCGAGTTTATTTTCATATTGCCGGTCGTTCAAAACTCATGGTATTTTTTTAAATTGTCTCTGTACCTTTATTAGATATATTATGTCTTTCGCAAAATATAGACTCCATATTTGTAAAGTATATTCCAGGTAATATGTCTTTATACATTATGGCAATATTGACGGCCAACAACTTGCCCGGCAAGACTTGCTCGTTTACCAGCACCTTTACTTCTAAATAAATATTCTCTTCAACATTGAATGCAGCCGGTCTTTGGTGGTGATCCTAATACGTATTACGAATTGAGTCATTTGTATTTTGAAAGTAGAACACAAATACATTATTCAAACATTTGAAATAGCTACATAATGAAAACTGAGCCCACAGCCAAACACCTCGAACTTGCGTAAATTTACAGTTAAACTAAGAACTTGGGCATTGCTTCTTTCATTTTCATTAGAAATACATTCTATGTTATTTACATATTACGTATCCAAAATTTTGAAGTTTTCTATGAAGTTAACATAAGTAATCTACAAACTGTGAGTTACATAGCAGACCGTTACAGTGCAATAAGACTTGCAATATTTAAAGAGAATATTTTCCCTAGCCTAGAAGGTATAATAAAGAGTCACATTAATAAATCTTTAATACATGAAGGGAACTACGTGTAACACATAACACAATGCCGATTCATTTGGGGGAGAGAGAAAAATAATATAAAGGTAAAAAGACATTTGACATTCATACTCATAAAATGAACTCATTAAGAAAAAAGCACATCAGTTACCTGTTCTTTTATCATCACGGCCTGCTGTCGCTTGAGTTCTCTCTCCTGTGAAAACAAAATAACCTTTTACGATTTTATTGATATAAAAATATTTTTTTCTTAAAATAACCAACATTCCAATAACTTGACCTCTCCACGGGGTTCTTGAAGTACATAATTTCTTACTCTTCTGAAATAATACCATCTTTTATCCCCACGCACATAAAAACCTGGACGCTAAACCAAATATAAAATTTATATATTGGGCCGATTGGGTTTTTCACCAGAAATACATACATAACCTTAAAATACTTGTCAACCTCAGATTCATAGAGCACTATCGAGGTGCATTTTTCATAAAAATGATCAATTTATTATTATTAATAATTTTCCCAAATACACACACTAAGTGTACACGGGCATCGTTAATCCCAACCTAAAATATGAAATAATTCATATGTATTTGTAATAAGCATTAACTTTGTGGCTTGCCATAATTTCCTGTTCCGATATTTTCCTGACGAAGGAAGGGTGCTTCCGAAACCGGTAGAGTGTAATTAAAATTAAAGTGGCCTAAAACAAATTTATATATTTTTATTGTATGAAATGATTGTTCTTCTGCTACACTGTCATACTCTTACTGGTAGCTTCTTCAACATCCTAATTAAACAGCTAATATAATACCTAACAAACATTACCAACATAACACAATTACCAAACAATACTGCAATATCCCAAATCATATTAGGCACTACATAACACAATGTACCAAGGGAATAATATCTCGTTTGTCGAGCAATCCCAGATAATCTCCAATTTGGGAATCCAATTATGTTTTCTAATGAATTCTGACCATTGACGTGACTGTTGTGATTTCCAATGAATTCTGACCAATAATATGACTGCTGACATTGAATGAATTCTGACCAATGACGTAATGCTGTGATTTCTAATGATTTTTGAGAGAATCGATTCCTTGTTCAATGACATTTCAAAAGAATTGTTTCAAATGATTTTTGACAGATTCGATTCCTTGTCCGATGACATTTCAAAATGATTGTCTCGGACTTTGGTTTCGAATGGGTTTTGACAGAATCGATTCCTTGTTTGATGATATTTCAAAACTATTGTTTCGAACTTTGGTTTCAAATGATTTTTGACAGAATCAATTTGTCCATGACAATGAATCGAAATATTTCGATGGTCAAAAAGATCGAGTAAGTCATCGATTGTGCCCATCGCTAAATAGTGAACATCAGATCTAAGATAAAAGATCAAACTATTCTTTGATTCACTCTGTTAAATTCTTCACATATTTACAGCTGTTAAAGTCGAATGCATAAATATATGCATGTAGCGCTGGACACACGTTTTATTCGAGCATACAAATGTGTTCATAGCGGAGTACAGGTTAAAGATTTTTTTTTATTTTTTATTAAATATCAAAATAATATACAAAAAATCAAAAAGTCCCAATAAACTACTTTAAAGTAGTTTGTCATTGGGTGCTTTTAACTTAAACAGATATATTGGAATATGGTGTTGTTATATTTCACCTTTTCACTACATATTCAGTTTGTAAACGCAAGTAATGCCAGCATTAGCGCCTTTAGGCAACAATGTCAGTCAAAAGGTTAAAAACAGAATATTGGCTTGAGAATATATTTATTCTACAAACCTGCTGCTTTCTCGATTGATCTTCCTGTCTTTGTTTCTCCAAGTCTTCCTGTCTCTTTCTTCTCGCCTGTGATGATTTCAATTATATTAATTTCGAATCATCAGTAGCCATCCAAGTAGCAGTGAATATGAAACAAAAAGAAAGTTGTACAATATTATAACGACAGCACTATATACTATGACAATTAATAGACCAAACTTTCAAGAGTATGACTGACAATACTGACATTATAAGACTTTATGTAAATAGTTGCTTACAACTTTAGTAAAATTGTTTTAGGTTTAGAATACTTGCTTATGTTTCTTTGACTATTGCAAACAGCTTTTAAGATTTTATAAATAATAGAAATAAAAAGGAGAAAATACATTTTTATATACTTACATTATAATAAATTTGCAGATAAATCAATATCGCAAAAAAATGACAGTAAAATTAGTAAGAAATTTGTACAAGGGATATTTTTTAAAGCTACCATACAATTTTATAAATAGAAGTGTGTATAATATATTGAATAAATATTTGTACTGACTGACATGCTATTATAATATATAATAACTGAGTATATTTTGGGTATTATTTAGGTGCAAAGCAGCATGCATTATAAATATGTTAGGAAAAATAATAAAAGTAAGGATATTGTAATACAGTTTTAACATTCCCCTGGTGAAACACAAATGCAATAATATTATATCAATTTAACACAGTCAAATGTTTAGTTTTGTTTAAATTTACAATCAGCTGAAAAAGTTAATTCTGAGACGGGTTTAGTTTTCCAGTAAATGAAAATAATTCATTTTGTTGGAATTTGTTCAATTTTGAGATACCCGTAGAGTCAATTTGTTTGCTTTTCGGTTTTCAGAGCAACTCGTATGGGTCTCATAAAAATATCTGTCTCCCTTACCGTCATAGTTACAAGTATGAACTAAACGGTGTTAGAAAGAGAAAAATACCAAGCTTTATATACAAATATAGAAGTTGACCACAGAATAATGTACATCTCTACAAAACCAAAGGTTCCGACCGTAATTTGAGAAGAATTTCTGAAACTTTGTGAATTTTCTTTATATGAAACGACATAAAAGTGAAGAGACAGTAATGTTTATAATACATTTGTCTAATGTGTTTAATTTTTCAATATCAGTAATTTTAGTTCAGTGTCAAGATGAAAAAACACAAGCTATTTTTTAACCTTTTTATTTTTGATTTTCAAATTTGAAATTTTCAAAAATTATTTTTATATCTAATAATATAATAATAAAATTTGAAAGCGTATTACATTACCTTTCTAAAACAGTTTTTAGTTTTTTGATACATTCAGAAATATCCGATTTATTTGTAATTTAGGATTTTATTGAGAAGCGGAAATTCTCCAAATTTCTGAAAGCATCTTTAATCATGAAAGGGTTAAGCATTTTATTAAATTTTACATTCATAACACTGCTAAATCTCAAAAAGATTATGGTTTATTATTGAAAGTTGAATTAATAAAATATAGGTGTAATTCATAATTGCCCAGTGGAACCGTTAAAATCAATGGAAGTTTGTTTAATTAACAGGATATTGGCATTTTCAATACCAAAACCTTTGAATTCGACCCAATTATTCTTAAGTTCCGTGACCATTCAAATGCTCGATTGTTTTCAGGGCTTTTATGCCATATACTTGTCGAAAATGACACCAATGAATATGAATATGCATGATAAAGATCCAATGACATAATAACCCGACATGACAATGGGCAATCATATTTACTAAAAGCTTGACTCAGTTTTCCTCATTTTTGAGTCACTCGTATAAGCTAGTTACATAAAAATAACATACACAAACATAAATTTTTGTTAAACACTTTTTCAATACATATATTTAAAAAAAGCCGGTCCCGATTGCAATGTGTACGTCTCCCTTTCCCGTTTAGAAGTGTGCAGAAGATTAGAAGGACAGACAAGAACAGACAGACAGAGAGACAGACACCCACCCGACCAAACCAACCCAACCATACCATACGCATTCACTTCTGACCATTGTTAATAATAAATAATACATATATATGTATGCATTCGCATCACCATTAATTTGTATAAATATATATATAATGGATTTCCTTACGAACGTCACGGAATTGACGGAAAGCGCACCGCTTGCTGTGGATTGTGAAGTAGTACGTATTTTTTTAATTAATTCAATAAAAGAAAAATTTTGACAAGTGAAGAGATATTTCTCCATCAATTAATAGGTTTTTCTGTCTCGTCAAGTATAAAGACGGGTTGTTTCACAGAATTTAAATTTGAGATCTGTTATTATTTCATCATGTGCCAATTATGTCACATACATTGATGAATTGTTCAAATTCTGTGAAACAACGTGGCCTAAATATCATTTGGAATAGATTCTGGTCCAGGGTTTAGTATAAAGTATATAAATAATACTAAAGCCCTGCATCTTGGTCACGTTAAATACTAGAAAGCTAATATGATTTGTCTATTTGTGGTACAGTTCACATTCCACAGCCGGGATGTGTCTTCAAATTAAAATACGCACATTAGTCCATTCCTTGCATTATTTTAGTAGTGCTAGTTATTAAGATTCTCCATTAAAATTGTCTCATGTGACCAACATACCGCCAAGACCTCAGCTGCCATTTCTTTCTCAGGGGACACCTTCTCCGTCGAGGAACTGTCCATCGTCACAAAATCCTCATCTTCATTATCAACCAGATCTATGACTTCGATACTCTCCGTGGCTTTGACCTCCTCCACCTCTGTCTTGTGCGGGGACAGCAAGTTGGGCATCAGCATCAGATTACTCGACATGTAATTGTTCTTTGCGCTCAGATACTTTTCCTCCAGCACCTTCAGATCGTCTGCGGAAGCTTTGGCTTTTGCAAGATCGAGCGTTTCTTTGGTCCAATCGCACTGCCCCGATACGAATTCGCCCATTCGCGAGTACGAATCCAAGATCTTGTTCATTAAATCTTCTTTGTGTGCTTTAGGGTTAGTTACTTTGATGACGGAGACGGCGTTTGATTTGTAGTGGGTTTTGGGTTCCTGCTTGACGGGGATCAGTTTGAAGTCTTTTTTAGCGTCGAGTTTTGATTTGGTCGGTGAGAAATTCATTGCGGCGCTTTCGGCGAAACATTTGATCTTGTCCAAGGCGTTGTATTCGTAGTCTTTCCACTGATTCTGAGTGGGAGGGTTTGCTGGGTGTTGTTGGGTGGAGACCGGGGTGAGGGTAAGGCTCATGGAGGGCATGCTGACGGATATCGGTCTGTGTGAAGTGGAGGAGGAAGCTATCGCCTGGATGTTTTTCCAAAATCCGATTGTCGTCTTTTCATTGGCGTTGAGTATTTTGGTGTTCCTGTCAGCATGCCTTAATTGGGCCTGGCCGAACCAAATAAAAATGGATAAGAAAAGATAAAATAATAAAGTTATAAATAATATATCATAAGGTAGTTATCATTTTATTTAACGCTGGATCAAAAAAAAGGGTTACAAATATATTAAAAAAAAATTATTCATGTTGTGGTTATTTCTTTTAAATGTTATTTTTTTAATTTAAATCTGTTTAAAGCATGCATAAATTTCAAGAAAAATATATATTTCTAATGTAATAATAGATAGATATCTAGGTTTATTTGGGCAATCACACACATACTCAAAAGCTGGCATAATATTGTTTAATAATATTAGTCAAATCATTCACTAGATGTCGACGATACACACCATATTAATTGAAGAGAATAATAAGTTTCCATTGCGTAAATGCAATGGAAACTTATTTAGTTTGCGTAGAAGTCATGAAGAATCAATCACCAATAATAATTTTGAAAAAAATCCTAGAGTTAATAAGAAAGCTTCAGAAGCAAATGATTTTTAATACAAAATAGCAACTCAAAGGACGGTGGTAAAATAATCATTATTTGTATTAAAAGCAAGATAAAGAACATTTATTAGAAGAAGGTTTTGTTTACATTGCCAATATTTCCTATATACCCCTGTTGGGTTGAAAGAATTCCACAAATAAAATACAACTGTTTATCTTAATTTTCAAAAAATATAGCATTCAAAATATTGATAAACCATAATATTTATATTAGATTGGATACTTTGTTAAAGACAAATACACACAATAGGTACCTACATGTGTTAAGCCAAAACACTACATATAAAAATATTAAAGTTTTTTATAGGTTTTTATATAAAGAGAAAACATTTAACTAGAAACCTAGAATACCAAGAAGCTAATGAGTTAAGAATGTTAGAGAACCATATAAAATTTACTAACATTATTAGAGAACTGAAACTCAAAGTTCTTAGAATGTTAAATGTTTTGGAAATCAAAGATCTAATACTGTTCAAGAACTGGAATGCATTCTAATAGTTAGGTACATGAACATTAGAGAACTGGATATCAAAGTTCTCACACTGTTAGAGAACTGTAAATTAAAGTTCTAAGACTGTTAGACAACTGGAAATCAAAGTCTTAACACTGTTAGACAACTGGAAAACCAAGTTCTAAAAATATTAGACAACTGGAAATCAAATCATAACACTGTTGGAGAGAACTGGAAATTAAAATTCTAACACTGTTAGGACGGGTTGTTTCAGAGAATTTGAACAATTCTTCAAATTTAAACGTAAAATTTTAAAATCTGTGAAAAAATTTTCAGTTCTATCAAGCAACTCGCCTATAATGATATAATAACAGAACTTGAATATGACTTTCACAGAACCCGAAAATGAATGTTTAAATTTGATGATTTGTTCAAATTCTGTGAAACAACCCATCCTTAGACAGCTAAACATCAAGTCCTAACACTGTTAGACAACTAGAAATCAGAGTTCTAAAAATGTTAGAGAACTGGAAATCAAAGTCCCAACACTGTTAGACCAACTAGAAATCAAAGTTCTAAAAATGTTAGAGAACTGGAAATCAAAGTCCTAACACTGTTAGACAACTAGAAATCGGAGTTCTAAAAATGTTAGAGAACTGGAAATTAAAGTTCTAACACTGTTAGAGAAATGGAAATCGATGTTCTAAAATGTTAAAGAACTGGAAATCAATGTTTTAAAATGTTTGAGGACTGGAAATCAAAGAAGTATGAATGTTAGGGAACTGGAAATAAAAGATCTAAGAATAATTCTATAAAGGGAGAAGAATCAAAGGTCTACTAGAATGTTAGAGGTGGTTAGAACATAGTTTGAAGATATGAAATAAAAGTAGAGTATATAGTGATCAGTATAAGAAAGACAATCTAGCAGAAAGTCAGTGTGTTTGTCTGTGTGGGTTGAGTCTGTTCCTACGGCTAGCTGGAGTGAGGGAGATAAGGGGAGAGGTTGGATAGAGATCACAACAACAAGAACAGGGTCCAGTACCTCCAAGAGCTGCAGGCTGCGATACTCCTTGTCGCGCCGCGCCTGTTCCGCCCGCTCCGACCGCTCTTGCTCGCGGGCGAGGCGTGCCTGGACAATACACACTCATATGTTACCTTTCTATAGCCTCCCACCAGCCAGCCACCTTACAACACTCAGAATGGGTTGTTTCGCAGATTTTGAACAGTTCATCAGAAATCTAAGTTAAAGTTTAAGTTCTGTTATTATTTCATCATGGGCCGGTTGTTTCACAGCACCTGGATAATAACAGAACTTGAACATGAACTTCGAAATTCAATGAATTGATCAAATTCTGCGAAACAACCCGTCCTTAGCTTGAGGTGTTTCAAACTCTCCTCACATTTAATTACCATTAAATCAATCATCAGTTATTTTCAACTTTAAGCAGTTCCCGTTAAACGCAGATTCTCGGGGCCCATTTCAGTTTTTGATCAAATTGTGATCAGCTGACAAGTATAACAACATGACCGTTAGGTCTGACAGTCTATTGCAATTTGATCAAGAGCAATAATAGGCTGAGACCGGGACGGTTCAAATGACAAAAATTCAAAATATAGTGCCGACTGTCAATTTTATGGTCATCAAATGTTACGGAGTTTAAAATGTCCAAAGCTTAGTCAAGTTCTTGCTAAATTCTTTTTTAGGCTCACTAACTCTTGTGCTAGTTACCAACTTATTTCAGAACATAACAATTAATATATAATATAATAAGACACCAGGGTTCAATTATTAATTTAATTTTATCCATCTGTGATCATTGTTTCAACTACTTTAATATTCTCACAGCATTATATTATGCTGCTTGACTTTTTGGGTGTTGAATCACATTTGATTGTTTCCTTCTTTTTGAGCCAATGTTTCGCATAGCCTTGCAATTGCCTTGGCCTCCCTGGTGGAGGGGTAAGACTAGCGAGCCAGAGATCGCGGGTTCGAATCCCGGCGTGCGCAAGTAAATTTATTTGATTCATTTGTGTTGACTCACAATTTACTCATTTAAAATAATAGATAGTATATTTGCAGCACGTTCCAGAGTAGAAGACATTCTCATTCCTGGTGTAAGACCACCATTCAGAATTAAAACGTTGTTTGAAACGGCTTTGGCCGTGTGGGGACCAGATCTGAATATCCAGGTACTCCCCACCCTATCACCTTCCCCTCTACACTACCTTCAGCCTCATAAAATATCCCAACTGGGGATGTCATAGTCTCACTGGCTCCAGACTGTTGGGAGCAGTTGGGACTCTTGTGCTGTATTCAAATAATTTCTTTTTTTTTAAATGACGCCCACTATCCTGCATACATTAATCCTGATAAAGGCATCTGCAAGGTTGTGCGAAACGTTGACTTTACAAGGAGGAATACGGCAAACATTATTGTGATGTTTGTTGTGGTGATTTTTGAGATATCTACAAAGGAGTGGTGTTTCAAAATATGATGTCTTCTTTCATAACATAATTTAACAAAAACAATTCAATTGAATAGGTGCGTATCATCAAAAACAATCTAGTCTTAAATTAAATATATTTTAATAAAACTGCCACTATAACTAACTTTAAATGTGGATATTTCTCAACCAAAATATTCTTACAGATCATATCATGTATTTACAGGAATTGGCGGGAGAGAATACCACACAAAAATTTAACTAAATTAATAATAAAAAACATACATAATAAAAATTGCAGAAAACAAAAAAGTTAATTTGCTTAAAAATCCAGCTCTTATAAAACACTTCCATTCATATTAAATTTATTGGTAACATTATATGGTTAAAAATTTAAACTAAAAACAAAACAGCAGGACAAACACAGTGCAATGTTAGGTTATGTCCAAATTTTCACTAAATAAATCTATTTAATGGGGCATTTAAGACAACAGAAACACGTACACAATAAAAATGGTTTAATTCCGTATTTAGAATGTCTCTACACAAATGATTTGAGATTTTCACGGCCAAAAGAATTATAGTGATTTATTTTTAGGGTATTATGCCATGTTGCGCTACCTGCTTCTTTAGCCAAAGTTTCGGAGAGCGTAACAGTGTCCATCATCAGGGCAGATGTGGATGATCATCAGCCCTGATGACGGACACTCTAATGCTGACTAAATAAGGAGGCAGTGCAACAGGGCATAATACCCCAAAAATAAATCACTGTAAGTCTCTACATAATTACATATTAATCAACTACCCACTAACTATTTAGCTAAATAAAACGAAAAAAAGAAAAAACAAATTGATTTGCACTAGATAGTAAAAGTGAGTCTCTATCAATGAACAGTACTTAAAGTGATGTGTGCTTCATGCAAACTGAACAGTCCTAAAAAAATGTATTAATAATATTATAATTATAAATACTTTACGGCCCGTCCAACTATTTATTTAGGACCGGACCAGTTTCACACTGTTACGAGCATCTTTGTACTAGTTCATTTGTAATTTACTCCAAGTAAGGTGCATATTATGTAATAAACTGAAATCTCGATCCATCATTCTCCGAATAATCGTTATTGATTATTCATACAAAACTCACAAAAAAAAAGATTGCATCGATCATTCCTCGATGCATCGTTTTACCGCATTAATCATTAAAAGCAAGCAGTTTTTGTACTAACTATTTTACGAAATACAATCAATCGTTTTGCAAAATATGAAAATATAAAAACGACATTTCGAAGCAAAACGCTTTGTAAACAACGAGCGGAATATTCGAAATCTTTGACATTAGTTATTAATTGGGTTTTTATTGGTTGAATTAATTAATTGAATTTACATAAGCTAAGATATTACCATATAAGTTTTTCTTTCATGCTTCCAGAACCTTCACTGTATTTTTTCAATTAGAATTATTCTTTTCATCTTATTGCTAAAATTTAGAAAATTTGGAATGCATAATCTATGCGTAACTATAACCTAAAGAGTGCTAACCCTATAGAACTACAGTATAGGTCTAGAAAAAGAAAAAGTGACGAAGAGAGTCTTCTTCTACCATGTATAATTTTAGCGGTTCACAAATTTAGAGTGAAACCATCAAACTAGAGTATTCTGTAGAGGGTGTTAAGAGACATACCCGACTTACTAAGGTTATTTGGAGTACACATTTTGGTCTCCGTTGACTTTTAAAAAACCAAAAACATCAGTAGGTATTGGAGGGTTAGGGTTGGGGTGGGGATTGTACGGTTACTCGGTCGAGTGACCAGTGACGACATGTGAAAGAAATTTTTACTAGTGTACAAAAAAAAAACAAAATTTTATTAACTTTTTTATACTTCAAATAGCGTCAGGAATCACTGGTTACAGTAAGCCAGACACGTCTCTTAACATCCTATATAAACAATATACTATATTATGTTAGGTTACACTAAACCAACCATAAATAATAGAAGCAAGGGAGATGGGCCATGAACTATTAACGCACAGCGGCGCCACTCCTTTGTGTAACACACCAAAGGTGTAACTTTCACTGGCGCGGCCACTCTGATAGTTTGTGCATATCTCCCTTTACTTCTGTTATGTCAGGTGAGACTAAATGAACAGTAGATATGATGGAGAGTGTAGTGTGACCGACCTGCTCCCTGCCCTTGGCCTGGTCCTTGCGAGCCTCGCGGGCTGCCTGCTGCTGGCGCGCCAGCTCGATGCGCTGCTCCACGGCCAGCGAGGAAGTGCCGCCCGCCGTGCCCAGCGCACGCCTCGCCTCCTCCAACCTGACAACACAATGCACACCTTCTTACTTCAACTCATCACTTGCCAACCAAATAATTCACAATAGAGTACCAGAGTCTGGCAAACAAGATAATGCGCTTGATGGTCAATACGCAGGAACACCATATGGTAGGAAGTGGAGTCCACCAATCACCAGGCTGGATTCCCCAAACATTCCCAATTGCTTGGGCAAAGCTCAATAGTAATCAAAGCGTAATAAACAAGGGACCAAGCGCATTCTTTAGTTTGTCAAGCTCTGCACAGTATGTAACTAAATTCCATAATAATATAGCTAAGGACACATTGGGCTCAAGTACGCAACACATTTAGTCATATGGACAACTTACAATCCATACATTTTCTATGAAAATAGATGCTTTAGGAACACACTTGAGACAACTCAACATAATCCTACGCTCCCCACACACCTTATATCTGTGCTCTTCAGATCTTTGTGGAGGGGATGGCTGTAACGCCTTCCAAAGCATATGACCAGTGTATTTTTAAATATAATATTTAAATTTAATATTTACGTACATAACGCATCATTTGATTTGATATTTGCTTGTACATTTATGAAAATATTAATTTGAAACTAATAATCTTAATAAGTCGTCCCCAAATTCACTTTCAGAATCACAAGACATGAAGAAAGATGAATAGAAGAAGTCTATACAGAAGAGAAACACATAATCTAAAAAATAAACATCAAACAACTGATGCGCCATGTACTCAAAAACTAGAAATAAACTGGTCACACACATGCCTTCCAAGGGGTGACCGTACTTAATTACGCAGGAGGACAAGTGAAAACGTCGGCCTGGGAATGTAGCATCGTGGCACAAGTGGGTACGTAAAATACGGGAACGTAAAATAATAACATAATATAATAGGGTTTAAATATTTAATGTCGTACATTAAATGTAAAAGGAACTGATTGCAATTTTTCGAGGGTTATGTTGTGAAATACAAATTTTAATACATAGGTAATAAATTGTTATATTAGGTTTAAAAGTTAAATATAAAATGACTTTTTTATAAATGAAGAAAATATACAAAAAAGCCATTTTTAGGGAAACTTAACTGGAGAGCAGAAAATCTGTGTGTTGAATGTGTTGAAGCGAAACAACAAACACTCACGAATCTATATTATCATGAAATTTGCACAGCTTTTCTGTATTTTTAGGCCAACACAACTATTTTTAGCTCACAATGGCATTTCTACAATAAGTTATATATCGAGCTTTGTAAGATTCATTTACCTGTAAATTACTAATTACACTAGATTCCTTCTATTAGGTTACCCATAGATGGCGTTTAGCAGTTGAGTATTGTAGAGACCGGATGTATGATAAATAATGTCCATATTATTCCAACCACCAAGATATCAAAGCCAATTGTCAATCTATCACATTAAAGTTCAAAGTGTTTTGTTGAGCCGGAGTTTTATTTAATAAGAGAGTTTGTGAGAAAACCCGGAGATAAAACACCTCACAAAGAAATTAGAAAGGCACTATGGAAGCACTTTAATTGACATAAATTTGGTGACAAAATGATTCATAAATCGACAGCTGGAAGTCACTCATAATTTTTGTTTTAAATTACAAAAAAAGATAAAATAGGTTCTGTAGCAAGAAAAGCATGATTTGGTGTTTGCAAATGATACATATATACATATTGATGGCATTTCTGGTGCATATACAGTCGATTCCGCTGAATTGGGGCTCAAACATTTCGTCCCAAATATGCGGCTGTCCTGCATGTGTTTTTTTTTTTTTTACATTAACTCCACACAGGAGGCCCTGAAGAAAATAATTTACCTCAGGGCCTATGTCATCTTTGGGGATGCTGTGTGGAGGGTCTTTTTGTGGAGAGGAAGGAGTGAACATGGGTCTTGAAGAGTCCCAAGTTGTAGGAGGGAGGAAACACAGAGGCCGGCAGTTCGTTCCACAGCCGAGCTGTTGAACCTAAGAACGAATCGTAGAAGCGACCCGTTCTCATGTGACAAATGTCAACCGTGTACAAATGTTGGGCGCGCATTTGGCGTGTATCCCGACTACGCACCGGTGCCGAAGGGATCAATGACGCTAGTTCCTCAGAGCATCTTCCATTGTAATACCGATAGAACAAGGACAGCATACCTACCTGACGCCTGTGCTCTAAAGATTGCAGTCCGTTTGTTAAGATTGGGGAATCTATCAAACGGACCGCCCGTTTCTGCACAGAGTCAAGGGTTTTTTTCAGGTATTTTGGGGCTCCGGACCAGAGATGGCTGCAAAATTCGGCAGTAGGGCGCACGCATGTGTTTCATTTTCTCTCCAATATGTTTTATTATTATAACTTTTATTTGAGTTCTCTAGAATGTTTTTATTATTATTACATTTATTTGTGTTCTCTAAAATGTGTTCTATTATTATTACATTTATTTGAGTTCTCTAGAATGTATTCTATTATTATTACATTTATTCAAGTTCTCTCGAATGTGTTTTATTATTATTATATTTATTCGGGTTCTATCGAACGTGTTTTATTATTATTACATTTATGCAGGTTCTCTCGAATGTCTTATGTTTTTATTAGAATTGTCCGAGTCTTCACAAATATGAAAATATACAGAAAAATAATTTAAACAATCAAAGATAAGTACAAAAAAAAACCATGAACAATCAATTACATATTGTAATAACAGTAATCAAAAAGATTACTTCTTACACGCACGGCAGTGTACTGCGAACTGAACAACTTTACATTGACGAATGTCGGCAGATAACTAAGAGCCGGCTTGTCGAAGTCTACCTAATTACTGCTGCTCAATGAACTGGGAACTGAAGCATATCCCCTCCCCTCCCCTCTCCCGCGCCTTATTCCGCACGCCCGCCAATCTTAAATAAAATTTGTTTACTGTGACACATTTTGCATCCATTTCAGATGGGAATTTGCCCCAATTAAATGGATTGGTGTTCCAGATAACTGAAGTAAATTAGTATCAGTTTATTTATTAGGTTTCTGTTCCTTGGGTTTTTGGCCCAAATAACTGGCTGTCCTGATAAACCGGTACACCAATTAAGTGAAATCGACTGCATTACGTTTAATGATATGTTTAGAACTGTGCGATAGGAAGTAGGCTATGGAAGTGTGCAGACAAAGCGCGGTGTAAAATAAAATGATTGACAGAAATAGGACTGACTTACCGTTTGGCGACCTCCGTCTCCGACATGCCCTCCTGGCCGCCCACCTGCAGGAAGCGGCCAATCAGCGGGCGCGACGAGAAGCTGAAGTTCTCCTTCTGCAGCGGCGGGCACGGGCTCTTGTCTAGATACTGCGCAAAGCATTTACAAACATTCATTAGTCCAGGAACCGTTAACAGGTATTAAATTGTGCAAATTAACCTCAAGAGCGCATTAGTTAACTTCATTTTGTGAAGGTGGTAGATACTGTCAATAATGCCCTGGTCAGAGGCCACCATTTAGAAATCAAACATTGCTAGAAATGGATCTAGCTATGTTTGGTGACTAGCCTTGAATAGCCAGGCACTTCCCAACCTTCTTCTCCCCATCTTCACTCCCTCTACTCCAGACTACTCCAGAGGCAGATCGGTGAATAAGTGAACCGATAGCATTATCTTTGTCGATTGTCAAGTTTCTAAAGAACTGTCAAATTCTAAGGAACATTATTTTTTAAAAGGACGTAAACCATTTTACTGATGAAATCTAGGTTTGGGAAATGCTAGGCATAGGGATTCCACAGGGATACGCAAATATCTGTTGCTAGACGATTCAAGTATCTTGGAGACTACCGCCAAACATCTGCGCGGAGGTTTGCACATAGACACACATTTTCAACATTTTGCAAACTCGTCGGTGAAGCCAGTCTCCCGTCTCTCTAGTAAAAATACTAGTCTTATCGTCACTATTGTGAGACATTTTGTAGCAATGCGTGTGCTTTAGATCAATGCTAGTCTCAAAAACAGTCACAGCTTCAGCAGTTGTGAGTGATGTTATGAAAGCTAGTTTTGATGTTTTGAGAGGTGGTGGCGATGCGGTCTTGTGCTTTCTGTAGCGTCGTGTACGGACTATGCGCGACAAGTTTTTTGCGACATGAATACACAACATCCGTATCATATACTTGCGTATTCCTGTGAAAGAAGGGCCATAAATAGAAGAGACAGAGAAGATAATGGAAGAAGCTTGGGAAATGCCAACAACTGCTGAAGACATTCAACATTCCCTATTGAAGATGTAAGAAATAAATAAAGAAATATGTGCTTACATTAGTCAGTTCCTGTATGCTTTTCAATTTAATGTTGGAATGTGGTTCTGGCGGGCAGTACGTCACATCTCCCTTTATGCTCCCGTTCTTGGATAGTCCTTTCATCAAGGTCTCTCTTCTCCAGCCTGGGGACAATCATTGCAAATGAGCATTTGAGAAAGAAATACATCATTTTCCAGACTTAAGGAGTTACAGCTCTATCTATATTAACCCGTTGCGTACCAACACCGTCTCCCTGTACGTGTGTACGACATTCTATGGGAGTTCTATGCCTTTAGATCAAAGGAAAAGTTCATTTTTATAGATTCATTTATGTTCTTTTAGTAGAGAAAGCCAGAATCAACTCTTTGAACCAAATTAAATGATTATTCAATACTGAATTGACAGAGTCAGCACCTTTCACTACTTCACTAGTATTTACAAATAAATCTACAAACTTATCTTTGCAGTTGGAGGATATTGGTTCATTAGAAAAGAGCACCTACCCATGGCAAGTGGTAAGCGCAGCATAGGTTCGGCAGCGAGGGCGTCACTGCCGTCCGAGTCGTCGGCTCCCGAGTCGGACAGCGCGCCGTCCGAGTCAGTGGCGGACAGCTCGGCCGGCATCATGCCGCCCAGTCCGGCCGCCATGTCGCCCATGGCAGCCTTCAGCTTCTCCTGCAGCTCGGGGTTTAGCTGGAATTTATATAAAGATTAATGTCATGGCGATGGTAAATTTCATAATGTTAAACAGTATCATCACAAAAAAACAGCGTTGTAAAAAGTGAGTTTATTATTCATCTGCAATTTCTAGATCATTGCCACCATTTTTAGCACAAATTGTCAATTCCATCATGAGCTATAAAGCTTTCAAATACAGTCAAATCCGCTAATAAGGTTCCCACAGAAAAAAAAATTTCAGCGTTAAAAATTTTGTAGTTTTTAAAACTGGAATTAAAAAATAGCCCATTACGGAATCCACATATATCATAAAGTTTCCCCACAAAAGATATTTTTTCCGGACCCTTGAAAATCATTACAAGGTGTGTTGTGGAATAATTTGCTGGCCTGTTTCCTCTCTCCTTCAAAATGGATCACTCTTTCCTTTCCTCAAAAAGACCATACCCACACAGCATCTCTAAGATGATATAGGCATTGAAGGAAATTATTTTTAAATTGTTCAATTGTTGAAAATGTGTCGGCAATTGCACAATCCGTTAACCATTTGAAGGAATGCGTAAAAGCAGGTGTTCAGTAACGAAGGGCATAATAGAAAAACCGTAATTAAAATCAGTGTTCGTTGTACTCACCAAGTCAGCGGCCTCCTGCAGGTACTGGTGCGCAAGCGCGGGCCGGATGCCGAGCGCGCGAGACTGCGCCAACAAAGACGCCACCGTGTTCTTCTTGGGTTTCGATACTCCGCGGCCCAGATTCCGCGGCCGCCCCTCCTTCGTGGAGTGCCACGGGCCCACTGGGGAAAATGAACAAGTGGTGTTACAGCATTATTTTAAGCTATTACGAGCTTTTAGTATCAAACTCAAACTGCCATTTGCTAGCAGAGTGACTTACCCACTTACGCTCTAGACTACTTTATGAATTTGGAATGAATCAATTTTTTTTTAAACAAATAGGAATCTTAACCAGTTGACTGGTTTTCACTCAAATTTGAGCGGCATTTTTTACAACAGCGCTCGGCGCTCTCTCACTTTTGAAAACTGTAAAAAAACGCTTGCTGTAATAACAGTGTAATTGCTACTTTTTATTTCATGAATTTAGCCTCTCTGATTTTCTAGGAATCATTTTATCTGCGCACGTCGAAATTCATTTTCGTTCAACGGCTACTAAAAAAGAAAATATTTGAATTTTCAAAGGAATATAAAGATTTCTTTGAAAACACCTTTTGATTATTAATGTTAGCTATTCTGTGTAAACGTCTTATGATATAAAAAATAAATATATTATTCATAAGAAATATTATCTGGTAAAAATGGTTCTGCAAATTCTCACCCTACAGTTGTAGGTATTTTGACAACTTTTCTACTCAGACGTTCAAGAGTTTAAGCATTGGGCAACTTCTGACGTCAAAACCTATGATTTTTACAGATCGTATACTATTAGTCCGAATCGATTTACTGATTCAATGGGTTAAGTGTGAGTGTTGTGATGTTGATATTATGAATCTTACATAATTGAAGCACGCTATTGACTACGCTAGTGATGGATATTTAGGAAGTTTAAAGTCATATCAATAAAAGGTATGCAAGGAAATATATAATATAATAATTAAAATAAAATAACTTTGTTTAAATACCACTTTATTGTATATATTTATAACCGACCGGTTTCAGTTCAGCCCGAACCTTCATCAGGGTTAATAAAAACATATTAAATTAATTACAGAGGTGTATGGGTACTTATAGTTAAGCTGGAAGAGGGAGAGAGAACATCAACTCTGGTGGGGGTGGAAGACTTAGGTAGGAGAGAGGGGGTAAACATAGGTGCAGGAAATGGAAATATATTTAAAATGGGGCTGTTTGTTAAATCTAATTGTTTATTTAGTAAATTGATTTTATTGACTTTAAGGGATTTTTTTATCTCGAGTGCTTCTAAATTGTTGAGGCGTATACCTATCCCGTTTCTATGTAATACTTCTACACCTGAAGGCTTATCAAATGAGTGATCTTTATCTATTAAATGTGTTGCAAATTCCGAAAAACCTATGTTGTTTAAGCATCTCAAGTGCTCAACTACCCGCGTTTGAACATTTCTTGCAGTTTTACCAATGTAAAATGCTTCGCAGTCGTTACATTTAAGTTTATAGATGCCAGAATGACTTAAATTATTTTCTTTATCTTTTGAGTTAATTAAAAGTTTACCTAGGTTATTATTGGTATAAAAAGCGGCTTTAATTTCTGTTGGAAATTTTAAAACACATGAGGACGAGAAATTATTAATGTATAAAATTCTACGCCAACCATGGTTTTTATTTACTGCGATGTTGGGGATACTATTGTACAGGAATTTATTACAAAATATGAGTCGTTGTTTTTTTGCAAGGATTTTATCAATTAAGGTATGGGTATATCCATTATTTATGGCGATAGATTTGATTATAGAGAGTTCAATATTGAAGTTAACTTTAGATAGCGGAATAGTGACAAGTCTGTGGACCATAGAATGGAAGGCAGAATGTTTATGGGAAATGGGATGGTTAGAAGTACTATGAATGACTGTATCGGTAAAAGTAGGTTTTCTATAAATATTAAAATTAAATTTATTATTAATAATGGAAAGGGATAGGTCTAGAAAATTTAAACTGTAATTAGTACCTATTTCTACTGTAAACTGAATATTTTTATGGAACGAATTAAGGAGGGACAAGAAGGAATTAAGTTGACGTTCTGTACCTTTCCATATGCAAAAAATGTCATCAACATAACGTTTCCACATAAAAACGTTATTTAAAAGAGGTGAGTTAGAACTAAAAATATTTTTTTCCAAGTTATCCATGAAGATGTCAGCAAATAGAGGACTCGTAGGAAGACCCATGGGTAGTCCGTATTTTTGTTGGACTATAGCGTCATTAAATTTAAAGTAGTTTTGGTTAAGACAGATGTTAAACATTCGGGCAAGATCGTCAGAAAGATCTTTTGGTAGGTTTGAATTTGTTAATAAATTAGACAGTATAGTTCTACGTTCGGGTACAGGTAGGTCTGTAATTAATTTAATATGTTTTTATTAACCCTGATGAAGGTTCGGGCTGAACTGAAACCGGTCGGTTATAAATATATACAATAAAGTGGTATTTAAACAAAGTTATTTTATTTTAATTATTATAATTATGTATACCCACAAAGTGTTTGCTACAAGTGAAAAATTAAATATATAATAGTCGACTCACTGTCGCTGTCTTCACTGCCGCTGGGCGTGGGGCTCTCCTGCCCCTGGGGCTGCGAGGGCGAAGGGGAGGACTCCTGGATCACCCGACGTGGCTTGGCCCCCGGCTTGCGACGGGCTGTAAACAAAACAACAAGATTATATTAGTCATTGGTGATCATTCAATTATATAAACTATGATTTTTTTAACATTAACTCCACTTAGGAGGCATGTCATCTTTGGGGATGCTGTGCAGGGGTTTAAGGGAAGAAAGGAGAGGAATTTCGGAATTTGGAATTTTGATACCTGAACAGTCCCCGTTAAATGCCGATTCTCGGCACGTTTAAGCTTTTGGTCAAATTGAGCATACCAATAATCAAGCATAACGGTCATGTTGTTACGAGAAGGAAGGCCGTAAGACCCATGATCATTGGAATTTTTTTCAGTTCAATCAGTATGTTTGGTTACATGTTTATTCAGGTGTCAGATTGTAAAATTGGTAAAATATTATATTATATATATACTTACAGACTCTAGAGGGTGGTTGGGGTTGTGCTCTGGCTCCCAGGGATGCCGTGATACTGCTCAAGGAGCTGAGAGCACTGGCGGTTTCATCGTGATCCCGCATCCGAGACGAGGATCCGTCTCTTCCTGATGATTTCCAATCTACAAATTCAAAACATATTTTATAATTAATTATATATTCCCTGCGAAATACAGGTCCAATGGGGTCCTACACAGATTATATTAAATTTAATATAAGATCCGATTTCTAAGTGTTAGACTTAGGACGGGTTGTTTCAGAGGAATTGAACAATTCATCAAATTTACGTTCATTTCCGGGTTCTGTGAAAGTCCTATTCAAATTCTGTTACTATATCATTATAGGCTATTTGCTTGACAGAACTGAAATAAAAACAGAACTTGAAAAAATCTTTCGCATAACTGGAAAATGAGCGTTGAAATTTGATGAATTGTTCAAATTCTCTGAAACAACCCGTCCTCAGAATTGCCCTGGTGAAAATCACCATTCAGAATCGAAACATTGCTTGAAATGACCTTAGCCGTGTTTGGTGACTACATATGATTTTTTAATTTTTTTTATCTGAATAGTGAGACTACGGCATCCTCAATTGGTGTATGTTGTGAGGCTGAAGGTAGTGGGGAGGGTAAGGAAATGGTAAAGAGGAAGACTGGGGAGTAGCTGGATATTCAGATCTGGTCACTAAACATGGCTATGGTGACCATACACCAGGGCGATACTGAGAGTATCCTCCTCTTTGGAACATGCCGCAGGTAGGCATACTATTTATTATTTTAAATGAATAAATTGTGAAATAACACAAATTCATCAAATAAAATTTACTTGCGCATGCCGATTCAGAACTGAAGTAGCCAAATAACCAGGTACTTCCAAACCTTCTTTTTCCCCTTCCCCTCCCCACTCCCTCCAGCCTCAAAACATAGCTCGATTGGGGATTCCTTAGTCCCAATGGTTCTGGACAGTTCGGGAGAAGTTTGGAATCTCATTTGGCATTCACATAAAAATTTAAATAAAACTCTAACATACAAAAAATCTCATTTGCAGTTAGTTATTACTTTTCTGTGACAATATGGAGATAATAATTGAATTGAGAAAGTGTTTTATACATCAGCATACAATAATTATTAGGTTAGATTAAATTGAATCCAGTAGTAACGGCAACTCACCCTTTTCGCTACTTCTAGAAGTGGTGCTAGGTTTGAGCGATAGATTAAGAGGCGTATCATCTTCGTTGACCGTGCTGGCGGGCGACTCGTCTCGATGCGGCTGGGCAGGCTGCTGGGACGGCTTGGAGCTCAAGTTCAAACCTTGACAAAACAATAATCAAATTAACATTATCACATAAACAGTTAGAGAATATATCGGAATATTATACTTTCTCGGTAATCCACCGCACTATTAGCCGACAACTACTAAAATCTGCCATTATTTGTACCAGTGAAAACTAGTGATGCCGCCGGGTACCCGGTTCTGACCCGGTTCCCACAGGACCCTGACAAAAAGAACCGGCTTTAATTTCAAGATGTGTAATTTTTTTGAATTGATTACGTGATGAATGCTGTTCTATTTATTTACGACCTCTTGATATTTATTTTGACTGTAGACACAATAAAACAATGGTATAACGAGCTGTCTTGTATTTATTTCGTCGAAACAGTTGTGTCTCGGTATAATAACACAATACGTTTATGCATCCGGTGCTGTGAGTCACTGTCATTTACGACCGACGCTTGGACGTCATGTGCCAATGATGGGTACTTGGCGGTCACGGCGAAGAAAATTGGGGGGGTTTTTGAATGTTTAAAAACCCGGGTACCTGCCCGGTTCCTTAAACGGGTACCCGGTTCCCGAAAATGAGACCCGGCGGCATCACTAGTGAAAACACAAAATCAAGCTCTATAATTCGCCAGTAATCGTATGTCAAATTCGGTTGTCCGCCGCGTGCCTAGACTCGAGCACCAAGCTTTGTACACTGACGGGTTAGGCTATCTCGCTTTTAGGGACTAGTTATAACAAGCAAAAAAACTTCCTTGCAAATGGAGTATTGGATGCATGGAACAAACTTCCACATCATGTCATCGATTTTACTAATGTAAACCAATTTAAAGCTCGATTGGATTCTTATTTGGAAAGAAGAAAGGATTAACTTATTTTGAATATAAAACAACTCAATTACTGTTTAATTATTGTGAAATCAGATATGAGCGCATCAGCAGAATGCTGCCTGCTCATTAAATAATAATAAATAACTATATGGGCGCATCCCTCCGCAAGTTTGTCCAAAACTCTTTGAAAACAAGATAAAGCAAGTGAACACGACGCGCATTGTGTTGAGTGACCGTCATGTCATTGTTCGAGACAGAGAAGAGAAGAGAAATAATCGGTGTTTTGGTAATAGTATACATATATGCGTCGGGAAACGCTTGCTATAACTAGTCCCTTACATAGTCAGTTAATATACAGCCATTTTACCAGTCACCAGGGTTCATTATTGCTGTTTTAGGACATTTTGGTTAGTCCTTAGAGTATACTAGCAAGTGTCGCATGTATTTCTGTTCAAAATAGGTCCATCTATAAGTTCTTAAATCTTCCCTAGAAAGCAAGCACACGATTTAATCCAATTAAACCATGATATATGATACTAGAGTGATAGATACTCCCAGTATCGCCCTGGTAAAAGACCACCTTTCAGAATCAAAATTTAGCTGTGTTTAGTGACCAGGGGGCCCCTACTCTATATCTTTCGGGTTAACAAACCAGTAAGTTAGGGGTTTAACCTTTCCTTGCCGGTACTGTCAACTGAGTGAACATTGTCTCTGATTAATAAAATATCTCTCTAAATATACTAAATACAGAGTTCAAATTTTAGGTATTCATCCACAATATATTTATGAATTGCATTAAGTAATTACAATATATAAATATTTAACGAGTACGAGGAATTTTTGAATATCGTAAGGGAAGGGTTAATACGGGTTTGTGACGTGGCTAAACCGGCGGCAGGAAAATTTCGAAAGATATAGAGTAGGCTCCCAGATTTGAAGAGCCATGTACATCCCAATCTTCTTCTTCCCCATCTCGTTCCCCTCCCCACAAACCCTACCCTTCAGCCTCAAACACACCCCAATAGGGGATACCATAGTCCCATTGGTTCCGGTTAGTAGTGACCAGTTGGGACATCATCAGGATCATGTCCTGCAATTGACAATTGATGTTGCAATGAGTGCAAGAATTACCAGTGTCCTGCGCCGTGCTATTGGTGGTGTAGGAGGGGTATTGCGACGAGGACCTGCCGTAGCTGGAGCTGCCACCAAACTGCTCCGCAAACTGCTTCTCCAGGGCGGCCAAGTTCAAACCGCTCTGGTTGGCTATGGACTGCAGCAGCTCCTTGGACAGACCTGGGGAAAACACACACAGTGGTTAAAAATTGGTTCTTTTGAAAATACATCATAAATTATTACTAGTGTAGCTATTTCTCAGCTTCACCCGAGTTTTTCCAGATCACAACTCATGATGAAAATGAGATTACTGAAAATAGTTGTGTTGTCTAAGAGATTCCAGACAAGAAAAGGCTATGTAAATTTCATGACATCAGAGTTTACTGTTTGAGAGTTAGGTTGTTAACGGAATCACAAAAAGGTAACAGAGATAGAAAGCACAGTTTAACGCTTTGAATTCCGGTGACTCACAAGAGTCCTAGCGACTCATATACGAGTTGCAATGTTTCCGATACGAAGCATGTTAGCCTCCAGGCTGTCCTATACACTAGTCCCTTTTTTTCCTATATTTTGTCTAAATAAAGACACAGTATATTGTTATAAAGAAGGTGTAATTATTTACAAGAAGCATTCAAAGAAGGAGAAAATGAAGTAGAAGAATAATAGGTCACCGGTATAGCCGCTCATGCTGAAGGGAGTGCTGCTGCGAGGATCTGATGCTCCGGAGGGCAGCTTGATGACCTCCACCCGGTCTGATCCGGAGGCCGATGTGGCAGCTGCGCTTGAGGAGTTCTGGTGCGCCATCGGCAGGTGGCCATACTCGGAGTCCTGACCAATATATTACTTTTAATTCACCACAAAACTATTAAGCACTGCAAAACATGGAGAAAGAGCGGCAAGCCAGTAATGATCAGGCAGTAATTACAGCAAGAAGTAATTTCTTAATCATAAAAGCTAAGTAATTCAATTTGTTATAATACATACATAAAGGCATACCATTTAAAGAGCGCACTTTTGAATGTTTTATGCATACCGATAGTGGTTCCATGATAACTCAACACAGTGACAATTCAACACACCTTTAAAAAGTGATATAAAGTCATTAGAAACAATGAAAAAAAAAATTAAACCTAACCTAAGCTACTTAACTCAGTTAATAAAGTTTTTGTTTCATCACTTTCCATGACTTTATATAACTTTTTAAAGATGTGATGAATTATCATTTTGATGATTAATCCGGTCACCACCGATAGTATAACGAGCATGCATAAAACTAGTTCTAACTAGTTTTGAACACCCACTGACAGTCCCCTCTTACCTCGCAGTAGCCCCACGATACAGTCCACCAGTTGTGGAGCGAAACTTTATTTGTACCTGTATAAATTCAATTTTTCATAGTAGTTACTACCTGGCTTAGCACGCTTTAACACTCTTTTTCTTATTGAACAATGAATATTTTGTGGCGTCAGAGATTTTAGTAGGACACACTGATTTTCTACTAAATACATAGTTGTTTGCGAGACAAGGAATGACCATATTTATTAAAGGTCAGCACTCAAAAATACACAATTTATAGCCAGTAGTACAAGGGAAAGAAGATGACATCAATTGAACTCACCAGTTTGGGCCTCTTGGCGGGCCCGCCTCGTTCCAGCTGGAGCCCCGTGGATGACAGCGCTGGCAAGACGGAAACGTGTGGCGGGTCCAGCGAGATGGTCTTCTTGCGACCGCGGTTCGTCGTGCCGGGGACCTAGCAATGTTTCATAGGTGGAAATGTTAAATATCTTATTTTTAAAGACAATTCTGTGATGATGGTAAAATAACACTAAGAAGTAATAACTATTATTAGCTATTTTGAATGCATGCATTTTGATCTTTGTATCTAAAAATGTTTCAAATTACCACCAAGGTCCAGTTGTTTTGTCTGTAGTATAGCTATAGCGGTGGTTAAAATCAGTAAAGCGGCCAAAGCTAATTATTGTTTGATTGAGAGTTACCACCCCAGCCAGGAGTACTCCTGTTCCGGTGCGACTGGTACACCAGGGGCACGGTTTCATTAGGACTTGGAACACACGCACCGAGGATGGAAAAGAGGTTGGAGTTTAATCAGCAGAGTTCAGGCAACCCAGAGCCAATATTGGAATTATGGGACGGATTAATATTACACATGTCTCCATCTTTTCATATTTTCTTCCTTATTCACACTTCTTCTGTTCAAAATTGAAAATCTGTTAAAATTGATGGTTTTAATTGTTAGAATGGGAGTTAAAAAGTGTTGGCAACTTGAACCAAATCATTTACTATGGAGTTTAACCGTTCATTGCCGGTTCTGTCAACTGGTTTGAAATATCTAATTATTTCAATATCTCTGTAAATACAATAAACAAAGAGTTCATATTTTAAGTGTTCCTCGGCATTACATTTAGGTATTGTATAAAATAATCAAAATATATAAATATAGTATGTGTATTTTTATAAAATTATTTATAGAAGGCAACAGAAAAAAATAAATTGTCCAAAGAATGGGAAAAGTTAATTAATATTTACGTATGTCTATACTGAATACATGTATACATACGTATGTATGTGTGATAAATTGATGAGTGGTGTGATAGTGAGCAAGGGGTACAGAGTTTTTTCTCACCATGCCACAATGAGCTGTTGTCAGTAGTAGCCGGCGGTCTGCTGGCTGTAATGGTTTGTACCATGCGTTTTATGCATGGCCGAAATTTTTTCCTCGTTTTCAGCAACAATACTTTTAATAAATTGCTTTACATAAGTAATGACCTCATTTTTATCCAACTTAAAAATGACAAAATTCTAAGGGCGGCTTGCACCATAAGTTAAATTTGATTTAAATATAATTTTAAACACATTATTTGATTTAAGTCGACTTGGCGTCTTGCACCACAAAATTTAATTCGTTAAATGCGTTTAAAGAACTGTCAAAGTTAAATACCCAAAAGCGGCTGTTTAACTGAGTTAAACGTGTTTAGCCCTACTCGTAAAGCAGTACTGTCAAAAATATTTAGGTTATCTCTTCGATTTCTGATTGTGTTTAAAATCTATCTCATTTTAATTTGTATTCACAATGAACATTTGGGATATGTATTCTGACGATCATGAAGAAATTATGTTATTGAAATTATAAATAACTTAAATAAATTATAATATAGTCAGAAAAGAAAACAAGAGAACAAATTTATTTGAAACACTCAGTGCCAAGAAGTTTCAAAGAATATTTCGTCTCAGTAAAGAAATGACATCAAAATGAGGTGCTCGTCACTTGGAGCTAACACTCCTTATCGAGGAGTACTTTGCAAGGTTGTAAACTTCTAATCATACCTACAGCATTCTTATAATACTTTAAAACAATATAATATGTAAAAGAAATAAAAAAAAAACCAAATTACTCGGATAATTGTTTTATTTTTAATTCCAACAACAGAAGCTCTTTTTGTATTATTTCATCATTATGTCTATTTGCTTTAACTTTTTCTTCATAAAATAAATGAACACACTATTAAACCACACACACAATCACAAAATATTTTGACACTTCAAGTAAAATGAAACATCGTAGCTGTTTTATTTACGCGTAAATGGCGGTAAACACGCGGTAACTGTTTTACCGACGCGTTAAACGCGTTTAACTAAAATTGCCACCGAACTGCGTGGTGCAAGACGCAACTAAACGCATTTAAGTTAAATGTATTTAGGGTCTTAAATACGTTTAGTTAAATACAATTTAAGATAAAATTTGCGATAGTTGGTGCAAGTCGCCCTAAATGTGTATCCTGTGTACTGAGTAAGGGAAGAGTTAACCACCGCTATGCACCTATTAAACAACCAGTCTTTAGCGAACATCCTTCATTATAGTGATTCTTGGACTTTACTAAAACTTTCACATTTATGAATTACAATGCACAGAGAATTCATAAACTACAATTTTCAGATGGCAGGATGTCTAAAGGCAAGTTAAACTGGGCTTGTTGTTGTTCTTGTTCTGTCAGTAATGTTGATAGACAATTCGCTGGACAAAAATACCTGTGTTTTAAGCAATAACATACGAAGAAGATCTTCTCCCGTGATTTCTGCAATCCCTCGGCCATTTACTTTACGCCTGAAAACTACTAAAAGCACATTTTGAAAATTCAACAATGAAAGCAATTTAAATAGGTCCGCAGTGATGTAACATCGAAATTGAAGCTGATTGCAGGAGTTTAATTGATAAGTTGTTAAAAATGTTGGATATTACAAGTTAAGTACATAATTATGTAGATGTTAAAAGTTAAGTATGTTTATATTATTAGTTAAGTATGTAGATATTATAAGTTAAATATGTTGATATTATAAGTTAAGTATGTAGATATTATAAGTATGTAGATATTATAAGTATGTAGATATTATAAGTTAAGTACGTTCATATTATAAGGTAAGTATGTTGATATTATAAGTTAAGTACATTCATATTACGAGGTAAGTATGTTGATATTATAAGTTAAGTAAGTATGTAGATATTATAAGTTAAGTATGTTGATATTAAAAGTTAAGTTTGTTGATATTATAAGTTAAGTATGTAGATATTATAAGTTAAGTAAGTATGTAGATATTATAAGTTAAGTATGTTGATATTAAAAGTTAAGTTTGTTGATATTATAAGTTAAGTATGTAGATATTATAAGTTAAGTAAGTATGTAGATATTATAAGGTAAGTACATATGTTGATATTATAAGTTAAGTAAGTATGTAGATATTATATTATATTATAAGTTAAGTATGTTGATATTATAAGTTAAGTAAGTATGTAGATATTATAAGGTGAGTATGTTGATATTATAAGTTAAGTACGTTCATATTACAAGATAAGTATGTTGATATTATAAGTTAAGTAAGTATGTTGATATTAAAAGTTAAGTATGTTGATATTAAAAGTTAAGTATGTTGGTATTATTAGTTAAGTATGTAGATATTATAAGTTAAATATGTTGATATTATAAGTTAAGTATGTAGATATTATAAGGTAAGTATGTTGATATTATAAGTTAAGTAAGTATGTAGATATTATATTATATTATAAGTTAAGTATGTTGATATTAAAAGTTAAGTATGTTGATATTATTAGTTAAGTATGTAGATATTATAAGTTAAATAAGTTGATATTATAAGTTAAGTATGTAGATATTATAAGTTAATTACGTTCATATTACAAGGTAAGTATGTTGATATTATAAGTTAAGTACGTTCATATTACAAGGTAGGTATGTTGATATTATAAGTTAAGTAAGTATGTAGATATTATAAGTTAAGTATGTTGATATTATAAGTTAAGTATATTGATATTATAAGTTAAGTATATTGATAGTAAAAGTTAAGTTAATCTCTTTAACGCATAATGAGTGCCATCTCTAAACTTTTAAAGGTGTCAGTGGCATGTACAATTTTTCCCTCTCGCTTCTTTAATTAGACATCATTTTCTTCCAAAAATACTTTTCATGAATATTTTTTTACATTATATGATAAATAAAACACTCCTTCGTCAAAAATCTTAACAATTAGTTCCAAATTTGTAAAAAAAAAAACCTATTTTAAAAAGTGAAAAATTATTTTTTTATATAAAAAAAGTTAAAAAACATAAAATTTTATTTTTCGATGATTCATTGGGTTCTCGAAAGTGACTTTTGAAACATGTGAATCCTTTTTTTCACAGGCAGAACGAACATATTCTTTCAAGAATGTTTTGATTATCAAGGGATATGACTCATCTGATGAAGATCTGATGGTAAATTAGTAATGCTCATTAGCCTAAGGATGTGTGGTTTTATCAATTGCATAGGAGCTATACCTTTAAAAACAGTGTTGATTTTAAATATAATTTGTCTCATTGGTGCCAGCAATGTTCAAAAGGGAATAGAATACGCTGAGAGGCCATCTGTTACTCTTCCTGGCAGTATATGAATATATAGTATCTCATAAACCAAACCATATCAACAGCCCCTTTGGTCAAATCACAGAATGTCACCATTTCTGCTTTAGCCATTGTCTCAGGGTCAATTTTATCATCTTCGTGGAAAGTACTAAATAAAATCTTTTATCTCTTTTTTTCGGTACATAAGACACCAGTATCATTTTATCACCCAATTCAAATATACTTGACGTCGCCCTTTCCCTAAGGTCCACGAAAAATGACGGTATCTCACTTTTGTTCATTTGTAGAGTTCCTACTATCGTAGTTTTATAATTATTCATCAAATTTTTAAATAGAGGAGTAGATGTAAAGTAATTCTCAAGAACCAATGAGGGATGCAACTCCAAAACAGCCATATTTCCTTCAATTATCAATCCAAATATGAGTGTAAACAAAGTGAGATTTGGTAAAAACCCATGGTATGCCATGTGTTGCTTGACATACGGCCTTCTAAATCCTCCAGCATTTCGTCTATTGTGACGTATTCCCCTACTTGGTAATTCGCGTTACAACCATAGAGCTACAATTAGTGGCGCCACTGCGTACTAATATCTTGTCCAAACTTGTTCCACTATTAGAATGCGATAAGCGGTGCGCGTAGACTGAATTCGATAGTTTTAGTTAGAGCGTTGGGAGAGTTGGAGGTAAAAAAGTGGAACCAATTTTTTCGCATCATGTCTCATCTAAATATAATACATCGATGTTTCCTCAAAAAAAACTTTTTGAATAAGGACAACCCTCTGTAGCAGGGATGCCTAGGTAATATCTTCACTAATCACTTCTAGTTGCATTGAAATCCTACAGAAATGGTCAGGAAGTTGGGGGGAAGCGACATTATCACGCATTTATTACATTCCAGACAGCTTAAACGTTTCGGTGAGGGAAACCCTCAAAACGCCACTAACTATGGGTTAAAAAATGATTCTCATTAGAAAAAGGAAATATCATTTACGAGTTTCATTTTTATCAACCTTTAAATTACAAAGCACAAATGCAAATTATAAACAAACTAAAATAAATTTTTAAGCATGCCTGAAAATATATCATATATTTTATTGTTAGTTTGGTTAGTTGAAAATAAGAACTATAAAAAATGATCAAAAAGCATGCAGTAAAATAAAAAGACAAACATTCATAATTATAATTCAAGTGGTTGTTATTAAAAATGTTTTTAATTTTGTTATCTATGTAAAATAAGTACTTTTTTCTTTTCAATATGAAAAGCACTCTTTGGCAAACTACTACACAGCAGTTTATTGGGACTTTTCTCTTATGTGTAATATTGGAACATTACAAAAACAAACTTCTTATTCACAAAAATAATTCAGTTTCATTGAAAACAAATAAAACAACCAGTGTATAAACATTATATCCTGATAAATCAAGACCAGTGGTGCACATTTCTTGGTACAAAAATTTTCAGTTGACATATTTATAATTCGTTTTCAATCTTTGATTTAAGTTTAATTTTAACTCCCCGAGGCTAGACAATATAGTATAATATATTATAGTCTCAGGTTTCTTTATTGTAGTACAAAAATTGTCAGATTAGAGATTTACTTAGAAATATTCTTGCTTGACATTAAATTTCAAATAGATTCACTGTTTTTTTAATGTATATTAGTAATACACATACAAACCGGTTTTATCATATGTGTGAAAATAATAGAAAAGAAGATAGAAAGAGTTTTATAGTTCTATGAGGACTAGTGACACATATTATGGCAAAACATGACTCGATGGCTATTGATGTTTGGTGGCGAAAACCCCACTAGGTGACCTAAAGGGTTAACGGTCAGCTCCCAAAAATACACGTAGTCTGATGCACGAAATGTTACGACTGATATATCTGTAAATTCTATACAGGTAGTTAGGAAAACGTATAAGGTTTCCAGTGAAAGAAGTTCTTATACTAGTAAGCATTTAAGTTCAATATGAAATAATTGAACCTTAAAAAAAGGATACAAATTTTTCATATCCGATGTGTAAAATTTGTATTATCATTGGCGTTTGACAAGAAAAACAACAAAGCATTTTGACAACCAAGAAAAAGCATGCGCCATTTTACTCAGACAACGATATAAAAATGAACAAAGTGTTTAGTTCTAGTTATTTATTAGATTAATGAAAGTGATAGTGTAATGAGGCAGGCAATAGTAATGAAATGTGATAGCGAACCTTTCTCACCTTTGGGCCCACGATGCTGGATGTGTACTTGATGATCTCCGTGTCGGGGGGGAGGCGGACGCCGCCCAGAATGGACGCGCCGTCACTGTGGGGTAAAGCCAACATTAGAATCACGGGGTTTGAGCCCTTGTAAGAGCAAGTTTGCGTCTGAGAGTTTGCTATCTCTTGACAGTGCCGTTAGATAGAACCTTGTCAATCCATGGTAATATGGTAAAAAGGTACAATTTATTATAATATATATATAAGATTCATATACTATTGTTGATTGACATGTTGGCAGTTGTAATAATTGTTGATAACTACTCGAGCGATAGAGATTTAAGAAACATATAACCATTTGAGCGATTGGTATATTTAATTACCACATTATTTCATTTATGATTCCTCAAAATATTAATAAG
The DNA here is from genome assembly GCF_061612785.1 of Hesperophylax consimilis. NCBI lineage: Eukaryota > Metazoa > Arthropoda > Insecta > Trichoptera > Limnephilidae > Hesperophylax > Hesperophylax consimilis. Next base: position 1,870,443 of record NC_142862.1, on the reverse strand, counting down.
GAAAAGTATGAACTGCTTTCTATGGTTTAAAGTCAATGAATCCACCTACATTTCGGTTCCATGATATTTCATCAAAATGACAATTAAAACACAACTTTAAAAAGTGATATAGTCATTAAAAGTGATGAAACTAAAACTAGGTTAAATAGTTACATCTGTAACTGCACATTATGACAAGCGATCGCTCAGGTTTTTACAAATTTGCCGTATATGCCAAGAATCGTTCGAGTGGATAAACTGCTTGTTGTCTTTTAAAGCCAATGAATCCAACTATATGGATATACTACAACTACCAAATTTTGGGTAGCTATCGCTCGAGTGGTTAAATAAGTTATTGGTTTTCAATTATTTCATTATATCTACTTTATGTAAATTTCATAATAATGTAACATGTATTAAATAAATAAATAAAAAAATAAAAAATAAAAAATAACTATAAGTAGATTTATAAATATTTGTATAAAATAAGGTCTCCACTTTATTCTCTTCATTGTAAAGCGCTCTTGTGGTAAATTTATAATGACGCTGATTCAATTGAACACAGTTGAATTAAAATGGGAGAATTTGCGAAAATGGAATATGATAAATTAAATGGCACAGTTGGATAGGAAACTTCTGATTAAATCATAGTTGGGTTAAAATGATGAAATGCTTCTAACAAGACACGGAGGGGAAGGAAATGGGAAAGAGGGCTGGGAAATTCCTGGTACTCAGATCTACAGACTAAATGTTAGTCTCTCACCACCAGAGTGATACTGAGAGATTCTTCCACTATAAATAACCTATTTAATTTATATTAAACTTGTACATATTTCTAAAACAACCCCCTAACAAAATTCATTTAATTTCCTTCACTGCGTTTCAAACCCGCAACCTTTGAGATTAGAGTCAAGGAGCACATTGCTATGTCCAGTGTTGCCACTATAGAGATATTGTGGCAAGTCAAAAAAAGGGCAAATATCTTGCTATATTAATATGTTTGTTTGTTCAAAATCTTAAATCTCCGAAAGGTCTTCACCAATTGCTTTGAAATTTTGACATAACGTTGCATTCGAATATTATATAGATGTCACCTGTGACAGGTAAAATCATACTTTTTTGAAAAACACGGCCATCTGTTGGAGGTAAAAGTAAAAGCACTTTGTATTGTTTCCCTATCTGCACAGACATACTGAGCCACCGCAACGCGTGGCGGGGTACAGCTAGCAGGGAATAAATGTGCGCAAAACGTAAATACAAAAGGTAAAATAGCAAGCTCTCTCTCAATTTTTTTTTTTATTATTGTCAGTTGCCTTTCATTTTTAAAGGGCCTTTATTTTTCCTAATATCTTATTCCTAGCATATTTTCAAAATCTTAGTTATACTAAGTAATAACAAATAAAGTTTAACGTTGATTTTAACTACTCAGAACATTAGAATGTCAAAAGACGTAAATATGATAATAGCGGTCAAGACATTAGAACGTCTTTTCACGTCAACGCGCGAGATTTTACAAAAATTGATTTATTTCCATCACTAGTATACGGATTCCCATGATTTAAAAAACAAAGTATCGATAATGAATAACGCTACGCGTCTGTATTCAAGAATATCTATGGAACGTAGAGGTGCATTATCTAAGCCGATTGAAACTGTCAAGATGTTCGTTAATAATTTATTGCGTTTTTAAATAATTTATTAAAAATATTTTAGTTTGGACGGTTAATATTTTGAGGTGACTAATAATTTTTAAATATATTTCTTCAATATATAAATATTTTTTAGAATGAGGCTACGTTTCCCAAAACGTGAGTTATGAAGCTTTTAATAAAACTCGTAAATAACACAAAAATTATCACGTTCTGACAGTTCTCAAAGGGACACATAATAAATAAAAGTCTATGTCTGAGAGGTTAAGTTACCCAAGATATAATATAAATGGAATGGTATTTTATGAACTAACTAGTATAAAAATAATAAAGAAAGGGTGATAATTACTTATTGACATACCTCCCTTCCAATGCAGCACTGTTAGCATTAAAATAAAATACATTTTAAATTAATTAAAAACATATCATTAATAGGTACCCAAAAATTAATCATGGTACTTAATTTGTATACTAGAAAACCTGAGAGGGAACATTATTTTTGTTCAAATCTTTTTTGGTGTGCTGCTTCTCCTGCTACCAAAATGTTAGGTTAACTAGTCTGAAGAGCTACGCATTCAAAATATACTGTCAACTGTCTGCCTACGTCTATCCTAAGGGCTGAACCTCGACTTATGGGAAAGGAACGAAGCAAAAGGAAATGGCGCGAAATGCCATTTCCGTTTGCTTCGTTCCTTTCCCGTAATTGTGGCTCGTCTGTGTTTGGCAGGAGAAGCAGAGGAAGATTACCGATGTGTTTGATGGATCAAGTATTACAGATATGATTTAAGATTTTCACAGCCAAAAGAATAGTCGTCATTAATTTTTGGGTTATTGTGCCGTGTTGTGCTTCCTCCTGTTTTAGCCAACGTTTTGGAAGGCGTTACAGTGTCCATCATCAGGGCAGATATGTAGATTGTGGTGAAATGTGTTTGTATACCGTGTTGCAAGCACATTAATTAGTGAAATTAATGTGGTTCTCGCTTAGCTCCATCGTCCCTATTGATTTAATGAGGTTTTGTGGATTTCAATTTCCTCCGTAATTAGGTGTGCTCGATGAGTTTTAGGTCTTCCCAGTATTTCAGGAACAAATCCAAAGTAACGGCCAGTTTCAATTGAGTGATCGTCAATTGCCGATTTGTCCAGATGGCAGACTTTGTAACACTCGAAAGTGTTCCGAGATCCTTTTGCAGACGTATGTTCTGCCTGACCTATATACACCTTGTCACATCCCGACTAGCTGAGTTATACAATCCATCTGTCTCTTCGAAATGTCGGCTAAAGAAGGAGGAAGGGCAACACAAAATAATAACCCAAAAAATAATCACGATAAGTATTATAGACATCCGAAAGTCAGTGTCCGCGACTCTCCTTGCAGCACAGAACCGCGAGGAGTGGAGGTGCTTTGTTCTCCATGGCAATGGAAGTGAGGGTCATTAGCATCAGCAATGAGGCAACAAAGAATGTTACTCAAAACAGACTAGTTAAAGATTGGCTGAATAGTGCGTAACGATGAATGATCTATGACGACAATATATACCTTAAAATGGTGTGCGGCAGGTTGGCCAGCGAGTCCAGTCCCGAGTGGCGGTCTTTGTCCGATAGGCCGGCAGCGTTCATACCCGCCAAGCCAAAGGGGTTGCCAAACAGTGCCGAGGAATTCTGCAACAGGAAGGCAAGAGTTAGAGAAGATAAGCATTGATCAAAAAGTAATTACATATATACGCTACTAGTATTTGAAGATTTGTATCTTTGCTAAGTGGAGAAGTGCTCTAACTAAACCAATCACTCAGCAATCGAGACAACATTGGACAATGCTTATAACTAGGGGTCAATACTATGCTAGAAGTGCCTAGATAAGTTTTTCGTCATGCGATTTAGGTACCAGAAAGTACTCTAAAACGTCTATACGTATGTGAGGTGCTCTAGATTAATGAAATGGTGACCTAATTAAAAGACGAGCCAATTATGGAAAGGGGAACAAACCATCTTGCACAGAGTGCGGGAGGCGGCGTGACCGTCCCATTTTTGGTGATTTGTCACTTCTTCGTAATATAATAAATCGGTCCTCAAAAATAAAATCTGCTAACGAATTACTAGTCTTTTTTACAATGGCGCACAAATTGCCGTTCTGAAAACCTTTGCCTTACTTTAACTCTGCGCAGGTTCTGGTTATTTGAACGTGCGCTCTTCTGCGTTCAATGTACAACTGATATCATGGTTTATTCAGAGCATTCTCAAACCTAAAAATATAGTCACGTGGTTTGCCTCCATCTCGGAGAATTGATACCCAGATTTCATGTTAAAGCAAGTCTTTGGATTTATCTAGTAAGAAAAAATGTGGTTAATCCTAAAAAATGGATAAGCAATCTTCATTCCAGGGCAATTTACAAATTTGACGAGGCCACTTCTATCAAGCCCCACATATATACTACCTAATATTTTATTAGTATTATTTAAAGTTTTCCACAATTAGGACCGACCTATATTTCAGCTAACACATTATTTGTGCAAAACGCTGCGTGTTTGGAAGTTAATTCTCACTTTTCACATTCAGTGTTGAAAGAGACAGATAACTTTCTGATATTACAGTTCAGGATCTAAATTCTACACAATATTGATATCCACAAGTTTCTCTTGACAACAGAGAAGATCATAGGCAAGTTAGATTAATCCCGAGGTAAAGGAGCGTAAAGAATTGGAAGAGTACTATAGACAAATAGAAGAAACAGTTGGTCGATAGATAGCCCGGTGGATAGGATGCCGTCACATGTTTAATATACAGGAATGACTTACTTCCTTTTCAGAGGTTATACTCAAAAGAAAGGTCCAAATCACTTGCATTAATTGTTATTTGAATACAACCCACCTTCCCCTGCACGGCTTGCTGGTACGCTTGCGCCATGAGCAGGTCGCCGCGCATCATGAGCTGCTCCTTCTCCTTGGCAGCGGCCGACTGCCCCTGGGAGGGCGCCGGTGAGCCCCCTTTAGATGACACGCCGGCCAGGTAGGCTCCGCTGAGAGCCGACGCCTTTGCCGCCGCTGACGACGAGGATTTCCCTGCGTAATTTAAGGTCACGTATGCTGAGTTTTTTGTTATGATAGTTCTTATAAGGTGTTTAGATTTTAAAAATAATAAGTGCACATGGATACGTGCGACAGGAATTTTATTAACTTATTAACAGACTTACATCCAATTTACAAAATAGGTAACACGAAATAGAAGAAGAATGTAAGGATGATACATGGATTAAGCAAAAACAAATAAAGACAGAAATAAATAGAAGTGACACAAGTCAAGTCAAGACCTCGCTAGAAGTCATAACAATTATAACACTTGCTTAGTCACAAACAAAAATCGTTTAGACTTATACCAAAAAAATCATGGTCTTGTTGAGTTGACCAGCCTACACATTCTGGACAGTGGTGAATAGTATCCATAATTAGTTGAGTGTTTATTGAGTAAGAACAGATAATTATTTGTGAATCTACGGGAGGGATGAGTAGCAAAGTATAGTTTAAAGAAATAAATGATCAGATTTGATCCTAACGTCGGTTTTCTAAAGGAGAAAGTTTTAGAGTTAGTTCAATTTCGTCATATGAGTAATTATGATTGCCTCTTTCAAATCCTAACCTCCTGGCAACCTCTCTTAAGAACTCCATTCTCGATTCTCCACAAAGTCATTCCACTCGAACAACGAGTGGTTTGAACCAGTCGTTGTTTGAGTAGAATGACTTGAAGTTTGGCATATGTAAGTATGTACCTTCGACGAGACTCAAGAATAAGAATATCGACCAATGTATGTACTTTCGATGGCAATTGCGAGCGGCCTGGATTGGTGAATCGATACCCGGAGCAGCGAGCACCCTTTTGGCTGGGGACCGACGAATCCGCTCGCTAATTTCGTCATCATATTTTATTTAAAATCTGTAGCATTCATCCATGGACCATAAGAAACCAAACACATCTTCCGATACTGGACTTTTTACTATTCTAAAACTATCTTTTTTTTTTATTTTTTTTTTATTATTTATACCCGCTAAACTGCTCAAGCAGTTTGTCAAGAGGAATATTAGTGGAAATCAAGCCGAGATGATTTGCCGCAGACAAGCTGTTCTTCAAATATCTAGGATTCACGCATCACACCTAGGGAATGCAATCCCGGTATACCGGGATCCCGAAATACCGAAATCCCGCAGACATTTTGCGGGACTAATCTCGGTCGAAAATTTTGCGGGATCCCGCTGGACTGGCGGGATTACAGAGAAGCGCAGCTCATACATACTGCTGACGCTGATGATCCTTACGATGACGATGACGACACTTCTCTCGCTAATCTGGAGATAAACGCAGCAGCAGCAGAAGCACCAATGTCACTTCAAGACGAACTCGAACTTACTTTGATTAGTATGAAGAGTTCGAGATCAACAACCTAGATCTGGTAATATGAGCAACCTTGAGGTTTTGATAAAGAAGGAAATGAATTACTTCGAGTCCTGTGGATTAAAAGGCACATACCTTCAATTCACTTACAATGCGCTAATGACTATTGTGCCAACCAGCGTGGAGCTTTTTCAGCCGCTGGCTACCTTGTGTCCAATATCAGAAGCCGTTTATCAGATGACACGATTAACGCTTTAACTTTTTTACGAAGCTATTTCCAAAATAATGTTTAATTAAACTTATGATGCTCATTATACAAGAATATTGTTTATCATGTGAACGTTATTATTTAAACTTAAGTTTCAGTTTCAGTGCCGGCAATCCGGGCGTTTATTTTATTTTCATTTGTGTACATAGATTTCTTTTACATACCTGTGACTAGGGAATGCAATCCCGGTATACCGGGATCCCGAAATACCGAGATCCCGCAGACATTTTGCGGGACTAATCTCGGTCGAAAATTTTGCGGGATCCCGCTGGACTGGCGGGATTACAGAGAATTACCTTCAATTCACTTACAATGCGCTAATGACTATTGTGCCAACCAGCGTGGAAGCTGAACGAGCTTTTTCAGCCGCTGGCTACCTTGTGTCCAATATCAGAAGCCGTTTATCAGATGACACAAATAATACTTTAACTTTTTTACGAAGCTATTTCCAAAATAATGTTTAGTTAAACTTATGATGCTCATTGTACAAGAATATCGTTTAACGTGTGAACGTTATTATTTAAATTTAAGTTTCAGTTCAGTTTCAGTTTCAGTGCCGGCAATCCGGGCGTTTATTTTATTTTCATTTGTGTACATAGATTTATTTTACCCACTTCACTAGACAAAGTCTGTTTCGAGGCGGGTATGTTATGTAAATTTATGTCTTATCTTATTCTTTGCCAATTTATGACTTAAACTTTACCTATGTCTAACTAAAGGTATACCTATTAATAAATCATTTAAAATGTCCCAAAGAACTTTAGTTTTATTATAGGTATAAATTTAAAACTCTAAAAACAAGGTTGGTAGATCGAGGTCTTTATTATACGATTGATTAGATATCTAAGTCCACTTGCTGGATCCCGCAAATACCTGGATCCAGCGGGACTAAGATTGTTCAGTCCCGCAAATACCTGGATTGACATTTTCTTGCGGGATTGCATTCCCTAATCACACCATTGTATAACTAAGCGAACCCCTTTTTGTCAGACAGTTTAAATTTAAGGTGCAATATTTTTCAATACAATTCTTAAATGTGTAACGCTTTTTTCATTCTGTTTACAAAAACCCTATTCTTTACAGATCAGATGCAAATATTTTGCACTGGAGTACTCACGGCTTATTTTTGCAAACCTTGACAAAATACATTAGCTTGTATTGTTAATATTAATTTATTTAAAATTGTTGCAACCTTATCCTGCGATATAAAAAGCATTACAAGGAGACGAAACGACACAAGCATATAGTAAAGAGTTCTTAGTAATATATAATAATGTCAATACTTTGCATCCGTCTACCAAATTACACTATTCGAAGACAGGGTTCTATAAGCCATAATGAAAATTATCTTAATGAAAGTCCCTGTAAGAACTGGCACTGACAAAATATTAAACAAACTTAATGTCGTGTCACGTATACAACTCTATATACATATCTTTATAAGAAATGTCTCAATAGGTATCCAATTCTCTAAATACAGAGGTAACAATGCACTAAGTTTCTCATTGCAGTCTAAAAGACATTCTCAGTATTATGACCAACATTGGAACTTTGATTGGATGAAAACCCAAATGGTTTAAACCAAGGCTGCCCAACCTTTTTAACAGTTGGGCGAAATTGACGATTTTGAATCACTGGCAGGCCACTGAATACCTGACGGTTCCTATTTCCACAGGGTGGGGGGGGGGGGTGTGGTTAGAGAATTTCTATAAAACATAATTCCCCACAAACATCATCATATGTGATTCCCCACAAATATGCCTAAATAGCGATAGATCGCCTTCGTTGGCAACACTGGTGACCGCGCGCAAGCTGCATTGTTTGTTTTACCGCGGGCCCGCGACACTTTTTCAAATTGGCGGATTGGCGGGTTTTTTGAAAATGGTTCACGCGGGCCTGTGGTTGGACAGCCTTGGTTTAAACCAAAGGTTCCTGATCATATTTGGAGTTAAAAATATTCATTTCATTTTGCTGTTTGATGATATTTTTTTCCACACATCGCAACAGATAACATGATCACGCGCTCTGTCTTGTCTGTACGGTGTTGCTGGAACGAGACGGAGTGCATGTCACTGGGTACAGCAGAGCGGGTGAGTTAGGTTGTACCAAGTGGCGACTTGTGATGGAAATTTTTATTTTTTATTTTAGGCTCAAATTGATTTTTTTCGAATTTTACAGATTAATTTTCGTGTGCAGACGAAAATAAATTTCTAATATTTATTATTATTCATTAACGCCCTATCGGGCTTTTACAAAGTAAATTGACAGTTTATGTATGTAAGTGTAAAATAATATATGGATAATAGCATAACTATCTTGTCTATGGATCGTTCCTCAACGAGTTACTCTTCATACCGCTCAAGCAAAATATATGTTTTATAGTTTAAATATAACATGTTTTAAATAAAATGTAATCTCATAAAGTGCGCGATCTCAAACTATAAATAACACAATAATAATAAATTAAAAACACTTTCATAAATCGTATTATCCAGTGATATTTAAATTCCAGATAGTGACAGTTACTAAATTCAAACATACCCACAATACTAAATCAACATGTCGCTCGAAGAACTTAACCAAAAATTCGTGGTAACGATGAATGAATTTGAAAATCGGCTCGATAAAGTCAACAAAAAACCCGGCAACCCGAATTGTGACCTCACAAATCTCCGTGGAGACTTCAATGCATTTAAATTGAAAATGACATCGGAGATGACGGCTCTTCAAGAGAGTATTGCGCAACTTGAGCTTCGTGTGGATGCCATCGACGCTGCTTCTAGAAAAAATCTGTTACTTCTACATGGCGTGAAAGAAGATGGACCAGAAGACACGAGATCCCTTGTGACTGCGGCGTTGACCGGCCTAGGGTGCCACGAAGACGCCATCAGGGGTATCGTCTCCACCAGAAGACTTGGTCGCATGAAACCAAATAAGAATCGACCCATTCTTATTGAATTCCAGCGCCAAATCGACCGTCGATCTGTATGGGAGAGGAAGAAAGGGCTGAAAAACTCCTCTCGTCTACTAACTGAATCCCTAACAAAAACACGACAAAAACTCTTTTCCTCTGCACGTTCAATCTTTTCAAACAACAAGTGTTGGACCAGCGACGGCACAATTGTGGTTCTGCTCCCTGATGGCAGCAAGCACGCCATCAGTACCCAAAAGCAGCTGGATGTCGCTGCCGCCCTTGTGACCAAACTATCAGCCAGCACCAGCACCAGCACCAGCACCTACACCGGCTCCAGCGCCAGCACCAACACCAGCACCAGCACCAGCACCAGCTCATCCAACACCTCATCCATCACACCCGGTCCCCATCCTCAACACGATGGCTCCAAGTCTATTGGCCTGCGCCCCAGAACAAATACTAAAAAATAAGTGTATAAAAAAAAATATGTTTATATTCGCAAAGCATTTATTTCTACCAATGAGTTGCTTTCATGCATTATTATCTATTTGGCTAATTAATGGCTAATTGGAAATAATTTTCTCCCAAGGAAATAATAATAAATTGTGTTGGGTAGGCAGATAATTAATTTTATTGCAAAATAACTTATCCAAATGCTACTTCCATAACCACATTAAGTCATTGAGGTATGTATAACCCATTGTAATTAATAACAACTAATTATATTGCATTTGGGTGGGTATTTCGATACTAGGAATTTGGCCTGCTTATTATTCTTATTTCGATAAAATTTTCTTAAACTCATTATATTTTATTATTTATTATCCTGTTTCTTCTATAACACGGGTATTTATCCCTTATGTTCTACACAAACCTATAGTATCAATTGTATATTATTATGCACTTGTGGCCATAATCTATTTACTTACCTCTTTATTATTTACTGTGCGCAATAATTAGAGACACATACCTATATTAATATATCAACAAAATAGTAGTGACTGCACCCACAGACGTGAACTATAGTTCGCGGCGTCTCGATACCTACATTTCATTTGTAATTTATAATATGATATGAAGATTTTCATTCATATTTTGATGTTATAAATTGAATGTAAATCTATCTTTGTACTCTTTTTAACGCACGTGTACAGTTTTTATTGATACATTTAGCATTAAAATTAAGATTGCCTCTATCTGCTGTGACTTCTTTTTATGATTTGAAGTTTTATATATACCTATACCATTATATATTTTTAAACATATTGTCGCCTCCAATTAACTTCATATATACCTTTGTAATTTGTTATTGCTTTGAAAAATTTATATAGGTATGTGACGTATTGAACACTGCACATACCTACTAGAAATATTATTATATTTCACTATCCATAGATATAAAAATAATTTAAAAAATATGTTCATATATAAATGTATATGTACGTATCTCTTACCTGTTTATTATTTACTCAGCGCAACAGACACACAAAACATATATTAATTTACGTACTTTTATAAATAAGTGAACTCCACCGCGAACTATACACACAAACTTTTAACTTAGCGTCTCGGTACCTACATTTCGTTTACAATATGATATTATGAAGATTTACATTCGTATTGTGATATTATTATGTGAATGTAAGTCTTTCTACTCTATTTTTCATATTATGATGTTATTATATAAATGTAAGTCTATCTTTCAACTCTATTTTACGCACGTAAACAGTTTTTATTGATAAATTTAGTTTGCCTTTATCTGCTCTAACTTTTTTTTTTTTTGATTTGAAGTTTTATATATACCTGTACCATTATAAATTTTTTAATCATATTGTCACATTCTATTAACTTCATAGATGTCGTTGTAATTTGTAATTGATTTGAAAAAAAAGTATGTAGGTATATGACGTATTGAACTTTGCGTATATTAAAAATATTATAATATTTCACCAATGATTAAAAAATATATAAACATATGTGTGTATGTGTATGTATATGTATAATATTTACGTGTATTTCACAAGTAACTCACGACTCACATATACCAACAATTCACTTAGGTATCTATGATGTAATTTAGACAATTAATTTTAGACATGTTTATATATCCTATATATCTTATAAATTAATATTTTGTTTATGCTAAAAATATTTCTTTTAACATACAACCGTACTATTAAGATCATCGCGCACTTCTTGCATTTTTATTTTTATTTAACCTTCCGTTGAATATAGTAATTTATATGTTTTTTTTTTAATTAGTTTTTTCTATTTCCTTATATTTTGTTATCTTCTTATATTGTTTATAATCATATGTTTTGTAATTCTATAATTCGTCATGTAATCGACGTATTATTTATCCACAACCTTACACCATTCCCCCATTCCACTCTCACTCCCCCCCTCTTTCCTAACATGCTCTCCGTACTTGCTGCTCACATTTATATTTCACTATTTCACCAGTTTAGTATAACATCATGCGTGTCCTTCATAAAACTCTGCATTTATTATTTGTTTTTTTTATCTCTTATCTTTACCAAAATTATTTACACTTATAGAAAAACTTACATAATTCACGATGATTACTATTATGTATCAAAACTGTAGAGGACTACGCACTAAAACAGACATATTTCACAATAATATTTTATTGAATGACGATTGTTACATATTCGGTATTTCTGAAACTTGGCTAATTAATTCTATTTTAGATCCGGAACTGGCACCTACAGAATTTTACAGCGTTTTCAGACGGGATAGATCAAATAACATTACAATTAATAGCATAAACAACCAAGAAGATTCTCGTCGAGGTGGTGGAGTGATGATCATAACACATAACAATCTTAACGCTTACCCTCGCGAAGAATTGGTCTGCAATGCTGAATGTATCTGGGTAACTATTCCCCCTTCTAACTATACTTCCAAACGCACTATCCATGTAGCCTGTGTTTATCTCCCACAGGGACAAGGGTATGAAACTGCACTCAATTCATTCCTTTGCTTACTTGCTAACGTAAAAGATCAACATCCCGATGACATTTTACTTGTAATTGGAGATTTTAATATGCCCACCCTAACATGGAATATACATAACAATGATTTACACTTGACACCTGAAAACTTGAACACAACTAGTTCCTCACTTGCTGACACAATCCATTATTCTGAATTAAAACAATATAATTACATAAAAAATGCAAATAACAGAATCCTGGATTTAGTTATCTGTAATGAGGAATGCCAAGTATATCGTGCATGCGATCCTCTTGTCAACGAAGACTCGCACCACCCATCACTCAAAATTATGCTAAAAATCGATATACTTCCTATTATTCACGCCCCACCTAAAGAAATTTATCAGTTTACAAAAGCCAATTACGAGCTAATCAACCAACATCTGTCAATGACAGACTGGTCATTTACTCAGGAAAATTCGGATATTGACGTAGTAGTCGATTCTTTCTACAACATTTTAAACAGTACCATCAACCAGTTTGTCCCTAAACGTATCATCAAAAAGAGAAAATTTCCAAACTGGTATTCAGCTTCTCTAATTAAAATCATTAAAGATAAACAAAAACTCCATCAAAAATGGAAATCCAATAATAATCCAGTAGACTACATAGAGTTTTCAATCAAACGTACCCAACAAAAAAACTTACAGAAGCATTGCTTTATTCAGTACATAAATTCAGTTGAATCTAATATTCTTATAAATAATAAACAACTTTGGAACTATGCTAAAAGCAAAAGTAAAACAAATGGCATCCCACAAATCATGCACCTTAAAGATGAGTCAGGCACCGGTGCTCAACAAGTGTGTCAACTTTTCTCTAAACACTTTCAGTCCACCTACGTTAATGATAAGGACACGAATGATCCCAGTATAGTCGATAGTTTTACCTATATGAATAATCATAACCCGATTGGGAACGTACAAATAAACAATTTTTTGATCAATAAATACCTGAAGAATTTAGACATTAGTAAGGGTGCTGGCAGTGATGGTATATCGCCATACTTTATCTCAAAATGTGCAAAAAATCTTTCATACCCCCTAACTAATATATTTAGAATGTCACTAAAAGCAGGAAAATTTCCTACAAAGTTTAAAGAAGCAACTATAATCCCTATTCATAAAACAGGTTCTAAAAGCAACATTGTAAACTACCGCCCAATCTCAATTCTAACTGTATTTAGTAAACTCTTTGAAAAAATTGTCTACGATCAAATTTATACAACAATTGTTCGCAACATACAAAACCAACAACACGGATTTCTACAAAAAAGATCGGTACTAACAAATTTGGTAAATTTCACGGAATATTTAACGAGCAATATGGACAATAGAAACCAAGTAGATGTAATCTACACTGATTACTCTAAGGCCTTCGATAAAGTAAACCATTTCATTTTAATTAAAAAATTAAGTCAAATAGGCATCCATGGTGATTTACTTCGGTGGCTCACTTCATACCTTCGGTGCAGACTTCAATGTGTATCAGTTGCGGGAACTAAGTCCAGTTTCTTTTCCGTGCCCTCCGGTGTACCTCAAGGTTCTCATTTAGGGCCATTATTATTTAATGTGTATATTTATGATATTCACAAATGTTTTTTACATGCCAATTACCTAGCATATGCAGACGATAAAAAAATCTACTTAGTTATCAAATCAATCGAAGATTGCATTAAACTTCAAGAGGATCTCAATCGTCTTTTTAACTACTGTGAATCAAATAAACTTGTAGTAAATACCTCAAAGTGCAATAAATTATCATTTACACGTAACAAAAATAAAATTTCCTTTGATTATACATTAAACGGGACACAAATCAAAGAAGTAGATTCTATCAGAGACCTTGGGGTAATACTGGATGTGAAATTAAACTTCATTCAACACACTGATGCAATCATCAACAAAGCCAACAAAATGCTAGGATTTATAATACGTTTAACGAAACCTTTCCGCAACCTTAAGACTCTATATTCCCTTTACACAGCGTTCATCCGTCCCCACCTAGAACACTGCACACCGATCTGGACTCCTTTTTACCAAGCCCACATTGAAAGAATCGAAAGAATTCAAAAAAAATTTTTTAAACACATTAATTATAAACAAAACTTACATTTCTCAAATTACGCCGATTCTATTAATTACCACAAATTCAACTCACTTCATACACGACGTTTGGTTTTTGACCAAATTTTATTATTTAAAATTCTTAACAATGGCCTCGACTCACCAGAGCTAATGAATTTAATAAATATTCATATTCCAACAAGATCAACACGGCAATCCCATTTGTTTCATTTACCTACATGTAGAACTAACTTTAGAAAAAATTCACCAATTCCACGTATATGTGCCCAATATAATACTAAATTTCAAAACATAGATATTTTTAGCAATACACTTCACAAATATCGAATAGAAGTAACTCGTACGATCGAAAATTAATACTATAGTATGGAATGTATCCAGAGCATCTCCTATCCTCATCCTAAATTCCTATTCCTCCCCTCCTCACCTAAAATATATATATATATTTTTTTTATTTTTATTTTTTTTTTATGCAATAAAACTCCATCTCCAATCAATATTAATATAGGAGACTTTTTTGGCTTGACTGTTTTTAACATGTATATATTTATATTTGTATTTTATGTATAAGCTGTTTGTCTCTTACCTTTACCAATAAATAAATAAATAAATAACTAAATACAAAAAAATAAAAATCAAATGATAATACTAAGATTAACATAAAATCTAAATAAAGTTTCAAGTATAAAGTATGCATGTACATTGTATATTCTCGTATATGCATATAATTATTCATGTTTGTTGCAAAACCAGTAAGACTGAAAACATTAAAATAATTTACTCCTAAGGTAATTAGAAAATAAATATATGTAATATACTGATATGTATTATAAAACAAGTGTTTAAAAAAAAAGAAGAAAAATAATGTCTGTTGTATCTATAGAGAAAAAAACTCATAAGTAATGGCAAAATACCAACGCCGTAATTAATATTGAATTTAAATAATAGTACTTGAAATGGTAAAGTAAATCAAAGTATAATATACATATCTATGACCGTACATGCATACAGTAATTAATATGCGTCCAAAAAAATAAATAACTAATAAACTAAAGAGTATGTGAGTTAAACGTTGGAAGGTATAGAGACAAGACTTTTTTTTTAAAGCTAATAAATAATACAAGTTAATAACTAGCAAATAGGTCTGAAATTAGTTGCCTTTTGAAACTCATAAAGTTATTAACACCAAATATATCAATAAGTTCACAGTGTTTGTTTGCAAGGTGAGAAAAAATATCATAGTTCAACTTTATTTATTTTTAATTATCGGAGTTGAACTTTGGGTTGTTAACAACATAATGATACATTAAGGGCCTTAATATTAAACATGTTATACACAACTGATAAAAAACCATTAATATATCATAAATGATTGTTTTATCAGAAGTGTAAAATTTAAAACACGTTTATTAGTAAGGGGTAATTTTTTAATTAAAACTAACTACTCACTCGAGTGTTTACTGCTGGAAGACGATAAAAGAGGCTGCGGCGAAGCGCTGGACAGCGTGGGCGTCCGGGAACCCGCCAAACTGTTCAGTCCCGCCATGGACGATAGGCCGGACGGCATGCCGAGACTGGACGACATCGAGGGCGAGGAGGTCTTGGGCATCCCGTACTGGGACCCTGCAACAACCAAAATCATCACTTCAATTCCCACCTAACAGAATGAGAGTCGTGCAAACTTTAAAGCGCCAAAAGTAAAAGAACCGAGACAGAACTTCAAAGATTCAACATTGCAACATTCACAAATCAAATAATTATTGTTGATGTACAATCAATGATTCATTGCGTGTGGATTGAAGATTCAAAGTTTGCATTTCATTCACTTTCCTATAATGATAATATTATTATTGTAATGTGACAAATCTGATATAAAAAAGACAATAAGGATTATGTGAGAATATAATAAATCATATGTAAATAAAAATATAGGAATTATATCCAGCTTCATGACAGACTTGTGTTCTGTGTTGTCTTATTGAAATATAACATATATGTAATTGAGGGATTCCACTAACCTGCTAAACAATGCGACTGAGTTGCGCGACTTTGTTGCGGCTGTTTGCATTTCTCTCGCAATGGATTTCTCTCGAAGAAGTGGAATGTAACTTAATACCTTCTAAGCTGTTTAAAATACACACAACAGGACAACTTGATACACCCCATATTATTATATAATGAGCAGGCAGCATTTTGCTGATGCGCTCTACCTTATTTCACAATAAATTTAACAGTAATTGAGTTGTTTTAAATTTACAAATAAATTAATTCTTTTTTTATCTCCAAATAAGAATCCAACGGAGCTTTAAATTGGTTTATACTAGTAGTATCGATAACATGTTGTGGAAGTTTGTTCCATTATTTTACATAAACTCCACACAAAGGACTCTGTAGAAAATAATTTCCCTCGGGACCTATTTCATCTTTGGGGATACCGTATGGAGGGTCTTATTGAGGTGAGTAAGTAAGGTCTTGAAGAGACCCATGTTGTAGAAGGAAGGAAACACAGAGACCGGAAAATCGTTCCACAGCCGAGTTGTTGAACTCAAGAAAGAGTCCTAGAAACGACCTGTTCTCATGTACAAATATTGGGTGAATGTACGGCGTTTCTCCCGACTATGCACCTGTGCTGAAGGCATCAATGAAACTAGTCCCTCCATCGTAATATAGGTAGAAGGACAGCATTCCTGCTTGTGTTCTAATGATTAAGAAACGGTTCGCCCGCTTCTGCAAGCCAAGGGTTTTTCAAGTATTTGTCCCGGGTATTTCAAATCATAGTATTTTCATTCTCTTCGATTTGCCCTAAACTAAGATAAAACAGATTTCTAAGAGTGGTCAGCATAAAAATCACAGAGTTGCCCTGGAAAGGTATTTGAGTCTCTATCTTTTAACATGACCATCAACCGCATATTTTGACATAGATTGCACTTTGTTGAAATGAATACCACACAAGAGTCCCAACGGCCCAGAGCCAGTGGGACTATGCAGTCCCATTGGGTATGTTGTGAGGCTGGAGGGTGTGGAAAGGAAATGGGGGGAACAGGAAGGTTAGGTTAGGAGTTACATATCAGAACTGTCTAAATACGCGGATTATAGTTACGTTAACGCACATTTAAAAATAAAGACTATAGTTCCAAAGGTCTTTACTCAAAAACGCATGCTACCAAAATATTAATGATAAATATAAAACGGTGAAAAATCATAAACAAACAATCTGATTAAAAATACATCATAAAGGCATACATCAAACAAAACTTAAGTTAAAAGTATTTGAATATGCAACGCCGAGGTTTATAACGAATAATCTAGTACAGGTAAGACAACAACACAGAGCACAAGTATTTCAGAGGCAGGTTTATCATTCAGGTATTACCGTAGTACAGTAATCCCTCCATGTTAGCGAGGCTAACGTTCCCGCAGTTAGCGGCGTAAGGGGAATTCGAGGACGCAGATGTCGGTACTAGAGGGAAAATAACAAGGAGTTAGGTACAGCAAACTGAGAAGGTAAATATATTGGAAATAATTATTACAATATTGTACGCACAGGTAATATAAGATATTGAACAATTCGTCGGCCAGAACTTACTGACAGAACTCATTAACTAACAAAGTGTTTTTTTTTTTTTTTTTAAAAAGAAAGACAAACATTCCCGGGTTACGAATAACCCAACAATGTTTGAAAATCTCCTACTACCACCACAGAAAGCCGAAAATGTTGCTTTTGTTGTGATGGAGGACTTAGCCAGCCGAGGAATCGAACATGCGACGCTCGGGTGAGACCCAAGCGCTATGCCCACTCAACACTGATTCTAATATCGTCATTATCCAACAATATTTTGATATTGAGATAATCGGCTTTATAGTTTCGGCTACCTTTATGGGGCTGACAGATTACGCTATATGCATCATGGCTTGGCCTATTTCACCATATCGCTCGCCGTACAATCCAAACGTAACCGAATGTAACATAGTGACATAGCGACCGAGACTGTCACAGGCTTAAAATCTGCATTCTCACATTTTATCTGTTTATATTGTTGCTCTACCCCTTTCTTTAGCCATAGTTTCAGACATTGCTATTATTACAATATGTAATTATTGCACATGATGATGGACACTGTAACACTGTCCGAAATGTTGGCTAAAGAGGGAGGTAATGCAGCTTGTCATAACACCCGAAAAATAAATCTCCATATCTTAATGCTTCAAGTATCTCAAAAATATGTGTTTGGTGATTTGGTGACTTTTGCCTGAATGGCGACGATTTCAAAATTTGAATTATAATATTTCAATAATAACATCACAGATCTGCACTGGTAAATAATGTAAGGTAAACATAGTTCACTGGGTTTATCTATTCAGAGCCTAGTGAATTCGGCATCATGTTTCACTTAAAAAACTCACTCATGTTCTTGTCCTTGTCCTTGTTCTGGCCCCTGTGTTGTTGGCCCCTCTGTCCCGCGGGCCGGCCTCGGGCGCCCCCCTGCCTCTGCTGCTGGGCCTGGGCCTGCGCCTGCTGCTGCTGCTGGGCCGCGGCCAGGCCCGCCGCCAGCGAGTAGGGGTCCTGGCCAGGGGGGAAGCCGCCCAGGCCAGACGCCTGCAGGCGGGCCAGATAGTCCTGGGCCGCTAGCTGGGAGGCCATGGACCACCATGCCGCACCTGAACATTCATTTATCAACTATGTTTACAACAGATGGTAAGGTTGATAACTAAGTCTAAAGTCTTATTAAATGGTGTTTGAAAGAGAGAGTACGAAAACAGTGTGCAGGATAAAAAAATGACAAGTGGATGATGATTACTTTGGGCAGGTGAATAAGTTTGTGTATTTAGGAAATATGTTTACATGAGATAGAAGTATGATATGTTTACATGAGATAGAAATATGAAAGAATACCAGAGTTGTATATTACATAAAACTCCATTTAACATAGGTGAATCCTTGGAACAAGTGAATGAATTTGAGTACTTAGGAAGAATATTCGGAAAAGACGGGAATTATTATGAAGACATTGAAAAGGGTTCTGTGTGTAAAATGTGGGAAATTCAATGATCACCAATATTAATTAATCACTAAGGTACCGCATGTTAAACTGTTTTGGAGTGCAAATCGTTATTCCCATTATTTTGACGTGCTAGCATATATGTATCTGTTTGTCATAATATGTACACACAATGATATAATAAACATATAGACACGTTATTGTCTCAAAAAATGAACACAAAATATGGCAGGTAACTTTTCCAATACATTCTTAATTCAAATGTTCATGTATAACACAATGACAGTGACAAAGATAGAAATTCAGAGAATATGTGTTAACGAAATAGATATAGGAAAGGGCAGCGTTTACATACTTAAAAATTGCGTTGAATACTACATTCTACATACAGGTGTGATTTAGATGACAACACACTTACTCACTTACACTAAGAGGAAAGTGGAACGCTGTAGGGGACAACCTACTGCAAGTACAATAATGATACAACCTAAAGTCTTTCTTATACTTATCTGTTGATATATTCGCTATCTCACTTTCTCTAATGCTGCTTCAAATTTTTGAGAAACGAACAAAATAATTGTATTATTTATAATATGCAATAATGTTATTCCTTGGCTTTTACTAGTGTTTGTAGAGAAATGGAACAACTGAACACTTTCTCATTACATACTAGTGATTTTTGTACTCACTTATTTAATTTGGTTGGAGATAGCAGTTTAGTACTAAATCGAAAGTACAGCAATTACCGTATCTTTTGTTTGCCACTTTAAGATCTCTATAACGTGGCAAACAAGTTTTCAAAGTCGCTTAATGATAGTTTTTATCGTGTAAACTATTATCGCGGCAGCACTAATAGGTTCTAGAAATTCAATACATACAAAGGTATCACATTGGAACCTACGAGTAAGACGGTGAATGTACGCTGCAAGTACCTATCTAGAACAATAGCGAAGCCGCCAACCTACCTACTCGCGATCGCCGGTTTGTTCTCGAACAAATGCGCCCTATTTATAACGCGGTATTAAATTAGGCAAAGGTATTGCAAAAATTATTGTGAGTCACTTTTTTTCATTTAAAATGAAAATACATATTTATTAAAAAATTTGTAAAGTTTGACAAATACATAACATAATTTTTAACGACTTGATTACAAAACATTGATTTGGCTCTACTTTCTACGCTCTACCTACGGTTACATACCTGTAATATTATACATAATATATCGTCTCAATTGGACAGGGTTCTAACTTCACTTGACCTTATTCTGAGGTCGAATCTTGTATTTTAGTTTAACATAATTAAATACAGGGTTTTCCAATAAGAGGTGTTATTTTGATATAGCGCCGTCTTGTTGAAAGTAAACGTTGTCCAGATCAATACCATCCAATTCCGGCCATAAAAAATCATTAATCATCTCTCGATAGCGCAATCCATTCACCGTAACTGTTGTTCCAGCCTCATTTTCGAAAAAGTAAGGTCCAATGACTCCGCCGGACCATAAACCGCACCAAACAGTCACATGTTGAGGATAGAGAGGCTTTTCAACAATAACTCTTGGGTTTTCCGAACCCCAGATGCGACAATTTTGCTTGTTGACGAAGCCACCGATGTGGAAATGGGCCTCATCACTCAAGATGATTTGCATTTGATTCACTCAAGTGAATTTTAATAATTTCAATGCGTTGTTGAAGCGTGTATCGTTCCATTTTTATTAATGGCGTAGTTTCTACTTGTCAAATGTCAAAAAATGACAGCTTCAAAAGTAACATCTACCGAAATAGCGGGCTATTCAAAATAACACCTCTTATTGGAAAACCCATTTTTCAAATGCTAAATGTTGTGATGAACTTGCCCTGGGATAAATTTTTTTTATTATTGATTTATTATGGTGGGAAAGAAATTTTCAGTTGATCTCACGAAATAGAGACTTCCAGATGTTGGCGTCAAAGTTATTCTAAGAGCAAGTGCTTAAATTTATGGTAGGAAAAAAAAAAACTTGGAACATGCCCTGTGTTCAGCAGAAGACCTCCGGGGTGGTGCTAAAATTATCAGATTTAGTCCAGTGCAGTAGTAATGGGTTTGCCAGTGTAGGGGGCGGATAGAAAAAACCCCTAACAAGATCAATAAGAAACAATTCAACTAGGTTGAGCAATGCTACTAAGTGACTTTTTAGGTAGGAAATACGCCGTTAAATATAGTTACGTAATTTTTCTAAGGATTTAGACGAATCATAATTATGAATAGCGAGGTAAATAACATTTTAACAGGACGAGTTTGGAATTTGCCTAAGTAAATTAAAATCTCGCAAGAAGATTTAAAAATAAAACTATTACATCATAATTATTTACTACATCCTAGAATTAGGTTGGTAATTTGAAAAGAGGCTAAAAACTGGTAGGCCGACACGCCACTGGACTGGAAGGGTCAAGTTTCATCCTTTGAACAAAGAATTGGACAGTTTACTTGAGAAGTAACAATTTATTGGTTTTGAAACGATTTAAATTAATGTGACGGGTTCTAGAGCTAATAATTGATGGGGTTTCTGTCCTTGAATACACGAAATTTCGAGAATTCAAAAGACATAAATTAGATATCGCATATGGCGAAAGGCGGGGTTGGTTTGGGAAGGGAGTCTGGATTTGAAAGCGCGGAGAGACGGTCGAGACAGTTAGCGTGGAAGAACGGGAGAAGGAAGTCGATAGTCGTGGTTAGAAAGAGCGGTTCAAGATAGTCAGGTTTTGAAAACGTTGGGAGGCGGTCAAATAGAGTCAAGGGGGTCAGAGATTCAAGGTTTGGGAGACGGTCAGGGATAATCAGGATCGGTCAGCGTTTTAAGATAGTCGAGTCAGTATGGGTAGTCTAACAGCATGGGTATTTTACTGCATGTGACTGTTTGTTGGTTGTAGTTATTTGGATTGTTGACACTAAGATGAATTGGTAAGTCTATTATAATCTAATTACTAACCCTTATTTTCCTTAATGTAAACCAAATAATTCAATAGTATTTTGAAGTAAGAGTATTTAACTTGAATACTATAGGTAATTATGTTAAAATCTTCAACAGAAGAATTGAGTCCGGACCCTTTTAGCAAGAGGGGCCATAAATCACCTATTGTGTTAAGGCCGCTTGGGCACTTGGTTAGTTTTAACACTTTAGATTATCGAACAATGCGCATTATTTGGGTTATGAGCTAGACCAATTTTTGCAATTTAGAATGATTTAATAATTCTCCAGTAGTTATATTTAGCGTCAAAATTTATAAAATATAAACCATTGTAAGTATGCGATGTTTTTATAAGTCGGCGAACGGTTATTAGTCGAAACAATCAGATACCTATAGGCGGAATGGTAACGAATAGAACGGTTAATTATATGCTTCAATACCTGTTCTTTAACAATAAGTTATCGTATTCTCCCTGGACATCCAATATATTTGGTATTATCAAAGTTATTCGCGGAATTAACGCAGCGGATGGAAGGTGGCCGCCGAGAGAATGCATCTGTCTGGCATTCCTATTCTGTCAAGTGAGATTTTCATTTTTCATAAGTTTGGCGGGGACGAAGGGTACGAATTTTCCGTAGGCTGTCCTATCTTATCAAAGCGACAAAAGCGAAGGGAACGAAATTTGTGATTGGCTTGCCTAATAGGGAATTTTGTGTTAGCAAAGTCGATAACCCTGGGTACCGAGATATCGTCTATTTCAGTAGAGCAGCGCCGGCCTTTTCCCGTGCTCTTGGTGTGGTTGAGTTATTCCCGTAAAAGCATCGGTTTCTGTCGAAGGTGTTGGAGGACCAGCCTGAGATGGTTACCCTGAATAGACCCCTGTTTCGAGTATTTTCAGCTGGTGAGAGGACGCTTTCACGGAGTTCCAATCGAAGGGAACGAAGATTGCTAATGGGCTTTCCTACTTGAGTTAGCTTGGTAGACGAAGGAACAAAGCGGATAAGGGCTATGCTATTCTTGTCTGGCGTATGGGGAGGATTTTCTCGCTGACAGAACGAAGGGATCGTGACGAATATGAAGTTGTTTCGGCGATTTATGACGTCCTTCCTGTCAAATTCAATAAATACTTACCCCACTATAGGAAGAGAAGTCATCCAGAATTAGGTTGGGAATTGACTCCGACTGAAACCGTTTGAGCTGACGGAGATCGGATGATTTCAGATTCACGACCTGATGATTCCAGTATCCCTGATCCTTAGCGCCGGAAGTCGAGGATATCATTTTCTACCATTCTTTGATATTTGAAGCGAACGGAGGGTAACAAACGATAGAGCGAATGACCATGACTTTAAAGTGGGGTAAAATCTCCCGTCTCGGAAACATTCGTTATGTCGGATGGACGCCCTCATTCAAATTAAATATTGAAATGACTATTTTGAGTGTGGACGAAAGGCTTGAAGTATGTTCTGTATTGTACATATGATAAATATGTGTCATTACCTCTACTGGAACGAGAAGCTGTATAGACTGGAGCCAGGAGCTATTTGGAGTAACGTGACTGCAGAGGCAAAGACGAACAAACTGAAGCTGAATTCATCATTATTCTTACGAGCGTAAACCAGAGGGGTGTTCACGGGACTTCCGAACCCCTGACGTTGCTGATGCATAGCACTTCAGTATATTTTTATGTTTGAGGTTAGTAGAGTGGACTCCTAACTTTCGGCATGCTGGCGAAGCTTAACTCATCATCGATTTGGGGGAGGTTGACGCGACCTAAACCTCGCGCTACCCACGTGACCCAAATGGTTCCTGACATCAGGCTAACATGCCACCGGACCGGAGCAGCTCCTTGTACCTAACGGTATAAGATGAATCTTCTTCAATCATCATCATCATCAACATCATCATTTACCAACAAGGACCCACATCCCACCTTCATCACCCTCCGGCAGGAGGCAAAACATGTCATTATTTCATCTGTCGCTGAGCGATATTCAATTAATTTCTGGAGGTGTTGGGATTGGACCATCAATTTGGCTGCTCTCGAGCTGGTCACGTTGATGGATGGGATTTGGACGGAGACCAATCGAAAGCAACACATGTTTTGTCTATAGCTATTCCCAAAAATACCTACTCATAGAAATAACTCGCAAAACTAACAATCCATAGTCAAATCATTAACCTAGAATCTTGTGCATCTTGAATTGAATTGTCTATAGGGAATTTCATGTACCTAATTGTAATTAATTGTCTCATTATATTAGCACATTATCGACTGCAGCAACCTGAAACGTTTGGGCGAGCAAACAAGGTAGGAAAAGGTAGTTAAAATCAGGGTAGTCGGTCATTGTCTTATTTTCAAACCATACAGAATGTAACACGCCTCATCTAAAAAGAACCAAAGTTACCACAACCAATTAAAAGGATCCTTCAATGAATTAATCACTGTTGAAACAAAAAATTGACACAACGTGACATATTAATTCGTTAAGATTGAAGGGTTGATGTACCGCAAGAAGTTGCAAATCAGACAGAAGAAATTAGATTAATCCAATTTAAATAATAAAAACCGAGGCGGAATTTAAAAACATTACAATGTTGTTTCATTAGTCCAGTCAGTGGGGAGTTTTACCTTGCAAAAGGTTAGGTAGTAGCGATTTTGATATATGTTGTTAAGATTGGGACTCTAAGGAAAAAAAAAAGTTTTCGACCTTGGGAGGGTCGAGCTCGACCCGCCATCTTGGATTGAAGGTGCCAAAATTTGTTTTTTTCAAAATAATTGTGAAGTGGTCGTTTTTACAACCAAATTGTTGAAGGCAAACTTAAAGACAACTAAATTACCTACATTTTTTGTAGAAAGTTTTTTTTTGTAAGTCTAATAAGTAACGAGTTACAGCGGTTGAAAGAAGAAAATTTTGACAAAAAATTGTAAAACTCCAGTTTTCTTGATAAATTTTGTATTATGGTATTTTTTTGTAAGTCTAATAGGTAACGAGTTACAGTGGCGGAAATGTGAATATTTTTCTAAAAAATGATGAAATTCCCAACTTTGTGATTTTTTCGGGTTATTCATTACATAATTATAATAATTTTGTAAACTCATTTCCACACCACCATGAGGTATAGAACATGGCGCATTTTTTTATTGTGTTATCTCCAGTAGGTCTACTCCACAGATATACCAGCGATGGTAGATTTCGAAATTATGTTACATTACTATGAATTATGTTACTATAAATTATGTTACTTAATAACAGTCTTCGTCACCAATGTCATCATCTAACTCATTGCCTGTGATACTGAGATTCTGGGCTTTCATTGACAAAATCTCTTCTTCTTCGTCCTCGACATCGATGTGAACCTCTAGCGAATTTCAGCATGTTTGACCATTACAGCACCCACATACAATAGAAATTAGAACACTTCAATCCAGCTTTCGTGCAGCTACATGCAACGCCGCATCCTTTTTTACAATTGCATGAAATAAATTTTAATAAAGTCTCGGGTGCTGGTTTCTTTGTCATTCTTACTGGAACAAGCCCGTTGGTGTCACGTTTCCAGCCCCAGTTTCTGGATTTTTTTGGATTCCATACCATTTTTGGACTTGATGGTACGTTCTAAATGCATGGTACCGTGCAGCGTCGTTCGTTGGTGACAAAGAGGCAAGATTGAATTTGCTTTTTGTTGTCGACTTTGCGAAACATTTGTAGCGGACTTCTTCCAAGGTTTCCTTATCCATGTCACCCCCGTACAAAGCAACAAGAAAGCGTGTTCTTGCAACTGCTATGTCTTCTGGTGTTGCATCATGTTGTTTGAAGATTCCTATCATGGCATTGAGTCTTGTGTCGTTTTGCACAAGCGAAGAAAATTTAGTTTTTCCTCGGTTGAAGAAGGACGATGTTGTATCGCAGCCGCTAAAGGCATGAAGAAACAGAATATTCTCAGCCGCCTCTTTGTATTTCATACTATTCGCGGAATACAGTCTTTCAAAAGTTTTGCCTCTCCCGGGTTTGCGAAGATATATACTACTTTTGGGTGGTGCTAATGCTGTCAGCAGAACTAGGAGATCAACGTCTTCGCCAATAATGAAAACAGCGTCATATGATGACAATCAACTCATCAGCATCTTCTTCAGCCTGCTTAACTGTAAAATCATCCTGTATAAATTGCTTTGTAAGCATCGAAATCAGACGGACTTTGTTATTTTCATTGGCTAAAAATCGTTCTTGTGAAACTTGAACTGGCATTGTTTCATCGAAAAGAACATCTGCAGACATGAGCATCCAGGCAACGTCCTGTAACCAGGACTCAATCAGTGTTGCCAAGTCAGCTGTAGACTAGGATCCCACTATAACAAATCAACGTCATCGAGTACACGGATGATGCTAAAGTATATTGTAACGTAGAAATATGTTAAAATGATATTGTGTAATATGTTCGTACAAAATTTATAAAGAAAACTGGAGTTTTACAATTTTTGTCAAAATTTTCTTCTTTCAACCGCTGTTACTCGTTACCTATTAGACTTACAAAAAAAAACTTTCTACAAAAAATGTAGGTAATTTAGTTGTCTTTAAGTTTGCCTTCAACAATTTGGTTGTAAAATCAAGCACTTCATAATTATTTTGAAAAAACCAAATTTTGGCACCTTCAATCCAAGATGGCGGATCGAGCTCGACCCCCCCAAGGTCGAAAACTTTTTTTTTTCTTTAGAGTCCCAATCTTAACAACATATGTGAAAATCGCTACTACCTAACCTTTTGCAAGGTGGAGCCCTTTTTTATCCCCCACTGACTGGACTACATAGAATTATTTCAAATTTTTTAGGAGCATCTATGGTAAACTTTTAAATGCTAATGCTAATACAAAGTGTGATGTTCTCTCTTTCAACACTGTTTAAATCATATATTTCACGGAAAACTTAAAACAATATTATTTTATTGCATATGTCGATTTGTAATTTGCATTTTATTTTGAAATACATAAGCAGGTGAAATGATTTAATACTCACTGGCGGCAGGGTGCAGGCCTAAACTTGCGGCCTGGCTAGCGGCCACCGACAGCGTGGAGTTGGGAGGGTAGCGGCCCCCACCCCCCTGCGCGCCCCCGGATCCCCCGCCGGCACCTCCGAGCATGGAGAAGCCGGCGCCGCCACCTGCGCCCCCATAGGCGCCGCCTAGTAGCGCGCTGGGGTCTCGGCCCCAGTATGCTGGGGAAAAAAAGTACGGTTAGGAAATTGTAAACATTAATGAGTACACATAATAAATAAGTCACATAATATGTTTTGACCTAACCTAACCTATTCCATTGCCTCATTTCTCTCGCACGGGTAGAGAATACGAAATGCAACATAACACAACACCTTTTGCTTCAATCACAATCATATACTGTCTCATGCACTGTTATATCAACCCTTGATTCAAGTTTTTGAGCGGAGCGGACTCGACTTTTACTCCCATTCAATTTATAAGGACGGGTTGTTTCGGAGAATTTGAACAATTCATCAAATTTCAACGTTCATTTTTCAGTTATGCGAAAGATTTTTTCATTATCTGTTTTTATTTCAGTTTTGTCAAGCAAATAGCCTATAAAGATATATTAACAGAACTTGAATAGGACTTTCACAGAACCCGGAAATGAACGTTGAAATTTGATGAATTGTTCAAATTCTCCGAAACAACCCGTCCTAAGAATACTCCAGGTTAATTATAAGATGTAAAGCAACAAAATTAAGGTGAATATCGGCTTTTTATTCAATCTAGATGAGCTAAGTTATATAAATTTCTCATGAAACATCTATTTACAAAGAAAGTAATATTGTTAAATGCTTTTCAAAACACAAAATTGATTTTACTTAAAACTGCACTTAACAGATGTATGCACTAGGCCATCTTTATATTCTCTGCACTTTTCGTCCACCATTCTGCTCTGCTTGTCTAAACCATCCAAGCATTCCTTCCTTAATGTTATTGATGTCATTTCTTACATTCTTAGTGGAATCTTTTCATAATTAAGCGCATTGTAAGTGACTAACTAACTAACCATCGCAGGGGTAGTAGTAGGCAGAGAGGTGGGACCGCCAAACAACTCAGTCTTGACACACACTCCTTGCCTCATTCATACATACTCTTCTGTTATTCTGACTCTTGACATGGACTGACTCGAGTATCTGGTTCACTTGTTGTTGCCATATCTTCCTCAGACGTCCACGACTTCTTATACCATTCACATTTACATCATATATTCCCTTTATACTCTTTTCTACATGTCCATATCATCCAAGCGTCTCTTTTTTAATCTTACTCATTACACTTACATCAGCATTGCATTCTTTATGAATCTCCATTTGTCTCACACGATCATCATGTTTTTACCACACATTCTCATTCCTACAGCATTCAATCTACTTTCATCCTTCCTCTGCCTGTTCGATGATTACACTCGCTGGCATACATCAGGGCAGGTACCAGCGCTCCATTGTGGACTGCTTCTTTGGACAGTTTTTTGTTAGCGTCAACCAGGTTCCATAGTTCAATAATGGTGTTTCCTGTATTTACCCTTCTTTCAACATATCATCCTTTCTTAAACATGCATACTTCCAAAATACACAAACTTATCCACCTGCGCCAACTATTTATCATTCACAACTATATAACACACTGTTTTCATACTCTCTCTCTTTCAAACACCGTGACTTTAGACTTAGCCCGTCGTCCCACGGGTCGGTAAGCAATCGACATAATCCGAGAGCTGTAAGACCCTGTGCAGAAAATTAAGTTCAATATAGTAAGGTAACGGTCTGCAGCGCAGTTCAGCGTGGAACTTTTCAGCATTTGGTTTATGTTGATTGCATACTGACCCGTGGGACGACAGGCCTGCATTCATCATTAACTCATTCTTCATATGTACTTAGTTCATTCTAAACACAAGAGACCTAGATCTTCCACACTTAGTAAGGAATCTATGTTCTAATTTATTATAAATTAAAATACCAAGGCTGCTTGAACCTACAGGAGCAAATTAAAGAGCAATAAAAGCATCCGTCACTAAGTAGCTTGGATAAAATTCTGTATGAGGAAAATAAAATGCCAGGGTATCATGAGTTAACAGTAGTAACTTAGTGCTAACCTCCGAACAGCGATGCGGCATCCAAGAGGGAGGAGGCGTCGCTCCCCTTGGATTCTCTCCCCCCTCCATCACCCCCTCCAGTCTCCCCATTCTCCTTCTCCATTGTCAAGTCCTCAGGCTAGTCTGGAAGATGAGATATCAAAGGTTATTTCAATGCAAGATTTTTATTATATTCAATAAACTTTATTAATTACATTACATTGGTGATGTACTGTGCCTGTCTCACAAGGAAATCCTGAATTGAGAGCAGGTGCAGTTTGAAACATAAGAAGTTTAGAATAAAAATAACACAATATTATATTCAAAAGACAATCAGTATTGTACCACTAGAAATACATACATACTTTTAAACACGTTTCAATAAAATTTTTGATATTTGATCTGACTTGGCTGATGATCCAAGACTAGGTGTCTAATTAATATTTAAAATAATTTGTGTTCTGTCTAATGACCAGTGGAAGTGCGTTGTATAGCTTTGTTCCAAAGTATCTAAAATTTCTTTAGCCAAAAGTTGCCATAGCGTAAGGAATAAGTAAGAGATTATACATATATTCTAGTGTCACAAGCAGTTTGAACATTGAAAAAACATTTATCCGTTTTGAAGAGGTATGCAAGTATGTTTTTGGCATAAAGTTGCCAAAACACAGATCCTTCTATAGTTTTAACACTGTTATTATTCAGTGCCATTAATCCCCGCTAAACATCGATTCTAGGTGCGTTTCAGTTTTCTATCAAATTGTAATAAGCTGGCAAGCTTAACAACATGATAGTTGCCCTCTTGGCTGATCTCATTTTGTTCAAAAGTTTAAATGGACTTAGAATCGGCATTAACGGGAAAACTGTCAAAAAAAACAAAACTGCGCTAAATGGCCATTTTATGACTTTGTTTCACATGATTTCAGCAAAACTACAGGGCATTAGAATAATCTTTATAATTAGTTTCTGAGCTTCAAAGATCGGATCAATGGCGGCAGTGTTAGCTGGCAAGGATACTGAAGGACTGAGAGACGATAGTGCTTATGCAAGACTGACAATGGTAAATCCAAAATACTCGTAGCCCACACAGCTTTGACATTTAATAGAAAATGCGAAAAAACTATAGGAGACAGGCAATCTCTATCTAATGCTTTTTAAATCTTCCTGGCCAGTGCTGTCCACTGATTTTTTTAAATTTTTTTTTTTTTTTTTATGTGACACCTCACAAGAGTGTCCCTGCCTGTGCAGTGTACAGACAGGGGAACTATGTCACCACCCGGTTGGGCGGCGTTGTGAGGCGGAATAAGGTAGGGGCTGTAAGAAGGGATTTGTTAATGCGGGCCTTGAAGAGGCTCGGATTATAGGAGGGAGGAAAAACAGATGCCGGTAGCTCGTTCCACATACAAGCCGACTTACACAAAAACGAGTCGTAAAAACGGCCCGTTCTCATGAAGCCAACGTCAACCGTGAACGGGTGTTCAGTTCGTGTCCGTCGAGTTTCGCGCACGTGCACCGGTGCATCAGGAATCAATGCTGCTAGCTCCTTGGAGCAGGCTCCATTGAAATACCTGTAGAACAGACACAGCATGCCTACATTGCGTCTATGCATTAGAGAAGGCAATCGGTCTGTTAACAACGGATTGTCAATCAGACGGATCGCTCTCCTTTGCACAGATTCAAGCAGGTTTATTAAGTATTTTGGGGCACCAGCCCAAAGGTGGCTCCCAAATTCAATAGTTGGGCGGACTTGAGACTTGTACAGGGTCAGCAGCTGGTCACTGTTGAAGAATCTCCTAGCCCTGTACAAGACGCCCAACTTTTTGGAGGCCTGATTTACTCGGGCTTCTATGGATCCCCGATACCTGAGCTGATTTGACATGTCTACTATTATTTCAATATCTCTGTAAATATACTAAACACAGAGTTCTTTTTTCAAGTGTTCCTATGTATATATATATAAGTATTATTAACGAAACAGAAATGCTTTGTCTAAATATTCGTTAATATATATTTTGTATGTCTGCGTGTGTTGACAACTTGCCGAGTGATGTGGTAGTGAGCGAGAGGCGTACGAGGTTTCGCCCACCGTGCCACGAGGTGCGGTTGTTAGTGGTAACCGGACTGTAATGGACATATCATGTTTTCGTGAATGAATGCAAATCTTGGAAGAGGAAATTAACCCACTTCCCGAAAATCCGATCGAGCTGAAACTCGGCAGATAGATTCGATGTTGATGACAATGCATTATATATACTTTTGGTGGCAATCACGCACACACATGTGGACATGTACGCATTTCTCTGGAAATTGATGACATTAAAGTAGTTTTTATACACAACAAATGTCAGTCGTAGCAGAAGTAGGGGACGCACGAGGAAGACACGGCACGACCAAGTGAATCAGGTACTTGAATCGGGCCATGTCAAGAGTCAGAATAATAGAAGAGTATGTATGAATGTGAATGAGGCAAGGAGTGTGTGGTGTGACCGAGTTGTTTAGCGGTTCGTCCTCTCTGCCTACCCCTGCGGGGAAACGGCTTGATGGTCAGTTAGTTATAAATGTCGGTCTTATCCAATCGAAATTTGGCTCAGTTAGTATTTATTTTAGCTGATCGTCCCAGGGGTCGGTGAGCAATCGACATAAACCAAATGCTTTAAGACCCTGCATTGAAAAGTTCCACCCTGAACTGCGCTGCGGCCCATTACCTTACTATAGCGAACTTAATTTTCTGCGCAGGGTCTTGTAGCATTTGGTTAATGTCGATTGCTTACCGACTCGTGGGACGATGGGCTAACTCTTAAATCCCAATTAAAAGAAATATCATTACCATTGGCACTACTACAGTCCTAGCTGCCTGTAAGTAATGCCTAATGCTGGTAGATGCGCTGTTCCTCTCCACATCACCCAGTCATCCATGGTTGTCTTTTTTGGAAGCCACTTTTCTCCCCTGCCTAGCGGAGCCGTCCCAATTAATTTTGTAAACCTTTTTATTAAGGCGATGCACTACGTAGTAATGCATAATCATGTGTTTTTGGTTTGAAAATTTGGTCACCTAGAAATGTTTCAGATGCTTTAATTAAATTCTGCGAGTAGAATACATCTTGACCTTTAAAATAATCGAGTATTTTTTAGATAAGTCTTTTTACAAGCCCAGAAAAAAATAATGTATAGGCCTATGAAAACTGCTTTAAAGTTCAAAATATCCTACTTACAAACCCATTTTCGGTTAAGATTTTATTGTAATGTTGCAAATTAAGTTATTTATAAAATGATCGGAAAAAAATTAAATATTTATGACTGAACATCCACAAAATAAAATAAAAAGCACTTTTTGGCCATGTTTTTTTCTTGCATAAATCAAAACAGGCGGATGGTGTTAAACGGGAATTTAAACCTTATCGCCATCTACGTAAGGGGTGTTATTGATAGTGGCTCGATTTAAAATATTACACGACGTAGTGCACCGCCTTAACAGAGTCAAGCATCTTAAAACAGTTGGCATTACTTATGACAGTAGTAACGTGTCTGTCAGAAACCATTTTCTTATATGGCTCGAAAATTTCTTCCTAGGTCATTCCTTAAAAAACATCCCTGTCACTATTCTTTGTGAGTTTAGCAAAGCATGTGTGGTGTAATCTGCCAAGCAATATTTCAGCTCCTTACGATGGTAGCAGATAGTAAATATTGTCTGGTTATCCTAATTGCGATGACCATACGAAAGAGATTGCATGTTCAAATCAGCATATAAGACCGGAAATTGCATTTGTGTCTGCTCTTAGCTATAAGGACAGTTGCATTGTTGTTAAACTGGATAAATGCAAGTAACTTGATTGTAAAGGTGTTCATATTCAAGACTAATAGAATTCACAATTATAAGGATATGTTCCTGATATGTAGCTCCATTGCAAACCTCTCTGTTCCGCGCAACGTTTATGAAAGAGGTTGTAACGGAATCGTCAGCAGTCTCAGCATTCCTACATTAGTAAATGTAAATGACACACTAATAAAAACAGTTTAATTGTTTTTTCCTCATGTGCACTGGACCACAAAGGGGAATACTCATCGGTCATACAAAAAATGCCTGAGATGTACAAAATTGAAATATACGCCAAATTGTACTTAAAATAAAATGAAACCCGTTACAATTTCAATGATTATCTAAAATCACAGAAACTATTCAGGATGTAGCTGTAGTTGTTGTATTGCTTAATTGTTTTAAGCCTACATAATGTATAAGTATAGTGAGGAAATCTATAATTGGTTTCTCAGTTAAGTAAATTGCACATGTATAAACCAACCAAGTAACTGTTAATTTTCCTAAAATAAAATATATGATTACGATAAGAACATGATACATGATTTTTCCTAAGCATGAGTGCGAATTCGTAACATTAAGCTGGAAATTAGTCAACACGAATGATCACAGTAAGAACATGAGAAAGGATTTTGCTTAGTATAAGATAGTCTTTTTAAGCTTGACTTTTGTGAACATGAATAGTTACACTAATAAAATGAGAATGGTTTATCCTAAATATAAGTGATGATGTAGATTGTCAAATTTGACTTCCATAAACATGAATAATTATAGTAAGAATTGTTTTTTTTAGTATGAGTGCTAATGTTTCTAATTAAACTTGACTTCTGTGAACATGAATTATCGCAGTAATAACATGAAAACGGTTTATCTTTAGTGTGAATGCGAATGTGAGACACTAAGTTTGTCTTTTGTGAACATTAATAGTTACAGTAAGAACATGAGAATGGTTTTGCCTAAGTATGAATGCGAATGTTTGCCATTAAGCTTGATTTCTGCGAACATGGATAGTTACAGAAAGAACACGAGAAAAGATACGGGTTTTCCTTAGTATGAGTGTGAATTTGTCTTATTATGCTTGACCATGAATAATCACAGTAAGAAAATAAGAAGAAAGTTTCCTTAGAATGAGTGAGAACGTGTTGCAAAACTGTGACTTCTGTGAAAATGAATAATGACAGAAGAAAATGAGAATAGTTTATCCTGAGTCCTCGTATGAGTGACCACGTATGCCATTAAATTTGGCTTGCGTGAACATCTAGAATTACAGTAATATGTAACATGATAACGGTTTTTTGCTCGGTTTGAGTGCGAATGTAAAATTAAGACTTAAAGAAGAAACTTACACTAAGAATTTGCAAAGAAACTAACACAAAATATCCTAAAATTACTTTGCATGCCAGAAAATGATTATTAACCTTTCCCTCAACTTATTTGGTGGAACGTGGTTTTAGCGCCATAAGCGATTTACTCACTAAAAAACTAAATCGATTGGAAATAACTAATAGAGGGGACCTAAGACCGAAATTAACTATGTTAGATCCGGACATAAAATTTCTTTGTAGCAAGCGTAACTGAATTTAATTTCAGTTGTAATATTTGTATTAGAAATGGTTTTATTCAATTTCATAAGGGGTTCATATGTTTACAAACATATTAGATTATGATTTAAAAATTTACCTGCTGTTTCATAAAAAAAGATCCCGGTGGGGCATCTGACTTTTGAAAAGACTATGGTGGGGCATGGCATAAAGAAGGCTGGGAAAC
Source organism: Hesperophylax consimilis (assembly GCF_061612785.1). Taxonomy (NCBI): domain Eukaryota; kingdom Metazoa; phylum Arthropoda; class Insecta; order Trichoptera; family Limnephilidae; genus Hesperophylax; species Hesperophylax consimilis. The sequence goes on along the minus strand of NC_142862.1, from coordinate 1,835,518 downwards.
ACTGTGATTAAAGTGACGATTAGTACTTACGATGAGAGGATAGAGGGTCTCTTGCCATCCGGAGCCATGGCGGAAGCTCTGTGCTGCAGCAGCATGGCTCCTGTCAGCCCCGTAAAGGTGTCATGGTGTATTTTCAGGAACAAGACCTTAAAAAAAGGAGAAAAATATTATAATATTGGACAAAAATTACAATAGGCTGGTCATGTGTAAGGTTGGCGTCCATCCTGATATATCAGGACTGTCACTGTTATCGAGCCCTCTACATCTACACCATCATGCCAAGAGTACACGGAGAAAACGAAACGCAAAACAGAGCTCCGTCTTGGCACCATAGGGCTATACAAATAGAAGCACTATTGCGTACTAATATCGCGTTTAAAGGTGTTCCACCATTAGAATGCGGGTAGACTGGTTTTTAGTTTACGGTCGTTCTGCATTAGAGCGTTGGAGGACAAATCGGACGACGTGGAACCTATTTTTTTGCTTCGTGTCTCATCCAAATATAATACATCACACACTTCTACTTCATTCACACATTACCTCATGCATACTCTTCTGTTATAATCTCGACTTAAGGCTCCGTGGTAAGCGTTCAAAAGGAAGAAGAAGATGGTTTGAAAGGGAGATATGTAAACACGAATGTTAGAAGGAGCGCGCTAATATTAAAAAACGATAATAATTCAGTGAAAATATTTAATAAAACACAACAGGGGAAAAATTTCTCGACAAATTCCTAACTTAAATTTAAAGATGCACTGTTCATTTTTTCAAACGTGTTTTTAATAATTTTCGGAGCATGCTTTACGATTTTTTCTATGAAGGGAAATTCATATAACTACCGTTTCGGTAATTATATGAATTTCCCTTTTGTATTGATATTATCTTCAAACATAATATATATATTTAGGAATTAGTTTCAAGATAAATCGGTAAAAAGTCGGAATGCTGGGGCTGAAGGCGATGCAATGCGAAGTAATACAAAATCATATGTTTTTGGTTTAAAAATACGATCGCCTAGAAATATTACAGATGCTTTAATTAAATACTTCGAGTAGAACACATCTTGGCCTTTGCTAAAATCGAGCTTCTTGTGCGGAAAATAAAGTTCTTTAGATTGTGATCGTAAAACGTTTTAATATTATTGTGACTGAACTTCACAAAATAAAATAAAACATGCTTTTAGACGATGTTTTTTTAATGCATAAATCAAAACAGGTGGCCGAATTTCAACCTTATGACCATCTGTGTAAGGAGTGCTTGATTTAGGTCCCATGATAACTCAACACACCTTTAAAAAGTGTATGAAGTCATTAATATCAATGAAAAACTAACCTTGCCTACGTAACCTATTTAACCTAGTTTTTGTTTCATCACTTTTCATGACTTTAAAGGCGTGTTGAGACATTTTGATGAGTTATCCGGTCACCCTTGATTTCGCCTGATTCCGAATGTTACTACACACCAAGGTGTAGTATCGCCTTAAGTATTTCATCCAAGCGTATATTCAAATCTATGAAACACGCTCAATTGATCTAGTACAGTAAAAACAAAAATTGTAAAGGATACCATCAAAATTAAATATATACTAAACATTATCAGAAGCGACAAAAAAGTAGGAAGCAATTTTTTTTTCAGTAAAAAATAACCTAAAAAAATCCTTGCTTGGCATTGAACTCTCTGTGTACATTACTCCTGTGAACTTGACCTACCTAATACCGACGTTATGTACCATAGTACATAGCCACCATATTCTGGTGGCTGTACAGTGTACATTTACTGCAGAACGGCGTACATACTGGTACATAGTCTACGCCACGTGGGGCGAAGCATTCTCATCGTACAGGGTGACCTCAAAATAATATTTACGAAAAAATACTTTTTTTATTATAAAGAAAAAACTTCTTTTGGACTGAAGTACAAACAATTCACGAACGGTCGTGCAATTTACATTCCTTTTTCTGTCTAAAATTTCTAAAACGTCATGAGCTTGTGGAGCATTGAAATTGTCTGTAAAACTGTAAAATAAAATCAGAAAATACGTCATATTGTTCGATTTATGTAAGTACATTCCTTTTTTGTTTGGATTTCTAAATAGCTATGGGGATATTGTCATCATAATTCATAATCTATGGGGAGCATTGAAATGTCCATTTAATTGTCATAAATAATAAAATATATCAACTTTGGGGGTACTATTGATATATCTATTGACTCCATTTATAGAACTAAGCGTAATCTATAACAAAACTTGTTGAATCCTACAAATTAGAGAAGCGTTGGTAAATAAAGTTTCAGTGATTTGTCTTGTATGTAGTATTTTTCTAGTCTATATATTATTTTATCTGACTAATACATGGTTTCATATTCAGTTTATCAGTTTTCAGTAATATTATGCTTGTATAATTTTCGATAGCTCACTACTAGAGGTATATTCTGTTGATTAGTTCATGCAAAATCCCGGTCTGGGCGTAAAACCAAATAATATAAAAAGTTCTTCACAGTTCTGCACAGCTAGTATATGTAGTAATAAAGGTAAATCTAGGTGTACATACTTACTATATTGGTTTATATTTCCCAAATTGGGGTTTTCACGATTCTATCGGATCGTTACGTTTCCCTTTAGAAGGCTTAAGGCGATGCACTACGTCGTGTAATATTTTAAATTGAGCCGCTATCAATAACAACCCTTACGTAGATGGCGATAAGGTTTAAATTCCCGCTTAACACCATCCGCCTGTTTTGATTTATGCAAGAAAAAAACGTGGCCAAAAAGTGCCTTTTATTTTATTTTGTGGATGTTCAGGCATAAATATTTAATTTTTTTTCGATCATTTTATAAATAACTTAATTTTCCACATTTTGCAATAAAATCATAAACGAAAATGGGTTCGTAAGTAGGAGATTTTGAACTTTAAAGCAGTTTTCATAGGCCTTATGCATTATTTTTTTCTGGGCTTATAAAAAGACTTATCTAAAAAATACTCGATTATTTCAAAGGCCAAGATGTATTCTACTCGCAGTATTTAATTAAAGCATCTGAAACATTTATAGGCGACCAAATTTTCAAACCAAAAACACATGATTTTGCATTACTACGTATGGCATCGCCTCAAACGTTTCGATCTCAGTTGAAACTTATTAACGTATTTGTAGAGCGCCCTTGAGGTGATTTTGCACAAAAACGGCGCTATACAAATCATCCAAATATTATTATTATTGAACAACTTCACTTGAAAGGATATGGACAAGTGTGAACCTTCTTTCAACAAAGTCGCACAAGTTTTCAATTAGAAATCCTATCGTTCAATAAAAGTTGATCAACTAAATATATAAATAATATGATCTAAACCAGTGGTTCTTAATCTGGGTTCGATCGAATCCCAGGGGATCGGTGAGTTAGTCTCGGGGGTTCGGTGGAGGTCAAGACTTATATGATTCACGGTGACACGCCCCGCTTGTCCATCATTGGCTGCAGGCTGCAGGTGATAACGCAGCGGTAGAGCTTGCGATTACCGGTCAAGATGACCGCCCGAAAATGACCATAATATGTTACGTGTAAAATTACGCGAATTTCTGAATTGGTTTCTGAAAGGCAACAGCAGAAGTCAAACTGATTTAAAATAAATAATAATTAATATGTTTCATGTTTTGATTTAACCATTAAAATTTAATGTTTTTATCTTTGTTTTTTTTTCATTTTGTACACCTATATATAAATATATACCATGTTTTGAATTTGTAAAAATCGAATTTTATTTTTCAAATTAGGAGGGGTTCGGTGAATGCGCATATGTAACTGGTGGGGTTCGGTACCTCCAAAAAGGTCAAGAACCACTGATCTAAACGGTGTTAAAAAGAGAAAACAACAAGCTTTATATTAAAAATAGAAGTTAACCACAGATTAACTTAAATGCACTCATTTACAAAACCAAAGGTTCCGACCGATATTTAAAAAAAAAAAATTATATTAAATTTCAAAAAATTGAGGTGGCAGTATAATGTTTACAATACATTTGTCTAATAAAATATGTAATTTTTATTTATTTAGCGTTTAGACAAAAAAACGCAAAGTGTTTTAATTTTAATTTTCAATTTTTAATAATCCAAAAATGATTTATTTATTTCTAATAATAAAATATGAAGGCATAATAAAAGAATAAAGAAATATGAAATAATATAGCGTATTTCATCAGCTTTCAAAAACAGTTTTTAGTTTTCGGATACGTTCAGAAATATTCCATTTATTTGGATTTCATTGCGAAGTGAAAATGCACATAAATGTATCCGTCTTTCTGACAGCATCTTTAAGAAATATAACGGTCAATATGCCAGAGAAAGGTACTAAATCATAAAAAAATCGTTTAGTTAAAAAAATAAATAGTACCTACTTGAAATCGTTAGAAATAAAAAAAAATACACTAGACGCTTACAACATAATATTTATAATATTTATTATCTTTTGTATACATTTGTTTAAGAATTTGTTATCAAGAAGTATGACGTGTCGTAATATACAACATTTTATCCCATAAAAACACACGTAATACATATTATTTATTACACAATAATAAAAGTTTCTACGCAGATACTATATTTAGTAAGCAGACGCGAGACGAACCTTGAAAAGTACAAAAAAACAAAAAAGTATCCAAGACACTTTGTAAAAAGATGCAACCATTACTACTTTACAATATTCCATTTTGATACGTTGATTTTAACACTTTTTATTCGTGGGTGTGTTTAGGAAGCTACTATAAGAAGTAAATTTCAAGTCTAGACGGTATTTTCTGAATGATTTTAAATGACTCACGGTAGTATGTAAATTTTAAACCGAACTTAAATTATCGTAATGTTTTATGTCAGCTATTTTAATCTTTTTTCTACGATAATAACAGTGTGTAATTTTTTTTACACTGGCTCCACCTCCTGTTTAGGAAAGTAACTAGATGAGGTGTACCCGATCTACTTTCTATAAATATAATATGAACTATATGGTGACCGGATAAATCATCACATCTTTATAAACTTATACAAAGTCATGGAAAGTGATGAAACAAAAACTTTATTAACTGGGTTAGGTTAGGTTAGGTTATTTTTTTTATTTTCACCTTTTCTAGTGACTTTATATCACTTTTTAAAAGTGTGTCGAATTTTCACTGTGTTGAGCTATCATGGAACCGAACTATATGTATATTATATTGACTTTTATCTATTTTTGTTGTTTGTTTTTGGGGTGTTATGCCGTGTTGCGCTAACTCCTTCTTTAGCCGACGTTTCGGACAGCGTTGCAGTGTCCATCATCAGGGCAGATCCATCATGATGGACACTGCAACGCTGTCCGAAACGTCGGCTAAAGAAGGAGTTAGCGCAACACGGCATAACACCCCAAAAACAAACAACAAAAATGCTTTTGGCCGTGAGAATCTAAAAACTTACCTGACTTTTATCTACTTTCTATAAATATAATATCATCTTTGGGGATGCTGTGTGAGGGTATTTTTAAGGGAAGAAAGGAGTAACTGCACAATTCAACACACCTTTGATAAAAACCCAGTGATAAAAAATCATTTAAAGTAATGAAATAAAAACTACGTTAAATAGGTTACGTACGTTAGGTTTTTAGTTTTTTTCATCGCTTTTAATGACTTTTTATCACTTTTTAAAGGTGTGTTGAGTTATCATGGAACCGGCCGCCACACAACAGCTGACTTCTGACAGATAATTTTAAAGAATTTATCAAAAAAAAATGTTGTGATTTTTATAAAAAAATAGTTTATGATCTTCACATTGATATTTATATTATTTATTAGATCTAATCAAATAATTGTTGTGAAATGTTAATTAGCGCGCATGACAATAAATAATTAGCAGTGGCGGTTCGTGGTTTTTTTAACAGGGGGTTCAGAAATTCAAGAGAAGATAAACATATCTAATTAAAATTTACTTACTGTTGTCCTTCGTCAAATAGTCGAATACGGCAGCAGTCACACAACTTAAATAAAGTTAGTGGGAGGGGTACCTACATATTATTGTTTTTAAATCACTTTACCTAGACACAATTATTAGATAATGAGAAAAGTTTTATAGGAATTAAATTGTTTAATGTTTTTATAGCACTCAATGTAGGTACGTTGCTAATTATTATTGTTTTTTAGAGAAGAATAATTTCGTAGAATATATAATAGATATTTTAAAACATCAAAAAAACAAATAAAGGTGGCACGAAATAAATTTAAAAATAGGTAGTAGATTTACAAATGCCATAAGCAAACGGTTGGAGAAATGCAGAAACAAGAAAACAAAAATATGTACAAAAATGACTACAAAGTTAAATACCATAATATAACATAAAAAAATAACACTTAACTTGCATCCCTATGGTTCAAAGGTTAAACGTCGGCCGCGAAGTTCTCGGGTTTCTTCGGTTACATTCGTCAATGTTCGGAGGTCACGTGATATCACAACGCGTGTTCGGCGCACACAATTTGTCTTATTTTTGCAAAGAAAGACCAAATTTTGTATATATCACCGTCATAGGGTCTGTACCGGCTAAGATTATTTTGTATGGAGAGTTTGGCGCGGATTTTAACTCGCACAAATTTGGAATAGGCATCGTATTTTTCGGTGGCGCGGGTTTTGAAGGCGAAATTTTAATAGCGTGCTATCTATAATGTGCTTATATTATTATAAAACAAGGATGTTTTATTTTCTCATATTTTTAATGGGGGTTCGCCGCACAAACGCACTTTAGAGAAAACCGCCACTGATAATTAGTGAACAAGATTAAGAAAGGACGCTTATATAGAAATGTGGAACGAATAGATGAAGAAATAATGTAGATTACACAAGGACAGTCGATGGAGACATGAAACAAAGAACTGTGTCTAATTAAATCCTTTCATAATCAAACAATATTTTATATTAGCACTGGTCAGACTCGAGTTCTGCTAAATGATTAATTTTCCCAACAATCGAAATAAATAATGAACGAACAATAAACTGAGCTGACCTAGAAATTCGATACTAAAATGTGAATGCAAATTTCAAGACGCTCGAGCTAACCGTTAGTGCGTTTTCAGCAAATATAATATTATCTGGTAATTGATAATGACTTGGTAATGAATGGTAGCAGAAGTCGGGGACGCCCGAGGAAGACATGGCACGACCAAGTGAATCAGATATTTGAGTCGGGCCATGTCAAGAGTCAGAACAATAGAAGAGTATGTATGAGACGATGTATGAATGTGAATGAGGCAAGGAGTGTGTGCCAAGACCGAGTTGTTTGGCGGTCCGACCTCTCTGCCTACCCCTGAGGGGAAACGGCGTGATGGTTAGTTAGTTAGTTATCTGGTACTTTGAAGATATTTTATGAGGAATACAACTTAGTTCTGATAGTTGTCATAAATGACTCAAGATTCTTGATAAACTAATAATTATCATTATTTAATTGTCTAATATCGTGCTAAAAAGTGACGATCATTATTATTTTTTACTAGCTGTACCCCGTCACGCTTTGCTGTTGCTCAGTCTGTCTGTGCAGATAGAAAAACAATAGCGCTTTTATTTCAAACATGTTTTTTATCCGAACATGTTTAAAATAAACCGAAACACCAACCGTACCACGAATTACGGGAAAGGAACGAATCAACTGCAAGCGGAGTTTCGCGCCATTTGCGGCTGCTTCGTTTCATTCCATAAGTTGAGGTTCAGTTCGGCTCGCGGATGTATTTGTGGCATAACAGATTACGCAGTTTTTTTACCATACGTCACAGGTATGTCACAGGTGACATCTATATACTATACAAACACAGGCGTATTTGAATGCAACGTTATTACAAAATTTCAAAGCAATAGGTGAAGAACTTTCGGAGATTTAAGATTTTAAACAAACGAACATTTTTATTTATATAGATAGATGAAGCCAAATCGGCCTAGGTACCGTGGAAGAAAATTTATATAGATAGATGAAGCCAAATCGGCCTAGGTACCGTGGAAGAAAATTTATATAGATAGATGAAGCCAAATCGGCCTAGGTACCGTGGAAGAAAATTTATATAGATAGATGAAGCCAAATCGGCCTAGGTACCGTGGAAGAAAATTTATATAGATAGATGAAGCCAAATCGGCCTAGGTACCGTGGAAGAAAATTTATATAGATAGATGAAGCCAAATCGGCCTAGGTACCGTGGAAGAAAATTTATATAGATAGATGAAGCCAAATCGGCCTAGGTACCGTGGAAGAAAATTTATATAGATAGATGAAGCCAAATCGGCCTAGGTACCGTGGAAGAAAATTTATATAGATAGATGAAGCCAAATCGGCCTAGGTACCGTGGAAGAAAATTATTACCGCTAACCCTTTCAGACCGTAATTAAAACTGGCAGTGTTAGAACATATTTGATGCTCGATAACAATTATTGGTAGTGTTATTTGAAAATTTAGTTAAGAATTTATTGCTAATTTCATTTGAAATAAATTAGGTCTCAGAGGGTGTGTGTCACATAAAATGACAAGTCGCACACCGGTAAGAAAAATATAACATTTTATTAAAATTAAAATAATTTAAAAAAAAGATTTTAAAATTTTCAGTAGAGATTGACATCGAGACCAAAATCACCTTTCAAAATATGCACATGGCTACCAATGAAATCCAATGACAAATAGCGCGCAAAGCCAGTAATAATTGAATAAAGAAATCCGCCAATTTTTATTCACCTAGAACGGGAGTCAAAAAATTCTTAAATCTATGTATATTCCAGAGATGTGCTTTATTTCAAATAAATCCATTTCAAATGGAAATGCAAAATGCAAAATGGGTATTTTCCATTTTGCATTTTAAATGCTTTTCTAAAAACCATTTTGCATTTTAAATGCTTTTCTCAATGCATTTTCCATTTTAAATGCTTTTTTGCAACATTCTTCCTACTATCTCCACTAATCTTTTTTTCATAAGCCCCAAATATCAGTCGGACCTCAACCTCGCTATGAGAGATAATTTAAATTTGTCAAGTCGCTCCCTGGTAGGAGCCCTGGCAATTGAGTGATATCATTACAAAAAATACTGAACATGGGGCCATGACGCTGTAATATTAAATATAAGATAGCAGTTTCTATGTTTTTACGTTGGCAACATTAGTCCCGCGCAAATTTTTTGTGGTTTCATAATCTGTAGTCGTGGTGTTTTTGGATTTACCATCATGTAATATGTTTGTTATACATTGATGTCCATTATTAAATGACAAAATTGTTGTTAAAAGAAAAAATTCTATAATTATTTTAATTGTTTGACCTGAGAAACCATTTGCATTTTCAATGCATTTTGAAAACAGGTATTTTGCATTTGAAATGCTTTTCTAAAAACCATTTTGCATTTTCAAATGGAAAAGTTTTGACCCATTTCCATTTTGCATTTCAAATGGTTTTGGGTACCCATTTTGCACATCTCTGGTATATTCAAATACACATGAAAGAGAAGTTCAAGTTATTGCCATAATGCAATGTATGTTGACTGAGATTTTTGCGGTTAACGTGTAGAGCAGTTGTTTTCTGTCATGCTTTGGAAATACTTTATCACATAAAAACTCTTAAAGACAGCAGCTAATAAGCGTGTTTTTGTCTCCTCAGGCTAAGTTGTTCGGTTTTCAGAACAGCTCGTACGGTCTAATAGAAATCCCTTACCGTAATTATTAGAAAAATGAACTAAACGGCGTTAGAAAGAGAAAACACCAAGCTTTATATACAAATATAGAAGTTAACCACAGAATAATTAAAATATACATCTCTATGAGACCAAAGGTTCCGACCGTAATTTGAGAAAAAATTATGAAATTTTGAGAATTTTTCGTTAATTATTTTTTATGAGAAATGACAAAAAAGTGAAGTGTCAATAATGTCCAATAATCTGAGCAATTAGATTTTTTTAAATTTATTTCATCGATCTATTTTTAAATATTTTATATGTTTGATTTCAAAATCTTAATATTAAAAAAATACATGTTTATTTACTAACAAAATTTGTAAGCGTATTTTATCACCTTTCAAAAAACAGTTTTTAGTTTTCGGATACATTAAGAAACATCCCATTATTTAGATTTTATTGAGAAGCGGGATATATATAAAACACAAGGCCTGAGGGTTAATTGAAAAAAAAATTGTTCCAAAGTAGTCACAATAAAATGGATATACCCATAGACATATGAATATTAGTAGACCTGCCCTAAGTGATTAAAAGCGTATTATCCCCACTCCCCATTCCGGTTCCATTGGAGCCGGCTGGGCTCGCGTATGGCCTCAAGTGAAATTTGAAAACGTGACGTCATTATTCTTGTGCGAACTATGGTCGAGGCATCATCGGTTCATTTTACGAAATAACACGGCAAAATGTTGACTTGTACTATGAAAACTTGTAAAAATAGATGTGAAAAAGAGAATAAACCCAATTGTCGTATTACATTCCATATATAAGCATTATTTTACTTTATTTTAAGCATATTCACATCGTATAATATAGATCAGTTTTAGAAACATATACTATCACATCGAGAAACGTCTGGACGCGAAACACAAAGCTGGTTGGTTGCTGGGAAGTAAATTATGAACATTTATAAAAGTGTCTTAACTAAATACTTAAACGAAATATTCGACTCTGAAAATAGAACCGAATTTTTTTGCCGAATTTGGACTTCGCAAATTTGTTCATAACGTGGCGAGTAATTTGCGCTCCCATGTAAAAATGTCTATTCATTCAAAAGCAGATTTTACTTTTAAGAAGTAAATGGTGATATTATAATGCGAGATGCCTATTTACTGTCAGATTGATTTATTGACGAATCACAGTCAGCCTTACGCCCTTCGTTCTTCAACAGTTGATTTTACCCCTCGCCATTATCTTCTCGTCTATTAATTCCTATGTCTGTGGATATACCCATATTCATTTACTGGACTCTTGTACGCCCGTAGGGCTTTTTTACATTGGGTACATGAAATGGTTGCAATTTTTTATAGTATTAGAGTTAGTAAATAAACAACGGTTGCATACTAATAATTACTTACTTTACCATGCGTTTAATAAAATAAAAGATTTATAATAAAATTATCAGAAATAATATTTTGAAATGAAAAAACGGTTAAGGTGTATTTGAAACATCGAATTAGTTATGTTAAAAATGTCGATATCATTTGTATATTCGTTTGCTTATTATTTTAGGCGAGGAATATAAATAATATCGGTTTTTTAATGCAAGATAACAACATCTAATCATCTTTTGAAGGCGGTGATCCAAATGTATAATTTAATATGTACACTTCAAAAGAAACTGTATTGCAAAGAGCCAGTAGAACGATGGCACTGAGGGATGTTTGTTTTAAAGGCAGAAAAGGAAATAAGGAAGAAGATACAGGTAAAGAGATATTTTATAAATAATATCTGATTAAAATATGTTGCTCTATAAAGAAGGGTTGTTTCAGAGAATTGGAACAATTCATCGAATTTCGAAGTTGATTTTCAAGTTCTGTGAAGGTTCTATTCAAGTTATGTTATTATATCATTATTGGCTACTTGTTTCACAAAACTGAAATAATAACAGAACTTGAATTGAACTTTCACAGAACTTGAAAATCAACTTTGAAATTTGGTGAATTGTTCAAATTCTTTGAAACAAATCATCCTTAGGACGGATTGTTTCGGAGAATTTGAACAATTCTTCAAATTTAAACGTTCATTTTCGGGTTCTGTGAAAGTTTCTTTTAAGTTCTGTTATCATGTCATTATAGGCTAGATACTTGATAGAACAGAAATAATAACATAACTTGAAAAAATGTTTCACAGAACTTGAAAATCAACTTTTAAATTTGATGAATTGTTCAAATTCTCTGAAACAACCTATCCTTAGTGTACATGGAAGAAGTTAGTTATACGGAAGGATTTAAAAAATATGTGCCCTAAAATAATAAAACTCCCGTTGAAGTTTTATAAAACGCCACAAATATAATCTTTGATATAATTATGAATAATAAACAAGTAACAAATAATTATAAGCAATAATTAGTCGCCCGAAATATTAATACAAATTGAAAATATCTCCCGAGTAAAAATAAATGCCGCCAGCGGTAATTGAACCCGTGCCTTCTGATGTCCGGTCAGGTGCTCTGTATCCACTGAGCTATGTCGGTTTATTTCCAACCCGCCAAATGATTCAATATGTACTAGTACCTCAATCAACAATTACTGCTTATTATATTTTTTCCACCTGTAAACAACCAACGTTATTTTTGTAGGAAAGGCTTTGTTAGTGCTAAATTTCTCACTAGATGGCGTCGAGACATATGATATCTTCATTTATTAGTGAAATATTTTATTTTATTTCGGGCGACTAGTTATTGTTTATAATTATTTGTTATCCTTTATGCTATGCATAAAACCTTGTCTTATAAACAATGGTTTATCATTAAAAAAAAATAATAAAGTATATTAAATTTTTATATGGTTAAAATACCTTTGTCTATCTTAGTATCTTAGTAATTTCGTCTGGCACGAGAATAGTTCTAAATGTGTATATTTTGTCCGTTTAAATGTAATTAACATGTCTCGCTTATAAATTTAGTATTTATGAAATTTTAATGGGCTGTTATAAAATAATGTATTCACTCGTTCCATAATTCTTATAGATTCTATATATACCATAGAAAATCCGATAAATTTAATAGAAAAATTATTTCAAGAAACTAGATTTATTTATTTAGTGATGTGTTCAACTTAAATACAACAATATAATGTCTCACTTATGAGATTCTTAGACGCCGGTTTAGCCGACCTTAAGGTTAAACGCAACGCTCGTTGTATTCTACGTGTTCACAGATGGCGTTAATTAATTATTTTTGTTTAAATACGCTTTTGCAAGGTATTGCTTTACAGTATTAAGACAAATTATTTGTTTGCGCCCTCATATACGCAATATGAATATGAATAAATAGTTTTGTCCATATAAAAACTCAATTCTATCGAGAAAGGCATACAAATACAATATTGGATTGAATCATCGGTAAAATATTGTATTTGTGTGCCTTTCTCGAAAGAATTAAGTCTTTAAACGAATAAAACTATTGATTCATATTCATATTGCGTATATACGGGAATACCTTGCGAAAGCGTATTTTTTTTTTTTTTTTTTTTTTTTTTTTTTTATTATTCAGTAAATTTTATGTATTACAATTTTTGTATACTTAATAACTCCCACACTAGGCTTATGCCCGTGTTGTGGTACTCATAGGTAATTCTATAAATTCAAAATATATGTTTTTTATAAATATATATATACACATATATATACATATATATACACATACATACACATATATACACATATACACATATATATATACATACATACAATCTATGTATATATATGCATACATGCATATACACAGACATGCACACATATACATACATACACAGACACACATAAATGCATATATAAATACATACACAGACATACATAAATGCATATATAAATACATTCATATACATCTATATATGAACACACACAAACGTAATGTGTATTCACATATATACATACATATATAGATACATGGTTAATTTTATTATAATGGTTTAAAAGTTAGGAACTCATGTATTCTTTAAAAAAGGCTCGTCCCCTTTCAAATATCCAGTTTTGGACACGTATAATAAAAAGGGATATAGTATTAGTTGATTTTATGTCCCTGTCCAACGCGTTGTATATTTTAGGGGCGATGTACCAGAATTGTCGTTGAGCGAATGTGGTTCTAGTTTTTGGGACCACGCATCCCAGATTTGATGAAAAGCGGGTGTTTACTTGGTGTTGAGGAGCCACTAGCAAGTCATTTTTTCGTATGTAGCATAAGCTTGTCTTAATGAATAGCTGGCGAATGTCTAAGACCCTAATTTTGGTAAATAGTATTTTGGAGGGATAGGTAGGATGACATTTAAATATAATTCTGAGAACTAGTTTTTGTACTGTAATTATTGGATTAATGACGGATTCTGCACAGCCACCCCATCCCAGAATACCATATGCTGCTATCGATTGAAAAAGGGCAAAATATACGCTTTTTAGAGTCGTTAGGTCTAAGATGGATCTAAGACAGCAGAATATGTGGGAGAGTTTACGAAGTCTTTTTGTTGTTTCTTTTATATGGGTTTCCCAGCGTAGTTGGTCATCGATTATTATTCCCAAGTATTTAACTTCCTTTGAAGATTTAAGAGTTGAGCACGTGCATTGAATATTAGGTGAGGTTTCAGGAGTCTGTATGTTGAGTGAGCACGAGTGGATGGTAGGTTTGGGGCAGTTATTGGGAAAGCTATGTTTGGGTATGGAAAACGTCATGTATTGTGTTTTGTCGATATTAAGTGTAAGGAGGTTTGTGTCTAGCCAATGCTTAACTTTTGTTAGGCCAATATTAGTTTTTTTTGTAACTGATTGCCATGTTTCATCTTCAAATATTAAGACTGTATCATCGGCAAATGAAATTATCTTGCCTCCAATATTCATAGTGCATAGTGTGTTGATATATATGAGAAATAGAATTGGCCCTAGTACACTACCTTGAGGGACCCCATAGGACATGGATAATTTTTTGCTCATATATATTTTGTCAGAGTGGATAAGGGTTTGTTGTGTACGATTTGTTAAGTAGTTTTTAAACCATGTGAAGGCTATCCCTGTAATGCCGATCTGTTGAATTTAAAAAAAATGAATTAATTAACGCCATCTGTGAACACGTAGAATACAACGAGCGTTGCGTTTAACTTTAAGCCGGTTTAACCATCATAGTGTGATGTAGTAATAAGTCAAGTTTCTCACTATTCTGTCCTTACTTTTAAGCTCCGCGTAATATAACATAACCTCATTTATAAGTGTGTATACAATTATAACTAGTCCTGTCTCTAAATAGTATAAAATAAAGTCGCTATCTGCGTCTGTCTGTTTACGCGCTTAGTTCTTCTATAAATATAAAATATTCTAAGAATATTAAAACAGTTTTAATATTCTCCTGCCGAAGGAAGGGTGCTTCCGAAACCGGTAAAGTGTAATTAAAATTAAAGTAGTCTAAAACAAATTTATATCTTTTTATTGTAAATTATTACGAGCCACGAAGTAAATGCTTATTACAAATAAGTAATATTATAAATGCCAAAGTGTGTATATTTGTTTGTCCATCTTTCACGTCTCATACATACTCTTCGCGTATAGCGCCCTTCGTGGCAGCAGGACGCGTCCTAACGCTTCCTCCAACCGCTTTGTGTTTTTTTAGTATTTTCAAGGGAAATGAGGCAACATCCCTTTGAAATTATTTTTAAAATCAGTCAATCAACATTTGAACTTAAATAAAAATAAACTTAATAATTATTAGAACTTTATAATATGTGATTTGAGTGCAGTGTTTTAAAAGTGAATAAATAATCGGAAATTTGCTCAAAAATATTGGACATTCGAAACGAACGGCGATCGGTAAATGCACTCCAGATGTTTTCAACAAAATTCTCGGAAACTGGACAAGCTTGGCCCTGCAAGTTTTTTTACTAAGCCCAGCATAATTTATTACCGTCGCCTTTTATTGCGGACAGAATGCACCACTTCAACAATTACCAGGAACAGGATTACATGGAGATAAATTATGGACTTGCCGAACGTCACAGCAGTGCTGCCAGGGTCTCTTATCTATGTGAGGTGTCAGCGCTTTATTAGCAGCAGACACATACCTGGACGCTGTTGTTGGACGGGGTGGACTCTCTTACTGCAGCAGCTGGTCCAGTTCCTTCACCACTTAGGATTCTTGCTGCAGAGCCTCCATCTTCTATCTTCGTAGAACGTCACAGCGGTGCTGCCAAGGTCTGGTATCTGTGAGAGGATAGTGTGTCAGCGCTTTATTAGCAGCAGACACATACCTGGACGGATGACGAACCTCGTGCTGGCACTGTTGGTGGACGCGGTGGTCTCTTTCGCTGCAGCAGCTGGCCCAGTTTCTTCACCACCTAGGATTCTTGCTGCAGAGTCTCCATCTTCTATCTTCGTGTCACCTGTTCCTATACTTCATTTTACTTAACTTAACTTCACTCTATTTTTGTAATATTTATATTTTCTGTAATACCTGCATCAACTGTAAAGCGCCCCTGAGGTGATATCTCACAAAAGCGGCGCTATACAAATTATCCAATAATAAATAAATAAATAAAACGGAGCGACCGATCGGCGTGTTATTTTACAGAGGGATTGTTCGACAGCCTCCGTGGTCCACTAGCAATCCGAAGGTCGCGATTTCAAATCCCGGCGCGCACAAGCAAATTTTATTTAATGAATTTGTGTTTTTTCACAATTAATTCATTTTAAATATTGTATAGTATCATTGTGAAAGATACTTGCAGTATCGCCCTGGTGTAATACCACCATTCACAATTGAAACGTTGCTTGAAACGGCTTTAGCCGTGTTGGTGACCAGATCTGAATAGCCAGGCACTCCCCCACCTTCCTCTTTCATGTATACTTCACCTCCTCACTACCTTCAGCCCCAAAACATACCCCACTGGCTTCAAACGGTTGGGAGCAGTTGGGACTCTTTTGCGGTATTCACATAAAAAATAATAAAAATTTGGAGGACTGGGAAGTGACATAGGCTACTTTTCATCCCGGAAAAATATTTCATTCGATAACTCATCAAAATGACAAATCAACACACCATTAAAACGTGATAAAAAAAGTCATGAAAAGTGATGAAACAGAAACTAGGTATATATATTTTTTTTTTTTTTTTACAGTATTACCACACAAGAGTCCCAACTGCTCCCGTCTGGAGCCAGTGAGACTATGGCATCCCCAATTGGGGTATGTTGTGAGGCTGAGGGTATTGGGGAGGGGAGGGAGATGGGGAAGAGGAAGGTGGGGAAGTACCTGGCTATTCAGATCTGGTCACCAAACACGGCTAAAGCCATTTCAAGCAACGTTTCAATTCTGAATGGTGGTCTTACACCAGGGCGATACTGAGAGTATCTTCCACTCTGGAACGTGCCGCAAATATACTATATATTATTATTTAAATTAATTAATTGTGAAATAACACAAATTAATCAAATAAAATTTATTTGCGCACGCCGGGTTCGAACCCGCGACCTTCGGATCTGTAGTCAAAAGCGTATACCACTAGACCACGCCGGCCGTCAAAGATATAGGTATAGATTACGTAGGTTAGGTTTGTAGGATATTTTTTTCAATAACTTTTAATTAGTTTATATCACTTTGTAAAGGTGCGTTGAGTTATCATGAAACCGATGATAACATTACATTATTGAGAAAAATGTAGGAAATAATTAATATGCAAAGATCTACATAATATGGAATAAATACATCAAATGCCTCGTAGGTCAATTGCCTGCCCAGAATTTTTAAAACATGAACTATTCACTCCGATACAACAGTTTACACTCCCGTGCGTCGTTTGCACAATTATTTAGGAAATATTTACAAAGATGTAAATAGGAAGTTACTGAAATGTTTATGAAGATTTTTTCGACATATGTAATATTTAATTCATCAGTATCGATGTAACAATACATTGCTGGTGTAATTCGAAAGAAACGTATCTGCATTTCTCGTGTTTTGAGAAAACAGGGTCTGAAGATTATTTAAAGAATTTTCTAAATTTTGAAAAATCAAATTTGTAACAGTGATTTTTTTAAATTAAAAAAAAAAAACATTTTAATTTGTAATAATCGCAAAGAAACATATCTTATTATTGTAAGCAGATGTGGTCTTTTTACACATCAAAATTGTGGTGAATTCGCGGATATTTCTACATTTTTAAATCAAAATCGCAATTATCGCACATGTTGTTATTTTAAATTACATCTTCACGATAACTCAACACACATTTAGAAGTGATGTAAAGTCGTTAAAAGCGATGAAAAAAATCTATACAACCAACCTACGTTACCTAGTTTTTGTTTCATCACTTTTCATGACTTCATCACTTTTTAAAGGCGTGTTTTATTGCCATTTTGATTAAGTTATCCGATCACCGTCAAATAGGTTAACTCTGAATTGAACTATGTAGTTTATTTGATGATACTATCTACTACCTAGTGCTGTTTCGAGATTAATTTAATTTTACTAGTCTATAAATAATATTCATTTGTTATTTTTGTGCTTATTTTTATATCTTCAAAAAAATATTATTTTTATTATTTCATGGGAAGATTAGTCGCGTTATAAATTATAAAGATTCGAAATGTTACCCCTAAAATTATAATAGTTAAAATAATATTATTATAATTTTATCAGTAGGATTTATAGGCCCTGTTAGAAGTTCTACCGAGCCGAACCCTCTGAAATGAAAATATCTGGAGTCGGTGAATTATTTTCCCATTTGATCTCTGGTGAGTTGACGTATTGTTCTTGTATTGTTTTGTATTTATTTTGCTTATATAGTCGGTGAATTATTTTCCCATTTGATCTCTGGTGAGTTGACGTATTGTTCTTGTATTGTTTTGTATTTATTTTGCTTATATAATGCACTTGCATAATGTTGATTGACTAGATGATCATTTGTGGAAAAGTGTGTGGGAGGATTTAGTTTTTCCTATGGGGAAGATTTAACCCGGACATAAAATCTGAAAAAATTATTATTATGGAACCGAAAAGAGTTTTTTTTTTATCGAAACATTAAAATAATCTCAATATAGTATAAAACAAAGTTGCTATCCGCCTTTGTCTGTTTGTGCGCTTAATTCTTCAAAACTACCCAACGGATTTGTACAGGGGTTTTGACTATCATTTAGAGAATGTCTTCCGCAAGGTTTACGTATTTAAAACATGCATATTATATTTATATAAATTAGAGAAAATTCGATGTTTTGTAATGAAGTCGTAAAAAATTATTTTCGGGAGCTACACTGCTAACGCTGGCTAAACCTTATGAGATACCAAAATAATAAAGTACGGAATTGAATATCTTAAAAGGGCCTACAAAAGAGCCGATGGTATATGTCTCCTAAGGATAACCCCCAGTAACGCCGGGTACACGTGAGCTAGTATTTTTTTATAAAATAGGATTTGGTAATGTGAGCCTCACTGTGTGCAATCGTACTATATCTCTAATTACTACACTTTAGTGTGTGAAATATTAGATAATCAATAAAACCATTATAATTATGATTTTGAATCTAGATCCGGCATAGTCAAGTGTAAGAATGCATAAGTTAAATAAGTATGTATACGTATTGTATACGTACGTATGCGGAGTTCAGCTGTCCCACTATAATTGTATTGTCTTCAGTTTCGTGAGAACTGAGCGGACGGAATAACGGATAAGTCCGAAGTTTGACGGAATGACCCGAAGAGCGTTGAGCCAATGCTCGCACAATTCGTCACAATATCTCACCTCAGTTGGACAAGGTTCTAACTGACTTTTTTTTTCAACGATGACCTTTGAATGCAAAACCATTTATTTTACTCATTTCTATAACCAAAATAATTTTCAGACCCATCTGAGCTGTATTTACGTAGATCTTGTATGATGAAGTTCTAACATCAAGTTTTTAAAAGTTCAATTTATTTCACAAGGTTCTAATGTCACTTAGAACCTTTCGCAAATTGTCATTTTGCTTGGATCTGAGAGTTGATCGTTTTTACGAGGAGCAGTTGTGTAGTTCGTCACTTTAGTCGGATAGGGTTCTAACTTCGCCTTACCATGTTCCAAGGTGTCAAAGACGATTTCTCATAATTAGAGACACCCATTTATAGTTTCATTTTTTAAGAAATGTAGCATTAATTATTGAAAAAATAGCTATAATATTGCGTTTTCATAGCGTTTATAGCTAAATAGGATAACGCCAAGGAATGGGGGTCGGCAAGAGGGGAAAAAACAATTAAATTAGCAAAATCACTTAAAACATGTTTATTGTATTATTGACTGAAACTCAACATGGCACATGTTTCTACAGTAGAGTGTGTCATGTTCGTTCTACGACCTGTCAATACAAGATTATAGCGACTAAAAAAATTTTCTGCGTCAACACTATTCACAGGAAAGACACCATTTATCGCTTTAAGAGTAAGCTACAAGCCAAAATACTTGGTATACCTTATATTGTAGGTAATAGGCGTTAAAATCGCTCGACAAACGGAGTCTAGAAACGTTCTATTCCAAGCACAAAACTGGTTTTTATTTATTTTGAAAATAATTTTATAAGAAAGCAAAAAAGTTAATCAAGTGAAACTGTCACAGATAAACAATAAGCTATGATACTGTATTTTTTTAAAGTTGTTTCCTTAACGCTTTCATACATTTATATTGAAAAAAAATTTTTTTTAGTAGTTTATATTTATATTTTTTTATTGAGTAATTTATTATTTTATTTGTATTCTATTCAAGCGAAACGATAGGAAAACCTTCAATTTATCTAAAGAATATTTTTTGGTATTCATAATGTACACCAATTCGTTGTAAAGATTAATCAAAATAGTGATTTGGCATTAAGCTTCGCCTTAGTGCTATGAATGGGTGCCTCTACTCATAATCTATTTAATATTTTCTGATTTTCAAGTTCAATCTTGTGTAAAGTGTTTTTAGTTATGTTTACATATGTTAAAAGGAAAATATTCAATTAGATGGTGGCTCTATCTTTGAGTGGCATTAGGGAAATATACAGGGTTTTCCAATAAGAGGTGTTATTTTGAATAGCCAGCTATTTCGGTAGATGTTACTTTTGAAGCTGTCATTTTTTGACATTTGACAAGTAGAAACTACGCCATTAATAAAAATGGAACGATACACGCTTCAACAGCGCATTGAAATTATTAAAATTCACTCGAGTGAATCAAATGCAAATCATCTTGAGTGATGAGGCCCATTTCCACCTCGGTGGCTTCGTCAACAAACCAAATTGTCGCATCTGGGGCTCGGAAAACCCAAGAGTTATTGTTGAAAAGCCTCTCTATCCTCAACTTGTAACTGTTTGGTGCGGTTTATGGTCCGGCGGAGTCATTGGACCTTACTTTTTCGAAAATGAGGCTGGAGAAACAGTTACGGTGAATGGATTGCGCTATCGAGAGATGATTATTGATTTTTATGGCCGGAATTGGATGGTATTGATCTGGACAACGTTTACTTTCAACAAGACGGCGCTATATCAAAATAACACCTCTTATTGGAAAACCCTGTATTTAATTATGTTAAACTAAAATACAAGATTCGACCTCAGAATAAGGTCAAGTGAAGTTAGAACCCTGTCCAATTGAGACGATATATTATGTATAATATTACAGGTATGTAACCGTAGGTAAGTTGGTGGTTGGTACTGGGTACTGTACTAGGCATTCGCAGCAGCAAAGGTAATATTGACGGAAACTTTCTCCTACCAGCTTAAGTACAATACGCAGAGTTATCTCGTTGTTATATTCGTGTGTAGGTACTTTATCGGCTGGTTTCTTTGGTAAGAGACAGTTAGTAATGGGAAAGTAGTTCAAACTCATTATTATTATTATTACGGTTCAGTTGGTCCCCGGTTGACCTGTCTATGGTGGGTGTTTGTGTTTGATCAGGTGACCAAAATAATAAAATACATAAACATTGTTTATACATTAGTAGCTGTGTGATAAACGAAACACTGTCACTTAACCCTCCAGGCCTCTGGCATATTTACCGTTATATTACTTGAAGATGCTTTCAAAAAGAAGCAAAATTTGTGTGTATTTCTGCTTTTTCAATAAAATCTAAATAAATGGCTGAACGTGAAATTTCAGAAAACTTAACTGTTTTTGGAATTTTATTATTAAAAATAAACATTTAATTTTTGTTCATATGAAGCAGATACTTTGTGATGGGACATTATCTAGCTATATGTATAAATCAAAATACAAATGTTCGTTTGTTCAAAATCTTAAATCTCAGAAAGTTCTTAACTTGGATTGCTTTGAAATGTTGACACAACGTTGCATTCGAATTCGTTGCGTGTGTTTTTATGTACCTATATTAGATAGATGTCTCATGTGACAATTAAAAACATTTTTTTAAATAAAAACAGAGACTATTGTTTCTCTATCTGCACAGAAAGACTGAGCCAAAGCAACGCGTGGCGGGGTTACAGCTAGTAATATTAATATATAAACATTCAGCCTGCGTATGTTTGTGCTCGCAAAACTCGAAAGGCAGTCCACCGATATCGCTGAAAATTTCAACGTTTGTTCTTATTAGTGCCAGGAGTGTTTAGAGTGGTTTTGACAAGATAGCGGGGACGCTCGAGGAATAACGCAAAATCTCTGCACCGGAATGAGATATGGAGTAGAATTAAAGTCGTGTAATGTAGTTTTTTAACAGTAACATTGTGGTATACAGTAGTGAATGGTGGAACAAGTCGGAGGCGCCCGAGAAAGACATTAGCAATAGCGAAGCGTTGCGGGGTACACTTGTAAAGCATAAAATAAATAATTTGATGAAAAAATGGCTAACGTTTTTTTGTATAAAATTAATGATAATGAAAAAGATATATACCTACATATTTTATTAGACAAATATACTATAAACATTACTGCCACCTCAATTTATTGTTTTTTCATTTAAAAATAATAAATTAAAAATTCACAAAGTTTCATAAATTTTTCTCTAAAAATTGCGGTCGAAACTTTTGGTTTCATAGAGGTGAACATTTAATTATTATGTGGTTAACTTCTACATTTGAATGTAAACTTTGGTATTTTACTCTTTCTGACATCGTTTAGTTTATATTTCTAACTATGAAGGTAATGGAGATGCAACGATTTCTTTGAGACCATGTTATGAACTGTTCCGAAAAGAAAACAAATTGACTCTCGGGTTAAATATCTGTCTGTTCCCAAAACCGAACGAATCAGTCTGAGAATAATAATAATAATAATTGGATAATTTGTAGAGCGCCGTTTTTGTGAAAAATCACCTCAAGGGCGCTGTACAATTTATTTCCTAGGATCTACATTTGTTATTTAGAAAAGATACCAAAACATACTTACCTGGCAAATCACTTCCGACAAACACACTTATATTAAAAAGTTTATGCTTATAAAAGATAGAACTGCACGCAGAGGACACTATATCAAAAAACACTGGTCGTCGCATGATCTTAAGTCTGCTATAGTTTTTATTTTAATTTAAATGTATTTTAACTGTCTTAAAAGCCTACAAATTGTTAGTTGTTATCATTTTTATTTATTTATTTTTAATTATTATTTTTATTTTATTTTTAGTATTTTTTACATTTTGTTAATTTAAATTGCCGTCAACTGTGAAAGTGGAGGTTTCTGAAATTATGGATACGACTGTCTGAAAAGGTGCGTGAGAAGGTGCGTGGTATGTATAACACAAATTAATGTGTCCATTCTGGAAGACAGCTCACAGCTGGCTTTCAACTGTTTGCCTAAAACGTATTATAAGATACTTTCGACAAGTTGCTCGCCAAACTGAGGACTCCAACCTGGAAAAGCTCATAGTGTTTGTCGGGAGAAGCAGAGGAAGGTAACCAATGCGCTGGAGTGACCAAGTATCACTGGCATTCGGTACGTCTGTGTACGCAGCTCTCCAGGAGTGAAGGAGCATTGTCCACCATGGAAACTGGAGTTGAGGTCATGACCCTAAATAATGAGGAACCGACCTAAGAAGAAGTTACTTAAGGCGATGCACTACGTAGTAATGCAAAATCATGTGTTTTTGGTTTGAAAATTTGGTCGCCTACAAAATTTTTCAGATGCTTTAATTAAATACTGCGAGTAGAATACATCTTGGCCTTTGAAATAATCGAGTGTTTTTTAGATAATTCTTTTTATAAGCCCAGAAAAAAATAATGTATAAAGCCTATGAAAACTGCTTTAAAGTTAAAAATCTCCTACTTACGAACCCATTTTCGGTTATGATTTTATTGTTTAATGTGGCAAATTAAGTTATTTATAAATTAAATATTTATGACTGAACATCCACAAAATAAAATAAAAAGCACTTTTTGGTCATGTTTTTTCTTGCATAAATCAAAACAGGCGGATGGTGTTAAGTGGAAATTAAAACCTTATCGCCATCTACGTAAGGGGTGTTACTGATAGCGGCTCGATTTAAAATATTACACGACGTAGTGCATCGCCCTAACGTAGATCTAATTTATAAGAACAAGCCAATCTGTTTCGGCACTTCAAAATATTATATACATAACTATAATTTATATCCTGTTAGCGTTGAACTTTTTATAAATCAACATTATTATAAATGTAATGATAGGAGGAATAGTGGAGACTGCAACTTTGAATCATTTTTGGTGATAACAAATGGTATCAATTATCAATAAGGTAACTAAAAAATATAAAAAGCCGTTTGTATAAAGCAGCAAAAGAAACTCTCTATACATACGTTAAAATATGTGTTAAAAAATGTTAAAAAACATCACGTAATAAATAGAAATAGACTAATCACACACTATATATAATATATCTTCCATTATTCTAATTATTGCTCATACACAACAGCTCAAGTTCGACTCTATCATAAGATTGTAACGATTAAAGATCACAAATTAATACATTAATGAGATATATTATAGACATAGACAAATCACACACTTACTTTCACATATTTTTTGGTTCCTTGGAACGGGCAATTTGCCTAGTTAGGAACCAATAATTTCTAACAATAATCTATAATCACTAAAAAATATATTTTAATTATATCTTGTATCATATTGTACTGTGTGTAAATCTAAAGGAATAAATAAATAAATAAAAATACGCGATCCAAACTGCCAAGATGAACCTCAACTTATGGGAAAGGAACGAAGCAACCGCAAATGGCGCGAAACACCGCTTGTAGTTGCTTCGTTCCTTTCCCGTAAGTTGTGGCTCAGCTCGCGTTTCGGTTCGTAAATGTATACGTACCACAACGTATACATTTGCGACACCTCTGACACCAATCAATTTTAATTGCGTTTTCCGATTACAATTTATAGGCAAACGCAAAAAAAAACAATTTCATCCTATCCACTAAAATACACATAATAAATAAAAGAAATAACTCAAGAAGCTTGGAGTACTTACGTATTGATTTGATTTGAGGACGTCAAAGCCAGGAGAACATTTATTCCTAACGGAAGCCGTGGATCCTCGGTACAATTAGAAAAACGGATAGAAAAAGGAAAGGGACGAGCCTAATACCTATTTATATGTATAACATAATATGTATGTACATAAATATAAATAGTTTGCATTTATTATATGTATTCATAGACATAAGTATGTATACAAGCATACGTTACTTAACTGGTCATTCACGGATAAAAATGAGTATTGTTAATTCATTAAAAAATCTTCAAATGATAGTAGAAGTCGGGAACTCCCGAGGAAGACATGGCACGACCAAGTGAATCAGATACTTGAGTCGGGCTATATCAAGAGTCAGAATAATAGAAGAGTATGTATGAATGTGAATGAGGCAAGGAGTGTGTGCCAAGACCGAGTTGTTTGGCGATCCGTCATCTCTTCCTACCCCTGCGGGGAAACGGCGTGATGGTTAGATAGTTAGTTATCTTCAAATTAATGGTAATCTGGTTATAAACGGGATTGCAGGCCGTTTCCTGATTAACTTTCCTAATGTATCGGAATATGTGTTCATGTGTTCATTCGGCTTGAAAATACAAGGTGTTACGGGACGTACTTGACTTACTATATCCAGTGATTCCTGAAATTATTTGGAGTAAAAAGTCACCGGAGTCCAAAATTTAATTTGCATTTTTTTACTGCAAATAATGTCAGGAATCACTGGTTAAAGTAAGTCAAGTACGTCCCTTAACACCCCGTATACAATAACGAAATGCGGAAATATTAGGATTTTTATGGACACGTGTTCCGACATCGTGATAATACGTTCGCATTTAACTAGAAGTTAATTTGGAAACCTATCAACTCATTCGTCAAGGGCTTGCAATCCTGTTTTCAATCGGATTACGAATAATTTGAAGAGATTCTTAATAAATTATAAATATTCAATATTAGTAATTTTTCTCCGTGGAGGCTTCATAGGCACTCTACTTTGCAGGCGGTCGAGAAGAACAACTAACAAACAAAAAAGGATTTTTTTTCATTTATCTATAGGCCTGGTCTTCTTAGATGTCCACAAGATAAACCTCCCTGCAGACTGCCGAGATAAGTACGTCGATCTGTACCACCTAACCATCAGCTTTTAAAAATGTTTCCAGATTATACGCATAACCTAAAATATTTTTTACGACGATTTGATCGTACCCTTTTCACCCGCGTCACCGATACTAAAAAGCGGCAAGCCCACCAGGTAGCCAAGTAGATGCGTAGGTAGGCACTAGGCACTGCCGCTTTGAACTCAATCGGTACCTACTCAGCGCCAACTGCAGAACTCGGATGGACGGACTGTTTCTTCGACTGGCAACATTTACTTTATCCATTATAATTTCGAATTGCACTACCAGTTCTTATTTGATCGGTCGCGTTGTTTTTAGTTCTCGCATTGGCCGTTGGGCGTGCCCATTGCCCATGGAAGGACCGAACGAGTTTTATAATGCTATTATTATTATTTTATTTTATCTGATGGCTGTGACGAGATTATATCAACGAATTCTCGGAAGCGACACTTATTCTTCTCGCTACCTGGATGGTCCGGGGAAGGGGGGATGCGGATAGGAGGCAGTCATTGTTTTTTTTACAAGAATGTGGGGAATGAAGGCAAAGGCGGGAGAAGCGTTTTGGAGATAAGGGAATAAAGGAAAGTAGATTGTTTCAAGTAAAAGTTTTATTGTTGTATCGGTAGGACTTTTAGTTACAAGTAAATGATTTTTAGATTGGTGGTATTTCGGATTGAGCTAATTACATTTTTCTACAAACAGAAAATGGTTGCTGGTGAACGTAAAAAAATAACATAACATAGAATACTTGTATTATTGATTTTATTCACATACTAACGTAGACCGGTGAAAACTCACGAGATTTATGATTCCAATTTAGAAATTTTTTTATAAACATCTTCCCATATAAATAAAAATCGGATGATTTTTATCCGAGACGCTATCTAAGTTACAAACCAATTATTTGCGATAATTCAAAAATATAGCTGCTTAAAATATGGGAAAGATTAATTGCAAGATATTATTAAGTCTGAATTTGAAATATTGATCAATCGACAAATATGACGTACAATAATTAGGTCGCAATGGTCGAGCGGATAAAGACGTTGTCCCGGTAAGACAGATCCTGTGTTCGATTTCCAGTTGTGACCGTTATATTTTATTATTTTCTGTGTCTTGAACCGTTTCATGTTTAGATTTGTTAAAATGATCTCATTTTTCAATAAAAAAATGTATGTTAAAATATTATACCTACTTTATCGCTTGTCTGAATTCTTACAATTTTGAAAATGACACTTTAATTCAAAGCATACAAATTGGAGTTCATTGAACTAGATATCACACAGGATTTCATACAACGAACAGACAACAGAATTCAGTATTTTTGATGTTAGGTAAGCATATTTACTTACCATAAGGTTACAGACCTATTTACGCTGAGGCCATAAGAGGAACTAACGAACGATATTTTAGCGCTGGTTGCCCCCAACACCTACCATGTGCAATAGCAACGCCCCCGAAGGCATAAATATTTATGTTTGTACATCTGCACACATTTTTTTTCATCTTAGAATTAGTCGTTTGGAAGAAATTGTTACTTGGCAATAAGCCAACCTTCCACAATTCAATTGAATTGATATAAAGTGAAATAAATTAACAAATACCTTATAAGCAATAATTAGTCGCCTGAAATATCAATACAAATTGAAAATATCTCCCCAGTAAAAATAAATGCCGCCAACGGGAATTGAAACCGTGCCTTCTGATGTCCGGTCAGGTGCTCTGAAACCACTAAGCTATGTCGGCTTATTTCCAACCCGCCAAATAATTCAATATGTACTATTACCTCAATCAACAATTACTGCATATTATTTTTTTCCATCTGTAAAAAAACAACTTTATTTTTGTAGGAAAGGCTTTGTTAGTGCTAAATTTATCACTAGATGGCGTCGAGACATATTATATCTTCATTTGTTGGTGAAATAGTTTTTTTTTAATTCAATTCCCGTTGGCGGGATTTATTTTTACTCGGGAGATATTTTCAATTTGTATATATATTTAAGGCGACTAATTATTGCTTATAATTATTTATTATACTTTATGCTATGCATAAAACCTTGTCTTATAAACATTCGTTTATCATTAAAAAATAAAATCAAATAAATCAGGTTGACATCCAGTCTAAAGATGGCCTCATAAGCTAAAACCCGTAACAGTACAAGAATAAAATAAAAAGTGGATAAAAGTTTAAAATTTTAAATCGTTTTAATAAATCATTACAAACGGTCCCGCGGTCTTTGGATCAACTATACATGGCTAGATTCGTAGGCAAAAGTCAAAAATTCTGTACAAATATTTCTTAGGACGGTTTGTTTCACAGAATTTGAACAATTTATCAAATTTCAAAGTTAATAATCATGTTCTGTGAATGTCCTATTCGAGTTCTTTCACTATCCAAATACTGTGAAAACATCGGTCCATGATGACATAATAACAGAACTTTCACGGAACATGATTTTAGACTTTGAAATGAATTGTTCAAATTCTGTGAAACAACCCGTTCTTATTAATGTTTGAAAACAAAAACTGGCATTACAACTATCATAAGGAAATTCATTTTTTTAAATGCACTCTATTCTGCTTATCTATTTGGTTCAAAACCTTAGGGGATAGAATGTAAATTTACAACAACAAAAAACATGGTAGGTCTCTCCGAAGCTGGGAGCATCTGGCGAATTACGCATCTGTACTGTATGGCATTATTATAATTTGAAAGCGCGAATTAAAACATTTGAATCTTACCCCAAACTAATTTAAGGGTGGCTTTACCTACCCTCTAACTAAATAATAAACCTAGAATGCGTTACAAGCCTCTCCCTCTTGTTTCGTGCGTGTATTATATATTATAAGGTGGTTCGAAAGTCCTAATTATGTTGTCGTTTTTTTAACATTAAATTTTAAAATTTATTATATTTTACACCCAGTTGGACTTTCAGATTATAAGAACAATATGCACCTAACGAGCTATCGAAAATTATACAAAATATTCAAAGCATAACAGTAATGAGAAACTAAATAATATGTTAAACAATTTTAATTATCTGTGTACCGTTTCGAGTGTTAAACTTATAATTTTGATCAAAATACCAATGTAAAATTGTACCTATTAACTCCGACCTAAGTATTGTAAGTTCCTCTCGTCCTCCAATGAGTTTTGTAACTCATCGGGATTGCTCTAGCAAGAAATAAAAAATAATAAAAACATTTTAAAACATGTGGCGTAAAATAAAAACAATATTATAAGACAAATCACTAAAATCGCCTACGTCCTTATAATGTGTATGGGCCAGGCAAACAATAATAATATTTGAAGAAAGAATTAAAATTCTCAGATAGAGGACTTGTTTCCGACTAGACTTTCATTTTTTTTTTTTAAATTATTACTGGAATTATAGACAGCCCTGATTTAGTCAGTCTAATCACCATCAACTACTGGATGGAAAAATCTTTTTAATTGCAACTTCAATATCAGGACTGAGTCATTTAGATACTCGCTTGTACCAAGATTGCATTCAGTAGGCAATATTTTCGCAGAAATTGTAGATGTGTTCAACTGCACGGAAGATCAAGAAGGCTATAATAATATACCTCAATAATAATAATAATAATTAAGCCTAATACTATTCTTCTGTGTGGGTTCTATATAATTAAAAAAAAATACTTTTTATTACTGTTCTACTGAATTATCATGTAGGTACCTATTATCATATGTTTGTAAAAGTCCATATGGGCGTATAAATGATTGTATAGCGCAGTTTTTGTGAAAAATCACCTCAATGGAGCTGTACAAATATGTAATACAATTTCATAACCCGATGAACCCGGAAACCCCTGCTAAATCTCCAAACGCAGCAAATCAATGGGGTGACCTATGGCAGAGGTGTTGGTTATCAACAACAATCAAGTAATCACGGTTATAGCATATTTTAACAATCAAGTAATCACGGTCACAGCATATTTTAACAATCAAGTAATCACGGTTATAGCATATTATTTTAACAATCAAGTAATCACGGTCACAGCATATTTTAACAATCAAGTAATCACGGTTATAGCATATTTTAACAATCAAGTAATCACGGTCACGGCATATTTTAACAATCAAGTAATCACGGTTATAACATATTTTAACAATCAAGTAATCACGGTCACAGCATATTTTAACAATCAAGTAATCACGGTTATAGCATATTTTAACAATCAAGTAATCACGGTCGCAGCATATTTTAACAATCAAGTAATCACGGTCACAGCATATTTTAAGGCTAGCTTTAGACTTGTAAGTTTTTTCGTAAATTTGCGACTTCTAGCCAATGGGCATATTGGATTTTCAAAATGCAATATGCCCATTGGCTAGAAGTCGTAAATTTACGAAAAAACTTACAAGTCTAAAGCTAGCCTAACAATCAAGTAATCACGGTTATAGCATATTTTATCAATCAAGTAATCACGGTCACAGCATATTTTAAGAAATGTTTTTTTAACTCAACAAACAATAGTATGGTATTTTTCCTTATTTTATGACAGTTTAATGGATATTACAAAACTCTATCGCATGATGGAAATGATGAACCGAGCTGAAAGAAGTTGCACTTACATAGATATTGAGAAAAGGTAGGAATGCACCTGGTTCTTGAAGAGAAGATAAATCTTGTTGTTTTAACTCCACACAGGAGGCGCTGGGGGAAATAATTTCCATCATTACATATGTCATATTTGAGGTTGCTGTGTGGAGGGTCCATTTAAGTAAAGGAAGGAGAGGAAATTCAGGAAAGGAAAAATGTACGAGGGTTGGGTTGGAATCTGGGGGTCAGTGTGTTCAGGAGTGACCCCCCCCCACTGCGATGCAAGGTGTTGGGTCGAGAGTACAGCTGGATACTGGTGCGGTGGTGGAGAGGAGAGAGAGGAGAGATATGAGAGAGAGGAGAGAGAGGAGAGAGAGGAGAGAGAGGAGAGAGAGGAGAGAGAGGAGAGAGAGGAGAGAGAGAGAGAGAGAGGAGAGATAGGAGAGAGAGGATAGATAGGAGAGAGAGGAGAGAGAGAGAGGAGAGGGAGGAGAGAGAGGGGAGAGAGAGAGGAGGAGAGAGAGAGAGAGAGGGGGGAGAGAGAGGAGAGAGAACGAGTCGTAGAATTGACTCGTTCTCATCCGACAAATGTTAACCACTTGTTCGTAGGCCTCGTTTAACCTAAATAAAATATAACATAATAGTGTAATTTAATCATAGTTTTGAGTTATTTCACAAAATACTATATTTAAAAAAAAACTATCCAAGAATGATCATTATTATAACACGACGAGAATGGAAACCCCGAGATCGAAGAAAACTCGTAATGCGGTAGCTGTGTGTGCCCGGGGGCCTTTTCCTCTTTACAATATTATCGCAGACACTGTGTGTGTACCCACTTACTTACATTAGCACACCTACCACCTACTACCTATTACAAACACCACTCTCATTAGCCCCGGGGCGACGCCGTTAATAGGTACCGCACTGTATAGCTGTAAACTGCATTGTAATACATACTGCCTATTTTGAATTACCTGTCTTTATTTTGTACCAGAGACAGATAGATAGATATTCACGCTTTTGCATTATGTAGTCAATCAATAATTATTAAAATTATCAGTAGGTACCGTAATATGGGGTTGACTTTTGAATTGGGGGCGATTATGATCATACCGGATTATTTGCATAATTCTCGCTACAGCTCAGAAATTACTGATTTTTATGGATACGGATACAATTAGGCTTCGAAAATAAGTATCGAATTGGTTAGGTTTTTATTTTTCTAGTTGTATTCAAACATATTGTTGGTTCAATTGTGAAGCCGTTTTTTTTAAGAGTTTTTCAGGCAGAGAGAAATTTAAACACATTTTAAAAATTCTCTAACGATTATAATAATTTCGTGTCATTTATATTCTAAATAATATTGATATCGAAACTACTTGTGTGGTTCAGGTGTTTAACTCTGTCAGTGTAGAGCTAGACAAATATACATATTATAGTAGTATAAAAGTCCATGTATTAGTTTCATCTCACCGACATCCCAGCTCCCATCTAGAAAGCACGTATCGTAATCTCTGTACATGGTTAGCAATAAACTAAGTAATCTAATCTCGGAGTATCATTTGATGAATAATCCCAACACATTATAATAATAGTGTCACAGCCAATACAACATTTTCATAACATCATTTACGCTGACGATACAGTCCTACTACTAAAAGCAAACACCTGGTCAGAACTAAATATCATGGCAAATACAGATATCAATGAACTAAAATTATGGTTTGATGAAAACCTGTTGACTTTAAACTCTAAAAAAACTTATTATTTACCATTTTTCATTAAAAAACAAGAAACACCTAAAGAAATAAACATAATTATCCACTCTGTGAAAAATACAGAAAACCACAAATGCAATATGTTATGCACAAACATAGAAAGCAAGACCGATATTAAGTACCTAGGCATAACAATAGACCAGCGTTTAAAATGGTCCCCACATATAAATATTCTGAACAACAGAATAAGGAAACTAACATATATATTTAGATGTTTAAGAGATATTTTAAACGAAAAATTACTTAGAACCACATACTTCGCTTTCTGTCAATCAATTATACAATACGGCATTATAGGCTGGGGCGGTACATATAAAAATCAAACTCAAACAATTTACATATCACAAAAACTAATAATAAAAACCATATTAAAAAAACCCTATTCATATTCGTCCGAACTTTTATTCAAACAATTTAAGGTCAGAAAATTAAGTGCATTATACTTCTACCATGCAACATTACAAATTTATAAAAACTATATTCAAAATAAAATTGCACCCTTTAAAAATAACAGAAATCTTAGACAAACGTCAATACTTCCTACTCCTAAATGTAAAAAAACAATAGGACAGTTCAACCATGAATATCTCGGAGTTAAATTTTTTAACTCATTACCAGAAAAAATTAGAAACATGAATGCAAATATAAACGAATTCAAAAGCCACCTTAAAAAGTATTCCGAACAGTTGAACTGAATCGTACCAAATATAAACAAATATAACAACACCCCCATACACACAAGCCCTGCTTATTTATGGGGGTACATCGAATACCTACTTATATTATGTAATTAATAACCTACTATATTGTGTAATTATATTATGTAATTGTTATATTATGTAATTCGTGTATCTTTTTTTACTAATAAAAAAAACTAAAAAAAAAAAAAAAAAAAAAAAAAAAAATAACAACTTGAATATTTGATCTCGCATTTCTTTGGGATTGGCGTAACATTGTAATAAGCTTATAAAAACGGAACATCAAAGTCTTCAGTCGCCCCACTCCGAAAAGTTACGTTGATCACTAAGTAATGTTTGACTCCCAAACACATATGTTATTACGACAGTAGTTATAGGCCTAAGTCGTAAGTCACTAGCTTTAGTCAGTAGTTATGGGCCTTAGTCGTAAGTCACTAGACTAAGCCTTAGATGTAAGTCACTAGTTATTATGAATTCTAGTTGTCCAGCTGTATTTATTATCTATATAAATAAAAATAAAAATGTAAATGTTTGTTTGTTCAAAATCTTAAATCTTCGAAAGTTTTTCACCGGTTGCTTTGAAATTTTGACACAACTTTGTATTCGAATATACGTGTGTTTTCATATATCTATATTATATACTTAAGTCACCTGTGACAGGTAAAAAAGTTTTTTTTAAACAGCGCCTTTTGTTGAACGTAGAAGAAAAACGCGCTATTGTTTCTCCTATTTATTAAATTTTTTTATAAAATTTCTTCTATTTAATAAATATATATGTACAGAGCCCTTGAGGTGATTTTTCACGAAAACGGCGCTATATAAATTAGCCAAACATCATTATAAAATTTGTTTTAAATATATTTATATATGCAATAAAAATTACATCAAATTTTCCGACACAAATGTTTTTATACAAAAGTTATTTAGTTTAAAAGTTAAAAATTGATAAGTCATCCCACTTTACGGTACATAATATTTTCTTAGTGCCATTTTGCGAAAAAGTATTGCTTCGGATATTACGATCTGTGGCGATATAAAAAACGCAATAGCCGTTGAACAGTAGATACATGAAAATTAAGTGATTGCTAAAATAGTTCCTAAAATTAAACTTTTATTATTTGTCTAGGGAATAGATTACGGAGCCAGCGGAATAATTGTTTGGTAATGGGACTGAAGAAGTTCAGCGCCCTTGAGGTGATTTTGAACAAAAACGGCGCTATACAAATCATCCAAATATTATTATTATTATAAGAGTGAGGTTGAGGTGAGATAATACGGTAAATCATTAGATGGCGAGTTTAAATGTATTTATGCACACCGATAGTGGTTAAAATTGGTTCAAAATAGTTTGGAACACCCGCCCTCACTCCCCTCTTACCCCGCAGTGGTCTTACGATACCCACTACACGAGCAAGCATCTTTAAAATGTTTCTAAGATACCTGGCTATTCAAATCTAGCCACTGAACATAGATGAAGTCATTTCAAGAAACGTTTCGATTCGGAATAATGCACGGAGAAAAATGAGTTTTGCTAATTAAAATTATTTGTAATCCGGTTAAAAACGGGATTGCAGACCCTTAATGAGTGAATTGATAGGTGTTCCAATAAACTTTTAGTTAAAGAGGAATGTATTATCACGATGACGGAACGAATGTATTATCACGATGCGGGAACAAATGTATTATCACGATGTCGGAACGAATGTATTATCACGATGTCGAAACGAATGTATTATCACGATGTCAAAACGAATGTATTATCACGATGTCGGAAAACGTATTCATAAAAATCCGAATATTTTTGCATGTCATCATTAATTATTATCTTTGCAAATGCAGGTGCATGATATATTATGACCATACTATCGGGAAACTGCCTGCAATCCCGTTTTTAACCGGATTACCAATAATTTGAAGAGATTCTTAATAAATTGGCAAAACCCATTTTTCTCCTTGTACTCCTCTCAGCAGAAAGATACAAAAGATAATATTGTCGCAATTATGAATTTTCTTTTGAAACACGAATTAATTTTTTAACCTTTAGTTACGACTCCTAAGGCCCAGTTGTTACTCAGAAATTCAAATTTAACAATGACGACTCAGCGCCGTTTTTAACATTTGAAAGAACCCCGTTAAAAGCCGATTCTCGGCGCGTTTCAGCTTTCTATTAAATTGTAATAAGCTGATAAGCTTAACAATATGATAGTTACCTTCTGCTCATCACATTTTGTCCAAAAGCTTAAACGGACTTAACGGTAAAAGAATTTGAACAATTTATCAAGTTTCTGTGAAATTTCTATTCAAGTTCTGTTATTATTTCATCATGTGCCGGTTGTTTCGCTGTACTTGGATAATAACAGAATTTGAGTAGGACTTTCGCTAATTGTTAAAATTCTGTGAAACAACCTGTCCTTAGAATCAGCATTTAACGGGAACATTTCGACTGTTAAAAAGGCAAAAATGGCGCTGACTGGCAATTTGTTGACTTTGAATTTCTGCTAAACAACTCGGCCTAATGTCAGATAGCCGCACATTTTAACGTACTTACCGAACGCACTGTAATATTTAAAAAAAATCGACAACATACACACGACGCAATAATGATTACTAGTGTTATTCATAGTTCACCCCCTTTGATTTAGGATTTCGCCGCTGTGGGGATGGTGATAAAAGAATTTTCAAGGAGGCGGTTTACAGTAAAGTTGCGCGTATATGTTATCCTTCCTGATAAAGTTTTGATAATTCGTAATAACACGCGTTGGTCTTAATAATACATCGTCAATGACCTACAAACCCGTTTTTAACCGGAATGCGAATAATTTGAAGAGATTTTTTAATAAATTAGCAAAATATTTGATCAGGAAATTTAGTCCGTGCACAAAAACCCCTTCCGTTTACATTTTAAATACAAAGTAGTTTATTCCCAGTCGTCCTCGCTAGCGCACTAGGTATTCCTGGACTGGCTCTGACTGACTACTCTAGGGGTGTTACATCATCATTTCCTCGTCTTCATCTTTGTTGACTGTAACTTGTGTTGATGTTACTTTACAATTTTAAAGATTTCCTCATCTTCGTGTTTAATTACCCATATTTTGACTGTCGTTTGTAAACTTTTTTATCTCCATGGTGTATAATTTAATTTGGAAGGGCATTAATTATATAGTTATTTAGCATGGAAATTATATTTTTTCTGGGCAAAAGATGTATTTAATTTTGGGACGTTGGTAGTTTTGAGGTTTTCGTCCTTGTAGCGTATGTGTGTTGGTCAGTATGGTGCTCATTGTTTCCTTTAACTTCGGTTGAGTAAAACTGTTTTATAATATTGAAAATATTAAAGTTTTAAACTGTATTATGGGTGCTTTCAGGATTGTTTTTATTATTACTTTTGTGTTTTAACTCGCTACTTCACGTGGGTGGTGGGTGTTTGAGGCAGATCCCCATCTAATAATCCAGGTACATACAATGTTCAGAGCTACAAGCATTTTTGTCAGTTTGATTAAATAGCTACAATTCTTGCGTGTTCAGGGTACAAAGGTGGTAAAATTCCGTATAATTTATTTCCTTTCTAATGCGAATCTTAAAAAATGT
The DNA here is from genome assembly GCF_061612785.1 of Hesperophylax consimilis. NCBI lineage: Eukaryota > Metazoa > Arthropoda > Insecta > Trichoptera > Limnephilidae > Hesperophylax > Hesperophylax consimilis. Next base: position 1,798,694 of record NC_142862.1, on the reverse strand, counting down.
ACCGTTAATCAAAGATGGAATTTGATTTAACAGCCATAAATATTTAAAGTGAGCTGAATGCTGAATACTAATAATTTCATCGGTTTTAGAGTAGTAGCTACAGCGTAGGATAAAATCATTTGGCAAGAAAATCTGGACCACGATAGAGTTCTTTATTAACGTCATTTTTAGGTGCTTTTACAAAAGAGTAGTAAAAATTATACATTATTTAATATGCATAACTAAACTGCCTCAGTAACAGTTTTTTGTATTTTTTTAAATTTATTAAATTTAATATAATTACATTTAATACAATATAAGATATGGGTAATCAGCTTGTTTGTAGGTTCTACCATGTAATGTTATAACATAATACACATTAGCTTAAGTTTAAATATTAATACCAAATATAATGTTTAGGATAGATAAACGTTTTGTTCATTTATTAACCACTTTTTTGTCAGATTTCGTTAAATTTGTTATAAATCACAGGTATCAAATAGTCAAGTGTTCTGCTACCATACGTATTTGATATTAGTGGAATTTTTAGGCCTTTTTTTTCAGTAAATCTTGTTTTGTGACTATGCACCAATGGCTTTTTGTACGCATTTTCTCCCGCATTATCCATAATTATAATAAACCAGAGAAGCCCTTTAATTGGGAGTAGGCCCTCAGAGCCATACAGTAATTTTAAGTTGTTTCATGACTTAAATAATAAATTGTGATAAATTAAAGTTATCCACTGACTCGGTATAATTATATCCCTCTATAAGTATTCTGGGCAATGATGAAAACATATTATGGTAGTTAGTCCCAAAATTTCAGCACTGAAATAAATCCTGACTTCTAGTATTACGTAGTGGAATCCGAAGCTTATCAATGCCTTCAATGTTGGACTATTAAATGCATTATTTAGAATTTTATATATAAGAAATGTTACTCTCTCAATGAAAATTCTTTTTCCGACTTTCTTTAGGCATTTAGGTACCATAATATTGAGAAAAAAAACACTCAAAGATAAGTCCAACATAAACACGACGCTTTCACATTTGTAAATAGAATCTTTACCGAACCAATAAAACGGCCACCGTCTAGAAACGGAAACGGGCGTACAAACAAATTTACAGAAAGACGAAATGCAAAACAGTCGAGTGTAGACAGGAAAAATATTGCGTAGGTAGGTACATCTTATATCTATATCTAACACATAATAAATACAGTTTTGGAAAGATATAAAGGTATCAAATAAAATTAAAAAAACGACAATTTCTGGCATGTATGATTTGAGATTTTCACGGCCAAAGTATTATAGTGATTTGTTTTTGGGGTATTATGTCGTGTTTCGCTACCTCCTTCTTTAGCCAACGTTTCGGACAGCATTGCAGTGTCCATCTCAAGTCTATTACATACCCGCCCTGATGATGGACACTGCAATGCTGTCCGAAACGTTGGCTAAAGAAGGAGGTAGCGCAACACGGCATAATACCCCAAAAAAACAAATCACTATAAATTTCTGACATGTTCGTTATCCTGAGGAATAACGCGTGCGCGTAGTTAATGGTCTCCGAGATATTTCTACAAAACAACGCATGTTGACGGGTATAATTAAAGTTTAGAGTATAGCAGAGATATTTGCTAGAGAAATTGGCTAGATGCAATAGAAGTACAATAATCTAGCTAGGAATGGATTACTATTACTAAAAATACTCATTCCGATTGTGGATCTGTCTGTGAGAGATTCTCTGGTTCAATGAACTTGGAATTGTCTATTTAAGCGCAATTTTCAAAATTGGAACTGTTATATATCTCCCTTTAAGGCATAGACTGAGACGGGTAACCTGATAATTCACACACCTTTGAAAAGTGATAGAAAGTCATGAAAAGTTGTGAAACAAAAACTGAGTTAAATAGGTTACGTCTGTAGGTCAGTTTTTTCATCGCTTCTAATGACATATCACTTTTAAAAGCTGTGTTGAATTGTCATTGTGTTGAGTTATCATGGAACCATTTGATGCCTAAAATTATGTAATACAAAAACAATATTGGGTGACCAAAATGTGTCTCTTAAAAGAAATGCGTTTTTATACGGACAAAACTATTTATTTATATACATATTGCTTGTGTATGGACGCAAACAAATAATTACTTTTCATATTTTAATGCATAACTTGCAAGAAGTGTATTTCAATAAAATAATTGAATTGACGTCGCATATAACGTACGTTACGTTTACCCTTAATATTTTGAAGCATAACTTGCAAAAAGTGTTTTTATCTAAAATAATTAATCTATGAACAATGAACGACTAGTTTATGAATATTTTTTTACCCTTTAAATACTTGACGCAATTCAATAACAGTTCTGCGCAGGCACAGTTATATAATCCGAAACGGGGCGCGCCATCGCTCTACGAAGTGACGGATTGTTTTTTTCGCCACTTGATGAATTCAGGGTCCCCGGTTCGTGTCCCCGAATTCACATCCAGCATTATAATGAGCCATCGAGTCGACATGCAATAGGGAGAACGACGCGATTAACTCACTGCATTGTTCAACGTTGATTTCATCTCGATGGGGTGGACCGAACATGGGAACGGTTTATCCAAAATTCGTGCAGTATAATATGACAGATCACTCTGTAGTCTGCAACAATATTTTCAGCGTGGCACCATCGACCATCACCAGCGCCACTGTATGTACAGTGTAAAGGCAAGGAACTATGTCGCCACTCGGTTGGCCAGCGTTCTAAAACGGGTTAAGGAAGGGATTTATTAATCCGTTCTCATGAAGCCAACATCAACTATGAATGGGTGTTCCACTCGTGTCCGTCAAGTTTCACACACTTGCACTGGTGCATCGGGAGTCAATGCTGTTACCTCCTTAGAGCAGGCTCCATTAAATACCTACAGAACAGACACACCAATAGAAATATAAACAAACGACACTACAATGTACCTAAACTTATTACTACATCAGCACAAAGACAATTCATCACCTAGCTCCCAAAACCTTCAACCTTCTCCATGATAAAAAGAAACTCCACTCCATACTTTCAAAACACAATTAACTCTATGGATCCTAACATCTGTAATACATTTCAATTACAAAACCTATCTATCACCTAATCTTCCTCCACACATCTCTCACGTTTCTCAATTGACTTAATTAATATAAAAAAATAATAGTTATCAATGTTTAATTAATTACTGAATGATTACTTATCACATAAAATATTAACCGAATCGGAATTGTATAATTTACTAACCATTATGTGTATTATTAAAATCTGCAATCTGTAAACTTCACCCGCCATAACACATGGGCATCCCCTACCATCCACCTAGCATGGCGGTTGAAATAGCATCTATCTTCCAATGTAAATTTTATTCAAAATAAAAAATAATAATAATATTCCCAAAATACCTGAAGAGTTAATAATTTGACAAAAAAAACATACCGAAACATGATCGAAATTGCTTTACAGCAGTAGACCAATGACAAATAAATGTAAAAGTAATTTATCTAACTATCACGCAATTTCTCTGCAGCGGTAGGCAGAAAGGTAGGCACAGACTCAATCTTGGCAAAAACTCTGTTTTCTTTTATTCCGACTCTCGACATGACCCGACTCAAGCATTTGATTTACATTGAACGTGTAATAATACTGTGCATATCCGTTCCGTGTGTCTTAGAGCCCCTAATTCAGATGGGAGCAAAAAGATTTGTTGCCCATAAATTGAAATAAAATTTGAACGATGGCTGTCATTATTTACAAACTAGGGATAACTTCAGTCTAACGAATTTTTTGTAGGCACCTAGGCACCTTTGCTAGGCAAAAACCAAATACTAAAATATTTAATTATTTTTTATTTATTTTAATTTTATTTATTTATAAATTATTTATTGGGATTTTAAAAAACGATTATAAATTCAATTGAAAACAACAAATAAAAAAGATTTTACAATAAAAAAGTATGAAAAACAATATACTTGTTGAGATTATCACATTATCTTTGAAGAACCCCCAAAATTGAGTAAAATAAAAAATACAAAAAAATTAAAAAGATTTTGTGAATACATGGCCCCGTCAAAGATAGTTTAAAAGGGAAATATGTAAATATAAACGTTAGAGGGAGCGCGCTAATATTAAAAAACTTTCATAATTATAGGAAAATGGTGAAATTATTTAATAAAATACGACTCGTTTGAAATGGACCAAAAATTATCTGGACAAATTCTTTAGTAGCATTTAAATAAACATTGTGAATTTTTTCATTCCTATAACATATTTCGGAGCTTACTTTGCCACTTTTTCTATAGAGGGAATTTCATATAATTACCGTTTCGACATAACAAATGTATAGATATTACCTTAAAAATAATTTATATTTTTTTGGAACTCAAAAACTTGAAGAGTTAAGGCAAAGCTTAATGCCAAATCACTATTTTGATTGATCTTTATAACTAATTGGTGAACATTATGAATACCAAAATATATGATTTAGATAAATTGAAGGTTCTACTATCGCTTCGCTTGAATAGAATACAAATAAAATAATAAATTACTTAATAAAAAATATAAATGTAAACTACTAAAAAAAATATTTTTTCAATGTATGAAGGCATAAAGGAAACAACTTTTAAAAATACATTATTTTAGCTAAGATCATCTGTGACAGTTTCACTTGATTAACTTATTTGCTTTCTTATAAAATTATTTATAAAATAAATAAAAACCAGTTTTTTGCTTGAAATCGAACGCTTCTAGATTCCGTTTGTCAAGCGATTTTAATGCCTATCATCTACAATATAAGGTATACCAAAAATATACACTTTTTTCGCTTGTAGCTTCCTCTTAATGAGAATTTTTTTATAAATCGGTAGAAATTGGGTATGCGAGGGCATAAGCATAAGGTAGCCGACACATTACGCTATACACATCATGGCTTGACCCATTTCAGCATATCGCTCGCCGTACATTACAAATGGGAATGTACGGCGAGCGATATGTTGAAGCAATGAAAATATAGCGTGGTGTGTCACAGACATAAATTAAGATTACTCGTTATTTTTTACATTATCTAAAAATTGTTGAACTAATGTGGCTATGAATGTATCAAAATTTAAATCGAAAATATCAGCGACACATATTAGTTAATTGCCCAGTCTTATGTTTTCTCTCCATGACTGAATTGAATACTAACTGCATATGCGTACTGCTATCAGATGCGGTGCAAAAGGGAAGAAGAAAATTACTTCTATTCTTCAATTTTGAATGAGAATAATTACATGGTCCAATTACGATGACTTATTATTTAATACATTATAAACTTAATATGAATAGTCCTTCAGGAAGTGAAGTGTTATATTATTGTTGTTTATTGTTTAGTAATATTAATAATTCTCTAAGGACGGTAAAAATGTAGGTACTTACTATTTTACTACCTACTCATAAAATCAACAAAACAATAGTGTTACAGGTATTGATAACTCGAGCTATTAGCTGACGAGTACCCGGGGTTGCTCGAGGTTGCCAATGATTTGTAGTTAAGTTTTGAGGTTCTGAATTCTAGGATAAATATGGACATTCTCTACATTCTATAAATATAATATAAACCTTCAGGAAGAAATTTTCTAAATGAAAATGAACACCGTAACAAATCCGTTACGTAGTTTAGAAGAACTAAGTAAAGGTAAAACATTTGTCCGCTCAACAGCTGTTGATTGAGAGTTTAGATTAAATATATTTAAATCGGTGGCAGTAGTAACGCCACATGACAGAGACAACATGTCGGCCATACGGAATACAATAAAATAATAGAATAGAATAAAACACCCATAAAATTATTTATTATTGCTAAAGGATTATAATATTATGATTTACGCCTGTTACTGTTTTATTTGCTCCGAACGTTTCGAATTTGACGTCGTTGTGGCCTGATCTCAAATTTCATGTCATTTCACCATTATGATTGTTATAACTCGGAATCGTAGCTGCGAAAGAAAACAAATCGGTAATAAAATAACATCAAAAGAATATTTCGAAACATCAATTGATTATGAAAATGTTTCGAATATGACCATCACTATTTTCTACGTAGAAAGATGGCACATCATCAAGTAGGTAGTTGGGTTAGGTTTGGTGACACATTATTTTGTCTACACTACACGCATCAGTTCTCAGATGACACACGAGTACAATTTGACTCGCTACATAATTATGCAGAAGTTTATCAAATGAACGCTCCCATGGGTACTATTTATCTACAAAACAAGATAAAACATATTACAAGATATGTATGATCTATTTCAAAAGACGCCTAGTTCTCTATCCTATTTATTTAATAAATTAACAAGGCCGTAAGATGTTTCATTGCACTCATTAGTGTAGTCATTAGTCATTGTCATTACATATTTATAATAATAATATTTTTATTGTTACTGTCGAAAACAAGTCTTTAAAAACAATATTATGTATTACGAGCAAAGAAACTAAATTGCTCCGACAGCACTCTTTTCGAAATCGGTCTGTGTCTGTAATCAGTTAGGTTTCTGGAAAGTTTTTCCATGCTGCCAGTTATCTTTCAGAAATAACTGTCGAACGAAACTATTGATCATCAACCTATTCGTGTGTTTGATTATTTAAACATTCTGGGTATTTTTTAGATAAGACTTGGGTCGTATATCATCGAATCATTCGAATCTATATGTATGTAATAATCAAATAAGCAAAGAAAAAAAAGCACCTGAAATAGTCATCCAAATATAAAGCGAAAATTCAATTCAGAATTAGCAAAAATCACAAGCAGAAAATCTGTAAACGGTCAGTTTTTGTAATAAAATTGCACAGCTTATTATGCCTGGAACTACTAGGTCAACGCAACCAATTTCAGTTTGTAACGAAATTTCCGTAGTGAGCTATATTTATCATTGAAATATCCATTTTTGGTATTATAATCTTAGTTATAAAAAGTGTATTTTTACATTTTCCCTTAATTTTAACCGTAACATTCAATTTTCACAACTCTATCTTCTGTATTAGCCTCAGTTATTAACTCTCAATTATTATTCAATAGAAACCAGGAAACGTGTTCTAATAATAGAAGCAAAACGCAGATCTCCGCACGAAACCGTTCAGAGAAATCTAGTCACCCTTTTTACACGGAATCGGCTCCGCCAGACAAACCGGTAAAAATAAGGCATGAAAATCAATGAAATGTATCAACTACCGATGTAAAATAGACCTAAAAGTGTGTCCCCCAACGGCCGAGACGAGGCGACACAAGCAGTACAGACGCAAATTGACGAAACCGATTTCAACATTATTTCAAATGGCCGCGCGTCGTGGATAATACACCTGAATAATATTATTATATACGCACATATTATAATAACATGATGGACGCTTCTAGAAAGATTACCGCGTTTCGTGTGAAAGTCAGAAACAATGCCCGTATAGTAGGAGGCGGAATATTATAATGTACGTACAAAGCTAGAATAATGCCTCTTCCATAATATTATTTACGTGGCTGCGCGGGAATCGTGAAAGTTCGCGTGCCATTCGCACAAAATCCATTTTACTAATTTGAATTTAGAACTGATAGTTGGATCACAATATCAAAGATATTTATTAATTAATATTGATTAGGGTAGGTACCTAATACCTACCGAACCATTAATAAATCGATGATTTGTTTCACGAGAGAATAATTTAATATTTAAAACCAAAATGGGTAGGTACCTAATTCAAGCGTAATAAAATAAACAGTACGATCCCAAGAACTTGGTGAGTTACCTATTTTGCTTTAGATTTTCGTCGACAAAACTTCATATTTAAGCACACGAAATGCATTTATTTATATGTAGTTGATTTATGTTGAACTTTGGATGATACATATAAAATCCCGTCAACTTTTAATCTGTGGAGACAACGAGAAGTAATATAAGAAATTATTCATTACAAAATAATACTAAAATTAGAATTTAATTTGCATAACGATAGGAAAGTTAAAAGTTAAGTTATTATGTCCAGGGCAAGTAACCTATCCCGTCACCTTTAGTGGGGTAATAATTGTAAAATGTACACGAAAATCAAATGGAATAAAATGTCAATCAACAATAAATTGTGGTATGTGTGAGAATAAAGCTAGTAGGAGGGGGGTAAAATAGAGAAGAGGAAGTTTTTCATGATCACCAAACATGGCTTAAACCATTCCATGCAAGATTCTGAATGATGGTCCACCACAGGGCGAAACCGAGTATCTACAACCCTAAAAAAACTTCTTGCCAAACTTAACAATACTATTATAAAGCGATTTATCGAACTTATAACAGCAGCTGCTAACATTCGTTATTTATAAGTAGGCCATATTCAAAACAATGTATTTTTTTTAAAAATTACATATTATAACATAAGGCACTTCAAAAAAGTGGTACATCGCATGATTCGATTAATGGGGTCAGAAAACTGATGAATGTAGTAAAAAAATACATACATCCAGAGAGGATATACTCTCAGTATCGCCCTGGTTAAGGACCAACATTACTTTAGTCTTGTTTATTGACCAGATCTGAATACCCAGGCACTTCTCAACCTTCCCCTATCCCCCAACATCGCATGTTTCAATCAATGGGGTCACAAAATTGACGAATAAGGAAAAAAATGTTAAAATATTATAGATTTGCGATTGGCTGTTTCTCAATTTGTGTGTGCGTGCTTTGATGGAATCATGACGACATTTGATTGTACATAATAACTATCATAGTAGTCATTTATTGAATAACTAGATTGGCAATAGTCGCAAGAGATCGCTATGCATTATTTTATTACGTGTATTGTTTTATTCGGTCGCCTTGTCGGCACTGGTCGAGACAAAGAAATATCAGCCTGATAAGCGATCGATCTAGCAGGCGGCTAAATTTAGGCACACGGCGCAAAGGTGTTCGAATGGACCACTAACAACATTCAGAAACCAATACATTATATTATTCTTATTATTAATAAATTGCGGCTGGGCACCGCGGCAATCAAACAAGATGATGCATCATTTATAATTATTATAAGGCCAACTGAACGCCATTTTTAATATAAAGCAATGGACGTGCACTGTTTTGATTGACAAGTTTTTGTTTATATTACAAATAATAACAATTAATGACACCTCATTATGAGTGGCGTTACATTATCGCTTATTAATATTATTATACAATTACATTTATATAAGCATGCGGAAGTGTTTTACTGTAATTATTATAAGTATAAGTTAGTAAGTGCGGAGGATATAATGCCATATTTAGGTGACATTGCTTTAGAGCTTCTTCAACGTGCATTCGTTCCGGCTTGCGAGGTTACCCATATTTACGCTGTTATATCATTATACAAATAGTGAAAGTAGCTTGGATGCAAGTTGTGTTGAATAATTTCAATAACTTACCGGTTTTGTTTTGAAATATCCCTTTCTTTGAGGTGCTAATGGCGATTAGCCGATAATCGGACACAGCGAAGGATGGTGATGATCTTCCAGCGAAGTCTCCAGAACTATTTAGTTGTTTTGTTTATTTTCTTTAGCGGTAGATCGCCGCAATTGGCGTCGAAGATTCACCACAATTTAATAAATTGCACAACACGAATCCGAAGTCGGAAAACAAAGCATTCGGCCGGGCGACGGTCACACAAGACGAGACGAATCAGATGTGGACACTATTAGCATTAAATCACTCAAATCTGCCGAGGGCACTGACACTATGCTTATTATCGTGCCAAATCACTCGGAAATCGCCAATCCGCTGGTAATTTGGTTATGTTTTAACTGAAGGAAGGAAACGATTGCATTTCGACGAAGGAAAGATCCCGACGCGACATGGAACCGGACAACATGCCCGACCGTATTTCACTTCACACAGATACACGGCACATAAAAGAGACACATCGAAAAAACAATAAATTATGTCAACAATTCGTTTGAGCCACACGTGATGAAAATCGAGTATTTTAACGAGATTTAATGAGATTAAGGGCCGGCGGTAAATATGGGAGGGTTTAATATAAATAAATGGCGTTATTTGTCGCGATTACAGACCAAATAGTCGAATTCGGGTGTCACTGGGAGGAAAGACAAGCGGTCGGAGGCTTGTTGCAAGATGGCTCCTATGTACTATGGCGAGTATAATAATGTGAGAGAGCTAGTGATGTGTGGCGGCCGTCGAGCGAAAGGCGGCGGAACGGACTTTGAATGGTGACGTCACATATCAAAATAATCGAGTTTCGATACGGGTCATTTTTAGTTTCTCATCAATAGTAGTACTTGATTTATGGCAATGAAAACCTTTTGTTTCTCGGTTACTGTTATGAGCTATAAAAAAATGTAACAATGTAATTTTGGAAGATTAGCAAAAATATTTTGAGTGACGAATTTTGGGATAGAACAATTAACAATTTTGTTTGAAAATTCAAATGATATTACGTCTACCTTTTTGCTCCCAAATTGTTTTTTCTGAAGAGTAATGCTTGTGTAGTTATTAATTATCTTCTGGAATCAATTCACTTTAATATATGACGATATAATATGTTTAGTTTTAGAAAGCAAGAATACGTATAATTATTTCGAAATGTTTGGGATGCATAGGGATACTTATCTTGCTAGGGATATCCTTTGTTGAAACAGGCTACAAATATTTTTATAAGCAATTAATAGTACTGCAGAGTCTTCATCTTCTATCTTCGTGTCACCTGTTCCTATACTTCATTTTACTTAACTTAACTTCACTCTATTTTTGTAATATTTATATTTTCTGTAATACCTGCATCAACTGTAAAGCGCCCCTGAGGTGATATCTCACAAAAGCGGCGCTATACAAATTATCCAATAATAAATAGGTACGTTTTCGATGCGTTTTATTTAATGCAGTGTAAATGTGAAAACAACCTTAACATTTGACACGGAAGTTTTTATCTCAAAGTTAAAAGTACCATTAGTGTTATGTGTAAGCGACTAGCAATCTTTTCGTTAAGTTAACTCAAAAAAAAAACGTGCGATCCCGCCACCATCATTATTTTATTTTGTATAGTCCCGTTACTGAATTTTCAGATTAATGCAACTTGTTCGATGAAATCGAAAAGAAGTATGGAGATAATCTTGTGGGAAACGAAAAATTTCATCGGAAGCCTTTTAGTAGTCAAAGTTCATATACTCTAATGTATAGTCGTGAGCTATGGTATAATAAGTTTAATAGGATAATAAATCTACAGAAAATCTACCATGAGTTTAGTACAATAACATTTTTGTATGAAATGATTTATTGAACGATCGTATTTAATTAGCCATTTGGCATTTCATCTGTGTGCAAATTTGTTTGTTTCGTTCCGGTTCCATTTCAAGGTGGTGGAGTTGTTGGAGATGGTACATTTTTATTGAAGAGTTTCAAGTTTGCATGATCGTGGCTCCTACTATGACAAATTGGTATAATTCCTTATTGGAAATTTAAAAATAATAGTTTTTTTTAATATTAATGGTTTATAATTAATTTAGCTGATATTTAAGTACCTACTTTCACATCATACGATTTCAGATGATATTTTAGTTTTGATTTATTAATAAGAGAAATTTAGAAACACCCTTTTTAATAATAATAATATGATGATTTGTATGGCGCCGTTTTTGTGCAAAATCACTTCAAGGGCGCGGATTTGTTACGAGGTCTACTGTTCACAGAACTACCAATTGGCAAGGTTAACAGCATCAGGTACACGAAAGTTATGACTATTTTATAATATATTTCGACCGCTTGGTGGCTGAGTTGAAATCGTGTTGGGGTCCCACCCAGGCGTAGTGTTCAATTCCTCGGCTGGCTAAGTCCTCCATCACAACACAAGCAACATTTTTCGCTTACTCCGGTGGTAGTAGAAGATTTTTAGCTATTGTTAGATAATTCGTAACCAAGAAAGTTTATTATTTATTTGATAAATTAATGTTTTTAAGACAAGATTTTTATTTATGCATAGCACAAAGGATAACAATTATTTTTATAAGCAATAATTGTTCGCCTGAAACACTCATCCACATTGAAAAAATATCCTGATAAAAAATACATGACGCAGGCGAACAATTATTGCTTATAAAAATAATTGTTACAAGAAAGTTTGTTTTTGAAAAAAAATAACAATGTACGTGTATAACATGAAACCCAAATAATGTTGAATTGATGATAGACGTTATTACAACGCGTAGAACAGCATTATTTTGACATTTGCTCTTCAAAGGACGATTTTTCTAAACATTCTCTTAATATTTGCATTAGAAAAATAACATAAATAATCGTTGATTTTATCCGGTTAAATTCATTCAATTATTACTTAGTCCCCGCCATTCGATTATCTCGATCCCTTTGGCCGAGCCATCACTAGTCAGAACGCGTGCAAGAGAGACGCAGCTACGCCCGGCGCCAGCTCGGTGAGCGGGTGCGAGTAAGACAGCCGGGTGTCACTACCCCCCGCCCCACCTATATTACTACATAGCACCGATACAGTACCTACCGTACCTACTGTACCTACTCCGTATGAAACACAAACCCGTCTCACACGGGTTATTTGAAGAAACATTAAGGTGTACCTACTTAAAATAATGACGATTATACATGGTCGCGGTATTATACCTACTTGTTTTTTTAAATGTTTTTATTGAGTTTACTAAACTAAGAGGTCGCTTGTGTTTTGTATGTCCTGTGAGAGATTTAAACATGAATGCATAAAATAATTACTGAAATTGATGTGTATCTAAGTATAATAATCATATTGTTATTTTTCAACATGGTACTGTTGAGATTACTAGCTTTGATTACAATTTGAAAAGTTCTGAATCATTCAACTAAAACTGGATTGTAAAACTCTGATCTAGTTTGTAGAATTTCTGAAATAGTAGGGAACCCGGCTTTGGGATTTTTATTGACCATAAAAATTTTCAATAATTTATGTCTACTTAAGTAGGTAATAAAAAACATGCCATTTATAACTGATGAACCATATATTTTTTTTAAATATAAAATTATGGGTAGCCACTAAAAATAATGGTAGATGCGTGGAATACAAGTTAATAGTACTTCATGAATTGAACGTTAAATCGCAAGAATTTGTAATTGAATAGAAACCTTAACAATGAGAAGGATGTTTTAGTAGTTATTTAAGTTCCAGGCGGTGTGGTGAGTATAGTGGGGCGTGTGATACGGGCTCATTCGTCTCATTCCCCGCGGCCTGCGGCCAACAACTGATGGAACCCCTTGCCGCCCGCCTTTCCCCCCATCTTCTACACTCAAAAGAGACCAACCGATCCCCATCCGCGGCTCAAATCCACCGATATTACACGTAAAATGGACTCCACCAGTCGATATTCGCTACTCTACTATACAATCCCCCCGCGACGAGGACGCCGGCCGCCATTTTATCCATTCCATCCATTGCCATCCATTTCATCCGTTTCCAATGCGAAGCGCGGCAAACAATATAAACACACGACGGTGACGAGGCGAGCTGCCGAGCTGCGGGCTGCGACCTGTCACAATGCGCCCGAACCTATGCTAATGGCTGAAACGCACTCCCCTCGGCTTCACCACGAGGTATTGCACATCTATCCGGGCTAGAATTGTCCCCCGGTCACAACGGCGGCAAAATATTACCATTATCTCACTTCCTTTGGAAGATATCCTTAATTTCTTGGAGTTAATCAACCCCCCAGCCCACCATCTCCCTCCCCCCCACCCAACTACACACACACACGTGTTTTGCGTTTCTCTAAAACCCACGACAAACTTAACGCATACAAACTGAAATTTTTAAATATTATTTCATTCCAACAAATACTAGGCCTATAAACCCAATTTCCTTTGTCTGCTTGCTCCAATCTGCATGATAAGTAATTCCTAAAAACGAGCGTTAACCAACTACTAATCGACCAATGACGTGCTAAAATCATTGATATTAGATAAAGCTCATTGTTTCTTTATTGTTTGACGATTAAATATATGTAGTACGGTTTTATAGCCGGAACATCGCTCTCTGTGGGTAGGGAAAGAGCGTCGCTTTAGCCTTTAGCCTGGGTTTATCGATTTTTCAAGCTTGCGTCCACAAACACAAATAAATGCCAGCTAGTAGCGACTATGAGGTACGCCGGCCGAGGCAAGACCGGAGAATTCTTTATTCCCGAATCCGGCGAAATGATGCGACAGCTCAAAACATCTAAAAAATTATACATTATCAACATATTATACATGTTTTCGGGCTAGAATTTCCTTGCCAATGCAACGGTAACACTCCCGACCCTTAAAAACTAACATATTCGAAAATATCTTAGTTTTTTTGCTGCGGTACGTCGGCCGTCTTGATCCGGGAAATGTGAGCGCGTCACCAAATGACCTCTTTTGGCACGACAAAATGACTCACATAAAAACACGATATTGGAATGATAGTCAAATTGTCCAAAATATTACGAATAACGGTTGTATCATATATGTTTTCGGGGTAGAATTTCATTGCCGATGCAACCGTGATAGTGCCGACCCATAAAACTGCTTATCAAGCTAGTCGTAGCGGTTTTGAAGTAGGTACTTATCTCTTCACACTCAAATGACCTCTTACGACACAACAGTGAGCAGTGAGTCAGATATACGAGCGCGGTATTGGATTGATTCCAACGAGGCGGTAATTCCGTGAAATTAAATTAAATATGTATGCGGAAAGGATAGTATTGTATTTTATAAGTATTTTAACAATAAAACAACTTTTCCTGGTAATTTAGTTTATCTTTAGCATATGAGGAGAACATCTGAGCATCTCAGGTGCAAATATAATAGTAATTGAGGGCGTCGCTAAAGTAGATATTGAGCTTGAGATCATCCAACAAAATGCGGTTCTAAAAATAGGATCTAAGTAGGCTTGTTTGTTAGATGTAAGTCACTAGTATTAAGGCAGTAATTAGTCTTAAGTTACTATGCATAAGTCTTGGATGTAAGTCAGTAGTTATTATTAATCCTAGTTGTAAGCCAGCTCTACTTTGCGCTTAGATGATTTTTCACGAAAACGGCGCTATATAAATCAGCCAAATATTATTATAATATTTTGGTCGCCTACATCTGTGTATAAGTATCTACCTTCTAGTATGTTAATCTAAATGATTGATACGGATGTTTTATGTCAGTAATGCACAATGTGCTACCCTCTAGCCCGTTTCCCAAGGCTTACTTGGCTAAATAAATATACCTACTGCTTATATTAAGTTCCATTTATTATTTCATTATTATTAACTATTTTATCTTAACTTTTCCATATACATTTATAATATAGTTATCCCTGTAGGATAACCAACACTTTATACAGGGTGTCCGGAAACTCGTAGTACAAGCGGGAAACTGGTGAATCTACATCACATTTGGAGTCGATTTTGTAGTATATATTTTTTTTATTTGAGCTTTCGTTATCGAGTAAATCGAGTTTGAAGTTGATTTTTTTTTTTTTTTTTTTTTTTTTTTTTAATCAAATTCTTATAAATTATTACTGAAGATCAAAGTACCCAACTAATTAAAACTATTTGAAAGTAAAACAAATGAAGAAACTCGGATTTGAAGCATTATTTTGAAATCACCCTTCATTTAACCCGGTGTAATCATAAAATATTTCTGCTCTGCAGGGTTAAAACATCTGTTATTCAACCCTAAACACCAGAAAAAACTTTAACCCTAAAATAGCCGAAAAATATTTGTTTTTGGTTTTTTTTTTTTTTTTTTGAAAATGCTCAAATCAAAAAACTTTATGTTTTTTTGGGTTCCCCATGTGGTGTAGATTCTCCAGTTTCCCGCTTGTACTACGAGTTTCCGGACACCGTGTATAATGTCTTCACGGCTTAAAATGTATTCAACTTTCTAATTTATATTTTAGTTATAATTATGCAAGTATCAAATAATATGTAAATACTCATTTATGTATCCAATACGTCTGTCTAAACACAGGTATATCCTAGTGAGACAGATATCGAAAAACACCTGTACAAAATAAATTATACA
Organism: Hesperophylax consimilis; assembly: GCF_061612785.1. Taxonomy (NCBI): domain Eukaryota; kingdom Metazoa; phylum Arthropoda; class Insecta; order Trichoptera; family Limnephilidae; genus Hesperophylax; species Hesperophylax consimilis. The sequence goes on along the minus strand of NC_142862.1, from coordinate 1,782,669 downwards.
GGGTGTCCGGAAACTCGTAGTACAAGCGGGAAACTGGTGAATCTACATCACATTTGGAGTCGATTTTGTAGTATATATTTTTTTTATTTGAGCTTTCGTTATCGAGTAAATCGAGTTTGAAGTTGATTTTTTTTTTTTTTTTTTTTTTTTTTTTTTTAATCAAATTCTTATAAATTATTACTGAAGATCAAAGTACCCAACTAATTAAAACTATTTGAAAGTAAAACAAATGAAGAAACTCGGATTTGAAGCATTATTTTGAAATCACCCTTCATTTAACCCGGTGTAATCATAAAATATTTCTGCTCTGCAGGGTTAAAACATCTGTTATTCAACCCTAAACACCAGAAAAAACTTTAACCCTAAAATAGCCGAAAAATATTTGTTTTTGGTTTTTTTTTTTTTTTTTTGAAAATGCTCCAATCAAAAAACTTTATGTTTTTTTGGGTTCCCCATGTGGTGTAGATTCTCCAGTTTCCCGCTTGTACTACGAGTTTCCGGACACCGTGTATAGCTGAATAAAAAAAAATCTATGAAATGCGAAACGCTTGAATTTAGCTGGCAAAAGCCTCCCACCCACTCACCCTCCCACGAAAAAAATCCGCACAAATGTGAAAGATTTCTTTGACAACTTTGAAAAACCGTAATTGGTAGACAGATCTAATAGCTTCTCGTACTCTTGGTACCACTGACATTAATTAAACCCTCCTCACGCTCATCCACTCGTATTCACTTTCACGCTTTTAAATCATATAGCTATACTAACTAACTAACTAACTGACCATCACGCCGTTTAACTGCAGGGGTAGGCAGAGAGGACGGACCGCCAAACAACTCGGTCTTGGCACACACTCCTTGCCTCATTCACATTCATACATCGTCTCATACATAGGTACTCTTATTCTGACTCTTGACATGGCCCGACTCGAGTATCTGATTCACTTGATCGTGCCATGTCTTCCTCGGGCGTCCCCGACTTCTGCTACCATTCGCATTTCCATCATATATCCTCCTTACACTCCTATCTTCGCTCATTCGCTCTACGTGCCCAAACCATCTAAGCGTCCCTTTCTTAATCTTACTCATTACGCTTACATCAGCCTTGCACTCTTTGCGGATCTCCACATTCCTCACACGATCAAACATGGTTTTACCACACATACGCCTCAGGGATCTCATTTCAACAGCATTTAATCTACTTTCATCCTTTCTTTGCCATCAAGGTAGTTACCAGCACTCCGTTGTGGACTGCTAACTTCGCTTCTTTGGACAATTTTTTGTTCAGCGCCAACGGGGTTCAGTCCTCCATTAACGGAATTACCTGCATTTACCCTTCTTTCAATATCTCTGTCAGCCTTCCCATCTCTCTAGATTCTAGAACATACTTCCTAAACACACAAACTCATCCACCTGCTCCAAGTATTCTTCATTCACAACTATATTGTACACTGTTTTCGTACTCTCTTTCAAACACCATTACTTTAGACTTACATTCATCATTAACTCATTTTTCATGCATACTTCGTTCATCCTAGACACGAGAGATTATAGATCATCTATACTATTTTCAATCAGCACCGCATCATCAGCATATAACAGGCAACATACTTTCAAATTATACAAATTCGCGCCCAATCCCACCTCTTTCAATTCTTGCATACAATTATCCATGTATAGATTGAATAACCACGGTGACATTACGCAGCCTTGTTTAACACCTTTTGTGATATCAAACCACCCCGTAAAACCACCGTTCACCCTAACACATGCAACGCTTCCCTCATACAGAGACGCAATTGCCTGAGTCAGATTTGTATTCACTCCATACTTGGACAACACCTTCCATAGCTTTTTCCTGTCGACTCGGTCGTATGCTTTTTGTAGATCTACAAAGGCACAGAAAAGTTTCTGTTTTTTTGCCAGAAACTTCTCAGTGAGCATACGCAATGAGAAGATCTGGTCCATGCACCCCCTTCCACTCATAAAAGCACCTTTCACATCCCATATTTTATCCTTTGTTTCCTTTCTTACAATTTCAATCAAAATTCTACCATACAGCTTGCCAACTGAACTTAGCAGGCTAATAGCCCTATGATTCCCACATTCCATACGTGACCCTTTACCTTTGTATAATGACATGATCACAGCCCTTCTCCAATCTAAAGGCGTGTGACCTTCCTTTAAACATTGGTTAAAAAGATTGCATAACCATGTGAGAATTATACGGCTACCTCCTTTAAAATATATAATACTATTTCTTACTAATATCTAGTCTAAACGGGTTCCACTATTATAACGCGATAAGCGGTGCACGTAGACCGAATTCGGTAGTTTTAGTTAGAGCTTTGGGAACATTGTTTTTGAAACTTTCCATTTGGTTGAAATTCCATTGAAAATTTTATATTTAAAGAATTAAATGTTTATTTTTTCTGATAGAATTTGAAAGGGTATTTCAGCACCTATAAGAAACCATTTTTAGTTTTCGATACGTTTAGAATTATTCAATTTATTTGGATTTTATTGCTAAGCGTAAATACTCCAATCTTCTGACAGAATTTGCTGGCCTGAGGGATTAAACAAAAGGTCGCGACCCCCAGCTTGAGAAACGACGATGTACATTATTTTGCATCGTGAGGTTTTGGACATGGTAACATTGACAAGACTCGGAAAAAGGGAAAATGCGGAGGTTGTGGCAAACTCTATGTCTGCAATCGACCGAGGGCACTGAAATAGAATTATATAGGAAAAATCTAATTAACGAGGGCCTTTAGAAGCACAGCAATTTGTCCGACCACACGGAGAAAAATGAACACGGCTTATTTGTTTTTTATTATTTTTTGTATTAAAAAGACAGACATAAATTACCGGGTTACGAATAACCTGAAAATATTTGAAAATCTCCTACTACCATCACAGTAAGCGGAAAATGCTGCTTGCGTTGTGATGGAGGACTTAGCCAGTCGAGGAATTGAATACACTACGCCTGGGTGGGACCCAAACGCGATGTCAACTCAGCCACGGACCGGTCAAGATACTGTTAAAAATAAGACAGCATGACCATTTCCTAATAAAATATTAGTCATTCAGAATATATCTGAACACGTGGTGAACGCAAGTGGCCTTGTCCGAATAAATATAAGAACACGTATTCCGACTTCCTCATAACATATTCGTGCTTTACTGATAGATTGTTATGAAATTTGTCAAATAATTCGTTATAGGCCTCCAGTCGCGTTTTTAACAGGAAAACGAATAATTTGAACAGATTTTTAATAATTAACAATATTTCATATTAGTAAATTTTCTCCGTCCAGACTAGGGCGAAGAACTAGAACAAAGGGGGACAAAAAAATACTTACATAATAATAATTGCACGATAAGGAAAAGACACACGTCATAGAATAAAGAAGAACATATGAAAAGCGATGTGGTCATGTTTCCTGATCAAAAAGTCTGGCCAATCGGGCCTTAAATTTTCATTACAAGACTGTGTTTCAGCATCATTATAAAATCCAAATGAGATAGCGATATACGAAGTCAGACAAGTTGCGAGAGACAGAGCGCGTGCTAAATGGGCTAGGATCATTTGCAACATTGGTTTCAGTTTGCAACCATAAAGAACATTGTTATTGTTATTAATTTTTTTAAGTGTAGCAACTGTCCAGAGTTAGTGAGGATGCGGCATCCTCAATTGGAATATATGTTAAGTCTGAAAAGAATGGGTAGAATAATAGAAGGGGAAGAGGAAGGTTGAAAAATTACTGCCGTCGTTACTAAAAACACAGCAATTACCAAAACAAGCAAAAGTTAATTGAGTTACAAATTACAAATCAACCAAAAGCCATAATAAAAACCAGGTCATCAACAAATAAAACACTGGACATTCCGATAACACACACCACACACGGACAAAGACACTTTCAATACTACACAACCAAACTTTTTAACAGTATGCCCATTACTTTGAAACAATTAATGACTAAAAATACATCTACAAACTTTATCAAAAAACATATCGTAGCCTGGATAAAAAATCAAGATATTCACTTTATCCAAAAGATTATAATTCCAAACCAAACATAACCAAAATATAATAAGTAAAATTAAATATTATGCACGTTCTTCAAGAATTATACAAAAATACATACACTCACATATAAATGTGTGTTTTCATGTTTAAATATATGTCTGTGAAAAAAAAAAACTTTCTACTACAACACATAAATACCTGTCACACCTAATCACAAACACGTTAACACCTCAGCATAGGTTCTCCTAGTGAGGTGTTCACGTAACATACAATATCACCCACACACAGTTTTACCTATATCAACCTATGTTCTTTATTTTTTATACCTTTTTTCTGTACTTTTTTCTATGTACTACTATATAAACCACTGTAATCATTTGTAAAATGTGTATTCAAGAATAGACATAAATAAAGTATGGGAAGTTATTAAGTATTATTTTTTTATGTTTTAACATTTTTATTTTTTTTATTTCATGTTTTTGATGTTATCGCAATTTAACCGCTCTCGGTAAGTAAAGATGAATTATTCCTGTTTCTGTAAGTAAATACACAGTTCCTACGTTGAAATTACTGCGTGTATACGTACATTTACTTACACACAGGTTTTCTTTTCATCTACCATTTTGTAATACTTGCTCAGGCCGGAATATCTTTTAGTCATACTAGATTTATTAATAATAATACTAGGTTTTTGTGCTTACAACCACCAAATTTCCAAAACAACAACCACAAACATCATCACCACAACCACCAAACAACTACCACCACAACAACCACCACATTAATCCCCACAATAATCACCACCACAACAATCAAATAAAAATGATCTTCATAAATCCGCCACTCTTAAAATTGACATAACTGACTACTACCCCACTTTCTACGGCCACTATTTTCCAAATATGCCCATCCATGCTGAACAAAATAATCTTAACAAAATAATTACCAAAATCAACTATTCAATTCTGGACAACTTACTGACCGAAGAATCGTGGATCGCCGTCTTATCCAACGATAACCCAAATTTAGCTCTGAATAATTTCTATACAAAAATATATTCTAAAAAGTCAAGAACCAATAACACCACCAAAAAGTAAGCATAATCACATAAAACCATGGATTACGCGCGGACTAATAATCTCAATAGAACACAGAAACAAACTTTTCAAAATCTATAAAAATCACGAAAAACATTGCACATCCAACAATGTAGAACAGAACCAAACCAAATGTAATGAATATATTATATTTAGAAACTACTTAAACACAATCATAAAAAACCACAATACTACTGTACACAACTACACAATACGCACACCGATTAAAAAAAAACAAAAGTCATTAATGAAGTTACAAATAGAAATCAAAAGGTCTACAAAATTCCTCAAAAAAACATTACTGACAGTAACGAAACCACCGAAGATGCCGAGAGCATTGCCAACAATTTCAATCACTTTTTTTTTTTTTTACTGGCAATTTTTTTGATACCAAAATATAAGGCAGTAACAAAAAAATCCCACAAAGGCGAAGCCTGTGCGTGGGCATTATAAGGTATGTATTCAAAACAGTGCTGGTTACATTATCTATGGTTTAAATGAAAAAAGAAATATGGATAAAGAAAAAAAATATATAAAGTACATTTAGTTATTTTTGCGTATTTAATAAAAAAAACAGTTTAAAAAGACGTTAGACTTATTTTTTTTAAAATTTAGATTTAGGTAACATATTATCATATATAGGTATCATATTTGTAGTATAATTTATAGAAAAAATTCTCTCACTTCCAGATCCTTTTTTAATTTTTTACTTCTTTACAAACGTCGCCTCAACCCTTATCGATAATAATCCCAATCTTAGTATTCACCCAAAACAAACTCGCCCGGCCTTAAAGAGGCTAAAAATACTACCTCTGAGTTTTCTACATTCAGAGAAATAAAAAAAATCTTAAATCTTAAAACAAATTGATAACCTTAAAGAGAAGTCTGCAAATGGCCCGGATAACGCAATACCACAATTAAATCAATTAGAAAACACATAATCATCCCATTACATCAAATCTTTAATAGTAGCATCAGACATAGCATTTGTATTATACATCAATGATTTACCCGACAATTTTAAACTCTCCCACATCATTCCAATATATAAATCCGGATCCCAACGCAAAACAGATAACTACAGACCAATCACTCTAACTTCACAACTATCCAAGATCTTCGAAAAGTGTTTAAAACAACAAATTATGAATTTTCTAGAATCTAATCCAATCCTCTCTGCTAATCAATATGGCTTTAGAACAATTGACTGGCTGTACACCGACGACGCTATCTTTAGTTTAACAAAAAACATATACTCTAACCTAGACTCTAACACTAAGACTCTAACGATTTTCTTATACCTAAAGAAAGCGTTTGACACTGTCAACCATAAAATTCTATTAAACAAAATCTCTAACGTTGGTATCAAAAACAAAAGTCTCATGCTATTAAAAAGCTACATACTAAATCGCCAACAATCCACAAAAATTGGACCAACCTTAAGCACTTATGATCTAGTAAAACATGGTGTTCCACAAAAAACTGTCTTAGGGCCACTACTCTTTCTAATCTACATCAATGACCTATGCAACATATTAATACCAAGTAAAATTCTCTCTTTTGCCGATGATACTGCAATAACAGTACAAGGTAAAACATGGGAAGATACAATAAGTAAAGCCAACAAATGCATTGCAAAGATTGGCTAGACAGAAATCTTCTTAGTCTAAATTATGATAAAACCGTTTTTATTCCCTTCTATAATTCCCAAAAGGCATCCCCTAAAAATAATCCTAAACTGAAGTTCCATAATGTTAATTGTAACCCTGAGACATGCTCAAACTGCAAAGATGTAAAATTAGGAAATTGCATCAAATACCTAGGTGTAACAATTGACTGTCAACTCAAATGGACTTATCACATAGAAAAAACTGTCAATAAACTGAGGCACCTAATTTACATATTAAAACGCATGAGCAATATCGTTAACATAAGAACCGTGAGGCTTGTTTATGATGCATTGGTGCTTTCATCCATTTCCTACGGAATAATAGCCTGGGGAGGAACATACAATAACCATGTGAAACCTCTAGAAATTATTCAGAAGTCTATCATTAAGATAATGCACCAGATGACCAAGACATATCCCACCGATCAATTGTTTCAGGAAACTGACATTATGGAACTGAGGCGGATCTACTGTGTCCAATGTTTTCAATTTATATACACTCGTCCTTATAATTTCTGTAAAAATCCAAATCGTTCTAGCCAGAGACACAACATATGCGTGTACACAGTGCCTCACTGCAAAACTAGGCTAGCCCAAAGACACATTAACTATATTGGCCCAAAATTGTTTAATTCCTTGCCGTGTTCCATCAAGATGTGCCAAAACCTACATTCGTATAAAATAAATGTCAAAAGCTGGGTAAAAAGTAAATTGAAGTGAGAGATTTTTTTCTATAATTTATACTATATTTATATATATATACGATACCTAAAATATGCCATTACCATACCAAAAAAAAGTTAAATTCTTTTAAACTGTTTTTTTGTTAAATACGCAAAAACTCCAGTAAAATCATATTCCTCCAACAGTATGTACTATATATATATTATTTTTTTATTCATAAAATATATTTGAATACAGTTTTTTACATGATTTTCGACTACCACACTAGACACATATCCGTATTATTGTAGTCGAAATCATTTCATATTTCTTTTTATTTAAGCCATAGATAATGTAACCACCACTGTTTTGAATACATAACTTATAATGCCCACGCACAGGCTTCGCCTTTGTGAGTTTTTTTTGTTACTGTCATATGTTTTGTATATTTATATGTGTACCTACCTCTATGTATAAAAAAAAAACAAATAAAAAAAAAAATCACCACCACTACAATCTCCACCACAACAATCACCACCACAACCAGCACTATAACCACCACCACAACAACCAATTAAATACCACCACAGTAACCACCATAATAACCACCAAAATAACCAGCACAACCACCACCAAAATAAACAGCAAAATAATCACCATAGCAACCTCCAAAATAAACTCCACCACAACCACCAAAACAACCACCACAAAAACACAACCACCACAACAATAAAATAATATAAGTTGTATTTGCGGCACGTTGGTTAAATAGACGAGATTGAAAAGTCACTTGAAATTACTTTAGCCATGTTTGGTGGCTTCCTTCCTCGTCCCACTCATTTTGCCTAACAAACATACCCGAATAAGGGATGCAATAGTCTTACTGGCTCAGAGTAGTTGTGACGTATTCTCTTTTAACTTCCTTTTTACTTACTTAGAGGACCTACCATTGGTAAGTTCAAACAGAAAATATATTCAACAGATATTATTATGTTTTACAATGTCACGATACTAATACAACTTCCATCAGGGTTTTTACAAAAAAAATCAGTACATTACGCCAATTCTAAATATGCCAAGAGGTTAAATAAAACTGCAAAACTTTGACCCTTGATTCTGGAAGATGACTCCCTAGTGAATTACTGTGTATTTACTTACCACGGCAGGGTAGGTACCTAACTATTCAGATCTGATTAATAAACACGGCTGAAGCCATTCTGGAAAATGGCGTGCATGTACTCGCTTAACTAAAATAGTCCCGGTGAAAGGTCGTACGCACGTCATCGACTATCGCTCTCTTCCTCCTCACACGTCTTGCATGAAAACGAAAAAGACGGAAGATACTAGAACGATGACATCACTTACGACCTCTCTCTGAGACTACTATAATTGACGAAGATGATTCGTTCGTCAGCGTAATACCGTGAGCCCAAGAAGACAATATAATAAAGACAATACAATGTTGTCCTGTGAACAGCCTCGACCGCGCAGGTAAAGAAATACGACCTAAACTGTGTTAGAAAGAGAAAACACCAGACTTCATATCCAAATCTAGAAGTTATTAAATCTAGAGGTTCTGACAGCAATTTGAGAAAAGTTTCTGAAACTTTGCGAATTTTTTATAAATTATTTTTATATGAAACCACAAAAATTGAGGCGACAGTACATTTATCTAATAAACATGTTAGCCATTTTTGAACATGTTTAAACACATTAAATAATATTTAAAAAAGTATATGCTTTTCAAAAACAGCTTTTAGTTTTCGAAAACGTTCAGAAATATTCCATTTATTTGGATTTTATTTAAAAGCGGAAGTACACTCGAATTCTCCGAAATATAAGGATCAGTATGCCAGAGGCCTAAGGGGGTAGAATTTTGTCAGCTGATATATCAATTAGTTGGTTGTGAGTCTCAACAAGTAATTTGGCAGTTTCAAGATTTTCATCATTTGAAATATTTTTATTTTTTCAATATTTCGGTAATTGAATTTTCAATTCGCGTAAATAAGTATTCATGGTCTGCAACATGTGATTAACAGATAAATTTATTAACTTCATATTTATTAGTCTAATTAGTTATAGAAAATGTGTCAAAATTGTGTTTTTCAAGGCGAAAAAGCTAAATATCTTTCTACGTTCGTTCATATATTGCATAACTTTTATAAACCTTAAAATATATACTGAATGGGTCGTAAGGTTTTTTTACTTTTTTTTGCTTAAGGAGGCCGTAACAATAAAAAGGTTGAGAAACAATGCTCTACATCAGAGGTTCCCAAACTATTTTGCCCCTTAGACCACTTACCAATTTTTTTTTTCCGTAGACCCCCTGCCTGCCGAATATATTGAATTTTCCTAATACTGTTAACGTCGCATACGGTAATCATTTATTTTTTTAGTTAAAAAATATTCCCTTCCCTTGCCTGCCCAACAACCGGGTGGCGGTATAGTTGCTCTGTCTTTAGATTGTGCAGACAGGGGCACCCTTGTGAGGTATTACATCAAATGAAAATAAGCAGGATAAGCAACGGGAATTTCTTTCTGTAGCTAGCCCCACAGAACTGCCTCTTAAGTTCTTTGTCAGTGCTTATTCCGGTCAGTTCTTCTTGTCACATGATATCCAATTCTTTAACGTTGCATTTCCATAGTCAAAATGTCCTCAAACTTAGTTTTGAAGTCTGTGTGAAGTGTATTTAAATGTTGAAAGTCATTATTATCTTTGGACGTTTTTCACAAACAAGTTGGGGAACTAGGAAAATTCGCGGCTTCCAATGTGCAATGATTTGCTTGAATATATTAATTCTGACGAGAAAAGAAACGAAGACTCTATTTATATACCTCAATTAATAACTTGACGAAATATAAAAATACAAATATCAAATAAGTAATTTCTCAGTCTATTATATTTGTGTTAGGTTATTGTGTCATTTACGGAACTCTTAAATGTTGACTTGAGGTAAATGAGGGTCCGCTCGTATGTACCCCCATTTGAATCTTATGGACCCCCAAATTTTTTTCTCGCTGACATAGACCCCCAGCATGCCGATATCGACCCCTGGGGGTCCATATAGACCACTTTGGGAACCTCTGCTCTACATCAATGTACTCTATATAGCGAGTCCGGGGGTAAAGTGCGCTAACTACGGAGGTGATCCTACATGATGGTAGAAGTAAAGAAGATAAATAACTTTTTCGAATTTCCATTATTTTTTCCGCATTCAAAAAAGGATATATTTATTTTTCCATACAAAAAATTCAATTTCTTTTACAAAAAAACACCTTTCAAACATTGGAAATTAGAAAAAAAGTTATCCATGCTTTTTACTTGTACTGTCATTTAGAATCATCTCCCGGAGTTTGTGAACTTTACTCCCGGATACCTTGTATGTCACAGTGAAAACCCGTTTTTAGTTAGAACGTTTTCTTACTAGTTAAAACTAGATTACACTAAATACCTTTGTTACAACAAGAATTTACTGCTGAACAAAAATCAATATAAATTAAAGCTGACAAAATGTCTTTTGACAAAATGATACAGTTACAATTGTTTCGTAGTGTGTGTCAATAAGGTGCTTTTGTAAGAGAAAGGCTACCCGTGTAACATGAAATGTAAAAAATTACTTATTCCCTTTTTTATTTTTTTGGAAGGGAATGGCCGACAAAGATGTCGATGAGGTTCGCTATCCATCACATCGCCAACCCTTCGGTGGCGCAAAGAGGAGGACGGAACGTGATCAATGTCGAATTGGTACATGGAACATTAGAGGAGGAATGGAAAGAAAGATGAACGAACTATGTGATACAATGGTGAGCAAATGTTTGGACGTACTGTGTATAACAGAGAGTATGAAAAAGGGTAGCGGTACAATGCAGCATAATGATAGGCTCGTCATTTGGTCTGGGAGACCAGATACGGAGAGGGCTTGTCAAGGTGTTGCAGCGCTACTGTCTCCCAGAATGATTGAATGTATGTTGCAGTATGAATGTGTAAGTCCGAGAATAATGTGGATCAGATTTAAAATCGGTTTGACAAGGGTGTTTCTTGTTATTTGCTACGCCCCTGTCAATTCTGAAAGCGATGAAGTGAAAGATGATTTTTGGACTGGTGTGAATGATGTAATGAGACTAAAAAATATGAACGAAAGGATTATAATGGCAGGCGATTTGAATGGGTGGGTGGGAATTAGACGTGACGGATTTGATTCGGTCTTAGGTATGTTTGGGGATAAAAGAACGAATGACAACGGGAACAGAATACTTGAAGTATGTTTAGAGTGGAACCTGTTTGTGTCGAATACTTTCTTCGATCATAAAGGTATCCACCAATATACGTGGGAAAGAGGAAATGAGAGGTCAATTATTGATTTTGTAGTAATTGACTCTAGGTTGAGAGCTGTTACCGAGGACACAAGAGTTTTCAGAGGGGCTGAGGTCGAAACTGACCACTTTCTTGTAGTGTCAAGAGTAAACCTCTTTCGCGGTTGGCGCTCTAAAGTGAAAACGGTACTAACTCCAACAAGAGTCAAAATAGAAAAACTACAAAATGATAATGTGAGAAGTAAGTATATGAATTGTGCAGAGATAAGATTGAATGCGAAGGAAATGGATGGTCTAAGCATAGACGAAACATGGAACCACATAAAAGTGTGTCTTTGTGAATCTGCTAGGGAGGTTTGTGGAATAAGTACGCAAGGTAGGAAGAAAGGTGATGCATGGTGGGATGATGAGATTAAAGCACTGGTCTCAGAGAAGAAGAAAGCATGGTTATGTCTGATTGCGGCTGGCAGTGCTTCCAGCGAAGAGAAGTATCGAGCGAAAGAAGTATATAAGGAATGTAAGAAAAAAGTAAGAGTTGGAGTGAAAGAACGAAAGAAACGCCTGGAAGAGGAAGAAGGAATGAAAATGACAAACCATTTCCAAGAAAACATTAAGTTGTTTTGGAAAGAAGTCAAAAGGTCCCGGAGTGGCCCAGAAAACGGAAGCATGAAAGTGATAAAATCAAAAGATGGAAAAATGTTGACGAATGAGGAAAAAATAAAAGAGAGATGGATGAATTATTTCGAGGAAGTCTTCGAAAGCGAAGTGAGTGACAGTGATTCCAGCGGTGAATCAGATATGAATGACGATGGAGTGAATGTTACCGAAATTAGCATGGATGAGATAGAAAGTTCGATTAAATGTATGAAGAATGGTAAGGCTGTTGGGTTTGACAATATTGCTGCTGAATATTTTAAAGGAGGTAGCCGTATAATTCTCACATGGTTGTGCAATCTTTTTAACCAATGTTTAAAGGAAGGTCACACGCCTTTAGATTGGAGAAGGGCTGTGATCATGTCATTATACAAAGGTAAAGGGTCACGTATGGAATGTGGGAATCATAGGGCTATTAGCCTGCTAAGTTCAGTTGGCAAGCTGTATGGTAAAATTTTGATTGAAAGAGTAAGAAAGGAAACAAAAGATAAAATATGGGATGTGCAAGGTGCTTTTATGAGTGGAAGGGGGTGCATGGACCAGATCTTCTCATTGCGTATGCTCACTGAGAAGTTTCTGGCAAAAAACCAGAAACTTTTCTGTGCCTTTGTAGATCTACAAAAAGCATACGACCGAGTCGACAGGAAAAAGCTATGGAAGGTGTTGTCCAAGTATGGAGTGAATACATATCTGACTCAGGCAATCGCGTCTCTGTATGAGGGAAGCGTTGCATGTGTTAGGGTAAACGGTGGTTTTACGGAGTGGTTTGATATCACAAAAGGTGTTAAACAAGGCTGCGTAATGTCACCGTGGTTATTCAATCTATACATGGATAATTGTATGCAAGAATTGAAAGAGGTGGGATTGGGCGCGAATTTGAATAATTTGAAAGTATGTTGCCTGTTGTATGCTGATGATGCGGTGCTGATTGCTAATAGTATAGAAGATCTACAGTCTCTCGTGTCTAGGATGAACGAAGTATGCATGAAGAATGAGTTAATGATGAATGTAAGTAAGTCTAAAGTAATGGTGTTTGAAAGAGAGAGTACGAAAACAGTGTGCAATATAATTGTGAATGAGGAATACTTGGAGCAGGTGGATGAGTTTGTGTATTTAGGAAGTATGTTTACGAGAGATGGGAAGGCTGACAGAGATATTGAAAGAAGGGTAAATGCAGGTAATTCCGTTAATGGAGGACTGAACGCCGTTGGCGCTAACAAAAAACTGTCCAAAGAAGCGAAGTTAGCAGTCCACAACGGAGTTCTGGTACCAACCTTGATGTATGGAAGTGAGGCATGGAACTGGCAAAGAAAGGATGAAAGTAGATTGAATGCTGTTGAAATGAGATCCCTGAGGCGTATGTGTGGTAAAACCATGTTTGATCGTGTGAGGAATGTGGAGATCCGCAAAGAGTGCAAGGCTGATGTAAGCGTAATGAGTAAGATTAAGAAAGGGACGCTTAGATGGTTTGGGCATGTAGAGCGAATGAGCGAAGATAGGAGTGTAAGGAGGATATATGATGCAAATGCGAATGGTAGCAGAAGTCGGGGACGCCCGAGGAAGACATGGCACGACCAAGTGAATCAGATACTAGAGTCGGGCCATGTCAAGAGTCAGAATAATAGAAGAGTATGTATGAGACGATGTATGAATGTGAATGAGGCAAGAAGTGTGTGCCAAGACCGAGTTGTTAGGCGGTCCGTCCTCTCTGCCTACCCCTGCGGGGAAACGGCGTGATGGTTAGTTAGTAGTTAGTTAGTTATGTTATATTTGTCTTTTAGTGAGAGTCAAGCTACTTTCGTTATACGTTTCAGACTAACTCATATATTTTTAATGTATGATTATTATCATTTACCTTTTTTAAAATTAATACTGTCGACATGGATGTGTGATGTTCCTGGAGTGTATGATTATTTTTTATCACTTTAATTAATATTGACATAGTAGATGCGTGACAAATATTATCAAAAGAAAATAAAAAAAGTTTTTTTAAATCCCAATCAACACTTAATTGCTTTTGATTGAATTATTTCCCCCAAACAAGTTTCTGTAGTTTTTTTTAAATTTTTTTTTTTTAATTCTATATATAATTTACAGTTTCACATAATTATTTATATTTGTATTGGGTATATTTCAAACTTATAACCAAAATATGTTGTGTGTAAGGTAGGTTTGAGAAGGTGATACTGTATGTGAGTAATATTGTATGTTTCGTGAACACCTCACTAAGAGAACCTGTGCTGAGGTGTTTACGTGGTTATGTATAGGTGTGACAAGTATTTATGTGTTGAAGAAGAAAGTTTTTATTATTTATAAGTTTTAGTTTTAATTTTTATGGTTTTTGTAAAAAAAATATTCATAATAAATATGTAACTAGTTAAAACTAGTTTTACGTATGTTCAATGTTAAAACTAGTTTTGTCAAATGTTCAAAGTTCAAACTAGTCTTTTCTAATGTTTAAAGTTAAAACTAATTTAATATAATTTTAAAAGTTTAAACTAGTTTTATCTAATGCTTAGAGTTAAGAATAGTTTTATCTAATGTTCAAAGTTAAAACTAGTCTTTTCTAATGTTTAAAGTTAAAACAAATTTAATCTAATTTAAAAAGTTTAAACTAGTTTTATCTATAATTCAAACATGTATAGCAGTAAATTGTAGTTATAGTTAGGAAATTCTAGTTGTAAGAAAGGCTTTCAGTATAAACTAGTTTTAACTAGAGAAAACGCGTTCTGACTTGAAAACGGTTTTTACTGCAACATATATACATAACAAGCACGAGAATTGTGAAAAATGTTTTTTTTAACTTTAAGTTATAGTTAGGAAATTCTAGTTGTAAGAAAGGCTTTCAGTATAAACTAGTTTTAACTAGAGAAAACGCGTTCTGACTTGAAAACGGTTTTTACTGCAACATATATACATAACAAGCACGAGAATTGTGAAAAATGTTTTTTTTAACTTTAGGTCTAGTATTACATATTTATATTTTACATTGAAGGTAGGTACTTTCACACCCTTGACATATGCATCTTCGCCCCAGTTACCCTACGTGAAATAACACATACCTACCTAAATAAATAAAATAAATTTGCACTCGCTACCACGCTAAGCTTACGAATACATTTAGTTTGAATTTACCAATAAGTTTCAGAGAGTTAAAAGAAGAGGTTTTCTAATATTTGTGGTCAAATATGCATGACTGCCGTAGAAGTTCATTTCCATAGTTCTACTCAATAAAAATCATGAACCTAAAAAACCCTTAACAGACCAAATCTAAAGTGAGAGAATTTTGCCTGACAGTCATCTTTTATGACAAACTTTTGAGTGATTTGTATGCAAAGTGGTGCACAAAGAACTATTATAATTGTATTAGTGTGTTGTTGATTCAGTTATAACGGCTTTTTTGGGTATTTGATGAGATAAGTAATCCATCGCATCATTTCTTGGTAAAAATCATACCTAATAACCATCGGTAACCGGACAACTCAACTCAAAGACAATTTAACAAATCTTTAAAAATTAATAATATAATAATAAGTAATGAATAGTGATGAAACAAAAACTAGATTAAATAGGTTAGGTTAGTTTTTTTATCGCTTTTAATGACATTTTATCACTTTTTAAAGGTGTGTTGATTTGTAATTGTGTCGAGTTATCACGGAACCGTAGCCATTGATGTTTGGGGTAGTATGGGGTAATATGGGGTAGTATGGGGTAGTAATGAGTGGTATGGGGTAGTGTGGGGTAGTACGGGGTAGTATGGGCTAGTATGGGGTAAGGGATCGGGCGATAGGTAAAAAGGGTTTTTTTATTTAAAAAGTTTGTGAATATGGTTTTACTTTATTTGATAAAACCTCTATTTGCGTAAAGGAGAGTGACTGTTGCGGGCGGGCGGCTGCACGGTATCTATCTATCTGTTTGCATAAAGAAGAGTGTTATACAAACCTAGAGTTTTATTTCGAGATTGATGAAATTTTACACAGTTGGCCTTCAAAACAAGACGAAGGTCACTGTTTACATTAAATTTCGGAAAACCTGGGTAAAGTCTGGGCAACTCCGGGGACTTCATCTAGTTCTAAATATGGATAGCAAAATGTTCTGCGATCAGGGCGGGGGGGGGGGCGTGGATTTGTTTTTTATACAAACCTAGAGTTTTATTTCGAGATTGATGAAATTTTGCACACTTGGCCTTCAAAACATGAGGAAGGTTACTGTCTATATTAGATTTATAAAATCTCAGCGTAAAGCCCGTGCAACGCCGGGGACTTCTGCTAGTTCATATAATATTTATGAATTACAGTTCAAATAATTCTTCCTAGGAGCCCCCCTTTTTTAATTAATTCATATTCTTAGATACTTATCTGGGCGTCTCTACTGCATATAATATGCTCATTCTCTTCTCATCTGAATAAAATACCCATAGCATCAGTTAATTATCTAGTTCACTGGTTCAAATTCCTAATTATATATTTTTATTGTCTAATTGAATTTCTTCCATATTTGCGGCACGTTTCAGAGTTGCATATATTCTCAATAAGACTGCCATTCAAAATTGAAACCTTGCTTGAAGTACCTTTAGCAACACCTTGCTCTTACCCATCTCCTATCCCTCCCGTCTCTCTCCGACCCTCTCCGGACGGACAGTCGGGACTCTTGCGGTAAGTGCTTACGCGAAAAAAAAATTGTGACAAAAATTACACGCTCTTTCTATTCAATCTTTGTAAGCACCCCTTTCTGCATCTTGTCGTCATTCTCATCTACCGCACATTCATAATTATAATTGTATATATATAAAACCTAAATATGCATCTGTCTGTTGACAATATTTTTCTTCCTCAATCTATATGTCGGCCCACGCAAATGGCCAACGCCAATCGATAGCCATTAAAATAGACGAATTAGCCGGAATTAGTTGCCACCCCCGAGACAAAGACAATATCTCAATCCAAGATGGCCGCCTCCCTCTGTCAGATAAAATATGAACTATAAACTGCTGCGCGGGAGCCGCTAGCGGATCTAAAAAAAATAAAACACAATAGTCGGAAGGCGACTCGTAAATATTGATTTTAGCCAGGCTAGGCTCTGCGTAATGGTAGCTACCGCCGTAATAATATATATTTATATTGGGTAGGTATCAGAGTGTGGAGTACCTACCCCGTGTCTCCGCTACACCCCACTCCACCCCACTCCACCCCCATCACGGCCGATATAGGGGGAGAGGGGGGATGTTTGTTTGGTGCGAGGCGACAACTATGAATGGCATTCTGATCGGAGATTGGATAATTGTCGCAGGTTAAGTGTTTGCTTGGTGGAAATAATCTTTAATATTATTCTTCTGGTGCCCTTTCCTATAGGAGGTTAGGTATCATCAAGGATAAGAAGAACTGAGGAAAGAAATTAAACACCGTTGTATTTTAGTGCAAGGGCCCAGGAGAATAAACACGTATATAATCTTAGATCCGCGGTCACATTCTAAACACATCATATTATTGTGTTAGATCTTGTCCATTATAAACACATCATACGTTGGATCCGAAGTCATATTATAAACACATCATATTATTGTGTTAGATCTTGTCCATTATAAACACATCATATTATTGTGTTAGATCTTGTCCATTATAAACACATCATATTATTGTGTTAGATCTTGTCCATTATAAACACATCATATTATTGTGTTAGATCTTGTCCATTATAAACACATCATACGTTGGATCCGAAGTCATATTATAAACACATCATATTATTGTGTTAGATCTTGTCCATTATAAACACATCATACGTTGGATCCGAAGTCATATTATAAACACATCATATTATTGTGTTAGATCTTGTCCATTATAAACACATCATACGTTGGATCCGAAGTCATATTATAAACACATCATATTATTGTGTTAGATCTTGTCCATTATAAACACATCATACGTTGGATCCGAAGTCATATTATAAACACATCACACATCATAGTATGTTAGATCCTAGGTCACATTGTAGACATGGCGTATAAAGTTTGATGGTAGGTCATATTATAAACACAACATATTAAGTTAGTAGTATAAACACATCATACATTGAATCCGAAATCACATTATAAACACATAAAATTATGTTAGATCTTGTCCATTATAAACACATCATATATTGGATCCGAAGTCACATTATAAACATATCACATGTTACATCCGAAGTCACATTATAAAAACATCATATGTTGGAACCGAAGTAACATTCTAAACACACCATATTATGTTAGATCCTAGGTCACATAATAAACACAATATATTAAGTTAGATCCTTGGTCACATTATAAACACGTCATATTTTGTTAGATCCCAAGTCACATTATAAACACACCAAACTATGTTAGATCTTACCCATTATAAACACAACATATGTTGGATCCGAAATCACATTATTATGTTAGATCCTAGGTCACTTTATAACTACATCATATTCAGTTAGATTCTATGTCACATTATAAACACGACATATTTTGTTAGATCCTAGGTCACACTATTAACACATCGTCTTTAAAAGTTAGACTTAATGAAACATAATAAACACATCATATTATGTTAATTTCAAAGTAATTTTTCCATTTTTTCAAACAACGATATAGTCTTATTAAGTAATATAATATTCGTGTAACATAAAAATTTTAAGTACGTAACATACTAAAAACGAGTTGAAAATAGCGCAACCCATCTAAGCAGTTGAAATTTCAGTCATTTTTAAAAATTCAACAAATTCAGTGTTCAACTATCGATTCAACTGTTTTACGTAACTGCAGTAGAGCGATCAGAACCCCTTAATTTTGATGTACATATTAACAACGCCGAAGAGCTATAAGGGTGAAAATTAAATATGATTCAGTGAATAGGTCTGAATAGGTAGTTACCTACTTAGTAACATTATTGATTTTTCGTCGCATCGCATTAATCGCCTTTCCATGTTACATATATGAAACTCCCACTCGTCAAATTAATTAATATTATAGCAGGCTGGTGGCTATGTTTGTCTTGCGGTGACTGATTGACTTTCTGTTAGAGATATTGATAAAAAATTAAGTAGTTATTTATTAATTATTTTACAAGCAATAATTATTAGCCTGAAACACTCATCCACATTGAAAAATCTCCCGATAAAAGATACATGACGCCAACGGGACTTGAACCCGTGTCCTTTCGATTTCCGGTCGACAGCTCTGACCACTGAGCTATGGCGGCTTATCTCTTATCCGCGGAATAATTCAATATATACTAGTGTTTCATTCTACAATTACTGACAATTACAATATATACTAGTGTTTCATTCAACAATTACTGACAATTACAACATATACTTAAAAATAAAGTTGGTTGTTTCAGGTGAAAAAATGTAACAAGCAGTAATTGTTGAATGAAACACTAGTATATATTGAATCATTTCGCGACCTTCGGATTGCTAGTCGAGATCCTTACCGCATGACCACGGAGGCCGTCAAAATTGACAAACATTCCCGGGTAATGAATAACAAGACGTTTGTAAAAAATCATAAAAGGTTGCTACGTTGCTACGTTGCTACGTTGCTACGTTGCTCCGGGTTTTAAGCCTCCGCTTTCAGAATTTCTACCGAATCATAACATATTTCTCTTTAACTCTTTAAGTTTTTAAGTTCCAAAAAAAATGTTATTTTTAAGATAATATCTATACATTTGTAAATCTGAAACGGTAATTATATGAAATTCCCTCAATAGAAAAAAATCGCGAAGTAAGCTCGGAAAAATGTTAATAACAATGTTTATTTATTTTATTTAATGTTACAGGTATGAACAAATTCACTGTGTATCTTTAAATGCAACTAAAGCATTTTTGGAGAGATTCTAGCTCTATTTCACAGGAGTCGTGTTTTATTAAATAATTTCACCATTTTCGCTTAAATATTATCGTTTTTTATTATTAGCGCTCTCCCTCTAACATTCGTATTTACAAATCTACCTTTCAAACAATCTTTGAACGCTTACTACGGGGCCTTAATGGTTTGGAGTAAAGTTTTTTTTAATTCGACCACGTATCTCATTCTAATGCAGAGATAATGCTTTAAGGCGATGCCATACGTAGTAATGCAAAATCATATCGTGTTGGTTTGAAAATTTGGTCGCCTAAAATGTTTCAGATGCTTTAATTAAATACTGCGAGTAGAATACATCTTGGCTTTTGAAATAATCGAGTATTTTTTAGATAAGTCTTTTTATAAGCCCAAAAAAATAATGTAAAGGCCTATAAAAACTGCTTTAAAGTTCAAAATCTCCTACTTACGAACCCATTTTCGGTTATGATTTTATGGTATAATGTGGCAAATTAAATTATTTATAAAATGATCGGAAAAAAAATAAATATTTATGCCTGAACATCCACAAAATAAAATAAAAGGCACTTTTTCGCCATGTTTTTTTCTTGCATAAATCAAAACAGGCGGATGGTGTTAAGCGGGAATTTAAACCTTATCGCCATCTACGTAAGGGTTGTTATAGATAGCGGCTCAATTTAAAATATGACACGACGTAGTGCATCGCCTTAAGACATGGCGCTAAGCATGTTTTTCGTGTCCCAGGTGGTGGTATATATCGAATGCAACGCTGTGTCAAAATTTCAAAGCAATCAGTGAAGAACTTTTTATATTATTTGGTTTTACGCCCAGACCGGGATTTTGCATGAACTAATCAACAGAATATACCTCTAGTAGTGAGCTATCGAAAATTATACAAGCATAATATTACTGAAAACTGATAAACTGAATATGAAACCATGTATTAGTCGGATAAAATAATATATAAACTAGAAAAATACTACATACAAGACAATTTTTTTTTAAATATTTATGCCTAAACATCCACAAAATAAAATAAAAGGCACTTTTTGGCCATGTTTTTTTCTTGCATACATCAAAACAGACGGATGGTGTTAAGCGGGTATTTAATCCTTATCGCCATCTACGTAAGGGTTGTTATTTATAGCGGCTCAATTTAAAATATTACACGACTTAGTGCATCGCCTTAAGTCTTCCTCGGGCGTCCCCGACTTGTTCTACCATTAAAACCATACTGTAAACACTCCTGTCACTAATAAGAACAAACGTTGTAATTTTCATCGCAATCGTATGTATGGTATAGGAAAGCATACGGGACAAACACATACTGGGGGTCTGTAGGTAAAGTGATTCCACATGAAGGTAGAAGTAAGAATGATAAATAACTTTTATAGAAATTCCATGTTTATTTTCCCTTACAATTTTTATTTACCATGTAAGAATATTTATTTTCCCAGCGTAGGCGTGTGTCGAAAAAATAAACTGATTACCGTTTGCAAAAGCTCAACCAATGAACGACTTTGAACGACTTATTTTGGGGTATAGAGTGTTTTCTAAACTTATTAAAATAAGTTTAGATTTCGGTCGAAACCAAAACAAAATCGGAGATTCGGTTCCTTGGTACTTATTACTTACTACCCGGCTTCGTTAGTATCAAATACATCTACATATTCGGTTCTTGGTACTTACTACTTACTACCCGGCTTCGTTAGTATCAAATACATCTACATAATCGGTTCTTGGTAATTACTACTTACTACCCGGCTTCGTTAGTATCAAATACATCTATGTATTTGAATTCCAATTTTTTTTTTCGAGAAATAATGAATGTGAATGCTGGAAACGAAAATTAACCCACTTGCCGACAGCCTTACGAGCTGAAACTCGGCAGATATACTCGTCGATGACAATGTATTTAACTTTTGGTGGGAATAACGACACACACGCGGACGGTAACCGGATAAATCATCAGAATGATAATTCATCACATCTTTAAAAAGTTATATAAAGTCATAGAAAGTGATGAAACAAAAACTTTATTATCTGGGTTATGTAGGTTAGGTTAGGTTAATTTTTTTTTTCATCGTTTTTAATGACTTTATATCACTTTTTAAAAGTGTGTCGAATTGTCACTGTGTTGAGTTATCATGGAACCCACGCGGTCATATATCCATTTATCTGAAATCGATTGACGTTACAGCAGTTAGTTAATCTACGAAATAAATGTCGGTCCTGCCCGTTTGGTAGAGTTATCGACTCCAGTTCCTGCGTAGAAAGGTTCGATCGTCAGACAAACCAATTATATTATTTTTGATTACATTTTAAATTAGATATAATTTTCATTACGCCAGAGGTAGGAATAGGCAGGCAGTATAAAAGTGACTTCATGCGTTGACGGCCATTTAGGTCAACGCGATCTTTGAAAAATAACAACAATACTTAGGTAGGCACTACTTACGTAAGTAATATTAGGTATATATACTCGTGATTTACTCCAATGTTCTTACTTTCAGACCTGACTAAAATGAGAAAACGGGAACTACTTTATTTACTTCTCAACAAACCATTACTTTTTCACAATATCTAAAGCAGCGTCGTCCACAATTACACGGATAATTTTGTAGGTCTGTAAAATAAATCTTATTGCATATTCATAAAATCCTAAATAAGTGAAAAACAAATCCTAATTAGTTCTTTAAGATTTCCATACAAATATATACTTCCTCAGAGTGTAATTAGTAATTCCTTATTAGTAAGTAAATTCGCAACAAGGTATTTAATTTATGAGCAAAAACCGATTTTCGGCGATCGGAAATCATAGTTCGATAAAAAACAATAACAAAAATACAACACCTCGTAAATATACGATTTGTTAACAAAACATCCGTGATGTGTATTATCTTTCGGTTGATAATGTTGAAAATATGAAAATCGAATGAAATTGAATTTAGCGGTGAACCACATAACCTCAATCATAGGCTTCTCAATGACATTACTCAATGGTATAATATTATGGGCACTAATGACATCTATCGGTTATAGTGATAAATACATCATGAGAGCCATCTATGAGAAGAACGAACGTGATCTAAAATAATGGCAATAGCTTGCTTGCTTGGTAAATAGAATGACAAATAGTTCTCCGGTATTTCCATAGATGGCAATAATAAAGCCAAAATGATTGAAGGAAATTAGGAGGATAAAAAACTTACACGAATGTTCCAAAGATGGCAATAATGGTAGTCTAGTTAACAGTAGTTTTTTTTGTTTTATTGTTATTTATTAGTTAAATAAATAATAATCAAAATTACATATATAACTTTCCAACTACATAATTCAATGCATAATCATAGATATCACAATATTTTAGAGTAAACATCAATATAAATAATTAAGGAGGTATGTATTCAATTTCAACTTTATAGAAATATGAAAAGAAAAAAAAAAAATTTATTAGAAGACACACGCACAAGCTTTACGCCTTTGTGGATTTTATTAAAAAAAATATTTGACTACTACACAAGAGTCCCAACTGCTCCCAACCGTCTGGAGTCAGGGAGACTGGCTTTCCTAATCGGGGATGATGATTGTGAGGCTAAAGGTAGTGGGAGGGGAAGGATATGGGGAGGGGAAGGAGATGCGGAGGAGAAGGTGGGGGAAGTACCTGGCTATTCAGGTTTGGTCACCAAACACTGCGAAAGCCATTTTAAGCCACGTTTCAATTCTAAATGGTGGTCTTACACCAGGGCGATACTGACAGTATCACAAATATCTTCTATTATATTAATTGATTGTCTGTTTGTGGCGGGTCAACAAGAGGAAGATCACTGTATAAATCTGGTTATGAAAAACTTTCTGTGAGGTCCGTGCAATATACAGGGTGTATCGGCACGTACTCGACAAACTTTAACCAGCTATTCCTTAGCACATTTGGAGTAAAAAATGTTATGGGCACTTTGCTGTCCGGTAGCATTTTTTTTTCAATTAAAAACAAAAAAAATAAAAATTTCCACACTACACCACTGTCATTGGCATTGCTTTTCGTGTTCAACAGCTGTTATAAGCAAGTATGTCGAAGAGCGTCTTCGCTCTTTCGCACACACTAAATAATAATCGTTAAAAATGAGACGAATGGTGCCGTGCCATTTCGTTGTGATTGTAAAAGCGCGCCAATATAGGTACACACGTACATTATACAACGGAATTCGAATAAAATATTGCCAGATGGGTTTTCAAACTTTGTCAAAGGATAAAACATTGGTGACATGTGGTGAAAATATGAATAATAAATTTTTTATTAAAAAAAACTTTACCGGACAGCAAAGTGTACATAAGATTTTTTACTCCAAATATGCTAAGGAATAGCTGGTTAAAGTTTGTCGGGTACGTGCCGATACACCCTATACTTGATATTATTTTTAATGATTAAATTGCAAATAGCACAAATCAATCAAATAAAATGTACTTGTGCATGCCGAGGTTTGAACCCGCGACCTCCAGATTGCTAGCTGAGAGGCTTACCCCTCAAACACGGACGCAAATATAATAAAATATAGACGGTATACCTAGATACTTGCGGCACGGTCCAGATCGGTAGATACTTTCAGTATCGCCCTAGTGTAAGACCACCATTCAGAATCAAAACGTTACTTGAAATGACTTTAGCCTTGTTTGGAGACCAAATCCGAATAGTCCCCACTACCTTCAGCCTCGCAACACACCCCAATTGGAGATACATACGTATATAAAAATATTAAAATAAAGATTACCCAGACACAAAAAAATTCTATGAATAATTTTTGCTCATTTAAAAAGCTTTGTACAATAAAATCACAGGATATTGCCCAAAATACAACGAACGTTATAAATTATAATACTTACAAAGGGGTGACAGATTACGTTTTATATAACTCAATTTTGCTTGCCATACAATCCCATACACACCTAAAAAGATGATGTGCTATAAGTGTGAGCGTGGCGACAATATGCGCTGTGATCTGCTAGCCAGGTTATATTCGAAAATTATGCGACCCCCTCTAACAAAAACAGCGAAAAATTAATGACGTAGCTGTCATCTGTCAAAGTGACAGATCCCATACAAAGAAATGATATTCCAATATATAAATCTAAAAATTATCCAAAATGTTCATTAATTTCAGCTTAAATTGAAAAAATAACTGAAACTGAATAAAGATGGGTTGTTTCAGGGAATATGAATAATTCATCAAATTTCAAAGATGATTTTCAAGTTCTGTGGAGGTTCTATTCAAGATATATTATTATTTCATTATTGAGTTATTATAAGAATTTTATGGTGAGAAAATATTATTTTTCTTTGTAACAAATATAAAAAAATATATATGTATACATACATTCTCTAGAACTATTACATCAGCTTTCAGAATAATACCGTTATTAAAATGTAAAGTTGTATATTTATTGTAGAAACCATATGTATATATCTCTAATCTCTAAATAGTATAAAACAAAGTAGCTATCTTGATAAGCTTTAAACTATCATATAGAGAAATTCTTCCGGAAAGATTATATTTAATACATGCTTATTATATTTATAGAAAGTATCGAAAAAACGATGTTTTGTAATCAAGTAAAAACATTTATTTTTGGGCGCTTACTTTGCTAACGCTGGCTAAACCTTATTAGATACATCAAAATAATGTTCTAAGGAATTGTATATCTTACAATGGCCTACAGAAAAGTCCATAACTGTATAAGTCTATCTCCTAAGGATAACCCGCAGCAACGCCGGGTGCATGTCCGCTAGTTTCTAATGAAATATTACTGCACCAGCTGTCAGAATATTACTGTTATTAAAATGTATTGCGTTATTTGCGATGCTATTGTAATAAATCTAGGATTATTTGCTTGGTATTTGTATACGCTTATTGTTGCAATTTATTATTATATTCTAATCTCCTCAGCACGGGTAAGTCACCCAGTGAGGCCAACATTACTGGATAACTATGAAAGGTAAAAAAATATTGTACCAAAATAAAAATTAAATTTTTGTTAATTTTATCGGTCTCTGAATAAATCTATAGATTTGTATAAAAATCGGACCTCCGCCCGCCACAGACACAATTAATAGATTTTTTCTGTTGTTGTAGATATAGGCCAGTGCAATTAGCGATTCGCGATCGAAGTAATTCCGGTAGTCCCAATTTTTTTATATGTTATATAAACTGATCTCCTGATGTAAAATCTGAGTTTCCGACCTTGGCGCACCTGTGCTCGCGCCGCCATTTTGAAAAAACTGGCCGAAATCGGGCCAAAATCTAGTTTTTCCCAAATATCTCATTTTCAATGCAAATTTTGGCTAAAGTATTTTAACAAGTATAATAGAACATAAAATTACCTACAACTTTTGTCAAAACAAATTTCTTCTATCTCTAATAGGTACCGAGGTAGAAAGTCGTAAAGGTGCGTATATTTTTGAAAAAACAAGTTTTTTGCGCGACTAGGTTTGGTTTTTTATAAATACCTCGTTTCCAGTACAATTTTGTGAAAAATTTATTGATAATAATTTTGTAGAAAATAAAATTTCGTTAAAGAAATAGGTATATAATTTATATTTTTTATCTCTATTACGTATCCAAACTCTAATCCACCAAAACCAGGCCAAAAATTGAAACAGAGGTTAAGTGTTTTAAACTTGGCATTCCTTGATTTTATTTTTCTTTAACAATTATTGTTCTAAGAACATATATATGTTGACAACAATCGTCATGCCTGTGTCAGACCTAGCTATAAATATAGTAGGTAGACTATTTCAGCATATCGGTCGCCATACATTCCCAATGGGAAGATTACTAAAATTGGCCAAGCCACTACATTTGTACTCGCAGCTTGGTATGACATGCCTATCAACGTAATCACAACATACATTTAAGATTATTAATACAATTAAGATGATAAGGTACCTACATAAAAAAAGATAAAAAATTGGTATTTTCGTAAAATTAACATTTATTGACATTCTTTTCTTTATTAGTTAAGTTGTCAGCATAACAAAAAATAAAATTAATGGTAGATCAGTTTAGACAGAAGTACGAGCCCTTGACTATAGTTTCTTACTTCTGGCCCTGAATAGCTTCTTCATTTGTCTCATCACCCAAATTTGCGGCGACTGGGTCATCATATTTCTCGTCATCGTCATCAACGAAGGCTTCTACAGCATTCTTGCAGGAGTTGCCATTGCAATGAATGCAGAGTAGGGAACATTTCAAACCCGACTTTCTGCAGGTGCACTTTCCAGCGCAACCTTTTTTGCATTGACATGATATGAAGTTCAGCAAGGCCTGAGGTGCAGCTTCCTTCAACATTGTTACTGGAGTAAGTAACCCAACAGCATCCTTTTTCCACCCCCATTCAGTCGGATCTTTATCGTGACCAAGCCAAGTCTGCACTTGCAAGTATGTTCTTGAAGCGTGTTGCTGGACTGCATCTTTGGTGGGTGGTAGCCTGGATAAATTGAATTCGTTCTTTTTTACTCCTTTGACAAAAATTATGTACCTTAAATTTTCCAAATTTGATTTCTCGTTGCCACCATACAATAGTGCAAATAGTTGTTCGGCAGCCAAAGTGATTGTTTCTGTCTTTGCTTTTGGGTCTTGAAATACACGAACAAGTTCATTCACTGAGTGGTTCTTGAGAAGAATATTACAAAATTTGTGTTTGCCTTGACCGAACGGAGCTCCAGTTGTATCGCAACCACTTATGGCATGAAGGAATAAAATGTTTTCAACTATTTCAATGTGTTTAAAACATTTGCTCGAGTACAACGCGTTAGGTGATTTACCTTTTCCAACTTTTTGTTAATATACGTTGGGAGGTGAAAGAGCTGTGAGGAGTACCAGCAGATCAATATGCTGACCAACGATTATGACTACATCATGTTGAGATGACAACGAATTTGCTGTGTTCACTATGAGAACGTCAGCATCCTCTTCAGCTTGTACTGTCGTTATGTGGGATCGTGCAAATGAGGTTCTGAGTAGGGATCTCATTTCCCAGAAACTTTTCCTGTGGCACTTGTGGGTGCATGCTTTCAAAAAACAAAACTTCAGCAGAAGTTGTAACTCTGGCACGCCGTGCTCTTTCCACCCCTTTAGTGCTTTTCTTTTCCATAGAATCTGGGTATCCATCGAATACCACTACTGCATTGGATCCATAATGATTTTGTACATACCTGACATATTGCTGGAAAATTACTGAAAAAGGTTGAGCACGACTCCATACAACTTTGTGCAGTAAATATCCTCTATCAATTACGTGTATTTTACTGCTTCCCAGTTCTGTATTATTTGATAGAGGGTTGAATGATGGATAAAATATAGACTTCGTTCCTTTGCGCATGCCTTCCTCTGAGAAAAGAGACAATGGTACAGGAGAGAGTTCATATTGAATAGCATTGATGGATCTATTGCCATAGTCACACCCTGATTTTTGACACTGCTGGTCACCGCCGCAAGAGAAACTATCGCATCATTACGTTTTAAGTTTAGGTTTCCAAAGTTCTGGTTGATAACTTTAGACATAGCTAATTTCCCCATCTTTTCAGCCATGTGACAAGTGACTTTGCTATCCCCGATTGTGCCACTGCTAATAGACATAATCACGTTTGTTTTAGGAAATGGTTCATGGCAAGCAAATCAATCAATGAGAGTTTGGAACGTCTCGATCATCCCTCTTAATTCTTGTAGGCCTTATCTCTACATGTTGCTCTGACGTTCCTGATTCAATCCCACAGAATGACTCGATACCCCCACAAATGTTATGCAGATAAACGATTCGAGCAGTCCAACGAAGGATGGAACAGTCCGTGATGGGAACCGGAGGGGTGGAGTAGAAGGGTGGGGGGTAGCCCCCCCATACCGAAGTGCCCTCTAGTAAATTTATAGATGTATGTATTTAAAAATGCAAACAAAAATCTAATAACGTGATAATAAACCGTGATAGATTTTCTGTGCGTACCTACCTAGATTTGTTTATTCTTTATATCGGTAAAAAAAAACTATATACCTAAACATAAAAACTGCACAGCTTTTTTGAAATTTTATGTTCTACATAATTGGTATCAATAAAATTTTCATGAAATTGCACTGGAAACGAGGAATTTATAAAAAACCAAACCTAGTCGCGCAAAAAACTTGTTTTTTCAAAAATATACGCACCTTTAAGACTTTCTACCTCGGTACCTATTAGAGATAGAAGAAATTTGTTTTCACAAAAGTTGTAGGTTATTTTATGTTCTATTGTACTTGTTAAGATATTTTAGCCGAAATTTGCATTGGAAATGAGATATTTGGGAAAAACTAGATTTTTGCCCAATTTTGGTCAGTTTTTTCAAAATGGCGGCGCGAGCACAGGTGTGCCAAGGTCGGAAACTCAGATTTTACATCAGGGGATCAGTTTATATAACATATAAAAAAATTGGGACTACCGGAATTACTTCGATCGCGACCCCCTTTTTGGCGCTAATTGCACTGGCCTAATATAGTTTAGCAACTATGTTTTTATCATTTTATTATGCTCACTCGAGCGATGGAGATTTCCATCAACAATTCATCAATTCAAACTTAATATTAATACGGATACATACGAGTATAAACTGCTTAAATAGTTTATCCCATAATTGTACGTTGAGAGATGGGAAGGCTGACAGAGATATTGAAAGAAGGGTAAATGCAGGTAATTCCGTTAATGGAGGACTGAACGCCGTTGGCGCTAACAAAAAATTGTCCAAAGAAACAAAGTTAGCAGTCCACAACGGAGTGCTGGTACCTACCCTAATGTATGGAAGTGAGGCATGGAACTGGCAAAGAAAGGATGAAAGTAGATTGAATGCTGTTGAAATGAGATCCCTGAGGCGTATGTGTGGTAAAACCATGTTTGATCGTGTGAGGAATGTGGAGATCCGCAAAGAGTGCAAGGCTGATGTAAGCGTAATGAGTAAGATTAAGAAAGGGACGCTTAGATGGTTTGGGCATGTAGAGCGAATAAGCGAAGATAGGAGCGTAAGGAGGATATATGATGCAAATGCGAATGGTAGCAGAAGTCGGGGACGCCCGAGGAAGACATGGCACGATCAAGTGAATCAGATACTCGAGTCGGGCCATGTCAAGAGTCAGAATAATAGAAGAGTATGTATGAGACGATGTATGAATGTGAATGAGGCAAGGAGTGTGTGCCAAGACCGAGTTGTTTGGCGGTCCGTCCTCTCTGCCTACCCCTGCAGTTAAACGGCGTGATGGTTAGTTAGTTAGTTAGTTAGTTTTAAATCATAACTTTTTTTTATAAATTGGCAAAAACTGTCACCTAAATTTAGGCAATTGTATATTAATTTTAAATTATTTCTGATTGGCATTTGGTATACAATTCAGTTTTGAAATTTTCACTTTTTAATACAAAATGTCATTTCGTAATACATAACTTTTATTGAATTAATACAAAACAGCTAACTAGGTTTCGCTCAAGCTTCGTTATGAATTAGTTCAATAAAAGTGGTGTATTATAAATGTGTGTTTTTGTTATAAAATATGTAATGTCAATAGTTACACCCGAATAGATTATATAATTAATGACAAAATCAATGGTTCCGCATGAAAAGGGCCGTGAAACATTTTTATGTAGGTAGAATGTGTGAATATGTGTGCAACTCATAGACAATATATATGTCTGTGGTGCAACTTCATACTTTAAAATTGATTCAATGAGTGTATGGAGGCATCATAAGGATGCACTATTCCTGTATAAATTAGACAATAATATTCAATGCCCAGAGTTGCTAAACAAGATTCCATTCAATGTACCTGCGCGTTCAACACGCTCTTGTGTCCTGTTCAGGGTTGATCAATGCAAAACGAACTCTAAGCAGAATTCTTGCCTGAACAGACTATGCAATAATTAGAATAGCATATTATCCAAGGTTGATAACTTACCAAATACAAGAGGTCCATAAAATAATATTTCTCTGATGGTTTATGAA
Organism: Hesperophylax consimilis; assembly: GCF_061612785.1. Lineage (NCBI taxonomy): Eukaryota > Metazoa > Arthropoda > Insecta > Trichoptera > Limnephilidae > Hesperophylax > Hesperophylax consimilis. Next base: position 1,751,382 of record NC_142862.1, on the reverse strand, counting down.
TAATGTTTATGTCTCTATTTTTTATATCTCTATTTTGATTTGATTTATATCTACAACCTCTCCATGGCTATAAATGTATTGATTAATGTATTGTTTTGTAAATTTTTCGTTTTATATAATCTTTTGTTTTGTATAAATTTTTTAAGTCATATTCCTTTCTAACAAATTTAATTTACTTATTCCGTATTATGCTGTCTCAGTAGAGGCAAAGTCACAAGGAGGAAATCCATAATTTGTTTTATTTTGGCTATATAATACTTATGTACAAACTGATTAAATGTAAACTGTCGATTTCCGACAATTAATAAATAAATATAGCGAGGGCATTACATTATATCTGACGTGTGGAGATCTTATACGCATAATTTATAATTTACGACTTGTTAAAGTTACACGTGCATTCAATGAATGATGAAATAGTCCAATAAAAGTGGTGTATTACAAAGTGTGTTTTTGTATTAACTTGTTTAATTTTCAAGTACATTCAATGTTATAATTAGATATTCAAGTTGCTCATTTAGTCAGTATTTCATTGGAACTGGAACCGGTGAACATTTAGTTATTATTTTTCCTGTTTTGAGTTTTGACACGAGAACAATTTTATCAAGATTCATTGCACAAAGCAGTGGCGGCCGGTGGTCAAAATATATGGGGGTTCACCGGATTACAACATTAAGTCATAAAATAAATTAAATAAAGGTACGTACCTATTTATAAAGAAGTTCTATTCTCTGCTCCTTTTGTTTAGCGAAGACCTCTATCAATGCTTAACACTGATAGTGCGTTTAGTCTGTCCTGGCTCAACGTGTTTAAAAAAGATTTTATTCTTTTTAACGTTGAGAAACATCTTTAGCTTTCAACTGAGGTCATTCCAAAGGTCATGAATGGTGCACAAAAGTTTTAGTAATTTCACAGTCTCGGGAAAGTCTTCTAATAAACAAGTACTATAAAAAATTTGTAAAATTGATAAAGCGCCGTTAGCTTTTGAAAAATCGTCGCGGGCGTAAATTGCACAGAGTTCACTTTTACTGAACTTTATTTAGGAAGTCATACGTTTTAAACGTCACATTGAAATCATGTTCTGGGAAATTTGACCTGTATCGATTTTTATTAAATAGCTCATTATGGTGTTTAACTTAGGCACGGTAGCCTGAATTCAATTGCATTCTGATGTCAACTTTTCCTAAAACCTTTAAGCTCAAAACTTTTTGTAAATGTAAATGACAAGAATTATGTTTTTAGATTTTTTAAGAAAGGTAAGTTACATCAGTAACACCGTTGATTGTCCAAACTGAATCAACATCGTAAATTAAATACGTAAAACAAAATAAACTATTCAATTGATCACATGCACAGAGCTACGAAGCTTTGTTATACATTGTTTTGTCAAATGATCGAGTAAACTTCTTCGATCCAGATTCTCACTCTTGTTTTATTATCAGTTCAGATTTTAGGTGGACCGGCATTTTTTATTATCACTTTGTTTTCAAAACTCGACCTATTGTTCTTAATGTATTTCACATTCTTAATTTATACTTTGAACAAACACAAAAGTAATCATAAATTAGTATAACCTGCAATTGATATACCTTATTAATAATTGATATACAAGATCGATATAACCTGCAATTAAACTTAAAAACTTTCACAGAGTAAGAATTTTTTTTAATTCAACAGACCGTGCCCGGCAACGGCGAGTACTGACTAAACTGATAATAAGTAATCTGACCATCACTCATCTCTTAATGACAAATTTTATCTTAAATGCTTGTATCGAAGAAGCGAAACATTCGCTGAAAATAGCAGATGGTAAATTGAAACCACGATATCGACAATAACATTAAACATGCGCGTTTTAGTTTAACTTTCTACTGAATAAACCGTTCCTTCTGATGTGGTGGTAAAACCCCGAACGCCGTCCAAGATATGGTATTATTTGCAAAGAATAGTATGAACTGGTATGTACCCACGCTTTCGACTGTTCCACAGAATATGCGACAAGGCAGTTAAATTTTGGATCGCAATCGAAAACGAACTGCTACGAACATAGGAACAAGTCAATGTCGGTCTGCAAGTTAAGCGCGCTTAATAAGTAGGTACCTTTTGAATGAGATATTATAACCGAACCGAGTTTCGTATTGTGATTAGTCATGTCGGAAATCTTGTTGGTTGTTCGGCGCTCGGGAGCACATATTAGCTGGCCGCCACTGGGCCACAAAGGTATCATAGAATTACACCATTTATCAATTAATAAATAATATTGGTTTCAATTAAGTATAGAGGTACAATAATTAATACGGGTTTCAAATGAGGATAATAAATAATAATTAATCAAAGGTATATGTTTTTTTTGCCAACTGTTTTTTTTCGTATTTTTGTATTTTGTAAATGGTTATCGAATAGCCAATAATATTATTTTATAAGTTTAAAGAAGGATATTTTGGAAGGATTTTTTTCGCACTTAAATCTATAGCAATAAAAATCTATTTATTTATTAATCTTAAGTTAGTTCACATCGTCGTGTGTGCTAATAGTTTTAGAAACATATAAAAAATTACAGTAATTGGCAAACAATGGATCTTTAAATATTTAAATGTAAATACGTATTATATATTTCACAAAAAACATCAATATTTGAGGAAAATATGTTTTCTCAATTCTTCTTTAAACTTAACCATCTTCTCAATCTCAGTAACTTTCTTCGGGATTTTGTTATTCAGTTGGACGGCCTGGTACATGAGAGATTTCTGGGTGCTAGATTTTTTCTTTTTGGCAGTCTGATTTTCCTTGCATTTCTCGTCCCGTGTCCGTGTATCTCGTGATTGTAATTTATTTTTCTATTCAGTTCCTTAGACATCATCCCTATCTTAATATTATGTAAAAAACATAAAATGTATGGTTTGTTTTACCGTCATCAAATTTAGCTCATTTAACATGTCACTTATCTGTGTGTATATGTTGCGCTTGAGTATTCGCATTGCTATATTTTGCAGTATTTGCATTTTTTTCTTCATTTTCTTTCTTTGGAGAGAAAAAGAATACTTGAACATAAAATGTGGTGATATAATTGTATTATATATTATCTGACATGTTTCTTTATTTACTTTGTTTCGGATTCTGCCAAGGAATGAATTTTTTTAACAATTAATGATAATAGTTAGATAGAAAAATCTTCTAAAATGCGCTGTAGGTAAAATTCTCGACGTGAATTGTCATTTTCATGTATTAATAAATTTTACTTAATTCTGTTCTATGAACTCTTATAATTCAATTTATGATTTTATCTTATTGAGAAATTGCTGTGAAATAAGAATCTGTACCTAGAGTTTACTCAAATATGTTTTGTAATATTCAATAGAAAAATAGAATCAATTCGTTGCTTGTTTAGTGAGCAGATATGAATAGCCGGGTTTTTTTACTACTTTCCTCTTTCCCATCCCATTTTATTCCCCACTCTCTTCAGCTTCACAATATAATATTATAGAAATTGGAAAGCCATTCAGTCTCACAGGACTCTTGCATTTTACACGAAGTGAAAAGCATAAAACACGAAGTGAAAAGCATAAAAAGTCTCGGACGCTTGAGAAAAACACGAATCACTTAATTTTTTGAGGTAAAATGAGACATCAGTGATGAACGAAGAAAGAGCCGAGCAACACCGGGTACAAGTTAGCTAGTATATTTAAATAAACAGTAATCAATCAGATTTCTTGAAAATAACACCAAATTTTTTTCGACCGTGTTCCCTCACGAGTAATTGAGCAATATTAAATTTCGAGCGGAATAAATATGAAACGTTCATAAAATAGTGTTTTTCTGACATGTCATAAGTTACTTTATCTGTTGTTTGTATAATTCTGTTATGAATTTAATCTGTTTATTGTTATCAAGTTTAATTAGTAGAACTGCTTTTCACACAATCACAATTTAAAAAGAGAACAGTTCATTTGTAAAGAAGTTCTGCTGTATAATTAGGTGTGACAGCAGTTTCTGAAGGCATTATCGTTACGCGTAATAATACTTATACCGAAGTATATGTACCGGACAGCAGGTGGATGTACACACAAAATTATTAAAATAATTAAGGAAATGAATATTTCACAGTCCACCCTCACACTACTGCATGAGGATATACCAGAGACACCGTTCCCACCTCAGGATCTGCCAGAGGATTCCACGGCTGTGATAGAAAAGCCACAGCTACCGTTAACCCCTGAGGATATACCGGAGACACCGTTCGCGCCTCAGGATCCGGGAGAGGATTTCACGGCTGTGATAGAAAAGCCACAGCTACCCTTGTGCGGCAGCTTCACAAAAATGAAGAAAATGTACAGAGTGCAAATGGTGGTTGGAAGACCACCCTCACAATACTGGCTGAGGATAACCTGCAGACTTCGTTCTCACCTCAGCAGATTACGCCAGATGGATTCACGGCTGAGATGGACATTCCACAGTTACCGTCGACTTCTGAGCAGATAACATTAATCGGACGAAATAATGGTGATAACTTTGTCACTCAAGAAACAAGTGAAGAAAATGTTTATGTCAAGCCTATAACGGCGCACGAAGACACAAACCGTGAAATAATAAACAATAATAACGAGATTGTGCACGCGGCAGTTGTGCTTGAAGGAATCTTCCAATATAAACAATGGAGAGACTCAAATTGGTTCCTAGATACGGGACAAAGAATTGCCGTTGCTGCGAACATGAAAGAAATGTTTCTCCAGATGGAAATGAAAACAGAAGACCAGAAAAAGTTATTTCTGCTGGAGGAGAATCACCTGGAAAAACCATACAGATACAATATGACGAAATCTAAGTTTACTGGCGCGCAATACGGAAGAAGTAAATATCCTGACGCCATTGCGATACTGAGAGAATCATTTGTAATTCCCACTACTTCGTCTCTAAAAATATTGTTGAAGTTATACAAATGGCACGAGAGTGGAAATCGTTTAAGAAAAAGGTTGTTGCTGTACAAGCTGCTAACTTCATCTTCTGAGTCGAGGAATAAAAACACACAAGGCGTGATAACGTTTAAATAAAGATTGGATTAAATAATAAGAAACCAGATAAGATTCAGATAAACTCAATTAAAGAAGGTCACATGAGAGATAGTAATAACAATAACAATTATTCATTAACTTGAACTACAAACGAAAGATTTGTTTATTATAAACAAATACCACACATGCAAACACTTGACATGTGGGTCACATAACTCGATAATGGGTTAGAGGGCCCCAAGGCCACCCATTACTTAACAAGAGATATATTCATTCATTCTTCTGAAATATTTAGGACGATTACTTTAACGATCACTTGATACCGTGAAGAAGATATGGATTTTTAATCGACTTTTTCGACAACATAGCAACGACAGAAACTTCAAATAATATCTATACTTGGAAGATAACAACACACCTTAATGTGAAAACCTGTGAAAACCTTAGTTCTTCAACCCCTTAAGAAGATACCTTGCTGTCCGAGGAAACTATTTGGTGAAAAATACTTTTTCACGTTGGGGGTGTACCGGACAGCAGGTGGATGTACACACATAATTATTGAAATAATTAAGGAAATGAATATTTACTGTTATCACGCATTTAACGACGCCGAATCCCTTTTTATCATGTGTCAAATGGGATTTAACCGTAGTAATTAAAATTTGGTTATTTTTCTTGGTTCCTTAATGCTCTCATGCATCCTGTTTAGAGATAAGTAATATAATTGCTGTAAATTAACACGTGTTGAATTTGAACTCAATAAATATGCAAACAACAGGCCCAACAAGTCAGTTGTCCGACATTGGCAAGTTGTGTTTCTTTGCAAATCCTTACCCAAGGTACCCCCGAGAGGAAACCGGCATTTACAGTCGATGTCACTGGCGTAGATGTCCAGTACAGTATAGATATACTTTTTTTTTGTAAATTGAATACATAAAAGAGAAATTAAAAATTAAATTTCATAACAATAAATAAAAGTGTCAACATACGGATGAAAATATAAACAAGCATAACAAAATATAAACAATAAATAATTATAAACAAAATAAACACAGATAAGAGAAAATATAATAGAAAAGAACATGCATGGATTAGTAAATAAATAGTAATCAAATCATACACTGCAATCTCATACACTCTGTAAGTTCTAAATATACTGACCCCATTGCTACATTATTTTCAAAGTTTTGTTTCTCGATATAGTTTTGCGAATGTTGTATAATTTCAATCCACGATTTACGAAACCAATATACAAAACAAGAATTAAGGGCGGGTTGTTTCATAGAATTTGAATAATTCATCCAATTTTTAAAGTTGATTTTAAATTTCCGCGAAGGTTCTACTAATCATCTTAGTAAAGTTTTGCTGACGGTTTTAAACTTAGTAATTTGAAATGCTGGGGAAAGCAGCTCTAGTGATAAGTGAGGACGGAATATGCCAGTAATAGGACGGAGGCCACTGAAGTATCCCAGGACAGGGACGCCTGGAGGCTCCATGTTAAAGCTATACCTTCCCAACCCGAATAGGACAAGAAAATAATAATAATAATAATTGGATGATTTGTATAGCGCCGTTTTTGTGCAAAATCACCTCAAGGGCGCTGTACAAATTTATAATGCATTTCTACAATGATCTATGTTATTACTAACTATATATGGAGATAATATATAGTACAATACTTACCTGCTAGGTCACTTGAGATTAACACTTAATTAACATTAACTATTTGTTAATTGGATATAACTGGACATTCTCTCAGGAATGGTATATTTAATTTAAGGATATGACAGTTTAAAAGGTAAGTTTTTATTTTAGACCTGAATTCTGTTGAACTTGTTATGGATCTTAGTTTCGGAGGGAGTTTATTCCAAGCCTTCGGCGCTGATACTCCGAAAGCGCGATCACCAAACTTAGTATTTGGCTTGCGCTTAGGTTCCATCAGTCTGCCTACAGCTGCTGATATTGCTGATCTAAGAGTTGACTGCCTCAGACCAGTGTTTTCCGGGACGCATAGTTCAGAGATGTAGGGTGGGGCCATTTCATTGATAGATTTAAACACCATCCAGCACAATTTATACTGGATTCTTTCAGTGCACTTGAGCCAGTGAAGGTTACTAAGGTGTTCTGAAATATGCGAATATTTTGAAGAGAATTTGAATTTTGAAGAAGAGATGATATCACGAACATCGTAATTCTTATATTTTTATGGATAAGAACTCTCGGATAGAATGGAGTTTCATTGTACACAGTTAACAAATATTAAATGATTTTTATAATATTTCAGATGATGTCCATTCTGGTGATATTCCTTGCTATTATATATTTTGGCTATCTGGGCTTCAAATGGACAGCGTTCATCGTGTGGCTGTTATTTGCCTTGTTTTTATACAGAAGAAGGGTGAACAACTATTTCCCCAGCAAAGGGATTAAAAGCTTCCCTATTACTATTCCTTTCTTTGGTCACATGTTCAAGGTGTTCACTAAGAGAGAACACATCAGTTCGCTGACCAAGCGGTTCTATGACGCTTTCCCTGATGAAAAGTAAGTGTTTGTGTTAATTTGGAGAAATTTATGTCTTCATATTTTCAATCCTCATATTGGTACAACTATCTGATATGTATATATACTATGATGATAACATGTATAATTTTGCACAAGAAAAATATTTCAGAATTCAATTTTACAAAAATTTATGCAGCCTATTTTTATGCCCCACTATTGAAGCGCAGTGCGTTCGTGTAACGAACAATTCAATTTAAAATGAATTTTTCAATATTTTTCTGAGACAACGGTGATAGTAGTTAAATGTGGTTTGGTAGGGTTAGGCCTTTCAGATATACAAATTACATTATATCTTTGGTTACGTGGTAGTATTTACCATCGAGACAGCAGACATACGTTCCGGACCAGAAAACCCAGCAAGTCCTTAATCATAAAATGAATAACACAAAAAATCCTATTTTAAATGCAGCACTTTGTTTCACCGATGATGTGAAGTAATTTTGAACAATTCTCGACAAGAAAATTGAATCATAAAAAGAAATGTATTTTTAGATACGTAGGAATTCACCAGTTCACCAGGCCCTTTGTCATGGTCACTGATTTAGCGATAATCAAACAGATCACCATCAGGGACTTTGTCAGCTTCCAGGATCACACCGTTGCTATAGACGAGGAGATGGATCCGCTTTTTGGCAACAACTTGACAACGCTGAAAGGTGCGAATTTCATATTTTTTCCTTTTGTATTAAATTTATCTGTTTTGTTCAAATTCCATCACGCCAGACCAAAGCTCAAAACAAAAATAATAGACAATGGTAATGGCTACAAAGCATTTTTGTGAAGTTCGGGTTCTATGGCCAAAATTTTCAAAAATACATATATATATAATATTTTGCTGCTGTTGTTTTTCCTGAGCACACACAGGGTGTCCGGGGTCAAAGTGCAGTAACTTCGGGAGGTGATTCTAAATGATGGTAGGAGCAAAAAAGACAAATTACTTTTTCGAAATTCTAACTTTTTTTTCCATACAAAAAGACATACCTAATACAAATCCTTAGTGGTGGTACACACTTAGCCTATAAATTCGCTGTGTGTTTGTCGAGCACGAGACTGGTGACGTTGTTTATTATTTGCCAATGTGCTTCAAAATCGTCTGTTTGATGATGTTTTAAACCAAATTCGAATAACAAAGAGAACTGAACTAAAATAATAACACGAATTTACACTTTTAACGATAAAAACTACTAATTACTTATTAAAAACTTATGTCATCGCTTTTTTACTAATTTAATAGATTTTCAACATGTCCACCTTCAGCTTGCAGCAAGTAAAGTGATATTATTTACAACTCGTACGTTGTTGCGTATTTCATCTGGTGAATACGTAACCGAAGTTCTTCGACAGTATTTACTTCTTTGGCGTAAACTTTTTTCTTCATCGCACCCCAAAAGAAAAAATATAACGGCGTCATGTCTGGAGACCGCGGGGGGCCAAGGCGAATGACTCCCACGTCCAATCCAACGATATGGGTATTGTTCGTCTAGGTATTGACGAACGGTCAGTCCAAAATGTGGTGGTGCTCCATCCTGTTGATACCAAATTTCATGATGAAGTCTTCGTCCGCCAGTAGTAATTTTTTTTTAATAGATTTGTTTTGATTTGAATTATTAATTTAGATTGTTTTTACACGTGTTAATGTGCAGCAATTATTATTATCTCTAAACAGGATACATGAGAGCATTAAGGAATAAGAATATTAACCAAAATTTAATTACAACCGTTAAATCCCATTTGACACATGATACGTGTCCGGTGATAAGCCTAATAAAGGATTCGGCGTCGTAAAATGTGTGATAACAGAAAATATTAATTTCCTTAATTATTTCAATAATTATTTAGCTACATCCACCTGCAGTCCGGTACACCCCCAATGTGGAAAAGTATTTTTCACCAAATTGTTTCCTCGGACAGTAAGGTATCTTCTGAAGGGGTTGAACACGATGGTTTTCAAATAAAGTTTGTTGATGTCTTTCAACTGTAGGTATTCGTTGAAGTTTTCGTCGCTGAGAGGTATGTTGTAAGTATGTTGTCGTAAATGTGGATTACAAATCCTTATCTTTTTCACGGAATGAAACGATCATTTAAGTAATCAGCTTTCAGAAGGATTAATGAATGAATTTCTTGTCACGTAACGGGCGGCCTATAGGCCTTCTTCAAGTTGTGTAACCCACATGTATAGTGAATACATGTGAGGTATTTTTTAATAATATTTCTTTAAAGTAAAAAAATCACCTTACCTTACCAGCTGTAAAGCGCCGTAAAGGGGGGTAGCGGGTGTTAGTTCTAGGATCGGCCGGTCGGTTTCAAATGATCCAAAAGCAATAATAATGCAGTACGCACACGCCGCCCGGCGCAATTTTTCATTTGTAGCTGAAAAGTACATCTAAAAGTTGAAATTTCAAAAAGTTATTTAAATTTTTTACTTCTACCATCATGTAGAATCACCTCCCGAAGTTACTGCACTTTCAGCCCGGACACCCTGTATATTAATTTTGTTGTAAAAATCTAGATCACAGTATTTTTTCAGGTCAAAAATGGCGTAACATGAGGGCTACCCTGAGCCCTGCTTTCACCAACTCCAAGATGAAGGCAATTTTTGATCTTGTCACCGAGTGCGGAGATGAGATGATGTCATACATCGACGCCGAGATGAAAACGCCAAAAAGCAAAAGTATGTAACGTTCTTATTTGATAAATTTAATGTAAGAGTGATATTTTCTTCAGTACAGGTAGATAAATGTCTGCTTTACCGTAACTTTTTGAGAAATTAAAGCTAGGTATCATTGAAAAACTCCAAACAACATTGTTGTTCCTAACCAAAATGGCTTCATCACAGGTCGCTCTACCTTAAGTAATTTAATGATTTATGAAAATTACATATCTGAATCTCTTGGTCTCAATCAAAAAGTAGATTCTGTACAATCTTATATATTTGAGGCCATAAGTGGGGTTCCTCAAGGGTCCCACTTCGGCCCGATATTTTTTTAAAATTCTTTTCCGACTTTATGTTCGGGTTAAATCTTTCCCAAAGGAAAAACTAAACCCTTCCACCCACTTTTCCACAAATGATCATCTAGTCAATCTACATTAGGCAAGTGCATTATATAAGCATATTAAATACAAAAAATCCAAAATATTTAATATTTTTCGTATTATTATTGTTATTCGTCAATGACATTGTTCATCAATTTAATGATGTAGAAGTTCTGCTGTTTGCTGACGACTTAAACATATGTAAAAGAAAATAAGAATAATATAATAAAGAATAAAAGAAAAGGCAATCCTTGACTATAGTCAGTTCGTTCCTCTTTACCCAGAATCTCCGCAGTACATTGCCTTGACCAACTCTTTTTTGCCAGCCCTTACGCAAACATGTTAAAACTTCCTGAATAACCGTATCTGTCTCCGTTGCTGTGGAAATGAGTTTGACATCGATGTGCTCGCATTTATCTACATAACACACAAAATCTGATCCATAATCATCTTCAAATTTTTTTTGAAAATTTTCTACCGGAAGCCGGATAATAAAACTGCATGATTATGACATGACTTAACTTGCTCTACTTTATATGAAAATCCTGCCAGTTTGATTCCATAACACTGTAGCCTATTGGCAGCTAAAACCGGAATGTGTTTGTCTTCTCCTAAAATCCTCATTAAAGGCATGTTATCTGCGCATAAAGTAAACTCCCGACCGAATAGGTATTGGAAGAATTTATTCAAACCAATCACAATAGCTAAAGCTTCTAAATCTAGTATGCTATATTTCTTTTCTGCACTAGACAAACTTCTTGATGCAAATTAAATAGGCCTCATTGTTCCATCCGCAAATAAGTGCATTAAAACGGCCTCGAGGCCAGCGCTGCTTGCGTCTGTGAGCTAAAGAGGAAGGTTGGGAAAATAGTTAGTGAGAATTCTATGAGTACCCATTACATATTAGGTATAAAATTCCTATAAAAAATAAAAAATCCCAATAAACTCCTTAACACTGATGCACGTCGGATGGGTACGGCGCATTCTTAATTGCTTCTAATTTATCTTTTTGAGGTTGAATACCCCTTCCCGAAATAACGTATCCCAAAAACTCTAAAGAATTAATAAAAAAATCACACTTTTCAGTATTGACACACAAACCAAATTCTTTCAAACGCTCGCAGATAGCGCGAATATTATTATACAGATCTAGTTCATCGATTCCTGAAATAATAATATCGCCGAGATAAAAGGCTACCTCTTTTAATACTTGTAGACAACTTGCGATTGTTCTTGCGAAAATAGCCGGAGCTGACTTAAACCCAAAAACCAATTTGTTGTATTCAAACAAACCTAAATGGGTGTTAATAGTTGTAAACTTTTTACAAAGATCTGCTAATTCTAACTGTCAATAAGCTTGTTTTGAGCCTCGTTTCAAATTGGCAATACGTTGCTAAAGAACGAAGTCTGACAGCGAATTCTCTTATCGCTTCACCTTGATTTTGTCTCGCTAAAAAAAAATTCTCCCTTTCCTTAAAAAAATACCGATTATTGTTACGATGTTTGTCTAGCAGCGCCAAAAGTTTATCAAATGCGAAGTCCGTTACTTTAATTTGAAAACACAGATTAATTAGTAAGGTTAACGTTTCTGATTCGAGGAGATTTGATAATAAAGCCCTTTTTTCTCTGCATTCGCTCTCTCATCATTGATCACAAAAAATTGCTCTATCCGGAGTCGAAATATTCCCCAGTCTCCGGAGAGATGGTCGAGTGGTTTTCTGTTTTCTCTCAAAGAAAACAGAAAACTTATCTTAGGAGCTCTTGAAATTTTCCGGATGCCATTCGAATCTTGTTCCTTTGGTCTCTCCTGGTCAGATTTTTCGTCCTCTGATAAAAATCCAATAGTTCTTAGTGATTCAAAGTCCAAAAGTCCGATACTCCAATCCAACAGTCCTCAGTTCGTCCAAAGTTAGATCCAATAATCTACAACAGGATCGTCTCCTTGTTGATTACTATCTTGATCCTTAAAAAACAATAACAAATCTTCCTTTCTCCACAGTCCATGGCCACGGAAACAAATGCTACGAGGATTCTCCTTAATCCTGAGCCGAATCTCCTCAGATTTTTATTTGCTCAAAATTTCAAGTCACTCCAGTGACTTAGTCTTTCGTGCCCAGTACAAATTATTGTTGACACTCGTAACTTTCAACACAGTTTATACTAAAAAGGCTGCGCCAGTTGTTATATCTGCCTTTACTTATGCAGAATTCGGGTGTTGGGAACACTTTAAATTATTAAAAGGTTCTTAATATATAATTGCGCTTATTTACGTTACAATAAAAGGTCTGGCTTACTACACTGTTCGTTACCCGAGGGCAGGTAAATCTCTCAGCACAGTTTGTTCTCCGATAATATTGTCTCGCAAGTACCTGCTATACTCTAACGACATCTGATGGCCTCTGGCGTAGGCTTTATATCTACCACCATCTATCGATTAACTGCTCAACCTAATTACCATACATCACACTAATAAAATAAAATAATTCTAATATTAGGCTAAGCCGTCAATCTTTACTCATGGCTTCCCCAGAGATTATTATTATTGATGATATCACCATGACAGGAACTAGCTGGTTTTTGTAGGATCGGAATCCGGAGCTGTCTTAATGATGAAGACAACCAGCTCCTCTCAAAAGATCTTTCTTAGGAAATAGTTGGATTCGGTTTCCTCGTTGGCTTCATTTACCATTCTATGCACATGGACAGTCGATTAAAATCTTTGAAATCCATATTAAAAAATAACTATTTTCCCTGAATGGCTCAAATGAAACTGCGGTAGTACTCATTACTCTTCAATATCGGTAGCTCCGAAATATGCTACTAACGTCTTCTGACTCAAATGTATCGGCTATATAAGAAGGTAGAATTTGCTGACGTAGACATTTTCGTCCTGATGTTATTGCTCAAATATATAATATATGTATATTAAGCTAATTATATTGTGTATCACATTTTTGTCTCTTGTATCTTTTGCCTCTCTTTGTATTATTTGTCGTTAATTTTGTATTTTTACGAATCCTTGACTTAGTATGTTTTCATAAATTTATGCACCTATTTGTATATTGAATGAGTTTTTATAACTGGGTTGTTCTCGCGCAACTGAGAACATCTGTAAAACACAGTATAAATAAATAATGCCTCTACTTTTGACAGAACTAACTAATTCTAAGATATCTCAATATGACATTATGTTTTTAGACAAAGGATATATAGAACTAGACTTAAAGGACATCATCACGAGGTACACCAACGATGTGATAGCTACTTCCGCTTTTGGGATTAAGGTCAACTCTCTGAGGGAGAAGAACAATGAGTTCTATGAAATGGGAAAGGGATTTACTGACCTCACAGGATGGGTGTTTGTCAAAGTCTTACTCATGGTATTCATGCCGACTGTTATGAAGGTAAACCCATTAAATAAAATGTAAACATATCATATTATATGCAAAACAAAATATTTGCCAATTTTTTTCTAATTTTTTATACTCTTTCTTTATGCATGGCTATTTAGAATTAAACCCTGTTTCCAGAAACCTTAACTTTGAAAGCAAATAGTTGATACTGGAAACATGCCGGTCAGAAATTCGTAAAGCTGATTTTCCAACACCGAATATTTTTTGCTCACGTTTTTTTGAGTCTATCAGTGACTGTATACATTATTTTATTTGGACATATAGTATTACCAAGAATTCACAACAGTACGTCTTATGAGCAAATCAATGTGTTATTAACCAATGTTTACAACTTTTGATAGGGCGGCCCTTTCTCTGTATCCTCGTCATTAGGTATATTCTGATTTCCCATTGTCATCTTAAATTCTAAAAGTTTTTTATTGATTATTCAGTTGCTGGGTGTCACATTACTCTCCAGAAAATGTAGTGCATTCTTCCGAAACCTCGTTTCAACCACAATGTTGTATCGCGAGGAACAGCACATCTTCAAGCCAGACATGATCCAGCTATTGATGGAAGCCAAGAAAGGGTCTCTGAAGCACAGAGGCAAGGTGGAAAACACAACGAAGACAAGGTTTGAAATTGTCCAGGAATCTGCTTCGGGTCAGGAGTCTGTTAAAAGAAGTAAGTTTTCTAAACCCTAGAAAAAGATTATGCATCATTTGATTTGCCTTTGAAGTAAGCGTTATTCATGTATTCCTATGGAGACGGTTTCGATAATTCCTGTCCAATTGATTCATTTTGCCCTCATGATGATTTCAAATTCGACATATTCCTTTAATCGATCACCAGGAACGTCATTGGTAAGTTGTAGATGTCTTCCAGTTCAACAGCATGATTTTTCAGTTATCTAAGCCTTGATTTCATCAAGGCAGGAAATTTATACTTTGATAACTCAGTGTTATTTTTTCTACTTTGTTAATTGCATTACATTGATGATGTACTTGGCCTGTCTCAATAAGAAATCCTGTGTCGATGGCAAGCGCACTTTATAACAAAAGGAGTTTACAAACACAACATTACAATGAAATAAAATAAAATCAACATTGTATTATTGAAAATACATACTTATGAACAGGTTTTAATAAAGTCGTCTAATTTGTATTTAGAATAATTTGTGTTCTGTCTAATGCCACGTGGAAGTGCACTGTATAGTTTTGTTGGAAATAAGAGATTATGCATTTAGTTTCCTATTATCACGAGAATTTTGGACATTTTCAAAACAGCTCTGTGTTTGAAGATATTTACTATCTTTATCCTGATAGTCTTACCAGCTTTCTCAGTATTGATCACAATCTACCTATAAGTAAAATGGCGGAAAAATCTTGATTGATATTTTTCCAGAGTGGACTGATGATGAAATCACCGCACAGGCAGTCGTCTTCTTCCTGGGTGGCTTTGAGACAGCATCCAACCTGATGTGCTTTGCAGTTCACGAACTGGCTGTGAATCCAGAAATACAAAAGAAACTGCAAACAGAAGTAGACGAAGATTCAGCCAAGTGTGGGGGAAAAGTTAACTACACAGACCTACATTCAATGAAGTACATGGACATGGTAGTTAAAGGTATGTCAAACTATGAGGAGTTCAGTTTTATACTAATTTTAATCTTATTGTTTTATCTTTTATAAATCACTACACGAATTTATACAAATGTGAATTGAGTTTTCATTGAGTCTGAGGTAATTTTACAATTTTTTGCAGAATTTGTATTTTTGTTCCTTTGAGTAGTCTCCATTTATGAAGAAGTTTATTCTTGGGGAAAGATGTTAATTGATGAAGATGTTATGGTAGCTGTGCAGTGTGCGTGTTACTGACAGATACATTTTCAGTGGATAATTTTATTGATTCTCACTTTTTTTGGTGATTTGATTAAATGAAGTTGACTGTAAATTCGTTGACAATATTTAAACTTTTATAGTAAAGCGTTCCACATTTTATTTTATTTTTATTATATTTTATAGATCTTTTTTTATGTTTGAACGTGCTTTTGTATAAAAATAACTTTACAGAGACTTTGAGGTTGTGGCCACCTCTCATTCAACTGGACAGGGAGTGTGTCAGGAAATATACTCTGCCACCCCCAAATGATTCCACTAAAACGGGAGCCACCGTAAGTTTTACTAAACTGGTTATTCAGTAATTTTAAAAATGTTATATATTTAATTATTGTTGACAATATTAGCGATTCCTAAACGAAATATTGTCTTCAATAAAATATTAAAATTTAAGGTTTTATCCCAAAAATAAAATATTCATCCTTGACTTGCAGAAAAAGCTAATAAATGTCGCATATCAAAATAATAATAAGATATATTTATATAAGACACTGTTGAGATTGCATTTAGTTCGGGTTGAATATTGCGATCAAACATAAAGATACTAGCCAATAAAAATGTGCGGTGACAAAATGAAGACAATGTTGGTAGTTCTTATTCGAAGTATGATACAGTTATAAAGACCGTGTATTTAAAATTGCAATATTTTAATTTTAAACACGAAAAAATTTTAAACAAAATGTCACCAAAATTGTTTATATCGAAATTTTACATAATTAAAATATTAAAAAACACAGTTCTTTTAATTAGGGACTACACTTTCGCAAACTGTCAATTCACTTTTTAACTTGTTCATACAATTAAAAATTATAATAATAATTTCCGGACGATAACCAAAAAAATGACATTGTGACGCGTATATATTTTGAAATTGTATTTACAATTCCTATGCATAAGGTTAATGCATAAGGTTATTAAAAAACATCTCTTTGGTGAGATTCTTATAAAATTCACGCAGTAACTGTCAATTAAAAAATAATCTTCTTCTTAAAATAATTGACTCTTTAAGGCCCCATCTGTGCATCATGTGGGCACAGCGACTATTGGAGCACCTTATGGTGCTGCCACACGCAAAGCTCACATCAACAGATAATATAAAGCACAATAGCGCTCGCCATACAATCCCATACAGACCCGACACACGTAAAAAGATAACGCGCTATAAGTGTGGTTCTGAACTTCGCTAACCGAATTTATTTTACGTAACCGCTCCCGACGCGATATTTGAAAAGTTATGCGTCCCCCTCTCCGCCGTAAAAAGGAGAGGGGGTCATTTTAATTGCGGAGCTACCGACTAAGTTCCGTGTTCCCTTTGACAGCCATGACATAAGCAGCCTAATAATGCATTTCTTATTTATTATGTTAGCTCATATCGTCATGTGTGCTAGTAAATTTAGAAACATAAAAAAAAACTTTATTGGGCAAACATACTTAACATATATTTAAAATATAAATATAATCAATATTTGAATTTGAAGTAAACAAATTTTCGCCCTTTGACTTTGACTTGAGCTTATTTTACAATAATTTATTATATGTCGCTTTCGTCGATCGGCGTGCGAACTGCGAATTTCCTGATTCGACGGAGAGGTTATGTGAAAATGCGCTATTTACGCGCAGATTGTTTAAAATCTAAAAAGTTTATAAATAGCATTTATAATTATATAGTTGGCGGCATCATCATCTGAGGATGAGCTGTCCAACAGATCCAGCAATAGGCGACAAGTATCATCCATTTCGAAAACGTGCTCAAGCTGTCAGTAAGTAAAGTTGTCACTTTGACAGATGAAATTATGTTCCTCGGCCGCTCTCGAATTCAACTGACCCCCTCTCCTACCATAGGAAGAAATATTTGATAGCGTCGTGTGTCGGTAGAAAAGATGATGCGCTGTACATTAACTTTTGATGTGAGCTTTGCGTCTGGCAGCACCATTAACCTGTTGATGGCGGTCCTTCGGTGGGGTCCTGTATGAGATGGGCATTTCCCACGTTGGCCGTTTGCCACTCAAGTTTCCACTTCTGGGGTGAGAGGTAATCGGAGGAGCCTCTCTCCTTCCGCCCAGAAGGGCTTTCGAGACTTCAAGCGATTAAAAAATAATATACAATAAAAATATATAAATTTTTTTAGACCACTTTATTTTAATTACACTCTACCGGTTTCGGAAGCAACCTTCCTTCGTCAGGAGAATATTAAAACTGTTTTAATATTCTCCCGACGAAGGAATGTTGCTTCCGAAACCGGTAGAGTGTAATTAAAATAAGGTGGTCTAAAACAAAATTTATATATTTTTATTGTAAATTATGGCGAGCCACAAAGTTAATGCTTATTTCAAATACGAAAAATAATACGTCTGAAATAACCTAGCTTTTTTCGAAAACATGAAACATTTCCAAATGACATTATTAATGGGTTAAAACTGACAAAAGAAAAATATGTTAAATTATAATAATATAATACTGAATAGAATTATATTATTATAATTGAATCATTAGAATCGAAATTATGAACTAAAACATGCTTTGAATCGCATTTCTCAAACAAAACATCAGAACTGACATCTTACTCATATTCCCGGAAAAATTACGCCAGTCCGCCAAAATGCGAGACATTTTTTATTAGTAATAATTCGAAATAGAAGTTTTCGAAACAGTTGTGAAGTGAAATTTTTTATTAGTACGCCTGCGAGAGTTTATTTGTTTTTCTTTTTCGTTTTATTGTTTAACACAATTATTTACAAAAAAAAATAACAATATACTTATAGAATATTATTCTACGTCATAGCCTTATTTTAACATATTTCCATAATTTTAAATATTTTTTTTTACCAAAAAATATATCTAGCCGCCATAGCTTAGTGGTCAGAGCTGTCGACCGGAAATCGAAAGGACACGGGTTCAAGTCCCGTTGACGTCATGTATCTTTTATCAGGAGATTTTTCAATGTGGATGAGTGTTTCAGGCTAATAATTATTGCTAGAAAAATAATTGTTACCCTTTGTGCTATGCATAAAAAATCTTGTCTTAAACATTAGTTTACCAAAATAATAATAATTATATTGTTAACATATTTTTGTATTTTTTTTTTTATTATCAATATAAAGTTTTTTTACAGGTTTTTTTTTTCGAAGTCTGTCTCACTAGGATAAACCTGTGTCGAGAGAGTATAAATGATTAATGTTTTTTATTTATTGATTTTAAGTTTATTTTGCAGAACTCCATTATTATTTCTTTTATATATTTAATAATACTATTATTCAATTTATAAAAACAGTTTATTTATAAACAAGTTCTGCTCAAACAGATTGATAATGCCTTCAGAGGGCGAAACAGCTGTCACACGTAATAATAATTACATAGCAGAACTTGTTTATAAATAAACTGTTTTTATAAATTGAATAATAGTATTATTGAATATATTAAAAAAACTAAACTAAGTGGTCTTGATGGCAGTTGATTAACTATGATTCTTGTAATCATCTACTAAACAAACTTTGGAGGATTGTGACTATCGCCAATTTAAATGGATTGTTGGCTGGATGATTCTGTACTTCTCCAATCCGCAGAACCCAAGGTTGCGTGATTACTCTCGGTGTGTAAAATCAGAATTCGAATATTTTAAATTTGTTTTCATTTTAAAAAACTCTCGTTAAATAAATTTTATGAACAAAACAGATCTAGGGCCAAACCGGCGGCTGAGACCACTGGAGAGAGAATGAGAAGATTTCCGCGTGAGGCATCTCGCACGAGGTTGTAATGTTACCAGTCGCACGTGAATGTGGGGAACTGTAAATATTATTGTTATTTTCGGGAGATGTGAACTCCCTATAAGTTACCCTACAAAACTAAATGGTCTTGATGGCAGGTGTGATTATTTAAAACTTTTGTAAGAAATGAGTATTGGAAATTACGATTATATGACTCAAGAAGATCCGTCATAACATAACTATTTAGCTGATGTCACTGTCAAATACCTAACTATTTTTTCTAGTTAAACGTTGGTGATGGAATATGGATTCCCGTTAGTAATATCCACCGCAACCCTAAATACTTCAAGAATCCTGACACATTCGACCCTGAGAGATTTTCTGACGAGAAAAAGGACTCCACCAACCCTTTAAGCTATCTGCCCTTCGGAATTGGCCCTAGGAATTGTATTGGTAAGGGATTAGATTTAGATATTAAATATGACGAATGGAGAAATCTTAAATTTTTATTCCTCCTATTCGTTGGTTTTTTCTAATATCCCAAAAACATACAAAATTATGAATTTGGGATCGCAAATATAAATGCGCACTTGCTAAAATATTTGTGTAATAATCCTTAATATTAGTGGCATTAAACATTAGTCTATTAGCTTAATAATAATAATATTTGGCTAATTTATATAGCGCCGTTTTCGTGAGAAATCGCCTCAAGGGCGCTGTACAAATATATTTCTTAAATAGTTAATACTAGAACTACTGACTTATCTCCAAGAATTATATCTAGTGACTTACGACTAAGACCTATAACTACTATCTTAACGTCGTATATACTAGTATTTACATATTTAGCAACTTACAACTAAAATTAATATTAACAATCTAATCTTAATAACGCCAGAAGAAGAAGGTTCAATTATATGAGGGTGTTTTATTGTTAGCTGGATATATATGTTAAATGAATGAATAAAATCAATCGTCAATCGAAACCGAGTGCATGATAAATAAGGTGGGAACTTCCTAATCGGAGTCCATATTGATTTGCTGAGTTTTTTTATGATTGTTCCTTCTGGGAGTCTATGGAGTTCATAAATTATTAATTAATTAAGAAACATGTGTTCGATAAGTGAAAAGAAGGAGACAAATTATGTTCAATATTTGCAAAGGAGTTGATGGCAAAAGATATACTATTTTTTATTATAATAAGGCAGTAATTTCTTAACGACAAAACTATGAAAAGTTATGTAAGAACAACACAACTTTTGAATCTATATAAGTAAGTAATCATTGAAGAAGAACATACTCGTAACATAAACTCGGCAGTACAAGATATCAGCGCCCATTGTCAATCTATTATATTAAAAGTCCGAGTGTTTTGTTGAGCCGGAGTTTTGTTTAATAATAGAGTTCGTAAGAATTGCTATTGAAAGTTGAACTATTTTCAGTAGGGTATATTATGATTTGAGTTTTTCACGTGTTATCGTTATTCATTTCATTTGCTTTGAACTGTCCGAGTGTCCGTCACATCTGCCCTGATGATGGATATTGTAACGCTGTCCGAAATGTTGACTAAAGAAAGGGTCACGCAACGTGGCATAATAACTCAAAAATTAGTTGGGATAATATTAACAGTAGATTCTAATTATTCATAATTTCATTGTGTAACTTCGACTGTTTGCAGGTTCCAGGTTTGCCCTGATGGAGTCCAAGGCCATCATCTTTCAGATTCTGCAGAAGTTCACACTGGTGCCTACCGACAAGACCTCTTACCCCATGAAGACTTCTGAAGCTGCGTTCAAATTCGTCCCAGTAAATGGCTTCTGGGTCGGAGTCAAACACAGGGATATCAAATAGATACACAACACACACAGAAATGATATGTAATAATAATAGTTTTTTCCATAATATATGCAGGTGTAGTGCAATGCAATAATTCCATATTACACAAAAAATTAGACAAAATAATTGTTTTCTGTTTTCTGCCCAAAAATAAGTGTTGTGTATTGAGGATTCTTCTACCTTTGTCCTTCCAGGAGACACTGTTCGCCCCTGATTTCCAGATATTTATAAACTCTTCTTTCTTCTGTCACTTTCTATATTCTTGTTGTTGTTATTGTTAGTAATTTTGTGAATTATGTAGGAGGAGTTTATTGAAAAATTCCCCTCTGAACGAAGTTGGTGAAAATTTAGAAATTAAAGACTGTGAATCTGTCGTTCTAACTTCAACTAAAAAAAGGAACTTTAGCCCCTCTTACTCATTAAAAGTCGACTCGCCTTCAACTTCACAGTCCCTCACTAGCAATTTTTCAACCACCTCCAATAAACTTTTACTCTCCTCATTCCCGTGGTTATGCAGTGGGATAGGGTGTAATCTACCACAGTTCTGACGTATACAACGATGTGCAGAATGCGTTGGATATTATTATTTTAAAGTTTGTGCTGCAAAAGAGAAAACGCCTTCATAGCATACCTGCTCTTATGTATATCGCTCTTCTTCGTCTTTAAGCCTGCATATTAAAATGTATGTAATTTAAAAACGTATATAATTTATATAATATAGCAGAAAGTTTGCAAATAACTTGACAAACCAATTGTTTCCCTTTCTATAATTAAAAAAAATAATTATTTAGTACACGGAGTAAAACGATTTTTCAAAATACTGTAAAAAATGTGACTGCATGCCTATTTCCTAATAAAACATTAGCCATTCGGAATATATTTTAACATGTGTTCAATTCTAAAACATTATAATTTTTTAGAACACATGTTCCGACTTCCCCATCACGTGCTTTCACGTCGTTTGTTATGAAATCTGTTCTCATCCAAACTCATCCATCAAAGGCCTGCAGTCCCGCTTTTAACAGGAAACGAATAATGTTATTAGATTTTTAATGAATTTACAATATTTTATATCAGTAAGTTTTCTCCGTGTACAATAATAACTTTCCAAATGTGTGTGGTAAAAACGTGTAGTTTAGTATTGAATACGAAACGCAAAAACGCGTATCTCAGATAATAAATCCTTTAAAAAACCTATTTTAACGATTTTTCTATACAAAAGATGTACTTTTATTGGTGAGAAACAGGACCCTGATGATGGTTCACAGCCATATTATATTTTTATGCTCAATAAACCGATTTTGAACTGCATACCTACAATAAAGAATACAGGAAAATATTTGTTTGATGAAGCACGTAAACAAGGCACTTCTTACGTGATTCTTTATTCTATGCATAGTTTAAATAAAGTATTTATCATTCTTATATGTAGCACGGATAGACTTCTTTATTATATGCCTGATGAAACAATGAGCGCTGGGATATAAAAAACAACTTATGTGGTTTGATGGTGTACTGACTACTAATACTGCATACTGGAGCAATAAGCTAAACCTGGTAGATAGCAGAATGGAATTATGGCCTGAGTGCTCATATGAACTATGTGGTATGTGTCTTGACGGTGTGAATGCCAGTAATGCATAATAAAGCAATAAGTTAAACCTGGTAGATAGCAAAATGGACAAGTGGCCTGAGTGCTCACAGGAACTATGTGGTATGTGTCTTGACGGTGTGAATGCCAATAATGCGTACTAAAGGAATAAGTTAAGTCTGGGAGACAGCAGAATGGACTTATGGCCTCACTGGAACTATGCGGAATGTGTTATGAAGTGTGAAGGTCAATACTTTATACTGAAGCAATAACGTAAACCTGAGAGATGGCAGAATGGACTTATGGCTTCACTGGAACTATGCGGCATGTGTTATGGTAGTGTGAAGGTCAATACTTTTTACTGAAGCAATAACGTAAACCTGGGAGATGGCAGAATGGACTTATGGCCTCACTGGAACTATGCGGAATGTGTTATGAAGTGTGAAGGTCAATACTTTATACTGAAGCAATAACGTAAACCTGAGAGATGGCAGAATGGACTTATGGCTTCACTGGAACTATGCGGCATGTGTTATGGTAGTGTGAAGGTCAATACTTTATACTGAAGCAATAAAGTAAACCTGGGAGACAGCACAATACAAAAATGGTTTGACAGAGTATTAAACCTTCCTACCCAGGAACTGGAGTTGACAACTATTTCACCGTCTATTTTCATGCTGCAAAGTTCATTTATGTAAATAGTAAAAAAGAACTATATACTTTGGTTATGTACTGTGCCAGTCTCACCTGGCGTTGGTAGAAACCTCAAGGGCGCTGTGTTCGTTATTAGGCAGTGGCGTAGCTATAGCACTCAAATGGTGGGTTCGACCCAAGTGGAGGCAATGGAGAAGGGGGAGGGAGGGAGGGGGGAGGGGGTTAGACAAATTATATAAATTTTTTTTGGGAACTTTGTTTACCACGACTGTATTTTTTTTAATGTTCCTCTTCTATAGAAGCTGGCGCTTGAGTATAGAAATCGATAAAAGAGGTTGGAATGAAGGTTATCGTCAAACCATATTTTTAGATTAGTTTTATCTTCTGTGGCTTATAAATTTTGATTATTTTTTACAGAAGGACTGTCGCGTCGGCATAGATGAGATAATTTCCCCATGAAACGGCTGAACAAATATATCATTTACATAAAAAAAAATAATATTGGTTCTAGTATGGTACCTTGTGGAATACCAAAATTTGATAATATTTGGCTAATTTATATAGCGCCGTTTTCGTGAGAAATCACCTCAAAAGCGTGATGTTTGATATGATGAAACATATCGTCATATTATGATGCAAATAATATTGTTGGAATTTCCAGGAATGTAATCTACGGGTACCAATTTATTTTTCCCTACGCAATACAGGACCGATGGGAGGGGTGGGGGAGTTAACCCCCTAAAACCCCCTTTATACACATCCTTGGTGTTAGGTATTATCAGCACATTGGATTCTTGGTGCCTTGGTATGTCGGCGCACGGAGCATACTGCTCCAATTGCGCCTGCACAGGGCCGGCCTTTATTGTAAAAACAGTTCTATGTTTAAAGATATTTATTATCTTTATCACGATAGTCTTAATAGCTTCCTCAGTATTGATCACAATATACCTTGAAGTGAAATGGCGGAAAAATTTATAATTATGAAGAATTTTTATTACTGGGTAATTCAGCTTTTAATATAGATATTTTTTCAGAGTGGACTGATGATGAAATCGCAGCACAGGCAGTCGTATTATTCCTTGGCGGCTTTGTGACAACATCCAACCTGATGTGCTTTGTAGCTCATGAACTGGCTGTGAATCCAGACGTCCAAAAGAAACTGCAAGCGGAAGTAGACGAAGTTTCAGCCAAGTGTGGAGGGAAAGTCAACTACACAGACCTACATGCAATGAAGGATTTGGATATGGTGGTCAAAGGTATTTCAAACTGTGATGAGTCCACTTTATATAGATTTTAATGTCTTAAGTTTCGCACTGTTAAAGACAAACAAAGTCGTATCTATACTGATGTACATGCAAAAGTTCGAATTAATTTGTGCACACTTAAAATAATGGCTCAAATTGGTTTGAAATAGTTCACAAAAATTAAAGAAATTAACATAATGAAATGAACACCAATCATCCACTCATGTTCAAATGTTCTTGTGCACACCGATAGTACCCCTCGAATGTTTTACTAGTTTAGAACACCCTCCCGCAGTCCCTTTTTACCCCTCCAATGCCCAAAGATGCTGGGTGCGTATCGACTCCGTTTCAATTTAGACTTAGATTCATTTCTACTATGTTTTTTTGTATAATTTTTAAGCTTCCTAAACAAAAACGGTTTTGATCTATCCAGTACACAACTACACAAGCAAGGGTCTCTGTAAAATGATTCACCTATACACCATTACACAAGCAAGGGTATCTGTAATATAATTTACCCGTACACCACTATATAAGCAAGGGTCTCGAATGTTTTACTAGTTTAGAACACCCTCCCGCAGTCCCTTTTTACCCCTCCAATGCCCAAAGATGCTGGGTGCGTATCGACTCCGTTTCAATTTAGACTTAGATTCATTTCTACTATGTTTTTTTGTATAATTTTTAAGCTTCCTAAACAAAAACGGTTTTGATCTATCCAGTACACAACTACACAAGCAAGGGTCTCTGTAAAATGATTCACCTATACACCATTACACAAGCAAGGGTATCTGTAATATAATTTACCCGTACACCACTATATAAGCAAGGGTCTCGAATGTTTTACTAGTTTAGAACACCCTCCCGCAGTCCCTTTTTACCCCTCCAATGCCCAAAGATGCTGGGTGCGTATCGACTCCGTTTCAATTTAGACTTAGATTCATTTCTACTATGTTTTTTTGTATAATTTTTAAGCTTCCTAAACAAAAACGGTTTTGATCTATCCAGTACACAACTACACAAGCAAGGGTCTCTGTAAAATGATTCACCTATACACCATTACACAAGCAACGGTATCTGTAATATAATTTACCCGTACACCACTATATAAGCAAGGGTCTCCGTAAAATTATTTACCTGTAAACAGTTTTGAAAGTGCTTTTGTATAAAAATTGACTTTCCAGAGACTTTGAGGTTGTGGCCACCTCTACTTCAACTGGAGAGAGGTGTGTCAGGAAATACACTCTGCCACCCCCAAATGATTCCACTAAAACGGGAGTCACTGTAAGTTTCACTAAACTCGTTACTTAAGTCTTGTATCAAAATATTTACCAGTTTATAATACAATATCTTTGATCATGTACGAGTATAAACTAAATAAATTCGTTTATATTATCATGGAAATTGAAATTGTTTTTTAATCAGCATTAATAAACTATCAATTGACCAACTTTAATAAAAAAACTTTTTGTAAGAAATCTATAATGAATTACGATTACATGATCCTCTGTAATGAGGCAACCACTCAAGAAGATACATCATAACATAACTATTTAGCTGATGTCATTGTATAAAACCTACCCATATTTTCCAGTTAATCGTTGGTGACAAAATATTGATTCCCATTATTGATATCCACCGCAACTCTAAATACTTCAAGAATCCTGACACATTCAACCCTGAGAGATTTTCTGACGAGAAAAAGGACTCCATCAACCCTTTAACCTATCTGCCCTTCGGAATTGGCCCTAGGAATTGTATTGGTAAGACTTTAGGCTTTGACAGTATTTAGGCTGGCCGCATACATACGTTTTCCGTATTCGATTTCCGAATTCGT
The DNA here is from genome assembly GCF_061612785.1 of Hesperophylax consimilis. NCBI lineage: Eukaryota > Metazoa > Arthropoda > Insecta > Trichoptera > Limnephilidae > Hesperophylax > Hesperophylax consimilis. The sequence continues at coordinate 1,724,625 of NC_142862.1, read as the reverse complement.
TTTCCGTATTCGGAATTCCGTGAGACTAGCGCAAACGTTCGTTTTTCTTCATTCGGAATGTATAAACGTCAGTACCAGTGATGCCAACAAGGGCGATATATCGCCATTTAGGCTACTCAGAGCGAGAATCGGCGCCGAAAAAATGTAAAAGGCGACTGGTCGCCAATTAAGCTACTCTTCAAAAACAATCTCTAGCCACCCCCCCCCAACCGAAAATTATCCAACCGATTTGTTGGTTTTCCTAATATTCATACGAAATTGTGTAATATCCTTAATATTAGTGTAAGAGTTCACCCATATATGTCGTTAGATGGCGTTTAGCTGTCGAGTATTGTAGAGACCGAGTGAATAATAAATAAGGTAGGAACCTCAAGGGCGCTATATGTGCTCAGTGTCAATGTATCACATCAAAAGTACAAGTGTTTTGTTAAGCCGGAGTTTTGTTTAATAAGAAAGTTTTTGAGAAAACCCGGAGACATAACAATTTGCTGTTGCAAATTAAACTATTTTCACAGTTTCGGGCAGCATTACAGTGTCCATCACATCTGCCCTGATGATGGACATTGTAATTCTGTCCGAAATGTTGTCTAAAGAAGGTGGATAATAATCCAAAAATTAAACACGAATATATTTTCAGGAGATTTGAATTATTTTTCGTGGTCTAACTTCATCTGTTTCCATATTGAAATCCTGTTAAAAACGTGATTGCAATCAATAAAATAATAAAATATTAGGCCCTTCAGAATATATCAGAACACGTGTTCATGCAGCTTTCCCTGATAAATGTTATGACGGAAGCGACAAGATTAGAATTTTTATGAATAGGTGTTCCGATATACTAATAACATATTCGTGTTTTACAGACAGTTTTTTAGGAAACCTGTCAATTAATTCGTTAAAGGTCTGCAGTCTCGTTTTTAACAGGAATACGAATAATCGTAACAGATTTTTAATAAATTAGCAATATTTGATATCAGTATGTTTTCTCGGTGCAGGTTCCAGGTTTGCCCTAATGCAGAGCAAGACCATCATCTTCCAGATTCTGCAGAGGTTCACACTGGTGCCTACCGCCAATACCTCCAACCCCATGAAAACTTCTGAAGCCGAATTCAACTTCGTCCCAGTACATGGCTTGCAGTGGCGGCTCGTGACTTTTGGGTTACTAGAGTGCTAATATTACAAAAAATGACTTAATTGATGTTGTCGTAGCTGAAAACGATTTTTATTTTTTTTTTTTAATTGATTTTTTGTATGAAGATTTTCAGGAATTCCGTGCGGCGCACGGCCATACTGAAATTTCCTGAAAATCTTCATACAAAAAATCGTTTTTTGAAAAAAAATAAAAAATCGTTTTCAGCTATAAAAACATAAGAAATGCCATTTTAATAATATTAGCACTCTAGTACTCCCAAAAGTCACGAGCCGCCAATGCTTCTGGGTCGGAGTCAAACACAGGGATATCAAATATACACACAGCACACACAGAATAGATACACAACACACACAAATAGATACGCCACACACATAAATAGATAAACAATACACACAGAATAGATAATTTGTTAAATAATAATGGTTTATTCCAGAATGTATGCAAGTGTAGTGCAATGCAATGCATTCCATATTTGAAAATAATTATACAAAATAACAAAACATTGACCGGAAGTGGCGTTGGCATCGTGTTTGGGTCCCACCCAGGCGTGGTGTGTTGAATTCCTCGGCTAGCTAAGCCTCCATCACAACATCACTAAAACTTTCCGCTTACTGTACTTTAACCTAACCTATTAACCATCACGCCGTTTCTCAGTAGGAGATCTTAAAAAAAAAACATAAAAACACAATCTAACCAACTAACCAGGGGTAGGCAGAGAGGACGAACTGTAAAACAACTCGGTCTTGGCACACACTCCTTGCCTCATTCACATTCATACATTGTCTCATACATACATCATAAAAACAGAAAAAAGTGAACAATTTTAATTACAAATATTTATGCGAATAGGTTTTTATGGAGAATATTTGACCATCATCGATTTTTGCGCTCGCTATAAATTAACAGGCCTTATTAATAATACATCCATTTAAGAATGTTTTTTTATCGATTTGCCAATCAAGATAATTGTTATATTTGCATTACTATGCAGATTTAGGTGTTGGGAACTCTTTGTAGATAGTAAAAGGTTCTTTATTATAATTGTGTTTATTTACGTTACGATTAATATGTCTGGATTTCGCTACACTGTTCATTACCCGAGGGTTGGTTATTCTCTGGTTCGAGAAGCTTGTTTCCTGTCAATATAATTTCACAAGTACTTGTTACACTCTAGCGTTACATCTGACGGTCTATGGAGTAAGCTTTATGACTAGCGCCATCTATCGCTTAAATACTCAACCTTATTACCATACATTACAATAATATATCACATTCCGCTCCAGCGCTGAAGGATTACGGTCTATGTTTTGGTGACAAGTGAAATAATAAGAATAGTGTACATCAATAACTCACCTACCCGGGCGATCCATTCCATCCAATATGGAAACACAACGGGGCCGGTTAATATTAGTAAGTATAGAAAAAAACATCGGTGAATTAATAATATCATTAAAATAATTAAATAATTTTCCGGACTGCATGGTATTAACAGAAACGCCTTTTATTTATTTATTTATTTAATACATGTTACATTGTTTTGAAATTTACATAAAGTAGATATAATGAATCACCATACAAGGCGGCTGCCTGTTTCATGGTGACCAATTGAGTGTAATTACTTTGTATGAAAAATGAAATCTAGTGTAAACATATGAAATTAGTAACTATAGATGAAGCTAAAATTTTGGAAAATTGTAATAAAAAGTAGAAGATAGAAATTAGAAAGGAGAAAGAAGTAAATTAGCATTAGATTGTAAAAATGTACATAATTATATGTATACTTTTTAATATGTGTGCATGCAAGCACACATGTGTATATAGCAGCAGACATACCTATATACATATAACAACACATGTATACATACACCCATATGACGCATCCTCACGCATATAAACAATATATACACCTCTATCTGAGTACTTGGAATAGGCTACTAACACTATAACAATCACACATCAAAAAATCCCCGAGCGCTTTCCTGAAACTGTCGTATTTGGCTATTGATTTTATTTCTAACGTTAAATTATTGAATATTTTTGGAGCAAGAAAGTTAAATTGTCTTTGTGCCATTGAGGTTTTTATTGGGTGAATAGTATAATTGGATTTGTTGGAATATCTTGTATTATGGGTCGATTCAAAAATATTTTTTTTCGTATGTTTGAATTTATAGTAGGAGGATATGTTTTTGACGTATAAGGATTTTATGTTGAGTACTTTGAAGTCGTTAAATAAGTCCTTCGTGGGGTGAATATAGTGTACTTTGTAAATAGTCCGCATTATCAATTTTTGAGCTTTAATTAATGGATCTAATATCGTGTTAGAGCATCCTCCCCAGACTACTATACCGTAAGATATAATTGATTGGCATAAAGAAAAGTATACCGTTTTTAGTGTATTTTTATTTAGAATATTTCGTAATGACCTGAAGATATATGCCAGTTTCCGTATACGGTTTGTAACATTTATTACGTGATCTTCCCATCGTAGTTTATTGTCAATTATTACACCCAAATATTTAATGGAATCTACTCGTTCTAGTGGATTGCACAGACAACTAGAGTTATCTCTACAAGAATGTATTTTTAGTGTACGATTGATTGAAGGCTGACTCGGAATATTAAGACTAAACGTTATATATTTCGTTTTAGTTATGTTTAGGGTGAGTAGATTATCATCCAACCACTGTTTAATAATTTGCAATGTTAGATCCGCTCTATGAAATGTTTCTTCCCATGTCTTACTTTTTAGTACTAGGGCAGTGTCATCGGCGAAAGTGATTATATTGCCATCAATAATAGATAGTTTACATAAGTCATTGATATAAATGAGAAAAAGTGTGGGACCGAGTACACTGCCCTGTGGCACACCAAAGTTAATGCTAGTTGAATGGGATGGTTTATGCGATGGTAGCTTAACACATTGCTTTCTGTCTGTGAGGTACGATTTGAACCAATCAAATGCCTTATTCTTTATTCCGATTTTTTTGAGCTTGGCTAGAAGGATTGGATGAGATACTGTATCAAATGCCTTAGCTAAATCCAGAAATACTGCCAAACATTTATCACCTTTGTCTAAGGCTTGTGTTATATGTGATGTTAGTTCTAAAATAGCTGAATCTGTATTTAGTCCTTCTCTAAAGCCATACTGGTTTGACGAGAGTATGTTATATTTTGTAAGATGGTCGATAAGTCTTTTTTTTACTATTTTTTCAATAATTTTTGATAGTGATGATAATATAGAAATTGGTCTGTAGTTTGTTATGTCAGTAGGATTTCCGGACTTAAAAATTGGTTGAACTAGGGCAAGTTTGAGTTTGTTTGGGAATTCACCTTTAGTGAGACTGAGGTTAATGATATGTACTAATGGATGGATTATAAAGGGTTCAACTGTTTTTAGTATAGTTGAGGAAATTTTGTCATGATTGCACGAATGAGAGGGCTTTAATTGTCTAATAGTTTGAGAAATTTCATCGTAGTTGGTCGGGTTTAAGGTGAGTATATTATCTGTTTCACTGGCACATTGATTGATAATTTCGGCAAGGGCATTTTCATCGGTTGATGTCTTATTTAAAATCTTTGATGCTAGATTTTTACCGATATTGCAAAAGTATTCATTTATGTGATTGGTCACAGTGTCTGGATGGTCATTTAGGGAGGTGTCTTGGCCGTTGATGTTTAATTTATTGATTGGTTGTACTGGGTGATCAGTGTTAGATATTTCTTTGACGATATTCCAAATTTGTTTGTTATTATTACCGACTCTGGACAGTTTTTCTTTTTAGTAGTTTTCTTTTGTGGTTTTAATGATATTATTACATATATTTCTGTACTTTTTATAAAATATTTGGGCTTGAATGTCTGGATTATTAAGTAAGTTTTTGTGAAGCTTGTCCCGTTTTTTAATACAAAAAATTAGGCCATCTGTTATCCATTGTTTCAGTTTTTTTTTTGAATTATTCACATGGGATTCTTCAGTGACATCCTCAATATGTTGCAAGAGAGTTTCAGAGAAAGTATTAAAAGCAATGTCTACGTCTGTGGAGTTTAGAGTGGAAAGCCAATTTTCTAAAATAATTTTAGAAGTTAGTTTCTCGAGATTAATGTGTTTCTTTTTTATATTACTACGTGCCGTTTCGGTAGTGGGTTTATTATGCATAAAACCAATTGCTATTGAGAAATGGTCCGTTATGGTTGATTGATATATAATTCCCTTTGCATTTTTTTTGATCGTAGAAATATGTGATCAATACATGAGTTACTAGTATCAGTTACTCTAGTAGGAGCATTAATATAAGAAATAAGCCCGTGTTGAGTCATGAGATTTTTATAGTCGAGTGTTTGTGATGCTTTTGGTTTAAGTAAATCTATGTTAATGTCACCGATCACCATTAGCTCTTCATTTGGTGTACAGTTAAATAAGGCCAAGTCTAAGGATTTAAGGAAGGATGAAATATTTTGGTGTTTAGGTGACCTGTATAGTTCAAGAATTGTGGTTTGGATGGTTTTTATTTTAAGGCAGTTGGCATTATCAATGAATAATTCAGAGATAATCGGGTTCAACTCAGATTTTACATAGACAATTACTCCATCTGACTGTGTCTTATTATTTTGTGTATTGAAAACTGTAAATCCTGTAATGTTTTTGTGAGTGTAATTTGATTTGATCCAACATTCAGTTAAAATAATTATGTCAAAAATATTATTCAAATCGGCAAGTGTTACAAGTAGGTCATTATAGTTCTTATCAATGCTTCGAATGTATGTTGAGAATATTTTTAATCGTTTATAGGGTTTTAGAATATTTATGCACTTTGAGGCATCATTGGTTTCAGTAGAAATCACGTTACCGTGGTTTTCTATTTGTAGATTAATATCAATCATTTCGTTTGACTAGTACCAGCTAATTGTATCACGAGCATGTATGAAGAGTATGGGTAAGTGTGATAAATAGATAAGAACAAGGTTAGTGAACAAAGATGTAATTAGAACATAGTTAGAGCATTTCCAGTAACTCAAATTGTCAAGAACAACCGCAAATATTAATACTGGTGAGAAATATTCGTGTTAATAAAAGTGGTATTATTCGTTTATATGGTGAGAATATCGAAAAATAGGGTAAAACATTAGAATTTGTGACAGTAGTTATGTCAAAACTAGAGGAATCTGTTAAGGAAGGTATGAACACATTATTTTGGGTAAATACATTATTGATGATGGTGTAAATCATATAAAAACATGTGAGTAGGACAATACGTATGGAATGATCTACTGTTTTCTTATAGAATATTAAAGAGGCTTTAGTTTTTACCAAAATTAATAAACTATGGTAAGAGTAATTACAAGATAGATTAGCAATTTTTGCAATAGTTATGCTGTTACAAGAAAGTACGAATATGTTAATTTGAATGGTTAATAAATGGAAAATAGTTGTACGGATCATACAAAAACATGCTAAGAGAAAAATATTTACAGAATGATCTATTTTTTTCTTAAATAATGTTAAAAAATAATGTGTTTGGATGATAAGAAGTAAAATATGGTAAAAATGTTTAACAACAATATTAGCAGTTATTACAAAAATTAGGTTCGTACAAGAGAAATCTACTAAAGAAGGTAAGAATACATTATTTTGAGTATTTAAATTGTTAAGAGTGATACGAGACAAATAGAAACTTGCAAGGAAAATAATATTTACGGAATGAACAAATTTTTGCTTAAAGGGTACTGAAAAAACTCGAGTTTCAAACAAAGGAGATAAAATATAGTAAGAATAGTAAGTAGCAAGATTAGCAGTTATTACAATAATCGTTCTGTTAGAAGATAAAAATACTAAAGACAGTAAAAAGGCATTATTTTGGGTATATACTTTGTTACTAGAGATCCGGTACATATAAAAACTTACGAAAAAAAAGATATCAGCCGAATGATTATTATTATTATGCAGCACAGTAAAGAATGAAATACCTTTTATCAACCGTCACAGTGATTGACGTTTTTGTTGATCGAGATCAAGGACATTTTTTATTGTGATGATTTTGGAGGTGTCTGTTTGTCTCAGCAGAATACGCCCCGAAGCCGTCCAGGAGTGTTTATAATCGTTTTCTTTGGAAATTTTTTTTGTTTGCGAAAGTAGATATTTTCCTTTTTGTGTCAGGTGTTCGGACACATAAATACGTTTGGCTTCTTGTGACAGTCCTAGGTCCGCTGTGTTTAGTTTATTTGTGGTGGTCGCAGTGGATTTTTTATATGCTTTAATTTTGTTTAGAAAATCATCACGTGATTTAATATTATTGAAAGACACTATTAATGATCTGGGATTCTTCTCGGACAGTTTCGGTCCTAGCCTATATATTTTCGTAATTTCAGATTGTAAGGGTAGTGCGGTATCTCCATAGTTAATAATTTTTGATATTTTTTTTTTTTTTAGTGTTCCAATATGATTTTCGGAGTCCGATTCGAGCCGCGGTCAACAGTGGTTGTGTGTACCTTACTATTGTTAAGTGCCGTTCGCCCGTTCCTGCGCTGCGTACAGATAAGAGATTATTGTTACATTTTATTTAATATTGTTTATCGTTTACCTATTTGTTTGCATTCCTGCTTACGGCTAATCCGTTTTTGTTTGTACAGTCAATGAAATAGACTGCGTATTATTTTTTTAGTTTAATTTTTAAAAGTTAAGTTTTTTTATATAATGGAGGAAGATGAAGATAGACCTCCCGACCCAGGGTCGATATTGGATTTTTCTGATTCGGAATCTAATACGAGCCAGGTTTCTATTACGCTCCCAACTCGTAAACGACGACCATCGCATAGCCTTCACATTCCATCGAAAGTTAAATCTATACCGCCGATTCAACAAACCTCGACCCCTAACGACCTTAACACCAATAGTAACATCCAGCCAAGTACTTTAACTAGCGATAATGCAAAAAGTACTGAATTACTTTATCCTGCTTCAGCTTCCGGTCCATTTACCGTTAATGTTCAGAGAACTGAACAGGGAAAACTTATTCATCCTTTAGATTTTGGAAAATTCGTATTTGATTCAAAAAATAATAACCTTGGTATTGTTAACGGTTCAATTAAACCGGGAGGGCGATATAAATTAACTATCGAGTTTAAAACTGCCGCTTCCGCAAATGGATTTGTAAAAAAAATTGACTCGCTCTCAAATCATAAATATAAATCGTTCATCCCTACATTTAACCTTTCGAGAATGGGTCTTGTGCGAGGAATTCCCGCGGAGATCCCAGAGGCTGAAATTGTTGATGCTTTGAATAATTCTCACGGAACCCCGAAAGTATTAAAAGTACGTCGACTGAACTACAAGGATTCTACTGACGGAAACACGATCTGGAAACCTTCCCAGTCTGTTGTTGTTACATTTGAGGGACAATCCCTACCGTCTCGTGTGTTAATTTATTATACCTCGCTTCCCGTCGAAGTTTATAAATTTCCAACAATTCAATGTTTCAACTGCTGCCGGTTCGGACATTCGAAATCCGTATGCCGCTCCCCCCCACGTTGTTACTATTGCGGAGAAGGTCACCCATTTGATCAATGTCCGAAATCTTCCAATGATCCCATTTGCATTAACTGTTCGGGTGCACATACTGCGGTCAGTCTAGCCTGTCCGGAATTAACAAGACAGAAGAACATAAAACATAAAATGGCTACCGACAACATTTTGTACTTCCAGGCCTCAAAGTTAATCTCTCCTGCGACAAAATCATTCGCAGAGATGACATCGTCCTCAGCTCCTTTCCAAACAACCACCTTTTTAAATTCAACGTCATCTTCTCACAGAGAAACTATTCTCAAGCCAGTCAAACCCAACCCAAAATATACACCTTACCTTGATAAAAAATAATTGAATAATATTTTGGCCAGCCCGAATGGGAATGCCAAATCCCAGACGCCCAATGGGTGTGCCATTAATGGTAATTCTTCCCCTCCTGCTCTCCCCGAAATAATGAATAATAATTCTTTTATACGCACTTTAATTACGCTTTCAATTTCTATCCTTACAAACAACAATACTGTACCGTCCAACGCTGCCGATTACATTAAATCTTTATTATCTTGCCTCCCCAATGGCTTCGAAACTGAACAAAATCCTTCAGTGGAACAGTAGAAGCCTCTTCGCTAACAAATCTGACCTAATTCAATTACTCGACGAACACGACGTTTCAGTAGCCGCCATTTCTGAAACGTGGTTAAAACCCTCCTTTCACTTAAGAATTCCAGGTTATTATTGTATCAGACACGACAGACCGGATGGTAAAGGCGGCTCGGCTCTGATAATCCATAATTCTATCCCTTTTAAAGAAATTAATATTCATACTCCCTCCGACGATATCCAGATAATAGCAGCTGTCTTATCTGATATCACAATATTGTCAATATATATTCCTCCCTCTACGACTTTTATTGAAAATGAATGGGCACCAATCTTAACCCAGATTTGTTCCCCTTATATGATCCTTGGAGATTTTAATGCACATTCCCCTTCTTGGGGTAGCGAAATAACAAATTGTTCTGGCCGCAATCTTTTAGATTTTATTGATACCCATAATCTATGTTTTTTAAATGACGGATCTCCAACCAGATTCACCCCCCCTCATCAACGGAAAAGTGCTGTTGATATATCTCTTTGTTCGTATTCGTTAGCATCTAAATGCTCTTGGGACATCCTAAACGATCCCCTCTCTAGTGATCATTTCCCAATTATAATCCGCTTCCACCATCAATTTAACACTTATTCCCCCCCAGTTAAAAATAATCTCAAATTTAGAACGAAAGATGCGAATTGGAGCACTTTCTCTTCTGAACTAGATAACCTTATTAATTTAACAAAATCGTCCCCGGGAGACATCAGAATGCAATGTGAGACGTTTCCTTCTATGGTTATAAATGCAGCAAAAATCCATCCCGAAACCCAATGCGAACATTAAAATAAAACACTCTACTCCGTGGTGGGACGAGGAATGCACTCGCTCCGTCAACTCTCGAAAAATAGCAATTTCCTCTTTTCGTAAGTGTATGTCACTAGAAAATTTTTTATTAGTTAAAAAAGCCCAGGCAGAAACCAAACGAATTTTGAAAAATAAGAAGCGCGCTGGATGGCGGAAGTTCTGTGAGAACCTGTCTCCGGAAACTCCCCAGTCTTCAGTTTGGTCTAGCTTAAAAAAAATTGGATCATCGTATTCTCCGCCAAGAATCAAACATATATCAGAAGAAATTCTTATAGGATTTGCGGATAAAATAGCCCCCCCATCAGTTGCCGGATGTGAAGAAATGCCTTCTATCAAGCCGTATCCATCTCACTCTAACTGGCTAGATGCTCCTTTCTCCATTGATGAGATGAAACGAGTGATAAGAGCCCTTTCTGACTCTGCTCCGGGTCCCGATGGAATATTTTATAGTTTCATTAAATCATTTTCTGATATGGCGGTTGAATATTTCTTATCTCTTATTAATAATATGTTTGAAACAGGACTAATTCCGGATGTTTGGAAAACTCAAAAAATCATTCCCATTTTAAAACCTGGAAAAAATCCATCTGAAATTTCGTCTTATCGACCTATTGCCCTTTCATCATGTTTGATGAAAGTAGCGGAGCGTTTGATAAAAAACAGACTAGAGTGGTTTGTTGAAAGTCAGGATATTATCTCACCAAATCAGTATGGTTTTCGGAAAAAGAAATCTACAATGGATAATTTAAGTTTGTTCACAACTGATATCCGAGTTTCTCAATCCCTAAATTCTTATACATTGGCCACATTCCTTGACCTTTCATCAGCTTACGATGAGGTTTTACTGAATGTTTTGAAAGAAAAGCTAATTAAAAAACAAATCCCCCCGAAATTAGTCCAATTTATTATTAATTTGCTCACAGATAGGTCTATTATTATTGAGTCTTCCTCTAAATGCTTAAGGCGCAAACTATGGAGAGGTTTACCCCAGGGTTCTGTTATCAGTCCTCTGTTGTTTAATATTTATATAAGCGACCTAGACTCAGTAATTCCTTTTTCTATCAAGCGACTTTACTTTGCGGATGATATCCTTATATATTTGTTACATAAAAATATCATTCTGGCAGTTAAGGAAATGAATTTGGCTTTACAATATATTAAAAGCTGGTTGTCAATAAATGGGATGAATCTGGCGGCATCTAAAACAAGGGTCGTGGCTTTCACGCGCAAAAGAAAAATTCCCCACTTCTCAATCTCTTTTGATAATGTGCCTCTACAAACCGCTACTCAAATCAAATTCCTTGGTCTTCTTTTGAACCATAAACTTTCTTGGCTTCCACACATTCAGATAATTTCTACAAAGTGTGAAAAAGGACTTAATATGATGCGAGCAGTTTCCAGAGTGTGGTGGGGATCTCATCCTACCACTCTTAAATTAATGTATAATTCCCTAGTTCGGAGCCACTTGGATTACGGCACATTCCTTTTTGACCCCCTCCCTAAATATTTAGATAAGAAAATGGAAAGAATTCAATCAAAAGCCCTCAGAATGATTATTGGAGCTATGAAGTCTTCTCCAATTAATGCGCTTCAGGTGGAATGTGGAGAGCCTCCATTATATTTCAGAAGGCAATTCCTTGCCAATAAATATATTTTCAAGGCTTTATCGTTATCACATCATCCTATTAAACAAAGTCTTAATCGGTTAAGTGTTAATTTGAATTCTAACAAAAGATTGAGAGAAAAAAAATGTTTTCCTCTCCTAAATAAACTTTTCATCTCTATAATTCTCTGTCATCTTCCCTCCAATATTTTCAAGAAGTTCCCAATCTCCCTATATACAATATTCCATTTAAGGCAATCACTTTTATGCCGAACACAATAACATCAGACTTTCGGAAGAATATTTTATCTTCCCCAAATAAATTTTAAAATGTGGATGGATGACTGTTTTAAAAGCATTGTGGCTTCAAAATTCCGTGGATTTTCCATCCTTTACACAGATGGTTCCAAATTTGAAAATAAAAGTTGTGGTGCATCGATATACAGTCCAGAATTCAACATCAATCTCACTTATAAATTACCGAAAGAAGTTTCCATATTTACAGGTGAATGCTTTGCAATTGAACAAGCGCTAAATCAAATCCAGGTTCTCAACATTCATCGAGCCTTACTATGTACTGATTCGCTAAGTGCTCTAACTAAAATTATGTCAAATATTCTATGTTATCCGGAAGACAATATTATATGTAAAATAAAAAATCTTCTCAATTCTCTAAGTGAATCTGGGTTTGAGACGATATTGGCCTGGGTCCCTGCCCATTTGGGTATAGAGGGTAATGAGATGGCCGATTCTCTCGCCAAATCTGGTTCAGATTCCGGAACTATCCCACTAAATTTTAGAATCCCTATCTCCGATGTCTTCCCGATTCTTAAATCCAACATGACTCGTGCCTGGGAAGAAAATTGGGCAGTCTCCAAAATAAGAACTGGATCTTTCTATGCTGGAATTCAAAACCATATCCCCGCTAAGCCATGGTTTCACCGTAAAAAACTGTCAAAACGATTCATTTCATGTATTTCGAGAATGAGAATTGGTCACTGTTCAATTGCATCCCACTTGGCTAGAATTAGAGTTTTGGATGATCCGGTCTGCCAGTGCGGTGTGGAAGAGGAAACCCTCGACCACGTTTTCTTTAACTGTAAAAATCATTCATCTTTCAAGAACATATACCGCCGTCTTATTAAAATCACACACCAGTCCCCCCTTAACATTTCATACCTTTTATCTCTTAACAATTCTCGTGTTCATACAGCTTTATGTAAGTTTATTAACCTGAATGAATTCAACATTTAATTTGTTTTAGCGATCTAAATGAGTCCAATGTTTAATTTGTTTTATTATTCTCCCAATAGATTAACCGATTTTTTATCCACTTTAACTGTTACCGGCACAAAGCACTCTTTTCAGGGTGAAATGCCTAAAACCAAAAAAAAAAAAAAAAAAATGATTTTCAGTGTTTGATTCTGGAATACCTCTTATATCGATATTGCATATTTGGTTAAGGTATTCCAGTCGGTCAATTTTGTCTTCTTGTTGGGATATGGTATTTTGTAGGATAGATTACGCTTATTTAATTCCATCATATCAGTATTGACTGTTTTCTGTGATTTTTCAATTATGCGTTTTTTAAATTCATCGTGTTTTTCCGATATGAATTGTATGGATTTAATAATTTATTGATTTTGTAAGATGATCGATTCATATTTTTGGGCATATGAGTCTAGTTTTTTTTCAACAAATTCCATTATAGCCGTTTTAAAATTGGATAGTTCATTAATAAATAATCCTGAAGTAAGAAGCCCATTGCCATCTGAGGTTGTAATTGATAAACTATCTGTGCCTTTTGGCTGGACGGGTGCAGTTTTTGGTGATTCACTCATCTCTTTACCTTGTTTGACGATAGATGGCTGTTCATCATTTAATAATAACATCATTTTTTGTCGTCTGCTTCAGTTTATTTTTTGGATGTTGAATGCATTTTTTACACTTCCATTGTGTATTTCTTGCACTTCGACGGGAGGATTCCACAATTTCCGCACAGCCGAGATGATAATTGCTTTCACAGAGACAACAGCATACAAAGTCTGATGGGGTGTCAATATTTTTTTGACATATTATGCACTGAGTATTCATTTTGGATGTTGTTATAAGCGAAATCTACGTAAAAATGATTTTTAGATGATAACTTTCAATATAAGATGGTAATCACTTTAGTTGACACTTGTTTACTTTATAACGGCAGAGTTTTTTTTTCCGAAAAGACAGTAAAAAACGCAACTCCGTGAGATAAGAATACACAGGTGTGATGCGCGATCCTCAATTTATTATAAATTAAAACTTTAAACTTAGTACACTATTTTTTTGTTTGTACGTCAACACTAGACTGGGTGGGTATGAATTGAATTATATCAGATCAAACAATCAACATACAACTTGGAAATATGTTGGGAACAAAGTTGAAATATTTATATCTAACCAGTATAATGTACACAATATTAGTAATGCTAATATATTAAATATTGATTTTAAAGACATTAATAAATATTATAACATTATTTCTAATTATTATTAATTAAAATAAAATTGAACCAATTTTATGTTATAATGTTATGCATGTATCAACAAAAATTCTTAAAATAACATAAAATGAGGTATATAAATAGAGTCAGCTTGACGTTCGAAGTATGGGCCGTGCAAATCGGATCATTGTTCGATGTGAGATATCTCAGGCATCAGTCAGTAGGTTACAAGCGCTCGCCGGGCACAGGTCTCCGGCGATAACTTCCAAATTCCGACATGCACGCTGAGATATGTCGTAGATAAGTCGTACTGGAAAATACAGGGAAAGCAATGGAATAACCTTTCATCTATAAGTAGGGTTTTACTATAATCAGTAATCGTGCAAAATTGACTTAGCTAAAAACTCGTGGAGTATTTGTACTGTTGCACGACCGCTGGTCACCACTCGTTCGTAGAGTTCGTTCGTGGTCGGAAGGATTCGGGCAACATCAAAAGCCGCCACACCCCCTTCCTACTTCCCGCATGGGAACAATATTTCACACTGATATTGCAAGGAATGTAGATTTGTATAAATGTAATTGCCGAAAGCAAAAGTGAAATTCAAATAGATGTATTTAAAAATAGAAAATCAGCTATAAACGTTTTTTGTATTAAGGGGAAATTAGAACAAACTCGATTGTGAGATAAATAGTTTATTTCAATAAATGTGTTACATTTTCACAATAGTCTTGCTTCCCATAATTGAAATTGAACACAGGTAACAATGCAAGTATAATATAAGCAACAAATGTATCAGCTCAACGATAGATAACATAATATTATATTCCTTTCACACACATACAATCTCTCAACTATGCAATTTCATTGCTCTAATTCTAAATTCTCCAATAATACGGACAACATTACGGGCGCCTTTAACGTGACTTTAAAATATATTTTATTATGAGGACCATCATTGAAAGAGTTTTGGGTGGAAATGAATCATTCACACCTTGCATCAAGAGAAATCTTTCTAATTTTGATTAGGTAAGTACCTAATTTGATAACCTTAATATTATTAAATCTAATACATCAATACAAATTTTAAGATTTAAACAATCTTGGAAGACTTTGTGTTTTGTTGTTATTATTCAACAATTTTGTTAATATATATAAAAAAAAAACTAATGAAAAATCTGAGAATGTCATTAATTTTATTTACCGACTTACTAATGCATTCTTTCAGAATTTTTTAAAGTAAATATTTGGTGGATCGTCAGATAACACGTAAAGGAAATTGTTTTATTTTATATTTTAATTAAATGCAGTTCACTTTCTAAATCAATAATGTAAATAAAAATGTTATAATTTTGAAATTTAAACACTTTTCGTTATTTCCACCCATTAAATTACATATATCAATTCCCTAAATTAGTATGACAATTATGATATTACGACATTGATTACAATGTTATATAAGTGTTTTTATTGCGTGTCTACACAAGGAAAACCTGGTACATTTGCCAATGTTGTTTTGTGGCTCAAATGTACCACAGTCTACTCTAAAAGATATTTACATTTAAACAATAAATTAGTACTTTTATAAGCAATTTTTTCAGAGATTCTTAACATTTGGAAGAATTATAATATAGCCCTTAAGCGGAAAAATGGTTATCGTAATAGCCCTTAGCTTGTACAAACTACGTGTCATGTACATCTATGTTCACAGAAAAAAAGGTTTTAAAATCTCAAAATCTCTCTACGAAAGTCAAGACAGAAGGTTTGTGCGATCGGCGCTTGGTATATTTGTCATTATTACGTTGATAAAGTTGGAACATGTTGGAACATTCAGACATGTTGGAACATGTCTGGATTTTTTTTTCTTTTACGTTTATCGTACTCAAAACTTAAGAATAATGATAGAAATACATAAAACGTGTTCTCTATTAATTGTAATACCTTACCACATGTAAATTTATTTGACTTTCAATGTGCATATGCCCACTGCAATCAAATGAAATATTTAACAGTTGGAATATCTCAGAACATTTCTAATCCCACCACAAGAAACTAATTCTGCTTAGTGTGGTTGTAGTAAAAATTTTCAAATATTGTCAGGTTATGCATTAAGAACTCACTTTTTCGTGTAATGCTGTTTTTCGCATAAGGGCTCTAATTCTAAGCATCTGTTTATTTGATATTTTAGGTAATTTTTTTATTGTGATCATTTCAATTGAATGAAAGACAAAAGGAAATAATTTAGTGCTTAAAAACTGATAATAGCGCTCGTGCAAGTAATAATACGGTAAGAGATAATATTTATTTATTTATATGTTTAATTTTACTAACGGAGGAACTTGTATCCATGTAAAAGCGTTAGCTGTCAACAAATAATTTAATTTATTAAGTATAGATATAATATATTATGTATTATATATTTATTTAAAACAATAATATCATAATATAATGTAATTTAGAATTTTCCTTTTTACTTTTACTTTCAAATTTCAGAAACCTCACCAATAATTTCCAATATTTCTTTATGTCATCTAGAACAGGTCTGATATATACTTTCTAAATCAACTTTGGACGACAAAATATCTATAATAGTTCAACAGTTCGATTTCCAGAATCATAAGATATAAATAAATATTTTTATAATATTACATTTAACAAAGCACCTAAAACATATTTTTATAATAATATATAGGTAATATCAATTGATACTGATTTTGGCTTAAATGGGCAACGCTCGTAAATATAATTATAGATATTTGATTCATTACATCTAAGCATGGCTTCGCACCTTTTAAACATTCATTTACTAAAGAATGGCACAAGAATTCAAATGGATGCAGTCAAATGCTGAATACCCAAAAGATTAACAGTTATTTGTTGTTTGTTCAGATCATAATGCTTTCACATCATGGTGGCCTGAAAATCTCTTTTAAGCACTTAAGACTCAGGCCAAAGGCTCGTTCTGTTACCTCCCATGTTTTACCTTTTCCTTTAGCCCCATCTCACTTTAAACAACCATTATGCAACACCATACTTTGAAAGTGTTTTTACATATTGCGGGATGTTTATGTAACAACGTTGTTCAACGACTATGGACTGAATACGCCTAACTTCACTAAAATATTGGCAGAATGCACTTGTTACTCTGGCCGTTAGAGGCGCTGGTGCAGCACGGCATAAAATCCATTAAAATGTATGAAAGAAAACCAAGCCGCACAAGTCACACCGCCAGGAAGTGCTAGTGGAGCATGTTGCCATCAGAATGCATGAGAAATGTCAGAAAGTGTAGGTATTAGTCGATCATGCGTTCAAATCGACATTGAAGATTACCAGGGTCATCATTTGGTGTTTGACTATATCTTCTGATTCCACAATATAAAATTTTCAATAATGGACTACCCTGAAGCACACAGCATACGTTTTAAGAACCTAAGTTTGATACTGTGTTGTGTTTGGGTAATCAGCCCTTAACTGCATTTCTAAAGTTTAGCTTCTCCAAAATACAATAGTTTCTAAGCATCTTTACAATATTTTCTTCTAAACATAATAATAATAAGTTAAAGCCGACACAACAACTGATATTGGCAAAGCAGAAATTCATGTTCTTTTCCGCTCCTCTATCAAAACATCATTCTTTTTACAGTACACTTATAATTGGCAAAACGGGAGACATAAATTGACGTTTCTTTATTAATTCATAACGTTTTCAATTAATAAATTAAGCATTTATCTGTTTAATTCATTAAACAAACTACATTTACATAATAAATCGAGTCAAAGGATTACATAAAGCTTTCCGATGAGTTACTCTTTGTTTTCAAAACCCAAAAAAAAATTATAAAAAGTTGCTGAGAATAACTCTTACTTCATGATGCAAATAATATCAACTTTAGTTAATCCTTTGAAATAATTAAACAAACATATTTTTCTCTGTCTCACTTTGTATAACAATAATTGAATTCAATTGAAATTCGAAATACATATTCTATATATTATCAAACGTTAAAATAATAATTTCTTTCGTGTAAATCCCAGTAAAAAGTTACTTTTTGAGTATAAATTTATAAGCTTTTAAAAATGTGGTCATTGTTAATGATGATATTATATTTTGAGTTTTAATTTTATGAGGAAAACAAATAAGTACAAATGAAAGACAATCACCTTTTAAAACATTCAAAGAATACATTTTCCAGTGTTTTCAATACAAACAGTACGGCAGAAGGTGACCACTTTTTAACCTTTCTTGTGATTTAAATAAACAGTAAGTTTGCAATGGAAAAAATAAATGATTGATAATTACGTTTACATTCAATTCATTCACACATCTGATATGTCAAGATGTTTTCTAACATTTTTTCTAATAATTTATAACTATTCAACACTCATCTGTCTAAATCCTTAATTAATACTGTAAACGGTGGATGACACATTATTTAACCTTAATTATAAACAGCTATAACATTTATCATTGTATATTATTCTTCATTAATTTGACAATAAATATAATTTAATTATTAGAAGTAACATTTTTACAGAAAAAGCTTGTTTTATTATATGTTCAAATATTAAACAACGTTCAATATACATGAATAATAAAACTTTAAAATGAGTCATGTTTTTTATATGATTTTCACATACAACCGATCGATATAAACATTTCTTTTGAAAATAGAAACAGTTTCAATAATATGTAGAAGAAAATATTCTTTATCATAAAATAAACAAGTTTCTTTCTACTATTTCGATCACTATTAATAGTAATATTTGATGATACGTAGTGTAAGATATTTTATTGAGTTTCTTTATTCTAAGTTAAATATCGAACACCAATGATTATATTATGACATGTATTTGAATATGTTCAGCAAAAAAGGTTAACTTGGGAAATGATAAATATATTACGTTGTTGTCATTTAGAATTGCAAAACGGTTGTGTTAATATAAATAAATTATATTGATGTGACAGAAGTCGTAAACTCCATCAAAACCTTGGATCTGTTTTGACTTGGCATTGTCTTTATTGTTTTTGAGCCCTATATTTGTCATACCTGTATTTTTTTTAATTATCCTCTATCTTAAAATTTCTCCACTTATTAACTTCGTGTAATATGTTGTAATTGGACATGGTCTGTTAGTAAATAAATAAATAATATGTAGCGTCTATAAATTCTGCATAGTTATGGTAACTTTGTGCATTTTGGAAAATATTGCCGTTAAAACTTGTCTGAAAATAGTGCTGTCAATGTTTTGAATGCAATGTGCTATATATTAAATTAGCTTGTTCTTATGTTGAATATTGTACTCTTTTAGGTTAGGTTAGGTTGTTGTTGTCATCGTATGTCGAATATTGTACTCTTTTACGTTAGGTTGGGTTGTTGTTGTATGTTGAATACTGTACTCTTTTAGGTTAGGGTAGGTTAGGTTGTTGTTGTTGTTGTATGTTGAGTATTGTACTCTTTAAGGTCGAGTTTTTTTGGTCTTGAATTGAATAACACTGGCCATCGATAATGACTCTTATTTTAATGCGGTAGAAGTAATGCGTTTGAGACGCTGATCTAAAAAATGCTACACTTGTGTTGTTGTTGTCGTTTTATGTCGAATATTGTACTATTTTACGTTAGGTTAGGTTGTTGTTGTTGTTGTATGTTGAATAATGTACTCTTTTAGGTCAGGATAGGTTAGGTTGTTATTGTTGTTGTATGTTGAATATTGTACTCTTTAAGGTCGAGTTTTTTTGGTCTTGAATTGAAAAACACTGGCCATCGATAATGATTCTTATTTTAATGCCTTAGAAGTAATGCGTTTGTGACGCTGATCTAAAAAAATGCTACACTTGTGCTTGGTTTTCAAAACTAGAGCTGATAGAGAAAGTCTGATGACATTCTTCAAAGCATGCACCAGCCCAAGTTTTAGCCAGGAATATTTGTGTAGTGGCCAGTGTGATTTATCGTAAGTGCGATAATTGTGTTGCATGAACAAAAATAGTGCTAAGAAATGTCTGTAATGTGCTGTCAATCAACGAAGCAGTAAGTGTAGATATGTTTCCACGCAATGATGCTAACGGTTTAGTAAAATTCTTGTGAAATGAAATATTATGGTTTTACATTTAGAATTGTTTACATCGACTCGTTATTTGGGTTGTATTCGTGATCGTTACACGCTGATTGCATCCCTACGTGAAAACTAGGTCATCTACCATTGAATTAGTCATTGTAGGTCTCTAATTATTTCAAGAGTACAGAGTTAAAGTGATGTCCAAATGATTCAAATGTCAAGATTGAAGAGTTAACGTGACGTCCAAATGATTCAAATGTCAAGAGTGAAGAGTCAAGGCGGTACCCAATTGATTCACACAAGTCAAGAGTTAGTATTTTATGTCTAAATTATTCAAATGTCAAGAGTAAAGAGTTTACGTGATGTCCAAAAGATTCAAATGTCAAGAGTAAAGAGTCAACGCGGTGCCCAATTGATTGACACACGTCAAGAGAAAAGAGTTAATATTTGATGTCTAAATTATTCAAATGTCAAGAGTAAAGAGTTAACGTGATGTCCAAATGATTCAAATGTCAAGAGTAAAGAGTCAACGCGGTGCCCAATTGATTGACACACGTCAAGAGAAAAGTGTTAAAATTTGATGTCCAAATTATTCAAATGTCAAGAGTAAAGAGTTAACGTGATGTCCAAATGATTCAAATGTCAAGAGTAAAGAGTCAACGCGGTGCCCAATTGATTGACATACGTCAAGAGAAAAGTGTTAATATTTGATGTCCAAATTATTTAAATGTCAAGAGTAAAGAGTTAACGCGGTGCCCAATTGATTCACACACGTCAAGAGAAAAGAGTTAATATTTAATGTCCAAATTATGCAAATGTCAAGAGTAAGGTGTTAACGTGACGTCCAAATGATTCAAATGTCGAGAGTAAAGAGACAACGTGTGCCCAAATGATTAAAAGAGTTAATATTTGATGTCCAAATGATATTGTCAAGAGTAAGAGAAATGACCGTTTTACAATTCTGCTATTGTTGGGTTTGTCCAGTTGATTTACAAGTCTTGTCCCAGCCGGTCCATCTCGTTGAGCAGGAAGTCCACATCCTTTTCTGTGACTGCGGCCGAGGAGATGATGTTGCGGAAGAAGTTGGGGCGGCGGTCGTCGGGCTGGTACCCGACCATCATGGTGCCGGTCTGCATCATGCGGCCCTTCAGGATTGGACAAACCTGGAGCAACAGGTATCATTAGTTATTTACAGATAGTTCTTTCATATTATCTGGGGAGTTTTTAAATTTCCAATTTGAAGTGAGCACCGATGAAAATTACCATTACTTTTGATTGCACATCTTGAGAGTTCTTACGACTGTTCATATAATTATGACCGGTAGTAAGAAGTTGTTAGTTGTAATTGTTTGTGACGTGAGTTAAAATAATAACATTGATGAATAATGATTAATGTTGAAAGCCATCTCAGCCTGTCAAAAAACCACGACTGCGTGGTGGTTTAAAGTAGTTTAAGAAAAAAGAGAACCTATTGATTATTTATTAAGAATCTCTACAAGTTATTGGTAATCCGGGTTTAAAATAGGTTAAAACGGGTTGTTTACGCAAATAATGGCTATTTGTTGATTCATAGAGAATTAGTTTACTGGAAATGTATTTTGTTCCCGACCCCCCTTTCTCCTCTCCTTGAGACCTCTCCCCCGTGCCCGGGCATTCAGTCCAAAACCAACAGCCGCAGCCGTGACGCGAAGTGAACATTATATTACCTATAACGTATCGCATATCAATCAGAAAATCATCACAAATTTTTCATTTTTTAAAAGTTTACCTTAAAAATTATATGAATGTTATGATATATTTACCCAATGCTTGTTAAAAAGAATTTTAAGTGTTTTTGGATCTAGGATGCATAGCTAGTTTTACCTTGCCCAGTTCCTCTTCCCGCCTCCTGTCGTGGCGAACTCCACGCAGACGCCGGGGCACGTACCAGAAGCAAACGTTGACCAGCTCGGGCTCCAGGATGAGGTAGAACTTGTCGGACTGCGCGCGGATCTTGCCCACCATGTACTCCGTCAGTTCCATCAGCCGATCCATGTGGCGTTCGAAACCCTGGGTACCCTGTAATAGTTGGATACACAACTTATGTACATATTTTTGTGAATTAAAGTTAACACAATGTCCAAATGATTCAAATATGAGTAAAGTATGATGTCAGTAGTAAAGAGTTAATGTGATGTTCAAATGATCAAAATACGTCAAGAGTAAAGAGATAATATGATGGACAAATTATCTAAATATGTCATGAGTAAGAGACATCTGGTAATGACAGTTTCGTTATTGTAGGATTTGGTCAGTTGATGTACAAGTCTCGTCCCAGCAGGTAATTCAGACTAATAGCCAACTTATTAAGTATTGAAATACAATATTAGAGATGATACTGCTGCAGTATTCTGATTTAGAACTTAGCCGCCATTGTAGCCACAGCTTGAAGATGTCGTTGTGCCTGCAACACTGGATGGCCTTGTACTCCGTATTATACTGTACGTCGTACAGCTTGTCCGTCGTGAACTTGATCATCAGACGATTAGAACTTACCTTAGCCCTCCACTGCAGCCACAGCTTGAAGATGTCGTTGTGCCTGCCGCACTGGATGACCTTGTCCCCCGTGTCATACTGCACGTCGTACAGCTTGTCTGTCATGAACAGGTACTCGGCGGACATCTGATTGCAGCTGATCAACAGACCCTGGGGAAAAACAGGCGCACGTAAATTAGGTGAAGCTGATAGCCAACTTGAAGAAACAGAAATAATTAAAAGATTTATAAAACTAGGATCATTTCGCAGGGCAGGACGCACCGAGATTGGAAGATATCTAATCGCCTAAAAGCCTGTAAGATGGAGGCCTTAACTGAGATGAACCACGAGATGGAAAACCCATGATTCTTGGGCGTAAGCAACTGAGGGAGCTCGCAGGAGATCGACTGGAGTAAATACATTTCCAAGGAGGGACTCTAAGAGATTTATCGCGGATAAAGACAATGAAAGACGAAACAGAAGTCAGTTAACCTCATCAATAAACCTCATTTATTTTGTTGGAATTAATAAAATGGAATTTTATTTTCAAATTGTGAGGCGGATATGGGTACCGCCGCCCCGGGAACTGTTTATTGGATAACTAACACCTCAACCCAAGTGGTTAGCAGAAGTGCCTGGGTTCATGGGGTTAGGGTTTATCTAGATCTTGGCGGCGGATGCATCTGCCCACCAACTGTGTGACGGGCCACATCGGGAGACACTGGCTGAGGGAGACCCTTTGATCTCTCCAATAGGACTCCATCGACCCATCGATCGTCTTCACCGCAGTGGGAGGGATGGATTCATACGTCCGTCACTCCTGGATAACACTAACACCCAGATTTCTACCCACCCCTCATACCTGTTGCTTTCCCAGAACTTCCACTCCTTTATTTCCTTAAAAAGACGCTCCACACAACACCCCCAAAGATGACGTAGGCAATGAGGGAAATTATTTTCCTCCGGACCTCCTGTGTGGAACTAATGCTTAAAAAAACTACAGAACGTTTTCTCAACTTCTGTTGAAAAGATTCCCAAATAGCCCCAAATACACAAAGGGCTTTTGGAAAAGCCTTTTATGGCCGGGATTATTTTAAATTATGGGATTAGTCTAATCCAACCCCATAATTTGGGAGGCCACTTCTTCAATATTCTTTGCATAAGAATGCCCCTTGTCTGCTTGCCTATGGTTTTATTAGAAATGTTGTCCATGGTTCGTTTCCCCTCACAATTTTCTGTTCGAGTGGGTGACCATAGATCACATTTCAACCATATTCATTGTTTATTATCAAAGATTATTAAATACTGTGTCAATTCATTAGAATAAAAGCTTCTGATAATATTAAGATATCGGCATATTGACTGGAAATTTTGTATAGTTCAATAGTACAAAAGAACCTAAAAAAAAATGCCAAAAATTTGTGATAGTAATTTTCAATGAGTGATAAAAATAAATTGGCAATTGATTTTTTTTGAAGGAAGTGAATATGAAAGTAAACAAAACTTTTTATTTGTGATAATAAAATAGCTATTTTATTAATACTAAATTACATACTTACATCACAAATTAAAAATTCATCAACATTTAGAAGGATCTATTGCGAATTAGTGAGAATAGATGCAAATATATCTATCGCACAGAGTTTTGAAAGAGGCCACGCTTGCTACGCTAGAGTAGGTTTTACCCGCCCATTGTATAACCTCGTTAGCATTAACATTAACCATCTTACCAATAAACGTGTTTTAAATTTTACAAAACTTGAAAGCAACCATTTACCGCACATTAATGGTTGTTTAATAGTTGTGTACATGGAAACAAACCATAATATATTGGTCACCCCAGTGTTCTAAAATTCAAATAAAGAACTCCCGTCCGCTATGATTGATTGAACCAGGGCCGCAGATGGCGGGAAAACAGTTTGACAGGAGATAGCAGAGTAGGAACTGTAAATGCTAGCTGGAACACTAAATTAAAAACACAGAAAAGAGTACCCACCTACCCACAAAATATAAAATTATATAGGTGCAAGGTTGAATGTTTACTAAGGATGAGAGATTTACGAGAGATTATGGATGTCATTTGTACTTCTGTCATTGCAAACGTTTGAATATTATATTAACTAAATAAAGAGCTTTTGGGGTGATTGAGAGTGTTACTTATAAACGGCTTCTGTTTTTTTGACTGCGTACAAAAATAGGACGCAATTTATATTTTTCAACTGTTGAACTACTCAAAGAGATTTTAAAATAAAGTAAAAAAAAGTGAGTTAAAAGTAGAAATACAGTATAGTTTTCTGATCAGTTTGATATTTGTCTTATTTCTACCTTACCTTACCTATTTACCGAGTTTGACCGGTCAGTGGCCGAGTTGGCATCGCGTTCGGGTCCCACCCAGGCGTAGTCTGTTCAATTCCTCGGTTGGCTAAGTCCCCCATCACAACACAAGCAATATTTTCCGCTTACTGTATTGGTAGTAGGAGATTTTCAAATATTGTCAGGCTATTCGTAACCCGTGAATGTTTGTTTTATTTACTTACTTTCTTATACTCGTATATATTTATATATATAGGTATATATATATACTGCACCTCTGTACTCTGTATTTTGAGGATATAATTATTTACTTAAGTATAAATGTTCAACTGACGACGTCTACATCTACATATTCTATTTTGCTTGTAGAAATTGTCACCATTTCTCAAACGCCACAGCTGTGTCCGCCATTTTGGCAAAGGTTTGGCGGGAAGGGGCGAGCGGTAGGTACCCGGGGTTGCCAGTTTAATTAAATTCCACGGAGCCGTTGGCTGGTAACATATGTTGCAAATTTCCCTCGGAGTTTCAATAGCGGCTCGTTAGGGGGCGTTCATAAAATTATGTTCCTGAATTTTTCATGTGTTATTACAATTTAACCTCGGTAGGTTGAGATAATCTAGGATTTAACCCAGTTTTTTGTGGAATTTTTGCTGTACGTATTACAAAGAATTTCCGAAAAGGGTTTTTTTGACAACGCTAGAAAGCTAGTTTGTGTACTTATTGTAATTATTTTCTCTTTAATATATGATCTCGGAGCAAATTATGTCGCAAATACAATCTGCGACTGTATTTGCAATTGCAATCCCGTTTTTAACCGGATCACGAATAATTTGAAGAGATTCTTAGTAATTTTGAAATATTTTTTATCATTAAGTTTCTCTGTGTGGGTCCTTTACCTTTTTACATTTCCGTTTTTATATTTACTACCATAATACGGGCGTGTGTCTAGTGTGGTAGTCGAAAAGCATGTAAAAACTGTACACATTAATATTTCATGAATAAAAAAAAAAAAATAAAAAAAATTCTTTTAACATTTAATTTTATTATCTTCTTCTTAAATGATACAATTCAATTAAGTTTATTATTTTAACAAAATTACAACATTGTTCATTTTAAGACGTTTATAAATACATTTTGTAAAGAAGAATTACAGTAAATTATTCACTACAATTAGTATAAACTATTAATATGTCGATATCCGAATTGATTCTGTTCAACATCAAGATTGCTCTCCCCACCGGCATGACCATCGTCAAGTCCTGCAGGCCGGGAGATAGAACAGTCTATGCTGTTGATGACGGAGATAACCACCGGGAATATAGAAATGAATGCTCTCCATGACAGCCGACTTTTCAAACAATCTAGTATGTTCTTAAGTATGAAGAAATGTGTAGCAATATTCAGTGTTGACTTATTCCTACTGACTCGTAGATTGGCAGTGCATGGTATGCCCACCAGATGAATGGGATGAGAGAGGCTGGTTGAGGGAGATCTCGACCTATCCCCATGGATTCATACGTCTGTCACTCCTGGATACACTGATCCCAGGTTTATTATTATTTTTTTATTTGTTATTTTAATATTCCATTCAATTACAGTAATGACGTATTGCCCATCTCACTAGGTGTGAAATGCCTGTGTTGAGATGGCAATTTACAGAGTGGTTGTTAGCAAGATTTTTGTTTACACCATATTATGAAAATGACGAATAAAATAAAATCAGTATTTAAAGAAAAAATATGCAATTCAAGTATGAATGTAGAAGATTAAGACAAAGCGAGAATAATTTTTAAGTAATTGAATTTCAGTTTGACAATTGCTACCCATCCCTCATACCTTTTTCTAGAATTTCCCCTCCTTCATTCCTTAAAATACCCTTCTACGCCGCATCCCCAACGATGACATTCCTCGTGTAGAAATAAAAAAAAATGAATAAGCTGAGTTGTAGTTTGCATTCAGGTCTTTTTGTGGAATTTTCAAAGTACTTATGGAAAAATGAAACGTTTTTGTATAAAGAATTACATAATAGGGTTTTCTACCCCTAAAATGCTGAATATTTTCCATTGAAAAATTTATGCCAAAGAGAGAATTTTAATTTGGAATTTTTCGAGCTAAAACATTATAAACACGTGTTTTGGTGTAATTTTTAGAAATCTGGCTAAGGCCACCCCGGAAATTACATCTTTAATCTTTATAATAAGGAAGAATATTTTATTATTGATCACTACTAAAATAAAACCAATGAAAAATATGAAAAATAATGGCGTAGTTCTAAGTTGAAATTAATTTTCAAAGCTTCCTTGCTAATGAAAGAGATAACGATAACAAATTCCAAATTAAAAACATTCAATTTTATGACGTCAGAGCTCACTATTCCAGGAATGTTTTTAAACTTTAGATAAACAGAAAAAAAATCTATTCCATTGAAATTTAACATTTCAAAGGTGTATCAAAACATTTGAACCAACTGCATTATGAAGTTGGGGAATTACCACATTCTTATTTAGTTGTATTATAACATTTGAACCAACTGTATTATGAAGTTGGGGAATTACCACTTGCTTATTTTTTTAATGATAAACTAATGATGCATAGCACAAAGGAAAATAAATAATTATAAGCAATAATTAGTCCCCTGTAATATCAATACAAATTGAAAATATCTCCCGAGTAAAAATAAATGCCGCCGACGGTAATTGAACCCGCGCCTCTGTAGTGGTCCACACTCCTTGCTTCATCCATCGTCTTTTGCATACAGTACTATATTGAAAGAATTGCCACGAGTAGCCGCTGGCAAAACGGAATGGCCATTAGTCCACCGGGTGGCGCTGCCAATATAAATGCCTCTGTACTGCAGCCTGCTACACCCACCACCACCCCCTCGAATACCACCCACACCTCCCAACCCCCTCCATTCTACCCCTGTTATGGCATCAACTATAGTATTTTCAACAAACCCCATGTTACGATATAAAATGTTTTTAAAACGCCTTTAGGAATTTGCTTTGTGAAAAAAAGCGAAAAAAGCGTTGGTTGTTTTCATTTCATGTATTTAATTTTTTTTGTTGAATTATTATTTTTTAACTAGTACAAAACCATTCTAAAACTACTAAATAATACATACGTACTGATATTAGGACTTCACCTCTTTAGTGTCACCTGCTACCTTGCTACGCCGAGATTTCATCGAGATCGGGAGATGCTGGTTTGGGGAGACCCTTTGACCTCTCTAATTGGTCTCTCTTGAACCATCGCCTTGCCCCGCAGTGGGAGGAATAGATTCA
Source organism: Hesperophylax consimilis (assembly GCF_061612785.1). Classification (NCBI taxonomy): domain Eukaryota; kingdom Metazoa; phylum Arthropoda; class Insecta; order Trichoptera; family Limnephilidae; genus Hesperophylax; species Hesperophylax consimilis. The sequence continues at coordinate 1,696,251 of NC_142862.1, read as the reverse complement.
TACGTCCATCACTCCTGGACACATTGATCCCTAGATTCCCACCCACTAAATTATATTCCTCAGAGCCTTATGTGGAGTTAATGTAAAAAATCTGACGTTTCGTCATTTTCTGCTTTAATACCTAGTTAATAGAATTATAATATGCGGGAGTAGCTTACGTCTTCCTTGAAGTGGATAGTGGAGCACTGCAGCAGGGTTCCCATCAGCTTGTGAGGGTTCCATGTCACGGAGTCGGCCCTGGGAATTATCAAATAAGTCATTAGTAACGAACGCGAAACTCACTGTAAAATTTTGTTTCTGTAAGATTCTGTTCGATTCTGTAAGTTCCTGTTAAATTCTGTAATATTCTGTAAGAAACCACTAGATTCTGTAATTATCTGAAAGATTATGTTACATTCTGTAAAATTATGTAAGATTCTGTAATTTTCTGCAAGATTTTGTAAAATTTCATAAGATTCGGAAATAATCTGTAAGATCTTATACAATTCTGTATGATTATGTAAGATTTAGTAATATAATGTTACAGTCTGTATGGTTCTGTGATTGTGTACGATTTTTTAATTTCTGTAATTTTATGTAAGATTCTGTAATATCATGTAAAATTCTGTAATATTTTACAATTTTAATTATGATTCTGTAATAAATTCTAAGATATATTCTATAAGATTATGTAAGATTTTGTAATACTGTGTAATATTCTGTATGATGGTGTAAATTTTGTAGGATTTTGTAGGATTCTGTAATATTATCCAAGGTTCCGTAATATTCTGTAAGAAAGATTATTTATGATTTTATAAGATTTTGTGAGATTCTGTAATATTATGTAAGATTGTATAGGTCCCAAACTCCGATAGACTGCGAAAAGAATACCAGATGGGAGGACACCAAGCGAGCAGTGCTCAGAGTTGGCCAGGGAAGAGGTGAACTGACTGCGTGGAAGAGGATTGTGGCAGAAGTTTACAATCGGCCAGGGACAGGAACTGGTTGAAAGTGTGAAACTTGTGAAAAAGGATCATCCACTTATGCTGTTTGCTCCTTCTCAAATTCAGCATTTTCAGCTTTCAATGCTAATATTATCTATCTATTATAATTTTTCTCTGCCTGCACTGAGTGTTATCGGAGTTTGTACAGGACTAGGGAGAAATAGTCATAAAGGGGGCTAATATTAAACACAACATCGTGTACCCTTTTCAATTATTAGCATATTAATGTGAGAAAACCAATTTAATATTTTAGCAATATAGTGCTTAAAGAACTAGCCGAGCTTTAAATCACAAAAGCTTAGTAAAATTATGGTACCTATGTTATAAAACTAACATATGTTATTCTTGTCGGGAGTGACGGAATTTTCTGTTTGAAGTCATCAAAAAGATTATTTTTATAATATTTTGTGAACGTCGTGTCTGAAAACAGAAATGTTTTAAAGTCATTCGTTCATTCAAATAATTTATTATTAATAATGATAATAATAATATGAGGTTGATTATTGATTATTATAATCAATAATATATAATAATCAATAATCAAAAATCTGTTAAAAATAAGAAAATACACAGATTTAAGAAATGAAATAAAAAGAATTTGGCATTCTCAGACTATAAAAATATTACCATTCGTTATTTCGGCTACTCAATTATACCTAGCTCTCTAATTAAAAATTTAGGCGTATTAGATCTATCAAAAAATTTATTTATAAAGATGCAAAAGTCGGTCATTTTGAATACATGTAGGATAACAAAAGATTTTTTAAATATTTATGTTGAGGGATCAGTAGGATTTATAGGCCCTGTTAGAAGTTCTACCGAGCCGAACCCTCTGATATGAAAATATCTGGAGTCGGTGAATTTTTTTCCCATTTGATATCTGGTGAGTTGACGTGTTGTTGTTCTTGTATTGTTTTGTATTTATTTTACTTATATAATGCACTTACATAGTGTTGATTGACTAGCTGATCATTTATGGAAAAGTGAGTGGAAGGGTTTAGTTTTTCCTATGGGGAAGATTTAACCCGAACAACAAAATCGGAAGCATAAAAAATAACTAATAAAAAAAACTGTTCGCGTGTAGAAATATTAATTGAAAAAAATACAAGACGAAAAAATCTTTCGTATAATATGTAGTGAAACAGTGTCGAATTTCCACCACGGTCCAACGAATCAAACGGCACGATGGATTTTATACAAATTCGCCATTATTTCACACAAATTCCGAAAAATTTCTATGTGTGTGAATGCCACCAAAAGTTGATAGAATGTATTGTCATCGACAACCAGGAACCAAACGGCGAGTAAAATTATATCAAAACCAGTAGACGCCAAGGTGGGTGAACACAGTAAAAAATAATATTCGGATGATTTGTATTTTTGTGTAGCGCCGGTTTTATGGAAAATAACCTCAAGGGCGATGTTTTCGGACTGTTAGGTGTCAAATATTATCAGCACAGTTTTTTTTACTATAATACTTCTATTTTAAATGTCTTTTAATTTAATTTAATTTTTTGTTTGACTGAGGATTGAACCATCCTACCAAGGAACTGGATACGATTAGTCATTATTATCTAGGTTCACAAAAATATAGATATACAGGGTCTCTGGGAGTAAAGTGCACAAACTTCAGGGATTTTACGTGACGGTATAAACAAAAAAGATAGTTAACATTTTTAGAAATTCTACCTTTAATGGTTTAAATTTAGAAATAAATTATTGATATTTTTTACTTGTACTAACACGTAGAATCACCTGCCAAAGTTTGTGCACTTTACCCTTGTACTTATCTACCTACTGGCTAAAATTAACGCCTTTATAATTTAGGCAAACATTTTCTGCAATATTTTACAAAAGATTCATTTTGTAATAGAAAAACATCGTGATATTTAAGTTTTCGGCCTTGTGATTTAACCTCTTAAAAAGGTTCCTAACTGGTAAAAAAAACCCGTTCACAATATAAAAATGTTAATTTATCAATTACGGAATGTCATTGGCATCATTAAAGTTCATGCAGCTAATAAATCATATATGTCCCCGCAGCGAGCTGTAAAATAACAAACACTGAATTGCTAATTATTCACTGTATTAATCACTTTTCAACACCCCTGATGTGTAATATGTTCCTGAATGCAGAGGTTGTCAAATTAAAGAAAAAAAGTTCTATTTTTTGTGACATCTCACAAGTGTGCCCCTGTTTGTACAGTGTAAAGGTAGAAGACCTATGTCGACAACCGGTTGAGCAGCGTTATGAGGCGGGTTAAAGTAGGGGAAGAAATTTATTAATTCGGGTTTCGAAGATGCCCGGATTATATAAAGGAGGAAATACAGATGCCGGTAGGTCGATCCACATACGAGCCGTCTCACATAACAACGAGTCAAAGAAGCGGCCCGTTCTCGTGAACACAAAATCCACTGTGGACGGTTGTTCGGCTCGTGTTAGTCATGTTTCACGCATGTGCACCGGTGCACCGAGGATCAGTCCAGCTAGCTCCCTTGAGCAGGGTCCATTGAAATTCCTGTAGAACAGACTGCTCGTGTAGCATGTACACATTGCGTTTAAGCATTTTAGATGGCAATCGGTCTGTTAACAATAGATTGTCAATCATACGGACATCCTTTGCATAGAATCAAGTAGATTTATCAAGTATTGTGGGGCTCCAGCCCAGAGGTGGCTCCTTAATTCAATTGTTGGGTATACTTGAGATAGGGTTGTAAAGGGTTAGTAGTTGGTTAGTATTGAATAATCTGCTAGTCCATTACAAGACGCCAAATTTCTTTTGTAGGATTCTGTAATATTATGTAAGATTCTGTAATATTCTTTAAGATAGATTCTGTATGATTGTGTAAGATAGATTCTGTATGATTGTGTAAGATTTTATAAGGTTGGTAATATTATTAAAGATTATGTAATATTCTGTTCTGAAAGGTTTGGCATGATTTTTTTTTTAACTGCCGGCAACCCGGGCGTTTATTGAAATAACATTATCATAAACAAACAAGTAGGTAACCCGCCTCTCTAGAAGATTTCTGTACTGAGGCGGGTACATATATATGCTTATAAATACACATACATACATTTATTTATACTGGGTTTTTACAGATGTTCTCACTTACGTGAGAACTATCCAATTACTAAAACTCACTTAAGTTACAGACAACATACATACAGGTAAAGATGCAATTAAATACAAGTTTAATAATTAAATATGTACAATTAAAAAACCAAACAAATAATCTACTCGCGAACGGCCATGGGGACGCAATACTGTCGACGTAATGTGTGGATGCAGCACGACCGTCGTTATGTATATAAAATAATATCTACTCGTAATCGGTCTCGAGGACGCAATACTATCGACATATAAATAATAGTATAAAATAATAAATAAGTTCAGTAAAATGACAAATAATACTAAGAGAGACAAGAGACACGAGAGTTAAAGTGATACATTATATAATTATCTAAACATATTATTTAGCAGCAGCAGATCATTTTTTTAATAGATCCGTATATATATATACCTATCAATCAATATATACACATTTGTGTAAGGTTATTGAGGATTCTGAACAAATGTTAAAATATTATGTAGATTCCAGTGAGGCCCACATTATCGAGTATATTTTATCAAATAAAAAAAAAGTTCAATCTACATAATATTTGTAGTGGATTACGTGGGATAACTTTTTTGGTTTTAGTTTCCCTTTCTTATTATATTATTTTGCTTTAATATCTGAAATAAAGCTACTGTAAATATTATTTCAATAATCGTATAGTTGAAAGCTTCTGGTTTAAAGGCTTGCGGCGGATACATAATAAAATTAGCATATCTATGTGACCCTCGCGCTGATTCTTTCTATCCCCATATAGCTCGATGCTCTATAGGATCCCCACACTGTCCCTTATAGCCCCATAGATTCACACAGTATACCCCGTAAAGCCAACAACCCTTCGACAAGCCACTTGCCAAATACTGCATAATATTTATATTGAATAACACCGCCACGAAGCTGTTCACACAACAGATAAGCCGGGTAATATGCCTACATTGAAGGGGGTGACAGATTACGCTATAAGTTTAAAGCGTTTTATATAACTCCATATTCCTCGCCAGACATGTCACACCTGAAAAGATGATGTGTTATAAGTGTTGGCGTTGCGACGATATGCGCTGTGATCTGGTAGCCAGGCGATATTTGAATACAGCAGGAGAGGGGGTCAGAAAAATTTACGAAGCGCAGTAATTACGCGGCTGTCATCTGTCAAAGTGACAGATCCCATACAAAGAAATGATATTCGGCGGCAGTCCCCCGATTGATCTGACCCACTCTGCTGAGGAAGATTATATCGTAGTGTGTTATCTCAACATATATAGCACACCCAATAATGTGTCTAAGGCTTAAAGCTGAGAATTTTTTTGTAGATGCATGCCTATACACATACATGCCACCATCAAAACGGGTTATTTAATGTTTTATCGCTATTTGTTATGTATGCGATATGATCAGGTTGTCTTCAAGCAATTTTCCGAGATAGGGTGAATTGCCTAATACAAAAAAATAAATTATTACGTTTATTAAACCGAGTACAAGATTACGGATTCGTCTTAACTTGCTAGCAGCTGGGATGGGAGACAGAGCGATCTGCCTACTCCATTCGGATTTATTTCTGTCTCGCTCTGTACTGACAGATATTTATCTCACACTATTAATCACTTTAATTTATTGTGAAGTGTATTCAATTACGTTTCACAAAACTTACAGTTAATAACATTACATCAGTTGAGACGCAGCCTAGTGTTAAAAATTATTTATTGCAATCTTGAAGTCATTGAAGTTTGAGTGAAAAATATCATCCTCATAAGAAAGGTAACGTAGTCAATCTCCCCAAACGCATGATCATTGGTGGGTTGGTTTTTGTTTTTGTTTTTTTTTAAACATTATTTCTGGCTTTCACCCTTCAAGGGTGTTCTTGGCCATCATTTAAAATTATTGAGAAATGAAAGGTGAATTTAAATATTAATTTTATTTAAATGGGCAAATTTCAAAATTATAATGAAAATTGGAGTCGAGTTCAGACTTAGAAGAGATGAGATGTTGAATGGAGGGGAGGCAATTTTAGATAAGGCTTGATAGAAGAGAGGATATTTGTTTAGAGAGGGACAACCAAAAAATATGTGATCTAAAGTTCCCACTTCTAGACCACAGAATGTACAATCTGAGGAGTCAACGACGTGAATTTTAAAAAGATGGGAAGGAACGGAACAATGTCCGATCCTCATTCGAATGAGTGAAGAAATTTCTTTTTTGGAAAAATTAGGGAATTGCTGAAACCACGGTTTTGATGGAATAGACCTTTGTATTGAGGCATAGCAGGCTCCCTTGGATTGACTAGCAATGTGCCAATACTCTGCCCAAACATTGCGGGATCTATCTTTGATGATGGAAAAAATGTCAGATAGGAGAATGTGGTTTACGAGGGTAACAACAGGGTTGGACGCTCCTTGTTTTGCCAAGGCATCCGCAATATCATTACCCATGACACCAACATGTCCAGGAATCCAAATCAGAGTTACAGTTTTACCAGAACTTTGAATGGAGGCTATCATCTCTCGAATAAGGCATACAAAGTGATCATCAGGATGAAGAAGAGGACTGGATTTAAGTTTTTGGAGGGAACTGAGAGAGTCAGAGAGAACGAGGGAATGTTCGAAATTATTTTTGATTATATATTTGAGAGATTCTATTATTGCAATGCACTCGGCTGAAAATATTGAAAATTGATTTGAAATTGAATGAAATATTCTGTCATTAGAATTATTGTGGTAAACGTTAATACCTATACCACAGTTAGGAGAGTCGGGAGATTTGGATCTATCAGTAAATAAAAGAGAAAAGTTGGGCCATTTAGATGAAATAATGTCATTGAAAATATTATTGACAGTTCGGGCCGGGAGATTGGAATGACTTTTAAGGATTCCGATCCCTTCAAATATTGTTGGGGATAGGGTGACGTGACTATATTTTAATTTGTATAAGGGAAGTAGATCATTTTGGATGATGTGAAGCTCTGAGAGAGACTTAAAATTTTTACAGATGTCAGGAAGAGGTTTAGTTGAAGCTCTGATTGTAGATGAATGGGTTGAGTCAATGAACAACGAGACGCTGGCGATAATCTGATGACATTTAGAATTTAAACATTTAAGAACAAATTTGTCAGCAAATAGTTGGCGCTTTAAATAGAGAGGAGGATCAGAACATTCTACTTGAAGGGAATTGATGGGTGACGATTGCATCGCTCCAGTTATAATTCGCAAAGATTTAGATTGAGTTTTGTCTAATTTATCAAGTACATTTTTTGAGGCAGTACTAAAAAGTGGGCAGGCATAGTCGAGATGGCTTCGAATAAGTGCGTTGTAAAGCAACTTAATGCAAGTAGGGTGAGCTTCCCACCAAACGCCAGATAATGATCTGATGATATTTAATTTTTTTCGCATTTAGTAACTAAATTATTAATATGGGAAGACCATTTAAGTTTCCTATCAAATGTTACTCCCAAAAATTTTACTTCAGAAGCGTTGGGGATTGGAGAATTTTTAAATAAAATTTGAACGGGGGGGTTTTTATGGCGGTTTGAGAAGGTGACACACTGAGTCTTTTGGATTGAAAGCTCAAAACCATTTAAGGTGAGCCATGTGCAAAGGGCATTCATGGCTTCGTTAAGATATTTGACGGCGAGAGGGATGATTTTGGATGATAAGAAGAAAGCTATGTCATCTGCGAACTCAATAACTTTTACTTGTGGGGGAATAGTGACATGCATATCATATGTGTATATATTATACAGTAAGGGGGACAATACATCGCCTTGTGGTAAACCCTTCCAAACAGACCTACTTTGAGGAGAAATATCTGGAAGTTCAATGAAAATTTTTCTATCTAGAAATAGATTAATAATAGATTGGACAAACATGGGGGGAAGGCCAAGGCCTAGAAGTTTTTTTTTCAGGATTGGGATGGAAACATTGTCAAAGGCGCCTTCTATATCTATAAAGACGGCAAGACAAACTTCCTGTTTAGAAATTGATAAATTAATATCAGTGCTGATGATGGCAAGGTTATCTTGAGTGGATTTTTTTTCCTAAATCCAAATTGAGATGGAGAGAGAAGCTGTTTACTCTCGACAAAAAATTCTAATCGGTTTTTAATTAATTTTTCATAAAGTTTACTGAGGGTGGATGAAAGAGCGATTGGCCTGTAGTTGGATCCAGAATTTGGTGATTTGTTTGTTTTTAAAATAGGGATGATTATTTGACAACTCCAGTCATCAGGCATTATACCAGTCTGGAAGATTTTGTTTAAGATGATTAAGAAGTGGTTTAGAACATTATCATTACTATTTTTGATTATGCTGTAAGGTATACCATCTCTGCCTGGAGATGAGTCCTTGACTATTGATAAACAATTTTTTAGCTCAATTAAGGTGAATGGAGAGTCTAGCCAATGATTAGACATAGGAGTATTATAGATAGGCGTTATTTCATCTAAGTTAGGTACAGAAGGGGGGGCAATTTTGTCCAAGAATTCATCTATCCATTTAGAATGAGTCATATTTTAACGATAGGAAAGAGATTTAGCTTTCCAAATTCTTACTACTTTGGAACATTCCTCATTCCACCAGGGAGTTGGAGGGAATTTTTTTAAAAGAGATTTTGTTTTAGGGGGAGGATTTGATTTATTTATTGCAGTTATGAGCATTGGATTTGAAGTTATTATAATCATCTTTGACGGAAAATATATTGGTGTCGGGTAAATTTAGTAGGAACTTGTCCATATGAGAGTTAAATTCATCCCATTTGGCGTGTTTCGTTTTAATCTTTGTCGAAATATGAGACTTGTCCGATTGGAAAGAAGTTTTATAAGTAATGGTGATCGGGAATTGATCACTGGAGCAAGGGTCGGGGGACACCACCCACGAGGAGAGAGAAGCCAGACTAGTAGAACATATCGAGAGATCCACTGCACTGGGGTTTGTGCTGGGGCGTGAGATCCTAGTAGGAGTTCCGTCATTCAAAAGGAAAAGGTTGGATTGATCTAGGAAATCCATCACTCTTCGACCATCTCGGTCGGAGAAAGCAGAATCCCAGACGGGGGAATGGGCATTAAAATCGCCTAATATAAAGAAAGGAGGGCTTAGTTGACTTACAATTTGCAACCAAATTTGTTTATTGAAGTGGGCTGTTGGGAGAAGATAGACTGAAATAAAGGATGTGTCCTTTATTTTAGCTGCAACCATTTGGAAGTCAGCATTGGGGGGTTTGATATTATTTATTGGGGAAAATGATATGGATTTCTTAATAAAAAGGGCAGCACCGCCGCCCGAACCTTCCGGGCGGTCGTCGCGGAGACAGGAATACCCTCCCACATTAAAGTGGGTGGATGGAGTAAACCAAGTCTCCGAGATAGCAGCCAAAGAAATAAAGTTGGAATTTAATAGGTTAAGGAGATCAGATTTGTTAGAAATAGCACTTCGGCTATTCCACTGAAGTATTTTGAAATCTTGAAGAGTCATTTTGAATAAATGATTTTAATGTGGAAATAATAGTAGCAGCGTTGTACGGTAGATTAGTTTGAGAAGAAATATGGTCAATTAGAAGCATAATGAGAGTTTGGATAAATGAAGAATTGTCTTGGGAGAGTTTTTCAGAAAGTTTTAGAGAGTTCATTGAGGATGGATTATAATTATTTGCACATCCATTTGTGGCATTTGAAAGAAGTAAACCATTGGGATTTAAAAGCAGTGAGTTGTGTTGTTGCTGATCGTATCCAGGAGCCGGTTTAGAGGTAGCGTTTTTGTATGTGAATTTAGTTGAACGAGAAGAAGTTGTTGTAGAAGAGGGAAGAGGGTTGGATGAGGAGTTGCTGGATAAAGCCTCAGCAAATGATTTTTTGACAGGCGGGAATAGTTTAGAAGCCTGCAGAAAAGACAAGTTCTGAGAGGCCATAGAAATTTTAATCTTTTTTTGGCGAGATTGTTCTGGGCAAGAAGTGTTGATAGCTGTATGTGAGCCTGAGCAGTTAAAACATTTGGGTGAGGAGGAAGAAGGACATTGGTCAGCTGCGTGGTTTTCTCCACATTTAAAACATATGGGTGGAGATCTGCATGCAGCTTTGGTATGACCAAAACGGCAGCAATTGAAACATTGAGTTGTGGAATAAGTATACATTTCAACTGGTAATGAGTTGAAGAATAAATATATATGGGAGGGAAGAGATTGACCTTCAAAGGTGATAACTACAGATTGGGAGGGCTTCCAGGAAATTATACCCTCAAAGGAGTCCTTGTAATTTAGCCTCCTGGCTTTTATGGGATTGCCAATGTGTTGGGGGGTTGAGAGTGAAGACAGAATTTCTTCGATGGACAGATCGGTCGAGATACCTCTGACCAGGCCCATGCGAGTGACATTGAAAGTAGGGATATATGCCTTGAACATTGAATTAGATGAAATGAAGATATTTTTGATGAAACTGTTGGCAGCTGACCCTGAGAGGAATTCGACGGAGATTCGAAAGCGACCCTCGGCTTTTACACCTCCAGGCTTGATTGAAAGATTCTTGCTATTTGATAGGAATTTGCCAAATTCAAGAGGGTGGATGGTTTTTCCTTGCTCAGTTTTTTGGGCGTATACTATGAATGGGCCACGGGAATGAGGAGGATAAAAGTTTGTTGGAGGAAGTTGAGAAAGTGCTGGTGGGGACTGTGAAGTCGAAGGAGAGTCAAGTTTTATTGGGGAAGAAGGAGTAAATTTCCTTTTTTTGGTAGAAGTCAAAATGACAGAATCACTGTCAGAAATTTCTCCATTTTCCCCGTCTGGGGGGTCTGGAGAGGGATCTGGGGGCTTTGTAGGGGGTCCAGGAGGGAAATCTTCCTCCATTATTCACAACAGTAAACAACTACAATAATAGTATGGAAAATGACAGAAGTAAAAAAAGTTTATAAATATCTGGAAATCAGCAGCGAAAAGTGACTCCTGGAAGATCAGGAGGGAGAAGAAACCTCAAGGCACAACACACTACACTTTTTTTTGCCAGAAAACAAAAAAGAATGGTAAAAAATTAATTTTAGATAGAGCAAAACAAAACAACTGTTGACAGCCAAATGTTATTGTTGAAATCTCGGTGGGTTGGTTCTACTTCTTAAAAAAAATAATGATTCTGTGGTGCCTAGCTCTGGTGAAGTTATGGGAGACCTAAAGCGTAATAAGTCCCAGAACATCAGAATTGTAAATGTGTCCATGGAACACTAATTACTAACACCATTATAATTTTCTCCCAACGTCTAGACGATCTAGTCCCAGCATTCCAGCATGACTTACATGAAGTAGAAGTGTAATTTATTTCTTAAAGTTTTCTAATTTATTTTATTTTTTGAAAAAACTGTATTATCTATACCAATACATTGCAAAAGCGATAAATTGATTCTTTGAACCACTCGACCAACATGAATTAGTAGTAATTTATAATTGAATTATTTAAATGAGTTTATTTATTTCTCCGCTCGCGCAGTCTCAGTAAGGAACACTTGTGCCGTTCACAGATTAGACTCGGGGATGTTGACTTTGGCAGAAATTGGGGAGGCTTTAAACCCAAATAAAACGACATCACAACCCCCTACCCCCTACCCCAGCACTCGAGGGACTATAAGGGTACGTTTAAAGATTTTAAAATGTCTACAACCCTTTAAAATAACGGGATAAGAGGAATATGGATGCTAAAAATTCTTCTTTCAGAACATTTTTCGTGTATTTTTAAGATTGAAACAACATTTCTCTAAGACGGTTAGTTTTATCGCCTTAATTCAATATTGCATGTCAAAAAATATGTAAATTGAACCCCACACTTCGACTTTCGAGAAAATAATTTTTTCATTAATTCTCCCACCCCCAAAACCGCTTTCCACCACCCCATTTATTAGGGCCTCTTTGTATTCTTAAACTGCATTATAAAAATAAGTTATAACTCCTATTTATAATGCAGTAAGTCAAACTTGTTTAGTTGGATGGAAATTACGTCAACACACATCTGAAATTAAAAGATCCTTCAGCAGTCAATAGTCTTACCCGATCAGAATTTTTCAAGATAAAATAGACGTATTAGGGTAAAAAAAACTTTGTTTTTACGGGTTGATTTTTGACTGGATTACTAGTTAAATAATTGTGGTAGTAAGATTTTAGCTTTGCGCTTGTTAAATAATAAAACTTATCATTATATTTTTTTGAATAACTCAATGAGTAAAACCTCAAAATGTAATATTTAATTATTGAAGACAATATTGGGAACTCTCAAACGAAAATTTGAAACTGAAAAATCAGAAAAAGATTTTCTTGGATAAAAAAATCTGAGAATATTGGTCGAATTAGCTCAGTGGCAAAGAAGAGCCGCGGCAAGGATAAGGTCCTGGGTTCAATCCTGGATGCGACCATATAATTTTCTTCATAAATTGTCTTCAATAATAAAACAATGAAATTCTATATGATTATAATTTATGTGGTATTTTGCAAGTAAAAATTACATTTACATCAATCTACATGATTCCGGTAACAGTTTATACAACTCCAAAGTGCAGCAATCCTCTTATGCCTCTGTTAGCTGTAAAATCCGTGTTTCAGTTAAAAGCTTTTCCTCTGGGAGGGCGAAACAGCTGTCAGAAACGCATTAGTCCCCTTTCCCACCCCCTGACGTCAGAGCAGATGCTGACAGGAGCCCAGGAGTGGGATGGAGCTCACAGGAGCACAGCAAAGGGAGGAGGTTACATTAAACACCAATTAGGATTAGTGTGGGGTTCAAAGTGCAAGGGTGTTAATTCTGAATTTGGATGTTTGTAAGTAGAGGCAAAGAGAGATTTTTTTTATTCAACTTCAGAGAGTCAACTGCTCAGAGTCTTTTCTTCGTCTTTTTTGGTGTCACAGTTATGTATCGTATTTTAAACAAAATTTACAGATAATTATTAACATATTTCTTACAATCAAACTGAATATTGTCAGTTTTGTAAGAAGTACCTACGTAAAAAAACTCAATTAAAAAATACAATTTTTTTCCAAGTATGTTTCAATTGGTAATATTCCACTTACTAAATAAATTTCATTAGTCAAGATTTATTTTATTTGGTAGGAAATTCATTCTAAATGACGTTGTCTATTTTTAAATGAAAATATATTACATGCAAACAGTTAATAACGACTGCGTAGTTAGTTTTTCGATATCTTCAATTATGACGTAGTTATGAGCTTTCAAAGTGAACTTGGGTACGTATGACGTCACGAGACACGATTCGTACACTTGACTTGATGACAGTGCTACCTGCCGCAAATATCTAGGTTTTGACGGCTTACAGCGATACTTTAAGGTATTTTCCAAAAATTCTAAAAGTTTTGTTCTCAGTATGCTCCGGTATCTCTAATTAATATATGAATCATTTGTAAATGAAATGAAATTTCGTTCTACGAGACGACCTCATTTGTTAATCTGGGGATTTCACCATTTAGATAAAAATTCCCGCAACTTTCCCATTTTCGGGAATATTCCCTAAATATAAATTCCCGGTAATTTACCCATCACGAACTGAGGCCAGAGACAAAATTTCCCGAAAATGTCAGTAATTTTTCAGTAGTTTGAGTTATAACAATAATATTTCCATATAATTATAATAAATTTAATATAAACTTGACATTCCAAAATGAAGAATACGAGGGCAAACAAAAGCGCTGAAGAGCCTTCACAATTAAATGAAATCGTAAACCAACTTACAAAAACCATCGATGAAAAATTTAAGGAGTTAGAAAAAAACATTATGTGTAGACTTGACACAAAATTAAAGGAATTTACGGAACAATTAGAACCCATTATAAAATCAGTGGAATTCTTATCTACTCAAGTTGAAACATTAAACGGCAAAGTACTAACTTTAACCAGTAAAATCGCTAAAATTGACCCTCTCGAATGTGAAATTATTAATTTAAAGGAGATTATTAATGAAGTAAATACCAAAAATAATCAACGAGAACAATTTGATAGACTGAGTAATATTGAGATTCACGGAGTGCCAACTTCTAAAAGTGAAAACCTTCTTAATATCGTGGAAAATATATCCCAGAAGATTGGATTCCAAATACAAAAAGATGACATTGATTTTATCCAAAGAGTGCGACCATGGCCAACTACAACTCCAAAAGTTGTACCAACATCCACAACTACTTCCAATATTATCGTACGTCTTCTTCGGCGGGATTGCAAGGATGCTTTGTTGACAGCTGCCCGTCGCCACCGGACCCTGACCACAGCAGACATCGGCCTTCCAGGAGTGGCAAGCCGCATATTCCTCAATGACCACCTCACACCTTCTAATAAACTTCTACTGAAGAAATCAAGAGATCTGAAGACTAAAAACCACTTCCAATATTTATGGACAAAAAACTGCAACATATTTTTAAGAAAAAATGATGGTTCCCCCGTGATACGGATTTCTTCCGAGGCAGATCTCAAAAAAATCTCTTGACATATTGTTTTTAAAATTGTTTCTCAATACTTCTTACTATTTTATTATCATTACTACTTTCATTATCACCTTTTACTATATTTTTAAATTTTTTTCTCTAAACTTATATACTATTATATTTATCAAAATTTAAAGGTACTATATATATTATATAAAATTACGATATTCACAATACATCCATCTCAGATTTTATTACATCACATTTATCAAAATTTAAAGGTACTATACTACATACTTTATAAAATTACTATTTTCATAATACATCCCACCCCCTACCAAGAAATGTCATTTCTTAGTTCTGAAATGTATTGTTTTTGCTATTTGAAATGGTTATTAGGGGTCGATCTAGTATTGCGTTCACCTTATATTGATATTAGTATATATTATTTAATTATCACTTATTAATGGCGTCCCTAAATATATACTACCAGAATGTGAGAGGTTTGCGAACTAAGACACATGATTTTCTAAGATCCGTTATAAATAATGACTTTGATATTGTATGCATTACAGAAACATGGCTCCTTGATAATATAAGTAACCAGGAAATTTTCGATGACAGATATAATGTTTTTAGACGGGATAGAAATTATAGTCTCACAGGCCAAACACTTGGAGGGGGAGTTCTTATTGCCGTTCAATCCAAATATAATGTCATTCACCAGACAACTTGGTCAACCCAAGAAACTGAAGAGATATGGGTAAGCATTTTTATTTATTTATTTAATACATTTTACATTATTATGAAATTTACATAGAGTAGATATAATGAATCACCATACTAGGCGGCTGCCTGTTTCATGGTGACCAATTGAGTGTAATTAATTTGTATGAAATATGAAATCTAGTGTAAACATATGAAATTAGTAACTATAGATGAAGCTAAAATTTTGGAAAAATTGTAATAAAAAGTAGAAGATAGAAATTAGAAAGGAGAAAGAAGTAAATTAGCATTAGATTGTAAAAATGTACATAATTATATATATATAATTTTTAATATGTGTGCATGCAAGCACACATGTGTATATAGCAGCAGACATACCTATATACATATAACAGCACATGTATACATACACCCATATGACGCATCCTCACGCATATAAACAATATATACACCTCTATCTGAGTACTTGGAATAGGCTACTAACACTATAACAATCACACATCAAAAAATCCCCGAGCGCTTTCCTGAAACTGTCGTATTTGGCTATTGATTTTATTTCTAACGTTAAATTATTGAATATTTTTGGAGCAAGAAAGTTAAATTGTCTTTGTGCCATTGAGGTTTTTATTGGGGGAATAGTATAATTCGATTTGTTGGAATATCTTGTATTATGGGTCGATTCAAAAATATTTTTTTTCGTATGTTTGAATTTATAGTAGGAGGATATGTTTTTGACGTATAAGGATTTTATGTTGAGTACTTTGAAGTCGTTAAATAAGTCCTTCGTGGGGTGAATATAGTGTACTTTGTAAATAGTCCGCATTATCAATTTTTGAGCTTTAATTAATGGATCTAATATCGTGTTAGAGCATCCTCCCCAGACTATTATACCGTAAGATATAATTGATTGGCATAAAGAAAAGTATACCGTTTTTAGTGTATTTTTATTAAGAATATTTCGTAATGACCTGAAGATATATGCCAGTTTCCGTATACGGTTTGTAACATTTATTACGTGATCTCCCCATCGTAGTTTATTGTCAATTATTACACCCAAATATTTAATGGAATCTACTCGTTCTAGTGGATTGCACAGACAACTAGAGTTATCTCTACAAGAATGTATTTTTAGTGTATGATTGATTGAAGGCTGACTCGGAATATTAAGACTAAACGTTATATATTTCGTTTTAGTTATGTTTAAGGTGAGTAGATTATCATCCAACCACTGTTTAATAATTTGCAATGTTAGATCCGCTCTGTGAAATGTTTCTTCCCATGTCTTACTTTTTAGTACTAGGGCAGTGTCATCGGCGAAAGTGATTATATTGCCATCAATAATAGATAGTTTACATAAGTCATTGATATAAATGAGAAAAAGTGTGGGACCGAGTACACTGCCCTGTGGCACACCAAAGTTAATGCTAGTTGAATGGGATGGTTTATGCGATGGTAGCTTAATACATTGCTTTCTGTCTGTGAGGTACGATTTGAACCAATCAAATGCCTTATTCTTTATTCCGATTTTTTTGAGCTTGGCTAGAAGGATTGGATGAGATACTGTATCAAATGCCTTAGCTAAATCCAGAAATATTGCCAGACATTTTTCACCTTTGTCTAAGGCTTGCGTTATATGTGATGTTAGTTCTAAAATAGCTGAATCTGTATTGAGTCCTTCTCTAAAGCCATACTGGTTTGACGAGAGTATGTTATATTTTGTAAGATGGTTGATAAGTCTTTTTTTTACTATTTTTTCAATAATTTTTGATAGTGATGATAATATAGAAATTGGTCTGTAGTTTGTTATGTCAGTAGGATTTCCGGACTTAAAAATTGGTTGAACTAGGGCAAGTTTGAGTTTGTTTGGGAATTCACCTTTAGTGAGACTGAGGTTTATGATATGTACTAATGGATGGATTATAAAGGGTTCAACTGTTTTTAGTATAGTTGAGGAAATTTTGTCATGATTGCACGAATGAGAGGGCTTTAACTGTCTAATGGTTTGAGAAATTTCATCGTAGTTGGTCGGGTTTAAGGTGAGTATATTATCTGTTTCACTGGCACATTGATTGATAATGTCGGCAAGGGCATTTTCATCGGTTGATGTCTTATTTAAAATCTTTGATGCTAGATTTTTACCGATATTGCAAAAGTATTCATTTATGTGATTGGTCACAGTGTCTGGATGGTCATTTAGGGAGGTGTCTTGGCCGTTGATGTTTAATTTATTGATTGGTTGTACTGGGTGATCAGTGTTAGATATTTCTTTGACGATATTCCAAATTTGTTTGTTATTATTACCGACTCTGGACAGTTTTTCTTTGTAGTAGTTTTCTTTTGTGGTTTTAATGATATTATTACATATATTTCTGTACTTTTTATAAAATAAAATAAAATATTTGGGCTTGAATGTCTAGATTATTGAGTAAGTTTTTGTGAAGCTTGTCCCGTTTTTTAATACAAAAAATTAGGCCATCTGTTATCCATGGTTTCAGTTTTTTATTTTTTGAATTATTCACATGGGATTCTTCAGTGACATCCTCAATATGTTGCAAGAGAGTTTCAGAGAAGGTATTAAAAGCAATGTCTACGTCTGTGGAGTTTAGAGAGGAGAGCCAATTTTCTAAAATAATTTTAGAAGTTAGTTTCTCGAGATTAATGTGTTTCTTTTTTATATTACTACGTGACGTTCCGGTAGTGGGTTTATTATGCATAAGACCAATTGCTATTGAGAAATGGTCCGTTATGGTTGATTGATATATAATTCCCTTTGCATTTTTTTTGTTCGTAGAAATATGTGATCAATACATGAGTTACTAGTATCAGTTACTCTAGTAGGAGCATTAATATAAGAAATAAGCCCGTGTTGAGTCATGAGATTTTTATAGTCGAGAGTTTGTGATGCTTTTGGTTTAAGTAAATCTATGTTAATGTCACCGATCACCATTAGCTCTTCATTTGGTGTACAGTTAAATAAAGCCAAGTCTAAGGATTTAAGGAAGGATGAAATATTTTGGTGTTTAGGTGACCTGTATAGTGCAAGAATTGTGGTTTGGATGGTTTTTATTTTAAGGCAGTTGGCATTATCAATGATTAATTCAGAGATAATCGGGTCCAGGTCAGATTTTACATAGACAATTACTCCATCTGACTGTGTCTTATTATTTTGTGTATTGAAAACTGTAAATCCTGTAATGTTTTTGTGAGTGTAATTTGATTTGATCCAACATTCAGTTAAAATTATTATGTCAAAAATATTATTCAAATCGGCAAGTGTTACAAGAAGGTCATTATAGTTCTTATCAATGCTTCGAATGTTTGTTGAGAATATTTTTAATCGTTTATAGGATTTTAGAATATTTATGCACTTTGAGGCATCATTGGTTTCAGGAGAAATCACGTTACCGTGGTTTTCTATTTGTAGATTAATATCAATCATTTCGTTTGACTAGTACCAGCTAATTGTATCACGAGCATGTATGAAGAGTATGGGTAAGTGTGATGAATAGATAAGAACAAGGTTAGTGAACAAAGATGTAATTAAAACAGAGTTAGAGCATTTCCAGTAACTTTCTTTCCAAGATTTAAATAGTATTGAGGTAAATGTATTAAGTGTTGTCAAGAAACAACCGCAAATTATAATACTGGTGAGAAATATTCGTGTTAATAAAAGTGGTATTATTTGTTTATATGGTGAGAATGTCGAAAGATAGGGTAAAACATTAGAATTTGTGACAGTAGTTATGTCAAAACTAGAGGAATCTGTTAAGGAAGGTATGAACACATTATTTTGGGTAAATACATTATTGATGATGGTGTAAATCATATAAAAACATGTGAGTAGGACAATACGTATGGAATGATCTACTGTTTTCTTATAGAATATTAAAGAGTCTTTAGTTTTTATCAAAATTAATAAACTATGGTAAGAGTAATTACAAGATAGATTAGCAATTTTTGCAATAGTTATGCTGTTACAAGAAAGTACGAATATGTTAATTTGAATGGTTAATAAATGGAAAATAGTTGTATGGATCATACAAAAACATGTTAGGAAAAAAATATTTACAGAATGATCTATTTTTTTCTTGAATAATGTTAAAAAATAATGTGTTTGGATGATAAGAAGTAAAATATGGTGAAAATGTTTAACAACAATATTAGCAGTGATTACAAAAATTATGTTCATACAAGAGAAATCTACTAAAGAAGGTAAGAATACATTATTTAGAGTATTTAAATTGTTAAGAGTGATACGAGACAAAGAGAAACTTGCAAGGAAAATAATATTTACGGAATGAACAAATTTTTCCTTAAAGGGTACTGAAAAAACTCGAGTTTCAAACAAAGCAGATAAAATATAGTAAGAATAGTAAGTAGCAAGATTAGCAATTATTACAATAATCGTTCTGTTACAAGATAAAAATACTAAAGACAGTAAAGATGCATTATTTTTTGTATATACTTTGTTACTAGAGATCCGGCACATATAAAAACTTGCGAAAAAAAAGATATCAGCCGAATGATTATTATTATTATGTAGCACAGTAAAGAATGAAATACCTTTTATCAACCGTCACAGTGATTGACGTTTTTGTCGATCGAGATCAAGGACATTTTTTATTGTGATGATTTTGGAGGTGTCCGTTTTTCTCAGCAGAATACGCCCCGAAGCCGTCCAGGAGTGTTTATAATCGTTTTCTTTTGAAAATTTTTTTGTTTGCGAAAGTAGATATTTTCCTTTTTGTGTCAGGTGTTCGGACACATAAATACGTTTGGCTTCTTGGGACAGTCCTAGGTCCGCTGTGTTTAGTTTATTTGTGGTGGTCGCAGTGGATTTTTTATATGCTTTAATTTTGTTAAGAAAATCATCACGTGATTTAATATTATTGAAAGACACTATTAACTAATAATTATCTTAACTACCCCTAACAAAAGACTAAATATTTGTTGTTCTTACCACCCCCATGGCACCACACATACTAGCAGTCTCATAAACCATTTTGAAATCACTAGTCATCTCCGGCTAAATAATCCCGATGATGACTTCATACTTATAGGAGACTATAATATTTCAAAACTTGTCTGGATTCCAAATGTTAATTTAAAACAAATGACTCCACAACCAGCCACCGACGAAACAAGTACGTATGCGATAGATTTTCTCTCACTATGTGACTTCCATCAATATAACAACGTATTAAACATAAACAAACGTATTCTTGATCTAGTAATAAGTAATTTGAACTGTGCATTACTGCCCTGCTTTCCTCCTTTTATTACCGAAGATTCACATCACAAATCATTACAAATCGAAATAAAACTTCAAAAGGACCCCAGTTTAAAACCTTTATCACGGCAAGTGTTATTGTTTAACACGGCTGATTATACTAAGATAAATAAATTTCTAGAAGAATTTAACTGGTCACATATTCTCAGTAATATGTGCATGGAAGAAGCTACTAACAAATTCTATGAGATTATCTACGAAGCTATCGACCGTTACGTTCCGTCGCGAAACCTTAAGCTGTCTCCAAAATATCCCATTTGGTATACCTCTTGCTTAATAAAAATCATTAAAGAAAAATTAAAGTTTCACCGTAAATTTAAAAAATACTCACAACCATCTGATTACCACACATTCTCTTTACTTAGAACTCGCCAAAAGAAACTTGAAAAAGAATGTTATACAAACTATATAAATAATGCTGAGTTCAATATAAAGAATAATGTGAAATATTTCTGGACTTTCGTGAAATCCAAACAAATCTCCTCTGATATACCTAATAACGTGTTCCACGGAAACCTTTCTTCAAGTGACGGGCAACAAATTTGCAATCTTTTTAACAATTATTTTCAATCTGTTTTTATCCCCTCGCAATCAAAAAACATTTCCACGAATAAGGTAGATAGAACCAATAATAATAATGCAAATTCAATACATTTGAATTCGATTAATATTAATACAACTTTAGTATTAAGATATCTAAAAAATATCAACACAAAAAAAAGCGCTGGATGCGATAAATTACACCCAATTTTCATTTTTAATTGTGCTGAACAACTTGTTACTCCTGTGACATTACTGTTCACACTTTCTATCAAAGAAGGCGTATTTCCCACTATTTGGAAAAAAGCGTTTGTGACACCTGTTTTTAAAAAGGGGGATAAACACAATATTGAAAATTATAGACCTATATCAAAGTTATGCATTTTAAGTAAAATCATGGAAAAAATCGTTTATGACCAACTATTTAATTTATGTAAAAACACTATTATCAACCCCCAACAACACGGTTTTTTTCAAGGTAGATCTGTTGACTCAAACTTGGGACAGTTCACCGATTTTGTTCTTAATTCAATGGACAAAAAAAAGCAGGTTGATTCTATCTATACTGATTTTTCCAAGGCTTTCGACAAGGTGAATCATGACACACTCTTAAATAAACTAGAAAAAATTGGTATAAGCGGGAATCTTCTCAGATGGTTCTCATCTTACATTAAAAATAGAAGTCAAGCTGTTGCGCTAAAAGGTTACATGTCACAAATAATATTTATTCCCTAAGGAGTGCCTCAAGGTTCTCATTTAGGGCCCCTACTCTTTATTTTGTATATTAATGACATCAAACATGTCATCAGATATTCTGATTTCATTCTTTACGCTGACGATATGAAAATATACAAATGCATAAGCTCAACAGAAGATTGCAATAAATTGCAAGAAGATATGAATGGAATTAATGAATATTGCAAAGAAAACCAATTATTCCTAAACATAGATAAATGTAATTCAATAATATTTTCACGTAAATGTCACCCAATCATCCATACTTACCATCTAAACCATGACCCTCTCCAACGAGTAGAAAAAATCAGAGACCTTGGAGTATTACTTGACTCTAAATTACTTTTTAAGCATCATATTGAAAACATTTTAGAAAAAGCCTACAAACAAATGGGCTTCATTCTGCGAATCACAAAACCATTCAATAAACCTTTTACACTTGAACTACTTTATATGGCAGACGTAAGATCTCATCTCGAATTTGCATCTGTCATTTGGAATCCACAATACCAAACGTATATTAACCGAATTGAAAATATTCAAAAAAAAATCCTGAAACACCTGTCGTATCGTTTTGAAAATCATCAATGTAATCCTATTACTCTTTACAAACGAAGAAAAACATTTGACGTACTGTTTCTGTACAAAATTGTGAACGGCCTTATTGACTCCCCAGCCCTGTTAGAAAGGATTGCATTTCATTGTCCTGAACGCAATACCAGATCAAATACCTTATTTTATATACAACATTTCAAATCGAAATACGCACAAAACTCCTTGCTCGGGCGTATCTGCAAATCTTATAACGCCTTAAGCGATATTGACATTTTCCACAGTACCCTTAAATCGTTTAAAATCAAATTAACCTTACTATGTACCTAAGTTAAAAATATTACTTCTGTATTGTTTAGTATTCTCTTTTTAATCATTTTTCACACACACTATGTACTTTATTACTTTTAATTAATTTCTAGTATTATTATAAATGGAACTTAACTGGTTTAAATCATGTTCTATATTTTATGTTCAATTATTTTTTTTTGTAAAACTGTATGTTTCCTAAATAAACTAAAATAAAAAATAAACTAAAATAAAAAAATAAAAAAAAATGACCCTGAACTTCTTCATCAAAACAATCGCAGAAGCACTTTAAAATTAGAAACATTTTTAGTTTTCAAGTTTTCTGATTTAACGAATTGCAAAATAAAACACGCTTTATTTAAATTGTTCTAAATCTAAATTGACCCAATTGTCATTAGTAGAAGTAGAAATAAGGTATTCAGTTACTCTTCAGTACTGGGTTACTGGGGATAGTGGGACAAACTGGATCTGAATTATTCAGTTAACCAACGAAATCTACAGATTGCCGCGATAGGAGGTAGTTATCTGTGCAAATCACTCCTTGTTTACTTCAGAGTTATCGAAATCAGATGTAGACAGAGAACTTCTTCCTGCTTTGAAGGTAAAGTATGCAAAATATCATCAATCTCGGAATAAAAATGTAGATTTAAAAAAAATCTTTTTTTTCTTTACATTCTGGAAATGTATGTTTCTTATATATATGTTGGTTATATACGTATACTTTAAAAAAAGTTTTAAAAAATTTGGTGGTGAGTTTACACTCCCGACAATTTTAAAAGACAAAACAGCTGATAAATAAACCTAAGACTTCGGACTCGATTAACTCGAAATCGAAAGCTCAAATAAAAAAAGTTATGCCACAAAACTGACTCCAAATATGATGTAAATTCACTGGTTACCCGCTTGTTCCATGATAACATTTTTTAAAATTAGTTTTTTAGACTAAAAAATAGAAAATCAGTAGTTATTGGACAGCTTGGGTCGATGTGAGGGTTGACAGTAAAGAAAAAAAACATCAAAAAGCCACCGGAGACCAAAATTTCATTGAAATTTATTTTTTGACAACACAGTTTTTTTTATATTTATTCCCTTAACAACCTGTATTTAGATAGATCATTTGATTGAATAATAAGAAATGAGAATTTGAAGTATCCCAATAGATTCCGAAAACCAAGAAAATAGCACCCGGATGGTCTAATATATATGTATATTAGTAGACAATATTAATTGATGAGTTTATAATCTCCCATTTCATATCCATTTACTTGAGTTGAATGGCCCTTTTAACTGCTAATCTCGGTATAGAGAAGCCGAGGCGATGCATGAATACTGACGAATCAATCAAAAGCTGACACTTCGGAAGGAGAACTGTATATAAAGATAATAATTCGGAAAGGATCAATAATTAATTCAGGAGAAGATATTGAGCAAATTTATATGGCAAAGCCGGCGTTATACCAACAGATTATTCGAAAATTTAACAAAAATAAAAGTATGTCTTATATCAAAATCAATTCAAAAAAATAAATTAAATCTTCAAGAATATTTAAAAAATCAACCCATAATTTTTTTTTTTAAAAACTATCATACATCTATTGCCAGTGTTTGGCCTTTTAAAGATTTTTTTTAATGATTTGACTGATGATTGAATCTTCAACCCAGGGACTGGAGTCAACCGCGCTTACAACACGCTAAATCTTAAAATTGGGTAGGACCGAAATTTATAACATGTACATTAACTCCTGTAATGTCATCCAATTTCAGAGAAATGCGGATAATATATGACATATTAAACCCGCGTGATTTCCACCAAAGTTAATAGAATGATTTGTCATCGACAACGAGTGTTTCTGCTGGATTTCAGCTCGATCGGCTGTCGGGAAGTGGGTTAATTTCCGCTTTTAAGATTTGCATTCATTCATTTCCAAACAAAACATTGAAATTCAAATGACGTAGTTATAAAAGCAAATTTTCTTTGAAAATATCACACTTTTATTATAAGACGAACTCCGGGTGGAAACAATGAGCTTTCTGATTAAAGTTAGTGTCTGTAGTCTGGGACGTGGCCGAGCTTATGTACTTGTAGGTGGTAAGTTAGTGTCTGTAGTCTGGGACGTGGCCGATCTTATGTACTCGTAGGTGGTAAGTTAGTGTCTGTAGTTTGGGACGTGGCCGAGCTTATGTACTCGTAGGTGGTAAGTTAGTATCTGTAGTCTGGGACGTGGCCGATCTTATGTACTCGTAAGTGGTAAGGGTTAACTAATATCTTGACGAATAGTGGCCGAGTTCACAAATGCGTCGGGTTCAATTCTTCTGCTAAATACTCTTATGTCCTCCATCATAGCATAAGCAAAATCTTCCACTTATAATGAAAAAATTATGAATTTTTCAAATGTTGTCAGGTTATTCGTAGCTCGGGAATGCTTGATAAAAAAATGACTGTACACAATAAGTTTTCGAACATAAAGTAATTCTAAACGGAGAAAACTTACCGATGTAAAATATTGCTAATTTATTAAAAATCTTTTCAAATTATTGTAATCCGGATAAAAACGGGATTGCAGGCCTTTAACGGATAAATTGATAGGTTTGAACCGATAGGTTTCATAAAAATTCAAATATTTTCGCATTTCGTCATTATATATTATCAGGACAAACGCAGGTGCATAAACACATGTTCCGATTTATTGGAATGTACTAAAAGTTTAACAGAAAATGCAATCATGCAATCCAGTTTGAATACGGATTTTTATAAATCAGCAATACTCATTTTTCTCAGTGTATCGCTGAAAAGAGCAGAAATGTGAATATTAACAAACCTTTCAATTCCGCGCAGTCTCGGATGACGATGCCTCTTGGAGAACAGAATACCACCGCCCCAGGCAGCCTGCAAGAAAAATATTCACGAGTAATGTAGGGGAACGTACGTCTAAATGTATGCACGAGACAATCGAGTATGAATGAGACAGCACGATGGTGAATGTGAGAATAAAAGCTTCTGACTGTTTTTCGTCTTTATTAACCTAACTTTCGAGCTTGCACATACTTTGATGCTTCCGAGCGTGTTTTAGCATTCTCACAAACGTCTAGGAATCGAACCCAGGACCTCTTCTTTGCCCGATCACTTCCCCGGCTCCCGTGGAAGAGCATTTCCCGGGCAAGGAAGAGATCCTTGTTTCAATTCATAGATTCTTTTTCTGTTTCACATTTTCGTTTGAGAGTCGTTAATATTGTCTTCAATGATTAAATATTACAATTTGAGATTTGACTCATTGGTATATTCCACTATAAATATAAACAAAAAAATATATTTTGTAGCGGCTTGACTTTGCAGCTCGTAGTTATCATCAAAAATACTAAATTCGGTTGTCTAACTACATACATACTGTAACTCTGGTTCAATGAACTGTAGAACTTTGATTTGCATTGAATTTAAGTGTATTATAAAAATGAAGGATAAAAATTGAGGAAAAGGTGAAGGATTCGGAAAAGTGATAAAGTAGGTACTTACTTTTAATATTTTAAAAGAAAATTATTTAATTGTTTTTAATTAATATCACAAACATCCATATCTCAATAACAAACGGACTGCAATCTTTAGAGCACAAGCGTCAGGTAGGTATGCTGTCCTTGTTATATCGGTATTACAATGGAAGATGCTCCGAGGAACTAGCGTCATTGATCCCTTCGGCACCGGTGCGTAGTTGGGATACACGCCAAACGCGTGCCCAACATTTGTACACGGTTGACATTTGTCACATGAGAACGGGTCGCTTCTACGATTCGTTCTTAGGTTCAACAGCTCGGCTGTGGAACGAAATGCCGGCCTCTGTGTTTCCTCCCTCCTACAACTTGGGACTCTTCAAACCCATGTTCACTCCTTCCTCTCCACAAAAAGACCCTCCACACAGCATCCCCAAAGATGATATAGGCCCCGAGAGAAATTATTTTCTTCAGGGCCTCCTGGGTGGAGTTAAAAAAAAAAATCTCATGATTTTTCACTGTCTTGTCAACATGAAAAAATACCATGAGCAAAGAAATGAATTGGGGTAATTTTTGTTAATTTCCGCAGTGGCGCTAATGTCACAATTATTTATAAAATATAAAAAATAGTAATAAACGTCAAAACGTGAACTTGCTGACAAGAACAAATACCAGGAGCAAACAAATGTGATTGGGTATTTCTATTCGGTTATTAGTATAAACACGCAGTGCTCATTAAGAGTAGTTATTAAAAGTCATATTACAAAGAAACCATTATTATATAAAAAAATTAAAGATCTATTTTTTTAAATTTTTCTTGTGATTTACACGGCTACCAATCACTTATCAAATAAAATTATATCGGGTCTTACATCAATATGCAGCCAGCAGTTATGACGTTCGCAGATGTCGGCCATCTCGTCGATGGGGTCAAAGGCTCCAATCACAGTGGTTCCAGCGGTGGCGCACACGAAGAAGGGGATCTGGAGAAAATACAATAAAAGTGAATAGGGAAAAGTGGTGGAAGAACTTGGCATCTAAAAAATGTCTGCATACAGCGTATCCTAAGATGCTTTGGGTAAGTTGCTTGCTAAGGTTTGCTTTAAGGGTGTTTTAGGCCATCATTTCAAATTATGAAGAGAGTGAAGGTATGTTTTAATTTTGTTTAAATAGGCAAATTTCAAAAATATATGCAAGATTGAAGTCGAATTCAGACTTAGAAGATATGAGATGTTGAATGGAGGGGAGGCAATTTTAGATTAGGCTTGATAGAAGAGAGGATATTTGTTAAGAGACAACTAAAAATATGTGATCTAAAGTTCCCACTTCTAGACCACTGAATGTACAATATGCGAAGTCAAGCAATTGCATTTTAAAAAAGGTGAGTGAGAACGGAACAATGTCCAATCCTCATTTGAATAAGTGAGGAAATTTCCTTTTGGAGAAATGGAGGAATTTTAAATCACGATTTTGATGGGATAGTCCTTTGCATTGAGACAATTTTCGAATCTGGAAAAACTCTTGTTCACGGACACAGTGGAAGGTAGAAGAAGTAGAGAAAGATGACTGGATTAGCTAGAGTGATCAAATATCACAGGCGTCTGGAAAGTCAGAGTTTTGCATTTAGCCCAGGACTGTGAGAAGTGGAGAAGCCAGGATCATCAGAGCAATCGGAGTGAGGTTCAGGGTGAGCAAAGATGCAACAACTTTAGACAAATATATAAGTGAGCCAATGGCATATAATCTTAAACCCTCGAATAAGCCGTTGGCGCTGGTATAGTCGGATAACATGGTAGAGTGATGAATAGTCGAGAAAAATTAGATTGTGCCTTAAAAATAGATAAATATAAAATATTCTCGTATTTTCGTATCAAAATTTTTATTCTATCCAGACTATGTGACGCCTCTGGAATCTGTTCCAATCGTAAGTATAATCTAATTTGACCAAAAATCTAAAGTAATGTAAGAAATAGTAACAATATTGACAACTAAATAACACTATTTCAAAACCTGAGTTAACCTCACTTTTCAACATTTTCTGAAAACCGTCTGAAAATCGTTATGTCTGTCTCCGCCAATCTGCAATTAAACAGCAATATTTTAAAGTATGTGTAGATACATACGTTCATAGGAAACCATCTGAAATAGGTTTCGGTTATAAACAAACCAAGTCTTACTTTTTCCAATTACTTTTGCATTTATTAATTACTATCTGACGTGTACCCGGCGTTGGTGGGGGTTATCCTTAGGAGATAGACATATACCATCTGGGATTCTTCTGTAAACCTTTTAAAGATATACAATTCCGCAGTATATTATGTTGATGTATCTCATAAGGTTTAGCCAGAGTTAGCAATGTAGTGCCCGAAATATAATTTTTTGACTTGATTATAAAGCATTGACTTTTCTCTACTTTCTACAAATATAATATGCATATATCATATATGTAAACCTTCCAGAAGAAATTCTGTAAATGGTATTGAAAATCCTATGAAAATCCGTTGCAATTTTATAAGAACTAAGCGCACAAACAGACAGACGGGGATAGCGATGTTATTTTATACTATTTACAGATTTTTTATCTCGACACTCCAACCATCATATTTACCTACCATTATAAAAGCCTTTAAATCCTTAAAAAATTACTTTCAATCCTTAAAATAATATCTTTTTAGTCGTATACCATAGCTGTCATATCATGCAAATGATCTCCAACATCACCAGCGATATCTCCTTTGAGCTTACCTTCCATTAATGCCGATGAAGAGGTTGATGAAAGCATCATGTGCCAGGAAAGAGTTCAGACGACTGGTAAGACCATTCAGTATCCAGATGATGATTATTTAGTTACCTGTCCCCTTCCTTTCCTCTCTAGGATCAGCCTCTCCAGTTCACTGGGGATTAGCCTGCCCCTCTCGTCGCTAGGCACCATCACACAGTTATCAGTCCCCAGTCCGCACACAGCGGCGCAGGACTTCACGGAGTAATGGCACTGTAACAAAAGATAAAGTTACATGAGGTTGTAATGTTCATTTTTGGATTTACATCATGTTAAGATGAACAGCGAATATAATCTGTTGTGAAAGGATTCTTGAAATTAAAACTCCTTCTTCACATCAAACTCTGTCTTTATTAGACAAAAAAAATATAATCAGGAACGATTGTCCGGGACGGCCTGGAAGCTAACGTCTTCTCTATTATGCTTACAAAATCTTTCTGATTCTCGACCTATCGCTTTCCACCGCAGTGGAAAGGATGGATTCATTTATCCGTCACTCCTGGACATATTGACCCCAGATTCCTACCCACCCCTCAGAATTCTCTCTCCCTCTTTTTTAAAAGACCCTTCACACAGCATCCCCAAAAATTACAAATTGTGGAGCTAGTGAAAAAAATAAAAACTTATGAAGAAGAAATTGGGAATAAAAAAGATGATACCAAAAGTAAAAATAATAATGAGAAAACCGACGAATCAAAGTGACAATAAAAAATACACGGAAGACAACAAAGAAAATAGATAATGTAAGAACGAAATTAATAATGTACTAGAAGGTGTTCACCTGATCAGACGTGAACATCACCAGCTCCCCGTGGATGCTCTTCAATCCCTTCTCCTTGTAAGAGGGGAACTTCTTGTGCCTGGCGGCCAGGAAGGCGTACAGGTTGGAGATGGAGCCACCTATTAGAAATAAAATAATGAAACTACTGAATGAAACAGAGAAGGACGTAATGACAGAAATGACTGAAACAGATTAGAATATAGGGATTGAGATTTGAATATGAATACTAAGTTTGCAGGATAACTACAGCCCCCGAAGAGTTCTTGCTCACTCAAGGAACTAATAAACTCTAGCTGCTGTTACATTTTTTTCACTACTTTTTTGTGCCAAAGGTTGTGGTGTTCACATTACATTGACCCGCCACCTACATTTAGGCATTTCAACACAAATTCGTCCTGCAGGCTTATTATAGAGAAGCCTATTTGGTGTACTTCTATCTACTACCACTCTTCAGATACTTTGTAATTTTATAAGATATTATGTAGTAGTGGAGGTACCTAATTTTCAATGAATGATAGCACGTCTGCACTAAGCGAAACGCTTAGTAACTGATTGTGTAAAGTAAATTGTTCCAGAGTGGATATTGTTGGGTAAACAGCATTGGGTAATTAATTGGCGGCTCTTCAAATAATAGGCATATGAAACAATGTACCTCATGTATTTATTAAAGAATTTTACATCTTTGACTTACCAGGGGCCAGGATAGAATCTCCAGTGTCCCAGCCGATGATGGACCTCATCTTCTCCATGACGATGTGCTCCATGAGGATGAAGACTGGAGCGATTTCGTAGGTGAACATGTTGGTATTGGCTGTTGCGGTCAACCACTCTCCGGCCATGGACACCAGGTCCAGGCCACATGACAGCTGGTTGAAGAAGTGAGGGTGGCCTGGAAGAAACGCAATACATTAGATTTACCAAAGCCACAATTTTAAGATTCAAAAATTCTCGATCTATCTCAAAGCTGCCTATTTTAATTCTCCTTCTCTTTTATTCTAATTATCTTTTTTTATGGATTTAATTTAATTTAATTTTGAATGAATTCTTTACGCATACTTCTGAAGCGAATATCTACTACGCACGCAAGATCTACTATGTCATCGACCAATATGTCTATTTTACCTATTTTACAGGAGGACACAATACAGTTCTCAATATTCTCATATTCATTACTCATATTATATCCATTGATCGATGAATTGCTTACTAGACACTCTCGAAGAGACTGCATAAAGGGGTCGGACCGCGAGACTGATGAAGACGCATTCACCCAACCTCGTATCAGTTCTGTGTCGGTTTGTGAAAAAATCCGAACTACTAATATTCCAAGCAACATCTGCGCGATATGAGAGAGAATCGAGAAAATCACGATATCCCCCCCACCTCGGGAAAAGCCTACTTAATAGTCTCGGATAGACTTTTTAGAGAAACTAGACCATTGCACCACGGCGACTGTCAATTCAGAAGATAGAAATCAGGTCCACTGCTGTTAAAACAAATTAAAAGAAGCAGCATCTGTTAATTAATATCCTAAAAATGTGGCCACACTTGTTTCCATCCCGAGGGCCCCAACCTTCCGACCTTCCCCCAGGGGAAAGTTACCGATCTGATACCGATTTTTCATATTTCTCAAACTGTAAATACTAATAATATTTAAATTGAAATAAAATAATTAAGTATAGAGAAATTAGTAATGCTCGGTGTTGGGCTGTGTTGTGTATGGATTCTTGAAATAATAACTCCTTCGCGACAAAAATGTCTTTCATTTGGACCAAAAATTATTTTTGTCAGGGACGAGTGCGTAAGACGGCCTAGAGGCTAAGTCCTAAGTCCTCTCTATTACACCCTCAAAGTCTCTCTGACTTCTAATTCTCGAAACCTCTCGGATACCCGCGATGGTGAGGTGACCCTGTATACTACCGACATCTGTCGGATAACTCTATAATCTCTATGATCTATCTACACTACAACCATCTATGTCTCGTAGCTTGAACTATCACACATTGTAGGAAGCCTTTTTTTGGACGAAGTGACCGTAATTATTTCGGCCGGTGCAATTGAAATGGTATCGATGAAAGTGATAATTTGATCAGCGTTGAAAGCTTTGCATTTGGAAGGAAAAGGTAGAAACAATTTTCACTTATAATCTTATCTATAAAGCAGATTAAATTAATCAATAAAACCCTGATTGAATGACGCAATAACAACTCTCAAACGGCTCTAGTCGATGGTTGTTCAGATTACGCCCGCGCAACGCACATAACCGCTCCAAACTAACAAATAAAGTATTAAGCGGTCAAAAGGGTAACATAAAGTACGTAATGCAGCAATACGGGAGAACAGTTCACGAAGAGCATCAAGAAGGCGCGAAGTATTAGTGTCTTCAAAGAATCTGCATACGATTGCGGCGAAGGGTCAAAGGTATGTATGAGGTGATTTGGGACCCATAGTATATCATTTTGCTTTTTTATAAATGTGCAAGTAATTGCTTGGCGCAGGGAATATTTTTTTATTAAAAACGCAGCTGGAGTTTTCCAACGCACATAATAATATCATTATTAGAAACTGGGTGACGCTGGGTGATATAGGTACTATTATAATCACGATTGATTTTATTCAAGTTATTTTGGCAGTTTGATTGCTTATTAATTTATTTGCTAGTTGGGAGAAGCTCAGTGTAAACGATGTAGCCAATAACTAGTAGGTATATTTCCATTAAATATTAATTATCATAATCGTTGCTTTTTTCTTTGTATCAGCAAAAATCACAGAATGTTGAGCTTTGGTATTCTTAAATTTTACAAAACCTTTTCTCTCTGAAGTTTCTAACTCAACGCAACTATGTTCAGCTCACGACGTCATTTCCACAGTTTTGAAATATCGTGTTAAAATTTAAAGCACGTCGTCATATTTTTTGTTCTACATTTTCAATAAGAAAAAAAGGTGGTGATTTGTTTTAGATTACAATAAACAGGTTATCTTTTTGTTTTCATGGAATTAATAATTGATTCTGAAAAGTTTGAAGATCATAATCCTGCTTGATGGGGGAAGTCACTCCGGCCCATATTGTTCCCTGAATACATTATTATTGAAATATAAAATAGGGGAGAGGCGGGCAGGAGATTGCAGCAGGCTGGAGAAGAGCTTCTGTCGGCAGCCAGTGGCGGACAACAAGGTGCACTAATTAAATGAACAAGTAGAAAAAAAGAAATAATAATTTGGCAGTTTTTTTAACAATTTTTAAGAGGACTCTGCGATCCATCATCTTATATTTCCATCAAAGTATGCTCATAAAATCTGTCGAAAACGAAAATATGTATTACGTTCTGCTAATCATAAAATGTGCTTCATAAATGAGACCTCCATTATTGCACAAGCAATTTCCGTATACATTGAAGGAAGTAGGAGAAATTAAAATATTGCTAATCGTTTTTTTTCCACAAACAAAAAATAAACAAATAGACGAAAGACGAAATCAGAAAAAAACTAGTGCTTTATCGGTTTTGTGCTTCTTACAACCCACACTTTTGTTGAATCTATATTTTCTTTAATACCTTTCTTTGATACCCTTCACACACCATTCTCAAAGATAATATGGGTCCTAAGGTTTCCCTCAAGGCCTCCTTTATGGACTCATCTTAATATGTTGTTGGTTTTTTCAACTTATAAAAAAGATTGTCTACCACTTATTTGCCTAAAATCTCTAGGGACTGTTTATCAGAAGGTTGGCACACGCTCGCTGTGTATCGGCATTGTGGCAGGCCGTGTTTCGTGGGCCCGTGTCTATACCCTGTGTAAAGGGCAGGGATGCTATTTGAATAATCCTCCATCCCATTGAGCGGAGGACGCCATTCCGGGAGATAATCCACCGATTTGTGGATTGTGTGGGATTTATGGTTGTTTTAAGTGGATTGATTTTTTATTTACTTTTTAGCGGCTCTGATGCATTCAACTCCGGCCCTCATCCAATGGCGCCTGCAGTAGCTTGAATTATAGGCACCTTTCGAAATCTTTTAGAAGGAAATATTTAATTTTCTATTTTCTATACAGTTTTATCTTCTTCTAGATATTTTGGAGTTTTTGCCTGCTTTACCATATTGCCTTTTATGCGAATTCCGCACAAAAATCACAAGTGCGAAATAACAACTGCATGGAGCAAGTGGGACTGTGGCACCCCCCATCCGGATATGTTATGAGACTAGCGGGAGTAGGGAAGGGAAGAAGATGGAAGGAGATTGAGAAGTACCTGGCTATTAAAATCAGGTCACCAAACACGGCTAAATCCATTTCTAGCAATGTTTTATTATTACGCTGTTGTCGCCGTCTGTCCTGTCCTTACCATTGTACCCATTTGGTAAAAGATTTACTAAACAAATATCAAGATAACACCACTATGGGTAAAAATCTCCAGAAATTTCTTCTCAGGTAAATATAATAGTGAACTGAAATATGGCATGAATTTGAATTTATTTTGAACCCTGTAATAGCGCCCTCGGGGTCACTTTTCATAAAAAACGGCGCTATGCAAATCATCCAATGATGACTATTTATTATAATTATTATCACTATTTTAATAATTCACGAATTCATTTTCTAGTATTTGATTCCGATGTTAGAAGCAAAGATAAAAAACCCAGAAAACGATAAGAGATATGTTGCTCAACCTCAGCAGTTTATCATTTCAATTCCATTCTGGCGCATTATTTTCCAGCTTCCCAAGAGACCTGATATCTCCCCTTCAAAACATATCTTCTTTCCTGACACTTCCCTCTTTTTATAGCGTCATTTACTGCCAAAAAACTGACACTTCTTATCGGCGCACTCGCCCTCGACACCGAATATTGACATATAGTATTTATCATTATGTTTTAATATTATTTTTTTATTAACACCTAGGATGTATTAGATTGTGTGGAAAATGACAAGTGCTAGAGAAATTCATAACAAAAATGATAAGAGCATATTGAAAAACGATTTAAGTGTTATTAATCTCAATGCGAAATCAAATTATTATAAGAAATAATTAGTCGCCTGAAATATTAATACAATTTGAAAATATCTCCCGAGTAAAAATAAATGCCGCCGACGGGAATTGAACCCGCACTTTCTGATGTCGGCTTATTTGATTGCATTATTCAATATGTACTAGTACTTCAATCAACAATTACTCCTTGTTATATTTTTTCACCTGTAAACAACCAACTTTATTTTTGTAGGAAAGGCTTTGTAAGTGCTAAATTTTCCACTAGATGGCGTCGAGACATATTATATCTACATTTGTTGGTGAAATATTTTGAATTGACAAATATTATCATTTTTTTATTGATAAACTAATGTTTATACGATAAGGTTTTATGCATAGCACAAAAGATAACAAATTTTATTAAATTAGTTTATAATTATCAATATGAAATAAATATGATGTTCGATAAATTATGGTATAAATTATATTCCACAGAAAAATGCTAGAATTTATGGAATAAAATTGATCAGGTAGGAAGGTAATTAGTAGGAAATTACATTTCACAAGTATTTTGAAAAATTTTAATCTCAGTCACATTTGATTGAGGATCAAATCAACGATCAGCGCCATTAAAATTTTGATTTCAACACTTGAACGGTCCGTGTGAAATGCTGATTCTCGGCCCGTTTCACCATTTGATCGAGTTTTCATCAGCCATTAAGCATAAATGCATAATCTTTATAAAAATTGCTTGTTTTTATGATAAAACCTGAATAGCAATTTAGGTACTATCATAACTTCCTCTCCTCCATTCCCCCCTTTATTTCTTCTTTCGACCTCACAATGTACCCCAGATTGGGGACAGAACCGGCTTGCAGCCAAACGGCGGGAGTTGTATTAGCTATCATAAGTGTCTTGGATTGTTAACTCCTTGGCGCCTTAAGGCGACACAATACCCTGATAACGGGGATTTGCCCCGACGCTCACATTTTAATTATTTCTGATGAGCTTATTACAAAAATCTTAAATGTTTCTAGAGGGATTCGAAGGGATGCAAGTTATTTATATTTAAGATTAATAAAAACAGGACCTTACAATTAAATATATTATGTAAAACGATAAGTACATTTTATTAAATGTAAAATGTTGTAAGATAAGCGGCAAGTACCAGATTTTATTTTTCTAGACGATGAATTAGTAACTTCCCGACGACTCCCTCACAAAAGATTAGAGATTTTATTAATGTATTCATAAGAATTAATTAAAATAAAAACACTCGCGAAAATCCAATTTCTGGCCAGATACACGAAAAACGACCGCCAGTACTTCAAAACTCTCTATTGTGCGTAGTATATTTGTGTGCGGGTTGACAAGGAGTTACTACGTATTGATTCAGACGCCACGAAAGTTCCGGCCTGTAAGGTTGTGTCACCCGGCCCGTCGCTTCGGTCATTTCTTTTACGTATTTTTTTATTTAATCAAACGATTACTTTGAAATCTATTAGTGAAATTTTCTGTTTTTTATAATTTAACTTCTTCCTCAAGTGAGTAAAGGTTTTTTATATAAATAATAAATATAAATATAAATAATAACCAATACAAAAGAATACATTGTTAAATGCGTAAATGTGTAGGCACTTGAGAAAAAAGATGACACTAAAGTATTGTCGTTATGTTATTATATATCATTTCTAGCCCAAGTAGACTTTTTTACTATTAATCTTTTTTTCACGCGACGCGGCTGTCTGTCCGGTTGTCACAACCAGCGGCACAGAATGTTATAGAGTGCCCCTTCACTAGAATCGTTTTCCTAGTTTTATTTATTTACGCCCTACTGGGCTTTTACATTAATTTCTAATTATACAGTCATGTTAGTTGTAACAATGGAATATCTAATAAATTATGGTAAAATAAAAGGAGTTTTTTTACTAAGGAGTGGTATTCTCTTATATTTCAATAAAGTGTTTGTGAAGAGTTCGTTTCATTACTAATACTCCAGGGCAATTACCGATTCGCGATCGTAATTATTCCGGTAGTCCCAATTTTTTTATATGTTTTATAAACTGGTCCCCTGATGTAAAATCTGAGTTTCCGACCTTGGCACACCTGTGCTCGCGCCGCCATTTTGAAAAAAACCGGCCGAAATCGCTCCAAAATCTAGTTTTTCCAAAATATCTCATTCCCAATGCAAATTTCGGCTAAATTAGCTAAACAATTAAAGTAGAACATACAATTACTTACTACTTTTGTTTAAACAATTTTCTTCAATCTCTAATAGGTACCGAGGTAGAAAGTCGTAAAGGTGCGTATATTTTTGAAAAAAACAAGTTTTTTGCGCGACTAGCTTTTGTTTTTTGTAAATATCTCGTTTCCAGTACAATTTTGTGAAAAAATTATTGATACTAATTTTGTAGAAAATAAAATTTCATAAAATAAATAGGTATTTAATTTATGTGTTTTAACTCTAATATGTATCCAAGCTCTTATCCACCAAAACCAGTTAAATTACCCAACAACAAATTTTTGAAATTCGAAAGTTTTTTTCCATAAAACAAAAACTCTACATCGCAATTTTTTCTCCATACAGACAATTAGACATATGTCACCTATAAAGTACCTAAAGTCATTCGAATATTAAAAAGAGTCATTAATCTTTTAAGTTTAGATTGTTAGATCATTTGTTGTAGATAGAATTGTGCAATTATCTCCCCAAGTTACTGCACTTACTTACGTTGAAATGATTTTCAAATTTAAGGTAAAATTGAACCAATTTATAATAAATCTCTTGGCTAATATATACTTACGTTTCAGTTAAATATGGGAAAACAGAAGACAAAAGGAGTTTTATCCCGAACAAAATTACGGCACCAAGGAAAATGTTTAACGGAATGGAGAAGGTACTACTTAAATACACGCATAAAAATAGATCTTTGGGATACGTTTTTTACAGAACATAATTGTACAATGTCAGCTTAAATAATTTTATATATGTAGATATATACATATATACGCAGTCGATAAACTTCTGAGCATATTGAATTTGGAATATAAGAAGTAAATTAATTTTGATTTCCGGTGACATATTTTTATTTTTACCGAAATGCATTTTTTACACCAAATAAGCTCAGGAATTGTTGGTGAAAGTTTGTCGGGCATGTCTTAATACATCTCTAAATAATTAGGGAATAGAGACAGTATAAATAATTAACAATATTTCTCATTTTAGGAAAAATTCCGCAAGACTTCATCCAGATAATATTGCAAATAATAAAGAAAATACGAGTATTGTGTTAAACACTATACCGACACTCAACATGGTAATTTTTTCACAATTTCTGTAAATATAAAGTAAATAATATTAATTTTATATGATTAAATAAGCGCTCTAAAAAAATTAACAAAAACTGACATTATTTTTCAGCACGGACCAGAGATGAATGAACCTGAAAAGTTTTCACTATTTGCTGGCTCTAGTTCTTATGACACTAACGTGCATGCCGTTTCCAGCCCCTTATAGCTAGGTCTGACGCAGGCATGACGATTGTTGTCAACTGATATGTTCTTACAACAATAATTGTTGAAGAAAAATAAAATTAAGGAATGAAATTTAAAACACTTTACCTCTGTTTCAATTTTTGGCCTGGTTTTGGTGGATTAGAGCTTGGATACGTATTAGAATTAAAACACATAAATTATATACCTATTTATTTTATGAAATTTTATTTTCTACAAAATTAGTATCAATAATTTTTACACAAAATTGTACTGGAAACGAGATATTTACAAAAAATCAAAGCTAGTCGCGCAAAAAACTTGTTTTTTTCAAAAATATACGCACCTTTACGACTTTCTACCTCGGTACCTATTAGAGATTGAAGAAAATTGTTTTCACAAAAGTTGTAGGTAATTTTATGTTTTACTTTAATTATCTAGCTAATTTAGCCAAAATTTGCATTGAGAATGAGATATTTTGGAAAAACTAGATTTTGGCGCGATTACAGCCGGTTTTTTTTTAAATGGTGGCGCGAGCACAGGTGCGCCATGGTCGGAAATTCAGATTATACATCATGGGATCAGTTTATAAAACATATAAAAAAATTGGGGCTACCGGAATAATTACGATCGCAACCCCCTTTTTGGCGCTATGTGTACTGGCCTATAATACGGAATCCCCAAATATATCGACCATTCTCACATTTATAACCCAGATAACATGTAGGTACGTTTATAATCAACAAATCAATACAAAAACCGACCAATATCATATAACAACAAAGGCAAAGGCATATGGCAACAAAGAAAAAAAGAACAGGTATCCGCTAGTAAGCAGGGTGAAAAAAATCAAAGGCAGAATAAAGAACACAGAAAAAATGTGCAATTAATGCTTGCTTCTAGACTCTATCTATATTACAGCAGGCAATTTATACACTTGTATATACCCGTCTATACGTACTTATACGCTCGTGTGTATAATTCCAAAATTTGTTAGAAAAGTGAATTAACATAAATTTTCTAATATTGTTTTTATTTAATCACGAAAATACTTAATATATCAATAATCCGATGCCGAAAGGACCGATTTCACCGGAGAAAAATTCTGATTTAAACATATAATTTTATTATGAACGTATTGAAGTCGTAAAAAATTTTCAAATACATATTTCCCATACATATTGTTTTCAATTATATATCCGTAATAGAAATTTTAAACCGTTAAATATTTATGTTATAAACAGAAAGCCTACCTCAAACATTAACGAATTCTTAATGTATCATGAATCTATTTTAAATAACTGTATAGATGATACCCTTATCTTTGGTGATTTCAACATTGACATTCTTCAAAAAAATAATACATCTCTTAAATACATCAACACGCTAGACTCATACAACTGTTTCATATGTAACACATCCTATCCTACACGAGTAACAGATACCTCTACTTCTCTAATAGACCATATCATCTCAAACAGACAAAATATTTCCTCAACTACTGCAAATATAGATGCCTACCTAAGTGATCATAACATTTTGATATTAGATTACCAAAACAGCTTGAAACATCACACTAATAATAGAATACATTCTTTTTCAAACAACATCAAAACCGATAAAAACATGTTAAAAACATATGTAGAATCCCACAACTTTCCACACGAAACCACCAGTAATGCCAATAAAATCTATAATAATTTTAATGAATACATCAAAACAGCAATAAAATCATCCCAACATAAATCTGAGTTACGCATAGGAGACCAACGGAGGGGTAATACTCCATGGTTTGATGCAAAATTAAATGCACTTATCAAACAGCGCAACAATGCGTTTAAAATCTGGAAAAAAAATCAGCAAAGTGATATATTCACAGCACTGAGAAATAAAACAAGAAATCAAGTTACCAACTATAGAAGATATGCTAAAACCAAATACTACACGACTATATTTAAAGAAAACCTGCGTAATCCGCGACAGACATGGAAAATAATAAATGCAATTCTAACAAATAGCTCGACACCCCAGAAAGATGAAATTGAATGTCTTCTCATTAAGAATGAAGAAATAACATGCCCAACACAGATAGCTTCAACTTTTAACAACTTCTTTATATCAGTTGGGGAAAACTTAGCAGCTACAATTGCATCATATCCAGATGATTCTATCACTATAAACACGGATCAAAAAGCAATCCAGTCCTTATACAATATACATGGCCAAAACAAATAAAACAGAAGTTCTCAGTATCATCTCTCAACTAAAGTCTAATGCATCTCCAGGTTTAGATGGAATTACACCAGTGTACCTGAACTTTCGCAAAGATATATTAGCTGACCACCTTGTTTTTCTTATTAATCAATCCCTGAATAGTGGAATCTTCCCAGATCAACTAAAGATAGCAAAAATAATTCCGATTTACAAAGATGATTGCAAAAAAAATCCTTCTAATTACCGTCCTATATCCATCCTCTTTGTCGTCTCTAAAGTTTTTGAAAAGGTTATTAAGCTTAGGCTCACTAAATATCTCCTATCAAACAATTTACTCGCATCCCAACAGTATGGATTCAGAAACCAATCTAACACAAAATGTGCTGCCTTCAATTTTGTATACGCCCTCCAAAAGCATATAGACCAGGGTAAGCATGCTGCAGGCTTATTTATAGATTTAAAAAAGGCATTCGATACGGTTGACCATGGGATACTACTAAAGAAGCTAGAACACCTAGGCATAGTAGGCACTCCCCTGAAGTTACTGTGTAGCTACCTCTCTAACCGACACTCTCAGACCTTTGTTGGAAAGGGGACAAGCAGCATGGGAACGATAAAATGTGGCGTGCCTCAGGGCTCCGTACTTGGACCATTACTATTTTTAATATATATAAATGATATTGCTAAATGGGGACTTAAGGGTACAATACAACTCTATGCAGATGATACAGTGATTCTTTATCACAATAATGATTTAAACGAACTTGAAAAGGAAATGGAAAGTGATGTAGCTTGCCTGGCAAACTGGCTGCGATTAAACAAACTTAGCCTAAACATAAAAAAAACACATTACATACTGTTTCCAAATAAAAAAATGTATGTCTTAATATAAGTCTTGACAATAACCGCCTTGAAAGGGCTGATGTTACAAAATATCTTGGCCTTTTCATTGATTCACAACTCACATGGAATCACCAATTTAAACATGTTCTATCCAAAATTACTCATATAACTGGTGTTTTATATAGACTTCGCGGGTTACTTCCTCCCTCTCTATTAAAATCGATTTACCATGCTATGATTCACTCACATCTAATATATCTCGCCGGAATCTGGGGATTTGCTACAAAAAAAATGATTTCAGAAGTCCAAGTCGTCCAAAATAGAGCCCTGCGAAATATTTTCAGTTTACCTTGGGACACACATGTCAAAGACATCTACAGAAACACCCAAATACTTCATTTTAATACCATTCCCACTTTTGAAATAACGAAAACTATATTAAAAGTAATTCAACACTCGGCACATTCCAACACTACACTCTATTACAATTACGACGTACACCAACACAACACAAGAAATCACAACAAACTACATATCGTCGGTGCATACATAATATGAACAATGTAAGCTTTAGTACATTCTGAGATAATCGATAAAAACTGTTTAAAAAAATAACGAAACGGAAAACGAAAGTTCTATTTATGAACAAAGTAGGAAATATACATTTTATTCAGTAAAATAAAATGTTATTTGCAAATATTAATTATTTTGTATCAGAAAATCACATTTTAATGCGATTTTGCTCACATGGTTCATATTCTGTGCACGGTTTTCGTCACATTGTTCATTTTCAATAGCAGCTGTCAAAATATTTCATTCAAGTCTTGTGTTTAAAGTAGAGATTTAAAATGGGAGACTATTATCACAAAATATATTATGTGAATGTAGTGGTGTGCAAAGGATATGACATTTTGTTTTATTATTTATATCAATTTTTGTATAATATTTTGGAAAAGTATAAATTATGTGAATGAAACTTTTTATTTTAAGATTCCCAAGTTTTAACGACACACATCTTTGTCATCACAACACCCATATTTACACAGAAGAAAATCCATCTCTAAAATATCTTAAAGATAACTAACTAACTAACCATCACGCCGTTTCTCCGCAGGGGTAGGCAGAGAGGACGGACCGCCAAACAACTCGGTCTTGGCACACATTCCTTGTCTCGTTCACATTAATACAACGTCTCATACATGCTCTTCTATTATTCTGACTCTTGACATGGTCCGACTCAAGTATCTGATTCACTTGGTCGTGCCATGTCTTTCTTGGGCGTCCTCGCTTTCTTCTACCATTCACATTCTTAGAGCTCTGCTAATTAAAACTAGTAACCTCCTGACAAGTTCAGTGAGTGGACCATTGCTCTCATTTTTCACACTAGTTTTAGTAAGTTTATTCTTTAAGAATAAATTTAATAACTCGATAATATTAATAGCATAAAATCATACTTCAATGAAATACA
This sequence comes from Hesperophylax consimilis, assembly GCF_061612785.1. Classification (NCBI taxonomy): domain Eukaryota; kingdom Metazoa; phylum Arthropoda; class Insecta; order Trichoptera; family Limnephilidae; genus Hesperophylax; species Hesperophylax consimilis. The sequence continues at coordinate 1,653,597 of NC_142862.1, read as the reverse complement.
TAATAGTAAAATAAACACAATATTATATTTTTTAATGATGTTTTTATTGGAATATAATTACTAAAAAAGAGGAAACATAATACACACTTAAATTATTTGTTTTTTCTCCCACAATTCTACACATAAGTTAGAGAATCATAAAATGGGTGATGATCCTTATCTATTACCAGTTTTAACTCTTGCAAATGCCTGAATTTAGAATCTGATAAAGCAAGGGGTTTGGTGTATAGAGGCAATGGGGGAACATAGCCAGTCTTGCGGCGTTGGAGCAATTCCAGCCAATCCTTCGACTGGTCTAATTTATAGAGGATATCCCCCGACGATAAGTATTTAAGAGCCCTCAAATCTGTGACAACGGGATCCCCTACTTTCTTTCCCGGTCTCAAAGATGTTAGGTTTGTATTCAATGATTCGTAATTTAAAAAAAAGTCGAAGTGGACATTTTTTATATTGTATGGCTGTTTGGGTCGAGCCATTTGCATGCGAGATAAATAATCACTTGGAGAATATATTGGTGGCTTGAAGTAATGCTCCAGCACCGAATGGACATTGTCGGCTTCCATCATAGTATGGCCCTTCTCCAGAAAAATTTGATCTATTGTGACTGACGACCTTTTAGAGTAATCACTCAATGCACTTGCCAGTATTCTGTTCCGATTTTGGTAATTGCAACCATCGGAAATAAGGATGACATTCTTATACTGTAGGGGTAAGCTCTCCAGGTAGTTGAATATACAACTTGTGAATTCATTCGCGGTCACACCTCCATCTGCTTCATGCCACGTGTAGAGAGTGACATCTGCATTGTTTAGGACGTATAATGTGAAGTTGTGGAGTTGAAGTTTCTGCTTGTAGTATACAGCAGACGCTAGTAATTTGGGACATAACAGTACACTCTGCAAGTCCATAGTGACAACTACATAATGTAGTCTCACTGACAGATTCTTTTGCTGCATTCTTAGCAATTTTCGCTTGATCCTTGCGTATAATATGCTGCTCATAAACTTCTCCTCCAATAGTACCGCATTTAAAACCCACACAAATATCACATTGATCTTTGCGTGGGTGGTGAATGGAAACCTTTTCAGCTTTTAAAACGTCACTGAATAAGTTTCTGTTGACTTTTGGCACATTATTTTCAGTGCACCAAATACTGAAGACTGAAAGCATGTGTTGCTTCGATAAAAAGAACGATTCCACATATCGTCTATTTGTTTGTGATCTGCAGTAGTGACTCGGAACAACTGGCAGAAGATTAAGCCATTTTTTAATACTATCCACTGCTTTAGTATGCTTGGCAACTTTTTTACTTACAGTGTTAGGGGATACGTTATCCTCGTCATTGACAACTTGATTATGATAGCTCCACCTCCTGAAAGTGCTTTTTGTAATGCTCAACGTATTCATAAACATTTTGTGACACACCTTATATTTATCCCCGTCCTTGGTAAACAGATATACATCACGTCCTTGTGTCTTTTTCGTGCAATCTGCGCTTTCACGACGACGCTGTCTTATAGCACGTACTGCTACAAAGCCCAGGAAATAAGCTCTCTTCTCCGACCAAGTTTTCAATTTCCAAAAACTGTTGAATGTGTGCAGGCGATCCTCTTCCGTTATTTTATGACAATAAAAAGAATTTTTAAGTGCAAATTTGGGTTGTTCGTGTTCACATCTTATTCCCATAGACTTTGCTGACTTCAATTGGCTTTGCTCATATTTCCCGCAATGCTTTTTATATCCGACATACTCTTTGCCCAAGACTCTACATCTCTTATTTTTTTTAATCTTCTGAACAAGTGAATCAGAATCTAATGGTAAAGAAACATTTGTATTATCATTTTCTGGGATCCACTCTCCAGTTAATTCACACAGACTTTTGTCTCCAGAGATAACATCGTTCCGTGTGGAGCCAATGTTATTCGACAGGTTTGGAATAAATTCTCCAGTCACAGGACATAACATCATGTTGTCATACATTTGATTGACTGGTTCAAGATCTTCAACATCCATTTGATTGACTGGTTCAAGATCTCCAACATCCATAACCTCTGATACAGAACTACGTATCGTACTTAAACGTACAATCTCCCTCGTGCGGTTTCGGTACATTCTGGAACAAAATCAAAATTAAATACATAATTCAACATCTTTCCTGCTACAGTACTAGTACAGTAATAAAAATATGAACTCACATAAAAATTTTTGAACTTGTCAGCAAACAACAGTGATTTCTCTACACGTTTCTCTTATTATAGTCAAAGATATATTTATCTGTAAAAGAAGATACACAGATTGAAATATACATTACATAGTACGCACAAATATGACAACAATATAGTAAAATATAGTTAAAAGACAGACAAATACTTACAGATGCCAGTCAGATGATAATGACATGTAATGCTTAGAATAATCATGTATTTCTCTTATTTTTGAGTTAAATTTTAGTATTAAACTTTCCCTGAAACATAAAAACAAAATAACTTTAATATTTTTCCACATTGTGTCAAAATTCGAAGTTTATCACAACACTGGACTCAAATTATTGACGCTTCAAAGGGCAGCCATTTTTCATAAATCCTCGGATGACATTTTGTTACTGTTTTTAGGAAAATACGTGAAATTTATAAAATAAAACATAATAACTTACCGCTACTTTATAAACCAAATGGCCACGAACCGTCAAACAATAATATTATGTCGGATTTATTTATTTATTCACTTCAAAAACAGCTAGAGCGTGTACAAGGTAGAAAATATGCGGGAACAACTTGACAACTGTCAGTGTAATCATAGATGTAGAATATGAACAATGTGACCATAGATGCGGAAAAAAGCGCACATTTAATATGAACCATGTAAAATAAGTTCACATGGTTCTTATTGAGATGCAAAATTTTGACTGCCTGCTCATGATTCGTTTTCTATCTCCATAAATATTGGTTATTAGGACATGGTTCATATTGTAGAAGGTGGAGAAAAAAAAACTAAAAAAAACTGTATATTTAGTTCATTTTCGTCAAAAACGTTACATTGTTCATATTATGTATGCACCGACGATATACCAAAAATCAAATCAACAAAATATGGACTAAGATCCCTGGAATACATAGCTCACACAAAATATAATCAACTACCCAACGAGATCAAATGTGCAAGTCAATGTAAAAAGACCCAAACTAACATGCTCAAACTTCATCTTATTAATGACTATCTGAAATAATAATGTTGTGTATGTCCCATCATATGTCCATTTAATACATACAGCTATATGTTTCATGTAATGCGTATCATTCCCGCAATGAGTTTATTAACTCCTGGGAGTACAATGCTTTATATAATATACTATATTCTGTATTGTATACTTTTAATAAAAAAAAATTAAAAAAAAAAAAAAAAATGACGTAAATAAAGTAAAAGTTTTGTTTACACAGGAAGAGAAGAAACCCGTTATTCTGGAAGGAAGGAGAATAGAAGACATATTTTTTCTTTAACTGTATTAAATAGAATTTCGCAGCACGACTCTTTTTATGATTGTAATTATCTAACTTAGAGATAGTTGAGCGTATACTTCGAGATGACAAGTTCTGGGAAGAAAAAATGCTTATTAAATTAACTAATTTTTAAATGGATTGCATTCTTGTCGAGCTTATCGATCCTGGAGTCACAAGGTCTATGAATGTTCGTGATCCTCCACATATCTTAGATATTGTATGTAAAGAACGTCAATTTGGAAATCGTCGTTTAGATTTCGACGAAATGCTATATATTGAATAATTATTTGAAAATTTGAAAATTTGAATTTGAATTATTTTCGTTTTTTATATAAAATTATTTTTACTATTTCTAACTTATATTATAATAAATGATGGCCTTTATACAAAAAAAGTTGCATCTTATGCTTTTTACATTACATAATTATTTGTTTTATGTAACTTTTTGTAAACGATAATAATAAATATTGAAAATGACTGATATTTTATTTATCTTGTCAATATATTCAGATATAATTATGATCAGATATTATGAAAATGATTCGTGATTGAATACCGTATTGCTTTGACATCTGTCAATGAAGAACACGTCGGTTACGAGTCATAAGTTACTGCCTACCGTCTAGCAGTATGGTTACAGAAATCTGATAAGAATCATAAAATCATGAGCTCCTTCTGCAATAGGTAACGTTTCTATCGAAATTTGCCTAAAACATGCACATTCAACTTAATATTACTATTCACATAGTTTGAAAGACGCCCATTATTAAGCATTTCATGTTCAAACCTTACTCATGGGTACCATCTAGTGGATTTCATCGCTGCTCTGACTTCGAACTGTTCGTGGTGTCGGGTGTTCCCCATTGCAACGTACTTCATTCATCTGCACCCCGAAATATTATAATATTTAATTCGAGCGGAGCGCGTGTGAAACTAATTTGCTTCGCCCACTTAAATCGCGTTCACGCCCATAACTGATATTTTTTTAGGATCTTATTTCGTCTTAACATGTCGGCGCACGGAGCGGACTGCTCCAATTGCGACCGCATAGGGTCGGCCCTGATTGGGGATATAGAATCCTCAATTAGTCTGTGGCATAGGAGTCGGAAGGTATTATGTAAATTGGTGACATCAGTTTTCTTTCAAATATATTATCTGTTCAGTTGGCTTTATACAGGAAAATCATAGAACTCACCAATTTGTTTTTTCGATCTTAGCATTTCGATTTAAGAAAAGCAAACTTTTTAAAAATTTTCTCAGCAACTAAAGGGTTAAAAAAAGCTTTTGGGTTAAAGGATTAAAGGGTCCACGTTTCTTCCTATTATAAAAGAAATAATTCATCTTGAATTAATGCTAAAATTAAAAAGGTTATTGATTCTCTAGTTTTCTGCTTATACTACGAGTTTCCGGACACTGAGTATATTGATATGTGACATAATAAGACATTCAACCTTACCCACCTACTGAATTCAATGTAACAATATTTTGCTAACAAAAACTGAACAAAGTAACCTGATTTGATATTGTGGCGTGAATCAGTGGTTTGTGTTCACAGCGCTAGTCCTACCCCCATTCACCTCAAGTAACCTAATCAAGGTCTCTCAATTCCATACCCAATTGGTTATTGCATTACAAATTTCTACAGGCCGGATTTTGGAAAGAGCAGATATAATATATCTGTGGTTTCAAGTGTTCATTTTCACTGTTAATACAGAATTATATGGCAGAAGTAGAGATGGAATATTAATTTATTTATTTACTCACGCTATTAAGGCTTTTGCATGAAAACAATGTTTAAGGAAAGATGATCAGGAGTACAATAATAACGAGTGCATATTGCATAGCATATTAGGCCGGGTACAAACAATATAAGCAGGTACAATACTTATTAAATTATTATAAGCAATAATTAGTCGCTGGAATATCAAAACAAATTAAAAATATCTTGCGAGTTAAAATAAATGTAAATATTGAATTATTTACTGGCGGGTTGGAAATAAGCCGACGTGGCTCAGTGGTCCAGAGTGTTTGATCGGACATCAGAAGGCGCGGGTTCAATTCCCGTTGGCGGCATTTATTTTTACTCGGGAGATATTTTCAATTTTGTATGGATATTTCAGGCGACTAATTATTGCTTATAATAGGTACAATACTAGATGTGATTGAGAATTGTTGTACATTCAAGTAATAGTTGTTCAATAAATGATAATGCGTACAAGATAGGCACTTAAAGCACTATGAAAGTAGTAGCGGGCAATACTTAATAATAATGCTGATGTTAGTAAAATAAATATGAAATTTTTATTGTTTATTAAAAAAGTAGTGTTCAATTTTTAAAATTATCCATACAAATTTATTTAAACTAGCGAAAAAATCATAGGATTGTCTGAATTTTTGAGAAAGCAGTTCCAATTTTGAAATTGGCACTTTTATAATAATTTTCTGTTAAATATTATATTATAGGTAGGTAATTTATAGTTTGTCTTTGTTCTTCACATTCACACACTCACTTAGAATTCATACAATCAGTTACAATTCACACAGTCAGTTACAATTCACACAATCAGTTACAATTCACACAATCAGTTACAATTCAGACAATCAGTTACAATTCACACTATCAGTTACAATTCACACAACCAGTTACAATTCGTACAATCAGTTACAACTTTGAAAATACACTTAAATTCGAAACAAATTTTTAGTTAATTGAACCCGATTTCACGCAAAACTAACACACAAACAACCAAATTACCATATTGATGATAAACAAGTTATTATTTAAATAATATTCAGAATTATTAAGAAAAAAAAATATTTATCGTTTTAAATACATCTATTTACCTACATATTCAAAATCGCTCAATTTATTTTAATTTATTCATTGACTAAGCTAAAATATACAGGATGTATCATCAGCACGTATGCATATTTGGAGTTAAAACGTAGAAATCATTTTGCTTTTTTACAATACGCTACATTTTTTTTTCAATTCGGAAAGAGACAAAAACAAAAAATTCTCTTACACGTCGCCACTGATGATTCTGCCACACGTCGCAAAGGATCACGTGATACGCATTCTATCTCGTTTGTACGGTGCTGCTGGAACGAGACGTAGTACAAATCACGTGATGCACTAGGTAGTGCCAAGTGGTGACGCGTGGCCGAAAAATACATAAATTTTAATGGAAAAAAAGTCATCAGACGACAAAATACCTTTAAATTTAGTTTTTGGTCAATGGCTCAGTTGGCGAATGCGTCTGGTTCCTACCCAGGAGTCGCGAGTTCGATTCTTTGACTGGCATTACACAAGCAACATCCTCCGCTTATGATGATGGTATTGGAAAATTTTAAAACACTGTCAGGTTATTTATTTATAATACGAGAATTTTCAACTTTAAAAAAAAAATAATATTCTGAATGGTGATCTGATAATCAATAGGGTCTACTATGACAAAAATCAAATTATCTTTTGTCCTGAATCTTTATGTATGCAACAAAATCTAATAATAATAATATTTTCCGTACCCTTAGTAGCTGAGGTTTACCATTTTGATATTTCCAAGTCTCGTACAAACAAACATAATGTGATATCACCTAAATCGCAGGGCGCAAGAGTTGTGAAGAGGCGACAAATAAAGGACACGTGACTAGCATTCAATTGGACCTACCCCTACTCCATCCCCTAAACATAAATAATACACAATAATGGGGTTGCTTAGACTTGGTTAACTTTGTGGGATTTTGACAGGACGTTGTTCATATCCAGGACAACTCAATTTTTTTTTTTTGGTTAGTACCTCCATATTCTGAAAAAAATATAAATTGGTATGTGCGATAATCGCATAGACTATCGACACATGGGTTAGATTATAATGGTTATAATCTAGACTGGTATGTGCCTATGTAAACGCTCCGTTCGCTGAACCAAAAAGATAAGTATTCGCATATGTGACTTACGGAAGAGTTGGTTGTGATGTTCGATGATATGGTTCTTTTGGGAGCGCTCGTATGGTGGAGGAATTCACAGGTACTTGTATATAAATGAACGAATTATAACTCCGGCTAAAACTCGAATTAACACATCGGTTGTTTTCTCGGTACGGTGTTTGTTTTTCAACTGAAATTAAATGACGTTTTCGCTACGGAACGTGTGGCTCCATTCCACTCAAAGCAACACTGCGCAGATTCAAACCAGTAAAATTTGAATCCTAGACTCCTTATTTTTTTAGAGCGGAAAGAGCGTTAAAACAATTCAGCGTCACGAAACAGGTATAAAATATGCTATGGGCGAATACTTGAGTCAAAATTTTTATTATTTCTCGTGTAATTTTCCATCATAAGCTACGGAGCTTTGAAACATCGCTGTAACATTTTAAATGTTATAATTTCTCAATAATTTTGACGGTCTCCATGGTTGAGGGATGTGGCTCATGGCTAACAATCCGTAGGTCGCGGGTTCAAAACCCGGCGTGCGCAAGTAAAGTTTATTAAAAAATTAACTACAAGATACCCTCAGTATATCACTGTTATAAGACAGTCACTCAAAATTGAAACATTGCTTGAAATGACTTTGGTCGTGTTTGGTGATCTGATCTGAATATCCAGGTAGTACATCCTCTTTTTCCACTTCCCTATCTCTTTCCCCTTCCCGCTACCTTTAGCATACCCCAGTTGGGGAGGCTACAGACGGTTTTGAGCAGCTGGGACTCTTGTGCGGTATTCACTCTTAAATAAAATCAATGAGATAAGACATTATAAAAAATAACGTCGAAAATCCAGAGAAACCGGATAGCATATGACTATTATTGTTTTTAATGTATTTAAAACACACTATTGAAAAAATTCTGCCTAAAATCTAATTAAGTTTTGTTAAAAATTAACTTAATAGTGTTCTATTTTATTTTATAGCTTTTCAAATTCAAATAAAGAATCCGGCGTATTTTAATCTGAAAGTTACGAAATAGGGGAGGTTGGGGCTATAAAAACAATATTAATTCATCAAGAGGAATTTAATATAAGCCCCAAATTCCTCCGCCAAATGGGGCTGACTTGCGAAGTACCTACCTCCAGTAGTTGTAGGGGAGAGTGGGGCCAGTTGCTGCATGTGGCACAGCGCGCTGTTTAGTGTGGTAAATTGATTTGAATTAGTTATTTGCAGAAAGGGGAGGTATACGTGACAGTGTTGCAAACATTTCATCATGTCAGATACATTTTATGTGAACTGCAGATTTAGATTTGATGTATTATCAAATATCAGGAACATGGCAACATTTAAACTAAATTCAAGTAAGAACGTTTGTTTATGTTAGCAAATTTATAAATTTTATTTTTTATTTTTGTGTAGTTCATCAAGCGGTCTTTATAATTATTATTTCTTCGCACTCGGTCAGCTGTTTTGTTTAAGATTTGAAATGGGAGGGTAGCCATCTTGTTTTCCAAAAACTAACACCAAACATAAAATAGTAGATTTGCTTTGTTTAAAAAAACTTTATTAGGATTTTTTTCTAAGATTAATTTGAATAATCGTCCTAGCGAGAACACGATGTATAAATTCACTTTTTTTATTACATTCCCGGGTTACGATTAACATGCCAATATTTTAATTTCTCCTGCTAAGAAGTGAAAGTTGAGAAGAGTTAGACTAGGAGACGATTTGAATCCACGACACGAGATGCATTTGTCAACTCGGTCGCTATAAAGTTTGCGTGTGTGAAGAGGTAACTATGTACGGTAACAACGGAACAATTTATAAATATTTCTTAATGTATTGTTCGCATGATCGCACAACTCAATGTCAATAATAATCTCAACAGTCTCAACTAAAGACAGTAGGCCTATGGTGTCCCCTATGGGGTATGTTGGAGGCTTGAAAGGAAACATAAAGGATGGTTGGGTAGTACTTGGATTTTCAGATATTGTCACTAAACACGGCTAATGCCATTTTAACATATTTCATGCGGGCGAAAGATGGTTTGAAAGGGAGATATGTAAATACGAATGTAAAAAAAATGATAATAACTTAGCAAAAATGGTGACAATATTTGATAAAACACGACGCTTCAGTTACATTTAAAGATAGTATAACATATTAAATAACGGAAAAAAAACGTGTTTTTAATAATTTTCGGAGATTACTTTGCGTTTTTTTCTATGAAGGGAATTTCATATAATTAACATTTCGGCATAACAAATGTATAGGTATTATCTTTAAAAATAACTTTGAATTTTTTTGGAACTTCAAAACTTAAAGAGTTTTCGAGAAACTTGTTATAAATCGGTAGAAATTGGGTATGCGGGGGCTTAAAAAGCTATATATTTGAAAATAATTGTGATGTTTGGTAATAAGTTGGGTTTTCAAGCGATAGATGGCACCAGTCATAAAGCTTACTCCAGACTTCGACAGATGTCGCTAGTGTGTAGCAATTGCCTGTGGGATATCATGCGAGACAACAAGCTTCTAGAAACAGAGAATTACCAACCCTCGGGTAATGAACAGTGTAGCTAAATCCAGACTATTTTATTAGAACGTAAATAAACGCAAATATAGCAAAGAACTTTTTACTTTATCAAAGAGTTCCTAAGACAGAAATATAACAATATTACATCACATATTTTTTTTATTATTAAACTCTCCATAACTTAAAATTATTGTTTTAAAATAAAGGCTACTTTAATTTACATTACAATTTAACTTGCAAAGGGATTGATATACAATTATCGGACAGCAATGTCGTTCCCGCCATCCAAAGAGGAAAAGGTAGGTTCAATTCTAAATTGTGCGAATTCCTTATCCAAGCGATATCTGCTGATTGTATTGACCATCTATAGTTGCACATTTATCTCAATCAAAATCTGTAATTACACGCACAGTCTCCAACATCAGCCACATCCTTCCGGCTCGCTGTCGCTGATAATAGTCGTCTTCTCTTTTTTCTGCATTCTTCGCCCACCCCCATGGTGGGGTGTATCGATGCGCAAGTAAGCCCTTGAGAGGGCGCATCCATGCAACAATAATCCTTTATTTGGAGCCCTCGACCCGTGCCACTCCGGGCACCCCTCCCCCATGGAATGCCCGATTGTTTGTAGTGTTGCTTACATTTCAGGCCCTGATGTATTTGGAATTTTTCGTATTTTATTTTTGCAGCAATTCTTTAAAAAAATTGACGATGGTTATTTTAATAATATTATTATTAAATCAACATCCAACCAATAACCTTCACCGGTTTCAGAGTAGATTTCAACACTCTTTTGTCTTGGAATATTTAGAGCTGACAACAATTGCGTTGAATTTGGAATTCCAGAAAGAAACGATGAGTAAATTTCATACCGCCAGGACTCACCATTAGTTATTTTAAGCCTCAGATAATCATAGCTACATAATTTTTGTTTTATGGTGAAGATAAAATAACACGGTATCGGTCTTGATGATTTTTAGCATAGTTGAAGTCCCCGGCGTTGTCCTGGCCTAACGTAGAGATTTTCGAAATCTGATGTAGAAAATAATTTTCCTAGACTAAACGTCAAGTGTGCAAAATTTCATCAATAATAATCAAAATTCTTTAAGGAGTGGGTAGTGGGACAAAGGGTGGTTTTTTAAATCTCCTGAGGCAGTGATCTTTCTCTTATTTTGAAAGAAAGGTGTGGAAAATTATATCCATATTGGAATAAAACTGTAGATTTGTACACGGAGATAAATGACTATCGCTAATTTGATATAATTAGCGATAAAATTATTGGTAATCCGGTTAAAAATAGGATTGCAGGCCTTAGGAATGAAATAACAGTTTTTTTGACAAAATTACAAATATAGATCACAATGTTAATGCAGGTGCATTTGCGCAAGTGCAATTTAACCGGATTACCAATAATTTGAAAGATAAGATAAGATAAAATCGTATTTCGCTACCTCCTACTTTAGCCAACGTTTCGGACAGCATTGCAGTGTCCATCATCAGGGCAGATGTGTAATCTGAAAAAACACGGCATAATACCCCAAAAACAAATCACTATAATACTTTTGGCCGTGAAAATCTCAAATCATACCCGATTCTTTATAAATTAGCATTGCCAATTTTTTATGCACACTTCATCATATGCTTTGTAGATATTGATTAGGTTAATTTGAAATAGCTTGTTGTCTAGGTTTATCAATAGGTTTTACGTATGGGTCTAGATTAGGTGCTCTCAAATTTTTGTTTAACATTTGAAAGAAGTCCCTCTCTTCTTGGTACATCTTCGGCTGTTTCCGAATTAGCCGCTCGGGCGGCCGAAGTAAGCATTCAATTATTCGGGCAAATGGCGCGGATAATCGACGCCGGTGACTGGGCCTGAATAGCCGGGATCTCCCTCCCCCGGTTGCGAGATGAGAGTAACCCTCATGTTTCGTATTGTATCGTGAAAATACCAGATAAAATCGCCATCATGTTGGAGTAAGGATGATAAAAGTTTGTAGATAAAGTAAAATCATCCCTTATTTTTATACAGTACTAAAGTATCGTACCTTTTTATGTGAATACTGTACAAGAGTCCCAAAGGCTCTTAACTGTCTGGAGCAAGAGGTACTATGGCGTCTCTAATTTTCAAATAAATGTTGGGTTAGGTTAGGAAGTACTTGGCTTTTTAGATATGGTTAAAAAATATGGCTAAAGCCATTTCAAGCAACGTTTCTGAATTCTTGTTTTAGGTTTTACCAGGGCGGAACTGAGATTATCTACAATTTTGGAATGTTCGGCAAATATACTATATATATATATATATATATATATCTGAAAAGTGAAATAACACGAATTAAATACAATTTATGAAAAGCGAAATAACACGAATTAAATAAAGTTTATTTGTGCACGCTGAGATTCGAACCCGCGACCTCTGAATTCCTAGTCGAGGATCTTAAATGGTCGACCACTGAGCTCATCAAACTGATACAAACGTGGTCAGAAAATATCGCAACCATCGAAATTTATGTGTATTATGAATTTTCCGACATCTTTGATCTCGGATCAATCGGTTCGCAATATCCGTTTCCTCTCCCATCAGCCTGCGAGCTATTCGCGCGGGAAACGGGAAATAGAGGAAACCGGAAGTGGACGGGAGAAAAGTGCGCCAAATAAGGACACGTTAATCCACATGGCCGCGGTCAGCGATTACTTCCGGATCTCTTTTCAAACATCAGCCGTACCGCTGGTAACTCCGTTGTAAAATGACGTATAAACCCGCTGATTTTTGAGGCAGGGATTCTCTCAAATCGAAACGATAATGAAGGTATTTTTATTTTATATTTATATTAACGAATACATTTTGTATGAAGATTGAAAATGAGCCATTTTCAATTTGCCGCCAAAACGTCATGTTCGTTTTTATTCGTGAATTCGGTGGTGTTAACGTTGGCTTTACCAGACATTGGCGTTATCTATGTCATATTGACGTTGTAGCCAGTTGGAACCGTCTCGGAATGTGCGGTTTTTAGATCGTTGTTAAAATCAACAATTATTAATGAAATACTAGAATCACACAGTTTTATTAGATTTAAAAATAAACTTTCAATCTTCCACACATTTTTAATCGTATTCATTATTTCTGAAAATACCCTATTTAGGATGTAATAGTCCAACTTACTGCGGGCTCATACATACATACATTATATTATTTATTACTCTTTTTAAAATTAATAGGCATCTACGACCCAGCTCCAATCTGTTAATTGGTGCAGACTTTGTATAAGTAAAACGTGGTTTATCGGCTTTGTCCTTTTTTGATAGCCTAATTTCATTGCACATTCTTGTGTTTTGTCTATGTGTGTTATTGTTGTATGTAATATTGTTGTTTTAAAAGCATTTTAGTAAAAGGTTGTTTATTATTTTATGCATAAATGTCATCGCGTTCAGCATCTGTTCAATGTTAGCCAATTTAGTTCATTTAACATTTTAGTTAATTTTGAAAATTTGAAATTCAAATTGTCTTAAAATGAGTAGGTACCTTACTAACCTACTCATTTTAATACAATTTGGTACCAAATCGAATTGTCTTAAAATTTCGAGTAGGTACCAATTTGAATTACTGATTATAATTTTTTTCTGTTATCAAGTTACTGAGAATTTATGTTTACAGTACCTATATTGTATTTTATTTTTGTTTTAATTTTCCAAAAAATAAATGGTTTGTTGTTTTTGATAGCAATCTCCATAGAAGGGTTGAAAATTAAAAGAATTTTTTAGCTATTGAATGGGATATCATCTTTGAGTTGTGGAATGCACGTCGGAGCGGGCTATGTGTGAGCAGTGGTCCATAGATAATTCGACATGAAAAGGGCGGGAACTTGCCCCTGGCCTGCTTTTGACAAGTAAATCGATATTGAAACCCAGTGGAGAAATGACACTAGCATGGACCCGTGTTCACGGATAGTCTGAATTCTCGACGAATCAGTTGAAATTTTGAAATTGGCAAAATGTTATTTAAAAAATATTATATTATAGGTAGATACTTTGACGCTTGTAAGAAATCTCCAAACAAACATTCGCAAATTTGAAAATGACACTTCAGATCAAAAGTTCTAGAGTTCATTGAACTGGAGTTACAGACAGACGGAGTTTCAACCGATATTAGTATTTTTGCTAGCGCAGACCCGTGAAAAATTATGGATGTTGTAGGATTTGTAAAGCTGAAACTATTTACAGAAAATACATTATCTCCTTTCAAAAACAAATCTTGTCAATTTTAGAGACAGTTAGAAATTTACCGTTCGAATGAATATTGTTACTAAACTTACGATAGACGAATGAATAATTCCAACCATTTTCTTTAAATTATCAAAAGCCAACTGGGTTCAAATTTCCCGCGCGCGTGAATTGATAGACGTCAAACGCCATGTTGGATTTCCACTCGGTATTGCCAGATTATTGGATTAGCCGAAGTCTTCCTATTGTGTAGTGAGAATGCGGGTAGGAACCGAATATTTTTATAGGTACCTGAACACACTACAACAATTTTAATTTTACAACTGGTTAAAGAAAAGACCATAGAAAGAATAGAATATAGCGAGAGTATATATAAGAGAAGAGACTGTAGATAGAATGGACTATAGTCAATAGAATGCATTGCCATAGAGAGAATATAAGGAATAAACCATAGAGAGAATATACTGTAGAGAAAAAAGACTACCATAGAAAATATAGACTAAGGAGAAATATTCTATAAATGATCAGAGAGAAAGATGATAGAGAGTTATACTATAAGAAGAAATACTTTAGAGAGAATAAAATGTAGAGATAAAAAGTCATAGAGATAATGGAATATACAAGGAAAATACTATAGAGAAAATATAATATTGTATAGAAAATGTAGACAGTGGGAAGAATACCATAGATATAATAAACTGGAGAGAAATACAATAGAGAGAAATAATATAGAGAGAAAGACTACAGAGAGAAAGACTAAAGAAGGAATATTATTTATGAGAAAAGGCTATAGAGATAATAGACCATATATAGTATACTATAGAGAGAAAATACCATAGAGTGAATAGACTATGGAGTTAAAGACTACAGCGAGAAAGACTATAAGGAGAAATACTAGATATACTAGATGGATAGATTTTAGTATAGAGAAAAAATTGACTATATAGAAAATGGACTCACCAGTCTTGACCTGGTATTTGAGCGTGGTGGCACAGTCCTGAACCAGCTGCTGCAGCGGAAGACCCCTCTCTGGTAGCTCCAAGTCTAACAGAGACTTCATCTCCTCAGGATGGTGGAACTCCAAAACCTACACAAATATATAAAGCGTTAGAAAACCTAAACAAGTTACCTTAATGGAACAAACATTAGCATAGCAAAGGACTTGAATCAATAGAACACATAGGTGTTATATTCTCCATTTTGCACACCTCTGAACTCTGGTTTGACTGTGCCCCTTCACAGAACTTAAAAATCAACTTTGATGAATTGTTCAAATTCTGTGAAACAACCCGTCCTAAGATCCAAGAGTCTTGAAAAGAAAATGTTTTTCATTGGCCTGTCTGTTGCCTAGTTTTAAACTCGAGTCGAAATTGTATGGATAGCACTTTATTAACCAGTTTTTAGTGACTTTCCAATGTTCGAATATTGATGGATTCCCGTATTTAAGTCGACCGCCAATTTTTTAGGCTCCCCAGGTACTGCAAGGGAGAAGTGCATCCTTTCAGAACACGGTTCATCAGTTAAAAACGAATTGATATTATGGCAATTTGATGATTTGTTTAAGCTCTGCGAAACCTATAGATTTAATAATTAATTCATATAAGACGCGATCAGTTCTAGCCCAGAAAAACAAAAGTTGTAAGTTGTGAGTCATAACTAACAACTTATGATCAAACACATCACGAACTAATTAACTCCTCTTTTTAATAATTATTTTTAGCTTTTACGTAGCCGTCTAAGGTTTAGAACAGTTGGCCAATTCATAGAAATACCTCCAGTATTAGAAACGTATGTCGATTAATAATTTATTGCATTACCGATATGAGTCTGGCTATCAACAGCGCGACCGTGCTCAGGAAATCGATATATTATCATTGTAAAATTATTGATTTCAGTGTGCTAGACCCCCTGGATGGACTCCCCATCGATGGGCTAGTGGAGATCATCAATAATTATCATCATAAACAATAATTTCTTACATTGGAAAAGTAGTTATCTTTTAGGGCCATCGAAAGGTGTTAAAAAATTTACGTTCGTCTTTCGATTTCTCAAAAGTGTGGTTGGTTTTCCCCTGTTTTTCAAT
Organism: Hesperophylax consimilis; assembly: GCF_061612785.1. Taxonomy (NCBI): domain Eukaryota; kingdom Metazoa; phylum Arthropoda; class Insecta; order Trichoptera; family Limnephilidae; genus Hesperophylax; species Hesperophylax consimilis. The sequence continues at coordinate 1,637,341 of NC_142862.1, read as the reverse complement.
GTATACAATAAATAAACCACGCAAATTACGGAAAGAAAAGACAACAGTAGAAGGCTAAAGGTCTAACCTTTTCATTCCTGTCATTGGAGTTCTTGACGTATTCAATCAGGATCTCCATGATCTTGGTAAGGAACTCCTTGGACTGAGGGAATCCATCCTCTTTCATCGGCAGGATTTCTGAAACAAAGAAAAAAAAAAAAAATTTATAAAAAAATAAACCCCTTATGAACAATTTTTTTTTACCATTATACATATATTTTTATTAATAAAAATACAAACATATTTTTCTTTTTGACTGAGGATTTAACCTTCCTCCCCAGGGAAAGACTCTTATTTTTTTAAACTTTAACCCCACACAGGAAGCCCTGAGATAAATTATTTCCTTAAGGGTCTACGTCATCTTTTGGGATGCTGTGTGGAGGTTCTTTTTTAAGGAAAAGAAGAAGAGGATGTTCTGATAAGCTAAAATGTATAAGGGTTGGGAGGAATCTAGGGATCAGTGTTGAACATATCTGATAGCTGCTGTGTACTTTTAAAATGTCTTAAAGAAAATCCCAATGGCCGAGTTGTTAGAGACGTTGGTAAGATAGAAATCCTGGTTTTGACCGTAACCTTTTAATTTTTTTTATATCTTGTTCTTTTTAGTGTTCCGTTTAGGTTTATTAGTATTATTTTCTTCTTCAATGATATATTATATCGATGAATAAAGCCTTAAAAAAAAGTTAATCCAATATAATTTTAATTATTATTTTTTTTGGTAAAGTAATGTTTAAGACAAGATTTTTTATGCATAGCACAAAGGGTAACAATTATTTTACAAGCAATAATTATTAGCCTGAAACACTCATCCACATTGAAAAATCTTCTGATAAAAGATAAATGAAGCCAACGGGACGTGAACCCGTGTCCTTTCGATTTCCGGTCGACAGCTCTGACCACTGAGCTATGGCGGCTTATCTCTTTTCCGCGAAGTAATTCAATATATACTAGTGTTTCATTCAACAATTACTGCTTGTTACATTTTTTCACCTGAAACAACTAACTTTAAAGGCATTGTAAGTGCTAACTCTCTCACTAGATGGCGTCGAGACAAATTGTCTACATTTTTTGGTGAAGATACTAGAACTTTAGTTAGTCAAATATTATTTTTTTTTTGGTAAACTAATGTTTAAGACAAGATTTTTTATGCATAGCACAAAGGGTAACAATTATTTTACAAGCAATAATTATTAGCCTGAAACACATCCACATTGAAAAATCTCCTGATAAAAGATACATCCCGTTGGCGTCATTGAAAAATCTCCTGATAAAAGATACATCCCGTTGGCGTCATGTATCTTTTATCAGGAGATTTTTCAATGTAGATGAGTGTTTCAGGCTAATAATTATTGCTTGTAAAATAATTGTTACAATATAATTTTATTTAGAAAACCGTTCATTTTCATTCTGAAAATGTTTTGATACAAATTATTTCAATTGAGAAATAAAAGCTCGTCTATCACGGAGAATAATCAGTCATTCGCTTTTCTTAAATCCCTACTTCATCTTGGTCTATCCCCAAATATACAAAAAACATATTTAAAAACAAAGACCCCTAGGATGAAGGGACAATAAATTCCTAGTAACTTTGAGTGATGTAATGTATTTATTTGTTACTTTATTACTCCGTAGTGAAAACAGTGTTTGATTCTTTTGCAGTCCTGATATTTGGGGATGTATTTTTATTACTTTTCTTGGGGCGGTAAAGTAATGTGCTCCGTATTTGTAAAGCCAGGATTATAGGCTTTTAGAGGAAAACCAGAAAAAGCTATGGTTAAGTAAGTATTTTTATAAAGAGTAGTAACTCGGTACTCACTTAGCGCCGTAGCGGCGTAGAGTCGTAGAGGCGTAGAACTAACTGTATAGGGAGTTTAGATGGAGATTGAGCAATGAGCATATCATTGTTTCGTTTTAGATTGACACAAAAATATTGATGGAATCAAATAGAAAATAATTCTAACATTCATTATATATTTATTATTTAGTTATTAATTTTCCGAAAATCGACAGTTTACATTTATTTCAGTTTGTACATAAGTATTACATAGCCAAAATAAAACCAATCATGGATTTCCTCCTTGTGACTTTACCTCTACTGAGACATCATAATAAGGAATAAGTAAATTAAATTTGTAAGAAAGGAATATGAATTCAAAAATATATACAATAGAAAAGATTATATAAAACGAAAAATTATACAACAAAACATTTATCAATACATTTATAGCCATGGAGAGAGGTTGTAGATATAAATCAAATCATAATAGAAATATAAACAATAGGGACATAAAATTATTCGCAAACCATCAGAGAAATATTCTTTTATCGACCTTTTGTATTCGGTAGGTTCGCAATTGAAAATATCCACCTTGGATAATACGCATATACATTGAAATGATTGCATGGTCTGTTCAGGCAAGAATTCTGCATAGAATTCGTTTAAATTTTCATTTATTATCGTTTATAATTCTTTTTTTTTGACTCTTGAAGGTAGTACAAGTCAATGCAATATTTAATTTTTATTTTTAAGTCAGTAGGTGTCATACACACAAATACAAAATCGGATGGGTATAATATTACATATCTATAAGTTTACATTACATGGCTTCAAATACATTGGGGGAGATCTTTGTAAGCAGAAATAAAACAAAGATTACAGACAGAAAGAAAGGAATTAATTTATGGAGGATCGATAAAAATTAAACCGTAAAAAAACAACTGTTCGTGTCTTCAAAATTTTTGTCTGCATGTGTGTTCGTGATTGCCTTCAAAGTTCGTTATGCATTGTTATTAACAACGAGTCTATCTGCAGAGTTTCAGTTCGATCTAGTCTCGGTAAGTGGGTTACTTTCCACTTCCAAGATTTGCATTCATTCATTACCGAAAACAAAAGTGAAGTTTAAATAGGGTATTTTTTTACATTAACTCCACACAGGAGGTCCGAGGAAAATAATTTCTTTCAGGGCCTGTGTCTTTTTGGGTCTTTTTGAGGAGCGGAAGAGTTAAAGATTTGCAGGAGGGTGGAAACACGGAAGCCGGCAAATCTTTCCACAGCCCAGCTGCGGAACTAAGGAACGAGTCGTAGAAAAGACCCGTTCTCATGTGACAAATTTCAACCGTGTATGTGTACATATGCTTGGCGTGCGTTGTGTTTCCCGACATGGCGAGGGGACCAATGACGTGGACCAATGAAGCGGAAATTACCCACTTTCCACCACTCGATCGAGCTGAAACTCTGCAGAAAGACTCGTAGTCGATGACAGTTCATTTTATCACATTTTCGTGGCAATAACGTACACACAAGCAGACATATACGTATTTCTCTGAAATCTGAAGACATTACAACAGTTAATATAGAAAATAAATTTCGATTCTACCATTATCGGTAATTGGCGAGGTAGAGTTGTCGACTCCGGTTCCTAGGTATGAAGGTTCAATCATCAGTCAAACCAAAACATATATAAAAAAAATAAAATTTGAGGTTTTACTCAATAAAGTTATTCCGAAAAATAAATAAATAACAAAACATATATTTTGAAGTTTTAAAAGACAATTTACAAAACTGTTTTATATCATTTTTAAAGGACAGTCTCTCGAAAGTTGTCACAAATGATTAATGTTTCATGATTTAGTAAAGGTACTTAGTTGTAGTACGAATCGCGCACCAGCTGTGAACATTCTAATACACTGTCAGTTTGTAGATTGGGTAACCCTCATCAAAACCTCCCATAAACTTTCAGATGGGCACGAGTTTTACACGTAGCTTCTCGTAGCAATCAATTGTCTGCTTTATACAGCGGTATATGATAATATACTATTTATTTAATACGTTTAAAACATTGTTTCATGTGACAGCCGCCAACAAAATATGTCAACTTTTAATAATCTCTACGTTAGGCATTATCTCTTGACAATTATACATTCGTGTCGACCTACTTATACAGAGGAGCGTTCCGCTATATAATAAATTTTAGCCTTGAGCGATAGAAAACTTTTAAGCTTTCGGTTTTTAAATTTAAAAAAATCATGTGTCTGAATTTTATTACGGAGATATATATGTCCAAAGAAGCGAATCTAGCAGTCCACAATGTAGTGCTAGTATGGAAATGAGGTATGTAACTGACAGAGGAAGAATGAAAGTAGACAGAACGCTGTAGAAATGAGATCTCTGAGGCGTATGTGTGGTAAAACCATGTATGATCGTGTGAGAAATGTGGAGATCCGCAAAGAGTGCAAGGCTGATAAAAGCGTAATGAGTAAGATCAAGAAAGGGACGCCTAGATGATTTGGAAAGTCGAGGATGCCCGAGAAAGATATGACACGATCAAGTGAATCAGATACTCGAGTCGGGCCATGTCAAGAGTCAGAATAATAGAAGAATATGTACGATACGATGTATGAATGTGAATGAGGCAAGAAGTGTGTGCCAAGACCGAGTTGTTTGGTGGTCCGTCCTCTCTGCCTCCCCCTGCGGGGAAACAGCGTGGTGGTTAGTTAGTTAGTATTAGAGAGCCATTGAATGTAATAATAATAATAATAATTGGATGACTTTTATAGCGCCGTTTTTGTGTAAAATCTCCTCAAGGGCGCTGTACAAACTTATAATACATTTCTACAGTGATCTATATAATTACTTAACTATTTATGGAGATAAGTATTTATGGAGTACCTATATATTTTGACCGCTTATCTCATATATTTAAGATTCATAAAAGAATCGTTAAATTTATAAACGCATAAATTCGTTTTACCAACTTCAAGCATATTAAATATAATGACTTATGTGTGTTGTCTATGGCCTAGTTGATAATCATAGATATAAATTTAAATTCGAACATGATTTTTTTATATGTAATCGCAAGATCAATGATTTGTAAGAAAACATATTTCAATAATTAAGGTTAGTAACATGTCAATAACAAACAATTAAGAAGAGATGAGAGACATCACTTCTTATATCGTGAAACTAATAAGTTGGAAACTTTTGAAATAATTCCAATAAATGTTTTAAAATATCTTTTTAATTTTACCACATTTTGGCCAGCGGGAGCTCGCGAGTGTTTACAAATTGGTCAAAATATGGCCAAAAACGCTCCAGTTGAGTATCATATTTGTAGGCACAATCTAAATATCAAGCATCATTTTCTTGGTCGAGGGTTTTCGACTAGCCATCCGGAAGTCGCTGGTTCAAATCCAGGGTGCGCAAGTAAATTTTATTTGATTAATTTGTGTTACTTCACAAATTACTCATTTAAAATAATATGTATTATATTTGGGCACGTTTCAGAGTAGAAGATACTCTTAGTATCTACCTGGTGTAAGACCACCATTCAGAATTGAAACGGCTTTGCTCGTGTTTGGTGACCAGATCTGAATAGCCAGGTACTTCCTCACCTCCTTCACCTCAACATTACCTTCAGCCTGGCAACATACCCCAATTGGGATGCCATAGTCTCACTGGCTACAGGGAGCAGTTGGAACTTATTTAAGTGTGTCATTATTCTGTATAGTAGCTGAAATTGAAAACACAAATTTAATGTTTACAACATTACACCAATATCATTCATTATGTTTGAAGGCTGATAAATATTTGAAAAAAGGTTTTTACAATATTTGATATAATATATTGGACACATATGATTGAAAGTATTATTTCATTTATTACTTCAATTATGTGAAGGTGCTGACATAAAAAAATCTCGATTACAACTTTCACAGATCTTAAAAAATAATTTTTAAATTGTTCAAATTCTGTGTTTATCTGTTCAGTTTTAAAAATATCCTCTTTGTTCCTTGCCTTCGCTAAGTAAAAATAAATAAGTTCATCTGATAAATAGTGTTCCAAAGCAAGCTGTCAAAGCAAACACTTGTATCAATATAATGATCAAGGTCACCCCTCTTTAATAAGGTCGATGGTACTATTCCAGGATTAGTCCTGCATAGGGTGACCATAAAAAACTAGTCCTCTGAGCTAGGCGATCCAAAGAGCCGGAAGACTAGAATATTAATATAATATCTATAAAGATATCAAGATTTGGTTCAAAAGGTCTGGATTAAAATTTAGAATAATTGCTGATCATTTTCAGAGATTCTAAAATGGAGAAGGGCTCTGTGAGGTGAACATAACTATAAATTTAGTATTATCTTGCGCACTGCAGTAGGGTTTAGTTATAAATCTATTTTTTTGTTAAATGCTATAAATTAAGCCGAAGAATGAAAGATCTCTCGCCTGTGAAAATTCACCATTGTACTTAATGGCAGAGACTTTAATATAATTCTTCTATCTGGTCCTCTCACTACATTGAAAAAAAATGAACCTAAATTTCTAAGATTTATTAACTATATCTCGGTGTACCAATAGAAACTATAAATTACAAGCGCTTGATGAAAGAATCAAAATTATTAAAATTCTCAAAAACAAGACTTGTTTTCAACTTGACCTTTATTTTGAAATTTGTTAGTGTGATGTTTGGTAATAAGTTGGGTATTCAAGCGATAGATGGCACCAGTCAGAAAGCTTACTCCAGAGTCCGACAGATGTCGCTAGAGTGTAGCAATTGCCTGTGGCCATTATTGCCATACAACAAGCTTCTAGAAACAGAGAATTACCAACCCTCGGGTAATGAACAATGTAGCTTAATCCAGACTTATTTATTGTAACGTAAATAAACGCAATTATAGTAAAATAACCTTTTACTTTTCACAAGAATTCCCAACTGCAAGTTAAACTAGAGATATAACACTTAGTGAAATTAAAGACAGCCCTGATCTAATCACCTTCAATATACCACCTACAAGGAATTTTTTTCTGAATTGTAGCTACAATCAGGACTGGGTTGGCAATACTTTTACAGAAATAGCAGACGTGTTCAACTGCACGGAATAAAGTTACAAGAAGGCTTTAATAACATTCCTGGATAATAATAATAATGAAGGTTCTGAATGGGTTCTATATAATTTTAATAGCAAATTTTACTTCATGATTACTGTTCCACTAAATTAGTGTGTATTGTCATATGTCTCTAAAAACCCGTTTGGGCGTAAAATAAAAAAAAAAAAATTAAAACAATATAAATGTAATTTATAAACACTTTGCGAAAACCCTGTTCAATCGAATCTCCCATGCCTATGAACCTATCACACGTTGGACAGTGCTGTAATTTCTCTCCATGCCAGCTGAAGCTAATCCCTTGTCCGGGGGATACGAACATTAAAGCCTACTTAAATAAGGGTCTGTTTGGTAAATACTCAATCCTCACTGTTCTAACTTTCACCCACTTTGATAAGGGTAGTTATTACGTCTCTTTTTACCTGACTCATTTATTTGTTGTTTAACACGGAAAATAACCAGATTAAGTTTGAAAAATAAGACACTGTTGTGAAGGACAACTGTAGGATCGCAGAAGTAATATATGGAGGAATATAGTATAATGCTGTTCTGTTTTTATGTTTATTGGAATAATATAGCAGAATCAAATTTTATGTACATTACTTAAACGGCTTAGAGGCAATCCAAGTACAATACATAAACGGACCAGACCCAAGGCGAACCAGACAACTACTCAATATGGACAGAAACTCACTGAGGGAACTGGTAGGACTAGTAACGGGACACTGCCATCTCAGGAGACACATGCAACTGTTGGGAGTGGAAAACATCAATAGATGCAGGAAATGTGAAGAGGATGAAGACACTCTAATTCACCTTTGGTGCCAATGTCCCGCTCTGTTGGGAACAAGGATCAGATACCTGGGAAGACACATTGTAGAACCAGAAGACATAGCCACATATGAACTGTATGTAAACCGTCTCCGCTCTATATAAATAAATAAATATATAAAACAGCTTAAGAGACTAAATCTGAATAGTTTAATACTTTCTATATCTTTAAATTGTTTTTCCAGTCATTAAAAAAACGTTACTTCTGAATACGTCATAAAACAAATTGAGGATCTAATCCAACTGCTCCCAACCGTCTGTAGGCATTGAGACAATAACATCCCCGATGTTATGAGGCTGAAGATAGTGATAGGGGAAGTAGACAGGGAAGAGGAAGATGTGGAAGTATCTAGCTATTAAGGTCTAGTCAACGAACAACAAAGTCATTTTAACATTTCGATTCTGAACGGTGGTACTGGATGATACCAGGTACGACAAATGGTGGTACTGGACGGTACTGAGGGTATCTACCATTCTGGAACGTGGCGAAAGTATACTTTTTAATTTTATTTTAAGTCAATTTATTATGAAACAATGAAAATAATTAAATATAATTTACTTATGCACGCCGGGATATGAATCCGCGACTTCTGGTTTACTAGTCGAGAGCCTTACTTATGTCGTAGCTCCTTGGCTTTGGATAATTGAAACTGGGTAACATACAAAAAGAGCTGTTTTTATAAATTGCTGGAAATAGTTTAAAGAACCATACGCTATATGGTTTGGGATGGTCCGATGCTCTGTATGCATGTTGTAAACATTGCACCCTAAATTTTAAGTTTAGACTTTCGAAATTCAATACTTCGATTGTAAGAAAGCACTATGAAACAATACACGATTCTTCAATGGTGAAAACCAGAGATGAAGAAACAGTAGTAATTATGTGTGAAAAAAATATCTCCTATATATATAAAAGAATTCAGGGTATTAAAATATTGGATTTCTTTTAAAACGCGTACATGAACACTATTTTATTGAAAACTGCAAGCCAAAACACCATTATTTTCCCATCGATTTTCCGAAAACCCACCCTCCCGATATATTCCCGTAGAGAGACTGGCACTGAGAGAGAAAAATTGCGTTTATATCATGAGCCAATCCAGGAGGATCTAGTGCCTTATTTCAACTGACAAAACGGGGATTTGGACCTAATCCTGATGCAGGAGCACACAACCCTGTGTTACATTTATACATTTCTGATTTTAAAAAAAATTAAACTCTTCAAAAAAAACATTTTCTGAAATCAGCCGAAGAAAATATTTCCATAATTTTCTATATTATAATGTACAGTCAATTTAGTTTTATTTCAGCATATTTAATTAATTTTCATTCATGATTTTACGCAACACTAGCGCAAACCCTTGAATATTCACGGAATAGAGTTTAAAAATGAAGCAAAATAAATTATTAAAATTTTAAATACACATTTGGCGCGGCCGAGAATCGAACTACCATTTGGAGGACAACTATACTGACTATTATACCTCCAACTAATGTAGGAACAGCGACATAAATTCAATATTTATAAACTGAGATTCATTATATAAGAATTTTGTACATTTTTGTTTTAGGATGTTGCCTACTAAAGTCACATAAAAATTAATAAATGGACGTTTATTTTTTATCATATAAATAATGTTTTTTAAATGTGATTTAACGGTTAATATTTCTAGAGGCAAAATTTAATTTATTAATTGTTCTTAAATTCATTTAAAACATTGTTGTTTTGAGTTATTACGGATGGCCTCTGTGATAATTTATTAATTGTCAATAATAAATTCATAATTTATTAATTATAAATAATATATTCATAAATATAAATAATTATTCACACTTTATTAATTATAAACAATATATTCATAAATATAAATAATTATTCACACTTTATTAATTATAAACAATATATTCATTATTAATAAATTATAAACAATATATTTATAATTATTGATTTTATATTATTTATTAATTATAAATAATATATGATATATTTGAGGCGCGTTCCAGAGTAATAGATATTTTCAGAATAGCTCCGGTTAAAAATCTCCATTTGGCATATCGAAACGTCGATTGAAATAACTTTAGCCATGTTTGGTGATCAGATTTGATCTACCAAATACTTTCCCAACATCCTTTTCCCCAACAAATGCCACTCCATACTCCATACCACTTTCAGCCTTACAATGTATCATTTGCAATTGAAACTCTTGTGCGATATCTATTATTATTAGGATTATTACGATTTGACAGTGGTAGCAATCACGAACATGCAAACTCTGGCGGGATAAAAAGGTAGTATTCAACATCGCCACCCTCATGAATCGGAACCGAAACGTAACAAAAAAAAATGTGGATAAATTAAATGCCAAGTGGTTGAATTCAAACAGGGCTTCCCTAGGCTCAGTCAATAATTCATTTTGGTGCATCACCGTTCAAATATTATTATTTTAAACCTAAATGTTGTCGACCCCTACTATAGACAACCGGCAGAATACTTAACAGATATTTATGGCAGGGATTCTAAACTAATTTTTCATTTATTTACATTTACAGATGCAATGGGTTTGGGGGCTTTGCGGTGCTAGTATTTCCCATTATGCTTCTTTTCTATTACTGGAAATAATATACTGCTTTTCTTCTATAGAGCTGTGATAAAAAACGAAATATTTTTAAATTTCTCGACGAGTGTAATTATTTTTATTTCGATTCGTAAATATATATTTATATATTTTTAATATGTTTAACCCGTAAGAGTCTTAAATACTCCCAATCGTCTGGAGCTAGTGAAACTATGGCATACCAATTGGAGTATGTTGTGAAGCTGTGGTGAGGAGGGGAAAGAGATGATGAAGAGGAAGAGGGGTGGGGGGAGTTAAAAGGCTATCCAGATCTGGTCATCAAACATGGCTGAAGCCATTTCGAGCAACGTTTCAATTCTAAATGTTTGTCTCTGTGGAGTGTCTTGAACTCTATTACTACTCGGCTTCTTCCGAGTTACATTGACATTAAATGTGGAGCTTTATTGGATAAGATATAGAAATTTATGGAATAACGCTTCATAGCTCATGATGAAGTTGATATTGTGAGCTGAAAATTACCGCCGGGAAGTTTGTAATGTTTCATAAAAATAGATTTTTTTGTTAAAATTTTTGAAAGGCGGAAACTTTGTTTTTTGGGACTCCCATTCATTTAGGTAGCAGCGTCTCACAGAAAAACGTTTTGAAAGGGCGATATACGAGTAGCTGTTACTTTTATTAATCATTCTGAACTTACCGTTTAACGGTTTTTGCTTTTTCTAAAACTAATTTCTGTTTTATACTCTAGGGATTATTTGATATTATAATGTCGTAATTCGTTTAATTAGGACTACCTACCCAATTTAATATATTGGTTCCGTGTCTAAATCCATAGGATGTTAAAATACATAGTATGTTAAAATTGTCAATGTACCAAACATATAATTTCCCAATAATTTTTTTAGTATTTATTTTATTCACGTCTAAGCGCTTCGAGTATCTTCGTTAAATGAAGAGGGTAATTCCGACACATTTAGTGCTACCCTATTGGGAATGGTTACAACCCTTAATCGCCTTTAATTAATTCCCCACCGAGGGGAGGATTGATGTAGCAGTGAAGCAGAGGGTGGCATAGGCTCTACACCTACACTGTAGGGGGTACCGCAGGGCTCAGGCCTGGGACCACTACTGTTCAGGCTTTATAAGAAATTCGATACACTTTAGATAAGTAAGCGCCAATGGTGTTTTATGATCAATGTAAAATTACAGATTGATCACAAATCATTGGATAATTATTTTTATTATACAGTTTCTTAGTTTTCGACCACAAATCGAGGCAAATATACATTTTTTGGTAGGTAAATTAATTTTATTTGGCAGTTATTCATACAGAGTAGGTCCATACATGCTTTAGATATGGCGCATTCCTCATGTTGTAGACTAAAAAGCAATAATAATAATTATTGTTGGAATTATTTTTCTAACCTTTAACAGCACAACCTTTTACTGTTTCAACAAAACGACGAACGCATGTAGCGAAAAATATATAGGTATACTTACACTATAAATGAACAATTGCAAGCAATAGTTTGCAGTGAATTCTATGTGTATTCCATATCACCAAATGACAAAAGTATTAAAATATTGCGCAAGCTTATTCAGTCTCGTCTGCTAGGTCTTTAAATGTTAAACACGCATCTGACAATAGCATCCAACGTACAAAAATGACTTTAATGTGTATGGGTATAATGTACGGAATAGGATAGCAGCCTCCGTGGTCGAGGGGTGAGGCTCTCGACAAGCAAGCTGGAAGTTCTATTATTTTACAATTTAAACTTAATAATATATAGTATTCCTGAGGCACGTTCCAGAATGGAAGATACTTTCACTATCGAATGGTGTAAGACCACCATTCAGAATCAAAACGTTACTACAGAATTGAAATGGCTTTAACAGTGTTTGGTGACAGGATCTGAATACCCAAGTACTCCCCCACCTTCGTCTTCCGCATCTCGATTCAGTCCCCACTACCTTCAACCTCACAACATACCCCGATTAGGGATGCCATAGTCTCATTGGCTCCAAACGGTTGGGAGCAGTTGGGACTCTTGTGCGGATTCACATAAAAAAAACCCTATTACGAATCAATCGGATTGTTACTGACGGTTAGTCGAATTACTAAAACATTGTATTATTGTATTTTTTTCGGTTACCTATTTATTTTGTAATTGCATCTGGTTCGCTAGCCTAGATTTGCTAGATTTGCATATTTGATATCAGATAGCTAGGTAGAGATACCTATACATATTGCCCAGCATCCCTTATACAAGAAGTTACCGACTGCCCAGTGGAGGTATCAGTATACAGAGGAAAACGAAATAGGTAGGAGTATACAAAGCAAAATTTAGCAGGAACGAAACTAAGCTAGACCAACTTAGGTATTATTTTTTTTAAATGATAAACTAACGTTTATAAGACAAGGTTTTATGCATAGCATAAAGGATAACAAATAATTATAAGCAATAATTAGTCATCCGAAATACTAATACAAATTGAAAATATCTCCCGAGTAAAAATAAATGCCGCCGACGGGAATTGAACCCGTGCCTTCTGATGTCCGGTCAAATGTCTCGACGCCATCTAGTGAGAAATTTAGCACTAACAAAGCCTTTCCTACAAAAATAAAGTGTTTTTACTGGTGAAAAAAATATAATAAGCAGTAATCAATAAATTAAATGAAGACCTACAAAATATAGCGAAATGGCTGAAATTAAACAAATTAAAACTGAATGTCAACAAAACAAAATATATGGAAATAGGCAACAAAACGCATAACACAGAATTAAAATTGACAATTAATGACGAAAAAATTGAAAAAGTAAATGAAATTAAGTACCTGGGTGTGATACTAGATTCAAAACTAACTTTCGCAGCAAATTTTGAATATGTGCTAAAGAAGGTATCTAAAAAAGTCAATTTTCTTAGAAGATTAAGAAATAAACTAAATGGAATCACTACAGAGCTGATTTATAAAACTATAGTTGCTCCACATTTAGATTATTGCTCTACTATGTTGTATTTGGCCAATGAAGGAAACTTGAACAAGCTAGATGTTATACAGAATAGAGCTATGAGATGTATACTAGGAAAAAGAAAATACGCAAGCATAGATCAAATGAGAGAAAAGCTAAATTGGATTTCTATAAAAAAGAGACTATTATTTAATGTGTTAATTTTTGTACATAAAATCATGAACAACCAAATGCCAAAATATTTTAAGGATGAAATTGTTTTTAATAGAGATGTTCATAATTACGAAACCACAAATGTAAATAGGATTAGATTGCCACATATGAAAAAAAATAAATTACAGAACTGCCTAATGTACAAAGGACTAAAAATGTATGATGAAATGCCTGAAAGTCTGAAGAATGAAGGAAGAATGAATGTATTTAAAAAGAAATGTTATATTTATTGTAAAAATATGTAAAATTACAAAATGAAATATGATCTTGTTTATATTAGTTTATATCCAAATGTATAAACTAACTCATTAAATAAAAAAAAAAAAAAAAAATTGTTGATTGAGGTACTAGTACATATTGAATCATTTGGCGGGTTGGAAATAAGCCGACATAGCTCAGTGGATACAGAGCACCTGACCGGACATCAGAAGGCACGGGTTCAATTCCCGTTGGCGGCATTTATTTTTACTCGGGAGATATTTTCAATTTGTATTAGTATTTCGGATGACTAATTATTGCTTATAATTATTTGTTAGACTTACTTAGTTTAGCCTAGCTCGCATCGTGGTGGAAACAAAAGTATGGAAAAGACTCGACTATGTTAGTACCTACTACTAGATATTGCGCTTTATATTGTCAGTTAATCGTTAACCCGTAAATGTTTATCTTTCACTAGCTGACACGTACCCGGCGTTGTTGGGGGTTATCCTTAAGAGATAGACATATACCATAAGTAACTTTTCTATAGGCATTTTTAAGATATATAATTCCGTAGTACATTATTTTGATGTAACTCACAAGGTTTAGACAGCGTTAGCAATGTAGTTTCCGAAAATATATTTTTTATTTTTCATTACAAAACATCGACTTTTTTCTACTTTCTATAAACATAATATGCATGTATTATAGGTATATGTAAACCTTCCGGAAAAAAATCTCTAATCTCTAGTGAAAACCCTATCAAAATGCGGTGCCTAGTTACCAGAGATGTGCAAAATGGGTACCCAAAACCATTTGAAATGCAAAATGGAAATGGGTCAAAACTTTTCCATTTGAAAATGCAAAATGCAAAATGGTTTTTAGAAAAGCATTTCAAAAGCAAAATGCAAAATACCTATTTTCAAAATGCATTGAAAATGCAAAATGGTTTCTCGGGTCAAACAATTAAAATAATTATAGAATTTTTAAACAATTTTGTCATTTAATAATGGACATCAATGTAGAACAAACATATTACATGATGGTAAATCCAAAAACACAACGACTACAGATTATGAAACTACAAAAAATTTGCGCGGGACTAATGTTGCCAACGTAAAAACATAGAAACTGCTATCTAACATTTAATATTACAGCGTCATGGCCCCATGTTCAGTATTTGAATCAGTATTTTTTGTAATGGTATTACTCAATTGCCAGGGCTCCTACCAGGGAGCAACTTGACAAATGTAAATTATCTCTCATAGCGAGATTGAGGACCGACTGATATTTGGGGCTTATGAAAAAAGATGAGTGGAGAAAGTAGGAAGAATGTTGCAAAAAAGCATTTAAAATGGAAAATGCATTTAGAAAAGCATTTAAAATGCAAAATGGAAAATACCCATTTTGCATTTCCATTTGAAATGGATTTATTTGAAATAAAGCACATCTCTGCTAGTTACAGACGCGGATAGCGACATTATTTTATACTATTTAGAGATTATTAAAAGATAAAAACGAAATCTGTGGCATTTCAGCATTGCCAACATGCTCAGTGAGTATTGTTAAGTTTCAAGTTTTGGTCTGAAGCAGCAAAAAATTTCGAATGCTGAGTTCTAGGGTCATGAAATTTGTACAGATTTTCGTTTTGTATTTACAAGTCAACAAAACTACACATTTTTTGTCTCGAAACGTCACGAGCTATGAAGGTTTGAAATATTAATTTAAATAGGATTATGTGAAGAGTGTACGGAGAAATATTTCCATAAGTAATCCGGTTAAAAACCTTTATCGACTGAGTTAAATTTTTTTCTTATACACCTTTAAATGTATTCGAAATGCTCTAAAAAAATTTAGGAAATATGTAAATTCATTCGTTAAAGGCCTGCAATCCTGTTCTTAACCGGATTAACAATGATTTTAAGAGATTTTTATTAAAATAGAAATATAATGAATTTGACAATGTATGATTGTGGATTGAACAATAGGTATTTAATTTGATTTGACTCACACATAATAATTTTGTCAACTGAAACAGAAAAAAATATTGAAGACAATATTAGTGATTCTTAAACGCAAATCTGAAACAGAAAAATCAGAAAAGGAAACGGTCACATCTGGGACTCGAACCCAGGACCCTTGTCTTAGACAAGGACCTCTTTCTCAAGACAAGGGTCCTGGGTTCGAGTCCCAGATGTGACCGTTTCCTTTTCTGATTTTTCTGTTTCAGATTTGCGTTTAAGAATCACTAATATTGTCTTCAATATTTAAATATTATAATTTGAGGTTTTACTCAATAAGTTATTCCGAAAAATAATAGAAAAAAATATTTTGGATTTTTTATGTTTTGTGCCTACATGCTGTGTAGATCAAGTTCAGTAATATTTTGACTTTATAGTTATTTTTCTGCAATTGTTTTAAATAGTCGTTTCATGCACTATTTTCATGTATAATTTCGTAAATATTTTTTATATATATGTATGTAAAAGCCTTAATAGGCGTGAAATAATTAAATAAATAAATAAATTTGCCCAAACAGAAACTTATCTGCCAACCTCTGCAGAGAATAGGCCAAATAGTTAGTTTGATTGGTACTCATTTAAGACGGTAGTAAGTAAATAATAAATTAAGAGATGTTTCAGAAGCATATTTTAAATTTCCACAGTTACGCAGTTGCTTGTTTATTCTCCACTTGTATCTCGTCATATTAATCTTGCTAAAAAAATCTGCACATTTATCATTTAAGTGGCAATTTTCCGTCCCATTTTGGCTGGGGTGAGGGAGTTAAAATGGCGGAACATCCGGTACAGTTTCCGGTACAACTTCCGCGCACGCGCACCGTTTCCGGCGGCGGCAGCGCTGCAGACGTTAAGATGGCGGCATTTCCGCGATGTAACTCTTATCTGTGGATGTTTGGAGGGGGAGTGGTGTGGTTGTATAAATCGCTTTTGCAATTTGAGATAAGCTTGGTACTTCACTCGAGTCATTTGCAAAACCTAACTTTAGATTAAAATGTTGTGGTGTACCTACGAGAATAGTTTTAAAGGTTGGATGTTGATAGTTGATGGTTGAGGCGATGTGTACAATGCTTTATACAATATCTTTTTCATGCGAGAGTGGCCACATACTTATATGGTAATCTCAAAATAAAATTTAAAAAAATCGACAGAATTTTATTTTCTTTTCTATTTTGAAGGTAATCAATGTAATGTATCATTGAAGAAAAAGAAAATACTAATTAATTTAAACGAAACAGAACAAGACACAGAAAAAAGGTTAGCGGTCACAACTAGAAATCGAACCCAGGAAAGCTTGTCTTACCGGGGCATGCGTCTTAACCACTCGACCATTGGGATCTATTTAATAAAGGTCATACTTTTTATCTCATATTTCGAATTCAGAATTAACAATTTCATCTTGCAACTAATTTTTCCCATATTTTTGCCAGCTACTCTTTTTAAATGATGACAATGATATAAAATAAAAATCAGATATGTTTGTCGGAGACACTATCTAGGTTATAAAGCAATTTCATTAGAAACTTTGTTATCATCAGACCAATATGTAAGCTATCTGTAATTCCTAAACTTTTTGAAAAACTATTGCTTGATAAAATTTCACCATGTATTAACCATCTCATTGTTCCGAATCAACACGGATTTTTGTCAGGTAGATCAACTCTGACAAATCTCTCGTTATATGAAAACTATATATCAAACGCAGAGGCTAACAGAACTCAAGTCGATTCCATATATACGGACTTTATCAAGGCCTTTGACAAAGTATGCCATAAAATTCTCCTGATCAAACTACGTAAGCTCGGTATTGACGGAAAACTTTTAGAATGGTTTGCTAGCTATCTAACTAATAGAGTTTTACTTGTAAAAATCAATTTGTTCATTTCCAATCAATTTATAGCTACCAGTGGTTTACCACAGGGGTCTCATTTAGGCCCAATATTATTTTTACTGTTCATAAATGATATTGTAAATATATTAGATGAAGATATTAATACGTTACTTTTCGCAGATGATTTAAAAATATTTAAAACAATCAAAAGCGCTGAAGATTGTATCTGTCTACAAAATAATTTGAACAGGTTAATTAATTGGTGTTCTCTTAACAAACTTCATCTGAACATAAATAAATGTTATTCAATTAAATTTTACAGAATAAATCAACCAATTATTCATTCATATAAACTCAATAACTCAATCCTTACCTCTGTTGAAGAAATTAATGACCTAGGGATAACTTTCGACTCTAAATTAAACTTTATATCGCATATAAATAATATTAATAATAAAGGAATGAAAATGCTAGGCTTCATTCTTCGAAATTCCAAAAGGTTTCAAGAATATTTCAACATTAAAATTTTTGTATACATCCCTGGTTCGTAGTCAAGTCGAATATAACTCCTCGATCTGGTCCCCCCACTAAAAATTACATTCAGATTCAATCGAAAAAATTCAACATAAATTCCTAAGACACGTTAATTTTAAACTCGGTATTCCCATTGAAAATATAAATTATAATTTCTTGATGAAAAATCTAAATTTATTAAAACTCTCAGATCGAAGAATTATATCCGACTTAATATTTATGTTCAAAATTGTAAATGGTAGTATAGACAGTCCTGATTTAATTAACCTCATTGAATTTCATATACCCACGAGAGCTACTCGTTCTAAAATTTTGTTTAAATGCAACAATATCAGGACTGAGTATTCCAAACACTCGCTTGTACCTAGGTTGCATGAAGTTAGTAATAGATACGCAGATGTGGCAGATCTATTTAACTGCACGCAAGGTAGGTACAAGAGGGCTATGCTATCAAATATTTTCAATCAATATTAATTAAATCTAATTCTACCTTATTTGCACTATAGAAACTTATGTACTTGTATCTCTTGTTTACTTACTCTCTAATGTCATTTCACATTCAAATGCCACATATATTTGTAATTCTTTTTTAAAAATATTTCTACGATTTTAACTGTGACATGTTATCATTGTTTATGGTATATTTATACCGTTGATATTAAATAAATAAATAAATAAATCATTTCTAAAAATTTGTGCCAAAAATATGGCTAAAAATAAAGCATTAAAATGAATCATCAACATTAAAAAGTTTTTTTCAACTTGAGGATTTAAAAAAAAAATCGCAAGTTGCGCCACAATACGAAGTATGTCAAAAAAATACAAATAAATAGTAGTATATCTGTGTGTAAGGATAGAATGGCCAACCTTATGATTCCAGAGATAGCCTCATTTTTAATGTCAGTGCCATACAAATTTTTCTTAAAAAAATGATAACTTCTTCATTTGTACTCCTTCAGTTGCAATTGCTTCGTACGAAATTTTATAGCATATTAATGATCAGCAGTATCCATTTCTAGCCAAAAAAAATACCCTTAAAAATTCAAGTCTCTATGTCTATGAAAGGCGATTCTCAGCCCACTGTGCGCCGCCAAGACCTAGACAAACCTCACCCCATGAACCTGGGCACCTCTGCTAAGTCACCAAACATAGCGAACCACTTGGGGTGACCTATGACAGGTGTGTTGGTTATCCAATAAATGGTTCCAGCGGTAGCCACACCCGCCTCCCGAATTCCCCAAAACTACTAAACTTATACTACCGATGAGAACGTACATAAGATATAATACTTTGGGGATCAACTGTCCACGGGAAAAACTATCCGGGGATCAACTGTTGGCGGGACAACTGTCGGGGGGCCAACCGTCGAGGGATCAACTGTCCACGGGAACAACTATCCGGGGATCAACTGTTGGCGGGCCAACTGTCGGGGGGCCAACCGTCGAGGGATCAACTGTCCACGGGAACAACTATCCGGGGATCAACTGTTGGCGGGACAACTGTCGGGGGGCCAACCGTCGAGGGATCAACTGTCCACGGGAACAACTATCCGGGGATCAACTGTTGGCGGGACAACTGTCGGGGGGCCAACCGTCGAGGGATCAAGTGTCTGGAATCCTATGCTGTGTATGCTTGGTATAAGGGAGTTAATAAACGAAACGTATTGACGTTATTGTTGCAGTGAAAGATAGTTTTAGTTCGGGTGACTATATTAGGAACATGAAATTAAATAAATTTTAATATTGCAGGGTTATCAATAAGGTAATTAAACATTTTAAAAAGAAAAATGACACCATATACCAATCTTCGGCCGGACAGCTCTATTGTTTTTAGATTTTTCATTAGATAGTATGTAATAGTTTATATTTTCAATAAGGGTATAAAGTTTTTAATTTATGTCTTAAAAATTTGTGTTGAAATTGAGATACACACTATATTTACGAAGTCTATATTACAACGCATTTAGTCACTAGTACGATTCCCTCTGGAGATAAGAGAAGAGCACTTAGAGCTACCAGCTCCTGTCGGTGCCAACATCTGTTTATGAAAGGACAGTTTTATGGCACTTATCGCGTGTTTACCATCATCAAGTGCTCCGCGCTCAGCGCAGTCTATTATTATCAGAGAATTCCGTTGAGAGGATATTGACGTAAACTACAAAAATTGAAATAAAAAATCTCGTATGACAGTAAAAACGATGTACTTATGTGCGATTGATAAAGAGTGTCAAGTTCAGTGCAAAAAATTGCTTTACCTGTAAAAATTATAAAATCTATTAATCACATTAATTTAAAAGAAATTATATTTGAAGTATGAAAACATCAACGCTTGTTTTTGAAAATAACAGATGGCGCCACTTTTGTTTACAACAATCCTTAACTGTACAGTCAATAAGATAATAATATTATCAGATCAGATAATTCGGTACTAGTAGATACTATTTCTTACGTCATTTATTATGAAATGGTACGATACTTATTCAATCCTTCCATTACTCAAATAACATTTAGGCGTACGTAACTTTTAATAATAGGGATAATTCAAACATTATCATATATTTTGTGATCTGGGTATTTTTTAAACTAAATTAATATGGGGGACTGGTATGGCTACCGCCGTCCCGCGACCCATTTATTGGATAACCAATCCCTCTTCCCCAAATGGTTCGCTACATTTGGTGACAGTGAGTGAGAGTTTTTTCGAGAGAGGTGATGCGCCTGCCCGCTTACTGCGTGGTGGGCCGGATTTGAAGAGACTGGTTGAGACACACTTTTTGACCTCTCCAGCCGGACTCTCTTGGCATATCGACTTGCACCGCAGTGGGAGGGATGAATTCATACGTCCGTCACTCTTAGACCCACTGAACCCCAGATTCCTACAAATCCCTCAAACGTTTTTCCTTCCCTGAACTCCCTCGCCTTACTTTCCTTGAAAATACCCTCCACACAGCAAAAGATGATAAAGGCCCTCATATTTTCCCTAGGGCCTCCTGTGTTGAGCTACTGTAAAAAAAGTGCCCGGAGAAGTTTTACTAAATCTGGTGTAGACAGAGGCCTTCCCTTTTTTGAAAGTCAAGTGTACAAAATGTCATTAAAACTTGACTTGACATTATAAAACTGTGGATCTATAAATAAAAGACTGATAAAAAATACAGTGATCAATTAGATTTACAAAAAAACAACAGAAGTTTCTCATTATCAAAATTTCAGCCTCATTATCCAAATTGGTGACAACTGTCTCAAAAGGAAAACGAACACAAAATATTTGGGCCTGATTGTAGATTCCCAGCTATCGTGAGATCTCCACATCATGTGAAGGAGAAAATAACCCCCATAGCTGGTGTACTATTTAGGTTTCAAGGATTACTACCCTTTCATATACTAACTTCGGTGTACTTTGTCATGGTGCGTTCATACCTATCCTATCTCTGTTGTATCTGGGGCTTTGCCTCAAAGAACCTGATAGCTGACCTGCAAGTGGTCCAAAATTGAGCTCTCAGAAATGTTCTTGGTCTTCCATGGGACACACATGTCAAGGACATCTAATTTCCGGTATCCTTCCTATTACAGCCCTTCAACAATAAAATCCCCATTCTTCTAACACATACTACGAAATATGTAATAAAATCTCTTAACTATATTGCCTACACACTCTATAACTCTCTTCTAGAAAAAAAGGTTTAAAAGTACTGTTGGAATACATATTTTATGTGATCCACAATATTCGCCAAGTTTAATGTTAACTAATATTTAATGCTAAATGTCAATATCAAGTATTGGTTTCCCATAGTGTGAAGCCGCTATATAGGGGAATGGCCTTTATTTTTGTATTTTTAATAAAAAGGTTAAATCGATTATTTTACGTCTTTCTTATATCTTATTTTTTCGTCATAATATTCATATTTAATATGAACATAATATCCCGGTGACTAAAAAATCTTGCGAAAAAATGTCATTCTTTTAATACATTTTTATTCCCAGTTTTTGGTTCCGTTGTAATCTAAGGAATCTGCAATATTTAAAATTAGAACGCGCTCATTCTTCCGGAAGTAACGTGGAAACCTTTCACTGAGGGCGGGAAAATGTTCCCTAATTCCAGTGAAGATATGGGACTTTAAATACGCTGGAAAACGAGAAAGATAAATTGCCTATTATTGCCTATTGCCGGACTTGTGTTGCGTCAATATTGCCGTAATGCATAAGACATATTTATTCACAATACAAAAAACGATCTCTTTCAATAACTCCACAAATGTTAATTTTTAATCTCGTTCGAATTTGCGACGGTTTTGAAAGCAGTTAGGTGGCGAATGGAGACGTACATTTTTATGTAATTTTTTTATTAAATGTCAACCGCACAAGAGTCCTAACTACTCCCTACCGTCCGGAGCCATTGAAACTATGGCATCCTTAATTGGGTTATGTTGTGAGGCTGAAGGTAGCGGGGAGGGGAAGGTAGAGAAGTACCTGGCTATTCATATCTGAGCACCCAACACGGCTAAAGCCATTTAAAGTTTCTACGTTTCAATTCTGAATGGTGGTCGTACACTAAGGCGATACTGAGAGTATCTTCAACGTAAATATTCTACATATTATTATAAATTATTGATATGTGAAATATCACAAATTAATCAATTCAAATTTACTTGCGCACGCCGGGATTTGAACACCTGATTTTGAGCATGCTAATCGAGAGCCTTACTTCAGAGGATAATTTGTCTCGGCAATATTTTCGTAATTAATTATTTCCAGCGAACTCACCGGTAAGACAGAACAATTCGTAGAAAAAAATAGGCAATACCGTCAATCTTCCCCGAATATAAGGAAAACTTGACAGTAATACCTTGCCGGCAAGAGATTACCGTTAAAACTTGCCCGTTTGAGTCTTAAGTTTTAAAATGGTTATGAAATTTTTTAACAACCGTTTTAAGGAAAGTGAATATTTAAAAATCGCATTGCGGACATTTCAAGAATCAGAATAGATATGATTCTTGATATGTCCGCAATGTGATTTAAAAATCACATTGCGGACATAAAAACAATCAGAATAGTTTGTTAAAATACTTGATTGATTCTTTAATAGTCACGATAATACAAAACAACAAGCATGAGAGGAACATAAGGAATTTTCATTTTAAACTTAATTTTGGATTTGAGGCGAAAATATCCAAGCAAGCTGAATATTTGAAAAAATATCTAAAGGTATTACAAGTATCTAGTACGGATTTGACCTTTCTTCCATCGGCTCCACATAGGAAAACAATTCTCTTTTTTTCATCTCTGGGGATGCTGTGTGGAGGGTTTAAGGAAAGCAAGGAGAGAAATATCTGGGAAGGAAAAAGGTATGAGGTGTGGTTAGGAATCTGGGGGTGAGTTTGTCCAGAAGTGACGGACGTTTAAATTCATCCCTCCCACTGCGGTGCAAGGCGATGGGTCGAGGGAGTCCGGTTAAAGAGGGCAAAAGGTCTCCCTCAATCAGTCATTCCAAATCCGGTCCACCACAAAGTAGTCGAGTCACGCTATGAACCCGGGCATACATGCTAAGTCACCAATCGTTGCGAACCACTTGGGGGTGACCTTAACAGAGATATTGGCTATCCAATGAATGGTTACCGGGCGGCGGTACCCATTTCCACCTCAAAAATTGAAAAATATTTGTGTTTTAAATTATGACAAATAGGTCATTAAATAATTCAATTTTTAAATATGATTTAAGATTTTCACGGCCAAAAGTATTTTTGTTGTTTGTTTTTGGGGTATTATGCCATGTTGCGCTAACTCCTTCTTTAGCCAACGTTTCGGACAGCATTGCAGTGTCCATCATCAGGGCAGATGTGTTATTTTGATGAAATAACACATCTGCCCTGATGATGGACACTGCAATGCTGTCCGAAACGTTGGCTAAAGAAGGAGTTAGCGCAACACGGCATAATACCCCAAAAACAAATAACAAAAAAAAAATCAATTTTTCATGATTTACGATGCAACTTTGTCAATTTTCTCAATACTAGCTTAAGTGTACCCGGCGTTGCTTGGGGTAAATATTTGAGGTTGTGAGGTCTTTTAAAGATATACAATTAACAATATATTTATTTTTAATATATACAATTTAGCCAGCGTTAGCCAATGTAAGCGCACGAAAATATTTTGTTTACGACTTGATTACAAAACATTTATCTACTTTGTATAAATATAAAATGCATGTATTATATATCTAAATTTTCTGAATGATAGTGAGAACCCTATCAAAATCAATTGCGTAGTTTAGAAGAACTAAGCGCACAAACAGATAGGTGCGGATATCGACTTTGTTTTATACAGGGTGCGCCAGAGAAACTTACTTATTTGAAAGTTCAATAAAAACAAAAGCACTGTAGTTATTGTTGTAATTCTTTTTTTATTTGAAAATGCAATGTACCAAGTTTTTTTTATATTGTTTTAAAAATTACATCTTTTAAATGGCGACCCTCATCGCGCATACACTGGTTAAGTCGTTTTTTGAAGTTCTCGTCCACTCTTCTCAGCATATCAATCGGAATATTGGCAATAGCATCGCGAATGTTATTCTTCAGGTGATCTATGGTCCGTGGTCGATCGACATAAACAAGGGATGTCAAATAACCCCATAAAAAAAAATCACATGGAGTCAAATCCGGAGGAGGAATTTCGAAGCGAGCGCGAAAGGCACGTTGCGTAGCAACAACTGAGCGACCGTTACAAAAGAAGCTCTCGACGGCGAAGGCTCGTTGCTCTCTAGACCACAGCATAATGGCAACTGACGAAAATGGGAAACAAACTTGAGGACGTCCCTCTTCAGATGCGCCCCCTCCTGCCCCTCTACCTGCCCAACTCAACGGTCGGGAATTTTTTCAAATAAGTAAGTTTTTCTGGCGCACCCTGTACTATTTAGAGATTTCGTGAGAATCATCTGTTATGATCAAACAATAATTTTTATGGTATTTCTCAACCGATCAATTATTTATTTATATGCCCATTGGGCTATTACATACATAGTTCATAAAAAATATTATTCTGAAGATTGTAAGTTCACAATAGTAACAGTAAAAATACATATAACCATATTCATTTGACATATTATAACAGCAAGTAAATAGTAAATGCGTACAATAATTATTTGTAGGTATAAACCTGTTGTTCAAAAATAAGAATATGCCTACTCCTAAGTTATACAAACTTAAATTAGTTAAAAACAAATGTAAAGTTTATATGTAAATGCTAGGTAGTGGCAGCAGTAACATGATGCCATACGACACATAGTGTATGAGGCATTTGAATTAGAAAGTTAACGAAATAATTATTGGCAGTATTGTTAACAAATATAGAGCGTTTGACAGGTTGACGTGGCTTGTTAAATCGAGGGCATTCGGTCTGCCATTTTACATACATATTTTAAATAGTTTATATAAAAAATATTGTGATATAGAATAGTAAAGCAATAATATAACCTTCACCATTTGACATATAAAAGCAAGCAAAAAGCGAATGTAAACATGATAGTTTTTAGTTATAAGCCTGTGATAAGAAAATAAGAATATACCTACTTCTAAGATATAAAGACGAAAATTGTTTATAAAAATGTTAAGTTTATATGTACATACTAGATAGTAGTTGTATTAACATAATATCTATGCGACACATAAAAGCTAGTGTATATATTTATTAATTCATTCAATTATCTATTCACGAACTAGCGGGCTCCATAAGCCAGCCAGTTCGTAAATTGATAAATAAATAAAAATAAATTATTACTTTCTATGGTTTTGATTTTATGATCTTTAAATCTTATCACCCACAAGTCCACTGGAAATTCACAAAGAGCGGAAGGTTCTATTAGAATGTTTATCTTTGACTTTTAGCATAGACAATGCGGAAAAAAACAGCATACGTCTGTCAGAAGGAACCTGCCCATTGTTGTTTTCCTTGGGGGATGATTAAAATTCCTGTTTACAACCCTTAAGTGGAGTTTTGATTATTTGTGCGCACCCCAAACGGAAAATTCCACACAATGGAGGGTTAGAGATCATGCTGTATGCAGATTGTTGTCTGGAGTTTGTAGGTAGGTACCAGAGTTGAACGGTATATTGTTTGGCTATTTGAGTTTTCACGAAAATGTGATATGTTTGAGGAATGGTAGATACAAGATATTCTTAGTATAGCCTTGATGAAAAAAAAACCTCCACCCAGAATCTAAATGTTGCGTGAAATGTCTATAGCCGTGTTTGGAGACCAAATATGACTGACAAGGTACTTCTCATGCTTCCTCTTCTTTATTTTCCTTCATTTTCCACTCCCCACAGAGCCTCACAAAATACCCCAATCTAATCTGAAACCTCACGATATAGTTATGTTGATTGTGATTTTGATGTTGACTTCATGAGAACGGGTCGTTTCTTCGACTCGTTTTGTGTAAGACGGCTCGAATATAATCCGGGCCTCTTCAAGACCCGCATCAATAAATCCCTTCCTACACCCCCACCTTAACCCGTCTCACAACCAGGGCCGGCCCTATGCGGGCGCAACTGCAGCAGTCCGCTCCGGGCGCCGAATTGCTAAGGCGCCATGGCGCTGATAATACCTAACAGTCTAACACATCGCTCTTGGGATTATTTTAATAGTCGCGATAATAAAACGTAATTTGTAAAAAAAAAAATTATTGTCTTGTCTTGTCAAATTACAGTTTGGTTAGTTGAGTAAAAAAATAAGGATTTAAAAGCGAGCATGATATTTTCAACTTCAACAAATTTAATAATACTTTATTATATTCAAAATATTGTATCTGGCATGGTTGCATAAATAACGCTTTATCTATTTTGGACCAACATTGATACTATAATTATATTATCGATTCCAGTGGGTTTTTCGTGTTTTATGAGAATTACTCTTATAGATTAGATTTATCGAATTGCATAGATGCTCAAAAACCAAAGATAAACAATATTTTCTCTCGTGAAAAACATCAACGTAACCTACGTTATAATCTATGCTTTCCGTACCGTAGATGGCGGTAGTTGAATTATTGTATGAAAATACACTTTTGCTAGTTATACATCAAAATAATAAGATTTTTTTATATTAACTCCACACAGGAGGCCCTGAAGAAAATAATTTCCCTCAGGGCCTATGTAATCTTTGGGGATGCTGTGTGGAGGGTCTTTTTGTGGAGAGGAAAGAGTGAACATGGGTCTTGAAGAGTCCCATGTTGTAGGAGGGAGGAAACACAGAGGCCGGCAGTTCGTTCAACGCACCGATGCCGAAGGGATCAATGACGCTAGTTCCTCAGAGCATCTTCCATTGTAATACCGATAGAACAAGGACAGCATACCTACCTGACGCCTGTGCTCTAAAGATTGCAGTCCGTTTGTTAAGATTGGGGAATCTATCAAACGGACCGCCCGTTTTTGCACAGAGTCAAGGGTTTTTTTCAGGTATTTAGGGGCTCCGGACCAGAGATGGCTGCCAAATTCGACAGTAGGGCGCACTTGCGATTTGTACAGGGTCAGCAGTTGTGTACTATTAAAGTATCTGCGGGCCCTGTACAGTACGCCCAGCTTCTGAGAGGCCAACTTTACTCTGGCTTCGATGGAGCCCCCGTACCTGAGCTGGTCACTTATAGTTACACCAAGCATATCAATGGAAGGCCTGTTCGGAAGATTGCCTCCGTTGAAGGAGACTAGAAAATAATAAATTCCCAAATAAAAAAGATTAATGTAAACTACTAAAAAAAATCAAAATTCAAACAACATTTATTGCGCAAAAATACAGAATACAAAGGGTATAGCTTATAGGTTACATCCTATTTCTTCCAGCTAACCTAACAAATACACATTATATTACAAAACTCAACAATTTTTAACAAATATATGTAAATAAAAAATAATAAAAAAAACAGTGAAAAATAGAGTTATTTAATATATGTAAGGTATTCATTTAAAGTGTAGTGGCATTTTTTTAAAAGAAATATTTTTTCAATAGAAATGTATGAACGCGTAATGGAAACAACTTAAAAAAATACAGTATTACAGTTAAGATTATCCGTGACAGTTTCACTTGATTAACTTTTTTGCTTTCTTATAAAATTATTTACAAAATAATTAAAAACCAATTTTGTGCTTGAAATTGACTCCGTTTGTCAAGCTATTTTAATGCCTATTACCTACAATATAAGTATACAAAGAAGATACACATTTTTGGCTTGTAGCTTCCTCTTAAATTGTCAAATTCCTTGTGTACTTTTAAAAAAAATGTTAAATTATTTGTGCTAGCCGAGGTTTTACAACATTTTTCTCATCTTTGTCCTTTTAAATTATAACGTTTTCCTTATATAATGTTTTTTTCTATCCTTTTTAAAATAATAGTTTATTATATTTTTTCTTGCAATTAAATATCAATGTATATCATGGTCACCCTACATGTTTACCCAACATATTTACTACATTATACTGTAATGAATTGGCTGGAATTAGATTAATAGGTACCCAATTCGTAGAAACGTTAATGTACCCATATTTTTCTCTTAAAATATAATCATTTTGTAAAATTATTAACATCAAAACAGGCTTGTCCTAGTGACGTTAAATATTATACAATGTAAAGAAACAATAAACAAACAAAAAAGTTGTGTCTGTGTTTCAATCTAACATTGTTTTTATGCCTTTCTTGAGAGAATTGAGTTTTTATACACACAAAACTACAAAATTAAATATACATTAAAAACTTACAAAACTACATATTCATATTACGTATGTACTGGCGCGAACAAATAATTCATCTCATTATTTTAAATACATTATGATTTTACTTACCTCCGAAATGTTATTATTAATTTGGTAATAAAATAAATTGACATTTAAAATGTATTAATTGTGAGTTATCATTTTTTTTAAATTTCAGTTGTCTGTGTATGTACGACGTACGTCCCTTTGAAATCTGGGAATAAATTCGGTTTAGGGGAGTCACTCGAATAACCGAAATTGAACTTGATTTACCGAATCTGAATTTTCCATGCATTGATATTATTATTATATGGCAACACTTTTATTTTATTGGTTGGCACTACTGAAATTTCAAAAGTATTAAATAGTTATTAATTTGATTTTCTTAAGTCATAGTTGATAAATAAAACATGGTTTCTATGTATCGCGTACGAAATTTCAAGACCCTATAACTCAGTTAATAGTGCCGATCCCCACCTAATTCTTACAGATTCGGATTCCCCAGCCCTAAATTAGTCTAAATCAAGTTCAATTTCGGTTATTCGAGTGACTCCCCTAAACCGAATTTTACCCGAAATCTGGTTCAATCAATTCAAATTTGCCTTGAATTTAAGTGTCAATTTCAAAATAAGAACTTATTATATTTATAAGTGATAAAGGAGGTACCTTCCTGTAATATAATTTTCAAATTGTCTTTTCAAAACTTGAATTATCATATCATCGTGATATTTACGGATCTGAGCTAGAATTATAGAATTATAACAGGAGTTTGTAAGTATGCACATTTAAATTCTGATTATCATGGTTAGTTTGCATTTGACGTCGATCATTAATCAGTGGTGAATGGCGCCCCTAGCGGCCGCCGCGTGAAACACAAATCGTGCCAAGCAGGCGACATCTATTAACGCAGAGCCGAAACAATGGCGGGAGAGAGCTTTGCGATGTTTTAAAGTTATGAATAGAGAAGTCGAATGAAGTTAATTAATGGATATGTCCTTGCATTGAGTTAATTTTTCTGAAATAGGTTATCGGGTGGTTAATTCTCATTTGGTTTACTTGACATGGCACTCATGACAGTATATTTACTAAGAAGGCAAGCACCTGATTTAAAGATATAAAATTACGAATTCCACCTCTTAGGTCAAATTTAACAGTGTTGTCAAATGGCCATTTAGCGCCATTTTGTTTTTTGACATTAGAAAGGCTATCTTTAGACGCCGTTAAATTTAAATTTGGATAATTTTTCTTTTCTGCTGATGACGATTTTTTCAAGAGCCAAAACTGCATTTAACGCACGGAAAAATGAGTATTGCTAATTGATGAAAAGTCTCTTAAAATTATTAGTAATCCGGTTAAAAACGGGTTTGCGGGACGTTTATTGATAAACTTTTAGTAAATTCCTAATATGCATATATATATTTGCCTTAATATTTACGCAAAAATAAGATATTAATATTTTTATGAACACGTGTTCCGACATCGTGATAACGCATTTGTATTTTACTAAGAGTTTACCAGGAAACCTATCAATTCATTCGTTAAAGGCCTGCAATAGCGTTTTTAACCAGATTACGAATAATTTGAAGTCTATAAATCAGCAATACCTACTCATTTTTCTCCGAGGGTAGATCTTTTAACTGTCAAATAAGCAAATGGCGATTGTTGGCCATTTGGTGACAAAGTCACACTTGCATTTTTGCGAAACAACGGGGCATTAAAGTTCAAACAACCACTTGAAGATCGTGTACCACTGTAAACTCGTAGACATATATTAAAAGATATTCGGATTTGTTTTTTTTTCTATCTCTGGTATAAATAACATGATTAGTTGTAGTTTTCGCTCACGATTTTGTTCTTTAACTTCTTCCCCGGACGAAATATTTTCCTTCTTCTCTTACTTAAATTCAGCCCCGTGAGTGACCAGAGCAGAGAGTAACTGAAGTCAAGTGTTACTCTTGATTGCTTTTACCTTGTAGCAGTGGGGTAGCTATACGACGGCTTTCGTGGTCGAGGGGTAAGGGTTCAAATCCCGGCGTGAGCAAGTTTATTAGTGTTATTTCACAATTTTCTCACGTAAAATAATATATATAATATACGTTCCAAGGTGGAAGATACTCTGAATATAGCCCTGGTGTAAGACCTCTATTTAGAATTCAAACGTTACTTGAAATGGTTTGGCCGTGTTTGGTGATCAGATAAGAATAGCCAAGTACTTTCCCAGCATCCTCTTTCCCTCCCCACTACTTTCAGCTTCTATTGATACCGAAATTGTGGATGCCATCGTCTTACTGGGTCCTGGTGGATGGGACCAGTTGCAACTCTTGTGCGTTTTTTGTGATTTAAGTGATCACACTTCAATTTACCCGGTGAATGATCCACCACTCCTCAAGGTCCTACGCTGCACGGAGAGTTAAGCACTAGACGTTCAGGAAACCTGTTATAATCATATAATCGATCACTCCAACGTATAGGTGATCTTTCTTTCTACTTCTCCTGCCAAACACTTTGCTAGTAACCAAGAGTTTCTTCAGGTCTAAGTCATTCGGCGAACAACGTGCTCAAAGCATCTTAGGATACTCTGTAGGCTGACAGTTACTGTGGATGCCTAGCTCTTCCAGAATGGATACATATACATGGAATCATAAGAATATTTCTCCAGCACAAGAATTATTGTAGAAATAAGTTTAAATAAATGGGTAATTAGACTTACCGTCATATTTCATCTGCCCTGTCCTAGCCGAGAGCTGGTAACCGCTGCCCGAAGGTCCGGAACCGAAAGCTGCCATTCTGTCAGTCTGGAAGTTATATTTAACAATATTAAACACACAAACATTATAAACATCCCTAAGAGTAATGGTAATGTCGTGGATATTCTTATAATTTAACAAGTTGCCTATATATTCTTTGATGGTTTTGAATCCGGCTCGAAGGACCACTTTTAGATGAGATGCTTGGCATTTATAAAGCGTTTTGGTGTGACTATTAACCACAAAATTCGATTTATATTCGGTTTATGGTCACAATAACGCATGTTAAAAGATAGAAATTCTAAGGTCTCAAAAAGTTATAAAAAAACGAAATATGTAATAAACCTGTGGTTCAAATGACCAAATGTGATTTAGAAATGAGTAAGTTAGAACGGAATGTAATGAGTTTTTACAAACATGTAAAACATGTATCGGGAGATTTAGACGATGAATTTATTTTTGTAAACTGTGCTTGATCAGGTTTGAAGGCTCACTTTAATATGAAAGGCGATTCGCATGTAAAGTAATTGCTTTGGAGATTCAAAAGTAAAGTAAAATTGCTTGGGAGATTTGAAAGTAAAGTAATTGTTTTGGAGATTCGCAAGTAAATTAATTGCGTTGGAGATTTGCAAGTAAGGTAATTGCTTTGGAGATTTGAAAGTAAAGTAATTGCTTTGGAGATTCGTAAGTAAATTAAAACCATTTGAGCCCACTGTCAAATTTAGCAAGAATGAGCTCGATTATAAATTATAGAACACAGCATGTGATGAGTTATTAATTTCATGATACATTAGGAATATGCTCCGTTGACTTCTTTATATTAAAGTGCTTAGAGTTCTTATGAAAATGCAAAAAAGTCATTTTGTAAAGATCTCATAGTCCTGGCACTTCTCAGTTTTATAAATCTACTAATGAGTATTGCTAATTTATTGAGAATCTCTTCAAATTATTTGTAATCCGGTTTAAATCGGGATTACAGGCCTTAAACGAATGAATTTTTAAGGTTTCCTGATAAACTTTTAGTAAATCTCAAATACATTTTCACGATGTCGGAACACGTGTTCGAACAACGACATCGTGATAATATATTCGTAGTTTATCAGGAAACCTGTTAATTCATTCGTTAAGGGCTGGCAATCCCCTTTTTAACCGGATTACTAATAATTTGAAGAGTTTCTTAATAAATTAGCAATAATAATTTTTCTACGTGTAGTCACCGAAATCATTTCAAATAATATATACATGGTGTCCGGAAATTCATAAGCAATTAATAAATGGTGAATATCCATCCCATTAAGGGTCGATTTTGTTGTGAAGTTTTTTGAATTGAGCTTTCGTTTTTG
Organism: Hesperophylax consimilis; assembly: GCF_061612785.1. Classification (NCBI taxonomy): domain Eukaryota; kingdom Metazoa; phylum Arthropoda; class Insecta; order Trichoptera; family Limnephilidae; genus Hesperophylax; species Hesperophylax consimilis. The sequence goes on along the minus strand of NC_142862.1, from coordinate 1,604,421 downwards.
AGAAAATCGATTACGAAGTTATAATTTTTTAGGTCGAACTTAAAAATAATCGGTCGCTTGCGGATTAAATTGGCTGTTTAAGCCTGTGACAGACCACGCTATATTTTCGTAGCTTGGCCTGTTTCAGCATATCGCTAGAGTACATGCTGAGCCCAAATGCTGAAACATGCCAAACCATGATGAAAATACGTCGAAGTGTAAACCCGGCTTCAAAGCTTTTGTTGTTGTTCTCTATTGAATTAGATTCGCCAGTTTACCGCTTGTACTACGAGTTTCCGGACACTGTGTGTGATATCTAAAAATCTAAACTATAGAGTGCTACACTATTCCTGTGATAAAAACCGGTTATTTTAATTAATCTGTATTGTATCTGACAGGAATCGATAGAGACGTTATTTAAAATATAGGAAATACTCAGGAATTCTTGCTAGATTTGCATAATGTATCAAGATTGTAAAATATATTATCTTGCAGATTCAAAATCCGTTTGCATTGGAAAGCTTTGTTTACATTGTTCATCCGACGGAATGCAGCTGATGTACATTGCACAATCTTCTCATTTGCATATCTTTACTCAATCTTTAAGAATTATTTTAGTGACTGTTAGAGAATAAGATATCTTTAGATGTTTGCCTTTATATGACTTAGCGCTTTCAAAAAGTCAATTATAAATAGCTTAACGATATATCTTCCATTAAAAAAAAGAACGAACGATAACACAATATGTACAAAAAAATACAAGTAGGATAAAAAGAAGAGAACAAACCAGTTGCAGATTATCAGCGAATGTTTTACAATACTGCAAAAAGAAGTCCCAGCTGAACTTCGCTGACATTACTTCAAACAACTATGTATTTATAAATGATTATCTATTTGATGATTTTGAAAACCTAAAATTTAACTGCTGTTAATTTAATCAAAATCAAGAAGAAAAATTCAATTTATTAGCACTTTAGTTAGACAGCAAATTATAAAATAATATCTGAAAAAGCATTGCAAATGATATTAAAAAAAATAATGATGTTTATTTGGTTATATAACAGAAGAATGTGCCAAATATACTGATCCTTTTTATTGTATTAGTTTTAAAACTTAATTCAATATTGAAGATAGCAAAATAACAATGCTTTTCAGATAAAGTCCAGCAATTGGTAATTTTGGACCAACTTGTAAGTATATCTATTATCCAAATAAGTTTAAGGATCTTAGGTTTGTTAATTTAATCAGTTATTTCGGCCGCACCCTTAGCAATGATGAGGTGATTAAGAAAAAAATGAAATAAATACCTTAAGGTTTTTATTCTCAAGCAATCAAAAAGGCAAACTCGTTCTTTTGTAGTTTTTTTTTAATAAATGGTTTTGAATGGTGTGAGTCCCTATAAAACATAAAATTGGGATTAAAACATATGATTATACACTCGCCGTGCTCTCTAAGGGTAGGCAGAGAAGATTCACCTCACAACTAGCTATTAACACACTGTTTTCGCTATTGCAACAGTACGCAACATCAAACGGAAATTTTTATAAAGTTAACAAAAAGTCTCGATATTTGTTGGACATATTTCTCATCTCTGCTACCCTTAGCATATAGCAGCATCGTGTGTGTTGTATTTTGTGGTTAATGTTGTGTGTATTTTTATTAATAGATTTTCTAAAACATGTAAGCTTGTAGGTATTATAACAGGGTTTTAGTTCTGTGTGCAAAAACATTATAAACCCAGGTTTAAACCAGTGAGAGATATGTTTTATGCACTCTAAGTTAATCGCGTGTGGAAACTATGCTGCAAACATATAAATTATCAATCAATAAAATGTACAAAGAAAAGTGTATAAAATAATAAAAAAACAGCAACAAAATGAATTTTATTTATTTTTCCAGTGGCGTAGATCGGATTTTAATTATTTGTTAAGAAAGGAAGGTTAAATAAAATTGTGGGATTTTTAGAGATTGATTTTACCACTGCCACTGACACGAAACACACCCGACAGCTCCAAGTTCCGAACTGAGCAGTGGCGCGTCTCGCTGGCTGGTTGGGGTAGAGTCAGGGTGTGGGTTGTAGGTGGGCTCGGGCACTTGGAGGTCGTCAGGCTCCGCCCCGGGGGGATGGAGCGGTGGGCGAAAGTGGGTCAGCGCCTCCTCTGCCCATTCCCCGGCACGCCACTGGGAAAAGGGGGAAAAGTTGGAATAATATGAAAGTGTGATGTAATTACTTCACAATTCTGAGAAATTCATCCCGTTGGAAGGAATACAGGGATGAGATAAGAATTTAGTGAATTATTATTGGGATAGATATTGATGCGAAGTACATATTTCATAGTGCAATCGATTTGACAATAAATTACGTAGGATAAAATTTAACATTTACATACACATAGTCATGTCATTTAACATTTACATACGAAAAATAAAGATCGACGGGATAAAAATGTTAGGCGCTTAGTTTACTTATCCAGAAAGATTGAAAACACAAAAGTTCGAGCCTGTGGAGGAAAGATTTGAACAAATTTATATATTTTTTTATATACCTAATGCGGAAATATGTGGTTAATTCGTAATTTTTTTTATTGTTCTTCAAAGTAAAATCCCATCAAACCGCAATTAGCAGTTTATCAACAGGGTGTTCATGTTCAATTACAACATGACATATGTACATAATATAATTTCTAATTACAATACAACTTATACATAATATTTATCACGTTGTATTCTAGGGTTTGCTGTCCGTATTTATTGTTATATTTTGTTACAAGCATTCCTTCATTTTTTGTGAACCTATTATTGTGTTCATGTTCCAGTTTCCTCTCATATTCGGATTCAGATATATGCTGAATCAGAAAAATAATTATTTTTCTTAGTTTGTCTCAAATACTTCTACTCGATTTCATGGATAAAATTCAACAAAATTGAAGTGTATAACTGCAAATTGGCGGCATGTAAATTATTTTACCAAACACAAGAACCTTAAATCAAAACGTAATCAAATCGAACAGCTATTATGGTTACTTTTTACTAAACTGTGTTGAACATGTAACATTTATTGTGTATTTATTCGTCAAGGAGAAGATCCGGAGAGTATTTTTTTATATTTTCTTTAAATAAAATTTTGGGAAAGCAACTCCATAATATGAGCGAGGAGAGGCTGAATCTGTAATGAATAGACACATCTGAAATAGCTCAGGACAGGGATCCCAGAGGCACTATTTCGAAAAAATCAGATGAAATGAAACAAACCTTTAGTCTTGCCTCTTTGTCTTCTTGAAAGCCCTATCCCTGTGTTAATAATATTCCTTATGATTCCTTATAATTATGGCTGAGAGATACTCACACTGTGTGATGTTTCCGTGGCAGCAGTTGGATGGTAAGGAAGGAGGAGTGTCGGGGGTGGTTAGTAGGGAGGATGGAGCAAGGCTTGTTAGGGTCGAGCAGCGGTTTGTGCGAGGTTAAGTTTTAAGGATGAATACATTTTATGAGATTTTGGTCCATGCATACGTAAGTCCGAAATTCCCAAGACAGGACTAAACATGATGTTTAGAGGAATTTTAAAATTACTCATTATAGTGTGTGTGTGTGTGTGTGTGTGTGTGTGTGTGTGTGTGTGTGTGTGTGTGTGTGTGTGTGAGGGTGTGTGTGTGTGTGTGTGAGGGTGTGTGTGTGTGTGTGTATGCGAATTGAACCGTTTATAATATCATTGACGTGATGCTACTTTTAAATTTGGGCAACGAATCCAAAAAATATCGATGTAATAAATAAATAGCGCTGTATGTCGTGTATGAATCAAAGGTATGTTAAATTAATTAGGGACAAAAGTTCGGTACAGTCGATGCTATTGTTTAAAGTTCTATGAATAGATCTTAAATGTTGAGTTACTAAACAACTCAGCGCATGCCGCACTACCAGAGCTGCGGTGCTTATAACTGAGGAAGAGGTAGTGCCGTCAAACACAATCAATATGCCCAGCGTTTGTCTTCAGTCACATTATGTTGATTCTATATTGATTTGAGGAAGGCTCACTTTCTTGCTTAAAATCTAGTAACTTTATCGCTATACTATATCACGTGAATCACCAGTAGAATGCACCCGAGTGGTAGATATTTCACTATCGAACTGGCTTAGTGACCATATTTTAATAGCCTGGTTTTCTAACTTTCCTCTACGTCATCTCCTTCCCGTTCACACTACCTTCAGCCTCGTAACAAACCCCAATAAGGAATGCAACGATCTCACTCAGTTTAGGCAGGTGGTAGGTGTACTCAATTGCGATGTTCGCAGAAAAAAAAACTTACATAATACTTTATACACGGAGAAAATTGAATATTATTATTTTATTAACAATCTCAGTTAAGAAAATTCTTCGAGAAATATTATCGAGTAATTGCACGTGCACTTGCTTTGAACACGTTTTCCGATATAGCGATAATATATTCGTAATTTACTAAAAGTTTATTAGGAAACCTGTTAATTTCGTAGAAGCCTGTAATCCCGTTTTAAACCGGATTACCAATAATTTTAAGAGACTCTTAATAAATTAGCAATGCTCATTTTTCTCCTTGTAACAATTTTATATTATATTTTCAAATAATTGACCATATTTGGACAATGGTCATACCAGAGGGGATGGTTCCATATTTGAACCATGGTCATACCAGTGGTGATGGCTCCATATTTGGACTATGAACCATGGTCATACCATCCCGGCCAGCATCGACACGAGGCTGTCGTGTTAGGAGGCTTCGACACCATTTCCCGCGGTATGTGGCAGGGTGGGAGTTGCGCGCGCACCGGGGAGGCTTTCGCGCCAGCCTCGAGAGAGGGACGGAAGCCACCCGCTGCGGAAGGAGTGAGACACCGGATCTAGAATTGATTTCCACCGTTACGTAACGTCGCCCACGCAACTTGCTGTGACTGAATTTTAAAATATCAAAGGGTATTGTGGTAAAATATATTTTTAAATTTTTGCTAAGGCGTTGGATTTGGTGATCTGTGTAATCTTTGAAGGAGGTTTTAAATTGAAATGTCTAAGATATATTGAAACAATTAAGAACTTATTTTAATTTTTGGCCGTGACCGGTTTCAGCTTATATAGTCATTTTCAGATTGGTCTGAAGACTGGCCCAGTCTGGTCAAAAAATTAAATAAATGGAAAATTGTATTAAATCGTTGAGAACAATTTCAGAGGCTGGTATGTGTAAATTTAAAGCATGATATAACAGTAAACTGACAAACAGAATATAAAACAATATTAGTAAAACATGTAACAGTAACATAAAATAATATAGAAACTAGAACAATACTACATATAAGACAAATCACTAAAACTACATAACCAACGTTACTGTAATTTGTAGGATTCAACAAAGTGCTTGTATAGATTAAGCTTAGTTCTATAAATGGAGTCAGTAAATATATCAATAGTACCCCCAAACTTGTTGCCCAGATCATGCATCCTATTGGTTAGTGAGTGTGTCTGATAGATAATTGTGTATGTATTGCAGAAGAATGTTATATTTTGTCTTGTATTCCTAGTCGGCACATGGAATTTAATAGTGGAAATTGATGCCAGGTTGTCAATTACGATGTTAATGACTCTGTGTAACCCAACCAGTTCTGACATAATTCTCCTGTCATACATACACTATTATAATATGCAATTGATTAATCAAATCATTCATTAGATAATCAAAGCCTCTGACATAGGTCACCTTGAGTAGTTCGCTACGTTTGGTGACTTAGAAGGGGTGCCCGGGTTCATGGGGTGAGGTTTGTTCAGGTCTTGGCGGCGGATGCATCCGCCCACCAGCTGCGTGGTGAGCCGGACCAGCAGAGGCCGGTTGAGAGAGAACTTTTGACCTCTCAAGTCGGACTCTCTCGACCCATTAGCTAGCACCACAAACGGAGGGATGAATTCTCATCTATATGTCATTACGACTTTAATAATATTATTATGTAGAAAATGAATTTTTCTGTTCTTTTGAAATTATGGCAAATCATTACTGATTAGCGTATATAATTGACGAAATTCATGGGAATTCTAATCGTTGCACTGTCGTCAACCACTAATTTGTGGAGTAATTATCAAATGGAGATAATCTTAATTAGTTGTGTTAAGTACCAAAAGCAGAGCAGGTATTTGGATAAATTTGCACGCTTAAAGCTAATCAGGTACTTACTATTTACTTTGCAGAACAGGTCAAATTAATATATGCATTATGATACGATAAGTAAAAGATTACTTTGACTGTAACTAACCCTGTGCTAAATTTATCCTGTTATCTTAATTGCTACACAATACATTTTTGTTGGTTAACCTTTCTAAATCTCTTCTCTCTCTCTTAAGCATGTCATTACGAAATATCACTCTAGGCTTTATAAAATGAAATCGACGTTAATTTCTCTATAAGCAGATTTTCGATGATTTATATTTTGACGAGCTTTTGACTATTTTATTTCTAAACTAGAGCAGATCGATGAATAATCACGGGATAATCTGACGTTTTGACAAATTAGTTCGAATTTTAAAAATGATGCAATTGAAAAATTTTATGTTATAATATTATATTACACATCCAAATCCATCACACAATCAGTTCCAATATTAAAAATTACACTTAAATTAAAAAAAATGTTTTAATTGAACCAGAATTACGCAAAAACAACTGCAATTAGTATTTTTGATAGTCTTCAGAACATTACTCTTAGCACATTACCAAAATTACAGGATATAATTCAGACACATAGAGCTTGAGATAAAAGGAAAATCTAACTCAACCATATTGAACCTAATTGAAACCCAACTAAAAAAAATGAAGTAACATCGTTCTCTCTCAGAATTTTCTAGCTTTCGTGGCTAGTTTCTTAGGCAATCGTGATTAGTAAGTCAGTTACGGATACTGTCTTTCTCACGAATACCAAACCGACGACGGGATTCCCCAGGGATCCAACCTAGGACCCCCTCTTTTCTTTCATTCTTTATCGCCATTGGGAAAACCATTAATCACTCAAAATATCAACACTTCGCAGATGATATTAAACTTTTCAAAGCTATTATGATCTCGATTCTCTTGTCAAATGGTCGGAATTGCACAACTTACCTTTCAATACCCAGAAATACAGTGTCGTCACGTTTACAAGATCCAAAGATACATTCCTGTCCACCTACCACATTAATAAAAAAAAATACATGTAAAAATGAAACTCGAGACCTGGGCGGGATTTTTTAAGCAAATCTCTCTTTCAGATGCAACGTATCTGACATTGTCTCCCGTGCCAGCAAAATGCTTGGATTTGATCGTCTTAATGCCAGATCACTTACTAATGAAATTACAATACGGAAGACATAGAATCACATGTTTGCAGTATCCTGAAAAACCGCTCCATTATTGGGCCCATTTTGAATAAAACTATATCCTAGAAACAGAAAGAGTACAAAAGAGGTTTAACGTCACTTACAGAAAGTTCAGCAACTATCTTATGACGCATGTCACAAAATAATAGAACTGCGCCCCATGACCTTTTTATAATTACGATTCCCCAATTTGTAAACTTCTCCGTAATATATTGTTGTATGACAGTTTTATGAAGATATAAATAAATAAATTGATAAATATTCCGTATTCTATAAAGTATTCATTTTATTTAGGAATGTGAGCTTTGACATGTTATAATTTAAATACATACCGCACAAGAGTCCGCTTCCAATCTTCCGGAGCCATTGTGACTATGGGACTATGGCATCCATAATTGGGATATTTTGTAAGTTTTTGATGCCCGATTGGCATTTAAAATGACATTTATGTTTTAATGTTCAATTGATCGTGTTATTATTACAAGGAATACGAGAAGAGAGGATCGGAAGCCTTTACCTGGTTTTATTAGTCCTGCTGGTTTCTCAAAGATTCCGTGGGTCACTTCTAATTATTACCTTATAAAATAACCATAAATTTTAAACTTTCACAACACGACCCTTCTTTACATTCACTACCCGACAATATTGAACATAGGGATGAAATTAGCACTAATTAATGAACTTTTCACGATATTATTGATACGAGCAGTGACATAACATGCACTCACATGTGTGTTAGTAATAAATTGATAACACTGGCGTCAGTCCTTGTACTTTTTCAATTCTTGTTTCTTCCAAGGTAAGAATTTTAGGAAAGGAACAGAAGGAAATGATAATTCGAATGGAACATTGGGATGTGGAATAATCACAAAACTATTTCAATATTAAAGAGTATAATTGAGGGGAATGAGGTGGGAAAGCCATTTTAGGCAAATTTTAAAGGCCTTTTAATTATAAATATTTTAAACAAAATATATAATCATTTTAGAAACACTCTGTATAAATGATTCGATGCTATATAGGTACTGTATATTTCATAATATACAAATATCAATATCTGGTTTCATGTAAATGTTCACATTTCCACAAATGATTAACCCTGTCACAGCTGCCAGAATCACGTCTGGAAAACGTGTTACAAGGAAAACGTTTCATGGACTGAATATTTGATTTGACAGGATTTTCAAGAATCCTTATTTAATGAACTATTATATACTCGTATCTGAGATAAGAGACGAAGGTTGTTCAAATTATAAAAAGTCAAAAAATTTTAAAACATTATTTTTTCATTATTGATTTGAGAATGAGGTGACTTCGGTTGATCTTTCATAATTTATTTTTTAATTTAATTTAAACGCCCTGATGGGCTTTTACACTATACATATTTTACTTGTGCAATACAGTGACAACAGAAAGTTTTATTTTTAAAACATCAACACAAAAATAACAAATTTTTTTAAGCTCACAACATAGGTGATTAATTACAGACCGGTGTGCCTTTTATCAACAATTCCTAAAGTTTTTGAAAAAATTCTTCTTAAAAAAGTTATTTTCCGATTAAACCACGTCATTTCTCCTAAGCAACATGGTTTCTCTACTGGAAAATCTACCCTTACTAACTTGTTAACCTATCAAAACTATATATCTGATTCCATGTCTAGTAAATGTCAAGTTGACTCTATTTATACCGATTTTAGCAAGGCGTTCGATAAAGTCAATCATGAGTTATTGCTGAATAAACTCCATAAATTCGGTATAGGTGGTTCACTATATAAGTGGTTTAATAGTTACTTGACCGACAGATTACTGGCTGTTAAAATTGATGGCACATTTTCATACAAATTCACTGCTACGAGTGGTGTTCCCCAGGGATCACACTTAGGACCAATCCTGTTTTTATTATTTGTCAATGATGTATTGTATATTTACAATGATGTTCAAGTGTTAATGTTTGCAGACGACCTGAAATTATTCAAAGCAATCAGAAACATTAACGATTGCCATATATTGTCAAATAACTTGTCAAGATTAATTATATGGTGTCGTGATAACCGCTTGAAACTTAACATAAGCAAATGTCAAATTATGAGGTTTCATCGAATAAAGTATCCAATATTTTTTGATTATTCCATTAACAACATGTCGTTAGTATCTGTCTCGGAAATTAATGACTTAGGTATTTGGTTTGACACGAAACTTAACTTTATCAAGCATATTGAAATAATAACCAATAAAGCTTTGAAAATGTTGGGATTTATTTTAAGGGTATCTAGTGATTTCAATAATGTAAATACTGTAAAAACATTATATATGTCACTAGTAAGGAGTCATGTAGAATACAATTCCACGGTTTGGTCCCCAAATTATGAGGTTCATTCACATGCGATTGAAAGAATCCAAAATAAATTTTTAAGATATGTAAATTTCAAAATGGGCATTCCTAGAGAAAACCTAAATTACGATAACTTACTTTGTTCATTAAATTTAATAAAATTATCTGATCGCAGAATTATTTCCGATTTAACCTGTTTGTATAAAATCATTAATTCAATGTTTGATACCCCTGATTTATTATATGTAATCTCTTTTCATACTCCAAGCAGGTCGGTTTCAAGACAGTACCTACCATATTATTGTAGCAATTCTATGTCAACGTCCCAATATCATACTCCTATGCGACGGATTCAACAGCTAGGAAACAAATACTCAGATGTTGTTGATATATTTAGTACATCAATTTCAATATATAAGCATACCCTATTGAAGTTTTTTTTTTTTCATCGAGTAGTGGAATATTTGAATAAAGGTATTTAATTTGATTTGACTAACATATAATAATTTTGTCAACTGAAATAGAAAAAAATATTTTGGATTTTTTATATGTTGTGCCTGCATTCTGTGTAGATCAAATCAAGTTGAGTGATATTTTGACTTTATATTTATTTTTCTGCAATTGTTTTAGTCGTTTCCTGCACTATTTTCATGTATAATTTCGTAAATATTTTTTATATATATGTATGTAAAAGCCTTAATAGGCGTGAAATAAATAAATAAATAAATATCTAAAAGAAAACAACAAATATACGCAATCGATCAAATATGCTACATAAAAATGTCATTCAGGTATCTCTTGAACACAGGCAAATTCACCTCAAATATGTCGATATTTGAGGTGAATTTGTTTCCAAATGTGTGAAAGCAAGAAATAGGTGCATGTATGTGATAGTTGGTACTAAAGTTATTGTTGCAGAATAATATATTTATATTTAAAATATAATAATAATAGTATTTTCCTAATTTATATAGCGCCGTTTTTATGAAAAATCATTTCAAGAGAGCTGAACAAATTTAAATAATATTAAATATTTAATACTAGAACTACTGACTTAAAACAAGTGACTTCCATATAAGACTTATATCCAGTGACTTACGACTAAGGCCTATAACTACTATTAATGAAATATGTATTTAAAAATGTAGAAATATACAAATATATGTTTAGTGAAAATAAATAACTTTGTATACCCCACTATTTAATCAAAATGATCGGCATGTTACGACACCAATGGTCAGGATAAACGTATGAAGAAAATTAATAATATAAGAATGGACGTGATAAGTTAGTATGGAAAAATAAGTACCTACAAAAATTTAACAATGTATGGTGATTAATTAGTTATTTTTATAAAAAAAATCAATTTAAAAAAAAAAAAATCATCCCGGAAAACAAAGTTTTTATTTAACTATAATATTTTTTGTGGTTAACTGAGGATATAACCTTCCTCCCCTGGGGCTGGAGTCGGATTAATAATCACTTCCAAGATTCCGCATGCCTTCATTCACGAAAACAAAATTCAAATAAATGTATTCAATAAATAAGTCATTATTGCATATATGTATATTATATCATAACTTTTACAAACTGAGTCAAGGGCTAGATAAAATTTACTAACTGAGTCAAGGGCTAGATAAAATGTCTAAATAACAAAAAATAAATAAATAATACATACCAAAAATGTATGTGTTAATGTGAAAACAAATTTAAAAGATTACTACTATTTTTTTCATATTCATTATTTATAATTTACACTTTCTCTAACATCTAAAATTTCAAAGTTATCTAATTGTATTTGTGTGTAAATTTTTGAGCCTTTATTTGTGCCAAAGAAATGATTTGTTTCTATAATTTACATTTATTTATTTAAATTAAATAAACATGATATTTTATTGAAGAAATAAATATGTTTAAGTGAAATTATTTAAAAATTTATTTCCACCCTCTCAAGACAATTTAACATTTAGTTATAATTGGATGTACGACGTTTTGTAGGTTTTAATGTATATTTTATTATTATTATATGATTTCATTACCGGATATATTACGTCTTTCCATACTTTGCCGTATCACTCCTCGAGACCAGGAGAAATGGTTATGTTCCAGTCTTCCGTGGGTCGTATAGTTGATACAAATGTCAAATGTCACGGCGTAGTTTAGTATCCATTGGTGTGAATCCACCCAGATTTGTCCTACAAGGCGCCCGCGTGGGTAGGTAGCAACTAGCGACCCCTGACTTTTAGAATCTCTTCGGATTCAGAACAAATCTCTGACATTTTTCCTCACAGCCGACAGTGCGGATTTTTATATTTACAGGAAACAATATTTTAACAGACTTATTAATAAAAAAAACACTTCCCAACAGTGGAATGGTATATTTTTACGCATTGAATAAAGACTATACAAGCTCAGTTTCGAATTATTGCTAATAAACATGTCTTTAACTGGCTATGGAAGAGCTGGCAACTTCACATTTTGACAGACTGACGCTTGAAGTTCCATCTTGAAAAAGGTTTTTTATTGTTTTTTTTTTAATAAGCTACCTCGTGAATTTAACAAAGAATTCCATAAAAGTGATATTTTTTAATAAAATAAATGCCTTATGCACGTGTAGGTAAATATAGATGCAAGAAATCACTTCAAACTGTTTTTAAAATTTTATTTTTGGAATAACTTAATCAGTAAAAATCTGAAACAGAACAATCATAAAAAGATACGGTCACATCTAGGACTTGAGCTCAGGACCCTTGCCTTGCCGGGGCACCGCTCTACCAGTATGATACCGTTAAGTATGACCGAAGGAGATTATTCCATCTCAGTTTTAACTAGAAAAATTGGCATTTTATCTGTCTGTAAATTTGTGTCACTTCTTGTTCAAGATGGTGGCCATGTTCGATACTAGCTTTTCATCCCGTCAAAGTTCGCACGATTAGGATTCCTACTACGAGCTGTTAAATGAGAATTATCAATATTATGGTACGAATCGGCCTGAAGAAAGTTCGAAAAAAGAATTGTCATGGCGATTGTGACATTTCTTTCAAATCGTATAATTCCTTATTTGAAAAAAAAGGTTACGTAAAATATTTATGATTTGTAAGTACTCGTAGGTAGGTATTTAAGTACCTACTTATATATTTTATGATTTCACTTGAGCTACTTTTAATATATAGCTAGGTACTGTCATAATAATTTAGGAAGGATTAATTAAAATATTTGTAAAAACTGATGCAAACTGCTATAAATTCATCCCATGTCATTTAAAGGGTAGTTTTCCCGTAGCCGGAGTTGAACCCACGTAGAACGCAGCAGAAGGGTGGTGGTACCACAGTCTCCAGTTCAGAGTAGGATGGGGTAGGTTTAGTTTGTAGGGAGGAGGCCTCGGAACACGACCCCTGGCCTTTCAGGAGGAAAATGCTTACATAATACATTATTGAGTGGCCCAGTTCCCGAGGCGCTGAATATAAAATCCCTTTACTTTAAATAAGGGATGATTTACGTGGAAAACAGGGCAAATCTGATATTTAGATGAGATTTACAAAGCGTTTCTCTACAGTAAATATAATCTCATAATTGAATATTTTCTTAGGTAAACTCACTCGCTCAATAACTTCAGGGCTTTCTGGTTTTTTCTTCAGCTCCTCGTTGAAGTGTGATATTATCTGTGTTTAGGTCAGTATCTGTCATTCCTCTTCCAAATTTTAAATTACTTTTCGTAGGTTCTTGATTCTACGGGCTGCGCCAATGTTATATCATTCATATATCCGGGTGAATTAATTTAATAGTTATAACAAATCACTACAATGTAAGTCTTAAATTAATATACGTGTGAATTTTTTTCTAGTCTCGATTTGTGTAAAGTTTAAAGAGTTCAATAAGATTTATAATTAGATGACGTCATTTCTCTCCATAATTTTACTGAAAATTTGGATGACATCATTTCTCTCCATAATTTTACTGAGAATTTGGATGACATCATATCTCTCCACAATTTTATAGAGAATTTGGATGACATCATATCTCTCCACAATTTTATAGAAAATTTGGATGACATCAAATATCTCCACAATTTTATAGAGAATTTGGATGACATCATATCTCTCCATAATTTTATAGAGAGTTAAGATGACGTCAAATCTCTCCACAATTTTATAGAAAATTTGAATAACATCATATATCTCCATAATTTTATAGAAAATTTGGATGACGTCATATCTCTCCACAATTTTATATATATAATTTGCTTCGGCACTGGTGCATAGTCGGGAAGCACGCCAAATGTACGCCCAACATATACACTGTTGACATTTGTCACATGAGAGAACTACGGCTCGTTCTTCAGTCTTTGTGTTTACACCCTCCTACAATAAAGACTTATGTTCACTCCTTCCTCTCCTCAAAAATACCTTCCATACGGCATCCCCAAAGATGACATTGGCCATGAGAGGAATTATTTTCCAGGGCCTCCTGTGTGGAGAAAGTACAAAAATAATTAACCACAATGGCGCTTCGATCTATGTCAAATGACCTCAGTATCTCACGTCAAATCATGTCTACACTTCGTATTGAGGAAAATTTGGATTCTTTAAAAACTTAAGATAATGATGTCCGAATACAGTATAATATTATTTACATATTTATAATTGAGCCAGATTAACAGAAAAGTGTGTATGAATTATGAATGTGAATTACGCAAGGAATGCATGTGGCAATACAGAGTTGTACGCTGTTCTATCCTCTCTGCCTATTCCTGCAGTGAAACGGCGTGATGGTCAGTTTGCTAGTTAGTTAAGGAAGTCAAACATTTCCGCTTATGAAAACCCTGCTACTATCATAATCATGAACAAAACATGTTGATTGTCTAATGATGGAGGACTTAGCCAGCAGAAACCCGACGCTTTGGACCACTCGGCCAGTAATTGGCTTAACTCTTGGGATGGTGTGTCATTCATCCCCAATAAAGATATAAAAAAATAGAGCTTTTTTCAAATAAATTTATCAGAAATTCTTGCTCAATACATCAAAAAAGATTTATTACTAAAGTCATATCCAAAATATAAAGCCTAATTCTCAAGGGAGTTAAAATAATCCTTTGGCTTCGAAATTTTTTGACGGAGGATTAGGTGCTAAGCCACAACCGCGCTGTCAGTTGTCAATTGAAATTTTTCGTTTTGAACATTTTTATCGTGGTTTTTCAGAGCACAAGTAAATTTCAATTTCAATAGTCAAAATTTGCAATTTATATTTGTTACCATTTTTTTCCGCTTTCAAATCTAAATTCGGTAAATATTTCCCTAAACGCCGCACATAGACACAGATTATGGAAATTACACTTTAATTACTACAAAAAATAACGATTTACCTCGGTATCTTTTACCATAGATGCATTGTTATTCCATTTTTATTAAATCAAAGTTCTAAATTTATTTTATAAAACTTACCCTTAACCTTGCCGCCAGTTTGAACTTTGTTGTATGGAGTGACACTTAAAGAGTGTAGCAGAGTTGAATTATTTAACTAACCCAAACTCGTAACCTATTGTGTGCATGTAATAGTTGTTCATTGGAGTAATTGTTGAAGCAAAGCGTAATTTCCATAATCTGTGTTTAAATGTTTCGATTAGGGAAATAATTACCATAAATTCTTCTAAATAGTTAGTTAGCCTTATATTTTTTATTGTTTTGGGGTACTGTGCCGTGTTGCGCTACCTCCTTCTTTAGCCAACATTTCGGACAGCATTACAGTGTCCATCATCAGCGCAGATGTGTAATCTAAGGTTGTGGTGAAATGTGTGATGGAAACTGTAATGCGGTCCGAAACGTTGGCTAAAGAAGGAGGTAGCGCAACACGGCATAATACCCCAAAAACAAATCACTATAATACTTTTGGCCGTGAAAATCTCATATCATAGCAGTTAATCAAATATGAAAAATGATCATCAATGACTAATTTCGGTTATGGATCTGTGTAATCTTTTGAACTGACGTGATATTTTCGAAATTGGAACAAATGTGTCAAGATTTCAGACAAGCCATAAAGTACCTACCTACAGTATATTTTTTTAAAAGGAAATTATTTTAAATCTATTTTTGAAAAGCGTATTCCTTTTTTTTCTTAGAAATAATCTTGAGAAGTAAAGTCAGATTTCGTGATTTTTCAAGGTTCACATTTTCAAGACAGTTGATAATGACATACTGATATTATCGAATTCCGTCTGTTCTCGATATGTTCCAAATGACTAATACTTTATCAGGAATGGGCATGCCATCACTTTTTTAACAGGATCATTTTTATCCGTGTAGTGATTAGATTACCAAACGTTCACTACCAAAATACTAAAAGTGCATACGTATTATTATCATATACGTATATTATAAACTTTCACTTCATCATGAGTGCTTACCTAAAATAAGGAAAAAAATACGTTCTAAATTCTTCTTATTTATATGTTTAAAAAACTCAACTGGATAATATTTCCTTACACGTTCAAATATTGATTTTGCACCACAAAGTTTTTTGTTTTACGATAAGTTTTTTGGTCTATTTTCCAATTTTTCCAGGCGTGGCTTTACCAAACCAAAGGGCGTGTTTATCCCCTCTACGTAAACCTACCCCACCCGCCTGGAAAATGGGGAAAAGAGGGGGTAGTTGGGGTAGTTTTCCCCCTCCATTGTTTCGAACAACTGAACATCGATTTTCCGGCGCTGACGTCATTGCCGGTGGTGGGAGTCTCGTGGAAATGGAACCATAATGAAATGAGTGCGTTTAATTGCTCTTAATAAAGGAATATGGCTTGCAAGGAGAGTTTGGCCATGCGAACTTAATCCTGAATTAATGGGACTTATTTGGGAAGTTTGTTTGAACCGTCTCAATCCCCTGTTAAGTAAATAATATTGAGATTCTTTCAGCAGTCCATAATGGAGTGCTGATATCAAATATTGATGTATGGCAGCAAAGCATGGTACTAGCAGATGAAGGATGAAACTAGACTGAATACTGTTGAAATTAAAATCCTGAGGCGTATGTGTGGTAAAACCACCTATGACCGTGTAACAAATGTGGAGATACGAAAATAATTTATGGCTGGAGAAAGCGTAGTGAATTAGATTGAGAAAGGAACGTTTATATGGTTTTATTATTTTTTGGACGGTAGTGCCAGGAGGATAGATGAAGTCGTAAGAGGAAAACATGGTCAAACAATATAAAATTATATCATGCAATTATTTACAGTTAAATTAATAAAAATATAGCGTATTTAATTATTACCAATAACAGTACAAGTTTGCTATTTTTTTATGTGAAACCGCACAAGAGTCCCAACTGCTCAACTGCAGTAAGACTGGCATCGCCAATTGAGGTATATTGTGAGGCTGAGGGTAGAGGGAGGGTAAGGAGATGGAGAAGAGAAAGGTGGTCAATAAAAAAAAAAAAAAAAAAAGTTTCAATTCTGAAGGTTGGTCTTACACCAGAGCGATACTGAGAGTGTCTTCCGCTCTGGAACTTACTGCAAATATAGAAAATATTAATGAAATAAAAACAATATTTTTTGTTTAAAACCACGAATATTTATTAATTTTAAGACCGACCGGTTTCGCTACACTCGAGCATCGTCAGGGTACAAGATTAAAATTTTAAACCTCAAAGTGATTGCTTTCTACGAAAATATAGAAAATAATGTTTTTTTTTAGTATAATTTTTGATGTAACAAAAATCAATAAAATACAATTTACTTGCGCTCGTTTACTTATTCATTCATTCATTGTGTATTCATTAGACTTACTCAATTTGAAAAAAAAATTCATATATTAATTTAATTGTCTTTAAAAAACTATTTTTCTAATTTGTTTACCTGATATATTGTACCCTTAATTTCCTCACGCTTACTTAATCTGTAAGACGATATATTATTTTAATTATCTTTAAAAACACACTTTTCTCATTTGTGTACATCTATGTTAATATTATGTTTGTATTTATATCAAAAGTTTTTGATTATTGTTTAAAAAATCATTAGAACTAAATGTAAATACTCCTCCCATAAACACGAGCTCCTGGAGCTCAACTTATGGAGTAGTAGAATAAAAAAACTAAAAAATTATATATATAAGTCTGCATATTGTTATCATTTATAATGTTAAATAATTTACAAGTAATAAAAAATAAAAAAAATTATTCATTCATTAATTACTTTTCTCCCTAAATAAGAATCCAATCGACAGAAGACTCGACGCTCACATTTTAATTATTTCTGATGAACGTATTACTAAAGTCTCTAATGTTTTTAGAGGGATACCTACGGATGTAATTTATTAATATTAAAAATCAATAAAAGCCGGATCTTACCGTTAAAATACTTGAAGGAAAACGGTTTGAAAATTTTATAAAACGTTAAATAATTAAAATAAACCACACGGAAAGATACATTTTCTAGGCCTGCTAGGGCAAAGTCAACCGTAAGCCCGACCATTACGCTGGACCGCGCGCTGAATTTTGTTTTTACACGACTTCATCATTTATGTCGTTTAGATTCCAACTTTATTCTAGAGATTTGACAGAGCATATTCAACCGCAAGTCTGTCCAACACTTCAGGGCCGTGCGTCGCAAATTTTTGTACACGGCTGCTTCACTTACGTCGAATTTGTCTTTATTTTAGGATATTGTCTCGTCTTAAATTGGTTTATATTTGTAGAATCGTTGATATGTAGAAGATAAGAAATACGTAAGATGAAACCTAGAAATTTCGTACAGAAAAGCTTTGTATTAAGTTTTTTAATTTTAATGCCAACAAATTTTTTGCGTACAGATTTCTACATAGAGATTACTGCAAATTATTCCTATTTGAGTATTTGCACAACTGGCGCTGAGATAATTTAGTAATATCCGAAATCTTGATAATTTTATTGATTTACGTTAGTTGTAAGTAATGTTTATGTTATTTATAAAAGTTTACCAAATCGCATATCAGATAAAATTGTTGAAGCCTTATGGGCGAGATAAAAGCTCGCATGGGACTCGATTAGATACTAGGATGCTCTTTGTTTTAATAATGTGATACAGTTCATCTATCTGCTTCAAATTTATATGTTTTATACTCTTTATTTCATAATAAAAATAAGAGTATCCGACTGCCCGGGTGCTGTGGCTTTGTTTTAAAATAATCTATTTGAATTTTAATTTCGTTTTCATGATAAAGTTAATAAATGAATGAAAGAATAAATGAATAAAAGAATAAATGAATGAATGAATAAATGAACGAATGAATGAATAAATTAATTAATTCATGAATACATTAATAAATAAAGTAATGAATGATTAAATAAATCAATTAATGAATTAATCAATTAATTAATTAAAAAAAAAAAAAGAAAGACAAACATTGCCGGGTTACGAATAACCTAACAATGTTTGAAAATCTCCTACTACCATCACAGAAAGCCGAAAATGTTGCTTGTGTTGTGATGGAGGACTTAGCCAGCCGAGGAATCGAACACGCGACGCTCGGGTGAGACCCAAGCGCTATGCCCACTCAACCACTGACCGGTCGAAATGAATTAATTAATAAATGATGAATGACTAAATGAATGAATCTATAAATGATGAATGAATAAATCAATTAATGCATAAATGAAAGAATTAGTTCATGAATAAATGAATGAATAAATAAATGAATGAATGAATGAATGAATAAATGAATGAATGAATAAATGAATGAATGAATATATGAATGAATGAATAAATGAATGAATGAATAAATGAATGAATGAATAAATAAATTAATTAATGAATAAAAAATAAAAGAAAGAATTAATAAATAAATGGATGAATTAATAAATGAATTAAATGGAATTTTTTTTATTGTTTTTTTTAAAGAAGATAGACAAACATTCTCGAGTTACGAATAACCTGACAATATTTGAAAATCTCCTACTACCACCACAGTAAGCTGAAAATGTTGCTTTTGTTGTGATGAAGGACTTAGCCAGCCGAGGAATTGAACACACTACGCCTGGGTGGAACCCAAACGCGATGTCAACTCGGCCACCGACCGTTCAAATCTTGTAAGTTAGACTCGTTGTCGTTCATGTTCACGTGTTTTGATCATGTACCTATACAATAGCTACCCTTTAGACGTACTTAATGTCAGATACTAACTATTTCATGCAAAAGTCGTAAAATAAACAAATAATTTATTCTATTAAAACATAACTCAAACTAGTCAAAACATCCCTTGAGATAGAGAACCCTATTTTTATTGGCTATATATTTCATCCATATTCGAGTTAAGCAGAGCACGCTTCAGTACAGTGGGACTGTAAAACAGAGTAGCCTGGAATGAACCACTCGACAATAATCATATGTTTGCACATCAGAGCCATATTTTAGTACTTAACTAAAGCCAGTATTACACGATAAAAAATATAAATTTAAGATTTTTACATCTAACTTAAATGCCAAAATAAATTTTACACATGTACAAAGGAGCTCTATTCGACGTGTTAAGTGGAACTATGGGAATCAGTGTAAAATGACATCACGTGGTTGTCAACAAGGCCGACTAGAGCACAGACCTGGGCGCGCGACCGCCAAATCACGAAGGTGCTGTCGCTAAGCAAACAATACTCTAAAGAAATAGGTAAAACAACACACAAATCAGCAGAATCAACGTGTATTAATAACAATCGCCACTATTTGCAAACTTTTGTTGTTCGAGGGCACTGACTTACCTAACATATGGTAATATTAAGCGATATGCTTATGAGATAAAGCGACATGCATTTACACACGCGTTGTTTCATAATTGAAAAAGCTTCTTCTGTCCCTTTAAAACATTTATTTCAACAGTTCTTGCGAGGGCTTAATGTCAAAAGTTATCTACATAAACCTCCATATAATTCTACGCCGTCAAATAACGTATTAAAAAATATATAAATATATAAAATATACACCAATAATTAGTCAAATATAGGATTCCAAAAATATACCAAAAGGTTATTTAAACATACCACAATAATTGGTATGTGTTTTTGTAGATAAGTTGTTTGACTTTAAGCTCTAGATTTATTGGTTTGTTTTTTTTTGTACATAAAGTTGCATAATTTTAAGCCACAGACTTCTTTGAATGTTTTTTGTAGATAACTTTGCTTGACTTTAAACCACAGAATTTTATGTATGTGTTTTGTAGATAACTTTACTTGACTTTAAACCACAGAATTCTTTGTATGTTTTTGTAGATAACGTTACTTGACTTTAAACCACAGAATTATTTGTATGTTCTTTGTAGATAAATTTGCCTGATTTTAAACCACAGAATTCTTTGCATGTTTTTGTTGATAAAGTTGTTTGATATTCAGCTCTCGATTAGTTCACTACATGAGAATACTTTCACCAATTATACAGCTACAAGAAATTTGACCTTCTTTGGGAATCGAACTCACGTTTCTTCATTGACAAATATTATGTGACATTGTAAATATCCCGTTATATCATTTGCTACATATTATCGCATTATCGAAGCCCATGTAATACAGGCTCTCCACTTTCCCAGTCCATAAATAGCCCCCAGACTGTGGAAAATTTGCACTTCCAGTTCCAATTTAACACGAAAAGTAATTCGGGTAAATTTATTCAGCAATAAAAAAATATCACATAGCTTTTTTCGTGGGAAAAATTCAGGTAATTTGTTTGAGCATAATATTTCCTTTGACGAAAAATTCTCTACTTAAAAGGCATTTCCTTTCAGATGCTTCCCTGTTACACAATTTTATTTTAACAATATCTATAAAGCAGACAATCTTTGATGTTATAGTATAATGTAATTTTTTTAATGCTATGTACTCGTATATCTACACGGAAAAAAAATAAGTATCACAAATCTCTTCAAATTATTGGTAATCCGGTTAACAACGGGATTTCATTCCGTTTCCTGATAAACTTTTAGTAAATTCGTAATTTGTCGGAACACGTGTTCACGCACTGTGCCATATTATAATATAATTATTTTTTATTTATTCATACATTAGATTATATTTTTTTATAAAATATGATTGGGTAATGTCAGCCTCGCGGGTGCTTATTAAATCAAATTATTAATAACGAAATTCGAAAATATTAGGATTTTTATGAACATGTGACAACAGTGACAATACATCCGTATTTTACTAAGAGTTTATTAGGAAACCAATCAATTCCTTCCGAATAGTTTGAAGAGATTCTTAATAAATTAGCAATTTTCATTTTTCTTTCGAGTTCTCTCTGACTTTTGAAGTTTTTGTCGTGAAGATTTGCAATATTGAAATTTATCATTACATTAATCATTTACATTGATCATTTAAAAAAAATTGAAACCGGGTTGTAAGTTGCACTACGATTTAATGCATTTTGTGTTTTTGTTTTGATAATTTGATCGCTTATAATTAGGTACATTAGATGTTTAAATTAAATACTGGGCATTTAAAATAATTTTTCTCTTACTTACAAACCCCTTTACAGTCATGGTTTTATTGTATAATTTCGCAAATTAAGTTGCTTAAAATATGATCGAAAAACATTTAAATATTTGTGCCTGAACTTCGCAAAATAAAATAAAACACACCTTTTGGAGATATATTTTAGAATGCATAAAACAGGCGGCTGGTGTTAAGTGGGAATTTAAACCATATTGCCATCTACATAAGGAGTGTTATTGTTAGCGGCCCGATTCCAAATGTTACACGACGTTGTGCATTACTGTAACAATAAATGTTAGCGCCGATTGCAGTAAAAACGGGTAAATTTTAAAACAAAATTTTTCTAACCAGAGAGACTTTTCTTAATATATACCTATCAATTGCACTGGAATTTAGAGAAAAAAATGGATGTTATTTTGCCGCTTGATGATATATTTTTTCAATAAAAACATATATATCGCACGCCCCCACCGGTCACACTGCCAGGCATCGCAACAGATCAAGTGATAAGCGCTCCGTCTCTTCTGTGTGGTGCTGCTAGAACAAGACGGCATCCATATCACGTGATGCATCCAGCGGCGACATGTGACAATTTTAATTCAATTTATTGAAAAAAAATGTCATCGGATAGCAAAATGACAGCTACATTTTTTCTATATTTCAAAAAATTTATTAGATTTTAAAAAATTTAAATTGAAACGTGTAGTTTAAAAATATTGTACTGATTCAATAATGATTATGGAAAAAATAGTGTCCGGTTGGGATTTAAACTTAATAAACAGTCATATTTTCAAGCTTGCAATATGTTCACAATTTGACTAAACGCTAAAACGGACCGAGAATTGGCTTTTAGCGAGGACCAATGAAATCTAAAAAAATCATAATGGTACTAATCGTTATGAACGGAATGACATGCAGTGTGCAAAAACGTCTTGAGCGTTCGCTTTGAGTATTGCAGTAATATGCTAAATTTATAGAAACTAAATATATGGGGGTAAATGGTTAAATGTGGGTATATTCATTGGCTTTAAACTACAGTAATCAGATTAATATTTCAATATTAATATTTTGGGGAATGATATTAATTAAATCGAAAACAGTGTGCAATATAATTGTGAATGGGGAATACTTGGAGCAGGTGGATGAGTTTGTGTTTTGAGGAAGTATGTTTACGAGAGATGGGAAGGCTGACAGAGATATTGAAAGAAGGGTAAATCCAGGTAATTCCGTTAATGGAGGACTGAACGCAGTTAGCGCTAACAAAAAAATGTCCAAAGAAGCGAAGCTAGCAGTCCACAACGGAGTGCTGGTACCTACCTTGATGTATGGAAGTGAGGCATGGAAATGGCAAAGAAAGGATGAACATAGATTAAAGGCTGTTGAAATGAGATCCCTGAGGCGTATGTGTGGTAAAACCATGTTTAATCGTGTGAGGAATGTGGAGATCCGCAAAGAGTGCAAGGCTGATGTAAGTGTAATGAGTAAGATTAAGAAAGGGACGCTTAGATAGTTTGGGCATGTAGAGCGAATGAGCGAAGATAGGAGTTTAAGGAGGATATATGATGCAAATGCGAATGGTAGCAGAAGTCGGGGACGCCCGAGGAAGACATGGCACGATCAAGTGAATCAGATACTCGAGTCGGGCCATGTCAAGAATTATAGAAGAGTATGTATGAATGTCCTCTCTGCCTACCCCTGCGGGGAAACGGCGTGATGGTTAGTTAGTTAGTTAGTTAGAAAACCAAACACCCATCGTTCGAGTAGTTATGCTAATATTTGTCAGATATAGTCTGCCATTGTGAGCTTCCTGTGTACTGCTAAATCCGCCCCTGAGGTGACGCAATTTATAACGTAGAAAAACTAGCAGATTTCCGTGCCTTCTTGCCACATTACACCCCTCCGGTCATAAATCAGGCTGGACCGGAGGATGGGGCGGGCAGTCACCCTGAAACGTCTGTTTCTGACAGCTTCGAGCGTCACACTGCTATTTGTTATAATGTCTGCCCCACCAGATAGGGTTGGGGTGGTAATCGGGTTATGCGATTAACCTACATTCAATTATGTACCTATTTTGTTTTTTTTATTCACGTTGTAAGGATAATCCTTGTTGTAGAATTAAAATAGGGCCAGTTGTATCACAGAATTTGAATAATTCATCAAATTTAAATAGATCGAGTTCTGCGAAAGTTCTGTTATATTTCAGTTCTGTGAAGCAACTGGCCCATAATGGAATGATAACAGAACTTTAATAGAAAGTTCACATGACTTAAATGTGATGAATTGTTCAAATTCGGTGAAACGATTAGCCCTTACGATTATATATCGAATGAGCGGCTTATAAAAAGATTGTGATTTTTGTTCTATGACAAAATACTTCATTGAAGAAAAAAACATAACCTAACTGTTATATCTCTACTTTACTTGCAAATTTCTGTGTTGGGAACTCTTGATAAAGTAAAAGGTTCTTTACTATAACTGCGTTTATTTACGTCACAATAAATAAGTCTGGATTTAGCTACACTGTTCATTACCCGATGGTTGGTAATTCTCTGTTTCTAGAAGCTTGTTGTCTGGCAATAATATCCCACAGGCAATTGCTACACTCTAGCGATATCTGTCGGAGTAAGCTTGATGACTGGTGCCATCTATCGCTTGAAAACCCAACTTATTACCAAACATCACACTAAATAATCTTAAGCTAAACTCACCTATTATGTTATCACGTTCTTTGCTGTCATTGTTCTGTATTATTAGGTTACAAATTTGTTTTGAAAATATTACTTTTTTGTCGTTCGAAATCGAAAAAAAAATTGAGAATTAATCTAGCTAAGCTTACCTATAAGGTCACGCACATTAGTCGAATTGGCACCAGTTTTTGGATTAAAATACACACACGCTTCAGCAAAGGTAAATTTATTTTAAATACTACTAATATTTATGGTGATTTATTATGGTTTATGATTTCTAAGATTTCTATGATTCTTAGTAGGGAGTAGTCTTATACCCCCGACCACTTATATTTCGGATAGCACCGACCACTCTGAATTCTTATTTTGCTTACATGTTATTGATTATTTATTTGAAGTTATAACAATATTCCAAAATATAGTAAAAATACTGGAAGAAAGAGATGGGATGCTGATACGATGAGAAAAGCGGCAGAAAATCAGTTTTATCAGAGATCTTACATGTGCGTAATACGGCAAAGAAAAACGGAGTAGAAGTTTAAGCGAAAAAATTAGATGTCTCAAACAGAAAAAAATAACAAAATCCATTCCCAAATTAGACATTTTACTAAGTCACTTTAAAGAGTTTTCAAACAGATTTTTGACCCCTAATTAGAACAGATTTTTTTAGGCTTACAGTTCAGTTAGCGAAAGAAATAAAAATTTCCCAGCGATTAAATAATATTAAAAAGACAATGGTGAACAGTTTTTCAGTAACTTCATGAAAAAATATGGATGGCGAAATTTCGGCATTAGGATACACGATGCAACAAGTCCGATAAGGCGAAAACTAAGACAATAAATCGTAAGTGTTGAAACAGACGTTTCAATTGAATAAAGTAATTAAAGTGCACTCAATATTTCGGAGTATAATTGTGATTAATGTGGATTTGTTTAGAAAAAAATCGCAATGGTCGGCGTTAAAAGCCATAATATGTATTACAGTTATTGCAATTATTAAATAAGGTTTTTTTTAAATTATTTAATGTTTTATTAATAGTAATGATATTTCGTTATGTAATTAAATAATATAATGTTTTTTCCATAATAAAGTCCAACTATTATTTCCCTATTGAGGGTATTACCTATTTTAAAACCTTAATGGGGGAAGGGGTCGCGGTCGGGGCTATATAAATTTCCCCTACAAATTTTTTAGTGTGCATGGCATTTTCATCACGAACGATGGATTTTTAATGTTCTAATAAGAGAAATTGTGTTTTTTATGTAATTAAATAATATCATGTTATATAATATCCATAATAAAGTCCAACAATTATTATTTCCCCATTGAGGGTATTACCTATTTTAAAACCTTAATGGGCGGTCGGGGCTATATGAATTTCCCCTATAACTTGTTTAGTGTGCAAGGCATTTTCATCATGAACTACGTATTTTTGAAATAACCGTTTTTCAAAAACATAATATCATTTTATATTATTACATTTCTTTCCATAAATTTTTAATAAAATATATATTTTTAAAATACATGATGGAAAAATAATTCACTTACAGAATCCGCATAGTAAAACTAGTTACTAGAAGGTAGTAAAAATAGTTACAACTAATTACAGAAAATGAAATAGAAAAATGAAGGAAGTAATAAAAAATTAAAGTTATTTCCTTCATTTTAGTTAGTTAACTTCAATTATTATTTTTTTTAAATAATTTATCATCCTTTAATACAATTTACTTACTCTTATGTAATTAACGTTGTATTAGGAAGCTTTTTGTAAGATGATAAGAATTATTCTACGGCAAAGCGATTTTCTTTCAAAGAAAATAATTCTTCGCTTTGTGGAGATGAAATAAATTTAGCCTTTGGCTGATTCTTTATCTTCAAAACTTTAAATTGGAAAAATTCCTCTACAATGGAAATGAAAAATAAGATTCCAAGTTTTCTGTTGATTTTTTTTAAATTCTGAGATATCTGTCACTACATTTTTATTTTTATTTTTTATAGTGAATACCTCACAAGAGTCCCAACTGCTCCCGTCTGGAGCCAGTGAGACTATGGCATCCCCAATTGGGGGATGTTGTGAGGCTGAAGGTAAGTGGGGAAGGGAAAGAGGAAGGTGAGGAAGTACCTGGCTATTCAGATCTAGTCACTAAACACGGCTAAAGCCATTTGGAGCAACGTTTCAATTCTGAATGGTGGTCTTACACCAGGGCGATACTGGTAGTATCTTCCACTCTGGAACGTGCCGCAAATATACTATATATTATTTTAATTAATTAATTGTGAAATAACACAAATTAATCAAATAAAATTTATTTGCGCACGCAGGGTTCGAACCCGCGACCTTCGGAATGGCAGTCCAATGCGTTACCACTGGACTATGCCGGCCGTCAGTATATTTTATATATATATAAAAAAATATACATATTTTATAGTGATAGATGTGCTTTGTGGAGCAACGGTAAAAGCACTGATTTAGTTTCATACCACAATCATCTACAAATGTTTTGTTTGTGGGCAATGTTTCCACGCAAATCTTCTTCACTGAGATGATAATTATCTACCTGCAGCGGTAAGTGTAAGCTTTTGAAAGTTTTATTAATACCATTGATTAGATTGGGTAGAGAAAATAAATTAATGATAAAAACATCAATCATAGAATTTAACTTTTACCGCATCACTAGACGATGTTTGTTCCAGGACGGTGTTGTGTTACCATAAATTTAGGATATTATCTGCATATATTTTTTGTTATCAAGTTTAATTTAAAACTCCAATAATTTTTTTTTAATATTTTCAATAATATTATGATACCAATAATTTGAAGAAATTCTTAATAAAATAGCAATACAATTTTTTCTCAATGCACAATAAAAAAAAAAAACAAATTGATTTAATTTTTATTACCTATGCCATTATTGATTTCCAAGTTAAAGATCGAAAAAAAAAACGGGCGTCATTACATAAAAGAATGATGCATAAGGGGCCGAATATCACGAAATATTTTGGCCACGGAAAGGTTTTGTCGTAGTAATGCAGCTCAGAGCTTAAGTCGTATAGTTTTACGCAATAATTTCCTAGCCAAGTGTTCAAACAATCGAAACATTCTTTCTAGAAAATGTAATAATTCATGTGCTATTACTTTCCGTGTAATACTTTATGTAGTATATCTTTCCGTAAAATACTTTACGCAGTGTTACATTTCATGTCTTTATGTAGAATTACTTTTTGTGTAATAATACTATATGTAGTAATACTTTCTTTCTATAAAATGTAATACGTTATGTAATTCTGTAAATTAATTAATTTACCTGAATTATAATGAGATATTTGAATTCTAAAGGTATTCTCTACCTTCAGAATCCAACCACAATAATGAATCTTGTCTATCTCATTTATCTACCCCAACATCGTATAATAACAAGACACAATTGGAATTCAAAACTCAGTTGAAATTAATTTCATTGGTTAGATTTGATATCCCCTGAATTAGTATTGTGTAATTTTCTCCCCACGCTTGGGAAATGTTAGAGTTGAACCTCCCCGCGTACAGCCTCCCTCCCCAACCCACTTCTGACCTAAAAAGCCTTACGGGAAATTCAAAATGGCCGCCGGAACCGGAAGGGGTGGGGGACAGGCAGATATTGACTTTATAGGCGGCGCCTGTTACGCAATCGGAACCTCATCGACGAAGTGAATTAAGTTTTAAATAGATTCTTTTTTAATTCTTTCGATTCTTTTCAACAAAGGAACTTAAATAATGTATTAAGTTTTTAGGAACAATGGTAGGTGCTTACTGAACCTACTGTTTTAACTTTTAAGTGACGTGGTGAACTAAACTTACGTATGTGACATCGTAAGTCCCCGGGGACCCCATTTTTCAAAACGTCTTAACGAAAAAGTTATAAGTTAAATGAAGATGTTTTTTTTTTTATTGTAATTTTTTGATCACAAATATTTTTATTTATTTTGAAACCGCACAAGAGTCCCAACTGCTCGCAACCGTGTGGAGACTATGGCATTCCCGATTGGGGGTATGTTGTGAGGGTGGAGATAGTGGGGATGGAAGGGAGATGGGGTGAGGAAGGTGAAGATGTACGAGGCAATTCAGATCTTATCACCAAACATCGTCATAGCCATTTCAAGCAAAGAATTAATTCTAAATGTACGATACTAACAATACTTACTGGAACGTTTTATTACTCATTTTTTTACTTCTATTTTTTCTTATTATTTTTATTTTACTATTTTTTACTTAACATTTGGTTTATATATAAATTGTTAATTACCAGCCTCAGAACAGACTATGTCTAGTGAGGAGGGTAATGAAAAAAAAACATCTGTACAGAATCAACCTTATTAACCTAATAAACGCCCGGGTTGCCGGCACTGAAACTGAACTGAACTGAATGTATCACAAATATATAATTTCAAATGAGAAAATTGTGAAATAACACAAATTAATCAAATAAAATTTATTTGAGCTCGCAGGGAT
This sequence comes from Hesperophylax consimilis, assembly GCF_061612785.1. Classification (NCBI taxonomy): domain Eukaryota; kingdom Metazoa; phylum Arthropoda; class Insecta; order Trichoptera; family Limnephilidae; genus Hesperophylax; species Hesperophylax consimilis. Next base: position 1,575,123 of record NC_142862.1, on the reverse strand, counting down.
TTGAACTCGATTTGTGACCTCCGGCTTGCTGGTCGAGAAGGTTGCGGGTTCAAATCCCGGAGCGCGCAGGTAAATTTTATTTGATTAATTTTTGTTAAATAAAGCACGTTTCAGACTCGAAGATACTCCCAATATCGCCCTAGTGTAAGACTACCATTCAGAACTGAATCTGAAATGGCTTTAGCCATGTTTGGTGACCAGATCTGAATAGCCAGGTACTTTTCCCCTCCTTCCTCTTCCCTATCTCCTTGCCCTCCCCACTACTTTCAGCCCCACAACATACCCCAATAGTGAGAGCCATGTTGTCACTGACTCCAGATGGTTGAGAGTAGTTGGGACTCCTCGTTGGGTGCGGTATTCAAATTCAAAAAAAATCTGCCTAATTAAATTATAAAATGAAGGTCGATAGGTGTTAAGAGAAAATTTTACCCTTCTACGCGTGTTTTTCACAAAAAGGCTGCTATAAAAAAATAATTTAATATTTTTGTTATTAGTCTTATGTATTTTTTGTTTAACACTTAGGTACAGAATTATATTAGAATATAATAATATTTGTTTTTTCGTGAAAAATCACCTCGAGAGCGCTGTGTATGTACTTACTTACTACATTACCCTACATTAAAACATTCGGATATAAAATATTGCAAAGTTATTGAAAATCTGATAAAATTATTCGTATTTATGTTAAAGAACTGGACAGCAGGCCTTTATCGAATGAATTGACAAACTCCCAAATAAAATATCAGTGGAACGCGAATGTGTTATTACGGTGTTGAAATACGTGTTCATTTTTATGATAGTTATTATGATATTCTGATATTTTTGTATTTCGTCAAGAACACGTGTTCCGATATATTCTGAATTTACTGTTGAGAAATGGCGTGCCATCACGTTTTTAACAGCATTTTAATAAATTAGCAATACCCATTTTTCTCCGTCTATTTCAATTGATAATTAGTAATTTGAATTTAACAATATTTGCGTGGAAATATCGACATCATGTGTAACATTACTAATGGTAGGTTAGTTCTCCGTCTCGGAGAAAAATCAAATTTGCACCCACGATAAATTAACAGGCCATACTAATGAAACATCAATTTAAGAATGTCATAACGATTTACCTTGATAATAATATATTATGACGATGCAAATAAAAAATTCGTTGCTATGCAAAAATATTCGGGTTTTCATGAATACGTGATCCGATATCATGATAATACATTCGTAATTTACTAAAATATTATCAGGAAACCATTCGTGAGGCATGCAATCCTGTTTTTAAAACCTCGCATTCCCAATTTCTAACAGGGCATTTCTACAATTTCTAAGTTTATCAGGATACCCGTTAATTCATTCGTAAGGCCTGCAATCCTGTTTTTAACTGGAATTAAGTACCAATAATTTGAAGGGAGTCTTAATAAATAAGCAATGGTCATTTTTCTCCGTGTATAAATTAGTCAAGGACATAAAGGGCATTTTTACCTAAAATCTCGGAATTGCTGATATCACACAGTTCAATAGGGTATACGCCATTATCAGCAAAGCACCTTTCCATCTCTTGTTAAGGCTATTAATACTGCTGGCTTTTTCCATCTAAGGCAGATAAAATCAATTAGGAGATGCCTTCCCTCTGATGGAGCAAAATCACTCATAAATTCGTTCGTTGTCTCACGTATGGACTTTTGTAATAGTGCATATGCTGGCCTACCAAAAAAACAATTCAACAGAATCCAGTCCGTTTTCAATGCTGCGGCGAGAATGATTTTTGTTGAATCTAAGCATTGTCGTATAACCCCGCTTCTAGGGGATCGTCTTCATTGGCTTCGATGCCCTGAAAGAATAGAGTTCAAGATCTGCTTAATGACCTTCAAAGCATTGCAGGGAATGGCGCCAGCCTATATATCGGAATTATGTGTCCGACAAAACCTAAGCGATAGACAGCTTACTCTGAGGTCAGCAGATCTAGATGTTACCAATCGTTTAATCGAACTTTCTCGGTCAAATCGAGCTGTTTACTATGATCGCTCTTTTCGTGTAGCTAGCCCACTCATTTGGAATAAACTTCCCCCAGCCCTTACCAATATACAAAATTTGGCTGAATTTAAACGGGTTTTAAAAACAAAATTATTCAAAAAATCATATCATTTATATTCTCATGAATCTAAGCTTCTTTTCAATATACTATAATAAGCCAGGTTTTGAAGTTTCCGGTAATTGTTTGGTTTCGGTTTCCTCCTTATTGTACTTTTATGTTTAATGTCCACCTATTATATAATATTTTAATATTTTCCTGTTTTATATAATATTTTAATTTTAAAGTTCTTATTTTTCGTGCACTGTTATTGTCTTTTATTGTTGTCCTCTACTAAAATAGCACTGTTATTGTTAAATTTTATTCTCTGCTTTTGTGTAAACCGTTTATTCTTTATTTCATATTATGATATTAATATTTTTTTAAAGGAACACAATAGGAAATTTTATTTTTAAGTTTATTATAGCAAAGCGCACTTGAAGTGAAACAACACAAAACTGCGCTATATAAATGCTATGTTATTATTATTATTATTATAATACCTAGCATTCCTGATAAGAAGGCTAACGGATACAACCAGGGTTAAATACAAATCAAGGTCCAGACGGGCAGTTCATATTTGTTATCGGGAAGTCCGAATACACTTTGTATTATTTATTTGATCGTTGGGAGTGGTGAATAATATTAATACCGAAAAACATAATATGTGGAACATTTAAGGTAGGTTGTTTCACAAAATTTGAACAATTGATCCAATTTAAAAGTTGATTTTCAACTTCTGTGGTGATTTTATTCAAGTTCTGTATTATATAATTATTGGTCAGTGTTTCACAGAACAGAAATAGTAATAGAACTTGAATAGAATCTTCACAAAACTTGTAAACATCTTTGAGTTTTGATGAATTGTTCAAATTCTAATTCGATTATTAAAGTACTAAGAATTTGTTTTTTTTATATATTTTCAATCAAATTATTGATTTAAAAGACGATATAAAACTGCGCATTCAGAAACGGTTCCAACTGGCTACATCGTCATTATGACAAAGGAAACGCCAATTTCAGGTAATACGGCTGTCACCAGCGAGGACCGGCGTGACGTCAAAGCCGCCGAATTTACAAATAAAAACGAACACGTCTTTTTGGTGTCGAATCAAAAAATGACATATTTTTAATCTTTATAGAAAATGTATTCGTCAACATAAAAATACGTTCATTATCATTTTTTTAGATTAAAAAAAGTACCTAGCTAAAAATACCTAATTATTTTTAGAATTTTTTGAACGACAATCCTTTTATTGAAGGTGGTACAAAAATAGCTTTAATGAAGAAAAATAAAATTCTATTGAAAGAAGGGTAAATGCAGGAATTAATGGAGGACTAAACGAAGTTGGCAGTCCACAATGGAGTGCTGGTACCTACTCTGATGTATAGAAGTGAGGCATGGAACTGGCAGAGGAAGGATGAAAGTCGACTGAATGCTGTAGAAATGAGATCCCTGAGGCGTATACGTGGTAAAACTATGTATGATCGGGTGAGAAATGAGAGATACCTAATGATTAATATTAAGAAAGTGACGCTTAGATGGTTTGGACATATAGAACGAATGAGCGACGAAAGGAGTTTAAGGAGACTATATGAGCAAATGCGAATGGTAGCAGAAGTCGGGGACGCCCGAGGAAACATATCACGACCAAGTGAATCAGATAATCGAGTCGGGCCGTGTCAAGAGTCAGAATAATAGAAGAGCATGCATGAATGTGAATGAGACAAGAAGTGTGTGCCAAGACTGAGTTGTTTGGCGGTCCGTCCTCTCTGCCTACCCCTGCGGGGAAACGGCGTGATGGTTAGTTAGTTAGTTAATAGAATTCTAAAAAAGGCGTAGCTATTTATTAATATAGGAGAAACCACTTCCCGGTAAATAATATAATACAATTTTTAATAGAATTTCAATTTTCCAAAGTGTAAAGGTAATGGTTTCGACTAATTGTTGATTCACAATAAATTTATTAAAAATAATATGTACAGTGTATTTGCGTCACGTTCCAGAATGGTAGATACATACTCTCAGTATCACCCTGGTGAAGGACTACCATTGAAATGGATTTAGCTGTGTTTGGTGATCAGAGCTTAATAGCCAGGAAATGTAATATACCCCGATTGGGGATGCCGTAGTCTCACTTCAGAAGTTTGGAAGCAGTTGGGACTCTTGTGCGGTATTCACATAAAAATAGTGTTCCAAAGCTGCTTTTTTCTGCTTTTATGAGCAATAAAAATCTGAAATAAACTAAATACAAAATGTAAAATTCAGAAGATTAATGATTTTAGAATTAGGACGGGTTGTTTCATTGAACTTTAAAAATTCATCAAAGTTGATTTTAAGGTTCTGTGAAGGTTCTATTCAAGTACCGTATCGTTATTGGCCAGTTGTTTCATAAAACTGAAATAATAAGATAACATGAATAAAACCTTTACAGAACTTGATTATCAACGTTGAAAGTTGATGAATTGATCAAATTCTGTGAAATGACCCGTTCTTAGCAAGCATTTTGAAATTAAGGCTGTAATTTTTCAGCTCAACCAGTAGGTAGGTACCTTTCCCGGGATAATAGGTACCTACCTGTATACGAATTAATTGCATTTATTTATTTATAACCCTTACAAGGTACTTAGGTACTTGCATACAAACTCAGTATTATATAATTGTACAATGGTATCACCATACTCTAAGTGTCACCATGGTAAAAGAACAGAATTCTGAATAGAATAGAAACTTTAGCCGAGTTTGGTGACTAGATTAGAATAGCCAGGTTTTTCCCAACCTTTCCAACCCCATCTCCTTCTCTTTTCGACATGCCTCAGACGGTTAGGGGCGGTTGGAACTGTTCCTTGTAAAATGCTTTTTTTAAACATCAAACAATGCTATAAAGCAATTATTTTTGGCTATAGCGAACTTTTAAAATTGTGGAGATAATTTTCATTTCCCATTAATCACAAACAAAAAGCAATAAAAACGTTTTCCAGTCATAAATTCTCAAATTGTTCTACAATAAAAAACAATATGCAATAAAAACATCGTAAATTTTCAGAACGCAATATAAAAAATCACGATGTCAGGAAAATTCGTTCTGCTGTTATTGGCGTGCGCATGCGCCGACATGGCCGCAAGCCACGCCCACCGCTCTTCCCGCCGGCCAATCCCTACCGAGCTTTCCCAACCCCCGACTGAAGCCACGCCCAGGATGAGCGGGAAAGAAACACAAGGGGTGCCCTCGAGATCCAATGAGTTAGAGGGAGATGACGGTGGTTTTGAACCCGAGACTGTGCTCTCGGTACACTACGATAGGGGTTTGATTAAGGACCTGTATTTGTCTCAAACCAGGGGAGGGCTGACAGGAGACAAACTGTGGAAACCTTCAGTCTCTCAAAGGAAGCTGATCTGTAAGGACCTGTGCGAGGGGGGTGAGTGTTTGATTTTATTTCAACATTATTATTTTTTTTATGTATTTTTTTACATGTAACAATTATATTGCATTCATTATACATAACTAAACTGTCCCAGTAACAATTACACTGTATTTATTATACATAACTAAACTGCCTCAGTAACAATTACACTGTATTTTTTATATATAACTAAACTGCCTCAGAAACAATTGCACTGTTTTTATTATGTATAACTAAACTGCCTCAGTAACAATCTTTTGTATTTTTATGTGATAAATTGAAGATATCCGCTGACTCAGTATAATTATTTCCCTCCATAAGTATTCAGGGCAATGAGGAATACATATGGTAGTTAGTCCCAGAATTTCTGCAATGAAATAAATCCCAATTTCTAGTATTACGTAGTGGAATCCGAAAGTTTATCAATGCAAGCAATTCAATTATAAAATGTATCATTTAGAATTTTATATGTAAATACAAAGTTAATGAAAATCTTTTGTCTTGAAAACTTAAACATATATTCATATCATTTAAAATAGAGTTGTATTTAAAAAAAAATTGCTGGGATACCTATGACTTAGAAAACGTAAGAATTTACCAAATTAATGCACCTTTGCAACCATTTTTGCACGTATAGGTATTTAATATATTTTTTTAATCATATACAAATATTATGAATTAGCAAAATGTTCGTTTTTGTGACATTTAAAAAACATTTGCATTTCAAAAATAATTGGCAACATTAAATCATTTTATTACTTCTTGGGATTTTATGTACGATTTCGGCACTATGCGAGCTTACTTTTGTGAAATTATATTTACATCTAATTACATATTTTTATACACACGAACATTTATAGTGGCTAAGCTTAGTTAGGTAGGTAGGTACTGGGTACTACTTGTAACATGTCAGCATGCCGGAAAAACTGTGGGCCTTACCAATAATAAACGTGTTTTAAATTTTATACAACTGATAAATGACCATTCGCGTATTGTAAATGGTAACTTATCAGTTTTTTAATAAAATTTAAAACACGTTTGTTAGTAAGGGAGTAAAACTCAAGGGTAATAATTCATATAGCGTATATAATCAAAATATTTAAAAATCTTATTTAAACGTTACGTTAAAGTTAAGTTTTGGTATTCTATTATTTTTATTTTGCGGAATACTGTTTGTTTTTTCAGATAACTATGTAGGTACTATACTTATTTCATAATGTAACCTCTCTTTATCGAGTAAAAAAAACAGTTCTATTATCATTGAAAATTATATTTATAGTTAAAATACATCGAAGTTAACGCAGTTACACTAAAGATAATTATTTCAATTATCTTTAGTTGAAGGTTTTGCCCGTCCTTATGTAAAGTGTGTTCCGAAACCACAAACAAAAACAAATATCAAAAGATGTTGGTGTTTTCTTATAAATAAAGTAATTTACTTAGGTAGACAGATGCAAATGCGAATGGTAGCAGAAGTCGGGGACGCCCGAGGAAGACACGGCATAATCAAGTGAATCATATATTCAAGTCGGGCCATGTCAAGAGTCAGAATAATAGAATGTATGAATGTGAAAGAGGAAAAAAGTGTGTGTCAAGACCGAGTTGTTTGGCGGTCCGTCTTCTCTGCCTACCCCTGCGGGGAAACGGCGTGATGGTTAGTTAGCTAGTTAGTAGATAGGTACCCATTCAGCGATATATTCTAATTGAGTCATCTTTTGATCTCCACAAAATTAGAACTCAGTACACAAGCGCATTCATCCAGAACAATGTCATCTAACAATATATTAGTTTCAGATTATAACCAGTAACAGTAACACTAATACTTCCTTTATTTTCAGGCCTCGGCGGAGACCCCTGCGGGTACTCCTGCCAGGCAGCCACCCCCGACATAGCGGAGATCTATAACAAGACACAGACAGGCCTCAAGAGTCTCAGAGTAGCCCCTACCATCTCCAGCGGGGCTATGAAGCATTATTTACCTATCGGAAACAACAGAATCACTCCTATCGGGAGCGTCCTCGCTAAGGACGCGAAGGTTCCCCCTTCTGCCCTGGCCTCTGTTCGCAGGCTTGTGACGGAAGCCATCCGCAGAGTCAGGGAGAGTGAAGAGAAGTCAGATGAGGTCACCACGGATGGGTCAGCTGAGGAAATTGAGACTATCGGTGTGCCAAGATCTGAAGTTTGCCCAACGCTGTGCCTCAATGGACTTGGTAAGTAACAATTTGTACGATGTTATTCTTGTATTTTAACGAAAGGACGCTCGAAAGATCTACACTGAGAAAAAATACTAATATTTAAAATTGGTAATTTATAAAGAATCTCTTCTAATTATTCGTAATCTCGTTGAAAAATGAATTGTAGGCCTAAGGGACTTAACGAATGAATTGATCGGTTTCCTAATAAACTTTTAGTAAAATGCTAACGTGTTATCACGATATATTTCCACAATTTGTCATTGCATATTATCAAGGCAAATACAGGTGCATGAACACGTGTTGTTGTTGCGTAAAAACAGTGCAAAATTTCTGCGAGCCGAGCCGCGAATTAAGCGGCATTTTGCGTCGTTTGTGGTTGCTTCGTTTCCTTTTCGTAATTCGTAATTCATAAATTCTTACCCGTTTTTACGCACCCTTGGGAATCAACTAAAAGATTATCAAATGAATAATTACTGTACGAGTGTAGAATGGTGGAGTAATTTTCTCACATCTTAGAATTTCACTTAAAAAAGATTACTCACAAACCATCTTCTGTTATGTTTTTATTATTTTTTCTTCTATTATTACGCTTTATAATTTTCCATTTTTATTATATTTTGACACGCTTACAAAAACTTGACCAAATTGACAATTCACACAAATATCCATGGGCAATCTGACCATAAACGGGGTACCCCAGTAAAGTCACATTCAAGTTATGGTCATTTTCAACAGTTGTAAAAAATTATAAAACAAATAAATTAAAAAAATTCGAAAGATGCACAAGAAACCCAGCAATCCTAAAAAAACTGTTTCCAAATACCTGGTAGGTATTAAAAACAAATGGTAGAATTGTGAAAAAATCGATTAAATAATAAACCAAATGGTGGGTGTCAGGTACTATTTAAGGTGTCTAATGGAAAATGAGGCCAGGGTGGTAAAAATTAACAGATTTTAATGTATATTTTTTTAGTTTTTTAAATTAATACATCTATTTTATGTTTGTATTTAAAAAAATAAAATTTTCCACTTCATTCTACGAACTTATGAATTAAGTGGAATCTTGGTATTGGAAATTAACCCACTTCCCGACATCCGATCGAGCCGAAGTTCGGCGGATAGACTCGTTGTCGATGACATTACTTTCCATCAACTTTTGGTGGCAATCACACATACACGCGCAGATTATATGCATTTCCCTGAAATTTGATGACATTAAAGCAGATAAAATACGAAATTAATTTCGATCCTACCCAATTGGAATTTGGCTTAGTTGTTAGCGCTGTCGGCTCCAGACCGAGGATGGTTCAATCCTCAGTCAAACCATGTTTTTTTTTACTTTTAAAAGACATTTTAAAGGTTCACAGCAGATAAGAGCCAGTGCCTGGGGAGGAAGATTAAATCCTAAGTCAAACAAAAAAAATATATCATCACTGATATAATTTATGAAAAAAAATTAAACGTTTACATTTATTACTGCAGGCTTATTTTATTTCATATATTTATAAATATTTATATTTTTTTATTTATTCATTTATCTGATGGAAAATAAGCCTGCAGTAATAAATGTAAACGTTTAATTTTTTTTCATAAATTATATCAGTGATGATATATTTTTTTTTTATATGAAACAGAATCTACTTACCTCTTTTGGAAGAACAGTTAGAGTAAATTTGTAAAAACTGACTTATTGTTCTGGCACTTAATATTGTTTATGATTCTGGTAAGAAAAAGAAACACGAAATATTTAAATAAATAAAAATTACGACACTTTGTAGGTAAATCACACAAGTTATAAATCGCAACAATAAAACTTTGTTATTTTTTTATTTGCTACAATACTTATATAATATATTTGATAATGTAGACCTCACTGGGTACTTTACCCGTACTTTAGCTGTGACGAGGAACAACTGATGAGAATGAATCTAATATTATTAACTATTGTTTCTGCTTACATAAAATCCATTGGCGTGCGGACAGATCCATTGAACTATAATAACCATTCTCTTAGTCAAATCTATCCTCTGACGAGATTTTTTTCTTTTCCCGTGGCTATTCTAAGTGTTGACTATTGTCAGATATATTATATGTCGAATCTAATTTGGAATTACACAATGGGGTTCTGCCACATCTAAGTAGTTACATACATAACCTGAATACAATTCAAATATGAATCTTAAAGAGCATACTGAAATATTGTAATAATGATTTGATAGTTTCCGTAGCGCCGTTTTCGTGAGAACCACGCCTTCAACCACTCTTTTTCTATATAATTAACTAATATTTCACAAACTTCTCAAATAGAAACACTTTTTTCTGTTTTCAAGAATAATGAATCATTCTTCACCCACAAACGGTACTTAATAACAACATAATAAGTCTGTAACATGTTTTATTTAAACTATTTTAGTGCACCAAATACAGGACACGACAAATCTTTCTTGTCGCTCACATTTTAATTATTTCTGATAAACGTATTACTAAAATCTCAAATGTTTATTGAGGGAATTCTGCGGATGTAAGTTATTTATATTTAAAATTAATAAAAACAGGACCTTGCCGTTAAAATATTCTAGATAAAAAGGATTGAAAATTTTGAAAACTTTTTTCAACTATAAAATTAGCGGTGAGCACCAGGTTTTATTTTTTTAGACGGTGAATTAGTAACTTTCCAAAGAATTCGTCTAGAAACATTTGAGATTTTAGTTATACTTCATCAGAAATAATTAAAATAAACCCCAAGAAAAGATCGATTTTCTAGGCCTGTTGGGGCAAAGTCGACCCATTACGTCGGGCCGTTCGCCGAATATTGTTTTTACTCGACTTCATAACTTTTGTCGTTAAGATTCTCACTTTATATCAGAGATTTCATAGGGCAAATTCAACCGCAGGTCTGTCCAAAACACCAGGGCCGCGCGTCGCACGTTGCACGGCCCGTTGCACGGCTGCTTCACTTACGTCGTTAAGAATCTGTATTTATTTTAGGGTATTGTCTCGTACTAAATTACCCACCTTTACTTAAAATGCCCATTTTCAAACGTACAAAGTTTTGCTGTGATGCAAAAACCACGGGATATCTAAGACATTAGGAATTCGTTACTCTGTACATCACGCAACTGATAAAATTAACACTCATTGTGCAACTTAATCATTTTTAAGTGATTAAATGTTTGCTTTTATTAATAGGTACGTCTAAAGCACAAACTATATGACATTTCAATTACAAACGTACCGATTTACTAACTTGGTGATTCCTGATATTATTTAGAGTGAAAAATGTTAATTAAATTTTGTTCTCTGGTGGCATTTTTAAATATTTCAATTTCACTCTTTTTTCGGTAATGAATGAATGCAAATTTCGGAAGCGGAAATTAACCCACTTCCCGACATCCGATCGAGCTGAAACTTGGCAGATAGACTCGTTGTCGATCACAATGTATTATGTTGCCTTTTGGTGGCAATCACATACAGACAGGCGGACATATACGCATTTATCTGAAATAGGATGACATTATGTTAAGGGCAACTTGTGTGACTCATTTTTAATGTTTGGGGGCCATCCTGCCTATTTCAGCAGAAACAAAATACAAAGAACAATGAGAAATGCTTACCCGAGATCGTGTTCCCAAGGTACGGGCAATTTGGGAATTAAGGTGTTACAAATTCATGAGTAATGTTTTCAATAGCAATAAAAAAGTTATAATAAGAGACAAACATGAACACCCTATATAGTAATTCTGTAACTTTACCAAGGGGGGCTAATCTTGTCACTTGTAGCAGGATCGGTCCAACGATCCTTCGATATCCAATCGATTCTTTTTTAATTTTACATGTTCACGAACATGTGGTGATGCAACAGTCATTATTTCAGGCTTTTAATGTTCTTGGCTTGGCGATGTTCGATCCAAGATCAAGGTGGAGAAATGATCTTGGTTCAAGCCAGAATATCCATACAGGAATGCTGCACGTTCCAAAGCAGCATGGCATTATTAAAATCCCACTTTCACATAATGTTGGAAAGGAAATGAAAATGAAAATACGACCTTTGTATTATGGATTGATGGTTATCCAATCATTCCGGGTAGAATTTACCTCGTCAGCCTATAAAATACTCGGATTATGTTTGTTCTTCCAAAATTACATCTCGTACTGGATTGATCCGTCAGCAACACATGAGCTAGCTGGCTCCAAGTAAACCGCCTTGTGTCCTGTCAAAGAATGACGTTTCTTTTTCTCTCTCACTAACATCTCCATAGATAAACTGGTGATACCTGAGCGTAAAAACACAAAGACAATTTACTACCTGTGCATGTAGGTACCCCTACATGGTTGCATAATTTATATATAACAATTACAGCAGTTAATATACTCAATAAATGTTGGCCTTTTCGAACGGCATTTGGTGAGGCTGGTAGAGTTATCGACTCCAGTTCCTTGGTAGGAAGGTTGAAGTAGGAAGCTCAGTCGAATCAAAAATTAATTATTAATAATACACATGTATTATCGTCAGTTGTCATACAGCCGCCATACCACCTACCCACCCACCCCGACCCTAACTGTCTGATTTTTAAGTTTTTATTAGAAAAAACACCGGAAACCAAAGTCTTATTTTCAATTCTTTAACTCCAAAGAATCCCAGGTATAACTGGTTAAAGTAAGTCAAGTACGTGTCTTCACACCTGTATTATGTATAATATCTGGCTTGTCTGTCATCTATGTCAAATGTTAATCATTTGATTTAGAATTCTACCTACACCCTAGTCTAGTCTTGACGCATCTCTATGCCCGCATCAAAATAATCAAAAATAAACGTACAAAAAGACAGTGAACCAAATCAAAAGTGCATAACTAGCCTAAACTGGATATTGCGAGACAAACCAGCGTAATTCCTATCTCAAGAAGTGGATTCTTTGGTGCTTAAACCTCATCATAACACCTCTACAACTGTCACTTGATCTAAACGTTTCGGCTATCACTACAAATCAAATAGTGAAAATAACTCAGTGGTGCTCCTCATTATTCAGTTAAAAACTTTAGTGGATTCTCTCTCATTGAAAGCCTGAATCAAAAAACATCTACCATGAATACTAAATGCTCTCTCTACCTGTGGAATAAACATCGATAACCTCTCAGACTGCACTTCATGCTGCATCTGCGAAGGCATATTCCACCTTGCCTTTGCTGATATCTCTGAAACAACTCGCCGCACTGCAAGAAGCTCACAGTGGAAATGTAAAACCTGCATAAAAAACACAAAAAACCCAAAATTCCCAAACAAAACAACAAAAAACGAAGACCTGTCATCACCTTCCTCTTTCATCTCCTTCCCCTCCTCACTACCTTCAGCCTCACAACGTACCCTAATTGGGGATGCCGTAGTCTCACTGGTTGGGAGCTGTTGGGACTCCTGTGCGGTATTCACATAAAAAAAAAAAACATCGCGGCCACAGATATTCTCCATCACATATATTGCTAATTTATTAACAATCTCTTCAAATTATTGGTAATCCGGTTAAAAATGGGATTGCAGACCAATTCCTGAAAAACTTGTAGTAAATTCCTAATATATCGGAGCGAGTATTCATGCATCCGCATTTTCCTTGATATTATATTTTTATTTATTTATTTGATGACGAAATTTTATTGATTGATGACAAAATGCGAATATATTCGGATTTTTAGGAACACGCGTTCATACTTTCTGAAAATATATTCGTACTTTACAAAAAGTTTAAAAGGAAACCTATTAATTCATTCGTTTGGGGCCTGCAATCAAGTTTTAACTGGATTACCAATAATTGTAAATCACATTATATATTTCCAGGAAACCCGCTGTGCAGCTGTGACATCGCCGTGCAACGTACGAAATGGTCATCTGTCTGCGATGCGTTCTGCTCAGCCGACTCGTCATACCAGCTGACCGGCTGCCCCGTTTGCCAACCTTCCGCTTCCTCCTCTCCCGCGGACATCACTAACCCCGAGAAGCTGTCAGACCCCTCGGACTTCTGGCTGGCCTGGTGCAAGGTACAGTGCCGCAACGGGCAAGGGGGATCCGCGTGCAACTGCGATCTTGCACCCATGTTCAGTGAATTCGTTAAGGAAAAGGTTCCTCTTAAATAGTTACTTCTTTGCTTTTCCATTGTGGCGGTTCCTAACCTAACCAAATTTAATCTGCGATGTTACACGGAGAAAAATTACTGATATTGAATATTGCTAATTTATTCCGGTTAAAAACTAGATTGCAACCCCTCAACGAATAAATGACAGGTTTCCTAATAACTTTTAGTAAAATACGAACGTATTTTCACGATTTCAGTACTCGTGTTCATAAAAAAACTAATTTCGTCATTGTATATTATCAAAACAATTGCAGGTGCATGAACAAGCGTTCCGATATATGAGGAATTGACTAAAAGTTTGTCTATAGCCCGCAATCACGCTTTTAACCGGGTTACCAATAATTTGAAGATTTTTTAATAAATTTGCAATGTTCTTTTTACTCCGTGGGATATTATGGATCGCCCACTTTTTTCTTCGTACCACTAGGCATTTAAATTCTAAGCATTACAATACAGTATATAGCTAAATTCCTAATTATAACAATTGTTTATGATTCATTACTTTCGCTCTTTCACTAAGATTGAGGTGTTTAAATTCTGGTCACTTCAGATCTACGATGAGCGCCATGTTGATTTTTTGGCCTTTAAATATGTCCCGTTAAACGCCAATTATCAGCCCGTTTCCAACTGTCATCAAATTATGATCAGCTTTCAACCATAACGGTTATGTTTGTCAGCTGATCACAATTTGATCCAAAGCTGAGTTGGCATTTAACGGACGTTGTTTAAATGTTGAAAAATCTAGATTGCACTGATGATATGAGGGGAAGATTGGAATACCCCAACCTAACCTAATCTATTTACTTATTTTCATTTCATTATTAATCTAAATATATTTAGTCGATTTTAAACATCGAAAGCCGGAAGGTGCAATTTACAAACTTAGCTTTATTTTTACAGCTGAGTTCATTATATTAAAAAAAATCTTTTTTATAAGGTTTAAAGGGTTATGTTGTTGTAAAAAGTTATCATTTCAATTTGCGCAGTGAGATTTATTTTGTACCTATAATTATCTACACTGACACTGCATCAGTTTTTTGATTTACACACTTTAAAATATCATTAATTATTATATATCATTACATATTGCTAAATATTTCATAATATTATGCTGGAAAGAAGATCTATCTTTTCAAAACTTTGAGTAAAAAACATGTTAAGCATTTTACTATTTTTTTTCTAATATTTTAATTATAATATATATTTTTGCAATAACTTAATGAATAAAAATTGTAATATCTAATCATTAAAGACATTTTCAACGACTCTTAAACCAAAAAATATGAAAGAGAAAAATCAGAAAAAGAATAGGGATTGAACTCAGGACATTATACTTGCCAGGGCTTTGCTCTACAAGTCAATAGATGTCGCATATTAAAATAAAATAGATATGTTTATCCAAGACACTAACTGAATTGCATTTAGATCGGGTAGAGCAAAGCCCAGGCAAGGCTGAGGTCCTGTTCACATTTTTCGTTTGGGAGTTGTTAATATTATCTTCAATGATTACATACCTAATTATCATAATATTGTTTATTTATATTTTAGTTAAGTTTTAAAGACTATTTTGCGGTTATAAAAAAGGTTTTATTATTATTCGATGTGTTTTGATTAAAATTTTATGAGATTTATTTATTTTTTGTTTTATTTTATTTCCTTTATTTCTTTTTTATTATAATTTCTAGGCTAGGAAGAATATAAACCAAGAATATTCGACGAAACACAATATCACAAAGGGCTTCCAAAAGTGTAGAATAATTAAATTAACATAGAACAAGTGAAATATTAATATTATAGTCTTTAAGTATTTATAAAATTCCATGCGTCAATTATTATTATCGGCGCAATTATAAATCATTTGCTGTATATAACATAACATATGTATCTTTGTACCTAGTATTTAATCAAAAACGGTTGTTCGTTTTTGTAATGTCTTTATTCCTAGTATTCTCTCTCTTTTATTTATAGTTCTCAGTAACTTGCTCGCACCTAAGATCGGCTAGGCTCGGGATCTAGTCGGAACCATTCGGATATCGGCAGACAGTGCCATCTGTGGCTAGTTATCGGAACTATTTTCAATGACGTTTCAATTTTTTGAATATTTTAATTTTTTGCATTCAATCTTACACTTTTAATTATTTTTACGCGACAAATTGCTCAAACAAGAAATTTATATTTAAAAATGGTTAAAGACTTGACAGACGATTTATAATGCTCCGTAGTAAGAAGATGGTTTGAAAGGGAGGTACGTAAATTTAATTGTTAGACAGAACGCACTAATATTTAAAAAAAAAAAACATTATATTTAATAAAACATGACTCATTTAAAATAGAGCCAAATTTTCAAGACAAATGCTTAAGTTACGTTTAAAGATATCTTGTGATTTTTTTCATATCTATAACATGTTAAATAACAAAACAAAGTGTGTTTTTAAGTCAAGAGTATTTCATATATTTATCGTTTTAGCTCTACAAATGTATAGATATTACCATTAACTACATATATTTTTTAGAAACTTAAAAACTAAAGTATTCAAAGGAAATAAATCGGTAGAAATTCGGAATGCTAATACCATTGACAGTTATTTGACTGACCATAAGACAAAAGACGAATAATTTAATATGAGTTTAGCTTCAACAGGAATTTATTTACAAAATATTCCTAACTTCGATTGATAATCTTTATTTTGTGGATTGAATGTTATTCGCTTTACTTTCGAGTCCACGCATAATATTATTGATTCTGTGGATTCAACAGTATATTCTTTTCTCTCTTATTTCAATCGGATACTCTTTACAAGATACGTCGATTTAATCGTCGTCGGTATTCCGTGGATTCAACATGATATAATTTATTCTATGAATTCAATGGTATATTGTTTACTCTGGAAATGAGAAAAAGCACTTCAAACCCTTTATTATTATTATTAAACAGTGGAATTAACAAGACATCAATTAGATATTCTTATCTTTGTTGATTCTACATTATAATATTAGTGGATACAACAGGACAAGTTATTTTTGGTTTCATCTTAATATCCTTATCTTATTTAGTTTTTGGTTTGATCGAACAAACGAACTGTCTTTAATAAGAAAACATTCAATTTTTTAAAGGAACCCACCTTTCTCTTGATTAATCTAATTTTACAATAATTATGCATTATTTTAGTATATTTTCGCCAGATTTTATATTTATCAGATTAGCTGTTAAGTAGGTTTAATTATTATTGAGTAAAACGAGGAATTCGATAGGGCAGTCATATATTCACATATCTGAATTATTGTAATCATAACATATTTTTAAATCTGATAAGTTACATAATAATATGTACTTCTAAGAATGGATCTCAGAATGTTTATGTATAATTATCTAATATGTCACATAATTATATCTACTTCGAAGAATGGATCATATAATGTTTATGTAAATCTAATAACTTACATACTAAGATCTACTTCTAAGAATGTTTAAGTAAATCTAATAAATTAAATAATAATTTAAACTTCTGAGAATGGATCACAGAATGTTTATGTAAATCTAATGAGTTACAAAATAATATCTACTTCTAAGAATGGATAACAGAATTTTTATGTAAGTCTTATAAGTTACATCATAATATCTACTTCTAAGAATGGATCACAGAATGTTTATGAATGCGGAAAGTTCGAATAAGATTTGAAAATGAGTGTAAACGGATTATTATTTTTGTAAATAATATAATAAAATAACTATTTTTTGGATGAATGAGGAAAAAACATATAAATGAAATGTGTTAGAATGTGTATGAATTTTATAAAGTTTTTCTTTGATAAACGGGTTTGAAAATTGTGAATAAAAGTGAAGTAATTGAGATTCTAGATTAAAGAAAAATAATAATGTGTTACTTAAGTTCTCAGATCTTACCAATTTTACCACAATTTTCCAGACACCGTGTGTATGTGTGTGAACGTGTATATAGTGTTATGTTAAAATTAAGTAAAAAAAATATATTAGAAATAGTCGTGCTATTGATAATATGACATTCTAAAATATATTTATTTTAGAAATCCATTTGCACAAATTAATAAATATTTTTTATGATAGATATCTTCAGCGCGATTTTAAAATACTTCACTTGTTGCAAACAAACCGATATTGAATCCATTGTGCCATATTTAGCCTCAGACCAACCAATGAGAGGCTGAGGAGAAAAGTGTGGCACTGTAGGTCAGCAGATTGGTTCGGTATGCGGGCCCATTTCAACGCTTTTCCGTGGTCAGCTGTTTGTTTTCGGACTTCGGACCCTTCAAGATGTGCCCAGGAGATTGGAGAAGTCATCAAATCGGCGATGGATGGCTTCATACAATCGACTACTAAAGAAACTGGTGTGGGCTCAAAGCCGTGGTTCAGTCGACAATGCTCCGAAGCAGTTCGACGAAAAAACGCGACTTACCGAGCCTACAACACATCTCGAACGCCCGAAAGCAGATCAGCATACAACAAATCGGCAAAGGAATGCAAGAGAATCATTAATAGGTCAAAATTCGAACACGACCTGCAAATCAGCAAAAAGCTGGCTGCCTGCCCGCATGGCAGCAGAGCATTCTGGTCGCTTGCGGGTTCAATAGGTCAAAATTTTTGCAAACCCAGTTTGCCACCTCTTACCAGACCTGACGGCTCACTAGCAAACACCGCCACCGAAAAGGCTAACCTATTAGGGAAAATGTTTGCGGAAAACTCGACCCTCGACGACGGGGGTGCTGTTCCGCCGTCGGTTCCTCACTGCGGCTTCTATATGAAAAAGCTGAGGATCCGGCATCGGGATGTACTCCACGTCATACGGGGGCTCGATGTTAACAAAGCTAGTGGACCTGATGGAATACCTGCCCTGGTATTGCAGAGGTGTGCTGCGGAAATAGTTCCAGTTTTGACAAAGCTCTTCAAAATGTCCCTGAAGTGTGGGACTGTGCCCTCTGGTTGGAAAAAAGCGGTCATTCACCCAATTCCCAAGAAAGGTGACCGCTCCAACCCGGCCAACTACCGCCCCATAGCGATCACATCAGTTCTGTCCAAAGTGATGGAACGTGTGATCAACGACAAACTGCTCACATACCTCGAGAAGAACAAAATTATCAACGACCGTCAATACGGATTTCGGCGGAACCGCTCGTGCGGTGATCTTCTCGCGTATGTGACGCATGTTTGGGGGCGGTGCCTGGAACGTCACGGTGAGACCCAAACGGTCGCACTAGACATATCCAAGGCCTTTGACCGGGTCTGGCACCGAGGACTTGTCAACAAATTGCATTCTTACGGACTTCCCTTATCCCTGTGTACGTGGATTGCTGACTTTTTAAGGGATAGGTCGATTCAGGCGGTTGCTGACGGTTTCACCTCTTCCTCGCACTCCATAAATGCTGGCGTCCCACAGGGATCGGTTCTGTCTCCGACTTTGTTTTTGTTGCACATCAATGACCTTTTGACATGTGCACCGATTCATTGTTACGCGGATGACAGTACATGATAGCTTTTTGTTTGACAAGCCCCCAAAGGGCACACAAACTCCAACGGCTCGGAGAGTATTTCCTCCTGGGGTAAAAATAATCTCGTCGAATTTAATGTTTCAAAGACCCAATCCTGTCTGATTACGTCTAAAAGGGATCCAAATGATAATCTAGTCTCCTTCAACGGAAGCAATCTTCCAAACAGGCCTTCCATTGATATGCTTGGTGTAACTATAAGTGACCAGCTCAGGTACGGGGGCTCCATCGAAGCCAGAGTAAAGTTGGCCTCTCAGAAGCTGGGCGTACTGTACAGGGCCCGCAGATACTTTAATAGTACACAACTACTGACCCTGTACAAATCGCAAGTGCGCCCTACTGTCGAATTTGGCAGCCATCTCTGGTCTGGAGCCCCAACATACCTGAAAAAACCCTTGACTCTGTGCAGAAACGGGCGGTCCGTTTGATAGATTCCCCAATCTTAACAAACGGACTGCAATCTTTAGAGCATAGGCGTCAGGTAGGTATGCTGTCCTTGTTCTATCGGTATTACAATGGAAGATGCTCTGAGGAACTAGCGTCATTGATCCCTTCGGCACCGGTGCGTAGTCGGGATACACGCCAAACGCGCGCCCAACATTTGTACACAGTTGACACTTGTCACATGAGAACGGGTCGCTTCTACGATTCGTTCTTAAGTTCAACAGCTCGGCTGTGGAACGAACTGCCGGCCTCTGTGTTTCCTCCCTCCTACAACATGGGACTCTTCAAGACCCATGTTCACTCCTTCCTCTCCACAAAAAGACCCTCCACACAGCATCCCCAAAGATGACATAGGCCCTGAGGGAAATTATTTTCTTCAGGGCCTCCTGTGTGGAGTAAATAAAAAAAAAAAAAAAAAAAAATGTGTCCGAAAGGGTACGCAGTGTGGTATGAATACCACACATAGCAGTTGTGCAATTTTGCTATAGTATAATAGATATCTCCTTCTAAATGTGAAGCTATTATTATACAGATGCCATCTTCAACATTCAAGCCTTTTTAGTTTCGTTTGCTGAACAATGGCGAAATATAATATATACAGTGTATATATATTTATACGCCCATACTGCGAAACTTCAGGGAGACATTTAAGATATGTTATAACCAGACCGTAATCAAAAGAAGGTTCGTTCTCTTGTCTCTTACCATGCGCGGAAAGGGCGTAATTTATTAGTAGTTCGCTAGCTTTCGTTGGTGGTTTGCGCACCTCGCACCATTCCGCCTGCAATGTTAGGAAACTAGATATTTCGCTTTTGATCGAACTATAACATTATTACTTTAACGGTACAGAGAATTGAACCATACCATCACCTTTCAGATATTTACGCACACGAGCCATTACAATTGACGTAGGTAACCTTAGTGAGTAAAAAGACAGTCAAGGGTCACACTACAACAATTGAAAGTCGCTTTTCGAAAAACTGAAACCCACGAAGGTTCGCAATATGGATGAGAAAATAGACATTATTTTTTATGGATTTACAATAATTAATACATTATTATAATTGCATTCTCAATAATAAATCTTTGAATCTCAAAATAAATATATTTTTCTTTTTTAAGTTGATATAAATATAAATAATGATATATCTAGGCTATTTGTTTGGATTAAAACTTTGATTTGAATATTTTAAAGGGCTTTTGAAGTAATTCTTACCCTACTGCAGTGGACGAGACAATAAAATTGTAAATAAATTAAAGTAAGGTAAAATAAATGTTTTAAGCTTTGAAATTAAAATGTAAACCGTAACTTTAGACAAAAACGCGCTATATAAATATGTTATATTACATTGTGCCGTAAGTATTAATCATATGGAAGGCATAATGAATCTGTGTTGATGTGTTTGTGACATCAATGTATTATGTTATATATCATCGGGGTAATATTCACCCTTAAGGCTGCAGCTCTTAATAACAAAACTGCGCATGAGCTAGGCATATGGGTTTCGAGCCTAAGTGTGACATCTTCTACTACGAATTCCAATATTTCTCTACATTAGGAATCAGTTTGGTAATCTCGTACGATCTGACTCCATGATGTGTCTAGTGGCGGCTCGTGACTTATACTAATAATAGAGTGCTAATATTAAAATAAAATGCCTTTATTGACATTGTAGCCGAAAACGATTTTTTTAAGAAAATTTGACTATTATATGAAGATTTTCAGGAAATCGGTGCAAACTGAAATTTCCTGGAAATCTTCATACGAAAAATTTAATTTTTCAACAAACGTTTCAGGCTATAACAACTTCAATAATGCTATTTTATTTAATATTAGCACTCTAGTACACCCAAAAGTCACGAGCCGTCACTGGATGTGACCTGTAGTCTGACTTTTATATTTTGTTTTATTCTTTTATATAATTAAGAACTTCTAAATGGTAACCCTACCCTAAGTTGAGGGTAATTTGTGGGTACACATTTGCACGATACCTTCATATTATTGTATCCATTTTTCCATGTCAATTCTTCTTTGAGGACGGGTTGTTTCGGAGAATTTGAACAATTCTTCAAATATCAACGTTCATTTCTGGGTTCTGTGAAAGTCCTGTTCAAGTTCTGTTACTATATCAGTATAGGCTAGTTCCATGAGAGAAATAATAACAGAACTTGAAAAAATCTTTCACAGAACTTTAACAAAATTAACTTTGATTTTTGAAAAATTGTTCAAATTCTGCGAAACAACCCATCCCAAGTGTCCAGTTAATTTTCTTTATATCAATCTTTCGGTTTTACTTAAGGGTGAGGAATTGTCCTAAACCTCAAAATGAACACTTTTTCAAACTGGAAAACTGGAATAGCAAAAAAGTCGTTGATTTTAAGGTTAGGGACAATTCCTTATCCTTAGTTATACCCAAAATCTTCCCTCAGACTTCCATACCTTTCAGGTAATAAGCATGGTTACCTTTAAAAATCCTATGCATACTTGCATATGTTATGTGCGTGATCCCTGACGTAAGTATGTATTTTCTACATAAGCAAAGATGGACATAGCACAAGCTTTATTTTATTTATATTTATACTGGGTTCTTACGGATGTTCACAATTACGTGAGAATAATCAAGTAATAAAACTCCAGGTCAACAAATAATACAAACACAATTGTTACATAATTTTAACTAACCCAATATTTTTTCAGCAATGTGCAACTGTATAAATTATCGGCAAAAATGTCTACTTCAGCACACTCAACCTTATTATATAGTTATATTTTCAAATATATTCTGATGGAACATGCTATGGCCAATGGCCGCGACATCTTAAACAATAGGTATTGGGAACATTTATTTCAATACGGCTAAGACATAAATTTAAATTATAATTTGCAATGCTATTCCATGGAACTGCTTCCTGTGTGGCTTGCACAAGTTTTCATAAATGTTTCCCCTTTCATACTTTTTTGTATCTTTATAGGTATTACATTTGTATTATGTACTAACATAATTGTGAATTTCTGAGCTTTTTATCATATGCTTTCTATGTTTGTTTTAAAGGTAAAAAAATCATGTTTAATGTTACCATACCGTGTAGAATTAATCTATGTGACGTTTTATTTTGAGAATAATTTTTACTATTTATTTATTATTATCTATTAAGTAACACAAACGTATTATTCTTCTAAGTTATTGCTGTGATATCCTATGTTTATATTATTGTGTACTGTCTACTAGAAGTCATTGTCTAAAAAAACCTTAGGTAAAATTTACTCATCTGTATATTTATTTATTATTGTTTGATTATTAAATATATATGCAAAAAATGTCTTTTTATTTGAATATTGCATCGTTTGAGGGACTTGATTCTCTGAAATGTTAAATAAACCATAATGTTAACGATTCAACATTTAAAAAATGAATTAAAAATATCGCACAATCACGCGAATGATAAATGAAAATGGGCCAAATCAGTCAACTTAATTTATAATAATTGAAAATTACAAAATAAACCTTTATTTTTTCATAAATCAAAACGAACACTACAATACACTTGTGATTTATACGTGTGTTAGGTACACGTCTTTCATAATTTTTTTTCTTTTTATTGCTATTTTTATTTATTTTCCTACTAATTTAACTTTAGTTTTACATATGTTCTGGGAAGGTTAAAGGTATGAGGGTTGGGTAGGAATCTAGGGATCAGTATGTCCAGGAGGGACAGATGAATATATCCCTCCCACTGCGGCGCAAAGCGATGGGTCGAGGGACCAGTTGGAGAGGCCAAAAGGTCTCCCCAAACCAGCCTCAGCAGCGTTTACATAATAAGTGATATGTTATGAAAATTAAAAAAAGTATTTTATTTCTTTTAAAATATTAAATAATATATCTTAAGAGTTATAAAAATATTAATACTAAAAATCAATCTGTACTTTATTAATACAAATTATACTTTATTCAAGTATTTCTCACGAAATTATACTAATAAACAAATTAAAATTGTATTAAAAAGATAGAGTTTCATCAAGCATTTACAGTTAAGGCCCGAACAAACCGCCGCGATCAAAGCGCGTCCGCGATCCCGTGCACGGTGGCGATCAGATGTTGTGTATGAACTTGTAGCAACGTGTTCACATCGAAGCGTTCTCAGATTGGCCGCGGCGTCCTGTGCAGCGTCTGGACGCGGCGATCGCTCGCGTCCGCGATCAGTTGCTGCTTGCAGGATCTGCACGCTGCACGCAACGTAATTATCTCTGAGTTTGTGGTATTTCTCATGATGTCGGATACAAATACAGAGAGAATGATCAACGAAATTAGCATCTGCCGATGGTTTTTTCATGTTTTCAGCAATTAAATTACAATTATTATCACTTTTGATATAAAATATAATAAACATAATCGATTAGCTATGAATATTCATATTTTTCCGATATTAAATCGCTTATTTTGAGATGTGTATTGACTACACAAGCACCGGAACGCGTGTATTTTTTTAGCACAGTTCTATGTTTATATTTTGTACAAAAGAAGTTGTAATTATTATATATGTGTTCGATTAATTTGTTTTATGTAAGTGTAAACCATTCTTAAGAATTTTGTCCCCATTAATCTGAAAATTAAAATATTGAAATCGAAAGAAACTCTTGTAATTAAAATTCATTTAAAAATAGTTTATTCAAATATACATAAATTCTAACAAAATTGCATTATGGGTTTCATTTTATCCTACCAACCCGTCGAAATTATTTATCTTACCAAACCGTCTTTTAAGTAAATTTACACTTTTCAGGGGCTTTTTCACCATCTTCCCAATAGCTTATCTACCCTAATAACGAATATTATTAAAATAAAAATAAAATACTTAGCATATGCAGTGGTTAAAAAAATCGGCCAACTTATCCGATATATAGCCACTATACATAGGTTCGATTACCGAATTATAAACTCCAACTTAATAAATAAATAAACCGTAAATCGTAAATCTAAATATTCGTTATTAGGGTAGATAAGCTACTATCTTCATCATCTGCAATAGCCGCTAGAAGTAATAATTCTTCTTCAGATTCGTCTCCAAACATGATTATGATTATTTAAATGGTTCCCGCTCCGAGCTATACCTACCACACAACCGACACGAACGTACGAGTGCCACGGACGCCAGCTGATCGCTAGTTGATCGCTAGTTTGGTGTGAACGGTTCTGTACGCACACAGGACGCTCACCGTACACGCCATCGCGGACGCAAAATGATCGCGGCGGTTTGGCCTTGCCTTTAGATGAGACAATACCCAAAAATCAGTCAGAATAAATCAGAATCTTAACGATGTAAGTGAAGCAGTCGTGCACAAAAATATGGCGCTGCCCTGGTGTATTGGACAGACCTGCGGTTGAATTTGCCCTATCAAAACTTTAAAATAAAGTGGGAATCTTAACGACATAAGTGAAGAAGTCGTGCAAAAACAACCGACGTAATTTTTATTTTATTTTATATTATAGAAACAAACAGTACATGATTTACAGAGATGAAAAAATATACAGGAATAAGATACTTCATGTTGGGTACCTATGATATGTTTCCTTGTAATGTCTGCTAAGTGGTATGTTTATTCCTTAATTACCAGGTGACTTGTGTAGTTTATAGGTGTGTGTGTGTGTGACGTGTGTAATGTATGTGTGAGTGTTTGTGTGTGTGTGTGTGTGTGTGTGTATCTGTATGTATTCCCATTATATACTTTAAATTATTGACATGATGCCACGTTTGAATTTGGGCAGTGAATCCGAAAAAATGTCAATGTTAGGGTTAAGACAAAATATTATTTAGAGCATAAAGAGCTCGGTTAATTGGCGAATTAGATGCTGCATTTATAATAGCACTGTATGTCGTGTACGTCTCAAAGGTATAATAATGGACGGACCTATGGTCAACTGCTGACCTATGGTCAACTTTGCCCTAGCAGGCGTAGAAAATTGATCTTTCGGTGGGGTGTATTTTAATTATTTCTCATGAACGTATTAATAAAATCTCACTTGTTTCTAGAGGAAGATTAAATTCGGTTCTAGGCACCTTAGGTTAAATTAAACAAAAGTTTTTAAAAAGATTACCGCTGTACGAGCGTTATGCGTAAATGTATTTAAATGGAAACACTGCAAATATTAAGAAACTATATTCAAAATGCACGCTTGTGAAATGGAATAACACTATTCGATTTAGATTTTAATAGCTTTAGAATGGGCTGACGAATGGAAGAGAACAGCAGACTTCGTATACGAGAGAAAATCTGGAAAATATTGAGGGTGGTCTATGTATAAAATTGGACGCCAGAAGGTATACAAAGAAGAAAAAAAATTGTTTAAAATACAAACCTATTACCTTTGTTTTTTTCCAAATCTTACACCTTTTGCGAGTCCGTATAATTAAATTAATTATAGCCGATGAAATGACTAACAACATTAAAAACGAATTAGATTGTTGATACAGTTGACTGTTCCATTCAAGCAGAATACAATAATATATTTTACTATGGGAAATTGCGTTCTGAATTCTGAATTGCACATAAATAATTGATTATCTATATTTTCATTGGGCTCATTTTATTAATGAATGCCATATTTTAATAATGCTTAAGCCCCGTCCATAAATCATTATATTTATGCAATCGACAGCCATCGACTTCACTAGGTGACCTTTGTCGTTTATCAATTATTGCTTTTAAACTGGGACCATTTCAATTACGGTGTTCAGAAACTAATGGTACAAGCTGAATCTACATCGCAAAGAAGTGACTTTTTTAACCATTTTTTTTACTTTTTTCAACTTCTTTCTACTAAATGGTCATAAAACATTTTATTTTTATTTTATTTCTTTTAAAGGACATTAAAGAGCTGATTCTAACCCCCTTTTGACAAAAAATCCAACTTCGGAATCGATTTTCTTAATAACGAAAGCCCAAATCAAACAAACTTAATTATTTTTGGATCAATTAGATACCATTAGTGCCACCTGTGAAGGTTAGGTTATAGTATTTATGAAAGGTTCTCGCCTCTGCTATTCGCGTCGGCAAGGACAATTCCTCTATTGCTGACTTTTGAATTTGAAGTTTGTCAACTGTCTTTGTCATATAAAAGGTTAGGTTTCATTAAAAACGCTCTCTTGCTCAAAAACAACCAAAAGTTTCACCTTTCCTAAAGAATCACAGGAACTGGCCTGTATCTAGAGTATTTTACTGTAAATATCATGAAAGTTTATATTCATTTGTAAATAAAATAATTCAGTTTGATCTTAAAAATAACGGAGTTTAATTTAAAAGGACCCTAATTTATAACACAAACTTTAACCGCAAAATCGACTTCAAATGTAGATTAACCAATTTTTCACTTGTACTACTAGTTTTCCGACACCATGCATCTTAAAATATCTACCTTTTTTTTTTTTTTTTTTTTTATTTTTTTTTTTATTATAAATTTTTAAAGATACAGGTATATGCAGTCCCACAAAGCTGTCACACATGACGGCTTGTCTGTAGGTTCTACAAATAATATATATAAAACATTTTTAATTTTTAATACATGTATGACACAAAATTATACAATAAACAATATCACAAAATAATATATATCAAAGTACCTACCTATATACAAATTATTTAGGCAGGTACGTTGAGATGTTCAGGAATACATCAATAATAATGTTCAGAGATACATTGATTCGTCGCTTATTAGCCAACGCTTAGTGTTTTTGGGGCAGGGTCTCTCATTATTCTGAGGTTTAAAATAATTATTAAATTTATTGAAAATCTCTGGTATTAAATATTTAAGCGTTCGGCTTCCATACTTATTTGTTACTCTTGGAATAATGAGGCCCTTATTTTCAGTGAATCTTGTTGTGTGATTATGCACCGGTTGCTTTTTATATTTGCTATCTCCCTCATTATCCATTATAATAATGTACCAAAGAAGACCCTTTATTGGAAGTAGGCCCTCAGAACCATACAGTAGTTTTAGATTACTTCTTTGTCTGTAGATATTCGGTGGTACAATTTTTTTTATTATAGCAATTTGTAAGTTTTGTATATATTTAATATAAATATTGCTTGAGTGCCCCCAAGTTCGTATGCCATATCTGAGTATGGATTCGACCATAGAAAAATAAATTATTTTAAGAGTACAATGAGGCAAAACAAATTTCAGTTTATAAAAATTACTTGCAAAAGATCGGAGCTGGTTACAGATTTTAGCCACTTGTTTATCCCATTTAAATTTATTGTCTACTATTAGTCCCAGATAAGTATATTCGTTAGTAAAGTCAATTGTTTCACAGTGGCAAATATTTTCAATTTTTCTATGAATACATTCAGAATTATGAGCAATTATTTTGGGTATATTCCATATTCCCAGGCTTGGTGATTTTACATACATACATTTTGTTTTTTTAACATTAATAATTAAACCAACATCATGAGCCCATTTAAGTAGCTCGTTAAAGTCACTTTGCAATTGTTGAATAGCTATGATAGGATTTTCATTGGATACTACAAGTGCAGTATCGTCAGCAAAAATGAATCTAAAGGCCTTTTTAAAAAGTTTTGACATAACAATAACATATATAATGTACAATTTTGGACCTAAAATTGATCCTTGCGGTACTCCTGATTTAATATGTCTTCCTTTACTCATATCATTTAAAATCTTTACGTTCATTTTTCTATTAGTTAAGTAGTTTTTAAAGAATGAGAGGAGTTTACCCCGGATTCCAATGTTTTCAAGAACCTTAATTAATTGTATATGGCTGAGAGTGTCAAAAGCTTTTGAGTAGTCAATAAAAAGCACCAGTACATGTTTTTTAGAATTAAGTTGAGAATTTATAAAATCAGAAAATTTTTCCAGCAATTTATCACAACTTTTTTTTTTCTGGAACCCGTACTGGCATTCATCTATAATATTCAAATTATTCAAATATTTATCTAAATTTATCGAAATATATTTTTCTAAAATTTTTTCTAGTGCCGGGAGAATAGAAATTGGCCTGTAATTGTTAATTTCGGAGTGATCTCCATTTTTGAAAATAGGTCTTACAATGCTATTTTTTAATTCATCGGGGATGAGGCTGGTATCGATTATTCTGTTGATAAAGTGAGCAATAACAGGGCTAAGTAATTTGACATGTTTTTTTAAATCAAACATACGAATTAGATCTATGCCCGGTGACTTTGAATTTTTCATACCTCCGATAATATATTCAATTTGCTTAGCATTAGCTCTAGGTAAGTACATTGAATGCGGTAGGGATTCTTGCAAGTGATTAGACGCTCGGAAATCACATTCATGTAACAACTTATTAACTCCTTCATCAAAAAAGTTAGCAAAATTTTCTGCCACTGCATCAGAAGATTGTGACTTTAGGAAATATTTAGATAAGACTTCATCGCAACCAGATTTATTTTTCCTACCCAAAATTGTATTAATTTCATTCCATGTTTTTTTAATGTTCTTGAAACAGTGATTAAATTTGTTATTATAGTATGCCTTTTTTGTGTTTAATATTTGTTTATTAAGTTTATTTCTATATTTTTTGAAAGAGATTTCATATTTTTTATTATTAGGCGTGTTTTTCCACTTTTTCCACATGGCATCTCGTATTAGAATACTTTCAGCGAGACTGTCATTCATCCAAGTTTTTTGGTTATTTCGAATTTTTTTTGTTTTTAATTTTGTAAAGGTACTTTTTTCATAAATATTTTTAAAAATCGATTTTAATTCTGCATAAATAATGTTTGGTTCAGACAATTTTAACATTGCATTCCAATCGGTGATTTCGATCAATAAATCAATCCTTTTGTCCGATAGTGCAGTGTAATACTCTTGGTGCGATTTGTCGACGGTACATTTATCATAGTAACAGAAGTTAATACTAGCTGCAGTTAGGTAGTGGTCAGCTATTATTGAATCGCATACGCATGAACTGATTTCGGTCGTCTCCTTCACTCTTACATAGATATGGTCTAAACATGAAGCCGTTACATAATTAGTCAATATCGCTTCTCTAGTCACATCATTTATACATCTGGTCATTCCAAAATGAGACATGAGGTTTTCATATTGCATAGTTATGGGTTCGTGTACATTTAATAAGTTAATATTCGTATCACCTAGAACCAATACGGATTCTTTTATGTCAATATTTCCCAATATTGTCTCCAGCTCATCAAGAAATAATTTTTTTTTTGTATTTGGCGGTCTATATATTGCTAAAAGATGTAAGCGAATATGTTTGTTTACTGAAATGGTTCCGTAAACGCATTCAAAATTATTAGTCATAATATTTATTTTTTCAAATGTAAGGTGATCTTTCACGTACACAATAATACCGCCACCCGATCTTTTTGTTCGACAAAAATGGTACGAATTAAATCCCGGTAATTTATAAAGATTTATATTATTTTCATTAATAGACGTTTCGCATAGCGAAATTAAGTCGATGTTTCTCAAAGAGCTAGAAGCAATTAATAGTAAAGTGTCCCAATATTTAGATAAAGATCGTATATTTAAGTTGATGGCAGTTATTTTATTATTTCCTAACACATGTTTTTTTGTAGCCCAGTTTTCAAAAATTGACGTGCGTTCATAATCTATTTCTGCTGAATCAAAATCACAGTTCAAGTCACCCATATAGAATAATATTTTAATTGGCAGCAATAATATATAAACATGTATTGGGATTTATAAATATAAATACGATAGATACATAACAATATAGCAGTTAGTATTTCCGATATGTTCCAGGTTAGATTATAGTTTTGTACAGAACAAGGTAGGTTTACTAATTGGCAACAATAATTACATATTGAACTTTTTCTACACATACGAATACACGAAGAGTGCGCGAACATCAATATAATCATAGATTTCAGTATACTAGCGTTTAACACTGTGGCAATGGGATAATGCATTGTAACATAAATGGCAAAAATTTTCGGCAAGGATATGAAATATTTATGTCTCAATAAATTATATACATTACGATGCATAAATGAAAGTGATAATATGAAGTTAAAAAATGAAAAAATTGTGATTAGCATTGTAATTGTTTTTTAGAATTATAATACATACCTAATCATAGTCTATACGACTTTGAGCGATATGCATCATCTTTTTGTAGTAAGAACAATTAGTATTATTAGCTTTGTGATTGGTATTTAGGGTCATCTTGAATAAGGTGTTCTGATGTGCACAGTTACTACATTTTTCTTCAGTGTTTTTGTTAGGGCATTCCTTCCATTCGTGATCTTTTGCGCAATGTAAACACGTCGCACGTTTGTCCTTATTAAAACATTTTAATGCAGTGTGACCAAATTTGAGACAATGGTAGCATTGCGTCAAGGGGCTGGCATCTTCCACTCGTACTCTGCTAAAACCAATGTTAATTTTTTCCTTTTCCATGAGGTAAGACCTTACTGCTCCGCTGGTTTCAAATATATAATTAGTGAGTCCATTTTGGTTTTTTGGTTTAAACATTTTTATTAGTTTAATCGTGTTTTTAGTATCGCTATTCATGATATCTTTTATTCCATCGTTTTGTGTTTTTATTGCCTCAATTATGTCCTCTTCAGTTAAATCTACTTGAAGATTTCTTATGAATATTTTTGGATTTTTCTTTCTTAATTCCTCTGCAACCATGTTTTTTTTAAGGGTTTTATTGATTTCATCTGTCAATTTCTCTGCATGTTCTTTTGAAGGACAAGATATAATTAATTTATTTTGCGAGGCTTTTCGTATTCCGTTCACTGCGATACCCAAGTTTGCTATTTTAATTTTCTTTACGATTTGTTCTTTAATAGCATCCGATGTCATGTTCGAATCTTCACCTTTGATGATCAATGAGAATTTGGATTCCGGGATTACTTTGAGACAACTTGCGTATGTTTTTTTTTCAAAATAGCTCGTATTCTCGATTTTTTTTTCTAATTTTTCAATTAGTTTTGACTGCAGACAAACAATCTCGTTTTGAAAAGATATTTTTTCCTGAGTCCATTTTTCTTCTAATAGTTTTATATTTAATTCCAGATTATTTTTAGCTTTCGAGTCCTTTACCGTAGAAATATTTGAAATTTCTAATTTTATGTTTTCTATTATCGACAGCACGTCCATAATGGGTTAAGCTTGTGACCGCCTCGCGGAACACCTCGCTCCCGGCAAAACTTAGATAAATGTGACAATTCTCTAATAATGTATTGTCTTTCTATAAACACGTCTACACGATACCACGGTAGAATGACGAATGATTTATTTATCGTTATTCTCACATTTGACGTGAGACAAATATTCCGTTCGTGAAAATGAAGATAATTTAAGAAGGTTCTTTCTTACGAGGATTCCTTGT
Organism: Hesperophylax consimilis; assembly: GCF_061612785.1. Classification (NCBI taxonomy): domain Eukaryota; kingdom Metazoa; phylum Arthropoda; class Insecta; order Trichoptera; family Limnephilidae; genus Hesperophylax; species Hesperophylax consimilis. The sequence continues at coordinate 1,542,997 of NC_142862.1, read as the reverse complement.
AATTAAAAGTGGTTGGCGTCCAGAAAATTTTACCTTGAATACAGGATATTGGTTGTTAGTTTGACAAACAATGGTTTTTTTTAATAGTTGTAAGTAAGGAGCACTGGCATATACATTTCAGATTTACCTATCTATATATCTATAAAAAATAATGTTTCTTTGTTTGTACCCTATGGACTGAACTACTTGAACGATTTCTCTGATAATTTCAAAGTTTGTTCTTATTAGTGCCAGGAATGTTTAGAGAGTGGTTTGAATGGTAGAAAAAGTCGGGGACGTCCGGGGAGGACTTCGCATTATCTCTGCACTGCAATGAGATATGGAGTCGAATAAAAGTTGATGAAATGTAGTTTGTTAAGGCGATGCACTACGTCGTGTAATATTTTGAAACGAGCCGCCATCAACAACACTCCTTACGTAGATGGCGATAAAGCTTACATTCCCGCTTAACACCATCCAGCTGTTTTGATTTATGCAAGAAAAAAACATTGCCAAAAAGTGCCTTTTATTTTATTTTGTGGATGTTCAGGTATAAATATTTAAATGTTTTATGATCATTTTATAAATAACTTAATTTGCCACATTATACAATAAAACCATAACCGAAAATGGGTTCGTAAGTAGGAGATTTTGAACTTTAAAGCAGTTTTCATGGGCCTTATAAATTATTTTTTTATGGGCTTATAAAAAGAATTATGTAAAAAATACTCGATTATTTCAAAGACCAAGATGTATTATCTACTAGCAGTATTTAATTAAAGCATCTGAAACATTTCTAGGCGACCATATTTTCAAATCAAAAACACATGATTTTGCATTACTACGTAGTGCATCGCCTTAATAGTAACAATACGGTTTGCAGTAGTGAATGGTAGAAAAGTCGGGGACACCAGAGAAAGACATAGCACGATCAAGTGAAATAAATACTTAACAGAATACAATAATATTAAAAATGAACTCAGTTTTCAGGTACACTAGAATTCATAACCTTAAAATTTTAATCCAAACTATTCATAGCCACGAGCAACGCTGGGTAAAACTCAACTAGTTATTTATTAAGATAATAACGATATAATAAATCAACTAGATATCAGTTAATTATCTATCCGATTCAATTATCATTGGGAATATTCTTAATTAATTAGATTAAATTCAGACCTGAACCAATTGTATATTTACTGATTGATAACAAAAAACTAATTCAATAATCATTTCCACGCCAAGTCCAGTTAGAACGCGATGTGCTTTGTTTCCTGTACTCCTAGTACCATTTCTCGAATATATATCAACACTTAGAACTTAAAATTAACTGAATGCAAAGTAGCAAACTGTATTAAAGGAACAGGTTTATTTTTTTTTAATTCCATTAAAAAGACATGATGGTATTCACACAAAACAGCACTGGAACCGAAAAGCGTTTTGATCAAACGGAATTTATTTGTTACGTAAGTACCCAACAAAAACTAATGGAGTAGTGATTTGTTGGTTTTATTGCAATGTATCTGAAAAATACATTAACTTTGAAGGATTACGTATCATTTTTTTCAACAAGTTTCAATGTAAATATTAGCAATACCTCCAACTTCTGACATTTTGTGTACAAATAGCACCACCCAGTTGCATGAGTTGTGAGGCTTTGTTTGCTTTCATACATTTTCGATGATTTTATGCATGATTAATGATTATGCCACGTTGCACTGATTCAAATAACTACGTAGTTTAATTTCTAAACCTATAAGAAAGTACGCCTTAAAAGATATTGATAAAATATAATATAATATTATGAAAAGTGTGACAAAAAAGGAAAATATATTTGGAGTTATGTGGATACTGTAATAGATATGCGCGTATTTTAAAACGTGTAAAAATAATAAGGAACAGATAAAATAATTTTGAGAAATGGTCCACTTGCATTATGATTTTTAAATATTTTGTGTCAGTTCTGGGAGAATTTTTTCACACAATTTGCATGAGTTTTCTAAGCCGGTGAAAAATGAATTCAAGCTGCTAATTCAGTGGTCTAAAGCTCTTCTCGTCGACAGATCGAAGAGCTGATGCAGTTCAGACAGGCGGAACTGCGGCAGAAGGAGCTGGTGTCCAAGAGAGCCGACTATGCCTGGCTGTCAGGCAGGAGGGAGGAACCTGCCAGGATCAATGGGGAGCAGCTCGCGCAGATCAGGGCCTTGCTCAATAAGGTAGGTTATTAACGCATTGTTGTCGGTCCACAGCCAAACGGCTCCTGGTGCTAGTAAGAACCTCAAAGGCGCTGTGGTGTTATATATAGTATTATCAGCGACTTGGCAAGTCGGCGCCCGGGACGGACCGCAACAAAGGAGCCTGCGCAAGAGGAAGGAAGAGGACTCAGATACTTGAGGAGTTGCCATGATATTGAACCAGGACATATCGCCTAAAACAATAAAAACCCTGGTGAACCATATTTATTTATTTATTTAGAATGGCACTAGTACCATTAACATACATAAGTTTTTTTTTTACACATACATAGTACAGTATTAAATTTTGATGAATGAAAAATTAAAGAATTTAATTAAAACATAACAAATAAAATAACGTTAAAGAAGGAAGCAATAATATAAACCTGTTATGTAGTGACCTCATTAAAATAAGTGGCGTTAAAATGTGTTATTAGTGCAGCTTTATACTTCACAAGGGGAAAATTAAGAGTATCTGCGATTTTAGGATAAAAGTTCCCAAGTTTGTGCAATCTATTTATAACTGACTTATATCCTGAGACTGTGGTATAATTGTCACAATAATACATACTAGAGGACCTTGACCTAATGGCAGGTACATGATATTGAATCAACATTAATATATCAGGGCTATCCAACTGATAGTTTATAATTTTTGTATAAAAATATAAGATCAAAAATATTTCTTCTATCACAATTTCAATGAATGTTATAAAAAATCATAATCTATTGTTACTAAAGGAATTCCAAGCCTAAAATTAATACACCTCAAAAATTTGTGTTGGACTCTTTCAATGGTATTAATGTGATTATTAAAGACAGGTGATAAAATTGTAGAGTTGTATTCTAGAATACTTCTAACGAGAGACGTGAACAGAATTTTTAATGTGTTGATATTTTTAAAATCCTTGGAAATTCTTACTATAAAACCTAAAATTTCCTTAGCCCTGTTAGCGATAGAAGTTATGTGAGATACAAAGCAGAGTTTCTGATCAAACATTATGTCTTTATTAAAGGTAGGCTAAGGTAAAGATGGGCTGTAGTCGATATTTATTCCAGTTGATCTATCCTGCCGACTTTCTTTTGAGTATGTTTGGAATGAATCATATATGGCTCAGAAGGGATGTACGCATTGCTTCAAAATTCTTCACACTGATTCGTGGATGGTTTGAAAATACGGTCATCGTGGAGAGCATTCATTTCTATATTCCCGATGGTTATCTCCGTCACCGACAACATAGACTGTTCTATCTCCCAGCCTGCAAGACTTGACGATGGTCATGCAGGTGGGGAGAGCAATCTTGCTGTTGAACAGAATCAATTCGGATATTGACATGTTTAGCATCAATGAAGCTGCCTTAAAAAGGAAGCTCTATTGCTACTAGAGACACGAAAGAATGATTGTTCGGTGACATTAGTACTTGGGAGCTATGCGACTATGTATAGGTACGGTCTCCTCAATATCAATAAAATACATAAATAATTTTTTGATTATAATTTGGTTAATTTATCTAATGTTATTTTTGTTTTATCAGTCATTGTCGTTCGTTTCGTCATAACGATAGCAAATTCCAATTTGTGCAGATGACCCCAGAGGAATGTACCTCTACAGCAGCAAAGGCATCTTCCATCTTGAGTGGCAGGGGAAGCCACCTCGAGCCTGGAGACATCCCCACCCTGGTGTTGGACCTCCTGGGCTGCAGTCAGACCTGTAGTCTGCTGTCCATTTGCGGCAAGGTGCCCAGGAGCGGCAGAACTGTGCGCTTCGCGGATCAGATAGTTTACACTGTGTGCAAGGATTAGAGATTCGGGGACCTATTTTCTTTACCAATTTGAGAGGTAAAGCTATAAGCTATAAGCAAGTGCCTGGTGTATCCGAAGCGAGCTCATTTTGACAAAACTCTCTAAAAAATATAGAAGGGTTCATTCAAAGAATTTGAACAATTCATAAAATTTAAAGTTTTGTTAAAGTCCTATTCAAGTTCTATTGCTATCCAAGTAACCGGGCCGTGATGAAATAATAATAATAGAACTTGAATTTTAATTTTGAAAATAAAATTGACAATCCGTCCTTAAAAATTCTTCCTTTTCGAATTTATAATCAATTTCTTTCGCTGTCTGGGTTTGAAGACCTAATGCTACGTATACATACGCGAGCCGAACTGCCGAACTGAACCTCAACTTATGGGAAAGAAACCGCAAATGGCGCGAATCGCCGCTTGCATTTCCTTTGTTCATTTCCCGTAATTCGTGGCTCAGTTCGCGTTTCGCGTTTCGGTTCGCAAATGTACACGTACCAGAAGCGAAAATTTTTATGTGAATTGGCAATATAAGTTTTTTTCATATCAGTAATTGGGATTATTTGTTCAGTGGATGAAAGTGTTGTGTAACCTGATTTCTGTTGTTTTCGCATGTACATAAGGTATTTGTACAAGACCGACAACAGTGCAGGCCTTGGATTTTGAAGTGTCACGTGATCAAGTCAGTGCCATCGAGCAACAACAGTTTGCAAATAGTGGCGATTGTTGTTGATGCTCGTTACTACTGCTGAATTGTGCGTTGTTTTACTTAATGACAGCACTGACTTTGTAATTCGGCGATCGCGTGCCCAGGCTTGTACTCTAGTCGACCTTGGATATGCAGTACGTATGTAATGTGTACGTTTATTGAATCTATTACCTATACATACAGCTTGACAGAGTGAAAATTTATTATTTGAAGCCTTCAATGTTTTGTATCTACAAAATCTCTACTAGGGGTGAAACCGACTGCTTTGTGAACAATGTCAAGTAGAATGCAAATAATTTTCCAGTAGATAAAAAAAAAATACCTTTATGATTCGGCTGACATTTGTGAGGTAACATTTCAACAATAATTATAATTTATATGTAGGTACTTCTGTAAAAAAATGTTGTGAAGTTGTTTGCCATAAAAGTGGAAAAAAAATACAGAAATACAACAACATGGTCTATTTCGTTAATTAGCAGCAGCTATTGATAATGAATATGTATTTATTAGCGCCCTGTTGGGCTTTTAAATAAAGATTATAAATTATATTCAAAACAACAGAATAACATAATTATTTTTTTAAGGATAAACTAATGTTTCTAAGACAAGGTTTTTAATGCATAGCACAAAGGATAAAAAATTAATATAAGCAATAATAAAATATCCAAACAAATAGAAAATATCTCCCGAGTAAAAATAAATGCCGCCGACGGAAATTGAACCCCCCACCTTCTGATGTCCGGTCAGGTGCTCTGAACCACTGAGCTACTACTAGTACTCCAATCAACAATTACTGCTTATTATACATGTCTTTTCACCTTTTCCAAAGTTTAAAAATCTTCATATAGAAAAATTCAGCCGGCACATGTTTGTGCTCGCAAAAATCCAAAAGTACTCGACCGATGTCTCTGAAAATTTCAAAGTTTGTTCTTATTAGTGTCAAGAGTGTTTAGAGAGTGGTTTCAATGGTACAATAAGTCGGGGACGCCCGAGGAATACTTAACGCAATACCTCTGCACCGGAATGAGGTGCGAAGTATAATTAAAGTCGATGTAATGTAGTTTTTTAACAGTAACATTGTGGTATACAGACAGTAGTGAATGGTGGAAGAAGTCGGACACGTCCGAGAAAGACATTAGAATTAGCGAAGCTACTAAGTCCACTAGTAGAGCTTAAAATACAATATACTTTTTAAGTTATTATCACACTAACTTTAAATAACCCATCTACAAGGTCATTGCCAAGTCTATGTATTCTTTCCATAACAGAATTGAATAATGACTGTGACTTTTTTTCAATTAAACTTTCCAAACTGTAACTTGTAACTTTCTTCCATAAAAAACTTTGCAACTCATAAACTTACGAATACCTACAATAACAACACGACAAAATACACTATTCCATTGCAACACACATAAGCGCAATTACATTACGAACTAACCAATACAACGGTTTCACACTATGGGAAACCAATACTTAAATAATGTGACGTCGATATATTTAATATTAACTTTGAGAATTTTGTGAATCACGTAAAAGATTTATTCCAACACTATTCCTAAATATAAATTGTATTTTTGTAAACCAGTCAAATCGCTGTATTTTTTTAATTTGTGTTCTTGTTCTCTTATTAGTTTTTTAAAAATTATTTTTTATTTTAGTTTCTTGCATGTATTTTTATTATTTCTTTCTTATGTTTCAAAATTGTCTATCATCAAAATGTACCACCTACATGTAAAAGTCCTCTGGGCGTTGAATAAACAAGTAAAGATAAAAAAAATTACGAATATTAAATATTATGTTACCGATATTGAGTTCGAGTTAACAATGTGTTATTTTCCCCCCTTTATCAGGTGTTCACAAACATGAATATAAATATGTTATTTGTGAGTAAAGTTATTGGCCTACGACTCAAAACAAAACTAAAGTTAGATACAATGTATTATGAAGGAATGATTCATCAATTAAACCAGCGATGCACAACCCGTGGCCCGCGGGACGTTCCGTTCAGCCCGCCGGCATTATCAAAAAATAATATATCAAATGTTTGCGTTTATTTGGGTTAAAAAAATTAGTGGAGGGACAAACATTGTTGAATATTTTAAGAAAAAAGATTTAGGACGGGTTGTTTCGGAGAATTTGAACAATTCATCAAATTTCAACGTTAATTTGCGAGTTCTGTGAAAGATATTTTCTAGTTCTGTTATTATTTCAGTCTTGTCAAGCAAATAGCCTATAATTATATAATATCAGAACTTGAATAAGACTTTCACAGAACTCGCAAATTAACGTTGAAATTTGATGAATTGTTCAAATTCTCCGAAACAACCCGTCCTTAATATTAAGCCCCCGCATACCCAATTTCTACCGATTTATAACAAGTTTCTCGTTAACTTTTTAAGTTTTTAAGTTCCAATAAATGTACATATATCAATTTACATTAAAATTTGTTTCCGCGTTAATTCATTTCTATTGAAAAAGCATTTTTTTAGTAGTTTACATTTATATTTTTTATTGAGTAATAATACATGGAAACGATAGGAAAACCTTCAATTTATCGAAAACATATTTTTTGGTATTCATAATGTACACCAATTGGTTATAAAGATTAATCAAAATATTGATTTAGCATTAAGCTTCGCCTTAACTTCGTATTAATTCCACGACAGACCTTGAAAAATGGTCAAATTCAGTATGATTGATGATCCCAGAATTTTTGTAGTGAAATAAATCCTGACTTGTAGTATTACGTAGTGGAATCCGAAAGCTTATCAACGCAAGTAATTCTGCACTATCAAATGCATAATTTAGAATTTCATATATAAATACCAAGTCAGAGAGAATCATCTATCAGAAAATTTAACCATATTCATATTTTTAAAAGAATAGTTCTATAAAATTGCTGAAATACCAAATTAAAAACATAAAAATCGTAAGAATTATTTTGTATTCTTTCAATAACTTGTACGTGAATATTGTAATGCGTTTGAACGGGAGAATTGTACTCAAGTAGATATTGTAGTTGACTCAACCGTTTAGTAATAATAATAATTGTGTAAAATCACCTTAAGACGTGACCTTAAAATAAAGGGTGGAACGGTGGAATCTGCCCTAGCAGGCCTAGAAAATTAAACTTTCCGTGTGGTTTATTTTAATTATTTCTGATAAACGTATTACTAAAATCTCAATTTTTTCTAGAGGGATTCCTCGGAAAATTATTAATTCACCGTCTAGAAAAATTAAATCTTTTTCTTACAGCTAATTTCATGATTAAATAACACTTTAAAAAACTTTTTAAATATAAAATATTTTAATGGTAAGGTACTATTTTTATTAATCTTAAATATAAATATCTTACATCCTTAAAGATCGTTAAAAAATACATATTGTTGTCAGGAATTCGTCGGAATTAATTAATATGTAAGCTTTAATCAAAACCCGCGTTATTAGAGTCTTATTCCTTAGTTCCTAGGCTCTAATCTCTCTCGATGCAGCAGCAGGTCCAGTTTCTTCACCACCTAGGATTCTTGCTGCAGAGTCTCCATCTTCTATCTTCGTCGAACGTCACAGCGGTGCTGCCAAGGTCTGTTATCTATGTGAGGATATTGTGTCAGCACTTTAATAGCAGCAGACACATGTCAGCGCTTTATTAGCAGCAGACACATACCTGAACGGATGACGAACCTCGTGCTGGTACTGTTGGTGGACGGGGAGGACTCTCTCCCTGCAACAGCTGGTCCAGTTTCTTCACCACCTGGGATTCTTGCTGCAGAGTCTCCATTTTCTATCTTCGTTGAACGTCACAGCGGTGCTGCCAAGGTCTGTTATCTATGTGAGGATATTGTGTCAGCGCTTTAATAGCAGCAGACACATGTCAGCGCTTTATTAGCAGCAGACACATACCTGAACGGATGACGAACCTCGTGCTGGCACTGTTGGTGGACGCGGTAATCTCTCTCGATGCAGCAGCAGGTCCAGTTTCTTCACCACCTAGGATTCTTGCTGCAGAGTCTCCATCTTCTATCTTCGTCGAACGTCACAGCGGTGCTGCCAAGGTCTGTTATCTATGTGAGGATATTGTGTCAGCGCTTTAATAGCAGCAGACACATGTCAGCGCTTTATTAGCAGCAGACACATACCTGAACGGATGTCGAACCTCGTGCTGGCACTGTTGGTGGACGCGGTAGTGTCTCTCGCTGCGGCAGCTGGTCCAGCCTCTTCACCATCTAGGATTCTTGCTGCAAGTCTCCATCTTCTGTCTTCATGTCACCTGTTCCTGTTCTTCATTTTACTTTACTTAACTTCACTTTATTTTGGTAATATATATATATTTTTTTGTAATACCTGCATCAACTATAAAGCGCCCCTGAGGTGATAACTCACAAAAGCGGCGCTATAAAAATTGTCCAATATTATTATTATTATTATATAATTTTACTATTTACAAGCAGAAAAAAAAAACACCTGGCAGGTCACTTCAGATAAACACACTTTAATTCGAAGGTTACGACTTTGCACGCCGAAAACACTATAGTTAAAACACCGGACATTAATATGCCTCTAATCTACTAATATTACATTTATTAGTAGATCAGGGGCGAAATTAGAGTTAATTTTTCATTTAAAAGAGTGTACAATGTATTTTTTTAATGAAATTACCTTAAAATGCTTATAAATTCTTATTTGTTGTTTATTAACAATGTTGCGGATCCTGAAATAGAAAGATTTCTGGAAAGAATACTGTCTAAAAAGGTGAGTTTTGAGGTTAGCTTTGAATTCTGTCGACGCACACTTAATTAATTAATTAATACACTCAGTTGTTGAAATTTCTAGTTAAACTAGTCCTTAACTCCAATTTGTAAGGCCATGTTAGAGATTTCCGTAATGTAAGGCGAAGCTTAATGTTAAATCACTATTTTGATTAACGAATTGGTGTACATTATGAATACCAAAAGATATGCTTTAGATAAATTGAAGGTTTTCCCATCGTTTCGCTTGAGTAGAATACAAATAAAATAAAAATTAAGTAAATAGAGTTAGGGTAAGAGCACTGAATAAAATGAATAGATGAAGTTTAAAGTAATCTCATACGTCACAGCACTATCCCATCGCATTCAAATTTTTACACAAGAAATATTAACTATTCCTTAATCAAATTGTTTTATCACAAGAAGTTAATCTGCTGTTTTTATTAGATTTTTAAGTATTTAAAAAAGGGCTTGATAGATCTACTTTCCCCGCCTCCGGGGTAAGTGGATCTATCGTAAATATTTTGATTATTGGCTAAATGAATAAAAATGTATGGTTGCGAATCCAATCAAACGCACTAAACACACAATTTCCGCCATTTAAAAATATTGAATATAGTGGAATATACATCATAAATCAAACATTATTTGGCAGATTGGGGTAAGTGCAACATTTTATGACTTTTATGACAAACTTTTCTTTATGTATTAGTATTATTTTTCACAATATATATTTACTACTAATAACTGAACTTAATATGTTTATATAGGAATTAATTTTTTGGTTACTAGATTTAAAAAAATTACGCAATATTTGGAAATAATAACGCCTTTGCGGAACCTTTTGTTTCCGACATTAAAATGGTAAAAAGAGGTCATTTGGTGACGCGCTCACATTTCCCGGATCAAGACGGCCGACGTACCGCAGCAAAAAAACTAAGATATTTTCGAATATGTTAGTTTTTAAGGGTCGGGAGTGTTACCGTTGCATTGGCAAGAGAATTCTAGCCCGAAAACATGTATAATATGTTGATAATGTATAATTTTTTAGATGTTTTGAGCTGTCGCATCATTTCGCCGGATTCGGGAATAAAGAATTCTCCGGTCTTGCCTCGGCCGGCGTACCTCATAGTCGCTACTAGCTGGCATTTATTTGTGTTTGTGGACGCAAGCTTGAAAAATCGATAAACCCAGGCTAAAGGCTAAAGCGACGCTCTTTCCCTACCCACAGAGAGCGATGTTCCGGCTATAAAACCGTACTACATATATTTAATCGTCAAACAATAAAGAAACAATGAGCTTTATCTAATATCAATGATTTTAGCACGTCATTGGTCGATTAGTAGTTGGTTAACGCTCGTTTTTAGGAATTACTTATCATGCAGATTGGAGCAAGCAGACAAAGGAAATTGGGTTTATAGGCCTAGTATTTGTCGGAATGAAATAATATTTAAAAATTTCAGTTTGTATGCGTTAAGTTTGTCGTGGGTTTTAGAGAAACGCAAAACACGTGTGTGTGTGTAGTTGGGTGGGGGGGAGGGAGATGGTGGGCTGGGGGGTTGATTATCTCCAAGAAATTAAGGATATCTTCCAAAGGAAGTGAGATAATGGTAATATTTTGCCGCCGTTGTGACCGGGGGACAATTCTAGCCCGGATAGATGTGCAATACCTCGTGGTGAAGCCGAGGGGAGTGCGTTTTAGCCATTAGCATAGGTTCGGGCGCATTGTGACAGGTCGCAGCCCGCAGCTCGGCAGCTCGCCTCGTCACCGTCGTGTGTTTATATTGTTTGCCGCGCTTCGCATTGGAAACGGATGAAATGGATGGCAATGGATGGAATGGATAAAATGGCGGCCGGCGTCCTCGTCGCGGGGGGATTGTATAGTAGAGTAGCGAATATCGACTGGTGGAGTCCATTTTACGTGTAATATCGGTGGATTTGAGCCGCGGATGGGGATCGGTTGGTCTCTTTTGAGTGTAGAAGATGGGGGGAAAGGCGGGCGGCAAGGGGTTCCATCAGTTGTTGGCCGCAGGCCGCGGGGAATGAGACGAATGAGCCCGTATCACACGCCCCACTATACTCACCACACCGCCTGGAACTTAAATAACTACTAAAACATCCTTCTTATTGTTAAGGTTTCTATTCAATTACAAATTCTTGCGATTTAACGTTCAATTCATGAAGTACTATTAACTTGTATTCCACGCATCTACCATTATTTTTAGTGGCTACCCATAATTTTATATTTAAACTAGTATTCCTCTCTCTCTATTTTCATTTCATCATCTCTATTTTCTCTCTTAGGTTAGTTTGAAAATTAGAGGTTAAATAATTCAACGACGAAGCATGGATTTGCTTTTTCTAATATTTTCTTATAGATGAATGACGTTCGATTAATGTATAGTTCCAAAAATTTTCAATTTATTCACAAGTATACAATATTACATAAATAACAATATTACAATTAAAAATTACAAAGAAATTACAATGACAATTTACCAATCATGTGCCATTTTCATTGTCAATTTCATGAATATCATTTCCTAATGTCGTGATAATTGGGTTATGGTAACTAAAGTGCGAGATATATACATGAGCACTTAAATCCTTAATGAATCGTGCAAAAACTGCATCGATTGTTGTCCCGTGTCGGGAGAGAACGTTCGTGAGCGGCTCCCCCACCTCAACAAGCGCATATGGTGAGAGAGGGACAGTGAACGGTGAGCGGTGGTGGGGGTACCCGCATTTTCGTGTCGATCCTGACTCGGTTTTACTCCGTCCCAGAAAATTCATTACGCGCCTAAAGAAGTTTCACTTCAAAAATAAAACATTTCTTTTACAGGTAAGAGTTTATCTCATACAAAATCCCTTATTGAATATTAAAACCATCAAAGATTTTGAAAACGAATTCTCATCTTCTCCCAGTTAAGGGCTTTTTTTTTAGTTTATTTAGGAAACATACAGTTTTACAAAAAAAAATAATTGAACATAAAATATAGAACATGATTTAAACCAGTAAAGTTCCATTTATAATATTTATAAAAGCTAGAAATTAATTAAAACTAAAAAAAGTACATAGTGTGTGTGAAAAATGATTAAAAAGAGAGTACTAAACAATACAGAAGTAATATTTTTAACTTAGGTACATAATAGTACCTTTAAGTTTTGATAAATATAATATAATAAAATCTGAGATGGATGTATGAACATCGTAATTTTATATAATTTGTAAAGTACCTTTAAATTTTGATAAATATAATAGTATATAAGTTTAGAGAAAAAATTGTAAAGAAATAGTAAAAGGTGATAAGTAAAGTAGTAATGATAATAAAATAGTAAGAAGTATGGAGAAACAATTTTAAAAAGAATATCTCAAGAGATTTTTTTTTAGATCTACCTCGGAAGAAATCAGCATCACGCGGGAACCATCATTTTTTCTTAAAAATATGTTGCATTTTTTTGTCCATAAATATTGGAAGTGGATATAATATCTGCGTTATAAATATCGGATATGTCATCAACTTTCGGGAATGAAAACACCTTATGATTTTCTCTGGTTAAATGTGAAACTCTTCGTACATATTTGACTGTCTTCTTAAATTCATCAGTTTTTATAATATTTCCTATGTAATGTTTGTGGTAAGTATCCAATCACCAACTTTTGTCTCAACGTTTAAATATAGTTGTACATCCAGTTCTTGCAAAATGCCATTAATGTCAATAGACAGAACATCATCTAAAGGTACATTATTTTGATTGTCTTCCACGTTTTCCATTCAGTCCTCTTCAGTTGTTGACAGCGGTGTCAAATAGTGTTTACGGTAGTGTTTTTGAAATCTGCAAGCAAAATACAATCGACACAAGTCAAAAAAGTGTCAGTAAAGGTTAAAGTGACTACCGCGCATTTCATGAGCCTATTTTTTACACTCGTAAAAGACATTTGTGTCATTTTTTGTACAAATTAAAAAATAACATCTAATACTTCAAAGTGATTCCCGGTATTCTACCTAAATATCTACAAACAGTTAATCATCATATATAATAACATTGTGTGATAATAAATACCAAAGTGTTTATGCTACAGACACCAAAAATCGTGCAAAATACTACGTTTTAACAGTGATTCCTCCATATAAAAACTTGAAACAGTGGTTCATTTATGTGGGTACGTTAATTTAACAACATATTGTTGATTGCCTGCCAACAGGCGTTAGTACCAGTCAGCAAGGGTGTTGCGGAAATTGCCAACGAACAGGCGCTAAAATAAATTATACACACCATCAATTGTATCAATCTCCAATACGAATCGACATTCAAAAAAATCAAAATACATAAACGAACGCAAGTCCTGAAGATGAATTGCCAAGCCTGTTCTGAGCCTACCCTCTCAGACGAGTCCGTTTTTATATGTACACTTTGCAAAGGAACATATCATTTGCTCTGTGCTGGGGTAACAGAAAGCTCATACCTCGCCTCAGCAAGGAGCGACGCACACAGTTAAAATGTTCTAAATGCTTATGTGCTGTGCCCACTATCAAAGCAAGTGGTAGTGCCCTTGTGGACACTGAACTACTTTCCAAGTTGCTCGAGCAAAATACCCAAATTCTCGCCACTTTGGCTACTATGAGTAAACAGTACGAGGACATCTTACATCGTGTCCACGATCTAGAAGCCACAAACAGCAAACTTGAAAAAAGGAACACTGAGCTTGAAACGAGAATCGACATCCTAGAAAACCAAATGGAACAAATTGACAGGCAAAATAAGTCAAAAAGTATAGAAATTAGGGGGATCCCCGAAATTAATGGGGAAAACTTAAATAACTACATTTTTAACATTAAAAAAATAACCAAATCCAATAAAGAATCCAATAATATCGATGCAGCTTACCGTATCAACCAAAAGTCCAAAAAAGATCAACGCAGGCCAATCGTAGTGAAATTCAAAACCAGCGTCGACCGTGATGATTTCCTGAGAGACATTAAAAACTACAACAAACAAGCCCCGAACCGTGAAGACAAACTTAACACCGTCCTTATCGGAATGGCAGGACCAAGTTCGCAAATTTACATCTCGGAACACCTGACTTTTCGCGCAAAACATTTATGGTTTCTCGCGAGAAAAGCTACACACGAAAATCGGTTTAAGTTCGCCTGGACAAAGGGAGGTCAAGTATATGTCCGCAAAGACAACGGAACACCTGCTATTATTATTAACGAAACAAACAAAAACATTTTGTCTCCCTCAGTCAATAACCAATAAACAAAGCTCGCTTTTTCACATAAATCTCTATGTAAAACACAGAATCAAGAAGTATATGTTGTGTTTCAACATACTCATGCTCTATATCCTTTATATGCTTATGTTATATATTCGCAGCAACTATTTATATACTCTCTATACTTATGATTTTGTTATATTTACTTTATATCGATATGTAAAACATTCACAACAATCAAATCCTTATATCTGTTGTATACTTTACATGCTTATGTTTTCGTTTCATATTATGTTTTATAATTTTTATAAGCTCATGTCTTACTTACTTAATATGGTTATACTAACTTATATCTCTTATGTACTTTATATGCTTATGTTCTCGTTTCTTATTCTTTATATACTTATGTTTTGGAAATATTTTTTTCCCACATTGCTTAACTATACTGTATTTTTATCCAGCAACTTTATTCTTATCAACTTCACCTTATCTCTTATCATCAAATCTTTACTTGAAATTCATTTAAACATTGCATATAGCTATAGTTTTACTGCATATAAATCTTGTATTTATGATATTGACTATAAGTGTCAGAATTTTTATATTATAATCATTATAAATGCCACTGTTATTGTTTATTATATATCTGTAATTGCTATAAAGGTCACTGTCATTGCTTATTTTGTTATTGCTTTTAATGTATATGTACATGTATTGTTAGTTTTAATAAAATTGTACCATAATTGGACTTACCTGTCTGTCGTACAATAATAAAAAATAAATAAAAAAAAAAAAAAAAAAAAAAAAAAAAAAAAAAAAAAAAAAAAAAAAAAAATAACTGGCGAACTCCCTCTCGACTATTACCAACAACAGAAACCAGTGGTACAACTTATTTTAATAATATTCGACATATTGATACGATCATTCTTAAATGCAATATTACTTTAATTACTAACAAAAGTGAAATTAACTTTTAAATGTTATTGTTTTTAGTTCTGCGAACAATAAGAATTTTTGGAAATATTTTTTCTTGCATTACTTAACCGTGCGTTATTTTTTTTATCTAAAAACAATTTTTTTATCTCAAAATCATTATTTAAAAAATGGAAGACATTACAAATTTATTAGATAACATCTCACAGATTCCATGTACCGAAACAAATAGTGCTGTAGAAGTTCGACAAATCTTAAATCAATCAAACTTAAAAATATTTTCCATGAATATCAGATCAATTAATAAAAATTTCAATGAACTCCTTATACTACTCACAGACCTTGATTCAGATTTTGACTTACTTATCCTGACCGAATGCTGGATCAAAGATAACTTTATTCAAAAAACCATAAAAGACTATAATCAATACAGCACACAGAATAATAAATCTCAAAATGATGGCGTAATCATTTACATCAAAAATCACATACAACACTCTGTTGAAGAAATCTCAATCATAAATTCAAATTGTCTTAAACTCGAAATAGAAAATAGTGTAACGATATTATGTATATACCGATCACCGAGTGCGTCTAATATAACACCATTCCTAAACTCACTTAACAAATCCTTATCGTGTATGAGTGATCGTGAAAATGTTCTATGTATTGGTGACCTTAATATTAATATCATAAATACGATGCATCCCCAAGCAAATGACTACATGAACTTACTAACTCTACAAGGTTTTATTCCAGCTATTACGGCCCCCACTCGGGTATCAGAATTATGCGTCAGTTGCATTGACCATGTTTTTGCTAAATGTAAATTGAATACCGAATCTCTCGTATACCAATGCACGGTTACAGACCACTACGCCACTATCACCTCCCTTTCACATTGTAAAAGGGCGCAATTTCCCTGCGAGAGGTCCATTGCAAAAAGGGTGCCTTAGTACATATCGGCGTTAGCTCAGGTGGTAGAAGGTGAGGTCATGATCATCAGGGGTCAGGTCAGCTTCTGCTTTTACACGGGGAAATGATTAACAAACAAACCACTTCGAATTCGTCAAAGGAAACGCATTAATGGGGTATGATGGTATATTCACAAAGCACAATTACAAACAGGTTCACAAATGAGATGGGTCATTTACATCCTAAATATCCCTAGCGTTTCGTTAGGAACAATCTCTCTTGATAATTTAGGTTCTGGCTGGCAAGCGTGGGTGTAGGCATAGATCAAGTCACAAAAGGCACATAAAAGGTAAAGATAGTTAGTCCGCTTACATGAATTTGTAGTAGGTTTCGCGTACATGATGAACCACAAAAGGAGGGTTATCTTCCGTACTGTACGCGCTATTACGCGTACATTTCTCCATGGTGAGTAGGCACAGCGATCAGGTACAGGCTTTGAAAATACTTGTACAAAGCGGCCGTTAATTTAGGCGCGCGAACACGGCGTCCTCGTTGTTAGCAGAACAGACATGTAGGCAGGGCCAAAGCTAGATTGTGAGTGTGGGGCCGTTGGTGATTTGAATGCCGGCGAGTGTGGCGTGGAGCAGTTTTACCAACTTGGCCGTGCGCGAGGCAGGTGCGCGCGCACAGTGACAATGGTGACAACTCACCGCTTATTAATTTGAATTCGCGGGAGTTTTGAACGTGTCCGATTCGTTACGTGACAACATGCTATTAAAAAATTACCTGCATCGAAAATACCCACGAAGAAAATTTGCTATGACACTCTTTTTAAACTGGTTTCCAAGGAAAACTGGTCAAATTTTTATAAACTCACCGACCCAAACATAGCGTGCGAATTTCTTATCGACACCATACATAACCATTTGAAAAGTTCCACATCCAACACTAACGACAAACAAAGTGTCGCAAAATTAAACTTAAGCCTTGGATAACAAATGGCATCCTACACTGTATTCACAAGCGTAATAAACTTCACAAATTTTGTAAAAACAACCCCAATAATCACGAATCTCTCCTATTTTACAAACGATACAGAAATGCTTGTAAAAAAATAATCTGCAGAGCTAGAGACGAATATTATAGAAAACAGATCAAGGAAGCTGCCAATGACAATAAACAAATCTGGAATATTGTCAAAGAGATCTGCTATACTAACAAAACTACCGCACCTATAAATAAAATAACTATTGCAGACCAAACACTAGATACGACAAATCATTCAAAAAAAATCGCAAATCATTTTAATAAATTCTTCTCCACAGTCGGATCAGACTTAGCAAATAATATTTTAGATAAAAACGGAAAGACAGAATATAACCTTGCAAATAATATATCGATTGAAAATCTTTGTTATGATACATTTAATCTCACTCCTACCACAGAAAAAGAAATCACTGAAATTATTTCATCACTCAAAAACACACATTCAACTGGAATCGACAATATATCCACTAAATTGATCAAACACCTCAAACCAATCATCACTAAGCCCCTTGAACATGTAATAAATCTAAGCTTTCAAACTGGCCTCTTCCCAAATTCTTTAAAACACTCAACAATTATTCCTATCTATAAATCAGGGGACAGATCATCAGTGAATAACCATAGACCAATATCCTTGCTGAGTCCGATATCAAAAATAATTGAAAAAACGGTAAAACGAAGGCCATACAAATTTCTTGAAGACAATAACATTCTTTCAGGAAATCAATATGGCTTCCGCAAAGGTCTTAGTGCCGCAGATGCAATTGCAAATTTTACAAAAGTAGTCTCTGATAACCTTGATAAAGCCCCTTCCTGTTTTCTTGGATCTAGCCAAAGCCTTTGATACTGTCTCTCACCGCATACTTTTGAAGAAACTCCTTCAGGTAGGAATAAAAGGTACTCCCCTTAAATGGTTTGAGAACTATTTAACAAATAGATCGCAATCGTCTCTTATAAATTCTGCTAAAGAATATAGAAGTACAAGTTTACCAATCACGTACGGTGTGCCTCAAGGCAGTGTATTAGGCCCACTTCTCTTTCTAATATATATAAACACTTTATATGTAACTTGGCAATTGATGGAACTATAATTTCTTTTGCTGATGATACGGTAATCATCTTTGAATCTGATAATTGGAACTCAACTATGGAAAAAGCAAATAAGGGCCTAAATAAAGTAAAACATTGGTTTGACGACAACCTTCTGACTCTTAATATTGACAAAACAAAATACTTACTTTTCTCCATACACAATGTCACTACTCCTCAAAACTGTCCTAATCTTATCATTCACTCATGCCCACAAAACCATATTACCCCTACGCCTCTCCTCAATAATTGCTCATGAACCAACCTAAAAAAATCCGACCAAATTAAATATCTAGGGGTTGTTATAGATGATCAACTACGTTGGGAGGATCATGTCAATTTCACAACAAAAAGACTCCGCAAATTGTGCTATATATTTCTCTCTCTCAGATCAATCCTGAACCTTCAAACAATGAGATGTGTATATTTTGCACTTTTCCAATCAATAGCTACATACGGTATCGTGGGATGGGGAGGCTGTGCAGCTTCAATTATTAATCCCATGATCTTAATTCAAAAACTGCTACTAAGGATTATATTAAAATGTCACCCATCTCACCCTTCAGACCCACTTTTTAAAAAATTCGCAATCCTAGACATTAGACAATTATACGTTAAGACAATTCTTATACACATAAGGAAAAATGATTTAACACTCAAAACTCAACACAATATTTGCACCCGCTACTCAACACACCAAAAATGTAAAATTCCTCCAACAAAAACAGCCTTCGCCCAGCGACAGTTCTCTTATATAGCGCCTAAAATGTTCAACTTACTGAGTATTGATCTTAAGACATCGAAAACTGATGATCTTTATGCCATTAGTGTACAGAACTAGTTTTTTGCTCAAGGAAGGAAATATTATAAAGAATGCCTTACAACTTAATAGTGTTATTATTTTTCGAGTAAAAATTTTATCTCTAATTTAACTTTCAACAAAAACTTTATATTAGGCTGATGCGATTATTTTTATTTTTATTTTCTATTATCCCTAGCATTATCTATTATTTTTATTTGTATCCTACCTTATTTTTATTTTTATCTTTATGTTTACAAGATTCACCTACTCCAATTCCCTTCCTGTATGTGATCATGTACATAATATTATATATTCAGTATTGGTTATTTATGAAGGGAAAGAACTATTTTAAAGAATACCTGACATCATTAAATAAGTCAATTTGCTTTATTATTCTTTTTTTTTTCAT
Organism: Hesperophylax consimilis; assembly: GCF_061612785.1. Taxonomy (NCBI): domain Eukaryota; kingdom Metazoa; phylum Arthropoda; class Insecta; order Trichoptera; family Limnephilidae; genus Hesperophylax; species Hesperophylax consimilis. The sequence goes on along the minus strand of NC_142862.1, from coordinate 1,523,115 downwards.
TTCAATTCTGTTTAAAATTTTTCTTTTTAAAATAATTATTTAATTTATCTTTTATTTTCATCGCTTTCTTATTTTCAGTTAAACCTATTTAACCTTTACCTATTTTACTACTGAATGAATCATGTATTACATGTATATAATTATACACAAATTTCGACTACCATAATACGGACATGTGTCTAGTGTGGTAGTCGAAAAGCATGTAAAAAACCTGTATCCTAATATATTTTTATGAATAAAGAAAATTAAAAAAAAAAAAAAAAAGATTTTGGAAATAGTCACATTCATCTTCAGAACTAGATTTCCAATCCGATTCGCTGACAGATGTTTCGGAGGCCAGGATAGGCGTTTTTTTGTGATTTTTTTTTATTCAAATTTTTACTAATCACTTTAAACTTCTTGCTTGAACAAATTTTTATGACCTCCGCACCTTTCCTTTTGTTAAATCGGGGATCATTAAAGAATAATATACTGTTGACTCAGACCTACGACGTTTATTGAAACTCTTACACATTAGTTATTCTCTCTCAAGCGACGCATCAGGACTGCCAACATGGCAATACATATCCTTTCCTCCTTTATTTTTTTTTCAACTAATTTACAATAACCAAAAAAAAACTTAAACATAATCACTATGACTAAATCTGACAGGGGTTTTCACCAATCTGCCAGCCCTAGTTATTACATCATTTTCCCCACTAGTGCTGGGTAAAGGATCACTAATATTTTTTTTTCTTGACTTCCCAAGTCATACCATTTATCGGGATTTTCCTAATTTGATTTTAACTTTATACAATTTTTTTTTATTTGGTTTACCTTTTTACCTTTTTTGTGCAACTTTCGTCTTTTTTACTTTGGCAGGTTCGTTTTTTTGTGTAGATCTCAGCATAAGCTCTTCAAATGATTGTTTGACCTTTACAGAACACAGAAAATCTGAATTAGCTGTTTTAATTATTCGGTCTTCTAAAATTGTAATCTTCTTCAACGGGTTAAGGGAGTGATTTTTGGTAGTATAAGTAGAAGATTCGGAATACTGAATTGGGTCATTTCCAACATGTGATACAAATTGTTCTTTAAAAGGTTTGACTTCTTTAGATGTGGAAGGTATGGCATAAAATTCTTAAATATTTTCTATTGATGATAGTGGATTTTCAGGTAATGTTCTTGTTGGTTATTCCAATTGTGACTTGGTTTATCTATTTTTATGTTTTCCTCATCAATACACATTTCAAAATTAGTAGTAGTTATTATTTCTATGTCTGATACATTCATTGATTTTTTTTAGAATCATATTTTAGCCAGCGTGCTAAAGATACAGGATCGCATTTGTAGTTTGGAACCTACATGCAGCCGTTGCCATTTCACAAGTTTTTCATCCCAAGCATCTTTCATTGATTTCATCAACCTCAGGTCAAGTGGCTGGAGTATGTGACTAGAATGAGGTGGGAATTTTAATATGGTAATATTCTGTTTTCAGGCCTCCTCAATTAGACTTAAGCTTATGTGTGTTGTATGGCCATCATAAATAAGTAGAATTGGACGGACTGGCCCTGCTGCTGGAAGGAAACCATTAAGGCTTTTTTACTGAGGACATTCCTGATGGTCTTGAACAATTCACTTACTTTTAAATTTTTGTATTAAAATAGTAATATGCTAATCTTAAATTTTCATCAGATTTTAAACCTAGATAAGTTATATGGTCAACGTTTTCCAATGAGGGACAATTATTAATTCTGATTATTGACGCATTATTGCTTTCTTTGCCAATCTCCCCTTTTTCACTCGATCATCCCTACCTGATGCCTGTGCTCTAAACATTACAATCCATTTGTTAAGAGAGGGAAATCTATCAAACGCACCGTCAGTTTCTGCACAAAGTCAAGGGGTTTGTTGGGGCTCCACACGAGAGGTGGCCGGCGGATTCCACAACGGGAATGTACAAGGTCAGCAGTTGTTTACTGTCTGCATTACCTAAGGGCCCTTTTCTGAGAGGGTAACTTGACTCTGGCTTGGATGGAGTCCCCGTGCCTGAACTGGCCATGGGACCTTTATGGGATGGCCCTATAATAAAATAAATATCTGTTTTTTATTATTTTTTCTGTCAACTCCATACAACAAAGTACGGCTACCGTCCATCAAGAAAGTGTATAAATTATAAATTTATCCTACTAGAGTAGTTCCTCCTGATAATATAGTTCTTATTTAGATTACCTGACTTTCGATTCTTGTTATTTGTAGGTATTTAATCATCTCTAGATGGTATAAAATAAAGTCGCTATCCGCGTCTGTCTGTTTGTGCGCTTAGTTCTTCTAAACTACGCAACGGATATTGATAAAATTTTCACTTTCATTTAGGGAATTTCTTCCTTTTCTTTCTTAGGTTTTAGAGATTTAGATAAGCAAGGCTTAAGAGGGTTATTGATATGTGGCGTTGCCTCCCCCTTAAAGGGGGTGGTTAGACCCTCGTTTCTGCACCACTTGAGGTGGTTTTTTTTTATCAATGATTTTTATGCATTTGTGTATTTTTCTCTTGCTTTTGGCTTAATTTTCCAGAGTTTTATTTCTTTCGTTAATTTGTTTACCTTCATCCATCATTGCGTGAAGGCTTTTATTGACAATACAGAATACACCAACACTTACACAATACAGAAAAATAAGGTTTCAGTCTGGATCAAAACAAAAGGTGCACAAGTTTAAAAATAATTTATTAACAGTAAACTAATATCAAAAACATTTACATTACATAATATTAATAACACCAAACATAACTCAGGCATTTAATTAAATAATATTTTATAATATTCTAATAATTCACAGAACTGAGACACGTGAACACCTCAGCATATAATGTTGTTCTCCTAGTGAGGTGTTCACAAAACACTAAAACATATTCCCGAAACATTCAACGCAGTATCTACCCATCATCCCCACCTTACTTACTGCGGTATTGTTGTCTAGAAAGAAAAGGTTTTAGAATTGAGTGTAGTCTGTCCAAACTGAATAGTGATATATTGATAAAATGAGTTATAGAATAGAGGGAAAAACTGAAGGACAGAATGCCAAACTGACTAATCCATGAGAGAGGAACAAGTTGTTCTTGGCCCTGGGTTGGCTGATTAGCTGCTAACTATCAATTACTTCATTTTAATCTCACCCAATGGTACATACATTTTACACGCACAAATACAAATCAGCTAGGATTTCTCAATAACCAGTTGACCAATTGACCTCAGATTTGTTATATAACTTCAGTAAACTGTTTTTTTACGATGGTAGCAGAATTAGGTCAATAAAATTTTCATTTTAGTTTTTATTATTCTGATTGAAGTAAGAAAAATTTTAAGCGCATCATTTTTATATTTAAGTTTAGTACAAAAAACACTATTACAAAAATATGCTTTTCTTTGGAAAACGTGTTTAATTTAAAAAATAAAACTGATTTTGATATTATTAAATCATAAAAATCTCCTGTTTATAGAAATAATATGGGTATGTTCCTACATTCCATAATAAGTTACACAATTAGGCTACTTTACAACTCACTGGTGCTAAGTATACTGGAGTCGAATTGTATTATCTGGGCCCCATTTGAAGCATCCTATATTTTAAACATTGAAAGAGTTCATAAAAAATTCCTACGTTTCTTATATTTACGCCTCTATGGAACATATCCATATTTATATCCATCGAGATTTATTCTAGGTATGACTAACTACCATTCTCTAGAAACTCGTAGATGTTTTGCGTTGCTAAAATATTTCTTTCAATTAATCAATGGCCTCGTCTCTAACGGTGAGATTCTGGCGCAAATCAATTTATTTGTCCCAGAGTCTCACTCTCGGGCACGTCACCATAACATATTATATTGCCGATTGAGTCGTACAAATCTGTACCCGAATTCGCCCCAGGGAAGAGCGATACGCTATTTAAATATATTAGATAAAAATTTCGACATATTCTCCGGAAAATTCAATGAGTTTGTAAGGTTTTTGGCACTACATTCTCACTGTGAAAATGGTACTTTTACAATTGGTTAGATAAAATATCTGTAATGTTGTAAAATTTTTTGTACACAAATAAAATAAAATAAAAAAGTCAATTTTAAGTACCTTTAACTAATCCCAAATATGCCTACCTACTGGCCTTGCCTGTGTGGGATTTTTGTTATACATTTTGTCTGGAAACTCATAGTACAAACGGGAAACTAGTGAACCTATCACATAAGTATGTTTTATTGTGTGAGCTTTTATTTTTGGGGTGAATCGAGTCTGAAGTTGGAATTTACATATATATTTTAAATTGGTAGTTGGGGGTTAACATCAGCTGTTTATTGTATTTTAAAATGTGTCGAAGGGTTGGGCCGGCTACAGAAGTTTTTCATAGAAAAAATAAATAAATGCTCAGATCGAACAAAACCAGAGTTATTTTGGGTTTTCTATGTGATGTAGATCCGCCAGTTTGCCGCTTGTACTACAAGTTTCCAAACACCGTGTATAACGTGTAAGTCATGGTCGTCGGCAGGTGGGGCAGAGAGAGAGGGCAAAAAGGAGGGGGGACAAGGCAACAAAAATAAATTTAAAAATTGTCTAAAACAAGGTCCTAGACAACAATACCGCTTTCAGGCCATACAATACCCTCTATCCAGGGGATATAGGTAGATATTCTCGTGTTGGTGTGCATACAGGGTGAAGTATGCCAGTATACCAAACCCACCAACAGGTGCGTGCAGCCCACCCTGGGGCTGTTCGGTAAAGTCAGCGAGGAGCCGCTGTACCAGCCCTGAGAACAAATAAAGCAATAGGTGAACACACTCCAAATGGCAGATTATTAATTAATTAATCAGTGATAGGTAGTCAGTGTTTACATTCATGGTCGATGGAAATGGTAAACCTAACCTAACCTAACCTTACCTAACCAAACCTAACCTAACCTAATCTAACCCTAGTAGTTATGTGAACAGAAGACCTTACATCCAAAAAGTATGTTTCCATTTTTCTTTTATTAAATAAAAACCAAAATTTCCTATAAAAACTTAAGATTTGTAAGTACAATCACTACTTACAAATCTTAATCTTAACTCCCCCAAAAATTTGCATCAGATTCAAGGATATTTGCAAAAGAAACCTACTACTAGTAAACCGAAAAAAAAATTCACCGTGATATTTTAAAATACTTTAACTGCGGAAAGATTTTTAAAAGTGCTATTCTTAATCCTAACTTCAAAGAACTTCTATGGAAAACCAAAAATATATGCAAGGAAAAAAAGTTTTTGAACGTTTGGAACAAAGGCGAAAAAATCGGTAAATAAATCAGCCATGGACAAAATAATATATATTAAACATTCTGAGGACTTGTGTAAAATTATTTAGGTTGCTGAAGAGCTCTGACACATATCGAACACTGGTCCGATCGCTCTTACCGTACATATCCTGCTCCTAACAATTGTAAATTGTTGTTGAGAAATCACTTTACAGTGATTGTTTCCAAACTGTCATATATGTATATTATTTTTAACATTGCCATAATTTAACTCAATTTATTAGAATTATCTGAAGGTAGAATAGTTAATGACCTAAAATGTTTATTTAAATATACCTCGCAAACCAACATCGAGGCATTATCTACCGTTCTATTGTGATAACTCCAACACAGAATCTCAATTCTATACCCCCGTTCGCCGTATACAAAATTTGGGTAATGACTATACAGATGTTGTTGATATATTCAACACATCATTCACCAAATATAAACAAGTCATTACCGAATTTATTTCAGAAAGAAGAATATCAAATATAATATCATATATCATATGTCTTCTATTTTTTTTAATTAAGTGTTTTTGATTTTACTTTAATATTACTTACTTTTGTTGTGTTATTTGTAAAAAAATAAGTAAATCACATGTAAAAACCCAGCCGGGTGTAAATTTATAAACAATTAAAAAATAAATAATGCTATTTTTTTATTTTAAAGATGAATTTAAATTTTGCCACTGCTATTCCTATTGAATAATAAATGAATACGTATTATAATGAGCTTGGTGTACGATGAATCCAGTGTTACATAATAATAATAATTCTTTATACCCCACATTCTCCAGCTGTGTTGACTGGGCGGCTGCAAATCTCCTGGTCGTGTTTTACGCCGGCAGGGTGATAAGAGCTGCCAGCGGGGAATGCTCTAGAGCACTCCTCCTGGGATACTCTCTGCATTGTCGTCTGAAATGTTGAAAAACGTACCTACTAATTATTTTGTCGGATGAGAACAATCCGTATAGTATTATGTACAATGTGAAATGAGGTTTTGAAGAGATGTGTTTTTTAATGAAATACTGCACAAGTTTTACAACTGCTCCCAACTGTCTAGAATCAGTGGGACTATGAAATTCTCAATTGTGTAAAAGTGAAGGGGAAGGAGATGAGAAAGAGGAAGGTGGGAAAGAACCTGACTAATTAGATCTGGTCACTAAACACAACTACAGCCATTTCAAGATACATTCGATCCGAATGAAGATCTTTCACCAGGGCGATACGGAGAGTATCTTCCACTCTGGAATGTGCCACAAATATATATGTAATTTACTTTTAATAAATTTATTGTGAAATTTACGACTGGGATTTGAACCAGCTACTTCTAAGTGTGTGCTTTAATCAACATTTCATTTGAATAAAATGAAATATTATTTAGTATATTTGATCTTCTTCCGAGGGGTAGAAAAAACATGTGGAGATCGAGAAAGAATTCAATATAATAATGATATTGGACAATTTGTATAGCGCCGCTTTTGTGAGATCACCTCAGGGGCGCTTATGTAAGTTTTGTGGAAAAGTTTTATAAAGGGACCCTAAGATGGGTTTGACATGTAGAGCGAATGTACAGAGAAAGGAGTGATAGGAAAATATAAGACGCGTAAGTGGATGGTAGAAGACGTCTAGGACTCCCAAGGTAGACGTGGCAAGTACTTGTATGTATGAATGTGCATGAAGCAAGGAGTGTGTGTTGTGTGGCGGTCCATCCTCTCTGCCGTCTCCTACCCCTGGAGACGACGGAGACGGCGTAATGGTTAGATATCTATTTAAACAAATGTACATTTAGTACCAGCCGCAGCTGTCAATCTTATCGTTATCACTTTATCTTTGGTTTATACCCGGAGTACATTTTGTTATCGCCCCAGTAAAACAATCAAATAACTTTTTATTTTTAAATGCTGTAATTTAATTTTTTTTGTCGATATATTTAAATAATAATAAAAATAATAATTGGATGACTTGTATAGCGCCGTTTTTGTGCAAAATCACCTCAAGGGCGCTGTATAAATTTATAATTATACTAGATTAAAGAACATACTCCATCTTGCTTAGACCACATTTGGACAAATGTAAACATTAAAGATCTTCACAAAATAAAATCAATTATTTGGAAAACTAACATAACTGACCATCACCCATGCTTACTTCTGTATAATAATAATATTAAACATAAAAAAACATAATTTAATAACCAAAAAATCAACAATAGATATGAATATTCTCTCTGAAAAACTAAAAAAGGAGGATTGGAATAATGTTTTAAACAGTGATGATACTGAAATTTGTTCGACTAAATTCGAAAATATTATGTCACAACACATTAAAAATTCGACAAATGAGATAACAACACACATAAAATCAAAATTAAGATGTTTAAAGCCTTGGATTACCAAAGGACTTATTATATCTATCAGAAATAAAGAAAAACTTTACAAAATAACTTTAAAAAATCCCCAAGATGAAAAAGCATATATTTTCTATAAAAAATATGAAAATAAATTAACATCTTATATTAAAAAAATTAAACAAGAGTATTTTAAAAATAAAATATTATCTTCAGAAAATAACCATAAACAAATGTGGAAAACTGTTAATTTCGCCATAGAAAATACAAAAAAAAAACACAAAACAATAAGTACATTGAACATGATAAAAAAATTATAGATGCCAATATACAGCCTAAACAATGTGCAAACATATTTAATTCCTTCTTTGCAAATGTTGGGAAAAATCTTGCGAAAAATATTCATAAGCCTTCAAACTAAGAAAACCATAAAAATAAAAATATACAGAAACGTAATATACTTTCAATGTTTGAAACAACAACAGAATGTGAAATTTCGAAAATAATAGAAAATATGAAAGGAGGTTCGTCTCCCGGTTTTGATTCTATTACAACACACATGTTAAAAACTATGAAACCTCACTTAATAAAACCTATCACTCATTTAATAAACTTAAGTTTAACAATTGGAATTTTTCCAATGAACTACAAAACCACAATAATCTCACCTATTTACAAATCTGGAGATCCACATCAAGCAACGAATTATCGCCCAATATGTCTAATTTCTAATATAGGAAAGATCTTTGAAAAAATAGTAAAAAAACAATCGGTAAATTTTCTAGATAATAATAAAATATTACACAAAAGCCAGTTTGGCTTTATAAAATCTCTCAGCACACAATATGCTATTGCTAACGTAACTTCATACATTTACGAATCATTAGATAAAGGTAAAAAATGTGCGGGTATATTTATTGACCTTAGAAAGGCATTCAATAGCATATCCCATGAGATGCTATTAAAAAAATTGAATAATATCGGCATAAAAGGCAACGCGATTAAATGGATCACCGACTACTTAAAAAACCATCCTCAAGTAGTAAAAATCAATCGTGTTAATAGTGATCAAGAGATTACAAGCTTTGGAATCCCCCAAGGTACAGTACTTGGACCGATTCTATTTACTATATATGTAAACGATATTTTTTTTCAACCTTTACATGGTCAAATTACGTCATACGCTGACGATACAGTATTAATAATAAGTGATAAGACTTGGGAAAAAGTAGAATTAAAGGCCACAGAAGACATCAACACGCTCAAGAATTTTTTCGACACTAATTTACTGTCACTTAATAATGAAAAGACATTTGTTATTCCATTTGCAATCCATACAAATGATACTCCTAAAAATTTTAACATTGTCATACATAATAATACTAAAATTCACAGCCAAAACTATTGCAAATCAAACTGCACAGTACTAAAAACAACAAATAAAATTAAATATCTTGGAGTAATTATTGATAAAAATCTGAAATGGAAGGAACAAATATGTCAAGTTGTAAACAAAATTAGAAAATTAATATATATATTTTTAAGAATTAGAAACTTTCTGTCTATAAAAAATCTATATTTAATTTACTATGCCTTAGTTCAATCCACTTTACAATACGCTATTATTAGTTGGGGATCCGCGTATAAATGTAACCTTCTTCCAATTGAAATTATACAAAGAACAATTATTAAAATTATATTAAAAAAATCCTTTGACTACCCAACAGAACGCCTGTTTGAAGAATTTCAAGTACCTACATTTAAAGACCTATATATAATAAAAACTCACTAATCCAAATTATAAAAGAAAAAGATAAATATAAATTTTTAAATGATAACAGAACGCGACTTAGACATGTTTTTCTATGCCCAAAACTAAATACGTCTTTTGCACAACATCATTATACTTACCAGGGAAAACTTTTTTCAATCGTCTACCAGAAGAAATCAGAAGCATTAATGATAAAACCCGAATACTGCTCTCTGTCAAGAGACACTTTAAAAATATTCAAAAAAAAAAAAAAAAACTACTGTCACTTAATTAATCTCACAAATATCCTTAGTTTTCCATAACTTCCTTTCTTTTTTTAAATTTATTATTTTAATATATTATCCTTCACTACTATCAAAAAAAAATACTACAGCAAACATACATTTATGTACAATGAATTATTTAAGTACTAACTAACAACAACATGTATGTACACTCCCCTTCCATACACAAGCAAATGCTTTCAATGGAAGAGTAGTAAAAAGACCGAAGATGTAAAATGAATTATGTACCATGTAAACATATTATTAAAAATAAAAAAAATCATTACAAAAAAAATTAAATAATAATACATTTCTACAGTGATCTATGTTATTACTAACTATTTATGGAATAATATACCTACAATACAATACTTACCTGGTAGGTCACTTGAGATTAACACTTAATTAACATTATCTAATTGTTTATTAGCGAAATTTAGATGCAGGATTTATGAAATAATTGGAAAATTGAATAAAACTGGACTTTCTCTTAGGAATGGTATATTTAATTTAAGGGTATGACAGCTTAAAAAGGTAAGTTTTTAGTTTAGACCTGAATTCTGTTGGACTTGTTATGGATCTTAGTTCCGGAGGGAGTTTATTCCAAGCCTTTGGCCCAGATTCTCCGAAAGCGCGATCACCAAACTTAGTATTTGACTTGCGCTTAGGTTTTATCAGTCTGTCTACAGCTGATGATGTTGTTGATCTAAGAGTTGACTGCCTCAGACCAGTGTTTTCCGGAACACATAGTTCAAATATGTAGGGTGGGGCCATTTCATTGATGAATTTAAACACCATCCAGCACAGTTTGTACTGAATTCTTTCAGGGCGCTTGAGCCAGTGAAGGTTACGAAGGTGTTCTGAAATGTGCGAATATTTTGAAACCCCGGTTATGAGCCGTGCAATAAGCAATAAACACTGATTGAAGTTTGTCAATTTGATATTTTGGAAGGCTGGCATAAATGCCATTGCAGTAATCGAGACGTGAGACTACGTACGAGTTGATAAGTAGTTTTGTTGCTTCTGCAGGAAGGTTTTTTCGCCAGACTTGAGTTGTCCTAGGTGAAAAAAACCGGTACTTACAGTCCTATTTATTAGACTTTTAAACGAAAAGTCTGAATCTAAATTGACACCGAAAAGTTTGACTGTTGTTTTTGGGATGATATCGCTGCCGGAAATAGTAATAGGTAAATCGTCTATGAAATGTTGACCTTTGTTTGTGGCCACTCAGAGAAACTCAGTCTTAGATGGATTGAGCTTCAGCTTGTTTGAAGACATCCAACGAGTTATTGCTTCTAGACATTCGGTTATACAGATCTTGAGACTATTGATTTCGTTTGGAGTGCAGTAAAAATAAACTTGCTGATCGTCAGCGTAGCAGTGAGACAAGAGATCAAATGACTCGATTATTTTGGCGACATCATTTGTAAAAAGGATGAAGAGAAGTAGACCCAAAACGGATCCCTGGGGTACCCTTGAAGAAAGTGTTGCGAAGTTGGAAAATTTATGTCCAACCCTCACGGCTTCTGAGCGATTGGATAAATAGGATACCAGCCAATTTTTTATGTCGGAATTCAAACCAAATGTTTCCTCTAATCTTCTAATGAGGAATTCATGATCAATCGTGTCAAACGCGGCACTCATGTCTAGGAGTGAGATAAGTGATAATTTACCTGACTTTACGGCAAGAGTTATACCTGATAACATACGAAGTAGTCCGGTTTTAAGTTAAGTGGAACTTTCTGTACGCAGATTGACGTTTTGCAAATAATTTATTTGAATTCAACTGACTGGTTATTTGTGCGGCAGCAATTTTCTCCAGGATTTTAAAAATAAATGGTAAGTTTGAAACGGGTTGATAATTACCAAAATTATCGGCGTCTAGTTGTGAATTTTTCAGTACTGGTGTAACTACAGCTGACTTGAGTGGTTCAGGAAATTCACCCGTGCTCAGTGATTTATTAAAAACGTGAACTAGGAATGGAGCTAAAACAATAGAACATTGTTTTAATAACCATGTCGGTATAGGATCAATACTGCAGTGCTTATTAGGCGAGCTTGAAATATTTTTTATTACTTCTTCCAGCGTTGTAGGTTTGAAGGAAGACAAAATTCCTTTAGAATTTACAGTGAATATTGGCGGAGGGGCGTGAGATGTGGAAGCATGAATGGATTCAATTAAAAAAAATTGAGAAGGCTTCCGGGGTAATATCTATTTTCGTTGGAACATTGACTTCGGAAATTACAGTCTTTATTGAGTTCCAGAGACGTCGCAGGTTGTTTCGCTCCGATTTAATCTTTTCTTTCTAATGCTCTGATCTTTTGGAATTTATTTTACTCGTATACTGTTTTTGAGTTTTTCCTATAGGTCCTCTCTAATTTACGCATAAGTTTCTTCTGGTTTCGACATTCATCGTCAAACCAGCCGTCAGACTTTCGAACTTTTCGTGTTTTTGACGATGTCCGGGCATATTTATTTAACAGACATAAAAGTGTTATATTATATGTCTTTAAAAGTTCGGTAAAAGTCTTTGTTTCCCAAAAATTGGGTGTACATAAGAGAGAGGTCTTTAACTCTTCCAGAAAATCACTAAAGTTAAATTTACGCCATTCCCTTGTACAATTGTTCTATATGGTACTTTAGGCGGGTTAAAATCAACATCAGTGCAAACAAGCCGATGTCCTGACAGTCCTATATCACGAATTTCTGCTGGAAGCGATGGATCACTGTTCTTTGAAATTAGTACATCTAATGTACCACCGGCATCATGAGTTGGGACGTCAACCCTTTGGCGGCATCCAAAGCTGGATAATAGATCTAAGAATTTAACAGTGTTTGGTGATGTCACGCGCTCGAGACGAATATTAATGTCGCCTGTAATAATGAGTGCGTCGGAGAGTCCGACTGAATGTTCCAAAAACTGCGAAAACTCATTATAAAATTCGACAGAGATTGGTTTCTTTCCGGGCCTATAAAGGGTGCACAACATGAACGACGTTCACGTTGACTCCTTAGTTGAGCAGGTTGGCGCGGTGGGATCAGTTTCAATCTATGCTGAACTTGTATCTAAGTATTTAAAAAGGATCGATTCTTCGAAAGGATCGAAGGAGCTGGACCGGATGGTATCCCACCACTGTTCATTACCAAGTGCGCAAATTATTTGTCAATACTGTTCAATATATCAGATAAAGACCATTTCAAAACTATGCATTTTCTAAAAGGTGTTCGAAAATATTGTCTATGACCATTTATTCCCTGTCGTAAAGAATTTGATCAACGAATTTCAGCACGGATTCTTTGCAGGTCGCTCTGTTGCTACAAATCTCATAATATTTACAAATTTCTTATGCAACACCAACTCCAATCAAAACGAATTTATGAACAGAACCTGCAGTTGGTACAACAACAAACCTTGCAAATATAGACATACATACTGACATATTCACTGCTAGTTACTATCTTTACAGAAGTTAATTGTATCACATTTTAGGTAAGAATTGCACAAAATCATAATGATTAAATTAATTCTACCTTATCTTATCTTTAAATTTCTAATTTATTATTTTTTAATTTCACTTGCGCGGCAACATTCCCCCATCCCTTTCCTCTCCCACCCCGCTACAACGCCAAAACCTGACTCCCACTCCCACATCCGTCATGTATACTTAAAAACACATATATTCTTGTATGATGCATTATATAGGTGTATTACATTTGTTCTACTTCCATTTTATACCTTTTTATACTTGTTACTTAGTCCTGCTTTTTATATTTTAGTCTACATTCACTAAATACTTAGTTGTATATTACCAAATCAACCATCTGTGGACATTTATAATTGGTGTGTTTCTTTTGCATCATCCATTGTATATAAAATTAGGTGACCGGATAAATCAACAAAATGATAATTCATCACATCTTTAAAAAGTTATATAAAGTCATGGAAAGCGATGAAACAAAAACTTTATTAACTGGGTTAAGTAGGTTAGGTTTATTTTTTTTCTTCAGCATTTCTAATGACTTTATATCACTTTTTAAAGGTGTGTTGAATTGTCGATGTGTTGATTTATCATGGAACCATTAAATTAATATTAAGACGGTTTATGTTCCTTAAAACAAATAAATAAATCATCAATGATTGTTTATCATGAAGGCAAAGAAAAGGATTCTAACCTTATGGTCAAGTCTGGTGGATGAGCCATCCCACCCAGTGAGGATAAAGCCACTGTCAGGAAGAGTTGTGCCGGTGTGGAGACAGACTGGGATTATACTGCTTGTGAATGTTACCCTGAAATTGATATAATTTATTTTTGAAAAACTCTGAAGTGGTAGTGCGATACAATAATATTCCTTAACCCTTTAGGTGCGGTATGCCGATATTCCGGCATGATGCATGACGCATGGACACTCGTGAACACTCGTGAACACTCGTGAACACTCGTGAACACTCGTGAACACTCGTGAACACTCGTGAAACCATGTCACCTGTAATTTGACATCGGAAATAATGGCAATAATTTCTTTAGCGTTTAAAAAAGTAACAATAAAATATAAAATTTCATAAAAATAATAAAGATTGTGACTTTACTGATACATAGTAATAATAATTACGAGTAGGTTCTAAAGTCGGTTGTGGCTCTCTCTGTAGCTCTGGTTCAATAAACTCCAGAAATATGATAGTGATTTATTTTTGGGATATTATGCCATATTGCGCTACCTTCTTCTTTAGCCCACTTCTGACAGCATTACAATAATTACAAATAACATGTAATTTCACATTCCATTACACATCAGTCCCGATGATGGACACTATATGCTGTCCGAAACGTTGGCTAAAGAAGGAGGTAGCGCAACACGGCATAATACCTCAAAAATAAATCACTATAATAATTTTGCCCGTGAAAATCTCAAATCATATCCAGGACTTTGGTTTTGAATTTGAGTGTCATTATTTTCAAAATTGGAACTAATTTGTCGAGAATTCAGACTATCTGTGATTTTTTAAGGGTATCTTTCTATATAAGTCTAAACTTAAACCTTATGGCTCACAGTTTACACCCGCGCTGTTCCGCTAGCAGGGCATGTAGCAAGAATGGAAGGAGAAGCCGATCGAATGGAACTCCGCAGGATTACGGAGTGTTTGTTGGTCGACCTACACTGAGGTGGCACTATACAGGAGGAACTATTCCTGCTAATAAGTAATAAGAACTAACCTAGGAGATGGGGAGGAGGAAGGTGGGAAAGTACTTGGCTATTCAGATCTGGTCACCAAACACGGATTAAGCCCTCTCAAGCAACGTTTAAATTCTGAATAGTGAACACCATAGCGATACTGAAAGTATCTTCTACTCTGGAAAGTGCCGCAAAAATACTAAAATAAGATTTACTATTTGAACCTGCGACCTCCGGATTGCTAGTCGAGCGTCTTAGTACTTGACCACGGTGGCCGTCAGATTTGTAATGTTGATAAAATAATATGTACACACTTAAATGTTAATAAAGTGGAATGCAGAAATACGGCAGGTCTGAAGGTTCGGGAGATAGCTCAGTTGATAGAGTAAACGCCGGAATAGCAAATGGTCTTTAATTCAAATCCCGGTTGGACCCGTGAATATATATTTTTTTTGTAATGTTTACTAACATTATTTCATTATTTTTTTAAATTATGAAAAGCTTACTGTCTGTCAAGCTGCAGAAGGGCGATGTTGTTATACGACTGTGAGTAAGTATATTTGTATAGTGGGTGGACGTGTATTTTTATCACATCGTAAATAGTGTCAGTGTAATACACAGGTGTAAACTTCCCCCCCAACCCGACGAACTTGACATCCGCTGAGCTGAAACAAAAGAAGTGCAGGGTAAATTAACATTGCCATGTGCATCTTAAGTAGGTCTAATTGTCTAATACAATATACAATCACTACGTCATCTGAGATTCACCAGCATAATATACTTGTTTTGGTTTTGTATTCAAAGGAAAACCACTGATTCAATTTAATTCAATTTTTCATTCTTGTGAAAACATTACAAAATCGTTAATTTCAAAGTGTCTTAAAATAAATTGCATTAATATAAGTCGGAACATACATATAATAAAGCAGAATTTAGTGTAGCTATACACTATGGTGTATAATTTGTAAACATTGAGTGAAAAATAAAATAACTGCGTACCATACTAGCCACAACAAAGATTGCTGTTTAAAAGCAACTTCTTAAATACTAAATATATATGCCAATTTCTGAATTGATTCTGTTCAACCACTGACTCATTTCGCTAACTGTACTCTTCCAACAGTTCGAGGGACATCTATCTAGTAAGCGTTCAAAAAGATGAAGAAGATAGTTTGAAGGGAGATATGTAAATACAAATGTTAGAGTGAGCGCGATAATATTATAAAAAAACGATAATAATTTTTCGAAAATTGTTAAAATATAAAAATTCACACTGTGAATTTTTTAATACCTACAAAATGTTAAATAACATAACAAAATGTGTTTGTTTTGTTATCATTTTATGAGCATACTTTGAGATTTTTTCGATCAATGGAATCTCGTATAACTATACGGTAAGTTCTGTTTCAACTCGGCAAATGAAATATTATCATCAAAAACAACTTATATTTTTTAGGAACTCTAAAACTTTAAGTGTTCAAGAGAAATGTGTTATAAATTGTTGAAAATACGAAATGCATGGTTTAAAACCACTCGGGTCGTGTGGTGCTTTATCTGTCACCAAAAGTCAAATCCTCGTGAAACTAACTCTTCATCTCCTTTTCTAGTATGGTCAGACATATATAAGCAGTTTCAGAAGGAGTGATCACCTGGCGATCACGGGCGGCCGCGGGGAGGCCACCAGGTGGGTGGCGAAAATTGGATTTTTATATATATCTAGAGTTTTATTCTGAAATAGATGAAATTTTCAAAACAAGAGAAAGGCTACAGTCTACTTTGGATTTCGAAAAAATCTATGTGAAACCCGGGCAACGCCGGGTTTCACATAGGGATAGTTAGCCAGCCAAGAATATTTAGTATATTTCTGTTCGAAAATGATTTTATGGTACGATTTCATATAAAAAAGTAATCTTAACTCACCTTTAAAACGGCCACCATGCTGAACCCAAAATTGAACATACAGAGTTGAGTTAAAAAAAGGACTTCACAACACTCAGTCAATTGTGTGAGGTAAATTTATTAGTTCGCCACTTATACCACGAGTTTCCAGACACCGTGTATACCACGAGTTTGTGAAATATCGTCTTAAATGCGCTTAAATCTTTAATGTTAAGTCGTTCAAATATCAAACAATTTGTTTGTCTATTTTCATCGTTGCAGTCATTATTACAAGGAGGAGTTGAATTTTAAAATGAAGAAACAATAAACTCACCCAATCACGGCAATGACGTATGCAGAGCACACCACCCACCGGTCACTCAGTAAGGTCACTGGACGGGGCGTCCAGGAGATTTCTCCTCTGCGACCTAAGCCAATTCGTCCCTGGGAACACAACACATCTTCATATTAATCTCTAAGCAAGTGTTGTTTTAGAACTGCCAGGTGATCTCGCCTCTCTGACCTGATCCAATTCGTCTCTGGGAACACAACACATCTTCATATTCATAGAATTAATACAACACATCTTCATGGAATTAATTTGTAATTAATTCTACACTTCACACGCATAATATTCTGTCCCGCAAAAAAACAAAATTTAAAGAGTTCTACCTAAAGTTATAGTGAAAATTCCATTCCTTGAAATGCTTTAGCATTAAAGTCAGTATAGTGCATTACTTTGTTCACGATTAACCATCACATAATAACTCGAAACGAATAATACCAAAAAGTCAAGTGCCCCCAATTATATTTGTGACATTATTCTACGCGAACTGTGTGGGTAGCGGGTACCACTCGCTCTCCGCAAAAACAGTGCATAGTGTATTACAGTGTATTTGCCAGAGGTATCTACTCGCTATCATTCATAGCGGTTACTACAAGCGCAGCGAAAACAAGAAAACTAACAAACCGAGAAGTATAAAAGTTAAATATCCGGAAGCTAAATGGCCGAAAATTCTACTAAAAAAGAAAGACACTCTGTAAAATGATATCCGAATTTATCAAGACCAGTCTTTTCTACAACTTAAATATTTAATAGATTTAAGAGAAGAACTAGAAAAAAGGAAGTCTTCAGGTGAAACGGATATCAAAAAAAAAATAATAACAATCCTACAATCGTTAAAACGATCCCAAAAAACTAAACACTAAAGTTTCATTATATTATCAAAATATACGAGGACTACGACAAAATTACAGAACCTGAAATAAAATTTACCAACCTTGAACCACGACTCCTACGCCTTCACTGAGACATGGCTTAATAAAAACATTGAAACTTCCGAATTGGGCTTCTTTAATCACACAGTATTCAGAAAAGACAGAAGCGAAAGCATTAAAACCAGAGGAGGAGGTGTATTGTTATATGTGTAATTAATTAATATATAATAAATAAAGCTACCTAATGTCGAAACTTACATAGTACGGGGCCTCGACGGCAGTCCAGATGGGAGTCTTGTTATATTCAATGTTGGAGTCTGGTGTGTGCAGAGGACACAGGTTTCTCCGAGTCCAACCGAACCTTGTTTTTTGGCACGGGTAAATTTTTTCGGCCAGCTCTATGCAGTCTGTAGAGGAAACAAAAAAATACAAGTAAATGTTTGAAGGCCCTATAGTTATTAATGGGACTAACTAATTAACAGAGATCAAGATATTTATAGCATTTTTAGCAGATGTGTATATTAATATAGTGCTTCTTGTTTCATTACCGCGGTTAAGTAAATTTGAACACATTATTTAAAAAAAAACCTAATAAATAAATAATTATTTTTTACAATTACTGTTGAAACACGTTTTGCTGTTCGCAACTGACGACGTTTAATCAATCACTAAAGATTTTACATTCTTATATCTAGATAGCGATAGTAAACTACAGTAGTTCTATGTATGAATTTTTATACAGATATTGACAATTACACTAAAGGAAAAACATAAAATTATTTTTTCTGATGCGTGGTTTGGTAGGAGGTCTCAAAATAATAAATTGACGTGTCCTACTTAAAGTTAGAGTAACTCTATTATTAAGTCTGAAAATCTATTAATTTAAAGAAAAGAACTTTGTAAAAAAAAGTCACAGTTTTGTCGTAAATCGTCCTATTGCATAGTTTGGAATTTGAGAAAATACAATACTAATTGTTAAATTTCAAACTATGTACTGGGTAGGGCAAAAATAATCACCCAATGTTCTTTTGCTGTATTTTTTATGATAAACTTTGGCACTGCTTGTGAAATTTGTTTATTTAATCCATTAGAATTTATTCCATCAAGTCGAGAAAATGATATCGGCCAAGTGGCCGCCGCCAGAGTTGATGACCATACGGGCCCGTTTTATGGCATTTTCCATCACTCTTGCCAGAACTTCGGGCGACAGGTTCTCGAATTCCTGGCGAATATTCTCCTTAAAGGCTTCAAGAATCTGAGGCTTGTTGACGTTAACCTGCGACTTCAAAAAACCCCATAAAAATAAGTCTGGAACGGTTAAATCGGGTGATCTGGCCGACCAGTGCAAATCACCAAAACGAGAGATTAACTCTTAAACCCTACCACTCTGGGAATGTAATTATTCCTACCACGGGGTACTGCAGTACCCCGCGCAAAAAAATGAATAAAATAAAAGTCTTTGATATTTTTTAAAATATTATTTTTATTATGGCAAAGTAATAAGAAAAGACAATAAAATTTATTAATACAAACTAATAGACATTTTTGTCGTTACATGAAGGACAGATTTTGTATTGATGGTCAACACAAATATGGCGGCGACAAGTGTTACAGACAGATCGAGATTTTCTGTCCTTTGTGCGCGGACAAAAACAGCAGCGACCAGGTTTGAGATTATTAGGGACCGGCCTATGATCTTCACTATGAATATTCAAGACTGCACGTATAGTTTCTCTGATATCCCAGGGTAAACTTTGCTATTGTAATTTTGCTCTCATATGAGGCTTTATGAGTGCCATTGAAAAACTCTTAAGAAATTCACGCCGCTTGGTTATTTTCTCTTCATCAATGTTAGTTAACAGCTTGAATAAGACCCAAGAGTTAACAATAACGGCATTTAGCAACCCGTAGAAGAGACACATGGGCCACCTTTTGATGTTCCTGGACGTCGAGTACTTCTTACAAAGTTGGTCGAACACATCCACCCCGCATTTGGTTTTATTATAGAAATGTATTATTTCTGGAAGGTACACTTCATTATCCTTTTCAGGGCTGTCATGCATAGTGGACAGCATGATTACAACTTTCTTCTTAGCTGACTTCAGAGGACAATACGACAAAAGTGTGAGAGGTCCGTCGTAGGCAAACATTGATGTGCATCTCTTTCGATTTTTAGTGTCCAAGAAAACAGGAGGAATTTCTCGTTTATTCTTCTTTACAGTTCCAACTAATGTTATACCTTTTTCCAGTAACTTCTTGGCTGTGGGTATAGACGTGAACCAATTGTCACATGTCAGGTTTCTGTTAAGACGTTACCAGGTGGGTGCAACAAAATATTGCGGCGAGGCATTCTTGAGCGAGAAGGCTTAACACCAGTCCACCTTTGTCGCTTATTATGACCTTTTCCATACATAACTAATGGAGAATCAATCAAGCGCCTACCGTCTTCATTTATACCAGCCCAGTCATTGTCAGGCACTAAATACTCTTCATCTCCTTCCACACTATCTTGATCACCGTCTTCACGAGGTGCGACTTCAGAATGGTCCTGGAAATCCTCGATAACACCGTCGGGCTCATCTTCTGAATTCACCAACAAAGCAGCTGCAATTTAACCCTCCCCCCCCAAGACTTCGAGTCTGGGATGCCATATTTGAAAACAATACAGACACCTCATTACACTGCATACACTGTCATTACATTCATAACACATTATTAGTCTATGAATGTCTCGTTACTGGGCGCAGGCCCTCCCTATCAACACTGTACTCCATAACCATTATCACAAAGTAAAGTAAATCATAAATAATGTGTAAACTTACCAGAGAGATGTCGAAAAATAACTTCAGTAATTTAAGTATAACTGGAAGGAAGAACTAACAGTATTCCTACCACGGGGTACTGGGGTACCCCGGAACACCAGTGGACGCGAATGCACTTGCCGGGCGGTGACGGCTTCCTGACGTACTTACGCGCCAATTATCGAGAGTAGATTAGCTAGAGCGATTTTTGCAACAGTGCAATATTGTTAAAATTGTTGATATTTTAAACACCAGGGGGGTACTCCAGTACCCCAGGTAGGGTTTAAGAGTTAAGCGACCCGGAAATGCTTCCTTCAGAATATCGGTTGTGGCTCAAGCAGTGTACGCCTTTGCTCCGTCCTCTTGTAACCACATATTCTCCAGTCCCAATTCATCGAAGAAGAAAAAATTCGGTAATCATGGCTCTATAGCGTGAGCCGTCCTCAGTCGTCGTTTGGCCAGCGGCGTTCACAAAAAAATGCCCCAATGACTCCTCTAGTATAAACAGCACACCACGCAGTAATTTTGAGCGGGTGTAATGGCTCTCCGTAGGAGATGGATTTTCGGTGCCCCAGAAACGATTATTTTGTTATTTGTAATAAGCATTTACTTTGTGGCTCGTCATAATTTACAATAAAAGATATAAATTTGTTTTAGACCACTTTAATTTTAATTGTACTCTACCGGTTTCGGAAGCACACTTCCTTCGTCAGGAGAGTATTAAAACTAACCTTTGATACAAAATATTGACAGATATATACACAAAAAATATAATTTAGGTGTTTGAGAGGGAGGTTAACAAAGGTGGACGGGTAATTGGGGGAATTCCAGCAATAACAGAGCGGTTCACTGGAAATATATCTAGAATGGGACTAAAAGATAAATTAAGTTGGTTTTTCAATATACTAGCGTTATTATTTAGGGATTTTTGATTTCACGAGCTTCTAAGTTATCCAATATTTTGCTTTTATTATTACGGTGAAGAATTTTAACCCCTGTGTCCTTATTAAAAGTATGATTGGTGGAAATAAGATGATTGGCAAACTCTGAAAAATTATTGTTATTTAAACATCTTAAATGTTCCGTGATTCTATTATTTGAAATTCACGCTGCGCGTTGGCGAAAAACGAATTGTTGCGCAAAAAATGGAAACAATTATTCCGCGTTCTTGCAAAGTAAACCAATTCATGTCTTGTCGATTTGTATTTTGCGTTTGTTTACTTCACAAATTTCAAAACCTAATAGACATTTGGCGCCATTTGCTAAAGTTATAGCGTTTACCAATTAGGTGAATACTTTTGCCCCAACTTGTATTAGGTGTATTTACGACAAAACTGTAAGTATTTTTTTATAGTTCTCTACTGAACATTAACAGAGTTTCAGAAATGTAGCATAGTTTTAGAATATTTCTGGTCAGGTTTAACAAAACTCACAGTCTGCGGCCTTAGAGCCAGTCGGTAGCTGAGTGATAAGTCCCTTCGGCAGCGGCGGACAGGCAGCCTCCGCGCAGCACACCAAATCCGACTCGTTATCAGTTAAGTCACATTTCTGTAGCAAATGAAGTTCATGTTAGGAGTGCAAAGTCAAACATGTTGTTATTATCAGAGACACATAAAGGGAGGAACAGTACCTGTGGAAAAATGCCTTTACTGGCGGCCTCCTTCGCTGTCAGGCAGTTGGCGAATGGTCTGCACACTCCCGCAGTCCCCGTGAACTTCATCGTGCAGTTCATCCCTTCAAACAAATAGTCACATCAGGGTTAAACAATACAACACAACATGACGATGAAGATTCTAAACGCAATCCAGAAGTAAAGTGCGTCAGTGGATTGATGTTTTACAGTCTACGGTAAGATGTGTCATCAAGAATTTCTTGTGAAAAAATTGCAAACACTCAAGTTGTTCTTTCGCAATGACGGTGTCGTGGTGACGAGACAGCCTAGGAAATGATGATCAAGTTCTGGGTACTATACCTTCAACCACTTTCACCAGAGGGCAGCAGACAATCTGAACGGTATCCACTATAGCGCTAATCTGAAAACAAAATTAAGTTTTAGGACGGGTTGTTTCGGAGAATTTTGAACAATTCATCAAATTACAACGTTCATGAAGAACGAAAATGAGCGAACAGAATACAAGTAGATCCGAAAATGGGATCGGAGTTTATAAAGCGAACCGACGTTTTATATCAAAATATTTTCTTTTGTAGTTTTTTTTATCAAGAGAAGGTAAAATTGCCGTGAATTTAAAAACTTGTTATTTTCAGAGACGCATAAAGGGAAGAACAAAAATTTCATCAATCTAGAGCACTTGATATTGGTATTAATAATATTTAATAAGGGAGGTTTTGGAGTACGGTACCTAAATTAAATGACAGACACTTCTAGCATTAACCCCCAGGATGTTATTTTAGTGATATTGAATATCTATCTACGTGAGGGGCGATCTCTTGGGTTTTTTTATTCTTAATTTCTGTTCACATTTTAACCTACTTATTTTATTTTAGGTTTTATTGTTTTCTTTTTTACCTGTGGTAAAATGCCTTTACTGGCGGCATCTTTCGCTGTCTTTCATTGTGAAACAATTCAATTACTTGTTTGTTGGTTTTGAATCTTTATTTAGATGTACGCAATTTAATGAAACAATGTTTTTGAGATTTAAAGAAAGTAAAGGAGAAAAAGACACAGAAAATAAGAAATTAAATCTCCATTAACGGGACCAACTTGCCGTGGTCAAAGTACTCATAGACTGATAGTCAAGGTGGGAGAGCAATCTTGTTATTGAATCTGATCACTTCAGATTATGACCTTTGGTGTCTTTTAGTGTGTAAAATTGAAATACGATGAATTAATACGTTGGTGATCCGTGCGACAAGAATATGAGAAAAACTAAAAATGAAATCGAAATATTTTCATTGCTAGTTTATTTTTTTTGTTAATGGAAGAAAAATTTCCATGAGTGTAAAAACTTGCTATTTACAGAGACGCATAAAGAGAGGAACAGTACCTGTGGTAAAATTCCTTTCCAGGCAGCCTCTTTCAGTGTCAGGCAATTGGCGAATGGCCTGTATACCCCCGCTACCGCCGTGTCCACCACTGTGCAGTTATCACCTGGAAAAAAAACACACACCAGGGTAACACAACACAGCATGAAGATGACAATTCTAGCCACCATCAAGCTACCCTAGCATGGTCGACCGTTAAAATTTTATCAAAAAAATCAGTAACTTTTCATCGTTCCCGAGCACGAATGCAGATCGCTAATATACTAATATATCGCTAATTTGACGGCCGGCATAGTCCAGTGGTAACGCATTGGACTGCCATTCCGAAGGTCGCGGGTTCGAACCCGGCGTACGCAAATAAATTTTATTTGATTAATTTGTGTTATTTCACAATTAATTAATTAAAATAATATATAGTATATTTGCGGCACGTTCCAGAGTGGAAGATACTACCAGTATCGCCCTGGTGTAAGACCACCATTCAGAATTGAAACGTTGCTCCAAATGGCTTTAGCCGTGTTTAGTGACTAGATCTGAATAGCCAGGTACTTCCCCACCTTCCTCTTTCCCTTCCCCACTTACCTTCAGCCTCACAACATCCCCCAATTGGGGATGCCATAGTCTCACTGGCTCCAGACGGGAGCAGTTGGGACTCTTGTGAGGTATTCACTATAAAAAAAAAAATAAATAAAAAAAAAAATACAAACAACATTAAAAATAGAATATTTGGGAACTGTCGTTTTGTAGAGGATCTGCATTCATGCTCGGGAACAATGAAAAGTTATGGACATTATCGATAAAAGCTATATGCTAGATACCGAGAAATGGTGTGTCTACGGTACGGGATATCATCAAGAATTCCTAGTGATATAGTTGCAAATACTCAGAGCCTTTCTTATTCAGCCTCAACAACTGGCTGCCTTTTGAAATGACGGTAATGTGGTGATTAGTGAGCCTAGGGAATCAAGGAGCCATCGCATCGCCTACTGGATTTGTAATGAATGATGATTAAGTTCTGGGTACTATACCTTCAACCACTGTTACCAGAGGGCAGCACACAATATGGACGTTGCCCTCTATGTCGCATGTCTGAAACAATTTTTTTTTTTTATTATTTTAAATTACGTTTCAAAAATTTATCTTATTTGTGATTTTGTTGTTTAGATATGAAGGAGAAAAAGTCACAGACAATAAAATATTAGCTCATGTAAGAGAATTGAACTCGAGACCTGTCCTCGCTCCGAGAGGAATGCATCAAGGAACAGCTGCTCGGCCTTTTTCTTTCAAAACTTTAATTTGGATTTGAGGCCAAAACAGGATTTAAGCGGTTTTGGTTTTCTGCAGTGGCTAATAATAATATTAATTATAAGTCTCCAAAAATTGTTGAGTTAATTTTTATGTTCCTAATGGATATCAGGAACATTGAAATTAATGGAATTACAACAATAGTTTGACAGTGCAAACGTCGACAATTCTTCTCCAGTCTAAATAATAAAAATAACGGTTTACAGTAAATCTGAAAACTAAACGACACATAATATTGGGAAAAAGTGCTTATTTTAGTAAAATAAAGTATTAAAACTGTAGTTTTTTGTGTCCCAGTGCCAACAGATCGAAAACAGAAAATACACCTATACAAAATACCTATCCGAAACTTGCGTCAGTGAAGTTAAAACAGTGGATAAAAATAAAGTTTATTTATTTATTTAACAAAAAATAAAAACATATATTTACATTCGCAATGGATGTCCAATCTCCAATGCAAAAAAGGCAGTGAACACCATAAACAAGGTACTTCTTGACCATGGAAATAAATTTAACAAAGAGCAAATAGCTAAAATTACACCGATAGTATGCGAAATCTTAACAGCAACTCGCAGCATATCGGTAGCCGTAGCTGCCAAAACTGATACCCTGGAAGGTGAACTGCGGGCATATAAAGATATTAAAAAATATATTCTATCTCAAAAAAACATGATATCTGTGAAGCAATCCGAGAAATGAATGAAATTGCGGAGAGGTCGAAAAACATAATTTTGTGCAATGTACCTGAAAGTGCAAAGGTAACAGCTACTGACAAAATCTTGGATGACCAAACTGCAGTAAAGGAAATAATTTCTTAAATTTAGGTAAAAATAACAATAACAAACCACGACAAATAAAAATCCAGTTTGAAGACTCCCAGACAGCTAGAATACTACAAGGAAAAAACATCTCTTACAGAATAATGTACGGATTTACTCTGACTCGACCACAGCACCTCGTCACTTAAAAGAGTCAACATCCATAAAAAAATCTGAGAATAAAGAAACTGAAAATATATTTTCAAAACATCCGTGGACTGCGAACAAAACTAGATGATCTAAACACAGCTCTTCCATCCCATCATCATGACGTATATGCACTTACGGAAACCTGGCTTGACTAACTAACTAACTAACTAACCATCACGCCGTTTCCCCGCATGGGTAGGCAGAGAGAACGGACCGCCAAACAACTCGGTCTTGGCACACACTCCTTGCCTCATTCACATTCATACATCGTCTCATACATACTCTTCTATTATTCTGACTCTTGACATGGCCCGACTCGAGTATCACTTGATCGTACCATGTCTTCCTCGGGCGTCCCCAACTTCTGCTACCATTCACATTTGCATCACATATCCTCCTTACACTCCTATCTTTGCTCATTCGCTCTACATGCCCAAACCATCTAAGCGTCCCTTTCTTAATCTTAATCATTACGCTTGCATCAGCCTTGCACTCTATGTGGATCTCCACATTCCTCACACGATCAAACATGGTTTTACCACACATACGCCTCCGGGATCTCATTTCAACAGCATTTAATCTACTTTCATCCTTTCTTTGCCAGTTCCATGCCTCACTTCCATACATCAAGGTAGGTACCAGCACTCCGTTGTGGACTGCTAACTTCGCTTCTTTGGACAATTTTTCGTTAG
Organism: Hesperophylax consimilis; assembly: GCF_061612785.1. Taxonomy (NCBI): domain Eukaryota; kingdom Metazoa; phylum Arthropoda; class Insecta; order Trichoptera; family Limnephilidae; genus Hesperophylax; species Hesperophylax consimilis. The sequence goes on along the minus strand of NC_142862.1, from coordinate 1,496,390 downwards.
CGCCTACGGGGTTCAGTCCTCCATTAACGGAATTACCTGCATTTACCCTTCTTTCAATATCTCTGTCAGCCTTCCCATCTCTCGTAAACATACTTCCTAAATACACAAACTCATCCACCTGCTCCAAGTATTCCCCATTCACAATTATATTGCACACTGTTTTCGTACTCTCTCTTTCAAACACCATTACTTTAGACATACTTACATTCATCATTAACTCATTCTTCATGCATACTTCGTTCATCCTAGACACGAGAGACTGTAGATCATCTATACTATTAGCAATCAGCCCCGCATCATCAGCAGTGGCGGCCGGTGGTCAAAATATGTGGGGGTTCACCGGATTACCACATTAAGTCAGAAAATAAATTAAATAAAGGTACGTACCTATTTATAAAGAAGTTCTATTCTCTGCTCCTTTTGTTTAGCGAAGACCTCTATCAATGCTTAACACTGATAGTGCGTTCAGTCTGTCCTGGCTCAACGTGTTTAAAAAAGATTTTATTCTTTTTAACGTTGAGAAACATCTTTAGCTTTCAACTGAGGTCATTCCAAAGGTCATGAATAGTGCACAAAAGTTTTAGTAATTTCACAGTCTCGGGAAAGTCTTCTAATAAACAAGTACTATAAAAAATTGTAAAATTGATAAAGCGCCGTTAGCTTTTGAAAAATCGTCGCGGGCGTAAATTGCACAGAGTTCACTTTTACTGAACTTTATTTAGGAAGTCATACGTTTTAAGCGTCACATTGAAATCATGTTCTGGGAAATTTGACCTGTATCGATTTTATTAAATAGCTCATTATGGTGTTTAACTTAGGCACGGTAGCCTGAATCCAATTGCATTCTGATGTCAACTTTTCCTAAAACCTGCTCAAAACTTTTTGTAAATGTAAATGACAAGAATTATGTTTTTTGATTTTTTCAGAAAGGTGAGTTACATCAGTAACACCGCTGATTGTCCAAACTGAATCAACATCGTAAATTAAACACGTAAAACAAAATAAACTATTCAATTGATCACATGCACAGAGCTACGAAGCTTTGTTATACATTGTTTTGTTAAATGATCGAGTAAACTTCTTCGATCCAGATTTTCACTCTTGTTTTATTATCAGTTCAGGTTTTAGGTGGACCGGCATTTTTTATTATCACTTTGTTTTCAAAACTCGACCTATTGTTCTTAATGTATTCCACATTAAAACTCATTCTTAATTTATACTTTGAACAAACACAAAAGTAATCATAAATTAGTATAACCTGCAATTGATATACCTTATTAATAATTGATATACAAGATCAATATAACCTGCAATTAAACTTAAAAACTTTCGCAGAGTAAGAAATTTGTTTAATTCAACAGACCGTGCCCGGCAACGGCGAGTACCTACTGACTAAACTGATAATAATTAATCTGACCATCACTCATCTCTTAATGACAAATTTTATCTTAAATGCTTGTATCGAAGAAGCGAAACATTCGCTGAAAATAGCAGATGTTAAATTGAAACCACGATATCGACAATAACATTAAACATACGCGTTTTAGTTTAACTTTCTACTGAATAAACCGTTCCTTCTGATGTGGTGGTAAAACCCCGAACGCCGTCCATGATATGGTATTATTTGCAAAGAATAGTATGAACTGGTATGTACCCACGCTTTCGACTGTTCCACAGAATATGCGACAAAGCAGTTAAATTTTGGATCGCAATCGAAAACGAACTGCTACGAACATAGGTACAAGTCAAAGTCGGTCTGCAAGTTAAGCGCGCTTAATAAGTAGGTACCTTTTGAATGAGATATTATAACCGAACCGAGTTTCGTATTGTGATTAGTCATGTCGGAAATCTTGTTGGTTGTTCGGCGCTCGGGAGCACATATTAGCTGGCCGCCACTGATCATCAGCATACAACAGGCAACATACTTTCAAATTATTCAAATTCACGCCCGTTTGACCGTGCAATAAAATCATCTGAACTTGGACGAATTCAAGAGGTGAGGGTGTTTTAATAGCAACTAAACGAAAGTACTCAACTAGAAAATTACAGACGAAAAACAACAACATTAAACATTTATTTGAGCAAATCTGAAGTGGAAAAAAATATTATTGGAACCACCTACTTACCACCACTCTCCGATATACAAACATATAGAAACCATTGTGAAGACGTTGAAATTCTCTTGTCGAAATACCCAAACTAAGTTCACGATTAAAAATAGTGCTGTAAACAAAGATTCAATAAAATTCAATTTATATAAGTAAGATTAGAGACTGTAAAAGTTCACCTGAGGAGTGATTCCCTTCAGGACAGACTCTACGGCAACAGGGCACTTTGAAATACGAAGACACTTGCCGGCTCGCCCTGTTTCAACTACCGAGCATTGATCACCTGCAAAAGCAACAATACCGTTTATGCAAGAATAAAGAAATTTTATTGAGAGAATGATGATTATTTTAATAAATTAATTATTGAGTACTATACCTTCAACTACTGTCACCAGAGGGCAGCAAACAATCTGAACCGTTCCCTCTAAAGCAAAAATCTGAAAAAGAATTGGTTTAGTCTTCATTGTGATTTTAATAATTAATGAAACAATGTTAATAAAATTTAAAGAAAAGAAAAGATAAAAGATACAGAACATAAGAGATTACATCTCAACCGAGAATCGAACCCGGGTTCGCTTCTTGCTCCGGGAGGAATACATCAACCACTGTGCTACTGAAAAACCTTATTTTAGCCGTCGAACCTTTTGATCCTCTGATCTTCCCTCTAACTAAACCGTTTAATATTAATTTCTATTTTGGGTTATCCTTGCCAAGAGTTTCTTAATGTTTTATTTTTGTAGCAATATTATTTATTCTTGAAAAAGTCTCTGATTTAGCATTAGTGCAGTTGTACAGATTTCCAATCTTTAATTGATCTAATTGATCTAATCTAATAATTGGTGCCTTTTTTACACGGTGCTAGTGTTTTAATCGTAATGCCAGTGCTGTCCAAACGTGAATTTAGTATGTTGATGTCCCCACCAATACCACTATCCGGTGCACAGGAGGCGATTCTGGCTTACTATCCTGGCTTGAAACAAACAAAAGCGGTGTACACGCTACTAGGAAATTTCAAGCTAGTATAATTGCGGTAACCACACGTCCACATCTGTTTATAGGAAAAAATGAACAGCTTACTCCTCTTAGCACCTGCTCCGGACCTGGTTGATTTTCCATATTTCACAACTCTTGACGATATATTGCTTTTAAATTAAAATAATGTATTTATCGCTAGCGGTATCCATCAGATACGGAAAAACGACTTGGGGAAACTCTTACAAATATAAGTTACGTTCAAACAATCCTAAACTCTATGACTAAGCGTTCGGCAAGAAAAAGTATTTATGCACAAATAAGAGATATCAAATCATTATATAAGTCAATTAAAATATTACTTGTTCGAGGGATATTACGGTTTAAAATTGTATGCCGAAACCCCTTGACGGATTCCATATATAAAGTTAAAGTAGATCACACACACAATACAAGAATGTCCATTCCAAAAATCTATTTATACAAAATAAATGCTTGTTTGTTTTGTTTGTCTCCTATAGACCGAAAAACTATGTTTTTTTTCCGATTTTGCTGAAAATTTCAAAGTCTATTCTTATAAGTACCAGGATGGTTTATAAAGTGGTTTGAATAGTGGAAGTCGGGGACGCGTGAGAAATACTTAACTAATTATCTCTGCATGAATGTTCACATAACGTAGTTTTTTAAGGGTTATGATGTGAATTTAATAATACTACGTGAATTAAATAGTAGAAAAAGTTGGGGATGCCCGAGAAAGATACGAATCAAATAATTATTTGTGGTAAAGAAGAAAGAGGCGTGGGGACAATTTACGACTAGGAAGTGAATGTCTTGAGAAGTCGGGGACACCAGAGGAAGATGTGGCACGATCGAGTGAAACTAATACTTATAATAATACAAAAATAATCCTTCCGCATTTAAAATACACCCAGTTGACAGGTACACTAGAATTCACAACCTCAAACCATTTCTAAGTGCCTGAGCGGCGCCGGGTAAACTTCAGCTAGTTACTAATATATACGGCCAACAAACATTTACTTATTTTATGCCTTCTAGTTAGTTAGTAAAAGGTGCGTACCATATTATTTGATCTAGCGGATCTGTTTAACTGCACAGAAGCTAGGTACAAAAATGCTATACTATCATATCTTCTAAATCATTGTTAATTAAACCTAAGTCTACTCATACTTATTTATCATATTTTCTATGTACTTGTATCTCTTTCTAGAGCTTGTATTAATTTTATATATTCTGTCGTCATTTTATGATCAAATGCCACAGTTAATTGTTAGTTTTGTTTCAATTATTACAAGTGTTTAATTGTGCTTGAAATTCTGTGACATGTAATTATTGTGTATGGTATATTTATACCGTGGATATTAGATAAATAAAATTGCCAATGGAGTTAAAAAGCGAATCAACCTACAGCACTGAACTAAAAAAAGGTTGATGGATCAAGATTTTTTATGCTGTTATTGTGTATCCATTGATTATATGCATTTAATTGTATAAATAAGCCTATGAGTGTTTAACGGCCGTTGTTTCCAATTTTTCCAAAGATTAATCTCATGCTCCGATCGGCCAAGTGATTTGTTCAGTAACATTCGATTCGCCTTTTTCAGAACATCTTCACCGTTGATTTTCTTAAGTGGCCCCGCCCACTTTCATAGACAATGAAATGACATCAAAGTAAAAACTTTCAATGTTTAATTAATATTGACGAATTTATTTTTGTATTTATAATTAGTGCTTTTTTTAAATACTGTAAAAAATAAACCGATATTTTATATATTTTTAAACAAACGTACGTAATATGTTAAAAAATAATGTGTTAGCTTGACTTTAATGCCACCGTATCTTGGCGTCGCGAATATTTTTAACTCTGTCGACACTTTTAATAACTAGTCATTTAGGCAAGCTTAATCCAGTAGTTTGGCTTTTATTAATTGGTTGATCGCTCAGTCGTCGAACGAGCGAAGTTGTGCTTTTGGGCAATATTCAGCTAAAATTTCGGCTCAGCGGTTAATCAGTAGGATTGTGAATAACGGCCGTAAGCATGTTGTCTACCTTTGAGTGTGTGTATGTCTATGAGTATGTTGACTGTGTTATATCTATATGTCTATGTATTTAAGGTGTCTGTATTGTAGTCACTTAAAATGTTATTCTTTTGTATGTATTTCCTATATTGCGGCTACTCGCTATATGTGTGCTTTAGTGTCATAAAGATTTGTCTTTATAAGAAGGAATAAAAGCATTCCACAGACATTATTTTACAACTGTAAAAACTCGTTACTTAGTTTTGGCATTTTTAGAATCGTATCGTGTCAAAAAAAACATCAGCGCATCTCACCGAGCACCAACCGATCATGTACTAGCTTTGGGCGGCCACACAAAGCTAACTAGAAAGCTAGGATATAAAATTCGGTAGTGGGGGACGTTACTAATAATAGAATCACTTCGTATAAAACTATCCTGTCTTGAGACGATAGCTTACTGGCTTCCTTTAACTTACTAGGATAAAAGCAAAGCTAGTTCTGTCAACACTTAGCTGGTGTTACTAGCTTAGGTACTAGCAATATCTTGCTATCCTGGTTTTAAATACTAGCCTCCTGCACCGGACAAGAATACTGGCATCGTGTGGATAAGGCATAAACGATTTTGGTTTTGCTGGAGTGGCTAATATTACTAGCGTTAAGTTGGATTTATTGTTGCATTCATTTCAATGTTCCCTTCTTCTTCCTGGACTGTTTCATCTCCTGGCCTACGGGATTAAGTTGTCAATGTCAAGGTTGGGAGTATTGTTCCTATTTATACAGTATTGTTTATGAAACATAATTTTTTTATGAAATTAAAAACTTTACAATGTTTTACTTGTTTTCACCAGACACTCCTATTTTAAGAAGATTGATTTTAAATAATCATACATTGCTAGTATAATTATTATTGCAAGTGTAATAATCATTAATAGTAGATTAAATTTCCGCGAGTGTAAAAAATTTGGTATTATTGTCAGATTCACATAAAGAGGGGAATAGTACTTACGGGTAAAATGCCTTTATTGGCGGTCTCCTTCGCTGTCTGGCAGTTGACAAATGGTCTGTATACTCCCGCTATCCCCGTGTCCGCCATTGTGCAATTATCACCTTCAATCAAACAGACACATCAGGGTTATACAACACAAGAGGTGATGGTGACCGATAAACTTTATGAAATGATAGTGAGGTACCTTCTCTAGGGGTAGCTGTTTTTGCCTGGCATCTGGTTTCCAGTCCTGTGTTTTGCCCTGGTACCCAGGGGCAGCACACTATCAACTTGTTCTCCAGGGAGGCGCACACCTGAAAAAGCACCACATTGAATTACCTATTCATTTGTACATCTGCATGGGGGGCATACCTACTTTTTAAATTTACTCTCCACAATGCATTGTTTTTTAACATTTGAAAGGTACAAAATTTTCAAAAAATATTAACAATTGGTAAATATACTGGTATACTGTCTACTTATTGGGAGATATATAATTATTGTGGTGGTTCTGGGAGACATAGTTTTATATATATATATATATATATATATATATATATATATATATATATATATATATATATATATATATATCAGTTTGCATAAGTACTTTGATTTTTATTTAAATCTTTTTTTAAATTTTCTTTTTATTTAACGGCAATATAAAGTAAAATAAAAAGATACAATATTAAGGAAAATAAAGATATAAAGTGATTTAGTTTTTTCTCAGTCCTCCTCACTAGGTATTCCTGTTCCGAGGTGGACTGTAGTTTGTTGAATATGTGTTGATCATGATTTCCTCATCTTCTAATTTGTTGGTTCCCACAAAATATAAAATAAATTAAGCTAAAAGTATTTATGTTTGTTGTCTGTAGGTTTTTTTATTTTTTTTTTTAATATTAACTCCACAGAGGAGGCCCTGAAGAAAATAATTTCCCTCAGGGCCTATGTCATCTTTGGGGATGCTGTGTGGAGGGTCTTTTTGTGGAGAGGAAGGAGTGAACATGGGTCTTGAAGAGTCCCATGTTGTAGGAGGGAGGAAACACAGAGGCCGGCATTTCGTTCCACAGCCGAGCTGTTGAACTTAAGAACGAATCGTAGAAGCGACCCGTTCTTATGTGACAAATGTCAACCGTGTACAAATGTTGGGCGCGCATTTGGCGTGTATCCCGACTACGCACCGGTGCCGAAGGGATCAATGACGCTAGTTCCTCAGAGCATCTTCCATTGTAATACCGATCGAACAAGGACAGCATACCTACCCGACGCCTGTGCTCTAAAGATTGCAGTCCGTTTGTTAAGATTGGGGAATCTATCAAACGGACCGCCCGTTTTTGCACAGAGTCAAGGGTTTTTTTCAGGTATTTAGGGGCTCCGGACCAGAGATGGCTGCCAAATTCGACAGTAGGGCGCACTTGCGTTGGGGTTACTTCATAAATTTAATGATTTCCTCATCTTCATGTTTAGTTGGCCATAATTTGATGTCTTTTTAAAACTTTTCTCTATCCATGGTGTTTTTAATTTCAATAGGAAAGGCATTATATAATTTTATAGCATGGAAATGGTGGTTTTTCTGGCCGAAAGATGTATTTAATTTGGGAATGTTTAGTAGATTTGAGAATTTTGTCCTTGTAGTGTAGGTGTGTTGTTCAGCGAGGTACTCATATTTTTCTTTAAAATTGAGTAGTGCATTTTTTGAGTACAGTTTTATAATGCTGAACACGTAAAATTTTAAAAAAAATTCTTTTGGTTGAGTCCTTATGGGTACTTTCAGGATTATTATTATTATTACTTTTTGTGTTTTAACGAGCTGCTTGATGTCTGTGAGCATCATAATATAATAAATAGATACGATTTCGAATATTGCAACTTTAACAACTTAATGCTTTTGAACGAGCGGTTTTCGCGGACAACCCGAACACTGCTCGCGTGTTTTGACTTGTTTGCGTTATGCAAAGCAGGGTACTCACCAAGAGTGTAGCATGTAACGTAACTGATACTGTATCAATCTGCAAGTGGGTACGGCTCGTCCACGGTAACCGCGTATCCAGCTACGACCTCCCGGATCCGCCTTTAGTGCTCGCTGTGTGCTCGTAGTGAAACCGCCGTCGGCGGGTCGCTGCGAGCACACTGCGCTCGACCCGCGAGCGGCTCGCAGTAGGCTCGCGCCTACGTACTCACTTGATACAGTATCAGATACGTTAAGCAGGGTACTCATCTAGCCGTGTAACGTGTAATGTAACTGATACTATATCAAGTGAGTACGTAGGCGCGAGCCTACTGCGAGCCGCTCGCGGGTGGAGCGCAGTGTGATCGCAGCGAGCCGCCGACGGCGGATTCGAGGTTTGCGCAAATCTTTTCTTCTGTTTCAACTTATTGAAAACTTCACAAAAATATTTTGTAAGTATTATATTTCAATAATTACTGATTCATTGCATTTTTTACGACTTTTGCTTTTATTTATATATTAACATAGATTACAATTTTCGTATTGCATTTTTTACGACTTTTACTATTATTTATATATTTACGATTAGAACTACAAAAATATGTGTGGTCTGCTGTTCCAAGCGAGATAACTCAGGAAAACGTATCCGAAGGGAGAGGTTGTTATTGGTGTGCAAACTGTGAAGTCGGTCTCTGTTTGGAGCCGTGTTTCGAAATATACCACAAAAAAATCAAATTCTTAACTTTATTACTTTTTTATTATAGTTATTATTATTCTAGTTTTTAATTACAATGGTTAGATTTTTTTGTTGTTTTTATTTTTTATTATAGTTAGTCTTGTTTTATTTTTTAATATGGCTTAGTTTTTTTATTGCTTCTGTTTTGTTTTTTTTTTGAACTGGTTAATTTTAAAATATGTTAACTCTTTAAATAAAAAATAAAATAACCTGATGTTTTTAATTTTATTTATGTTAAAAAAACGAGTATTAGGTGTATACGTTTTATTATTCAAAATTTATATATTAAACCGTAAAAACAGTAAAATACTGGTAGGCAGGGTCGGTTCTAAACTTTTCAGTGAGCTGGAGTGGTGAGATTAAAACATACGATATTAAAGCTAGTTGTTATTGTTGGAATAAAATGAATACAAAAGATGCAGCTCGAAAACGGATAGAAAATCTACACGTACTGGTCATAACTGCAACGTTGAATATTGCTGCTCCATTCTTGTTCACAGAAATAAAACACCTTGATGTCCACACAATTGAATGCAAATTTCGAGAATTCGAACTTTCCTGGAATCAGAAGAAGGACGAAGAATTTTACAAATCATTTTGTGTAGTGGACAATAGTTTTAAATCATGAAAGACATGTCATAAGTCATAAGAGCTGCCATGTCAAATATTTTCTCTTTATTTTATTTAAGTACTCTTTTATTTTTTGTTGTCTTGATTCGTTGAGATAAAAACTTAGCACTTTTAAAATGTCATACTTTAAGTTAGTTTAAAAAAATACATCTTTTTCAAAAAAAAACCTTTTTTCTATTGAACGTCCCTCCAACGGTGCGTCACTCAAATGTCACGTACAAAGCTTGCCATAGACTGGCAGCTACACCGCGTAAGAGAGTGGGTAGATAGCTTAAAATGTGGCCACTGTAAATTATATGGCCACACAGCTTCCAAGTGCCAAGCAGATTTATTCCCATAGTTGGCCACAACCGAGATGTCTGCCCTATAAAGGAGAAATCGCCAATATGCACCACTTGAACCTTCTTCAGGAAACCGGCTTCCCACAATCATGGATCTCAGGACTGCCCTGCCCGCCAAGCCGCTGAGTGAGGTGAACTTTCGCGGATTAATTTTGTAGGTTGAATCTGATCAATCGTTCTGTGAATAATTTCTTCTCAACGTTCTACTAAAACGTTCGTGGCCTAAAAACAAAACTGAACACTATTTGCTGTAACGTCAGTGTATGTCATTTTCACATGCTTTCATTTCACTACAATCAGTAGAACCTGTAATCCTTTGTGTGCCCATGCCTTGGCGACAGTTTCATGCTCTGCCCATCCCGAACATTACTCGAGGACCGAGTATTGGCGCGCAGAAAATCTGCAAAGTTCGGGATGGCATTTAATATAAAATATGGCCGGTAACAATTGGCGCCTCAACGTGTTTTGGCTCGTGGTGATTGCATGTTGTGCTGATTTTGGTGAAATGTTTCATGATTAATTGACATAATATTGTATCACATATGTCAAGTGATTTGAATATTGTTTCATAACCTCAAATACACTCAGTATTCTTGTAACGATAATTCATAATTTGCGTTATTCTATGGTAAAATCTTGCGTAAACTTTCATCTTTCATGAAATCTATGATTTATCTATGCTTTTGTAGCTGTCAAATTTTATGTCAACACTAATTGGTAAACAAGATGATTATATGGGAGGTTATGTCAAACTGTCTAATTCATAATTATTTACGATTATTTTACGATGTCATTCACTTGTTTGATCAAGGCATATTTGCGTTTTATAATATTATTAGATTTTTACGCTAATATACATAATATTAAAAACATTTATGTCGGCGTTCTACAATACAAATTGTAAGTCCACATTACAATCGATATGCGTTTTAATTACTCGTAAGTCAACAAACACTCAATATTATTTATATACATACCTACGTCATTTTTTTTCGCCCAAATTAAATGATATCTTTGATTGACAATTACATTAGGCCGACGTTTAATAACGTTTCACAATATAATAGGGTGGTCCATTTTTCGCAATTCTCATTAGGGTGGAGCATATTTTTTTTTAACAATTTTTTTTTGTTTTTTTTCACAATTGTACAATAGAAGTTGAGCTAATATTACGTCTAATGATACTACAGCCGTCAATGAAGAGTTTCTTTTGTTTTATAAACAAAAAAAATTAAATATTTATTTTTCTCTTCTTTTACTTCTTTCTTTCTATCTGAACATCAAAGAACGTAATCATGTCTTCACCAATACCAATACCAAATATCAATGGGGCTTCGAAGGAGGTTCTCATTAAAGAACTTAAAGACAGGAATATTGATCCATCGTCGACTTCTCATGAGTTACGTTTACAGGCGCGCGCTTATAATAAAGAGATTAAAATACCTGCTATAAGTGAAGTGAATTCTGAATCATCGGATTCTGAATTAGACGACACAACCATTAAGAAAGCCCACATAATTAAACAAACGAAGATTATTTATAGGGACTCACACTCAAATAACGTAGACGGTTGGAAACTGAAATATGACGGAAAAAGTAGTGTAAGGGAATTCTTACTATTAATTGAGGAGAAATGTAGGACAAAAAATTTTAACCAGGATCATCTTGTACGCGTTTTTCCTGATCTTTTAGAAGGTTTAGCACTCCTGTGGTTCAGGTCTATTTACACTCAGGATTTGAAATGGGACGATCTTTCAAAACTTTTGATAAGACAATTTGAAGCAAACGACCTTCAAACAGATCTTAAGGTAAAACTATTTAACATGACACAACCTAAAGGTATGTCAGTGCTAGAATTCACTCTCAGAATGAAATCATTAAACAATATGCTTGAAGCTAAACTACCGGAATTAGAACTTTTGCGGTTGGCAAAAAAAGCTTTATTGCCTATGTATACAAATTTACTAGTCTCAAGAGATATATCGACATTCGATCAATTGACTACTCATGCAGGCAACTTGGAATCTTATGCAACACTCTCGGATGATTTCGTATCTTTCAAAGTTTCTCAACCAAAAGTAGACTTACCTGTCACTAATAAACCTGAGAAATTTGATAGTACTGCTAGACAAACACCTAATTTTAATAATAATAATATTCATAGACACCAAGGTTTTAGCCAAAATCAGTACAGAAAACCAAATAACAACAATTATTCCAACAACTATACTAAAGTTAGTCTTGGAAACAGAGATAATAATTATAAATACAATAAACCGTCTTCTTCTACTTCTAACACTTATACAAAAACTGCACACGAAAATTCTAGAACGTTTTACAATAAACCATTCTGTTCATATTGTAAACTATCGGGACACGTTATAGAAGATTGCAGGAAGAAAAATTCAAGGTCTAACAATCCTAAAGTGGGAGCTATCAATGACAAAGCTCATAAAAAGTCAAAAAACTAGGTCGGAGTCTCTCTTGCTACAAGCCGTCCTTGGCGCAGAGGAAAAGCGAGTGGGAGAGTTGGCTCCGAATAGTTGATAAATTTCTTTCATCCCCATCAACCGGAACAGTGGGCCCGCTGCCACGGGAGATGGCTATTGAAAATGATAACCGTCCTTATACTTATGTACATATTATAAATAATTTCTACAGTGGAATGCTAGACAGCGGCGCTTCATTGTCATGTCTAGGAGGCAATAGTTATAAAATTTTTAAGGAATTAGGTATTAAGTTAGTTAAAGTTAAGTTTAGTGTTTATACAGCGGACGGTTCAAACCAACCAGTCTTAGGGACAATGTCATTGCCGGTCACGTATAAATCATCCACAAAGGAAATTCTTTTCTACGTCATCCCGACATTGTCGCCTTCAATTATTCTAGGAGTTAACTTTTGGAAGGAGTTCCACATCGCACCGGAACTGTTTTCGAAAGCTACTCTTCCTGTTTCGGAAGGAAATATTAGTGGGTTGCGGGCTATTCGGCCAGCCTCATCCCTAACTATTGAAGAGAACAGGGAACTCTCTAAAATAGTTAAAAAATTCGAGTCAATTTCTTTTGAAAAAAAGGGGTTAGGTCTAACACACTTAGTTAAACACAAAATAATTACAACAGGACCACCCATCAAACAGCGGTATTACCCTCTTTCACCCGCACGGCAGAAACAATTAGAAACAGAAGTTGATGAAATGCTAAAATTAGGGGTTATTCAACCTTCTCGTTCACCATGGTCCAGTCCAGTAATAATTGTAACAAAAAAAGACGGAACAGCTAGATTCTGCCTTGATTCTCGAAAAATTAATAACGTCACGGTACGTGATAGTTACCCTCTTCCCTATATTGCGCGTATCCTAGATAAACTGGGCGGTGCCAGATATGTTTCCTCGATTGACCTCTCCAAGGCATTTTGGCAAATAGCCTTGGACAAAAAATCATGTGAAAAGACAGCATTTGTTGTTCCTGGGCGGGGCCTCTTTGAGTTCACTCGCATGCCGTTTGGTTTGAAAAATGCTCCTAGCGAATTACAAAGACTAGCGGATGCATTGTTTGGACCTGATTTCGATGATAATGTTTTTTGCTATTTAGATGACCTTATATTAGTATCGGAAGACTTGAAATCACATTTAAACTTGTTAAATCGGGTGTACGAACGTCTACGAGACGCGGGTCTCACCATTAACTTAAAAAAGTCAGAATTTTGTAAAGCCGAGCTTAAATACTTGGGCTATATGGTGGATTCCCAGGGACTTCGCACTGATCCAAGTAAGATAGATAGTATTAAAGATTTTCCTATACCGAAAAATGCTAAACAAATTCGGGCATTTGTTGGCCTGTGCGGTTACTTTAGACGGTTTATCAAGGGATTTTCAAGCATTGCAGCTCCTTTAACAAGTATTACTGGTTCAAATAAGGGAATTAGTAATTTTAAATGGTCACCGGAAGCTGAATCCGCATTTATTGCACTAAAGCAAGCACTTACTTCTGCCCCAGTCTTAAGTTGTCCAGATTTTTCGAAACCCTTCGCTATACACTGTGACGCAAGCTCCGTAGGCATTGGGGGGGTATTAATTCAAACTATAGATGGACAGGAGCACCCTATTGCTTATTTTTCGAGATGCTTAAACGTTCACGAACGTAATTATGGAATAACTGAGCGCGAACTTTTAGCCGTACTAGACTCCGTTACACACTTTAGACCATACATTGAAGGAACTCATTTTACAGTTGTAACCGACCACTCAAGCCTAAAATGGTTAGGTTCTCTGTCCAACCCCAGCGGTCGTCTCGCGCGTTGGAGTTCACGCCTATCCCAATTCTCGTTTGACGTAATCCATCGTAAAGGTACTCAACACATAGTCCCAGATGTCCTTTCGCGAATGGATCTTGCCGAAATCTCCATTATAGATTCAGGAAATATTCAAGATGAGTGGTATCAAAATATTTGGAAGGGTTGTCAAGAATTTCCCCAACGTTTTCAGAACTTCCAAATTCGGGAAAACGAACTATTTCGTCACACGAAAACTCGTTTAGCACTGTGTGAAGACACTGCGTGGAAAAAAGTAATTCCTCAAGAAAAAAGATTAGACATTTTAAGTAGTGTTCACGAGTCTATTCGATCTTGTCACCCCGGCGTTTTTAAAACTTATAAAAAAGCACAATTACGGTATTTTTGGCCAAATATGTACAGAGACATTAAACAATTTGTAAATCGCTGTACGGTCTGTAAGGCCCACAAAATCAGTACGGCCTCACCTAACGGTATTTCATCACATCCAAAAAAAGTTACACGTCCAATGCAAATGTTATCGTTGGATTTGGTAGGTCCATTACCGAGAAGTTACTCTGGTTTTACCGTTATTTTATCCTGTGTCGATGTTTTTTCAAAGTTTACCTGGCTGTTCCCGTTGCGCAAAGGTACCGCGCGAAGCATTGTGAAGAGTTTAGAAGAAAGTATCTTTCTTGTACATGGCGTACCGCGCACCATTGTTTGTGATAACGGCCGTCAGTTTGTATCCAAAGAATTTAAGGACTTATTAAATAATTATAATATACCACCTCCGTTTTATAACTCTTATTATACCCCTCAAAATAATGTGGTAGAGAGATATAACCAAACTTTGGGCACCGCATTATCGATATTAGTTGAATCAGACCACCGTAATTGGTCAAAATTTTTACCACAAATACAATCAGCTATGAACAATTCCGTAAATTGCGCTACGGGTTTTACACCTTATTTTCTAATGCATGGTCGGGAGCAAATATTAGACGGTGATTTGCATCGTAACCCTATAGCTGATACGGAATCTAATTCACAAAATTGTACTAGTCAGAGAATCTACGCACAAAAATTAGAAGAACTGTCATCAGTTTATGAGCAAGTCTCAGATGCTTTACTAAAAGCTTATCAAAAAGGAGCAAACCATTATAACCTGCGGAGAAAACATGTTAGTTTTCAAGTCGGAGACAGGGTTTGGCGTAGAAATTTCGTCCAATCAAACGCTTTAAATTACTTTGCACAGAAACTAGCTCCACGCTTTGTGCAAAATATAGTCGTGAAGAAAAAATCAGACTTAATCTATACATTAGCAGACCTCAAAGGTAAGGAAACTGGTAACTTTCACGTGAAAGACATCGTCAAGTCAGAAAATATACCGGATTAATATGTTTCTGATAGTGCTTTGGTGGGTCTGGCCACCCTACCAAGTACTCTCAATTAATTAATATTTCAAATATTTTTCAATGCACGGGAGCACAAAGCGGCTTGATCACCCGAGTTGGAGCGACCCAGCATTATGACAGTCCTTAGTCCTGTCCTAGTTAATTTTCTTTTAGAAAATATAGAAATTTCGTAAAATGGTTAGTATAATCGGTAAATAATAGAAAGAAACATAATAAATTTAGTATAACACTCTAGTATCCTACTCGAGTTTGTTACACGACAATGATGTTGTTCAGATAAGCTTATAAGACAATAATTAAAAAAAAAAAAAAAAAAAAAAAAACGACGTGAAATATGGCTTTGACTAAACAAGTGAAAGTTAGGTAGCATGGGATATATAAACTGCCCAAATCTTGGAATGCACGGTGATACTTTTCCACTATCCCCGTATATTCTAGGTTTCTTAATATATACTTATGTGCATATTGTATACGTTCGCCCGTTACTTAGAAAGTGAAGATGTACCGGTCCAGTACATCTTTGTTTTCTAAGCAGTTTTAAAAATTTTATTATTAAGAATTGAATTTTACCAAATATATTTTTGTTTACTTTATTATAATTATCTTGTCATGTTTGGAAATGGTATACTTATGTTAGTACTCTTGATATTTTGTTTAATAATTTCATAGTAATTAATGATACAATTATAAGAGCTGGTTCAGCATATGTCTTTTCCTTAAATTCCTTCTATAACTTTAGTTATATTTAGTAAAAGTAAGTTTTATCTATAAATTAGTACAATAATACAATTTTCTACCAATTGCACCATTTACAACAATGGATGTATACAATTTTCGACCAATGGCTCCATTTACAACAATGGATGTATACAATCTTCGACCAATGACTCCATTTACAACAATGGATGTATACTACTACTAATTGCACCACATCTATAAGATTGGTTGTTGACAGTTCCACTCGATTAAACCACCTTACACACCTGCGTGTGTGTAAAGGTTAAAAGTTTTTTCTACTATTACGAAATAATGCTTTCCAAGGATGATTATTTTGTCTTATTGTATAAATTCTCTTCGAAAGACTTACCCAATAACCAGGTCAGGTAGAGTAGATAGAATTTCTTCGAAGTGTGTTTTATCTCCAACGGAGAAGTAGACTCAGTGAAAAGTGAGGGTTGGTTTACCTCCCAAAAAAAAAAAAGTGTTGCCTGAGTGGCTTATCGCCCTATTAAAGGGCCAGTGAAGCTTTAACGCTTAAGTTGTTTAGATGTGTTGAGAAGAACAATAATATTTTTTTATATACCTACAGGTTTACCTACAATTTTGTTTAAGAATATTTTCCGTCACAGATGTAACGCTAACGGCAGTCTTCGACAATCGTCAATTTATCATCACCCGGTATTCCGATACTGTGGGTGCTTGCAGACTCCGTTCACGTAATATCTTCTAAAATTTGTAATTAAGTTACATTAATCTTAAGTTATCTTTAAGTTCTAGAATGGATGAATCGCAGGCTCAACCATCCGGCTGCACGCTCGATGGGTGCGATTGAAGCTGCGGCACACCCATTCATCATAAGTTTTGCTATCCAAATCGTAGATTTTGTCTTATTCCTTACTTATCTTACAAATTATGATGCTCATGTATAATTGTTGATTGTTTTTTTAGAAACCCAGAGGATCTTTTCAAGCTTAGTTATTGCAGTTGTAGTTTTTTTAGAGTTGTATTAATGTTTGGGGACAAACATTTGTGTGGCGCGGGGGGTAATGTTATGAAGCGGTGTTAAGTCTTATTTAAAAGTAATTATTTAAAACACCTCTTCAGAACAAGTACCATTCATAGCATTAATTTTGATTAAAATTATAGAGAGCACGGTCTGGCAACAAATAGACCGCCGGGCAGTCGATTGTTTGTTTCCGTTTCCTTTCGCTGGGTACTCTGGAATTGTTACACGAGCGGGACGGCCGTGTAATGATCGCACAGTCAATTAGATTATAATTCATTTTTACCCTGGATGGGCGATCGTATTAAAAAAGTGTACATCAGTATTCCTGATGCGGGTTATTCGGTTCTTTTTTACAAAAAACCAAGTCGGTGCAGGCTCTATTAAATAAACGTCCGTATAATGGATGACCGTGTGTGTGTTCGTGAAGATCACAAATAATGTTCTACTGAAGTTTATATACGCGATCCCTTGTAAATCGTTATTCCGCGGACTCCGGGAAATGAAGCATTCACCTCAAGTGGCGCGATACAAGCCGTATTTTTCTTAATAAGATACGGATAATAAAATCACAAGCCCGGACGGCACCCGCTCAAGTAATCTGCCGATCAGCTCAATGGATGGATTCGCTCCATTAATGTTACATAAACGATAGACCCGATACGCTCCAGAACCGCTTATCAGCCACCTTGTCGGAGACGCTGGACCCGTCTCCTGGACCAAAGCCCTGATGGTGCCAGCTCGATCTGTCTGGGACAGACCACCGCCGGCCGTATGGAAGCTCCCCGCTCACTTTCCGTAATTAAGTGGTTAATCAGTTTTAGATAGAATTAAGAACCAATTTTTGATCCCTGGGGGTAAGTGCCGAGTCATAATATGTAACATGTTTACTTAAATATATTCTCCATGTTTTATAATGTGCAAAAACAAAACTACTGCTTTCATTTCACTACAATCAGTAGAACCTGTAATCCTTTGTGTGCCCATGCCTTGGCGACAGTTTCATGCTCTGCCCATCCCGAACATTACTCGAGGACCGAGTATTGGCGCGCAGAAAATCTGCAAAGTTCGGGATGGCATTTAATATAAAATATGGCCGGTAACAGTCATTACGACTTTTTGTATTTTTTACCGAAACATGGCTCTCTGATAATGTCTCATCTGCTGAGCTTGGACTGTTTGACTATAACATATTTCGTAGTGACCGTTCTACTTGTTCCGTAAAGTGTAAATTTTTTTATAGTGAATTTTTTTTTATAGTGAATACTTCACAAGAGTCCCAACTGCTCTCGTCTGGAGCCAGTGAGACTATGGCATCCCCAATTGGGGGATGTTGTGAGGCTGAAGGTAAGTGGGGAAGGGAAAGAGGAAGGTGGGGAAGTACCTGGCTATTCAGATCTAGTCACTAAACACGGCTAAAGCCATTTGGAGCAACGTTTCAATTCTGAATGGTGGTCTTACACCAGGGCGATATTGGTAGTATCTTCCACTCTGGAACGTGCCGCAAATATACTATATATTATTTTAATTAATTAATTGTGAAATAACACAAATTAATCAAATGAAATTTATTTGCGCACGCCGGGTTCGAACCCGCGACCTTCGGAATGGCAGTCCAATGCGTTACCACTGGACTATGCCGGCCGTCTAAAGGTGTAAACAAAAAATACCCTTGCCATATTCTAGAATCATCTAACAATGTTGCTGATCAATTTTTTCTATGTGTTCTGTTAGGTACTAAAAAGCTTGTACTTGGCTGTGTTTACATTCCTCCATCCTCTTCGGTAGAAGTCTATAAGTCACATACTGCTTTAACTGAGCACGTCTCTAGAAACGCTGATTTCTTATTTATTTGTGGCAATTATAATTTTCCTAAAATATTGTGGCTAAGCGACAACCAAGATGTCAAAACTCTTACTAATAATATTTCCCCATAAGCTATTGAAATTGTTAATTTTTTTGCCTACTTGAATATGTTTCAAGTAAATCCAGTCACTAACTATCTAGGATCTTGCCTGGATTTTATTTTCTCTAGCATACCAAATTTCACAGTAAGTAAAGCTGATGTTTCTTTGTTACCTATAAACAAATATCACCCACCTCTATCTATTACCATCACAATTTTTTTCAAATTTGATTCTTTGCAACCAAGTGTCTCTTATCACTACAAATATCTTAATGGTGACTATTCTAATATGAATAAATTTCTTTCCCAGATTTATTGGTCAAAACTATTTTCTAAATCTGATAATGACGCTGTATTTAAATTTAATGAATGTCACCTGCTATAGATTTGTGTGTTCCTAAGGGATGTTACTCTCAACCCAAGTTTACAATTTGGTTTAGCTCTAAACTTGAACAGTTAATAATTGAAAAAAAGAAAACTCATAAGCTATTTAATGTCACTGGCAACTAAAAATTTTATCAAAAATTTTCTCAATTTAGGGAAATGTCCAAATTCGAATCAGCCAAATGCTATAAATCTTATGTAGAAGTTACAGAGACAAAATTACACCAAAATCCTTAACAATTTTGGCAATTTGTTGCGCAAAAGCATACTGATCTTCCTTCAAGTATGTATTATAATGAAACTGCAGCTACTAACGATAATGACATCGCCAACCTTTTTGATAAACACTTCTCCTCTGTATATTTTCATGCCTCATGCGCCATCCCTCTACTCAACTATGACTATAATATTGACTTGAATGATTGCCAAATCTCACTTGTAGAAGTTTACCAATCGTTAAGTAATCTTTCTAGCAAAAAAAGTACCGGACCTGATGGCATTCCAGAAATATTGCTTAAAGAATGTAAATATTCATTATGTAACCCAATTTGTATGCTGTATAACTTATCACTTTCATCTGGAACATTTGCTGATTCATAGAAAATTTCATATTTTCGCGAACAAGTCAAATATTGGAAACAACAGACCAACATTAATTATATCTAATATTCCAAAAATATTTGAGTCGATAATCACAATGAAAATCACTCCTATTTTCAAAAATGTTCTTATTGAGGAACAGCATGGATTTAGATCGGCGAAATCCACAACAACTAATTAACTGTCCTTTACAAATATCACTATTAAAGCCTTAGAAGACAACACTTAGGTTGATTTCCACTACACTGATTTCTCCAAAGCCTTTGACAAAGTTAATCACTCGTTTCTCGTGGCCAAACCTTATGCTATAGGCATTAGAAACCATTTGTTATCATTCTTTCACACTTGAGTGATAGAAAACAAAGGGTTAAAAAAATAACTTTGAATCCTTTAAAATTGATGTAACGTCCGGCGTTCCCCAAGGAGCCCATTTGGCTCCGCTTCTCTTTAACCTTTTTTACTAACGATATCACTAATGTTCTCTCTCACACACGCTTCTGGCTTTTTGCTGATGATAATAAGATTCTTAAGATAATTAAATCCTACCTTGACTGTATACTATTTCAACTTGATATTGATTCATATTTGTAATAAGCATTTACTTTGTGGCTCGTCATATTTTACAATAAAATATATAAATTTGTTTTAGACCACTTTAACTTTAATTGTACTCTACCGGTTTCGGAAGCACCCTTCCTTCGTCAGGAGAATATTAAAACTAACCTATGATACAAAATATTGACAGATATATACACAAAAAATATATTTTTGTTATTTGTTTTTGGGGTGTTATGCCGTGTTGCGCTAACTCCTTCTTTAGCCTGTGACAAAAAATATAATTTAGGTGTTTGAGTGGGAGGTTAACAAAGGGGGACGGGTAATTGGGGGAATTCCAGCAATAACAGAGCGGTTCACTGGAAATATATCTAGAATGGGACTAAAAGATAAATTAATTTGGTTTTTCAATATACTAGAGCTATTATTTAGGGATTTTTTGATTTCAAGAGCTTCTAAGTTATCCAATCTTTTGCTTTTATTATTACGGTGAAGAATTTTAACCTCTGTGTCCTTATTAAAAGTATGATTGGTGGAAATAAGATGATTGGCAAACTCTGAAAAATTATTGTTATTTAAACATCTTAAATGTTCCGTGACTCTAATATTTATATTTCTGGTTGTCTTACCTAAATTATTAAAAAAACACTAAAGATAAAGATCATAAATTGAGCCACTCAGGCATTTACCAACTTTTTTGCAATGATTGTCCATCATTCTACATAGGTAAGACAACCAGAAATATAAATATTAGAGTCATGGAACATTTAAGATGTTTAAATAACAATAATTTTTCAGAGTTTGCCAATCATCTTATTTCCACCAATCATACTTTTAATAAGGACACAGGGGTTAAAATTCTTCACCGTAATAATAAAGATTGGATAACTTAGAAGCTCGTGAAATCAAAAAATCCCTAAATAATAATGCTAGTATTACTTAAATTATTAATTTACCAAAAGGCTTTCGATAGTGTCCCGCACTCGTGGCTGATCAAAGTATTAAAAATATATAAAATTAACCCCATTATTATTAGCTTTTTGGAAAATATTATGTCCTTTTGGAATACCAATTTACTTATCAATTTAAAAGGTAAGAAAATAGTAATACCGGGCATTTCAATTAAAAGAGGGATTTTTCAAGGAGACTCATTGAGTCCTCTTTGGTTTTGCTTAGCATTAAATCCTCTATCTAAAATGTTAATTAAAAGCAAGTTTGGAATAAAAGTTAAGGGTAATACAAGGGAGAGTAGTACAATTTCGCATTTATTATTTATGGATGATATAAAATTATTTTCGAATTCTGAACAAAATTTAGAGAAAATGATCGAGGTAGTTAAAAACTTTTCAGATGATATCAAAATGACATTTGGTTTAGATAAATGTAGAACGATCCATATAGAGAAAGGCAAAATTGTAGATGGGGACGAGAGTATATTTAGAAATTTCCAAATTACTAGTATGAAAAGGGATGAGGTTTATAAGTATTTAGGATACCCACAATCAAATAGATTAGACCATAGTAGTATTAAAAATGATATTAGGATTAAATTTCAAACTAGGATAAGGAAAATTTTAAAATGCAATCTATCTGCTAAAAATTTAGTAAAAGCAATAAATACTTGGGCAATACCTCTATTAACGTACTCATTTGGCATAATTAAATGGTCTAATACAGATTTAGATAACTTAGAAAGATTAATTAGAACTACGCTAACAAAGTTTAATTGCCATCATCCAAATTCAGCTATAGAACGAGTTAATTTACCTAGAAATTTAGGAGGTAGAGGTATAGTCAAAATAACTTATTTGAAACATAATCAGGTAGAAATGCTAAGAACTTTTTTCCATAGGAAAGCTCATAGCTCAGAAATGCACAAAATAATTTGCAAGGCAGATAGAAATATTACACCTTTAAATTTATACGATGAGAATGCCAACATTTTTATAAATCCTAACCAGGAATTATTAGATTCCTGGTCAAATAAAATTTTACACGCAAAACACTTCAATTATCTCAACCAAACGTATGTTAACAAAATTAAGTCAAACAAATGGTTGAGTATTGGAGAGTTGAGCGCAGAAATAGAAGGATTTATGCTTGCAATTCAGGATAGAGTCATTAATACTAAAAATTATAGAAAGCATATAATCAAAGATACAAATCAAATTGATGATTTGTGTAGAAAATGTTTGGCTTTTCCGGAAACTATAGAACATATTATATCGGGATGTTCTATATTAGCACCGTCCGAGTATACATTTAGGCACAATCAAGTTTTAAAAATAATTCACCAAAATTTGGTAATTAAACATAACTTGATTGACTGCCGTAATGTAGTACCATATTATGAATACGAACCAAATTCATTTTTAGAAAACGAATTTTATAAAATATATTATGATAAAACTATACTAACAGACCGAGCGATTAGTCATAATAGACCCGATATAGTTTTACATGACAAAATTAAAAAAAATAACTTATATCATTGATGTTGCTATTCCAAATTCCTGTAATATTCAAAAATCTGTTAGTGAAAAAATAAGAAAATACACAGATTTAGGAAATGAAATAAAAAGAATTTGGCATTCTCAGACTATAAAAATATTACCATTCGTTATTTCGGCTACTGGCATTATACCTAGCTCTCTAATTAAAAATTTAGGCGTATTAGATCTATCAAAAAATTTATATATAAAGATGCAAAAGTCGGTCATTTTGAATACATGTAGGATAACAAAAGATTTTTTAAATATTTATGTTGAGGGATCAGTAGGATATATAGGCCCTGTTAGAAGTTCTACCGAGCCGAACCCTCTGATATGAAAATATCTGGAGACGGTGAATTTTTTTTCCCATTTGATATCTGGTGATTTGACGTGTTGTTGTTCTTGTATTGTTTTGTATTTATTTTACTTATATAATGCACTTACATAGTGTTGATTGACTAGCTGATCATTTGTGGAAAAGTGAGTGGAAGGGTTAAGTTTTTCCTTTGGGGAAGACTTAACCCGGACAACTAAATCGGAAGTTTAAAAAAAAAAAAAAAAATTGAATAACCAAATGAATTTATCTTTTAGTCCCATTCTAGATATATTTCCAGTAAACCGCTCTGTTATTGCTGGAATTCCCCCAATTACCCGTCCCCCTTTGGTAACCTCCCACTCAAACACCTAAATTATATTTTTTGTGTATATATCTGTCAATATTTTGTATCATGGGTTAGTTTTAATATTCTCCTGACGAAGGAAGGGTGCTTCCGAAACCGGTAGAGTACAATTAAAATTAAAGTGGTCTAAAACAAATTTATATATTTTATTGTGATATTGATTCATTTAATGATTGGTGCAAAATAAACTGCATGGAACTTAATGTTGATAAATGCAAAAATTTGTCCTTTTATAGAACTAAAAATCCTGTCCAGTTTGATTATAATCTAATAGTTTTTGTCTTTCACTGTCACATCTATCCTTGAGGGACCTTGGGGTCACTCTAGACTGCAAACTTTATTTCCGTGATAACATTAATAACATCAAATAAACAAATCACTTAAACTACTCGGCTTCATTCATAGAATAACCTCTAATTTTAAACATATAAGTACACTTCAAACTCTATACTGCTCGATGGTTCGCCCTCACTTGCTTGCAATTGCTTGGAGGATGGGACTTGAAAGAGGCGGGTACTCAGATAATGAAATTGAACAAACTTTAAACATTTCTTCGTTAGAAAAACGTAGAAAGGACTCTGATCTGATTTGCATATTCAAAATTATCAACAGTATTACTGACACACCTGCTTTGTTGCGGCTCATCCAGTTCAACGTCCCTTCCCGGACATTCCAAAATAATGAATTTCTGTTCCTCAATCAGCATTCCACTAATTATGGTTTCCATTCTCCTATATCCAGAATGGTGAGACTTGTCAACTCAACGTCAAGCATTGAATTTTTTGGTGTAAGCCTGAATAAATTTCGACAGTCGATACGTAATGTGTAATTTTTAAAAGCCCTTTAACCTCCCTCAGTTGTAATTGTCTTGTTACACGTGTAATTGTCTTCCATCTGTACTTTTTGTAATATATGTATATTTTCGTTGCTCATCATTTGTATATGTTCTCCTTTCACTGCCATCTTTGCTTCTTGTTCGTGTAAAAATATAATATGTTAATGGACCGTTGTCCGTAAAAAAAAAGGTTATATTCAGCGAACGTTTATAGTTTGTATTTTACAGAAAAGTTGCAGAAAGCATTTAAAGTTTTATTAATTTTGCCAGCATGTCCCTTTTAGGAAAAGCTCATCTCTTCCGAGGACGACAGTGTTCATTTACCTACACAATACGAATACGATACATTGTACGTAGATAGATGCTAGCGTAAACAAGTACATAATAACGCAACAACGTATCAGTCCAGTCAACATAGCACTACAAGTGGTAATTCCTTGCAAATTACCTTTTAGGTAGTGTAGAAATTTTGATATATGGTGTTGCAACTGTGATTTTAAAACCAAGTTTTAAAATCACCGATAAATCGATAAACTTGGTTTTAAAATCACCGTAAAAAAGACGAAAAAAATACTCAAACGTTTTGGAAAAAAAAGTTAATTTTGCTTCTCTTTGTATATAAGATGACCTTTGCATGTACCTTCCTGAGATAGATATGTGAGCAGAAGTTATTTCTTGGTAATATGACTTACCAGTCAATCTAGCAAAATTCCTTGCAAAATCTCAATAGAGTTGCCAAAGCGACGTTAAAACCAAGTTTTCAGCAAAATTTAGGCCCTTGTTTTCGTTTCTGCCGTTGTACCGTATTCTAAATGAACTGTAAATCAAATCCACAAGAAATACGACACTATAAAGCTCATTCAATTGGGTTTCAAAATCACGGAAAATATGGGATGAAGGAAACAGCTTACCTTGAATTCCCATGCAGTAGGGCTCTCGACGAACTTGCACTGTTCACATGGTGATATTTCCTCCAAAACGAGAAAATCTTTGATTTGATTTTGATATTTCCAAACAGAGCACAAAGCATGTGAATATACAACGAGGACACGACGATTACACCTTCTTGCCACACGACACGAATACAAATGTACTGACTTACAATTTACAATGCAACAAATCATCTTCTTTACAATGTGGGTAAGGCTGTTTTTAACGAAGGAAATGGAAAGTTGGTATGATAGTATATGAGGGGAAAAATGGTAGGTATTATCCAAAACTGTTTAAATACTAAACAGCCGTATATTTAAAAAAATAATCGTCTGCCGAAAAAATCATTCTATATTTTTTGAGAGTAGAGTAAATTTGCTACAGTTTAAGCACGAGGTGATTTATATAGGGACGACGATGATTTAAAAAAATAAATGTAAAAAAAAAATTGTAAGCTTGTGCTAAAATTGTAGCAAAATTACTTTACTTTCAAAAAACTTCGAAAAAAAATTTAAAAATACACAGAAAAAATTAAAACAAGGGCAAAAATGTTGATGTTTTTACATGATAGCGCGGTGAGCGGGGCTTAGGTCGAAAAATTTTACATCACTGTGGCAACCCAATTGAGATTTTGCTTAGAATTCTGCTGAATTGACGGAAATTGACTGGTAAGTTATATAACCAATATAAAAATCTGCTCACATGTCTACCCAACTCATGCCCACTATAGGTTCATCTTAGGCTGAAATTATTTAAAATCATTTTTACTCGTAATCGTATTGATTTTTACCTACACCCCATACTTTAGGAGATATTTATCAGAAACATTTGAAAACAACGTTATTCATGGGCCTGGATAATTTTTTCATATTTCTTAAAAAAATGCCGTTAAACAAGATCCTAAATTTATCTGTTTTGCCAGATAACGCCAAGCGCGGTGGTTAAAACTCCGTTTTAAAATCACTGTGGCAGTTAAATATAAACATACAAAGTACCCAACTATTTGCAGGAAATGTGCACTACAGATACATAAAATAATAGGAATAATAACATAACGATTTTTGTAGAAAATATGTAAAGAACAAGATGAAAAATACCTATCTTCATTCTCGATCTTTGGATCTTCAAATAGAACGTCTGCATTGGTGACTAATTATTATCTATGTGACTTTACCTGAGGTGGTATTCCTTGAAATGCCGCTTCCAATGCGGCGGGGCACTTGAAGATGTGTCTGCAAACGCCAGGCTGGATAGTTACAGCCATCACACACAGGTCTCCTGGAACATACAACCAGAATTAAGTGAGAGAAAGGAGAAGAACCCGCAACCTCTGTATTCCTAGATGAAGACCTTACCCCTCGACGCGTATTTTGAAACTGTGCTACTAACCGCCTAAACCTTCTAAACTAATGAATTTCGAGTATGTTTCAACTATTAATAACTTAATACCCCGAAACAATAATTGTCGTTAGAGGTGACCATAATCCACCAAACATTAAATGGGATCCATTATCCTCAGAATTATCTGCAAGTAATAACTTGAGCCTATCTGTCATTAAAATATAAATAGCACTGTACGAACTCTAAATGTAGTTTTTTCTAACGAATCTGTTGCTGTAACTACATCCGCATAAGAGAATTAGAATCTTCATTTGGACAATTATCATCCATCTTTAAATATAGTCATAAACAACACTATATGTGAAAATCATACGAAAGTCTCATAACTTTGATAAAGCCACGGAAATTCTTCCAGAAGACTTCCTACTCAAGGTTGATTGGTTATATCTGAATGATGGCAAATTAAATGACAATATAAAACAAGCTATTATAAGTAAAGATGGCAAAATTTAGCATTAATTTTCAGATTTTTTAGCATTAAAAATTGTAAATTTAGCGTTTTATAGCATTTTGAGGCATAATTTAGCGTTTTGTAGCAAAATAGAAAAAAATATATTTCCTGAATGTTTTTAGCGCGTATTTTAAGTATTTTTGGTAAAATATATGTTTAACCTTCATTTGCAAGTATTTCCATGTGAAAGATTATAAATAATTAATTTTAATATTAAATTAATAAGGAAGGAAACTCTAAGTACGGGTCGAACACAAACACAACAAAAGCAGATTGCGATTAACATCAATAGGCGTAATTTATTTCGCACAATTTGTGTAATGTCAAAATGAAATTTTAGCCTACGGTACAAAAATATTAAATATTTACACATAAAATAGTAACAAAATTATAAAAAATCGTAATGTAAATATCGATTTTTTGAAATTCTCACATATTATTTTAATACCCGGTATTTTCGGGAAATTCGCGCTTATTTCGCTAAATAGAATAATTTCGGGAATCATAGGGCTATTAGCCTATTAAGTTCAGTTGGCAAGCTGTATGGTAGAATTTTGATTGAAAGAGTAAGAAAGGAAACAAAAGATAAAATATGGGATGTGCAAGGTGCTTTTATGAGTGGAAGGGGGTGCATGGACCAGATCTTCTCATTGCGTATGCTCACTGAGAAGTTTCTGGCAAAAAACCAGAAACTTTTCTGTGCCTTTGTAGATCTACAAAAAGCATAAGACCGAGTCGACAGGAAAAAGCTATGGAAGGTGTTGTCCAAGTATGGAGTGAATACATATCTGACTCAGGCAATCGCGTCTCTGTATGAGGGAAGCGTTGCATGTGTTAGGGTAAACGGTGGTTTTACGGGGTGGTTTGATATCACAAAAGGTGTTAAACAAGGCTGCGTAATGTCACCGTGGTTATTCAATCTATACATGGATAATTGTATGCAAGAATTGAAAGAGGTGGGATTGGGCGCGAATTTGATTAATTTGAAAGTATGTTGCCTGTTGTATGCTGATGATGCGGTGCTGATTGCTAATAGTATAGAAGATCTACAGTCTCTCGTGTCTAGGATGAACGAAGTATGCATGAATAATGAGTTAATGATGAATGTAAGTAAGTCTAAAGTAATGGTGTTTGAAAGAGAGAGTACGAAAACAGTGTGCAATATAATTGTGAATGAGGAATACTTGGAGCAGGTGGATGAGTTTGTGTATTTAGGAAGTATGTTTACGAGAGATGGGAAGGCTGACAGAGATATTGAAAGAAGGGTAAATGCAGGTAATTCCGTTAATGGAGGACTGAACGCCGTTGGCGCTAACAAAAAACTGTCCAAAGAAGCGAAGTTAGCAGTCCACAACGGAGTGCTGGTACCTACCTTGATGTATGGAAGTGAGGCATGGAACTGGCAAAGAAAGGATGAAAGTAGATTGAATGCTGTTGAAATGAGATCTCTGAGGCGTATGTGTGGTAAAACCATGTTTGATCGTGTGAGGAATGTGGAGATCCGCAAAGAGTGCAAGGCTGATGTAAGCGTAATGAGTAAGATTAAGAAAGGGACGCTTAGATGGTTTGGGCATGTAGAGCGAATGAGCGAAGATAGGAGTGTAAGGAGGATATATGATGCAAATGCGAATGGTAGCAGAAGTCGGGGACGCCCGAGGAAGACATGGCACGATCAAGTGAATCAGATACTAGAGTCGGGCCATGTCAAGAGTCAGAATAATAGAAGAGTATGTATGAGACGATGTATGAATGTGAATGAGGCAAGAAGTGTGTGCCAAGACCGAGTTGTTTGGCGGTCCGTCCTCTCTGCCTACCCCTGCGGGGAAACGGCGTGATGGTTAGTTAGTTAGTTAGTTAGAATAATTTAGCTGAAATACGGCCAAAATCACGTTTTTCGCGTTAATTTGCGAAATAGAAATCACTGGAAACACTTTCAAATGCCTTGAAACGCAAAGAAAACTTATAAATGCCCTATTTTCGAAACATAAATATTTTTTCGCGTTTTTAGTTAAAACGAAATTTTGCCATCTTTAATTATAAGTCATGGCCCTTACGTTACGTCACAAAATATATCTACTTTTCCTAAATGGTTCGATAATGATCTTGTTATCTTAGTTGAAAAAAAGGGT
This sequence comes from Hesperophylax consimilis, assembly GCF_061612785.1. Lineage (NCBI taxonomy): Eukaryota > Metazoa > Arthropoda > Insecta > Trichoptera > Limnephilidae > Hesperophylax > Hesperophylax consimilis. Next base: position 1,466,861 of record NC_142862.1, on the reverse strand, counting down.
TCCTCATTATAAATTCAAAACAACTTATGAAAATTTATGAATATATTAAATTTCACAAGTTGCGTAGAATGCGCCGTAACTTCAGATACATATTAAAACTCTACGAAATATAACGTTAAATCTTTCTTTAATTATTCTAAATCATTAGAAAGTGTTGCGAACTGTGGTGGAAAGACTTGTACTCAATCTGAAGATACTGTCGATTGTAACCGGACTATTAAATAAATGCACAATAAATGCACATGTGTAACGGTTACATAACACAATTAGTCTATAAGTTGTATGACACGTATTTATAGCAGTTCAACAATATTAAGATAGTGTAAACACTGTAAACAACCAAGATATATGGGCTCACTGAGGAAACAGGTGACCATAAATCATGCCATAAATAAACCATTCACTAGATCGATATCTTCGGGCTTTTTGCATGGAAAAAGTTTGAACACTACTCAACCACGGATATAGCCGACGCGACGGAGCGGTGATGATAGACAAGGTAAAGAAACTCAAGGCCATAGACAATTCAATTGGGCTCAGCTCATTCTTTAGCCCAAAAAACCATTTTAAAAATAAAAACGTCCTAGAAGCAGAAAAATATCAAAATGTTTCCTGAAGGCGAAATTCACCTGACAAAGCATTGTCCTTAGAAATTCACCTAACAAAGCATTGTCCTAAGAAATGCATCTGACAAAGCATTGTCATAAGAAATTCACCTGACAAAGCATTGTCCTAAGAAAATGAACATTCACAGCTCATTTTCTCAAGAGGAAATTTTTCACTAGATACTTGTTAATCTGAGATGATAAAACCCAAAATAACTTGAAATTAGATTTTTTTAATTAAATAAACTATTGTTAAAATAAATTATTGTTATTAGGTTTAATTTGTAGAACTCCATTAAAAATAAACTGTTTTTATAAACCCAATAACAATATTATTGAATATATAAAAAAAAAACAAAAAAAAAACAAAAAAAATGATTGTGCTTATTTCCGACAGTTGAATTTTGACATTTTGCTGCTTTTGGTTCATATAATTTCACCCAAACAATAAGATAAAACAGGATAATAATTAATCAATGACATGAATAAGTTGGTCGATGTAATAAATAACATTTATATGTTGTGGAGGTAGATATAAGCCAAGAAGGCTTTGGTAAGAAGCACTTTTTAACGAGCCATTTAACGTATTTTACAATTGCGAAACACTACAACTGATGTGTAATAACCTAAAATCTGTCAATTCACTTTAAAATTCAACTAGCGAAGGTAGTACATTTAGGTCAAGTTGAATATATGTTTGTAACTCGCTAACACTACACTGGCTTTGTATTTTTATCACGAAGAACTTTAACGAAGATTTTGCTTCATTATGGTATAGTTAACTGTTTACATTTACCACAATGAATAAAATCAACAAGGATCTTGCTTCATTATAATATATTTAAGAGTTTAATAAAGTCAACAAAGCAATATAATAATCAGCATATCTAATGATATGCAGTCCTTGTTATAAATAACATATCTATGGACACACAACGAAAAGTCCAGTCGAAGATCTATCCTTAATTTTTTTTATTGATAACAGTGCCAAAACTTAAACCGAACAAAAAAATACCTTACCAGTGATCCGTTATTCAAATGGTAGCACAAAACCAGAGTGATCTGTGAGTTTATAGTGTCCTAACACTTCATTTTGACATTCCAAAACAAACGTCCGTCAGCCACAATAACAACACAGATAACGCAGCGAATCCACATAGAGTAGTAGAGCCAGTTTCCAACCTTTCCTACTACAAAGAGCACAACAACATGAAATGTCTGCCGACAAAAACCTTCGAAGTAAAGGACAAATGCCCGCGACAACGAGCTTGGCCTCAGATGTATCTTCTCAAATTAACATACTTATCGAGAAAATGGAAAAAAATGGTAACAAAATTGGAAGCTTTTAAATCGGCAATTATAAAAAAAATTGACGAAGAAAACTTAGAGAGTAAACACTCGAGAGATTTCATCAGCCGACAAAATGACGATCTAATTGCTAAAATGGAAACCATCACTCAATCGGTATCCGAAGTAGAGTCACTTAGAAATACACTCGTCGAAAAAAGGACAAAAAAATAAAGTGCCTGGAAGTCAGATTGGCGGAAGTTGATCAAAGATCACTAGATGATTCACTGGAGTTTCCCAGCCTCATCCCAAAAAATGACGAGCAGCCCTTTGATGCTATAAAACGGGTGGCTTCAATTGCAGGAGTTGATATAAAAGGAGAAGATATAGTGGAAGTGAGGAGGATACCTGATAAACGACCGGGAGTCCGGGACCCCCAAAATTACATACTAAACTAAATAATAGACAACAGTGATACCAACTTCTTACAAACAGGAAACTTTTAAACTCAGCCACCGCGCAGGATCCAGAAAGTCAACGAATCTACATCAGCGAAATTCTCAGTCCTCATTACAAAGACCTTCTATGGAGAAAAAAATCAAAGGCAAAAGAAAGGGGATATAATTATGTGTGGAACAAAGATTAAAAAATTATGATTAGAAAAAAAGAAGGAGAAAAAATCATCTACATTAAACACGCTGATGATCTGATAAAAATGGTTTAGTTGCTTCTGGAGAGCTCAAAGTTCGGTTAGTTATTGGCCCGATCACCCTACACAATCAAACGGTAAGGAGAAACTTTACATTTATTGTTTTCGAACTACAACAATAATTACCCACTTCGGTAATTCTCTATCTACAACTAGGGTGAAACTCCCGGTGACTGCCACGGACAGTGGAGCTCCCATAAACAATTAAACTATTTTTATTTATTTTTGTATAATTATTATATCAACATGCCTTTCTCAATGGAATTTTTTGATGAGGAATTACACAACCAAAAAATGTCTTACGCAACTTCATATACCAATATATGTAAACGCTTGATTGGAAAACAAAAGATCTATAAATAAAAACTTTGACGAACTCTTATATATTTCTAAAATCATCAAAAATTACACATCACACAATTCAACTATGTTTGATAATCAGAACGATGGGATTGTTGTTTACACAAAAAATAATCAAAACTTCACAGTAACCGAACTAAAAATTCAGGATGCAAGTTGCACACAAATAGAATACAACAATGATACAGTTATCCTCGCTATATACCGCTCGCCATCGACTAGTAACATCACGACATTTCTAAACAGTCTTAGTTGCATACTTTCAAATCTTTCCAATACTAAAAATATCATAATAATAAGCGATTTAAATATTAACATACTACCAAGCAACCAACACCAGCAAAGCCAAGCCTATATCAACATGCTAGAATTTCATGTATTAGTGAGTACCGTCAACTCACCAACAAGAACGACAAATGGATCCATATCATGCATTGAACACATTATGGTAATGTCAAAAAAAACCATCTAAAAGTATCGTCTACAAATCAACTATCACGGACCATTATTCAACTATTTTTGCACTACAAATAGATACCAAAATAAATAAATATAGACTGCCTTTAGCATACAATAAAATCAACTTTCAAAATATAATAACCAATTTTAAGAACAAATCATGGCAAGAACTATTCCAAATTAAACAATCGGAGGACGCATGGAAATACTTTGTTAACTATTTGAAAAACGAATTACACCACCATACCCTGACGATGACCAAAAATATAAGTAACAAATTGAAACCCTTGAAACCATGATTAACCACTCCATTATAAATTGCATTCACAAAAAAACACGCTACACAAAAAAATCAAAGAAAATCGGTATGACCAACTAACATTCAACTATTACAAAAAATATAGAAACATGTGTTGTAACGTCATCAGAAAAGCAAAAGAAATTTACTACTCAGAAAGAATTAAAGAAAGTAACAATAATCCCAAAAAAATATGGGAAATACTTAGAGAAGCCACAAACTCGCAAACTACAAAAGAGAAACAGAGCATAAATAAACTTTCTATTGATGGACATACTGTTGAAACCACAAAAAATCCTAAGCTCGTTGCTGATCATGTAAACAATTTTTTTTTAATAATTAATTCTCTAAAAAACACTTCTTCTGCTGGACCAGATGACATTCCAACCAAAATCCTTAACACGCTGTCTTCGGAGATTACATTACCTCTAGAATACCTTATAAACCTAAGCATTACACAGGGCTACTTCCCCTCTAACCTAAAACAAATATCGTAATTCCCATCTACAAATCTGGAAACAAGTCAGATATCAATAACTATATACCAATTACTTTACTGAATGGCTTGTCTAAAGTTTTTGAAAACCTCATTAATGCACAACTTTTAAAATTCATCGAGAGCCATAAAATACTTTCAAAAAATCAATATGGTTTTCAAAAAAAACAAAAGTACCTCAGATGCCATTGCCAGTGTGACAGATTTCATTGTAAAAAGCCTTGATAAAGGAAATAAATGTATCTCAATCTTTTTAGACCTCTCTAAGGCTTTTGATACAATATCACACATTAAACTAATTAAAAAACTTGAAAAAATCGGCATTACGGACAAAGAGCTAAACTTATTTAAAAGCTACGTAAATGGACGCAAACAACAGGTTAAAATACAGAATACCCTCAGTAACCAGCGCTCAACTGACTGTGGAATTCCACAAGGAAGCGTATTGGGACCAACTCTGTTCTTACTATATATAAACAACTTTTGCAACCTTTCAATTGAGGGAAGCATTGTTAGCTTTACTTACGATACTGTCTTACTGTTCGAAGGCAACAATTGGTCAGCTGTATTTAAAAAGCTGAAAAAAATATTAACTTAGTTAAAAAATGGTTAGATATAAACACGCTTACCTTTAACACGAAAAAAACAAATATATCACTTCAAGCATCAATACTACAGGCCAACCTAATGATGATTACTCCATAAAAATACATAACTGTATGAATTCCAATGAATGTAATGAGTGCCCCAGTATAGAGCGCACTCCACAGATGAACTACCTCGGCCTCGCCATTTACCCATACCTCAAATGGAATATACACACTCAGATCATTGCAAATAAAATTAGGAAAACAATAAATTTCTTCAGATCCGTAAGAAACTTCCTTAACTTACAAATTCTAAAAACGATTTATTTTGCAATAACCCAATCTATCATTGAGAATATCATTGTATGGGGAGGCGGTACTTCATCAGCTCTAGATCCTGTTGAAAAGGCACAGAAAACAATTATGAAAATTTTTCTCAAACTTCCTCAAACTGCAAACAGTAACTTAATTTTCAACATAATGAGAGTATTTGATGTTTGACAGATCTATGTTAAAACTATCCTCATGCATCTCTTTAAAAACAAACACGTGCTTTACGAAAAAAAAACTAACTTAAGATTTACACGTAATTTGAACAAAGACAAATATTGCAAAGTTCCAGCACTTTCTTCCACTTTTGGTAAACGTAGCTTTAGATAATTTGCCACAGAAATATTCAACACGCTCCCAGAAAATATGAAAGTGAGTCAAACACAGAAAGAGTTTAAAAAAAATGTTAAAATTTGGATTTATTCAAATGATCGAGCCTATACTGGTGCCCTCACCCAAACGCCTTGTCATTGACAGTTATTGCAGTATGTATCTACGGTGCTAAAACTTACTGGATTTGTATTGTGTAAATGCAAACAATAATGAAACCTAACCAAATGCCTTGTCACTATAAGTTATTATAGTATGTATTGTGCTTAAACTTGCTGTATTTGTATTTTCTATATGTAAACAATAATGTAACCCAAAATAATGGAATTGCTGTATGGGAACCCATATTAAACATTTATAAGCAAAACATAGACAAAATGGAGAAATAATTAACTAAAAATCCTGCCTCAATACAGGTTCGCCTAGTGAGGCAGGTTATGCACAACCTAAAATATAGTATATTATGCCATTTCTATATAACACTCTTACATTCATATGTACTTTTTTCTTATATTAGAAACTGCTGTTTTATTGCAACACTATTCTTTCAACAATTTCATTGTTTCTAACTGACTTAATTATACAACTTACTAACTTAAAAAGCATTCCTACATGAAGCCTGTGCCGTAAAGATTGCAATCCGTTTATTAAGATGGGAGAATCTATCAAACAAATCGCCTGTTTTTTTAAATTTATTTATTTAGAATTTACGGCACAAGTGCCAATTACATACAAAGTTTTTATTTTATTTTTTTACATATCCATAGTGCAGTATTAAATTTTGATGAGAAAAATTAAAGAAATAAATTGAGTTTAAACTTAACAAATAAAATAACAGTAAAGAAAGAAGCAATGAAAATAGCCTGTTATGTGGTGACCTCATTAAAATAAGTGGCGTTAAAATGTGTTATTAGTGCAGCTTTATACTTTACAAGGGGAATATTAAAAGTATCTGCGATTTTAGCATAAAAGTTCCCAAGTGTGTGCAATCTATTTATAACTGAGTTATATCCTGAGTCTATGGTATAATTGTCACAATAATACATACAAGAGGACCTTGATCTAATGGTAGGTACATGAAATTGAATCAACATTTATATGTCAGGGCTATCATTTAGCTATCACTTAACTTTAGCAATTTCAATGAATGTAATAAGAAATCATAATCTATTGTTTCTAAAGGAATTCCAAGCCTAAAATTAATACACCTCAAAAATTTGCGTTAGACTTTTATAATGGTATTAATGTGATTATTAAAGACAGGTGACCAAATTGTAGAGTTGTATTTTAGAATACTTCTAACGAGAGATGTGAACAGAATTTTTAATGTGTTGATATTTTTGAACAAGTTCAAGGGTTTTTTGTATTTTGAGGCTCCAGACCAGAGGTGGATCCCATTTGTTGTTTCTAAGAATATAATAAGAAGGGCTCGGTCGTCAATAAAGCTAATTATTGTCAAAATTGAGTTGAGTTTTTCGTCCATGGCAAAATAATATATCTGTATATCCTTGAAGGAAATATAGTACCAAACAACACTTGTCTTATTGGCGTGCATTTGAATTAGTTAGACACATAGTCTGAATAACCGACAAATCAATTCCGATTTTGAAAATATATTAAATTGTATGTGCTTACCTACTTTATCGTTTGTTTAAATGCTTGATACAATCAGTTCAGATTTTGGAAATGAAATTTAAATTCAAAGCAAATTTGAAATCATTGATTCAGATTTGACTCAGGACTAACGCACAGCACAGACAACCGAAATTCGTATGTTTGATGATAGGTGGGTACTTAATCGCTTATCTGAATTCATTACACAATCAGTTCCAATTAAAAAATTAAAACACTTGTATGTACAGAACGTACAGACAACCTGAAGTGTTACGATGTTAATTCATTTATCTACATGTGGGTAGGTAAAATAAGAGGAAAATTACTGTCTACATCTGATTTCGAAAAAATGCGTTAAGCCCGGGCAACGCCGGGGACTAGTATTAGTGGAGGTAGTATTTTATACTACTTATTCTGAAGTAGGCTCGTGTCTAAAATACGTTAAGCCCGGGCAGCGCCGGAGACTAGTATTAGTGGAGGTAGTATTTTATACTACTTATTCTGAAGTAGGCTCGTGTTCAAAATGCGTCCAAAAAGCCCGGGCAGCGCCGGAGACTAGTATTAGTGGAGGTAGTATTTTATACTACTTATTCTGAAGTAGGCTCGTGTTCAAAATGCGTCCAAAAAGCCCGGGCAGCGCCGGAGACTAGTATTAGTGGAGGTAGTATTTTATACTACTTATTCTGAAGTAGGCTCGTGTTCAAAATGCGTCCAAAAAGCCCGGGCAGCGCCGGAGACTAGTATTAGTGGAGGTAGTATTTTATACTACTTATTCTGAAGTAGGCTCGTGTTCAAAATGCGTCCAAAAAGCCCGGGCAGCGCCGGAGACTAGTATTAGTGGAGGTAGTATTTTATACTACTTATTCTGAAGTAGGCTCGTGTTCAAAATGCGTCCAAAAAGCCCGGGCAGCGCCGGAGACTAGTATTAGTGGAGGTAGTATTTTATACTACTTATTCTGAAGTAGGCTCGTGTCTAAAATACGTTAAGCCCGGGCAGCGCCGGAGACTAGTATTAGTGGAGGTAGTATTTTATACTACTTATTCTGAAGTAGGCTCGTGTTCAAAATGCGTCCAAAAAGCCCGGGCAGCGCCGGAGACTAGTATTAGTGGAGGTAGTATTTTATACTACTTATTCTGAAGTAGGCTCGTGTTCAAAATGCGTCCAAAAAGCCCGGGCAGCGCCGGAGACTAGTATTAGTGGAGGTAGTATTTTATACTACTTATTCTGAAGTAGGCTCGTGTTCAAAATGCGTCCAAAAAGCCCGGGCAGCGCCGGAGACTAGTATTAGTGGAGGTAGTATTTTATACTACTTATTCTGAAGTAGGCTCGTGTTCAAAATGCGTCCAAAAAGCCCGGGCAGCGCCGGAGACTAGTATTAGTGGAGGTAGTATTTTATACTACTTATTCTGAAGTAGGCTCGTGTTCAAAATGCGTCCAAAAAGCCCGGGCAGCGCCGGAGACTAGTATTAGTGGAGGTAGTATTTTATACTACTTATTCTGAAGTAGGCTCGTGTCTAAAATACGTTAAGCCCGGGCAGCGCCGGAGACTAGTATTAGTGGAGGTAGTATTTTATACTACTTATTCTGAAGTAGGCTCGTGTTCAAAATGCGTCCAAAAAGCCCGGGCAGCGCCGGAGACTAGTATTAGTGGAGGTAGTATTTTATACTACTTATTCTGAAGTAGGCTCGTGTTCAAAATGCGTCCAAAAAGCCCGGGCAGCGCCGGAGACTAGTATTAGTGGAGGTAGTATTTTATACTACTTATTCTGAAGTAGGCTCGTGTTCAAAATGCGTCCAAAAAGCCCGGGCAGCGCCGGAGACTAGTATTAGTGGAGGTAGTATTTTATACTACTTATTCTGAAGTAGGCTCGTGTTCAAAATGCGTCCAAAAAGCCCGGGCAGCGCCGGAGACTAGTATTAGTGGAGGTAGTATTTTATACTACTTATTCTGAAGTAGGCTCGTGTCTAAAATACGTTAAGCCCGGGCAGCGCCGGAGACTAGTATTAGTGGAGGTAGTATTTTATACTACTTATTCTGAAGTAGGCTCGTGTTCAAAATGCGTCCAAAAAGCCCGGGCAACGCCGGGGACTAGTATTAGTGGAAGTAATATTTTATACTACTTGTTCTGAAGTAGCCTCGGAACTGGTGCTGCCTCAAGCACTTTGTATTATGGGAGTTATTGAGTCATTCATGACTGCAAAGACTGATTCAAGGACTGCACCTCGCGGCAAGAAAATTACAGAAACGTACTACGCCTTGCGAGGGTCAAAGAATTTTGTTAAATATTTATATGTGTCACGAGTCATTAGATTGCACCTCAAAAAGGAAATACAATAGGAAACAGACAGTTTCTTTGATAGGATAAAAATAATTCTTTCTTTCTAATATTTTTCACCAGTCGTTGTATATAAAAAAGTCGAGTTGGTTACTCAAAATAAAATTATTTCTAAAAAACGTTGCGCAAAGTGGTATAAGTATTTTTTTTTTGTATTTTATTTGGAAACTTTATTGGTTCATGCAACCATGTATTATGTCATTATTTTTATAAAATATGTGTTCGTTTTTTTCCCTAATAAACTAAAATCAAAATATCTAAATTTTTCTAGAAAACTGAAAAACGATGATTACATGATAATATGTTATCAGTTGGGACTATTGTGCGGTATTCCAAAAATAACGAAATATTTAGGTCACTAATTAAGTAATCAATTTTTTTGAAATTGGTTTTTCACTCATACCTACAGAGAACTTCGATTTTGTAAACTTGGCCGCAACAAGATAAAATCCTGTATGGGTGACTGTAGTAAAATAAAAAAAATTGATTTACATTTTTCTATTGGCTGTTGAATTAGGAAGTGACCATTGCAGACAACCCCACAAAATAAAAAAGTTTCAGTCAGTTTAGCTATCATTGATAATGAACTGATATTCTTTAAAAGCTACATGGGAAATAGAAAGCAAACTGTGAAACTTAACAACATAACCAGTGAGTGTATTGATGTGAAATTCGGGGTGCCTCAAGGAAGTATTCTGGATCCGATTCTGTTCCTTATTTACATTAATGACCTGTGCCACATATAATGTGACGGAGAAATCATCAGTTTTGCGGATGATACTGTTCTTCTTATAAATGGGAAAAATTTGACAAAAACATTTAAGGAAACAGAAGACACACTAAACAGGATTAAAAAATGGCTAGACTACCATTCACTTACATTAAATGCTAATAAAACCAAATTCATCACTTTCAAAATAAAAAATACAAAAAACTCTGAAGAAAACCTTAACTTGAAAATTCATAGCCCGCATCACTTAAATGAGCATTGTAATTGTCCCTCATTAGAAAACTTTGACCATATAACGTATCTGGGTCTAAAAATTGATGGAAATTTAAAATGGACCAATCACATATTTAGATAATAAAAGCTATTTAGATAATAAAATTAAAAAACTAAGTTATTTTTTCAAAACTATCAGGAATGTGCTCATTAAAAAGGACTTTATCAAAATTTACATGGCTCTCTGCCAATCATTGTTAGAATAGGGTATTATCGGATGGGGCAGTGCAAATAAAAATATACTAAATCCACTAATTAAAACTTAAAAAGCCATAATGAAAATTATACTGAAAGTTCCTGTAAGTGATCACCAATCTTAACATCATGTCAATTAAACAACTATATTCTAAAACTATACTCATTTACATTCATAAGTACAAAACCCAAGAAATAACAACAAACACGTACAATAGAAACATTAGATCTCATGGTCCAAAACCTATCCAACAAATAACTACTAATACAACATTTGGGCAAAAAAGGTTCCTATATCATAGTATTAAACTCTACAATTAAATACCACTCTCACTCAAAAACCTCAACATTACAACATTTAAATCTCAAATAAATATCTCGATACCTACTTAATATAGGGAGATCTGAAATAGAAAATATACTGATATCAAACACAGACTAAAATCGAATCTAATTTTTTATATTAACTCCACACAGTAGGCCCTGAAGAAAATAATTTCCCTCAGGGCCTTTGTCATCTTTGGGGATGCTGTGTGGAGGGTCTTTTTGTGGAGAGGAAGGAGTGAACATGGGTCTTGAAGAGTCCCATGTTGTAGGAGGGAGGAAACACAGCCGAGCTGTTGAACTTAAGAACGAATCGTAGAAGCGACCCGTTCTCATGTGATAAATGTGTACAAATGTTGGGCGCGCGTTTGGCGTGTATCCCGACTACGCACCGGTGCCGAAGGGATCATTGACGCTAGTTCCTCAGAGCATCTTCCATTGTAATACCGATAGAACAAGGACAGCATACCTACCTGACGCCTGTGCTCTAAAGATTGCAGTCCGTTTGTTAAGATTGTGGAGTCTATCAAACGGACCGCCCGTTTCTGCACAGAGTCAAGGATTTTTTTTAGGTATTTTGGGGCTCCGGACCAGAGATGGCTGCCAAATTCGACAGTAGGGCGCACTTGCGATTTGTACAGGGTTAGCAGTTGTGTACTATTAAAGTATCTGCGGGCCCTGTACAGTACGCCCAGCTTAAGCCCTACTAAACTGAACTATACAAAAAACACTATCTTACTTATTTTAAAATTTGATTTAAGATTTTCACGGCCAAAAGTTTTTTTTTCAAATTTGTTTTTGGAGTGTTATGCCGTGTTGGGCTAACTCCTTCTTTGGCCAACGTTTCGGACAGCATTGCAGTGTCCATCATCAGGGCAGATGTGTTATTTTTATTTAAATAACACATCAACATTATGCAAGTGCACTATATAAGCAAAATAAATACAAAACAATACAAGAACAACACGTCAACTCACCAGAGATCAAATGGGAAAATAATACACTGACTCCAGATATTTTCATATCAGAGGGGTCGGCTCGGTAGAACTCCTAACAGGGCCTATAAATCCTACTGATCCCTCAACATAAATATTTAAAAAATCTCTCGTTATTCTACATGTATTCAAAATGACCGACTTTTGCATCTTTATAAATAAATTTTTAATGAGAGAGCTAGGATAATGCCAGTAGCCGAAATAACGAATGGTAATATTTTTATAGTATGAGAATGCCAAATTCTTTTTATCTCATTTCCTAAATCTGTGTATTTTCTTATTTTTTCATTAACAGATTTTTGAATATTACAGGAATTTGGAATAGCCACATCAATGATATAAGTTATTTTTTTAAATTTTGTCATGTAAAACTATATCGGGTCTATTATGACTAATCGTTCGGTCTGTTAGTATAGTTTTATCATAATATATTTTATAAAATTCGTTTTCTAAAAATGAATTTGGTTCGTATTCACAATATGGTACTATATTACGACAGTCAATCAAGTTACGTCTAATTACCAAACTTTGGAGAATTATTTTTAAAACTTGGTTGTGCCTAAATGTATACCCTGACGGTGCTAATATAGAACATCCCGATATAATATGTTCTATAGTTTCCGGAAAAGCCATACATTTTCTACACAAATCATCAATTTGATTTGTATCTTTGATTATATGCTTTCTATAATTTTTAGTATTAATGACTCTATCCTGAATTGCAAGCATAAATCCTTCTATTTCTGCGCTCAACTCTCCAATACTCAACCATTTGTTTGACGAAAATTTGTCAACATACGTTTGGTTGAGATAATTGAAGTGTTTTGCGTGTAAAACTTTATTTACATACATTATTATTTATGGAATTATTACATAAACTTCATTATTTATTAATGAATATTACATTCAATTATTTATTTATGGATATATTACATGTATTACATTATTCCATCTAATTATTTTTTTTTTCATATAATTATTTATTTATGCATATATTACATATAATTATTTACTATACATATATTACATTTACTTATTTATTTATGGTTATATTGCAAATAATTATTAATTTATTGATATATTACATGTGAACGGATCATTTCTACGCCTTTTTTTGTGTTTTATGAATGATTTGCCGACCTTTGTGTTTCCTCCCTCCTACAACATGGGTCTCTTTAAGACTCACACATGTCTGTCTTCAAAAAGACCCTCCACGAAGCATAAAAAGCCTGGTTTGGACTAATACTACTAAATATAATAAAAGTCATGTACCTAATTCCTTGATTCCTCTTTGGCATTTTCTTCCCCAACTTTTTTTTGTACTATTTCACTAATTTTTACTACTTTACTTTTATGACTTTTTATCCCCAGGCTGTTCTACGTGATGGTGTTAATCTAAAATACACTTTTCTTTGTAATATAATATAATAATACAATTATTTTAATAATTAAATAACCATTACAGATCTAAATAACTCACACATTATTCTTATATTTTGTTGTTTCGCTAGTCGAGATTAATTGAGCTGTTAACCAAAAGCCTAAAACACGTTTTCTTGTAAACTATTGCAATAACCCCATGGAAAATACCGTAAAGCTACCTGCTAACATTATAATTACCTTTCAACACAAAATTTATCAACATACGTGTTTGGTTGAGATAATTGAAGTGTTTTGCGTCTAAAATTTTATTTGACCAGGAATCTAATAATTCCTAGTTGGGATTTATAAAAATGTTGGCATTCTCGTCGTATAAATTTAAAAGTGTAATGTTTCTATCTGCCTTGCAAATTATTTTGTGCATTTCTGAGCTATGAGCTTTCCTATGGAAAACAATTCTTAGCATTTCTACCTGATTATGTTTAAAGAAGTTATTTTGACTATACCTCTACCTCCTAAATTTCTAGGTAAATTAATTCGTTCTATAGCTGCATTTGGATGATGGCAATTAAACTTTGTTTGCGTAGTTCTAATTAATCGTTTTACGTTATCTAAATCTGTATTGGACCATTTAATTATGCCTAATGAGTACGTTAATAGAGGTATTGCCCAAGTATTTATTGCTTTTACTAAATTTTTAACAGATGGATTGCATTTTAAAATTTTCCTGATCCTAGTTTGAAATTTAATCGTAATAGCATTTTTAATACTAGTATGGTCTAATCTATTTGATTGTGGGTATCCTAAATACTTATAAACCTCATCCCTTTTCATACTAGTAATTTGGAAATTTCTAAATTTACTCTCTTCCCCATCTACAATTCTGCCTTTCTCTATATGGATCGTTCTACATTTATCCAAAACAAAAGTCATTTTGATATCATCTGAAAAGTTTTTAACTACTTCGATCATTTTCTCTAAATTTTGTCCAGAATTCGAAAATAATTTTATATCATCCATAAATAATAAATGCGAAATTGTACTACTCTCCCTTGTATTACCCTTAATTTTTATTCCAAATTTGCTTTTAATTAACATTTTAGATAGAGGATTCAATGCTAAGCAAAACCGAAGAGGACTCAAAGAGTCTCCTTGAAAAATTCCTCTTTTAATTGAAATGCCCGGTATTACTATTTTCTTACCTTTTAAATTGATAAGTAAATTGGTATTCCAAAAGGACATACAATTTTCCAAAAAGCTAATAATAATGGGGTTCATTTTATATATATTTAATACTTTGATCAGCCACGAGTGCGGGACACTATCGAAAGCCTTTTGGTAGTCTATATAGCAAGTATGTAAATTACGTTTTCAAGTTTGTTTGTTTATTTTTGTTGTTCAAATAAAATATTTTTTTCATCTAAATGAGTATATATTAAATCTGTCAAGCAAGAGGTTAAAATTTTGTATATTGTCGTAAACATGTAATGGGTCTGTACTGAGAGGGATTATTAATATTTTCGCTTTTGGGCAACATATAAGTAATGCTCTTAGTTAGAAAATTTTGAGTTTGACTGACAAATTTTCAAAGATTTTTTGCCAAAAGAGGATGTAAAGTAGTCAGACGTTTGTACCAAAAATTATGTATCCAATCGCAACCTGTGGCTTTCCAATTTTAAGTATTTTTAATACTTTTGGTTAACAATTCAATCGATATATTAGAAAAACTCATTTGTTCAATGCCTGAAAAATTGAGTTCTTCATTTTCTATCCAGGGACTTGACTCGTTATGTTTTATATCTTTACTCCAAATTTTAGTCCAAAAATCGCGCATATCTGATTCAGATGGCAACGGAATATTATTATTCGAAATAATATTTTGTTTATCGTCAAGTTTGGAATAAAATATTTTTTCATTTTTCTATTATATGTATAATTATATCTTTTTAATCTACTATCTTTTACGCCTAATTTTTGTTTTAATAAATTCTATAAATCATTGATTATATTTTCATTATTATGACTATCAATGTTATAACCAAATTTTCTCCCAATTTCATCTACATGTCTCAAAATGTTCCTACTTATATTCCCATTTTTATATTCTATTACTCTAGCTATGTTACTTCTTAAAAATACTACATCATTTTCTAATCTGATCTGCTTATTTTGTTTTTTTTTTTTTAAACTTCCGATTTTGTTGTCCGGGTTAAATCTTCCCCAAAGGAAAAACTTAACCCTTCCACTCACTTTTCCACAAATGATCATCTAGTCAATCAACATTATGTAAGTGCATTATATAAGCAAAATAAATACAAAACAATACAAGAACAACACGTCAACTCATCAGAGATCAAATGGGAAAATAATTCACCGACTCCAGATATTTTCATATCAGAGGGTTCGGCTCGGTAGAACTTCTAACAGGGCCTATAAATCCCACTGATCCCTCAACATAAATATTTAAAAAATCTTTTGTTATCCTACATGTATTCAAAATGACCGACTTTTGCATCTTTACATATAATTTTTTTGATAGATCTAATACGCCTAAATTTTTAATTAGAGAGCTAGGTATTATCTTCCAATACTTCATACATAATATTATTGTATTGATTAAAAAATTGAAAAAAATAGTATTGATTAAAAAAAATACTAAAGACTTTTTATTTAACAAACAGCATTAAATTTGTCGAAATGACGGATTTTAGTATAAAAATTAGCATTCAATAAATGTCGGTAAATCTATTGTTTAGTGTTGGCAGTATTTGTGTCGTATTGATTTTTTTGTAAAAAATGTATTAATAAACCTCTTTTTAAAAACTATCGACTTGAAATACAATTAATCAGTCTAATTTATTAAACTGCATTTGAATTTTAGTACTAGGTACCCATAATAATCACGGTTTTCAGTAAAAATGGGTATATTATAATCAATGCCAGCTAATCTAGTTTTAATGGCCAACAAATTGGATAGTTGTTAGGTAGGTATATAACTTGTTTCCAAATTTTATGTAACACTGAGGAATAGAAAAATAGACGACATATTATATTCTATTTGTTGTTGTCAAGTTCAATTTTCGGAACTCCATTTTAATTTGAAGTTTTTCCTTTAATCTACTTAATATACAATAGTATTATTTCATTTACTAAAAAAATTATATTAATAAATGTTCTGTGTAATTATTACTGAGCGTGACGGATTTTTCGCCTTTCAAAGTCATTATCAATCAGTTAGCTAAGAAAAACAAAAAAAAAACAATTATTCATATTTTAAATTGAAAATTTAAAGTGGGTATGTTTATAAACTATGAAAATATTATTATAATTCTTACCTTGCCGCTGTCCCAAAACTAAAGATGTAATTACTAACACTATGATCGCGATTTCCTCTAAGAAGCTCATTTTGAAAAATACTTTGAAGTCAGGTTATTTTTTAAAAACGCACTCTACAACGTTACCTCTACAATGGTTGGAAACTCAATGCAATTGAAACAGCTAAGTTATCATATTTATAATATATTTAGTTTTTTTATCTGTGCACTCAGAGAGTGAAAGAGATAACGATTTGATATATTTCAAACATATATAAAGTAATTGTAAATAAGTCTTATATTAATCCTCTAGACCAGTGTTTCCCAGCCTTCTTTATGCCATGCCCCACCGAAGTCTTTTTTATATTTTTTGATTAAAACAGCAGGTAAAATTTCAAACCATATTGTAATATGTTTCTTAACATATGAACCCCTTATGAAATTGAATAAAACCTATTCTAATACATATATTTTAAATGAAATTAAATTCAGTTACGCTTGCTTCAAAGAAATTTAATGTCCGGATCTCACTTATTTTTGTTATTTGTTTTTGGGGTGTTATGCCGAGTTGCGCTAACTCCTTCTTTAGCCAACGTTTCGGACAACATTGCAGTGTCCATCATCAGGGCAGATGTGTTATTTGAGGTTGTTTTTTTTTTTTTTTTTTTCTAGATTCTTATATTCCATGAAGTGGTGAATCATTTAAATTTACTGAATTTAAAGTTAATGTTCTTTATACAAATAGAACGGCGTCATATGCGCCTCACAATTTTTACCTCATATGGGTTTATTCAAATATTACCTGGCTTTTATAGACTTAGAGGCCTTGTATTTTCTCGGTAGGGAAAAAATTTGTTACCTAAAAACCCTACTAAAATTGCATGTATCATCATCCAGCATCAGCACCAGCGGCGACCTACAGCGGCCATATACTACATACGTGTCTGTTTGTGTTGTGTTGGGAATGGGGAGGAAATTTTGGCTGCGCCCTTTTGTTGGAGTCCTTCCGCATTTGCCGTTGGGAGTAAGGAAAATCGCAGAAAACCTTACCCAGGAAGGAGCGGCCGAACGTCAACTTGAAACGTTTGCGGCCTTCAGTAACATCGGTATATGATGTCCTGCATTTTTGAGATGTGTGTGTGTGTGTCTGTTTTTATGTTAATATATACTTATGGGAAGATAGAAAATAAACATACGTATACATACAAATTATAAAATATTATATAAATATATAAATAGATATATAAACATTATATATTTGGGAAGAAGGTCGGGAGTTTAGGAAATACCTACTGCTCGCTATTCGTCCGCGTCTAGTTCTGGTATGTGCCATATGTGGTCATGGTCCATGAGGATGTGTTTTGGTAGTCTATGTGTGTATCTGAATGTCAGGTCGCTCGGAGCATTGTATTGTCCTATGTCTCGTATTAGTTGATTTTTACTAAGTGTGAGTGATTTGTAAAAGCGTTCAGTCAGTCTGTGTGTGAATTCGTATAGAGTTGGAATTTGTTCTCGTTCGTGTAATCTCTTCAAGTTTGTTCTGAGTCTCGTGTTGTATGTGATTTTAATGCAGAGATTTTGAAGTGTCTGTAGATTCTTGTGGTCTGAGTGTGAGATGCTGCTCCATACGGGAATCGCATACGAGAGTACTGGACGAATGAGCGAGTAGTAGACGAGGAGTTTGGTTTTGGGAAGTAGCGGACTCCGTCTATTGAAAATTGGCTTCATCATGCCGATCGCTTGTCGCATGCGCGTGTGCATCTTCGCTTGGTGAGATTTCCAGTTGAGGCGGGAGTCCATGGTCAGGCCCAGATATGTCACTTCATCTTTCCATTCTATGCTGTGTCCTCCCATTTCGATGTTAAAGTCAGGTGTTCTGTTTACACGTTTTCTCGTGAACATGATGGCTTCAGTTTTCGCCTCGTTCAGTTTCAGGCGCCATTTTTTGTAGTATTCTACGAGCGCGTCGAGCGCCCTCTGTAGGTAAATAGCGGCCATATTCGCTTTCAGCGAGGAAACGTATAGTTTGACGTCATCTGCGTAGATAGACAGATTGCATCTCTCGTCTCGGGGGATGTCGAAGGTAAACAGAATGAAGAGAAATGGTCCAAGTAAACTTCCTTGCGGCACGCCTTTTGGAATCTCACGCATTGAAGATAGCACGTTCCTTATGAACACTCTGAACGATCTATTCTTTAGGTATTCCTGTATCAGTCTCGTTAGGTATATGGGCGTGTTAGTGCGGTGCAGTTTATGCACGAGCCCGTCTATCCATACGGTGTCGAATGCCTTCTCTAGGTCGATGAGCGCAGCGGCGGTGAAGCGATGTTCGTTAAATTTTCTTGCGATGTATTCCGCTACTCTGGTGAGTTGATGGGTCGTGGAGTGCCTCTTTCTGAAGCCGAACTGCTCGTCTGGCAACGTTTTGTTGTCGTCGTGGTGTGGTACAAGCCTGTTGAGTATAATTTGTTCAAATACCTTGCTCAGCGTAGATAATAGGCTAATCGGCCGGTAACTTGTCGGCTGCGTTCTATCTTTATTCGGCTTTGCGAAAGGCAGCACGGTCGCCGATTTCCAAATCTGGGGGAAATGCCCGGTCATGAGGCAGGCATTGAACAATTTTGTTGTGTAGATGATGGCTTTTTGAGGGAGATGTTTGAGTAAAATGTTGTGAATTTGATCGCTTCCCGGCGCCTTGTTTGTTCTTAATCGCCTGATTGTGACAGCAATCTCGCTTGGCGTAGCAAAGTGAATATCTTCAGCGTTTGTCTGCTCCGCTTCCCTCAAGTCTCGTAGAGAGTCAGCTACGATCCGGTCCGTAGCCGGGTCGGAAAGGCCGTCTGTAGCGGCGTAGGCTCTCTCGAATCTGTCGGCGAGTGTTTCAGCTTTTTCTTGTAGCGAAAGCGCCGTCCCGGGGCCGTTCAATTTCTGTAGCGGGGGGATTGTGAAGTCTTTATGTCGCAGCGCGCTTGCCATTTTCCATAGGGAATTATCCTTCGGCGTGAGTGATGCGACTTTTTTGTCCCAAAGTTCGCGCTTGAGTTCTGCGATTTCGGTCTTGATTTCCCTCTGCAGGCAGTTATACGCTGTCTTGAAATATTCGTCGCGTGTGCGGTGAAACATGCGTCGCAGGCGATTTTTCTCCTTGATGAGCGATAGAACGTACTCGGGAAGCTTGATCGTGTATGGGTGTATTTCTTTGAGAGGAATGTGTGTATCTTGTGCTGTTTGAAGAATCTCTGTGAGAGTGCTTGTAGCTGCGTCGATTTCTTGTGGCGAGCGCAGAGTTCCCGAAGTGAGATGAATTCGTTCGTTGACTTCTTTTTTGAATCCTTCCCAGTTCGCATCCTTGTAATTGCGCTGTTTTCTGGGGGTCCTTGAAGTTGTGCCGCCTATAGTAAAGCTCACGGGCAGGTGGTCCGAAGACAGTTCGTCTAGTGTGCGCAGTGGAGATATTGTCTTGACATTTTTCTCGAGTACTATGTCCAGTGTACTCGGATATCTAGATAGTTGCGAGTAGTACGTAGGTCTGTCGGGCGCCATTATCGAATAGGTATTTGTCTGCATGTGTGTAAAGAGCGTATTCCCGTTCGCATTTCCTCTGTAGTTATTCCAATAGTTGTGTTTGGCGTTCAAGTCGCCTCCCATCACAACAATCGGTCCCAGATTGAGCAATTTATTGAGATCTTCTCTCACTAGGTTATGTTGGGTGCAGTATACGGAGATGATGGTGTGCGCTCTACCCTCTATGGTGACTTCGATAATCGTGGCTTCGGCGTACTTCAACTTCGGAGTGGGGATTCTTGTGGACGTCATAGATTGCCGAACGAATATTGCGGTTCCTCCGCCTGATCTTCCTTGTCGGTCGTCACGATAAATCTCGAAACCTTGCACTCTCAGCGGTACGCTTGGATTCAAGTGAGATTCTGATAGGAGAATAATGTCGGTGTGTAATTTGTTTGCCAAAGCGAGCAGTTCGTCTGTCTTGTTGCGCACGCTAAATGCGTTCCATACGAGGACTTTCACCGTCTCGGTATTAGGCATCGAGGGTGTCTAGGAGCTCAATCAGGATGACGAGCTTGTCTGCTCTTGTTGCGCAGCGGGCGAGCTGTGATCGCATCCTCAGGAGGCCTTGGAGCAGGGCCATCAAGTCCAGGTTGTCTTCTGAAGAGGTGGACGCGCGCGCGGGCTCCTGCTGCGGGCGGGGCTGGGGGCGTGGCTGTGGGTGCGGCGCGGTCTCGCGCTGCTCTTGGGCGGGGGCGGTGCCTCCGGCTACGTTGGCCCATGTGCGTCCATCCGTCCTCGGCTGAGGAGGTGGCCTGCTCGGGTTCTGTTCTGCCGGCGGTCGTTGGGCCCTTCTGGCAGGTCGCTGCTGTATTGAGGCGACGTACGCTACCCGCTTGGGGCAGCCTCTGTAGTTGGCGGGATGCGGGCCTGAGCAGTTGCAGCATGCGGCGGGCTCATCTCTTGTCTTCTTGGGGCATTCTGCCGAAGCATGCTCCAGTAAGCATTTTACGCACCTTGCTGTGTGCGAGCAGTTTCGGGACCCATGCCCGAAGTCTTGGCACCTGTAGCACTGGGTGCCGTGCTGTAAATGGTTGCTCCTGTGCTTCTGGAGGCGAATGCGGCAGTGGCACAGGTATTTGACGGCCGCGCGCAGCTGTCCCATGTTGACTTCCTTGTTGAAGTGTGCTAAGTATAGGGGATACTCAATTGAGGCGGTCATCTTGACCACCTTCACAGCTGGGAATCCCTGCGATTCCAGATCTGCCTTTATTTCTTCCACTTCGACGAGCGGCAGGCCCTTGATGACGGCTTTTTTCATCTTTTCCGCTTCGGCCGTGAACGTGTGGAAGCCGCGAGCCTCCGCTCGCAGCCCGTTGGTAAGGGCGCGGTGGTCCTCCATCGTGCGCACGAAGATGTTAGCCGTGCCGCCCCTGTTGTATCTGAAAGTGAAGAGCTTACCAGCTCCCAGATGTCCTTGCACCGCAGCTGTGATCTGCGCGTGCGTCATGTTCCCCAGGGTCATCACAACCGGCGGAACGCGGTCTCTCCTGCCGGTACCTGCGGGAGAGAAAGATGTATTAGTATTGGCACGCTTTATACGCGGCGCGCCAGCGCCTTCGCTTACCTCGGGCAACTCTTCAAAACGGTTGCCACACTGGAGCGGTTGTGGTCCCCGTGGGGACATGGGCCTCTTCACGGGGTTGGACGGCCTCGTCCAGCCTCCATCCTGGGGGGCAGCCGTCTCCATCGGCTGCTGCGGTCTCGGGGGCGCCACGTAGGCCGACGCTGGGCCTATCGGGGGGCGCGTGGGGGCAGGACTGGGTCCTGCTGCCCAAGAGGGGCCTGCTACGGGCTCCGTCATCTCGGTGGCATCGGGCGTCGTGGGAGCCGTGGTGGTGGATGGTCTCCGGGTCCTTGGGTCCTCGGGGCGGGGCTGTGGTGCGGGGACCGTAAGGCGCACGGTCCCGGTCTTAGTGCGATGCGCAATTTGGCGAGCGCCGGGCGGTACCACGACCGGGGAGTCCTCGTGGTCAATGGGGAGCATCCGGGTCGGGAACATGGTCATCTGTGTCGAACGGTGACTCCTCTTAAAAAGGGAGCACGTCTCGGGTGCTTGCGGGCGGTTTGTGGGGGCCAGCGTGGATCTTCGTAAGTTGAGTGTTTTGCGTGAAAGATTGCCTTGATAAAGGCAGTTGGGTGGGCGCGAGCGCCTGTTCAGTGGGCCGGCGGGATTCCTCCGGCCGGCAAAAGTAGCGGGGCCTGGCTGAGTGCACAAGCCAGACAAAAACGCTTGTGTGGTTGTGTCACAAACCACAAAAACGATCCTATATCTCTCTCTCTATCTATCTCCTATTTGAGGTTGTGTTAAAATGTGAGCTTATGTATGATGTTGTGATACCGTGTTGCCAGCTCCAACCCTCGGAGCTAACATTAACGTATCATTTTTTTATTTAAAGTGGTTTTCTTCGTTTAGCTCTGGTGTATCCGTCAATTACCGGATACCAAGAACTATTGAGCTTAGCTCCATCGTCTCTATTAATGTTTACAGGATTTTTATGAATTTCAATGGCCTCCGTAATCAGCCGTGCTCTATAAGTTTTGGGTCTCCCCAGAATTTTGAAGTGTTTTTGGAGTGTTTTAGTGAAATAGTGATTTCACTGAAACACTCCACCAAGTTATACTTGTAAAATAATTGTAAAATTGATATTGCTCCGTCAGCATTCGCAAAATCATCTCTAGTTTGTTGGGATTAAATGAACTTCGGTTACTTTTGATAAAATCAATGTTAACCGCAATGTTTTCATTAGCACTCATTTTTAAAAAGCTTTTTGCAGAGCAAAACTCGCAAAAACCGTTAAAACGTCGCGTCAATCGCCCATACTGAATATTGTCAAGTTTTCAGATATCGTCGCTGTTAAATCAAACCGGCATATGTGCAAAAATGGAGCTTTTGAGTTATTGGTGTCAAAAAATTTCTTTTTTTCCCTTCTATTCTTATGTCGAACCGGCATGTCGTATAGTTGAATAAAAATCTGTCAGATGGCGTTGGGCCGGTATGCATTTACGCGGGAATCGCCACTTTTTTTAGCAGAAGACAGACCTATTCCGCAATACGCCAGTTGCTTCAAAACTTTCAAGGGGGAAATGCGTCCATCATGTAAGTAAAACTGAATTATCTCACAATAGTACATTTTTATTTTTACCCAGATATGACTTATTGGCAGATAATCCGGTTTGCACTTAACAAAAGCGTTTATAGCAGCCTTAACTAAAACAAATCGGCATATATGCCAAAATGTCTGACCCGGGTAAAATTTCTCCCGGTTAAAAAAATAAATTAAAATAGGCAAATTTAATAAAAAAACTTTAGCAAACTGAAAGATGCGAAACTGCGGTGAGGAATACGAGTCTAAAATCCGTGGAAGAGTGAACCAACACAGGGAAAAAGAAGCGTTATTGAGATTGGGAGCTGTGTGCTGAAATGACTGCAACATTTCAATGACAGAGCTGACTGTCCAATAGACGTTGTCTTTTACAACGATAATTGTTGTGGACAACAAAAAAATAACTTTATGGTGGCAATGTACAAATATGCTGTTACAACATTAAAAAACATAAAATATATCACTCACAAATTTTTAGTAAAGGGCCACAACCAAAACAAGGTGGATTCGGCTCACTCAACCATTAAAAAATAAGTTAAAAGAGCACTCCGAAGCGGACCGATATACTTACCTTCCCAATACGCCATGGCCATGAAAACGGCAAAGAAAAGTGGCAAGCCTTACCTGGTTCATGAGTTGAGTCATGAGGACTTTTTGATATAAAAGCTCTAAAGGACCCCCAGGTAATTTTACCCATTTTGGACATTCGAATGTTTAAAGTAATTAAAGACGACGGCAACTTTTACTTCAAAACATCCTACGGATCACATGCCTGGGAGGAGGCGAAGAAAAGGAATAAACGGGGTAATGGGAGCGTGAATTCTGTTCTGATGCTAGCTTATTCCAAGAGACCATTGATGAGAAGAAGAAAAATGGTATCCTAAAGTTAGTTACCGCCGGGATAATACCGTCAATTTATTCAGATTTCCATAAACGATTGGGAAACTTTAAAGTTACCAGCAAAGGGAAGAGCAGTTTTATGTTAATTGTTTATAAAAAAATTGTGAAGCAATAAATTATTTTTTCATTGACAACATTATCTTTTTTTTATACCTAAAACAGGTTCCAAAAGAAGAAGCCACTATGACACAAAAGCAAATATTCCACTGATTTTAAAGCCATACTGGCATATCTGCATTTTACTCTTAATTTAAGCAATTTTCGATTTATTTGCAACTACTACTTCAATAAGCAGTATTCGTCTAAATTTTATTCATTCATAAGGTGGTTTTGAGGTGAAACAAACGGACGTTAAGAGCGGGAGCACACAGAGAGCGGTCAGGAGTTCCGAGTTCCGCGTTCGGCGTTCATTAGAATGTACTGATACTATAACAACAACGCACACAGCGGGCAGTCAGACCGCGGCGGTCAAAATGGAACGTCACATTCTAAGAGTTCTTTTCCCGCCGAGGCAGAGAACGCCAGAACGCCGCGATGTCTGAGGTTACAAACACGGAAAAGTTAATTGAATTGGTTAGGAGTTTATTATACGATTTAAGTGATGTAAATTATTTATTCGTATATTTTGTTATTATTTCTAAATATTTTAATGTATTTTCTTATCCTTGATAAATAAATACATACCTTAAAAATACAACCAGCCTTTCTTTTGATGAAACACAGTTTCTCCAGTTAGTATTTTGTTTTTCGATATCGGGTTGTATGATGTTATACAATTCATTATAAGTATTAATCGACATTCGAAAATAAATATAGAATCGTTGTTCATCTATAGGTA
Organism: Hesperophylax consimilis; assembly: GCF_061612785.1. NCBI lineage: Eukaryota > Metazoa > Arthropoda > Insecta > Trichoptera > Limnephilidae > Hesperophylax > Hesperophylax consimilis. The sequence goes on along the minus strand of NC_142862.1, from coordinate 1,441,829 downwards.
AATCCTGAAAAATACTAGTAAATTCGCCTTGTTCTTCTCGCGTTGTGTTGATTGGGTGCACCCAATACTTCCTTTTCTTTTTAGAAGCTGCTAAGTTCCACAAGAGCAATAATTCTTCATCGGATGATGAACTTTCTAGTGACAAGTTGCATATACAAAGACCCAAACGAAACTAGAACGCGAGAATTTGAACGCCGCTTGTGTGCTTTGGAACTCTTGAGCGGTCAACGGTCACTAGAACGCAGAACTCTGACCGCTCTCTGTGTGCTCCCGCTCTAAAAGGTATTTGATAAAGTTCAGGATGTTTCGGTGCATGCGCCGATAATGCACTGACCACCTTCTATCTCCACTGCTCTAACACATCAACAGCCGTTATGGTTCTCTACCTGTCTCGCTCATTTCACGGTTCCGGCCTCTAGAGATAGTGCCTATAGAAGGTACATGGCATGTTTCGGCAATGCGAAATATGCACGGGTAGATACCTATATTACATTGTTTTTCGCATGCGCGGGAGTCTAGTACAAGCTTTGATTGGTAAGAATATTATAATGATCTGGCGGGAATTCTTCGTGAGTGGATATACGATTTTACATTTCTGACGTATATCGATTTTTGGCAGTGCAGTGCACAAATGCACTAAGGCAGGGACCGCCTCTGATGCAGAGTACAAAGACGCAATAAAGAAATGAATATAACGAAGACTCGCAAAAAAGAGCATTATGGCTAAAACAGAATGTAAAGGAAAATAGGGACATATGCAATAAAGCACCTTAACAGGTATAAATAAACATACACAATCAAATACATAATATTTATATTTTAGAGGCGGGCTTCTGTTAGGTGGGAATTTGTTTCAACCACCCGACTGTGTTACACTTCACTGTAAAATAAAAGGTAGTTAATTATTATTGAAAAATAGTCATGCAACTAACTTAATATACAAACTTAAATGTACTGCCTCAAGAAATAAATAGAAACTTATTATCATATATTTATCTAATCTTAAGCCGGAATGGCAAATCTTTTAAGATTTCAAACTTTAAAGAATTGCTGTCATTCATGTTAGAAAAAAGGTTCTGCTTACTTTACACTTTATGGATTTGGTGAATTTTTTTAGTCATTAGCACTAATGGAAAATAATAGATTTTAGTTAGGTTAATTATCAGACGGTATTCAAAGGCACACAAACTAACCCAAATAATATACACTGAAAGTGGTAATACGATTTATAATTTAGTTTATATATTGTCTCATCCAACATACTGCGTCTTCTGTTATCTCCACTTTTGACATGATCTGAATCGAGTAACTACATACTTGATTTACTTGATCGTGTCATATATTACTGTTTCTTCTAACAGTTCAATCAATATGTATTTATAACCTTACAGTGGGTTTTGTATTTTATTTTGTCTAAATTAGAGAAATTGTGTTGATTTTCTGCAAAAAAAACTCTAAACACAACGCTAAAATAATGTATTAGTCAGTACAACCATACGAAAATAAAATTTGATTCAATTAATGATGAACCTAACCTACCTATTTAAAGATTTAAAGTTTTTCTGGTTGCCCACAGGTCCGCCGAAGCTTGCGAACAGGGTATGCACTGCACACGGGCGGCACTTTCAGGGGGCGGCAAATACAGAGAACTCGGAATGTTCTAAATCGTTATCATTAATCATTCCAGCATTAGGTACAATTGTTATTGGATTTCTTGCATGCATTGTTTAGCAAACAATTTGTCCATAGTTATCGTTGAAATTGGTAATAAAGAAGTTTTCTTTTCGGTAGATCCAGATTTTTTTACCGAAATGTAGCCATATCAACGTACCAAATTTTAGTTTTGGGTCAACCCTCATTAGCCCTCCCCCCATCTCACTACACCCCTCCTAACTTCTGAAATGCTTTCCCTGAGAAAACTATAACAAATAAACACTATTCAAGTGGCACAGAAATATGGAGATATCTTTTGAAACAAGCCATAAATTATTTTAAAACATCTATGCTAGTGTTTTATTTGGCAAGAACTTGTATTACCTAGACAATCTAGGTATTGCATTAAAATATGCAGGGTTATTGACAAAAAAATTGGTCCAAAATATGTAAGGGCTTCTCGTGGATATGGGCGTGGTATATAACTTGTTAAGGCTTTTTGTAGATTTGGGCCTGGTATATAACCCCATAAGACTTCTCGTGAATATGGGCCTGGTATATAACCCCTTAAAGCTTCTCGTGGATACGCGGATCATTATCATTACAAACTATTTTATACATTACATATTATATATTACTATATGTAACGGACGTTGTTTGCCACATCTGCCTACCTCTGCCGAGCGGAACGATATCAAATTTTTATTGTGTACAATTTATTAAGGAATATCAATTTATTAAATGTTGCAAATGTCTATATTTTACTTATACATCTCCTCGGCGGTAGTTAAATAAACACTACTTGCTATGTGCTACCACTGAGGAGATATTAAAAATGCTGTTTTTAACATATATGTATAACCATTTTTTTTAAATTAATTTTTACCTTTTTTGCGTGTACAAAAATCCAGGAACCTCGTAGCATAGTGAATCTTATCCCTTTCTGAGCGCTCTGTTACGGGGGACCTGAGAAAAATACTAACATAACCATATTTACAAATTTGATCGCTTCAGGATCATTTTTACACTTTTATTTACAAACTTTTCTTATTTTTTGTCGTATCTTGGCAAAAAAAAATCTAGTTTCAAGATACACATTCTTATAACTACTATGCATTTAAACTATGTAATTGTTATTAATGTAAGCCCTCAAAATCTTCAAACTCGCAAATTTAAGCGTCTACCTTCGGCTATGCCACCGGCAAATTGAATATGCGACGTTTTGCCGGGGCATATAAACACATTACTGGCGCGGATAGAACCCCCCACCACTTTTTGACTCACAGCCCAATGTCGGGTGCGAGTCATGCTTATTGCATATAAGCAGCCACATAAAAAATAAAAATTAGTTCATCTTTACCACCGAAACCAAGCGTTTTATTTATCAACAAGTGACTCCTGCCCACCATCTGCCTCACCTCGCCAAGTCTTCTGCTCCAAACCTTCTGGCGTTACCTCCTCAAGATCAGCCGGCCCTACTCTGGAAAACCGCCAACGCCAGGAGCGAGCAGAGAATAAAGCACACCCAGTGCCCAACATTCACCAAACACTGGGTGCGGGAGGCAGATTTTATCATAAAATTGTCAACTATCATCATCATCGGCCGTAAAGGAGCATTCTCATCGGTCGAAGACACGGATTGAAACCGGCGCCCAAATCTAGTCTTGTGCGGACTCCCGTTCAGTACACTATAGATTTAATTGAAATATAAAATTAGAGGATGTCAGCAATATATAGAGTAAAATTCTACAAAAGTAAGGTCGTTAATAAAAATTATAAAAAGTAAGAGTCCAAGGTACGATCCTTGTGGTACGTCCTATATATCTTGTGACTAACTAACCGGTTTTTTTTTCCAAAGAGTGATTATGACTAATTTTGTTGAATGCTTTACTGAAATCGGTGTACGCGGCATCTAACGTTACTTACGTTGATTGTTCACAGTTATAATATAAGATTTATTCAAGTAATAATTGCAACTGGAGGAACATATAATAAAATTTTTTAACCCACTTAAAGTAGTTCAAAGATTGGTAATCAAAGTAATTTTGAAAAATCGTCAAAATTTTCTACCGAAACTCTTTTTAAAATTTTCAAAGTACCTACAGTAGACAATGTATCGAAAATATTCAATATTTCAAATTTACAAAGAAATACAGTCAAATACTCATAACTTGCAATTCAATACATCAGCAAGATACCAGAAAACTATTAAAATCCCAAAATTTAACACTAAGCTCATTCAAAATACCTATCTTTATCTAGGCATAATTTATTTTAATAACCTTCCATTAAATTTAAAAAATATTGAAAATATTCAGAAATTTCACCTTAAATTAAAAAATTACCTTAAACTATTATAAGTCCAAAATACGTTCACTACTTATATCTAGAAGTAATATTGTTTAAATCTTGTGTTGTTTCTTAATAATTTATTTACCTTAATACTAACATGTACATAATTGAACTAGAATTCCCTCACCAAACACAAGAGCATTGTCTCTTTATGGTGAGGAAAGGCTACTTTAATTTCTATTTTTTTATATCTTGTTTATATCTTGTATACTTATGTATGTAAAAAAAAAAAATTTTTCATATTAAAAAAATTAAAATTAAAAAACTAGTTCCTCTGAATCATAAATGTAATCAGTGATCATTAGATTAAAGTTGGTAAGTAAAGTACGGATGGGGGGTGGGGGCGGCATTGACGGATATGTACACGGGCGTTCGAGTGGCTAGCGGCGGCCCTGATTGCCCATCATTATTTATCGCTTGTTAGAATTTTTCCCCCAATTATTTCCAAGTTTTAAAATGAGGCCTTAATCAAAGCAAAATTTCTAAGCTTCATTGAACCGTAACAGACCCAATAAAAATTAGTGTTTGTAAAAATAATTACAGGGCAGAAAGCAAATACATAAGAGATTCGCTAAGAAATCAAGGTAAAGTGAAAAAAGCCAATACATTAGTGATAGGCCAATGAATGAAGGTGAACATCAGATAAAATAAGAACAGGGTGAGTAATCAAGGTAAAGTTAGCAAAGCAAATAATTTAGAATTAGGCTAAGGAATCAAGATAAAGTAAGCAAAGCAGATAAATTAAAAATAGGCTAAGGAATCAAAATAAAGTGAGCAACGCAGATAAATTAGGGATAGGCTAAGTAATCAAGGTAAAGTTAGCAAGGCAGATAAATTAAGGATAGGCTAAGGAATCAAGGTAAAGTGAGCAAAGCAGGTAAATAAGGGATAGGCAAGGAATCAAGGTAAAGTTATCGAAGCAGATAAATAAGGTATATGCTAAGTAATCAAGGTAAAGTTAGCAAAGCAGATAAATTAGGGATATGCTAAGTAATCAAGGTAAAGTTAGCGAAGCAGATAAATTAGGGATAGGCTAAGTAATCAAGGTAAAGTTAGCGAAGCAGATAAATTAGGGATAGGCTAAGTAATCAAGGTAAAGTTAGCAAGGCAGATAAATTAAGGATAGGCTAAGGAATCAAGGTAAAGTGAGCAAAGCAGGTAAATTAGGGATAGGCTAAGAATCGAGGTTAACTTAGCAAAGCAGATTAATAAGGGATAGGCTAAGTAATCGGGGTAAAGTTAGCAAAGCAGATAAATTAGGGATAGGCTAAGGAATCAAGGTAAAGTTAGCAAAGCGGATAACTTAGGGATAGGCACTGTAAAAACTGAGTTTGGTGTGTATGATTATGTAGCTCCAACTTTGCTTCGTTATAAATACTTATACATTTATTTTAATGAATACAGGGATTACACAGTCTTTACAAGATGACAATTGGGTAGCGAGATAGTAATCACTAGGGATTTTAGATCTCAAGGAAATTGGCTATGGGTTCCAGGGGTTTATTTGTCAGATTATTAAATAGAATTTATTTAGTATTTGTTGGCGGTGTTTTGCGCTTTCTAATTTGTATTTTCACAATTTTGGTTAAAGAAAATGTATATTTTTTTAAAAAAGATAAGTTTTACCTACCATGTCATTTTTCAAGATGTCAAAAAATGTCAACAGATTATAAGTAACACATAAAATGTTCTTGATTACGCAAAACGTGGATTGAACCATAAAAATTTAATGGTTAATTCAGCAAAACTGTTTTAGTTCCATGTAGCATTCTGTGTTATAAATCATCTTCATGTTGATGTTCAAAACACATTTGTTTTAAGTGACACCTCACAAGAGCGCCCTTGTCTGTCTGTAGGGGCTGTAGAAAAGGATTTATTAATTCGGGTCTCGGAGAGGCCCGGATTATATGAAGGAGGAAAAACAGAATTTTGTATATAGTATTAATACAATTTTTTTAATTAATTGACACACTTTCTTTTACATTCATATTATTAAATAAATTGATATCTTTTTGTAAAATTTCTCACAATTAAATAACTATTTTATTACCTTTCTAAACCATTAAAGACAGTTATCTATTTTAAAAAGAATCGACTTCCATAATTGATTAATGTAAATAATTTCACAATAAATCAATAAAAAATGTAATGGAGACCAAGTCGCACTACTCATGCCGCTTGAAGGCGCTAATGTAGCAGGTTGCCACCAGAATTTATGGGAAACGTCAGAAGTTGGAGGTTTGTATTATTAATTTTATAGGGTATTCGGCGATATTCACATAAAAAAATTAAAAAAACATTTTAGATATAAAATTTTAATCATTCGTATTTTATGAAAACAAAATTTTTATGGGAAAAAAACAACGGAATTTAAAAAAAAGTTATTTGTATTTTTTACTTCCATCAACATACAACAACAATACTACATTTAAACAGTGCACGGATTTGTTTTTGCTCCAGTTTAAAAAATAAATAAGAATACTTAATTTTATACCTGTGCGCATAGGAAATACTAAATTACAAGTGCAAATCGAGTTTTAGTGTAGTGATAGAATTCTAAGTAATTCCAATCTCGCAGTTAAAAGATTTATCAAAAAAATAATTATTATAAATCCCTCTTCAGAACTGTCGATTCGTCAGTTCGCACTTGCTTCTAGTGTGTGTGTGCGTAAAGTTACCTTCACATTTACGCATACTATCCCGAGTACGTGATCCAGGGCCGCTAAACTTTTTCTAATATTATATTTCTACTTCGATCTACTAATTATGGATTCGTGTGATCCCTACCATTTTATTACGATGGCAAGTAATATGATAAACTCTATTAAAAGTACCATTATGGATCCATTTAATAATTTTAACAAAGAACAAATGGCTAAATTAACTCCTAAACATTCGGAACTTTTGGGGAATATTAGAGTAGTTGGTGCGAAAGTGGGCTTCCTAGAAGGAGAGCTGGCCTATACAAACATCTCACAACAGAAGCCGCCCCAGGTCCAATCTCTACCTAACACCATCCAAGACCTACCTGGAATTTGCGAAACACTAGCGGAAATGGAGGAGAGAAAATTACGTTCTAAGAATATTATAATGTTTAATGTACCTGAGTGCTCAACTGATACTCAAACTGACTGCATGGGGGAGGATAAGAATAAAGTTTTGAGAATTCTAAGCAAAATTGAAAATGTTGATACATCTAAAATAAAAATGTTCCGCTTAGGTAAAAAAGAAATGGATAAAAAACGTCCGATCACTGTCAGACTAACATCAAGTGATACTGGTTCTTCAAAAAAAGGCGACAGACTACCAAAATGTCAGTATTAAAACTTTAATACTGACATTTTGACTTAACATGGGTTCAGCGACAAGAAATTCAAAATGTATGGAAGGAGTTAGAAAACCGGAAAAATATGGGAGAAAATAATTTAACCATAAAATATATTAACAACTCACCTAAAATTGTCAATGTTCAACCAAAAAACTGCAGCCATATAAACGCCTCATGTACTACCATAACGTCAGGGGCATCAGAACAAAACTAAAGGAGTTCAGAGTAAATGCTCCATCTTTCTCAAACGATGTCATCATACTCACTGAAACATGGCTAACATCATCTGATCTTGGACTACATAGTCACCATGTTCATCGAGCAGACCGGAGTCAGAATACCAGCTCCAATACAAGAGGAGGGGGTGTCCTGATAGTGGTCCGAAAAAATATTGCTTCGAAAGTACTTAAAATCAAAAATACTGATGTGGAACAAATGTTCGTATTATTAAGTGGTGATTTCAAGAAAATTATTATTGGAACTGTTTATATCCCTCCCAATGCCAACATATTTTTTTTATTTTTTATTTATTAACCAATATACATATAATACATAATATATACTATATAATATTAGTGGTAACAATACCTCCCTAATTGAGAAATTCTCGTGTTTAGGGAGGGAGCACTATCAAATTGACAGTACTATACATACTTATCAGTTGTTACAATTTGGATGCATGAAGCACTTCTTTTTTTATACATAATGAAAATATAAGTGGCATTTTTTTTTTTTTTTGTACATAATGAAATTTTTTTTTATACACAATGAAAAATATAAGATGGCATTTGTTTTGTACATAATGGAAATATAGGTTGGCACATCGTAACACATACTTAGAAATTATATAATAGTAAAATGTTTTTTGAGTTTTTGTTTAAAATTTTCATAATTCCTCTCGGATTGTATTTCTATAGGGAGTTCGTTAAAGCATTTTATTGCTGAGTATGTGTAATGATGTTGGGCTGTTGTAGTATTAAGTTTAGGGATTATTATCTGTCCTAAGGTTCTCGGTCTGGTGCTGAATGACTGTATTGTTAGTTTGTCTTTATGGATTTGTAGTAATGCGTTTTTTTGATAAATTTTATTTATTGGTAATACTTTGAATTCATCAAATAATTTTTGAGTTGAATAGTCTAATTGTTTTTTTAGAATTATTTTGATGAGTCTTCTATGTACTATTTCAAGTGGGGTTAAGTTGGTTTTATACGCTCCTCCCCATCCTATTATTCCGTATTGCAGAACTGATTGGGCTAATGCATAGTAAACCTTCAGTAGCATAGCATAGATTTATGTAATATATTTCTTAGTTTGAGGAATACGTAATAAAGTTTACGTATTCTATTTACAGTTTGCGCAATTTGTTCTGTCCATTTAATATTTTGGTCTATAATTATGCCTAAATATTTAATATTACTTTTTTTTTAGATTTTTGAGCATTTAGGTGAATTGCAGTTGTCAGTATAATTATTACAAGAGTTATGGATAGTTATATTGGAATTTATTGTTGGGTGCATTTTGTCTGATAATGTGAAAGTCATGAAATAAGTTTTTTCAGAGTTTAAGGAGAGGTAGTTGTCATCCAACCATTGTTTTAAGTTGTTTATTTCTATATTCGCAGTTTGATAGGCTTCTTCCCAAGTTTTTTTTTCTATGATTAAAACTGTGTCGTCGGCGAAAGATATGATTTTTCCATTTTTTGGTACTGTAAGCATTTCATTCACATAAATGATAAACAATATTGGGCCTAGAACTGTCCCTTGAGGAATTCTAAATTCGGAATAGGTGGGTTCACTCAATATATTGTTAATTTTTACGTGTTGGTGTCTTTTATGAAGATAACTTTTAAACCATTCTTTAACTGTTCCTTGAATTCCAATATTTTTGAATTTTTTTATTAGCTTCTTGTGGCTTAAAGGCTCAAAGGCTTTTCTTAGATCGATAAATATACTTAAACATTTATTTCCCGAGTCAAGAGCATTATATATTATAGATGTTATTTTTGCGATTGCATCTTGCGTACCTAAATTTTCTCTGAAGCCGAATTGGTTATCATTAATAATTTTATTTGAAGTGATATGTTTAGTTAATTGTGACTTTACGACTTTTTCAAATATTTTTGCTACGTTAGATACAATAGATATGGGACAGTTCGAGACGTCAGATGTAATTCCTGATTTGAAGATCGGGGTTATTATTGTATTTTTATATATTTTTGGGTAGATTCCTTGCTGTATGCTGTTATTAATGATATGTGCAATTGGTTTTGATATTAATTGTCTCATTTGTTTTAATACATTTACTGTGATATTATCAAAACCAGGGCTCGCGGACACTCGTAGGCTCATTATAATTTTTTTTATTTCTATTTGGGTGCATTTTTCAAATTTTTCGAAAATATTTTGGCAAGTTTGTGTGGATGTATTGGTAGTATTTTTAGGTTGGAACGAGTCGATTTTTTTGGCTAGTTTCTCTCCGACTTTAGCGAAGTAGTTGTTGAAAATATTTGCAATTTTAGTTGGTTCTTTTATTGAGTCTATTGTTTCGTTGTCATAAGTTATTTTATTTATTTGTTTATTTTTATTACCGTTGCCGATAATGTTGTTAAGTCATTAGGTTGTTTTCGGGTTTGATAAAATAGTTTTTCTTTATTCCTAATTGAGGTAACTATTCCATAGGTGATCCAGGGCTTAATTTTTCTATGTTTTGATTTAGGTTTAACGTTTTTATGTATAGTTGCATTTATTATGTGTTCGCGAAGTGTTTTTTCGAATATAATTGAAGATTTTTCGGCATCTTCGGTGTTTAATGTTTCTTCCCATTTTTCCAATTTCAATTTTTGTTCAAGAAGTTGTATGTTTAAGGTTTTTATGTTATACTGTTTTAATGCAGTTTTGGAAAAGGACATATTTTTTTAAATGAAGAATTAAAAAACACGTGTAGTGATCGGTAATGTTTGTTTTCCAAATGACAGGTGTTAATTGTGTAGTTGTGTCAGCCTTAGTCCAGATATGATCAATACATGATGGGTTTTGTCGGGGCACAACTCTAGTGTAATCGTTTATACATGAAATGAAGTTAAGCTCAGCCATCGTATTAAGTAAATCATTTTTTTCGACGCTGTTTGAATTTAGACCTATATTTATATTGAAGTCACCCGTCACTATAGTATTTTGACACTTTGTTTTGTTAATTACATCTTTGAGGTTCTCTATAAATTGTTGAGTTTTTGATCCGTGGGTTCGGTAAACAGCAATAACTTGATAAATCTGATTATTTACTTTAAATTGTAATGCTACGCAGTTCGTGAGGGTCATGTTTATTTCTTTATAAGATATATCTTGGTGTTTTTGGTTAACGTAAATAACTATGCCACTATTTTTGTTAATGTGTGTTTTCGTCGAAATACAAGTATAGTTCGGTAATTGTGGTATATTATCTATATTTACTGTATTAAGGTGTGCCTCTGTCAAAACAATACAGTCGATTTCAGTTTTTAAAAGACTAAGGGTGCATAATAATTCATTCATGTTTTTGTAAATGCTCCTAATATTTAAGTGCATAATTACTAATGAGTTTGTCATATTTTTGAAAACAAGGTTACATTCATCGACATTGTTTCATCACAATCGTTTTTGAGTACGTCCTAAAATATTATTTATCTCATCCCAGGTTTTTTGTATCATTAAAACAGTTTTTAAATTTATTTTTATAGTAGTTAGTTTTATCTTTATTCATAAGTTTACTGACAAGGTTTCGTGATTTTTTGTATTCTGTTTCATATTTTTTGTTTGTTGGTGTACTTTTCCCGCCGGAAGTGTTAATAGTATTATTTTTTTTAAAGAAAGGCAGAATCTAACTAACATTACTTATAAACTACCATGCAAAACTTACACCTTTAAAACTTACATGCACTTTACCAAATTTGCGTACTTATATCATTATAATATCATTTTTAAATGCAATTTCAAAGAACAATTAAAGCAAACAAATCTCAGTATTAGAAATAATTGAGAAACAACTCACAACCATCTCATATGAACTAATAATTCTTCATTCAATCTATCAATTTGTGGATCGACACAAATTAATACATTTTTTTTTTTTAATTCAGAAAAACTATATTATAAATGAACTCTCACACTCTTCTCTGAGAAAAAATCAATTTTCAGTTTTTCTTCTACCTCTAATAGGTACCGAGATAAAGACGTAAAAATGTTAACAAGTTAATTGCGCGACTAGGTTTGGTTTTCCGCGAATTTCAGTGCAACAGTTACTAAAAAACTTTAGTAGAGCAGAGATTTTTTATGTTTTTTTACCAATGTTGAACTTATGAAACCAAAATTAGGTTGAAAATTGAAACGGATATAGGTACGTATAGTGTTTTAAACTTTCTTGGAATTTATTATTATTTATAGAAATTTTATATCTTGAAATTAGTAGTACGGGAAATAACAATATATAAACAAATTTTGCCAGATAAATTTCGTCTAATTAAATAACTAGTTATTGAAAACTAAACAAAACCGTAAATTGGATTACACACCTATTGTACTGCTATAACGCGAGTCCACATTTCCTGAGAATATTTTTTTGTTTTCTTAGCTTGCTTACATTTGGATATTTGTTTTTGTTTTTACTCCCCATTTTAAATTATGGACCTACAAAAACTCATCGTTAGTAATTATTAATACAAACGGAAAGCATTTTTCTATGAGAAATAAATCATTAACTCAGGTAAACATGGAATAAAAACATCGATTAACAAGTAGTATTTTGAGATATAAAAAATTAATCTGTAAAAAAACGAAGATTGTTTGCCATAAATACATTTTTTTAATATATATAAAGTGGGTACAGGATATAATATGAGTAGGTACATAAAGAATATATTTATATTACGCTCATCTCATCAATGAAGAAACTGGTTCTTGTGCTTGGTGAGAGAGTTACACTAATTATAAGAAAAATAGAATCATTATGCTATAAGTAAGTATATATATGATAGGAACAATATATAAAGAGACAAAATCTAAATACCGTGGAGATGAGGTAGAGATGAAGGGAAAAACAGGCAATTATTTGGTTGATTATTTGTGAAAGAGTAACTTTAGTTTTAGTTTAAGTATGTTAATATCCTTTAATTTATTTATTACAATCGGAAGGTTGTTGAAATACTTTATTCCTAAATATTTATAGTTATTTTGCATTTGTTTGGTATTACATTTTGGAATTTTGATATTGTATTGATATCATTTAGATAAGTGGGTTTCAAATTTTTTGATTATATTATCTTTATAAATTTGGATAATTGCATTTTTTCTTGAATATATCTTCTACTCGGGGCACCCCGAAATCTGTAAATAGCGTTTCTGTTGGATACGTGGAGGATTTCTTGAGGATTACTTTGTGGATTAGCTTCTGGACCACTTTGATCGGGGTCAGAATCTTATTGTATGACCCCCCCATCCAAAAATTCCGTATTGAATTAACGACTGGATTAGTGCGTAGTATACTCTTTTTAGGTTATTTCTTTTTAAAATATTTCTTAATCTTATGAATATGTATACACACTTTCTGATACGCTTGACCAATTCACATATATGTCTTTTCCACTTCATATTTTGTTCTATTATCACTCCGAGATATTTAATTTCTGATACTGAGTTCAATATTGAACAGCCTTGGATACATATGTTTTATTACATTTGTTATTGTGAATAATTATTTGAGTGTTAGGGAGTGCTTGTAGTTTGTTAATTGAGAAATGTATATAGTATGTCTTGTTAGTGTTTAATGAGAGAAGATTTGTATCAAACCATTGTTTCAATGTGTTCATGCAATTATTTGCTTTTTCGTTTACTATATTCCAGTCAATCCCATTCACTATGATAGCTGTGTCGTCGGCATAGGATATTATGTTTGCGTTAAGTGGTAGTTTGAAAATATCGTTGACATAAATTATAAATAGTAGGGGGCCTAGGACTGTGCCTTGCGGTATCCCGCAATTAGTTGTTAGTGCTAGACTAAGTGAGTTGTTTATCTTGACTACTTGGCATCGTTCAAATAAATAGCTTTTTATCCATTTTAGAGCTTTATCGTTTATCCCAACACAATTCAATTTTTCAATAAGTTTATCATGAGAAATACTATCGAAAGCTTTTTTAAGATCTATGAAAATTCCGAGACATTTCAAAGATTTGTCTAATGTGTCCTGGATTATGTTCGATAATTTGGCAATTGCATCTTGGGTACTTCTATTTTTCATAAATCCATATTGGTTGCCGTGAATTACATCATTTTTGTCAATAAATTCAGTCAATCTTTTTTTGATAATTTTTTCAAAGATTTTCGCAATGTTTGAGATCAGCGATATTGGACGATAATTTGACACTTCTTCTGGGTTGCCAGATTTGTGAATTGGAGTGATGATGGTTTGTTTATATACAGTTGGGAATATTCCGCTTTGGAGACTTGTTGATTAAATATGTAAAGGGTTTTGAGATATTTTTTTTGATAATTTTTAGTGTTTCGACAGTAATTCCATCGAAACCTGGTGCTGATCTTCCCTTCATGTTTAAAATGATTTCCTCGATTTCCTGTGCTGAAGTAAGGTGAAACATGTCAATTTTGTTTGAGATATTAATGTTAAGGTTCTGTATGTCATTGGACGGTACTTTTTGAATTTGATTTGCAAGGTTTTTGCCTACATTTGCAAAGAAGTTGTTGAATATGTTAGCGGCATTTAAAGGATTTTTTTTGCATCGTATTTTGATATTGTTATGTGTGATGCTATGTATTTCATTTTTTTATGTTTTTTCTTGTCTATGATTTAATTTACAACATGCCAGACTTTTTTTGCATCGTTCTCCGTTGCTTCCAATTTTTTCCGAAAATAGTTTTCTTTGTGTTTTTTGTTAAATAAGTGAGTTTGTTTTTGTATGCTTTTAGGTGATTCTTTAGTGTTTCATTTGTAGATTGTCGGATATTTTTTTTGTATAGTGCTTCTTTGTGTCTGATTAATACAATTAATCAAAAAGTTATCCATGGCTTAACCGGTTTAAATTTTGATGATTGTTTTCTGGAATCAATGAATTGTGCAGTACTTACGTGCGTTGATAGTTTTTTTTTCAAATAGTTCAAAGCATTTATTCGTGTCATTACATTTGAAGATGTCGTGCCATTTCTCTTTATCTAGATTATGTATTAGGGCATTTATGTTGAGCGTTTTGCGTCGGCCGTTGTCCTTCTCCGGAGTTAAAGTTTGTATTGGTAAACATTTTTATCGTAATTGTACGTAAAAATGCACCCAAAATGATCTGGGATTGTCGTTTGTATGACTGCAGATACTATGTTTTTTATATCTTGAATATTTGTGAACACATGATCTATGCACGAAGGTCGTTGACCTGGGATAATTCTCGTAAATGAATTAATACACGAAATATAATTTAATTCTGCCATCATATTCAGATAATTATCTTTGTCACAGTATGAGTAATCATTTGCGATATTGAGGTTAATGTCTCCGACAATGATGGTTTTCTTAAAAATATAATTTCTACACAAATGAAAGAATATCTTTGTTTTAAACCACTTTATTACATTTATATACGTCGACCGGTTTTGGTTGAACTCAACCTTCATCAGGACAGTACAAACAGTTTATATTTGTACTGTCCTGATGAAGGTTGAGTTCAACCGAAACCGGTCGACGTATATAAATGTAATAAAGTGGTTTAAAACAAAGATATTCTTTCATTTGTGTAATAATGTCAAGCCACAAAGTGTTTGCTTCCTTCGATAATTTAATATAATTTCTCTTCGCAATAAGAATGTGTTTTAGTTCATCTACATAGGTTGGTAATATTGAGGCATGGGTTCTATATATAGCGAATATGCTAAAGGTGTACTTTTGGAAACTGATTTCCATATTTAAAATGTTTACATTGTGCATGTGGATTTCTCTGTCAAAAGTCACAACATATTTATTTGAAATGAATATTGCGATTCCGCTGTTTTTATTAATTTGAGTATTTGTTGCATAGTTTATATTATGCAGTCTAGTCTGTTAAGTGATTTTATTGTTACCAGGAGTTCGTCTAAATGATCTGTTTTTATTATATATCTAGAAATATCTAGATTTTACTAAATCAAAAATCTTCCTCCCTAGGGACTGGAGAGTCAACCACGCTAACAAATGAGCCAAATCCCAATTTGGTAGGACCGACATTTATTGCGTATATTAACTTTGTAATGTCATTCAATTTCAGATAAATGCCAATGTCCACTTCTGTGCCACCAAAATGCATTATCATCGACAACGACTCTATCTGCCGAGTTTCAGCTCGATCGGATGCCGGGTAGTTCATACATACTTTCAAGAAAACGAAAGTGAATTTCAAATAGGATGTTTTGAAAAGGTATACTATTTTGGTCTCGAAAAATAATAATATGAGAAAAATACACAAGCTTATCCTCACGGTTTGAGAACTAAAAATGCCCCTAGCTAAAATCATGTCACCAGAAAAAAAACCGTAAAAAATACTGGCACAGATCTGACGTCTGTTCGATGCCACCCTCTGCGGACTTCTGAAGAAATAATATAATTCCATACAATTATAATTCCATACAATGTTTCACTCAAACAATTATTACGTAAGCGCCAAAGTGGATTTTAATTTTTTATGAATGATTAAATAGAAACGGAAAAAAGTTGATCAAGTCAAGTGGTAGCAAATAAACATTGCCATAAAAAAGTATTTTTTAAAAGTTGTTTCTTATACGAATTAATAGTAAACTCTTGAAAAAGAAATCTATTTAGTAGTTTGCGCTTATATTTTTCATCACGCAATTAACAATTTTATTTTAATTCTGATCAAACCAAGCAATAGAACAAGCTTCAATGTATCCATAGTATATTTTTGGTATTGATAACCTATACCGATTCGTAGTACAGATTAATCTAAATAGTGCTTTCACTTATAGCTTCACATTAATACACAAAATGCCAACATTTTGTGTAGGATAAATATGCACAAACATGGTAACGCTGAAATAATGTTTTCTTGCTTGTCATGCACAAAGCAGGATATTCGTTTTCAACTATAACTATGTCGAAGGACAAAAGTCCTTCAGGGTTAAAATCCCAAAAAATGAAGAAAGGTAGAAAATGTCGAGGTTTGTTGGATTTTCGGTAATGTTTAGTGTTCGATTATTTATTGGACCAACATCATAAACAGCTCCGGATCTGTCTGATGTACATATTTACTGGACTGTAATTGCTTATCGACAAGTCCTGTCCAGTCCTGTTTTAACTCGACCGTCTGACTGTAACTTTGTTTGTAAATTACGTTTCCGTTTCGAGATGGTTGCCGTTTGAATGGTAAATATATTTTTTAAATGTGTCGTCGTGTTTCATTTTGACTTTCTTATTCGCATTTTTTTTAATATTTTGATACCTACCTGTCTGAGAGATGTTGTTTATACGGACAAATTGTATAATTCCTTATTTGAAATTTAAAATATATATTTAAGTACTTACTTACGAAACTTTTCAGAGGAAATATCGATTATAATTTATTAGCAAATTCCATTAAATTGTATTTTCCTTAGTACGATTTTTTTATCAGCCACCTCTCTGACCTCTGGGCCCGAGATAATAGTCACGAGCTTTTAGTCAAATTTAAATAACAAACAATCAAATACTTATATTCTTAAAAAGAAGACGAACAGGAAAAATTATGTGTTTATTCTGTAACTGCTGCCTTTATCAGTAATGTGTTTGTACAGAGCAAGTTGCGGGAAAACCAACGCTTTGTTAATTACGATATGAGTAAACGAGATAAATTAGAATACATGGAATGATCCGAAAATAAATGAATTGCTGATGATGCGTTTGCACTCTTTAGTGCAGGGTGTGGAAACTGCGGCCCGCGACCATCGGGTCATACTGAAACAAAACGGGGAGCAAAACCAAAAAATATTCAGAACGGTTTTCTTTCGCAGTATGTCAGATACATTAATTAATATAATTAAACTCGTGTCAATTATAAAACGTCAGTACAATTACAATTTAAGCTGGAGGACAGGTGGACTCCAACGCAGATTTATTATTTAAAACCAGTCTTGTGTTCAAAATGCACGAAAAAAATCCAATTGCGGAATCATCTGTTGACGCATAAATATGTTTATTCGGTTGTTTTATGTATGTTGTATTTTACACAAAACTAAGCAATCAGTTAAAACCAGCTTTGTGTTGAGAGTGTAAATGCGTACATTTATTATTAAAGCTGGGGACTAGCATAAAGATTTAATCAAGTTTAAACCAAAGTTGAATTTCAAATGCACAGTTAAAATTCTAGTTTCGGTTTCATTTCGAAAGAAAACCGTTCTTTTATTCCATATAACTTTTACTTAAGCTTGTGGACTCTTATGCAGAATTACTTTTAAGTTAAAACCAGTCTTGTAAACTAAACACATATAAAAATACAGGAATCAAACTTCTCTGGTGACACAATTCAAGGGAAACAACTCTCGCTTTCCGAGTGCAATCATAAATTATAAATTGCTGGATGCATTTTATGAACATAACGTCCTACCTACCTAACGGGGTTTCCTACCCCTGCTTTAGTGGTATACAGTGGCGTGCAATCCAAGAAGACTTTAAAGCCGTACCTACCCAAAGAAAAGCGAACCAATCCTTTCTTTTCACGCTAATTTGAAATTGAATAAATTTTGCCGTCAACAAGTCATCAATCTATTTTAAATACGTCTACGAATGAATGAAAATCTTGGAATTTAACCCACTTCCCGACAACCGATCGAGCTGAATCTCGGCAGATAGCCTCGTTGTCGATGACAATGCATTTTATTAACTTTGGTGGCAATCGCGCATACATACTCGGACATATACGCTTTACTTTGAATTTTAATGAAATTACAGCAGTTAATAATATTCGAAATAAATGTCGGTCATACACAATCGGGATTTGGCTCAGTTGTTAGCGCGGTTGACCCCAGTCCCTGTGGATTAATAAAAATAGATGTATTAAAGTAAATAAAACGTGGTTTAAAAAAACGCGGAAACAATAATTGATAATATATTAATGTCATCAATAAATGTGATGTCGAAAGAAGTGTCCAGGAGTGACGGACGCATTAATCCATCCCTTCCACTGCGGCGCAAGGCGATTGGTCGAGAAAGTCCGGCTGGAGAGACCACGCAGCAGGTGGGTAAACGTCCTGCTAAGTCACCAAAAGTATCGAAACACTTGGGGTGACCTATGGCAGGAGTGTTGGTGTTAGCTAATGTTAAAATAAAGACATAATCGGAAGTACCTCGTTGTTCAGATCTAGTCACCAAATGGTGGTGGTGTAATCTTGTTGAATCATTCTCTCTTTCCTAACGAGAAAATCGATTCTACGTATTATTATAAATATCAGTAACTTCTCTAAATAGTATAAAATTAGTCTGTTTGTGCGCTTAGTTCTTCTAAACTACGAAACGGATTTTGAAAGGGGTTTCCACTATCATTTAGAGAATTTCTTCCGGAAGGTTAACACATATTACATTTATAGAAAGTTGTGAAGAGTGTCCGAACAACACCGGGTACACATCAGCTAGTTGTAAGTACATTAGTGTTCATCGAACTAATTAACTACGTCTCTGTTGTTTCAATACAAGTGTTGTATTTTTGTTGATAACAAAAAATAATTCTTGTGTACTTTCTGTGTTTTGATAAAGTAATAAGTTATAAGACTAAGGTGATAGGAATATATTTAATGGCGTCCTTGATGTGATTATCTCGCGAAAACGGCGCTATACAAATAATGCAATAATTATTATTATTACTAATAATAGCATCTGATTTTTCACCAGGGAGATTCTGAAAGTATTTTACTTACCAAAGAGCCTATGTGGCAAATCACATACATTTTAATTTGGTATCTTATGACTTATGTAATGCGTGACTGCATGTAAATAAAATAATTATATTTACGAGCCTATGATAGAATTCGTTCTGTGGATATAAAACAAATGTATCAAACTAACTAACCATCAGGCTGTTTCCCGCGGGGGTAGGCAGAGAGGATGGACCGCCAACACAGTACTTGCTTCATTCACATTCGTACACCGTCTCATTACACAATGAGGATTCAGCACACATTTAAAAAGTCATTAAAAGCGATAACCTACAGCCGTACGTAACCTATTTAACATAGTTTTTGTTTCATCACTTTTCGCGACTTTGTCACTTATTAAAGGTGTGTGAATTGTCATTGTGTTGAGTTATCCTCGAGTATTTTATTCACTTGATCGTACCATGTTGTCTTTCTCTGGCATTCCCGACTTCTACCATTCGCATTAGCGTCATTTATTCTCCTTACAATCCTTTCTCGTTTATTTGCTCTACGTCCTTGTTCCACCGGTATTTCAATGGAAGATTCTTCAAAGTATAGCGTCATTGATCCCTTCGGCACCGTTGAATAATCAGGAAACACGCCAGACGCGCAACCAACATTTGTTGCATATGAGAGTGGTGTCTTGTGTTTCCTCTCCACATGGGATCCCGAAAGATGTCAAAAGTAGTTTTGTGTGTGAAGTTAATGCTAATTTATTTTATCTAGTGACTGCACGTTTCTACATTGTCAGGGATTCGTGTCAGGGTCACCTTTATTTTATATTGAAATGCGATTGTGTAAATGAAGTTATGCCACTTTTGTTATAGTCTTTAATTAATCCGAGACGCATCACATTTCGACAGTTGTAGACTTCTAGAGGTTTATTCTCTGCCGGTGAAAAACCTTCATAAAATATCTACTAGTTTCCGGGATTAATACAGACTTTACTAGCTGACGTTTATTTAGACTTTACGTTGCTGGGAGTTATCCTTATGAGATAGATATATATAACGTCAAGGACTTTTCTGTAGGCCTTTTTAAGATATGCAATTCCGTAGTACACATACTTATTGTGATGTATCTCATAAAGTTAATCCGGTGTTGGCAATTTAAGCGCCCAAACATCGACTTTTCTATTATACCTAGATATAAACACTCCGAGAAAAATTTCCTAAATGATAGTGAAAACCCTATCAAAATCCATTGCGTAGAAGAAGAACTAATCGCACAAACATACAAAATTATGTAAAACTACAACAACATGAACTCTCTCGTGATAATATTATTAGTTGAGAATAAAATATTTTTAATTCAGAATGTTTTTGAATGAAATGAAGGGTAGGCCAATTTTTTTCCATGTCACTACTTATAGTAGGGTGGGCGGTTTTTTTTTCTTCTTTTTTGTGGGAAATTTGTGTCTTTAGGCTCCCCTTCTCTTCAGAGTCCTTTATAGTTTGTGTCTTTAGGCTCCCCTTATCTTCAGAGTCATTTGAAGTTTGTATCTTTAGGCTCCCCTTATCTTCAGAGTCCTTTAACGTTTGTGTATTTAGTCTCCCCTTATCTTCAGAGTCATTTAAAGTTTGTGTCTTTAGGCTCCCCTTATCTTCAGAGTTCTTTAAAGTTTGTGTATTTAGGCTCCCCTTATTTTCAGAGTCATTTAAAGTTTGTGTCTTTAGGCTCCCCTTATCTTCAGAGTTCTTTAAAGTTTGTGTATTTAGGCTCCCCTTATCTTTAGAGTCATTTAAAGATTGTCTCTTTAGGCTCCCCTTATCTTCAGAGTTCTTTAAATTTGTGTCTTTAGGCTCCCCTTACCTTCAGAGTCCCTTAAAGTTTGTGTCTTTAGGCTTCCCTTATCTTCAGGGTCCTTTTAAAAATATGCAAAATATTCCATTTTTTCAGCCTCTTCTTTAAATATTCTGGAACAACTTAGTAATGTTTTTTTTTTATTATTAAAATCATATTTAATAATATAATTATTAAGTTCTGCAAGTATTTTTTGGATTTTGTTATTGTTACAGCTGTTTCGGCTTTCGGCAGTTTGAAAATGGCAATTGACATTGAAAGCCGAAACAGCTGTAACAATAACAAAAACCAAAAAATACTTGCAGAACTTAATAATTATAATTATTAAATTTTTAAAAAAATAAATGGAGTTCTACAAATTAAACACAAAAAAAATATTAAAAAAAATAGTAAAATAAATGAAATTAAAAAAAAAACTTAGTAATGTTGAATGTCGAAGTCTTGTTTAATAAAATTTAAGCTTTGGTAGACGTAAATACCATTTATTATTTTAGTAGTTATTTGACAATAAAGCCCGTCCTCTCCTGGGCCGCGTGCCTTCCTGAATTTGACCCTAAAGCCCGTCCTCTCTTGGGCCGCGTGCCCTTCTGAGTTAGTCGACCAAAGCTACAAAGACTCTACGACTGCCGACTATCCTTCTCTAAATCTCCATCTTTTACAGTTCTCTCCAATATCTGTGACAATTTGGGGATATAGGATCGAGCTGGTGTAGCAATCGCTTCTGCCGTCTTACGATTCCAACATAATAGAAGAATAATGGTCTCTTCCAAGGACGATGCACCTAGATGACAAAAAGCAGAAATTGGCCAAGACTAAGTAATTTTTCATGGAATATTTCCAATCAGTTTACATAAACGATAATAACCTACCTATATTCGACATACCAGAAAACACAAATAATATAAATATAACCATAGTTAAATTCACTCGAGAAATAGTCTTAAATGAAATAAAAGCTCTTGACATAAACACAAGCGCGGGGTGCGATGACATTCCATCATGCTTTGTAGCTAATTGTGCCGAAACACTCGCAAAACCTCTCTGCATTATATATAATAAATCAATGAACGAAGGCACGGTACCTGAAATATGGAAAAGAGCCTACGTAACATCAATCCACAAAAATAGCGAAAAAAATAATGTTAAAAACTATCGCCCGATTTCATTCTAATTCAGTTAATTAATGGAAAAAAATATTTACAAATATCTAAGTCCATAACTCAATGACATCATAACAACAAAATTCATCGTCGATCACATGGACAACCGCACTCAAGTAGATATCATACATACAGACTTTGCCAAAGCATTTGATAAAATTAATCAAAAATTATTACTAAGAAAACTTTGCTCATTAGGTATACGTGGTAATTTATTTCGTTAGGTTACATCTTATATACTCAACAGATCACAGGCAGTAGCAATAAAGGTCTTCATCAATGTTGTAAAATACTCTAAAATAGAATTATTTGCTTATGATGCTAAGCTATACAAGCCAATAAAAATTCTAAACGATTGTGTCAATTTAAACATGATTTAAACAATTTGTTTAATTGCCAACAAAATCAACTATATCTAAATGTTTCAAAATGTCATCACATTGTCTTTTCGAGAAATAAAAATAATTTTTTTTTATTTTTTTTTATTGTGTTTATTTCTTGCTAGAGCAATCCCGATGAGTAACAGAACTCATTTTAGGACAGGAGGAACTTACAATTCATATGTAGGAGGTAGTAGGAAAAATTTTACAACGGTATTTTGATATCAAATATAAGTTTCACATTCAATACAGCATAAAAATTAAAAATTAAAATAATGACACGTTAAGTAGAACAAACAACAATAGAAAACAAGTACAGAAAGAAAAAAAACATGGATAAGATACAACAAGAAATGACAACACAGTTACATATTTTCATTTTTAAATGTAGTTAAAAAATATTCTTTTAAAGCATTGCTTTGCAATTTTTTATTATGGTGGATGTGTTTGTACATATCTGGAAGCGAATTATATAGTGTATAGGCAATATAGTTCAGTGATTTTAACCCATATTTTGTAGTGTGTGTTTGAGGAATGCGGATTTTATTGTTATTTCGAGTATTGTGGTTGTGGATGTCTTGATTGTAAAGTGGCTTGATGTTGGTGTGAGTTGATTTTTGGGTAATTTGTAGGATGGTGCTTGTGATTTCATATTTAGGAAGGATTGTAATTGGAAGGATACCAGAAACTGAATAGATGTCCCTAACATGAGTGTCCCATGGAAGTTCAAACACATTTCTGAGAGCTCGGTTTTGAACCACCTGCAGGTCAGCTATCAATTTCTTTGAGGCAAAACCCCAGATACAGCAGAGATAGGAAAGGTGTGGATGTACCATGGCATAGTATACTGAAGTTAGTAAAGGAATGGGTAGTAATCCTTGAAGCCTATATAGTACACCAGTTATAGGGGTAATTTTCTCTTTTATATGATTTATATGGAGATCCCACGAGAGTTGGGAATCTACGATCAGACCCAAATATTTTGTGTTCATTTTCTTTTCGAGGCAGTTGTCTCCAATTTTAATATCGAGGCTGAAATTTTTCTTGTTACCGAAAAGTATATAATGGGTTTTTTTTACGTTAAGAGTTAGTTTGTTTATTCTCAACCAGTTTGTGAGATGGGAAATATCAGCATTCATCTCCGTTTCAAGCTCCGCTAGGTTGAGTTTATTGTAAAAAATTACCGTATCGTCAGCATAAAGTTGTATAGTTCCTTTAATACCCCACTTTGTTATGTCATTCACGTAGATTAGGAATAGCAACGGTCCAAGAATTGATCCCTGTGGTACTCCACATGTTATTTTACCTAATTCACTCATTTCTCCTCCAAATTCTACTGCCGAAAAGCGATTTGATAAATAAGATCGGAAAAGCTCCAGAGGTGTACCAACAATACCCAAATGCTTCAGTTTTTCGATCAATACTTTATGATCCACCGTGTCAAACGCCTTCTTTAGATCAATAAATATTGCCGCCGTAAAATCACCGTCATCTATATGTTTCTGCAGATTTGATATAAAATCGAAGGCTGCACATTTAGTGTTAGATCGTCGTCTGAAACCATATTGTTTTGACGTGAGAATTTTGTTGTGTTCGAGATATTTCAATAGTCTTTCTTTAATGACACATTCAAAAATTTTAGAGATAGCTGGAAGTATAGAGATTGGACGATAATTTTGGACATTTTTTTTACATTCATCTTTATATACAGGAATAATTTTTGCAATTTTTAGTTTATCTGGAAATATATATTATTTTATTATTTTTTATACAACAACAACATTGCAACAGTCTCAGATTTTCGTGATCTCGGAATAACCCTTGATAGTAAACTACAATATAACCCTCATATACATCAAATCATAAATAAAGCTGCTAAAATGTTAGGCTTCATCATAAGAACACACAAAACTTTTTAATAACATCGATATCATTAAGCAACTCTACTTTGCCTATGTACGAAGTCATTTGGAATTTGCATCAGTTGTTTGGTCTCCATTTTACAAAACCCACATAAACAAAATCGAAGCAATTCAAAACAAATTCCTAAAATATCTTTGTTACAAGCATAGACATATGAATATTAGTAGACCTGCCCTAAGTGATTAAAAGCGTATTATCCCCACTCCCCATACCGGTTCCATTGGAGCCGGCTGTGCTCGCGTATGGCCTCAAGTGAAATTTGAAAACGTGACGTCATCATTCTTGTGCGAACTATGGTCGAGGCATCATCGGTTCATTTTACGAAATAACACGGCAAAATGTTGACTTGTACTATGAAAACTTGTAAAAATAGATGTGAAAAAGAGAATAAACCCAATTGTCGTATTACATTCCATATATAAGCATTATTTTACTTTATTTTAAGCATATTCACATCGTATAATATGAATCAGTTGTTACTATCACATCGAGAAACGTCTGGACGCGAAACACAAAGCTAGTTGGTTGCTGGGAAGTAAATTATGAACATTTATAAAAGTGTCTTAACTAAATACTTAAACGAAATATTCGACTCTGAAAATAGAACCGAATTTTTTTGCCGAATTTGGACTTCGCAAATTTGTTCATAACGTGGCGAGTAATTTGCGCTCCCATGTAAAAATGTCTATTCATTCAAAAGCAGATTTTACTTTTAAGAAGTAAATGGTGATATTATAATGCGAGATGCCTATTTACTGTCAGATTGATTTATTGACGAATCACAGTCAGCTTCACTCCCTTCGTTCTTCAACACTTGATTTTACCCCTCGCCATTATCTTCTCGTCTATTAATTCCTATGTCTGTGGTTACAAGTCATTTGTAAGATTTAATAATTATGCAGAGGCAGCTTCATACTTTCAAATTGATTCACTGAGTGTACGGAGGCATCGTAAGGATGCATTATTCCTGTATAAAGTTGTTAACAATAATATTCAATGCCCAGAGTTTCTAAACTAGATTTCATTCAATGTACCTGCGCGTTCAACACGCTCTTCTGTCCTGTTCATGGTGGATCAAAGAAAAACGAACTCTAAGCAGAATTCTTGCCTGAACAGACTATGCAATAATTACAATAGCGTATTATCCAAGGTTGATATTTTCAGTTGCGATTTTACCAAATACAAGAGGTCAATAAAATAATATTTCTCTGATGGTTTGTGAATAATTTTTATGTCTCTATTGTTTATATCTCTATTATGATTTGATTTATACCTACAACCTCTCTCCATGGCTATAAATGTATTGTTTTGTAAATTTTTCCTTTTAGTTAATCTTTTATTTTGAATAAATTTTTTAATACATATTTATTTCTCTCAAATTTAAATAACTTATTCCATATTATGCTGTCTCAGTTAAAGTCACAAGGAGGAAATCCATAATTGGTTTTATTTTACTTTATTATAATAATATATGTTTGTACTAAATGTACAAACTGATTAAATGTAAACTGTCGATTTTCCGAAAGTGAATAAATAAAATAAATAAATAAATAATGAAATAGATAAAGAATAAACTGAATGGTGTACATCTACATACCATATCTAAGTTCATGAAACAAAGACTTGAAATAAAGTAAGTGAATTATTTTTGATGGTCGAAAGGATTAGACTTTTGTATCGATTGGTACAATTTAAAAATTTTCCAGTAAAATTTGGTCATATTAACGACATTTATCATATGAGAATACGTTTCTGTGGGGTTTGATATAAAACTACACGAGTCGTGCAAAAACAGAGCAAGGTATATTTTTATTATGAAAAACTATTATCGCTATCTTCTGGACGAATTCAAAATTATAATTAATTTTGTGAAAAAGAAAAATTGTTACTACACTCATCCTGAAAATATACTCCTGATAACCGATAAATCGCCTACCACTAAGAACCAGTGGCGGCGCGTGACTTTTGAATGTACTAGAGTGATAATATTACAAAAAATAGCATTATTGATTTTGTTGAAACTGAAAACGATTTTTTATTTCTTTTCGAAAATTCGAATTTTTTCGTTTTTCGAAAATCTTCATTTTTTGTATGAAGATCTTTTGGAAATCCGTGCGGCGCACGGCCAAACCGAAATTTCCTGAAAATCTTCATAAAAAAAAGAATTTTCGAAAAAAAGTAATAATCATTTTCAGCTAAAGCAACATCAGTAATGTCGAGTTTTTCAAACATAGCACTCTATCACACTGAAAAGTCACAAGCCGCCACTGCGAAAAACTTGTCCCGAAGAGATGTACTCCTGACAACGATAACCAATGAATCGCCTACCACAAGAACTTCTCCAGGAGAGAATATTTAAAGTGACAAACAAACACATATCCTCCCATTTTGAAAGGAAAGAAGAACTAAAGGAATGCCTAACATCAGAAGTCAGTTCCCTTTTCATCACATTTTTTCATCACCGATTTCAGTAAAGCATTTGATAAGGTTCGACATCATATTCTTATATCCAAACTCCGACTGTTAGGCATCAAAGGTAGTTTATTGACATGGATTATTAGTTACCTCAGTAATAGAGTTCTTTGTGTCAGGATTAATTTTATAGAATCCTATGTATTCGAGGCCACAAGTGGTGTCCCGCAAGGGTCCCACCTTGGCCCAATATTATTCTTAATATTCATTAATGACATTGTAAACATATTTAAAGATGTACAAGTCCTACTTTTTGCAGATGATCTAAAATTGTTTAAAAGAATACGAAATATATATGATTGCCTAATTTTACAAGCTAATTTAGATACATTTTTTAAATGGTGCGAACAAAATATGTTATTTTTGAACATTGAGAAATGTCAAGTAATACGATTTTCCAGAACTCATTCTCATATCTTACATGAATATAATTTAAATAATGTTAAATTAACACCAGTATCACAAATTCGTGACTTGGGAGTTATATTCGAATCAAACTTAACATTCACAGCGCATATAGATGATATAACTAATAAGGCTTTAAAGATTCTTGGCTTCCTTTGTAGAACCCTAACTGATTTTAAGTCATTGGATTGCATGAAAACACTCTACATTTCACTAGTTAGAAGCCAAGTGGAATATAATTCACCTATTTGGTCTCCTTTCTATAAAGTACACTCTAACAAATTAGAACGGGTTCAACACAAATTTCTTAGGTACTTAAATTTCAAGCTTAAAATTCCAATAGAAAACATTAATTATGTAAATTTGATGAATGGACTTAATTTAATTACGCTGTCTGACAGAAGAACCATTTCAGACCTAATTTTATTATACAGAGTCATGAACAACCTTATTGACAGCCCTGCCATCGTTGCTGCTATTAAACTCTATGTACCGACAAGAAATACTAGACAAAATACAACATTCTTTTGCGACACATATAAAACCAACTATCAGTCAAACTCACTTACCAATAGGATGCATGATTTGGGCAACAAGTTTGGTGGTATTATAGATATATTCCATGATTCCCTTTATAATCTTAAATTCAAATTAAACCAACACTTTGTGGAATCATACAAATTATTGTAATAGATTTAACGATTAGATATGTTATTGTAATGTTTTATATTATATTTTGTTCTTTGTTATTGTTAAATATTATGTTGTTTAAAATGTTTCTTTACGCCATATTCTTCAAAAACTACTTGTATATTTTTTTAAAATTCTTCACTTTTATAACTCTTAGTATAAATTCTAACTCGATAACTTATGTAAAACTTATTTATAATCTATGTAAAAGCCCCTATGGGCGTATAACAACAACAATAAACAATAAACAATAAACATTTGATTGAGGTTTCCCTGTTTCACATTATCAATAAGTGAAGATTGTTACTGAAGCATCTTAGAAAGTGTGTGGCAAGAAAAACAGGGAAGGCTGTATTACTACCACCATAAACTTGAAACAAAACTTTATTTCATATTGGAATAATTGATCTCATTTAGTGATCATAATACAGTCGTAATTATGACTTAAATTCTTAATGTTGTAACTGATTTTGATTGTAAATAAATTGTTATTGTAAATATTCTAATTAGAACTCTTTCCTCGCATTTTTCTTGGGAACAATTGTCGAAATCGACATTTTTTAACTAAATTTCAATTGCTTGGGGGAACCTAAAAATTTTAATATTAATAAACTTTATTTTTATTTACATAAAAGACCTAAGACAACTTTTTATCACTAGCAAGTATTGAAATAATACTTTTTTCCGCCATACTTTAGCGGCCCGCACTAACCTACAGAGGCCCTTGGTGTGATTTAGGATATAAAATAAAACATTTTCGTAGAAAGCAATCACTTTTTGGTTTAACATTTTAATGAAATAAAAACAATTTTTTTTTTTTTGGGTGTTATGCCGTGTTGAGATGTTCGGCATCTTCGGATCTACCGGATCTGCCCTGATGATGGACACTGCAACGCTGTCCGAAACGTCGGCTAAAGAAGGAGTTAGCGCAACACGGCATAACACCCCAAAAACAAACAACAAAAATGCTTTTGGCCGTGAGAATCTAAAAACTTACCACAATATTTTTTGTTTAAAACCACGAATTTTTATTAATTTTAAGACCGACCGGTTTCGCTACACTCGAGCATCGTCAGGGTACAAAATTAAAACTGAGTTTTAGAAGTTTTAATTAGCAGTTTTAATTTTGTACCCTGACGATGCTCGATTAGCAGTTTTAATTTTGTACCCTGACGATGCTCGAGTGTAGCGAAACCGGTCGGTCTTAAAATTAGTAAAAATTCGTGGTTTTAAAAAAAAAATATTGTTTTTATTTCATTAAAATAAAACATCTTTAACAAACAAACTCAGTGGCGTAGCAAGGAAAACATCTTGTAAACAGTATTTAGTCTAGCAATTTTTCTATCTTTTTTAAAATTACAACCTTCAAATATATGGAACATGGCTTTCCAAAGAGTGCTGATTATTTACCAGCTGTACCCTGCCATGCGTTGCTGTGGCTGAGTCTGTGTGTGGAGATAGAGAAAAATAGCAAGTTTTGTTTTCACGGCCATCAGATGGCACGTTGCGATTTGTTGCTTTATCAAGTTATAACAGATCGAAAAAATAAAAACAGATAGTCAGTATGTTTTTCTGTGCCTAACGTTTTTGGGCTTTATATAATGTATAAGTGTTATGCACATTTGACCACCTTCAACAAATAACAATATTGGGAAACTATAAGAAATTTGAACACTGAAAATTAATGTACAAAAAAATAATGAGACCCTTTTTAATCTATTTTACTTAAAATAAACTCGAAGTAAATATTGTTACAAACTAATATTAGAATTGAAAGACATGAAAATATTCAAGTTAAATTAGTCATTTTGGAAAGCGTACTAGGCCAAAAGTATTAGGGTTTTCACAAATATCAATTGTACCCCATCAACCCCTACACCGCCGCCATTTATAGTTAGACAGGTACCTCGTGAATATCGTGATAAATAAATATAGCGCTGACACTAAAAATTAAAGGAAACGTTTCATCGATAAAAGGGTCGATATTGGGTCGCTGCAGAAGCTCGCTAGTTCTATTAAAGTAAACCAACTCGGCAACATTTATAGCACTGATCTTCCTTATTCAGATAAATTTTTGAAAAAAAAACAACTAATAATTTCTTCAATAATTGCAAATAATCACTTCGTGGCGTCATTTTTATTTAAATAAAATAAATAACTTTAATAAGGACTGACATGTTTCAAAACCAATGCTTTGTTCGTCAGGATAAACGTATAAATTATACGTTCTTATATGTTTATCCATATGTTAAACCATGGGCTTTGAAACATATCGATCTTTATTGTTTAAAGAGTGGTGTTAACAAAGTTATTTTCTTTATTTAAAACAACCGATGTACTTGGTATTTTCAAAATCAGTGCGTATTTCTGGCAGAAAAACTATCACGTGCGTCCCACTCAAGTTATAAGGTACTAGATGACAAACACATAGAAAATGATACATAATTATAAAGGTACATCTGGAGAGTTTGAATTACGTATTGTGCGTGCTGCTATAGAAATAATAAGGAAATATATTGGATTCGTACGGTCGACTTTGCCCTAGACTTAGACCTAGACCTAGGAAATCGATCATTTCGGGAGTTTATTTTAATTATTTCTGATTAACGTTTTACTAAAATATCTTTTTTTTTCTAGAGGGATCCCTTGGGAAGTTAAATCTGTTGCTTCCCGATAATTTTATAGTTTAAAAACGTTTTATAAAATTTTCAATCAGTTTTACGGTAAATATTTTAATGGTAAGGTCCTGTTTTTAATAATATTAAATTTAAATAATTTGCATCCATAGGGATCCCTCTTGAAATATTTGTGATTTTAGTAATTAAATAATCAAAATGTGAGTCTTATGTTACCTAAAGTTATTTTGTTCTCCGTCATTGCACAAGAAACGAGTCGTGGAGCAGTAGTTACAATGTGGAGCAATAATGGAGTAGTATAATAGTTGTAGTTGATCTGGAATTATTTTGACGAATTCTTCCCAAAAAAGAAATGTGTGTTCTCAGTTGCTTGTTAAGAGAAAACTACAAGCCAAAAATATGTATATTCTTGGTATACCTTATGTTGTAGGTAATAGGCATTAAATCGCTTGACAAACGGAGTTTAGAAACGTTCGATTTGTATCGATCGTAAATAATTTTATAAGAAAGCAAAAAAGTTAATCAAGTGAAACTGTCACAAATAATCTAAGCTATAATACTGTATTTTTTTAAAGTTGTTTCCTTTGCGCGTTCGTACATTTCTATTGAAAAAATATTTAATTTTGTAGTTAGCATTTATATTTTTATTGAGTAATTTATTTTTTATTTGTATTCTACTCAAGCAAAACGATAGGAAAACTTTCAATTTATCTAAAGCATATTTTTTGGTATTCATAATGTACACCAATTCGTTGTAAAGATTAATCAAAATAGTGATTTAGCATTAAGCTTCGTCTTAAAGGTTATTTCGCATTTGGAATCGAATATAATTGCGTTATCTAAGTATTTTATGTCAGTAACATTTTCAATGATGTCACCACCAATTTTAAATTGCTCTCATCGTATGACTTCTTATGCCCAATTATCAGTAAGTCATTTTAATGCGTTTCCAGTTCATTATTTATAATATTGTTTATTTCTCCAATAATAAATATTAATGTCTCATCGGCAAATAGACTTACCATTTTGCATGTGATATCGATGATATTTTTAAATGACCTTTCAATGGGGTTATCTGTCACTCTCGAGCGGACTCGAGCTGCTGATGATAATGTGTTTGCAATATTATGAAATCAATAGAATTAATACCATTGTAATTTTTTTACTTTTAACTAAAGTTTTAGGGTGTACTTCACTATCAAGGGCCGTCCCTGAGCCTAACGACGCCTGGCGCTAGTAAGGTGCTCGGTAGTATCAGCGCCTTGGTTCCTTGCCTCTTTGGCGCCTTGACAAGTCAGCGCCTCAAGCAGATTGCTCCTATCGCGTTTGCCCAGGACCGGCACTGTCACTATCGAAGCGTTTTTCGTAAATCCCCTTAAAGTGGATATAACGTTTTGTAACAAAACGTTTTGTTATCTTGTGTAATGGGTTATACAGGGTGTGCGGGGGTAAAGTGCACCAGCTTCAGGAGGTGATTCTAGTGTAACTGGTTATACAGGGTGTACGGGGGTAAAGTGCACTGGCTTCGGGAGGTGATTCTAGTGTAACTGGTTATACAGAGTGTACGGCGGTAAAGTGCACCAGCATCGGGAGGTGATTCTAGTGTAACTGGTTATACAGGGTGTACGGGGGTAAAGTGCACTGGCTTTCGGTGGTGATTCTATATAAAAGTAAAAGAGATAAATAACTTTTTAGAAATTCCAATGTTTTGAATTTTTTTAAATAAAATAAAAAATATTCTTTTATGGAAAAAAATAAAATCTCGAAAAAGTTATTTATCTTTTTTACTTTTAGCCCATGTAGAATCACCTCCTGAATTTTGTGCACTTTATCCCCGGACACCCTGTATACTTTAGCTGCTTCAATTTAAAATCCATTTGGGACATAAAATACAGTTTGCACTGATGATGGCACAGAACTGATTTGAGTTGACTGAGTATGCAGAGTATGAAAAGCCCGATTACTTTAGTCCACTTAGTAAACCCGATTGCACGCTAATTTATATTTCAGTATAAATCTATCATCACAAAGTTAATAAGTACATATTACATTATATTATCTCATTTTTAAAATTATTAAATATTCCAGGAGGTTTACTTGTGAACTTGCTAACACCGTGTTCTATTGGGGCATTTGGTGCAAATTATATGTAGGTTTAATGTATTTACATAATAATATATTTATTGCAGAAATTATGATAAAATTTAATTAATATCAATAATGGATGATGAAATTTATAATATTATATTTTTTCATTATTATGTATCACTCCATAAATTGTGGTCAAATAGCTTGTTGTTGTGGGGACAGTATTATAAACACAATATAAAATAGTTCTTAGTAACGTACGTCAACAATATTAGATATCTTATCAAATAATAACAAACGTAATTCAAGAAACATTCGTTTGGAAAAACATAATAATAATAACCAAAGTGTTATTTGTATGCTGATAATACATAGCACCGGTCAGCAATTAGTGTTGGTGGCGGGCCGTATGAATGTCATTTAATTATTATAGGAGCAAGTCAAGCAGATACAACTGCCGTGTGAAACTATCGGGGAGTGCATGCAAGCAGATTTTGCAGAGATAGTAATCGACCCACTCGACACTTCCTTCAAGCAGATACAAATGCTGTATAGAACAATCGGGGAGTGAAGGACTAATTATTGGATAGGACGAATCTACCGACAATGTTTTCGTAAGATGTACTGCGAACTGCATGTACTGTAGTCTTTGCAGGCTGAATCTAAAGCGCGGGCCATTAATTGCCGTGGTACATTATATTAACTCGTGGCAATTATTATAGTATTATACATACTGTTTCTTCTCTAGGGGTATTAGAGCAACTCAACAACACGCGAAAACGCTATCTGTTTCATCGTCCGTCAAGAGGAAATTGTACGAAACGGCAAATAATTTGAGAATGACGAATGCGCAAAGGTCAAAAGTGGCATCTGACAGGTCTGTCTGCCGTTTACTAGTTATTATGACTGGACTGTTTTAGCATATTACGCAAAGAAAACCCAACGTAAAAACTTCAGAAGCTATAACCGCGTTGTGCGTTGTGGGAAGAAGTTGAGATACCTTCCCTGCATTTAATATCACCGAAAATCGTTTTTATATAGTTGGTTTCAGTGATTGAAAATAATGAAGAAACATTGACAAAACCATGGTTTGTTATTTTTGTCATTTATTTGTGCAAATCTCTACTGGACTGGAAAAAATAATTATTGGAACCACCACTCTCCGATATTCAAACATATAGAAACCATTGTGAAGACGTTGAACATCTCCTGTCAAAATACCCAAACTCAAAACTTGTTATTCTTGGAGACTACAACCTTCCAAATCTAAAATGGGAATCCAACGACAGCGGCTACATCACAAACGAAAGCGAAAATATTTTAACTAATGAATTAAGCTTATTATTATCATTATGTTAAAAATAAAAATATTTATTTTATATTTATAATAGTATATATTTATTTTTATTTTTAGTTGAAAAATCTTTAGTGTTAAAATAATTTACAACATAATATTATATAATATTTTAATCACTTTTCTAATAAATCAGATGCTTGTGCTTAGGAGAGGACAATATATTTAAAATATTATTACAAAAACTATTAGTAACCTTACAAGAAAATACAATAAAATTATAGATTAGTTATAAATAATACAAAGGAATGATAAGCAGAAACATAATATGTGGAGTTTATTAAACAAAATTGATTTGAAAGTACCTACACGGCACACACGCTCATGTAATATATTTAAAGAAAAACACTGTAAAACCAATTCAAATAAAAATGCTTGTCTTAGAAGAATATGTTCAACATATTATCTATAATAACATGGTCTCTGATGTAGATATCTTCATTGTAACCAAAATAAATATAAAAACTCAATTAAAAATGTATTTACTGTATTAAACGTGTACCGAACTGCATAAAACGTAATTATATATTATGTGACGACATATATCATGTAGTATTATGTTTAAATAATATTCTGTTGTAATAATCTCCTGCTATAATAATCTCCTGTTATAATAATCTTCAGTTATAATAATCTCCCTCTTGACGTTAACGTTATATTTTTTACAAAATGAAACAATACTTTGTTTTAAACTACTTTATATTTATTTAACACAATCTTTGGGTTCAATCGAAACCGGTTGACGAAATATATGTTTTTTTTAAGATGATTTTTATTAATATTTTTTGAATTTTCACAAGTAAGTAGGCACGATTTATATGCACCCCCCCCCCCCCACCCGACAAGCCCCGATTCCATATTGTAGTACAGAATGAGCAAGTGCAAAATAAATATCTTTTAGTATTTTTAATGATACAGTATTTCTGTGTAAGTCTAAAAAATATATAGATGAGTTTTCTCATTCTGTCTACTGTGGAGTTTATTTGACTTTTCCATTTGATGTTATTTTCTATAATTATTCCAAGATGTTTTATTTTTTTTTATACTACTAATGTGTATGCAGTTTGAGTTACAGGGTGTGATTATAAGCACGCAATTTCTTTCGTGAGTTTTTACGTTTACATTTATATTTGAGATATTCACTGTTTGGCTATTAGATAGGAAATGCGTCTTTTCAGCATTTAGTGACAATATTTTTTCGTCGAACCATAGTTTTACGGTATTTATTGCATTATTAGCTGACACTTCGAACTATATTCTATTTGAATCTCCTATAATGATGCAATTTAAATTGTTTTTTTTACGGAGATTTTTTTAAAATTCTTCTATAAATAATAGTCCAGTCAAAGAATGGCACAAAAGGAGGTAAAAACGTGAGCAGGTACCTTCAGAAACCTGTTCAGGGTACTTAGGGTGTGAATATACCAAAAGTCCTAACGTCTAGGTGAATCTTCTTTTTAAAAAAAACAATATTGTTTCGTTCTCCGTTCGATAATGATTTCAATGTAGAATAGTGTGCTTGTATAAACTCCGCTAATACGAGTTTTAAAAACATAGTGTGGAGATATAATACAAAATAATAATAATCTTAGACTTGAAGAAAAGTCAATAGGTGTCGCATATTAAATAAAAATGGATAAATTTATCCAAGACACTATCTAGATAGCATTTAGTTCGAGTTGAATCCTGCAATCATACATAAAGATAGAAGCCCATAAAAATATGTGTTTATAAAATGAAGATTTTGTGTTTTTTTAAAGTGAATACCTCACAAGAGTCCCAACTGCTCCCTTCTAGAGCCAGTGAGACTATGGCATCCCCAATTGGGGTATATTGTGAGGCTGTAGGTAAGTGGGCAAGGGAAAGAGATGGGGAAGAGAAAGGTGGGGAAGTACCTGACTATTCAGATCTAGTCACTAAACACGGCTAAAGCCATTTGGAGGAACGTTTCAATTCTGAATGGTGGTCTTACACCAGGGCGATACTGGGAGTATCTTCCACTCTATTGGTAATTCTCAGTCGCAGTATATTACAGTAAATATGACCGAATCGGATAGTGACACATTATCTCAGTTGGTAGGGTCACGACCCGGAAAACCGAAGGTCCTGGGTTCGAGTCCCAGATGTGACAGTGCCTTTTTCAGATTTTTCTGTTTCAGATTTTCGATTGAGTTTCGCTAATATTAAAAAAAATTATTTATTGTAAAATAAAAATTACAAAAGGTGTAGCTTATGGGTAGACCCCATTTCTTCCAGCTAACCACATTTATTTAAATACAATGTTTATATAATATTATTTGTTTTATTATAATAATTACAATGTTTATACAGATAAAATAACAATATACCAATGAAAAAAAAAATCCAAATATATATACCAATAAAAATAGGCGTTTCATTTACGTGAGGTATTCACTCAATGTTCAGACTTTAGCCAAGAATCAAACCAAACGAAAATGCCACCTGTATCTGTATTGAGTAATTGAAATATCCAACAGATGTCTCCCCTAAGGGCAATAATTCTGATTATATATACCAATACATTCAAAATGAATTAGGTTATAAATAGGCTTGCAAGCCCATTTTCTTTCTCTTCTCTCTCTAAATAACTGATCAATAACAACCATGAAATAATTAAGGAATTCGAGGGTCGTTGTTTTTTGTTACCAGTGATGTGTGTTTTAAAGAATAAAACTTATCAATTGTATTTCTTGGCATCATTAATTTAACGAGACCATTACTGTAACATATGGTCCAATCGAGCCGCATCGTGCACCAGAAAGCCGAAATATGAACCAGCAAAAAACCAAGAAGATGCAGATCATCATCAGATAAGTATCTCAACGCCATCCTATCAAAACTGTGACCGAATCCCGAATCCTTCCTATTTCAAATTATCCCAAATGAAATATTTAAATATGCAACAAAGATTAAAAAAAATTATTGTTGTTTCTGATTTTTCAGTTGCATAAAATTTTAATAGCTACCTACATTGCAAATTGATACGATTATTGTTAAATGAGCATCTCAATTGTAAGAGTTTTGTCATTGGATTTATTTAATTAAAAATA
This sequence comes from Hesperophylax consimilis, assembly GCF_061612785.1. Lineage (NCBI taxonomy): Eukaryota > Metazoa > Arthropoda > Insecta > Trichoptera > Limnephilidae > Hesperophylax > Hesperophylax consimilis. The sequence goes on along the minus strand of NC_142862.1, from coordinate 1,404,610 downwards.
ATTCACGCGAATATTCAAAATTACCGGGTAAAATCTCGCTACAAAATAATTTCAGCGAATTTCTGATTTAAAAAGTTGTCAGTGGTGAGTGGTTCAGTGGTTGTTCTGATTTAAAAGGTTGTCAGCCCTGGCACTAACAAGCATTTTTTGCTAACATCGCCGTGTTTTCATTCGTAAACTGTCAGTTGTTTGAGGTTAAAAGTTAAATTGTTTATTATTTGCCATTAAAGATGGAAAAGTTAAAGCCGTTAATCAACAAGCGTGGAATTTTGAAAGCGAAATTGACAAGGTTTAATGATATTTTAAAGACACTCGATAAAACGGAACTAGAATTACGTTATCAAAAGGTCGAAAAATTGTTAGATGACTTTGAAAAAATTCAATCTCAAATCGAAGCACTTTCGGATGACGAGGCAGAACACGTAAGTCAACGTGAATCCTTTGAAAATCAATATTTCTCTGTACTTGCATTAGCAAAAGGTTTATTGAATTCAGTAAATCATGAAAAATGTGAAATTAAATTACCAACTTTGAAACTTATTGAATTTCATGGTGAAATTACTGAGTATGCTAAATTCGCTGAGACCTTTAAAGCATTGGTTCATCAAAATAATATGTTAAACAATTCTCAAAAATTCTTTTATTTACAATCGTGCCTTAAAAAAGACGCAGCTAAATTGATTGCCTCCTTGACCATATCGCACGACAATTACGAATCTGCGTGGCAGATACTGCAGGAACGTTACGCGAATAAAAAAATAATAGTTCATAGGCATGTTGCATCTTTATTTCAGTTAAAAGATATGAAACAAGAATGTCCAGTCGCGTTAAGGCATATTATTGATCAGGCTAATATAAATTTAGAAGCGTTAAAAAATCTAGGATTACATGTTGATTCCTGGGACGCGATTATGATATATTTAATATCTAATAAATTGGATGGATCAACTCGTAGATTTTGGGAAGAGCAGCCAATAGATGGTGCACTCCCAACGTTGAAAGAATTTATTACATGTCTAACCAAACGTGTTGAGGTACTGGAGTTCACAAATTTGCAAGAAAAAAGGCCTACCTACAAGAATGTTACAACACGTGATGATCGCAAGAAAGATTTGTCTGTCTCATTGATAGCAACCAAACACGGATGCATCCTATGTAAAGAAAATCATCCAGTGTATTATTGTAAAAAATTTCTCAAATTAAATATCCAGGGAAGATTAGAATTTTTAAGAAAGGCCCGAGCCTGTTTCAAATGTTTGAGGGTAGGACATTTTACACAAGATTGCAAAAATAAATTCAAATGTAAAATCTGTGCAAGTGATCAACATAATACTTTGATACATGTTAATGAATTAAATAGTGAAAACACAAATGAAGAGGCACACAGCTCGACATCAGTGGCAAATCATACGGTGTTAAATAAAAATGAAAAGATAATTTTATTATCTACAGCGATCGTGAATATCGTAGGTAGCGACAACCGTTTACACAAAGCGAGGGTATTATTGGATTCAGGCGCCCAATCGAATTTCATAAGAGAGAGTTTTGCAAAAAAATTAAAATTAAAAACAGAAAAAATAAATATGCCGGTGTCTGGAATACAAAATCGCATCACACATATCAATCGAAGAGTTACAATTGACATGTTAGCAGTGAATAGTGATTATAATAAGAAAATTTCTTGTTTAGTATTGCAGGCTATAACAACCGACCTACCCCAAATGACCTTCAGGAAACAAGAGTTGAAGATCCCATCTGGCTTGCAACTAGCGGATAAGGATTTCAATGTCACGTCTCCAATTGACATCCTGTTGGGTGCGGAAGTTTTTTGGGAAATAATGAATAATGATCGAATACGCTTAACGGAGGGCGGGCCAACTATTCAAAGGACTGAACTCGGTTGGATTGTTTCCGGAGCGATCAACATCATCACTAAAACAAGGCCAGTATCAATTAATTGTAATCTAGCCATTAATAAAATAGGTAACCAGATGGAAAGATTCTGGAAAATAGAAGAGGTGGATGCCATGAAACCTCAGAATTTTGAAGAAAAGGCTTGCGAAGTCAACTTTACAGAGTGTCATAGTAGAGACACGGAGGGCAGATTTACGGTAGCCTTACCAACCCGCCCTTGTATAGACCAACTAGGGAGTTCTTTGTCAATGGCTGAAAAAAGGTTTCATACATTGGAAAGAAAATTTTCCACCAATAAAGAATTGAAATGTCAATATAGCATGTTTATGAGAGAATATTTACAATTGGGTCATATGGAAGAGTGCCGAAAATCCGAATGCGATGCGAGATCATATTTTTTACCACATCATGCGGTGATGAAGGAGTCAAGCACCACTACTAAAGTTCGCGTGGTGTTCGATGGATCGGCAAAAACATCTTCTGGTATTTCCCTTAATGATGCTCTGATGGTCGGACCTAACATACAAAAGGATTTAAATATGCAAATTTTACATTTCAGAAAACATCTTGTAGTCATAACTGCGGACATAGAGAAAATGTACCGTCAGATAAACGTGCAGGAAAGCGACCGCAATCTACAGAAAATTGTTTGGCGCTTTTCACAGGATGAGGATTTGAAGCATTACAAGCTAAGGACAGTGACTTATGGATTAGGACCGTCATCATTCCTGGCGACAAGATGCCTGAAGCAAATAGGTATTGAAAATAGACTTTCATTTCCTATAGCAAGCAATGTCATTGAAAATGACTTTTACATGGACGACCTATTAACGGGAGGAAATGACGTTGAATCGTGCCACCTTCTAAAACAACAGGTAATCAGTTTACTAAAATCTGCAGGGATGAATCTAAGAAAATGGAGATCGAACGTGGCAGAATTATCTTCCGAACCAGGTCAAGATATGCAAGGATTGATATCTAAAGAACCCCAAGAAGAAAAAATACTAGGATTAATCTGGAACAGTGAGTTTGATTACTTTTCATATGTAGTGAAAAAACCAGTATGTACCGTACAAAGCAAACGGCGGATATTGTCAAGTATCGCCTCAACGTTCGATCTTTAGGACTGCTAGGACCAGTAACGGTTGTAGCAAAACTAATTATGCAGAGATTATGGAAATCTAAGACTTCCTGGGACGAAGAAATACCCGAGGGAATATTAAAAGATTGGGAAAATTACATGAAAAATTTATCTCAAATAAACCTGTTGAAAATAAAGAGAAGAATCTTGTGGGGTCAAAACAGCCTACAAATCCATGGTTTTTGCGACGCATCAGAAAAGGCCTACGGAGCCTGTGCGTATCTAGTATCCAGGGACGCCGAGGGTAAGATGCACTCTCAGTTAATATCTTCCAGGTCCAGGATAGCGCCATTAAAAAACATATCCCTGCCAAAATTGGAACTTTGTGGTGCGGTGCTGTTAACGAAATTATTAAAAAACATCAAAGAAGCACTCAACATGGTTGAGGTGGATACATACTACTGGTGTGACTCTACCATCGCACTATGCTGGATAAGAGGACAGCCAGCTAGATGGAATACCTTTGTGGCCAACAGGGTTGCCGAGATACAAGAGGCCGGCGATCCCGCCCATTGGCGACATGTTTCATCGCAGGAAAACGCCGCTGATATTTTATCAAGAGGAGTTACAGCAAACAAACTATTACAAGCAGATATTTGGTGGAAGGGTCCGGATTGGCTAATAAGAGAGGCCGATCACTGGCCGAAGCCAGAAAATTCCTGTATAAATCCTCCAGAGATAAAAACCAAGGCGGTATGCGTGTCTACTAATGTCACGGAGTGGGACATCTTTTCAAAATTTTCCTCTCTCAACAAGCTAAAGAGAGTAACTGCATATATATTGCGTTTCTTTAATAATTGTAACACAAAAAACTGTAAATTAACCGGGAGGTTAAGCGTGCTGGAGCTGGACAATACATTGCATCGTCTAATAGCAATAATTCAACGCTACCATTTTAAGGATGAGTTCAGGGCTTTGAGTAATAAATGTTCACTGGATAAACGTAGCGTTATTTTGTCGCTTAATCCATTTATAAATAATGGATTAATTTGTGTCGGGGGCAGGCTAACAAAGGCGAAACATTTATCATACCAGCAACGACACCCAATAATTTTACCAAAAAATAATAAGTTAACAGAATTAATTATTCGACATCTTCATTATGTACATTTACATGCAGGGACACAAACTTTGTTATCTCTAGTGAGATTACAGTTCTGGCCGATTGCCGGAAAAACCACTGTTAAGCAAATATTACATAAATGTATAGTATGTTTCAGAAAAAATCCAGTAACCAGTCAAGTTATCATGGGTGACTTGCCGGAAAACAGAATAACACCTAGCAGGCCGTTCGAGGTTACCGGGATTGATTACGCAGGTCCTATCATGATGAAAAGCGGTATCACCAGGAAGGCTCCATTGGTGAAATCTTATTTATGCATTTTTGTTTGTTTCTCAACGAAAGCTGTGCATTTGGAACTGGTAACAGACCTCACCACTGACAACTTTTTAAATTGTTTAAAACGTTTCATTGCGCGGAGGGGCAAACCCTTTAAAATATATTCAGATAATGCGACCAATTTTAAGGGAGCATATAATCAACTGAGAGAATTGTATGATAAGTTAAAGAAATCTGATGACAAGATTCAAAAATATTTAGCTGATTTGTCAATACTGTTGGGATTTATTCCACCACGGTCACCGAATTTCGCTGGACTCTGGGAAGCAGCAGTGAAATCCGCCAAATATCATTTAAAAAGAATAACCGATAATTCAAGTTTAACCTTTGAACAATTATATACTTTATTGTGTCAGGTAGAATGCTGTTTAAATTCACGTCCGCTCACTCCTCTGTCCAACGATCCGACTGACCTGAATCCTTTGACTCCAAATCATTTCCTGATTGGCGGAGGGATAGCTTCTATCTCTGAGAAGGATGTTCGGGAGATACAATATAATCGATTGAATCAATATCAAAAATTAAATGCACTGATTCAAACATTTTGGTGCAGGTGGAAACTGGAATATCTTGCAGAATTACAAAGACGTACCAAATGGAAGGAAGACAAGGGCCTCAGGACTGTTGAAAGGGACGACATGGTCATACTAAAGGAGGACAACCTGCCGCCTAATATGTGGAAACTAGCCAGGATCCTAGCTACTCACCCTGGAGCTGACGGGAAAGTGCGGGTGGTTACCCTCAAAACCGCACAAGGAACATTTAAGAGACCTATCAGCAAAATATGTTTATTACCCATGGAAAGGGATTCAAGCATTGCTACAGGGACGCCCGATGTACCCCCCGGACTGAATAAATAAGTTCCTGCAGTCATAAACAAGAGAAAAATCAACAAACCACCTGAAGGATGACCTTGGACCATCAAATTTTTGCTAGCAGTCATAAACAAGAGAAAAATCAACAACCTACCTGAAGGATGACCTTGGACCATCAAATTTTTGCTAGCAGTCATAAAAAGGAGAAGAATTAGCAACCTACCTGAAGGATGACCTAGGAACATCGAATTAACTTGTTCATATTATGATTCTCTTATTTTAGAACTTTTTGTTCATATTCATCTCATGATTGTTTTTCAAATTAATTTGTCCATATTTATATTATGTTTATTTTTCAAATTATTTTTTGTTTATATTATGGTTATTTTTAAAAAGTTATTTTTTGTTTATGTGTAAAAAAAATAAATTCTTCCGTCCCCTGGCAGCATGTTCAGACTTTAGCCAAGAATCAAACCAAACGAAAATGCCACCTGTATCTGTATTGAGTAATTGAAATATCCAACAGATGTCTCCCCTAAGGGCAATAATTCTGATTATATATACCAATACATTCAAAATGAATTAGGTTATAAATAGGCTTGCAAGCCCATTTTCTTTCTCTTCTCTCTCTAAATAACGGATCAATAACAACCATGAAATAATTAAGGAATTCGAGGGTCGTTGTTTTTTGTTACCAGTGATGTGTGTTTTAAAGAATAAAACTTATCAATTATATTTCTTGGCATCATTAATTTAACGAGACCATTATTGTAACACTCAACGTGTAGTGACATTTATTAACAAGGAAAGTGTTTAGTAACGATTTGAATTTGTGTGTATCTTGTATTTGTTTAATGTTATGTGGAAGGTTGTTATATACTTTAATGGTCATGTAGTATGGTCCTTTTAGGAATATTGTTTTGTTTGCTTTTGGTATTAGTAAGTTTTCTGTGAGCCTTGTAGCGTATTTATGTGTTGAGTTTTTTAGTGGGAACTTGTCTGTAGATGATCGCACTAACATGCATAACTCCATTATATATATGTCTGTGACTGTCAGAATTTTCAGATTTTTAAACATAGGTCTACATGAATCTAAACGATCAGAGTTTGTAATTTTTCTTATGCATCTCTTTTGTATGATGAAAACATCTTTAGCGTTTACCGAGTTTCCCCAAAAAATAATACCGTATTTTATTATTGAATATACATAACCATAGTATGCGGCTATTACTGATTCGGTGTTTAATATTTTTCTCAAGGTACCCAGAACATAAGAAAAACTACTGATTTTTGCTACAATTTTTGAGACATGTTCTTTCCAGTTTATGTTTATATCTAATTCTATTGCCAGTAGTGAACAGGTTTGGGAAGGTTCGATAATATTATTATTAATGTTTACATTTATATTTATAGGTGTAGCTTGCACTGGACAAAATTTTAAGATTTGGGTTTTGTTTGTGTTGAGTGATAGATATTGCGATAACAGCCATTTTGCTATTAATTGGCAAGTCTCGTTAACTTGTTTGTTAAATTCGTCAACGTCTCCATTACATTCAAACAACAAAGCGGTGTCATCAGCAAACATTGAACATTCTGTGCCAGCAATTATTGGAAGTTCGTTTATATAGATAAGGAAGAGGAGAGGTCCAAGAATGCTTCCTTGTGGCACACCCTTGTTTATTGTTCTCCATTTGGATTCTACCATGTACTGGACCATTTTTTCATTGATATTTGAAATTTGAACTTTCTGCTGACGATTTTTTAAGTACGATTCAAACCATTTTAATGCTAAACCTCTAATACCCACATGTTCAAGTTTAATTAGAAGAAGCTCATGATCAACATTGTCGAATGCTTTTGAGAGGTCGAGAAAGATACCTACAGTTTTTTTACTAATATTAATATTTTCTAGAATTTTGTTCAAAAAATTGAATACTGCCTGTGTTGTTGAACGGCCTTTACGGAATCCAAAATGTTGTGGACATATTATCTCAAAGTTTTCGAGAAAGTTATAAATGCGATTGTACATGGCTCTTTCAAATATTTTTGAAAAGTTTGGTAATAAGGATATCGGTCTGTAGTTTGAGATTTCCTGTTTAGGACCCTTCTTATACATAGGTACAATAATAGATAATAGTTTTAATTGTTCTGGGAAGGTTCCCGATTCAAAAGATTTGTTAATTAATATTTCCAACGGATAACTTAACGCTTCTGCACATGCTTTTATAATTTTTATAGGGATTTTGTCAGTGCCGACACTGCTTTTATTTTTCAGTTTTACGATGATTTTAATAATTTCCTCCCTGTTTACAGGCGTTATAAAGAATGATCGCGACTGTTTGTTTTTGACTGTTTTGGCAGATTGTGGATGTAGAGATGTATTTTGTGGTGGTGGCGGTGGTGCAAAGAAAATGTTAAATTCATTTGCAATGTTTTTTGGTTCTGATACCAGGTTATCATTTATTTTAAGACAGATTTTTGGTTTACTTTTAGAATTAGAATTATTTGAGTTCTCTTTTATTATGTTTCACGATGTTTTGGTTTTATTTTGCGCGTTTTGAATTCGTTTACTATTGTAATTCCGTTTAGCTACCTGTTTTACTTTACTGAGAATTTTTTTGTATTGTTGTAATTGTTTATGATTGTGAGGTCATTTGTGTTTTTTTGTTTCATGTACAGATGTCTTTTTTGTCTAATAGATATCTTAATACCAGTCGTTACCCAATTTATTTTGCGTTTTTGGGGATATTTATACTGTTTAAAGGGGAAACAAAGCTTCATACCATTTATTTACTTCATATCATTAATGAAGTATTCGTAGCTGTCATTAATGGATTCAAAGGATTTCAGTGGTTCCCAACATATACACGATAAGTAATTGTTAAAAATGTTTGTGTTTTCTGTGTTAAATAATTTTTTTTTTGTATACCACGTTTGGTTTATATTATATTCTGTTTTTACGTGCATTAACTGTGCCATATGATCTGATACAGCTAATTCTGTGACTTCCCATGTGTAAGAGCTTTTTGATATATTTGTACCTATATGATCAATTATACTTTTTTTTATTTCCTTGTATACGAGTAGGTTTATCAATAATCAAGCGTATGTTGTGGGATTTTAGTGTGTTTTTGAGTGAATCTGCGTTTTTGTTCTTGTAGCTTGTATCAATATTTAAGTCACCGCAGAGTATTATTTGTTTTTTGTTGTTTTTGCAAATTTTGTTTAATAAAAGTTCAAGTTGTTCAAAAAAATATTAATATCAGAGTAATTATAGTAGACTGTACAAATTATCATTTTAAGTTTTGGAATTTCTATACCAACACATTCAAATACAAATTCTTTTGTTATTTGTTTAACAAATTCTAGTTCTTTAAATACAATGTTTTCGTTTAAGTAAATGGAGACACCTCCATGAATATGACTCTCTCGACAAAAAATTGAACCTAATTTATAACCATTAAAATTAATAGATGTCGTTTCATCCTTTTGTAACCAGTGTTCGCTAACACAAAGTACATCGATATTTTTTTCATATAGAATATTTTCTAATTCTAATATTTTATTTCGAATGCATTGTATGTTTTGATGCATTATATTGAAGGTGGATTTGATGTCGTCAAGTTTAGGAGTACGAGTATTATTCATAAAAAAATAGTTTGTTGTTCCGGGTAAGGTGAGTTCCTGTCATCTCGGGTTTTTGTAGGAATGGATGAATGAATATATTTTGGGTTTTTTTCTGATGGATGTGGGTGCTCAAAATTGTAGACTGATATTTTATTGATCTCATTTTTTATATGCGCCCTTGTTAAGCTCATCATTTTGATAATTGTATGGTTATTCATTTTTTCATAGAAAATGGGCCCAGTAAATTTACAATAATTTTTTAATTCGAAGATGTGAGATGTAATCTCAGAATTCAGTTTATAGATGTTTAAATAATTGTTTTTAGTAACTGGATGTATTAGGACATTAGTATGGGCTAGTTGTCGTAGGGTGTAGTACAAGTTGCTTAGAAAGTTTTTAGGGGATGTCTCATTTTCTCCGGCTATTAAAATTACAAAATCATTTTTGTTTAAATTCTTTCTTTCTCTTATGATGTTTGCCATGTACCAGTCTAGTGTTGCCCCAGGGTATATATAGCTGGAACAATCTACATCTTTAAAGTTTTTTTCCAGATTTCTTCTTATTTGGTGGCCTGCTTCTTCTCCAAAGATCCGTATTTTTATTTATTTCAATTGAAGTTGTGCTGTTTTAATTATGCGATGTGTGATGTCCTGTGCCGCAAGAGGTGTTATAATTTCTTTATTTTGGTTATTAATATTGGTGAGATGCAATTTGTTTTTAAATTCTTCATTTTTTTCTGCCATGTTTACGAGAAGCGACTTGTTTTCATTCATTACATTTTTTACTTCAATAATATTTTCGGTAAAGTTTTTTATTAGTGGTCGTAATATTTTTAATTCGCCCTTCATCTCATTATTTTCAGCCACTAAGTGGGCAATAATGTCAAATAGTTTATCCATGCCTTCGTTTATTTTTTCTTTTAGAATGATTTCTCCTTTCCCTTCCGTTATTATTTTTTTAATGTTATTTATGGTAAGTCTTGAGTTTTTCAGGGCATTATTTACCTCGTTTGCTTCTATCATTGTGGACGTTTCTTCTTCATTTTCTCTTTTATCCTCCGATAAAAGAGAAAATGAAGAAGATATTATCTTCATTAATTAAAAATAATATCTACTCGTGATCGGCCACGGGTACGCAATAATATTTATGTAATATGTGGATACAGCACTACCATCGATATGTATTAAAAATAATATCTATTCGTGAACGGACGCAATACTACCAATGTAATGCGTTAACGCAGCACGATCGTCGTTATGCATTAAAAACCACTGAGGTCGCTTCTTAGTTCTGAGTGTCAAGCGGCATCGTTGTAAATTAACCCAAAGTTGCCAAATCTGATGATTTACTCCACCGAACACTCAAATAATCTACAACAATGTACTCGTGAACGGCCACGGGGACGCAATATTATTGACGTAATGCGTGGATGCAGCACGACCGTCTTTGTATATTCAAAATAATATCTACTAGTGATCGTTCACGGGGACGCAATACTATCGACGTGATGCATGGAAGCAGGACGATTGTCATTATGTGTTAAAAATAGTATATTCTCATGAGCGGCCACGGGGACGCAGTACTATCGACGTAATGCGTGGACGCAGCACGACTGTCGTAATGTATTCAAAATAATATCTACTTGCGAAAGGCCATGGAGACTCAATACTATCGACGTAATGTGTGGATACAGCACGACCGTCGTTATGTATATAAAATAATATCTACTCGTAATCGGTCTCGAGGACGCAATACTATCGACGTAACGCGTAGACGCAGCACGATCGTCGTTATGTATCGAAAATTATAATACTTCGTGGACGCGGCAAGATCGTAGAAATGAATGAAAACACACACCGCTCGATATATACATCGTGTAGCAAACATGTCGGCAGAGTTTCAAACGTTCAATATTCGTTTCCAGACATTCTGAGAGATTTTTAACTTCCACAAAAATTTTTGCCATACGATTCTACATGGGGCTTACCCCATCTCAACGATGATACATCGTTCTGGCCAATTTTGACGTCAAAACATTGTAGCGTCCGTATATCGGACGCTGTAAGTCGTTTACAAACAAACTTAATATTTTTTTTTTAATTTACTTTTTTATTGATTGTTTGTAAATATTACATAATTAATGAACTTAAAATGTCCAACTAGGCGATTGCCCGTTTTAGGACATTCCAATATGATAATGTTTTTACATGTAAATTATAGTAAATTATAGTGTTGACTATTCTGTTTTTAAAATAATACATATGTATATTCATATTCTAGAAAACTTTCAGTTATACCACTACATATTTTACTATTGTTTAGCTGACATAATAAACTAAATAAATATTAATAGATAAAAACAAGAAAATGAATTTGAAAATGAAACTGAATTGAAGAAATTCTGTTGGTAAAGTAATACAAATGTATATTCATAATCTAGTATACTTTCAGTTATACCACGACATTTTTTTTTTACTATTGTTTAGCTGATATAATAAACTAAAGAAATATTAATAGATAAAACAAGGAAATGAAAAATAAAAAAAAATAAAAAAAATGAAAGTAAAGAAGGAACTTTTCCTTTAAGGAGAAATATCACGAAGAATTGAGCAATTTTCGAACTTTCTTTATGTAAAAATACAGTTCCTGTAATGCTAATATAATACCAATATAAATTAAAATGTAAAGAAGAATGTAAAGAAGAATGTAAAGAAAAACAAAATTTACAATTCAATTACTGTTTTTTAGCATATTCTCGCATTCAGCTCTCCCCAAGACCAGAAGCCAATTGTTTACCTGCATACGCAGAATATTAGTACTCTTTGCCTTCCATGCATCAGGTATGAGATTGAGCAGTTTAGGGCCTAAGTATGAGAATTGTCTCTGTGCTAAAGATGAGGAAGTGGTGGGCGGAACTGTTGGGTTTTTTTTGCATGTCTTGTATTATGACAGTGGTTTACGGAAGCTAAGTAGTGCCTCTGTTTTTGAGTATGTAATATGATTTTCCTCATGTATAATTGTCTTACATCAAGAACACGAAACTCTGCGAACAATGAATCGCTGGGGTACCTGAAAGGTTTTTTCAGTATTACTCTTATAAGCGATTTCTGGGATTTAGCTAAGGGATCGAGTATGGTTTTAGCACAACCTCCCCAACCTAGGGAAGCATAGTCTAATATGGAATTGCACATTGCAAAGTAAATTCGTTTCAAATCATTTAGACATAGAATATTTCTTATTGCTATAAACAGATGTGTAAGTTTCCTGACCTTTGTGGAAGTAAAGGCTATGTGTTTGTCCCATCTCAGAAATTTATCAATGATAATTCCTAGGTATCTTATATTGTCCACACATTCTAAGGTATTGCATTTACATGTAATAATGTCGTAACAATGGTGTATTCTAATGTTAATAATTTCTTGTGGTTGACCCGCTTGAGTTGAACTGAAGCAGATGAATTTCGTTTTATCCGAGTTTAGAGTGAGGAGATTACTATCTAGCCACTGTTTAACTTTGTTTATGCCAAATTCAGCTTTACTGCAAGACTCATTCCAGGTTTTGCCTTCGAATAAAAGTACTGTATCGTCAGCAAATGTAATAATGTGGTCTGCAAATGAAGTATTACATAAGTCATTTATATAAACATTAAACAATATGGGACCTAGTGTACTTCCTTGCGGTACGCCATATTTAATATTGGCTGGATCACTTAGAGTACCGTTAATATCCACTCTTTGGCTCCTGTTTTCTAGGTAACTAACCAACCACTTGAAAATTTGACCCTGTATCCCAATTCGCTGTAGTTTATTCAGCAGAATTTTGTGCGAGATAGTGTCGAACGCTTTAGCTAGATCTAAAAAAAGTGCAATGCATTTACTACCTTTATCTAGATTATTAGAGATGATTTTTGTCAAATTAGCGATGGCGTTTTCAGTGCTTAAACCTTTGCGAAAGCCGAATTGTCTACTAGAAAGGATGTTGTTATTTTCGAGATAATGGATGAGACGGTTCTTTACAATTTTCTCCATAATTTTAGAGACAGAGTTGAGCAAGGAAACAGGCCGGTAATTATGTATCAGTGATTTGTCCCCACTTTTATGCAGTAAAATGACGATTGACTGCTTTAAATGGTTAGGGAATTTCCCTGATTTAAAGCTTAGATTCGCAATGAACGCAATCGGTATGGCTATGTATACTTTAATGATTTTTAGAAGATTTGATGAAATCTTATCGGGACCACATGCTTTTGATGACTTAAGGTCGTCAATTATCTTCATGACTTCGTTAGTTAAAGTTGTGATTGAGTCTATTTTGTGACCGATCCTAGAGATAGTTAAATTGGCGAGAGCGGTTTCTGATTTCTTACACATATCGAGATTTTTTTTCGCAAGTGTGTCACCCACAGATGAAAAGTAACTGTTTGCAAAGTTTGCCATATCTTTGGGGACTTCAGAGTTTGATGTGTTAATGTATAGCGATTTTATTTCAGAAGATTTATTGATTTTGGATTTGGTTATGTTGCGAAAGGTATCCCAAAAACGTTTTGGATTGCAGTTGTTTTCGTAAATGTGTTTTTTATAATAATTTTCTTTCGCCGATGTAATTAATTTCTTACACAAATTCCTATACTTTTTATAATAACATTGTAATACCAAATTCTCAGGATATGTTTTTGCCTTTTCATGAATATGATTTCTTCTGTGAATCGATTTAATTAGCCCCAGGGTGATCCATGGTTTGAATTTAATTTGTTTGTTAGATACGGTTATATTACTTGTGTGTTTTGATATATACTCGTGTAGTTTGATAATAAATTCTTTCATTGCTAAGTCAGTATCTGATTTATCTAGAACATTTAGCCAGTTTTCTGCGCTCAAGTCCTCAATTAAATTGTTGAAATTAGTTTTAGCAACGTATTTAATTTTCGAAGAAGTGGGAGGCTTGTTTTTAAGACAAAGAGATGTTGTATAGTGGTCTGAAATAGTTGAGTGTATAACAAAAGTGTCAATAAAGTTAATATTTTTTACATTGATGTGATCAAGACAGGATTTACTCGAGCCCTGTTCACGAGTAAAGCTGTTAATAGTCTGTGTGAAACCATTTTCCGCGAGTAGACATAGATAATCGATTGATTGACGGTGGTAGTCAGGGATAGTGTTAATGTTTAAATCTCCCATTATAATTTGCTGTTCAAATTTTTTCGCATTGTTTAAAATTGCTTGCAATGAAAAAAGGAAGGGGTCAATATTGATGAAGGAAGGAGATCTTTAAATGGCAAATATGCATATGTTATTATTCAATACTATTTTCATACAGTTTGATTGTGCTAAAGTAATTTCCTCTACATGAGCTTTAATTCCGTCCTTGATGTAGATAACAATTCCACTAGATTTGTTGAGGTTGGTTGTGGTGTGATATTCAGAGTAATTGTGGATTGATTTTACGGTGTAGTATTTATTTAACCAGCATTCGGTTAATATTATAACATCGAAAGATGAATTAAATAGATCAAGAAAAATTGTAAAGTCATCGAGATTTGATATGCTTCTAATATTCTGGTGTATGATTTTTAGACTATATGAGTCCCAGTTATAGTTGTTTAAATTCTCCAGATCTCGAATTATATTCATATTAATGCTAATTACAGAATCATTGTAATTATCCGAAGGTAACTGAAAAATAATTATGATTAAATTTACTATGATGTGTGGTGGTGAACCCGTAGTTCTTTTGCGAAAAGTCAGCAAACAAAAAGTTAAAAACGAAAGTGTAAATTACTATGTTGTTAATCAGTGTTTTATTAATATATTGTATAGTAGATTGTGAGTTCTGATAATTCGAGTATGATGCGTATTTTACTTCGAGATGAAAGTTGATTCCACTAATTATATTAGATATAAAAGATGTTATAAAAGATGATGGTGTTGGTATGTTTCGTAAAGAGCAATCTAAGCAGTTGATGAGTATGTAGATATCTGTCATGAAGGCTGCAAATACAATAAATATGAAAACAATAAAATCAATAAAATGACCAAATGCAAAGTATGTGCTGATTCTGTAGAGGAGTTGATGCGAAAAAAAATGCCAAAAAACAATAATTAAATACCATAACATGCGAAAAATGCAAAGAAGAACCAATACTAGGACATATTTATGTAAATTAAGATTTTTTCCAGATTTACATAGATTTGCTGGGAACATAATCTTACAAAGACTCTCGCTGCTTGTGATACGTACATATGAGTTTGATTGAAGCACAGAGAGAGAGAATAGAGAGAGTGCATTATTATGAGATAATGAGAGAACATTATATAACATGAAAAATAATGTTGATACATAGTATTCCAACTTAAAATATATTTTAACCGTAAAGTGCATACTATATTGTATAATGCTTCTGATTGTAATTGTTAGGTGTGATAAAGGACAATAATTAAATTTAGTAACATGTGAAAAATGCAAAAGTATGATTAAAAATGTGCGTGGGCATTTGTAGCGGGATTTTTTCCCTGATATATAAACATTATGTATACGTCTGTTGTATCCTAATGTTAAATACAATGTGCTAATCACGGATGTCGAAAACTGAATATAGAATATATTACCTTGAATATATAATATTCTGAAGAGAATTATGAACTGACTCCTAATTGCCCACGGATTGAATGTATTGCCGCACTTCAACGAGCGAATAATTAAATACAAGGTAGATGTACCACTCTCATTTCTAGCTTGTATAAGTAAATGGATCAGAACCCGGTAAGTAATAATGCGGAAAAAATATGTAAATAAAACAGTAGTAAAGGTTTTTGAGAAATACAAAAACATTATTTTGACAGAGCTCGAGCATTTGTAGTTAATGTAAATTCTGTAAATACAAGTGAATATAATAAAAAGATTATTGAAGAAAATAGGAGCATCATATAGTGAGTAAATAAGATATTACTACTCTGATTCCTACGAGAACATGCAGGAAGAATAATATTTACACAGTAAACAGATATTTTAAAGAATACTAAAACAGCGTGGTTTTTGTTGCTTAGAGGAAGAGATTAGAAGAGGTTAGAATTTTTAATTGTAAGATTCGCAATTTTTATAATAATTTTGATGTTACTAGGGAAAGCTACTAATGAAAGTAAGAATGAATTATTTTGATAAATATTAGGTATTATGCTTAGGGTGTGTGAATAGTATATAGCGGTAATATTCAAATAAAAACTTGTAGTGAAAGTATTATTTATGGAGATATATAATTTTTTTTAGAGAGAGTTAAAGAAACGTGAGTTACAGTCAAAGGAGGTAAAGTATAATAAAAATAGTGAATACTGATATAAACAATTTTCACACTGATATTATTGCTACATGAAAGAACTCCTAAAAAGAGTAAGAATGCATTATTTTCAATTAAAACATTATTATTTTGAAAGACAAAGAAAAAACTCATAAGAAACTTGCGATGAAGATGATATTATCCGGATTATTTTTGTTTAGCAGTGCAGTAAATGTTGAGGTACTTTTTATCATCTGTCACAGTTGTTGGCGTTTTTCTCGATCAAGATCAGTGATGTTTTTAATCGTAATAATTTTGGATGTATCCGTTTGTCTTAGCAGAATGCGCCCCGAAGATGACCAAGAGTATTTGTAGTTATTTTCTCTGGCGAATTTTTTAGTTTGGGAGAGTAGGAATTTTCCTTTTTGCGTTAGATGATCGGACACGTAAATCCGTTTTGCTTTTTGAGATAGCCCTAGATCTGCTGTATTGAGTTTGCTTGAACTGGAGGTAGAGGATTTTTTATAGTCTTTGATTTTGAGTAGGAAGTCATCTCGAGATTTAATACTATTGAACGACACTATTACAGATCTGGGATTTTTTTCGGACAGTTTTGGTCCTAGTCTGTACATTTTATTGATTTCAGAATGTAAAGGTATCGTGGTATCTCCGTAATTTATGATTTTTGATATTTTTTTAAGAGTTTCCATAATATTTTCATTGTTTGCTTCAGGGATGCCTCTGATGTCGATATTGCACATCTGTGTAATGTACTCCAGCCGGTCAATTTTGTCGTCCTGATGAGAAGTAGTATTTTCTAATACAGCGTTTTGTTTTTTAATTCTAGCATATCAGTAATGACCCTTTCTTGCGAGGATTCAACGTCAGTTAATCGTTTTTTTAGAAGGTCTTGCTGATCCGCTAAAAAATTAAATGAATCAAGGATTTCTTTGTTTTGTGCGATAATCGAATCATATTTTTGTTCCACAAAATCCATTATTGTTTTTTTGAAATTGTTTAATTCTAAAATAAACTTATCTGACGTAAGTATACCGCTTGCGCCATCTACGGTTGAGGAAGGAAATTTCTCTGCGTCTGTTGACTGCTCGATTGCAGATTTAGAAGGTTGAGTTAGCTGTTTGGAAGGTTTGCCGGTAGATGGTTCTTGATCGATTTTTTCATCACAATAATTCATATTCCTGGACTTTTTTTTAGTAAAAGCTTTAGTGCACTTTTTACATTTCCACTGAGAATTACGAGCACCACGTATGTTTTCACCAATCTCTGCACAAACAAGATGATAGCCATTATCACAGAAAACACAAGATATGAATTCGGCTGGACTGTCAATATTTTTGTCACAAACGATCCATAGTGTATTCATGTTGAAATAAATTTATAAAAAGTGATTTCGCTGTTAATAAAATTGATTGAATGATGTATAATATTGATAGTTTCAACACATTTTAGGCACTTTTGTATTTTTTTAACAGCTGGCTCGTTTTAGTACAGAATGACAGATTTATTTTTATTATTTGTTTTTTTTTTGACAGTTAACATGCAATTTCTTTGTGAAGACAAAAAAACATGAAAAAATAGCACTTCACAAGATATAAATGCACTGATTTGAAGCGCGGTCTTTGATTTCTAATAGTTTAGATCTTTGAGTTTAGTACACTTCAGTTTTATGTTGATTTTTATTAAATTATAGCAGACGTAAGAATATGTCAACACTAGACTCAGTAGGTAGGTAGGTAGGTTCTATAGGTAGGTTATATATGTCTTCTATATTTGATTCAGCTGCCAAAAATTACAAGCATTTTTATGCGCTTTCAATTTTTATGACTTAAAATTGATAGCATTATTTTTATTACTTTTAGATATTACCTCAGAGATGTAATTTTTTTCGCATGTTGCGCTTCTATAATTATTTTATGAAGCCATCGTCCCACGGGTAGCTAAGCAATCTACATAAACCAAATGCTGTAAGACCCCGCGCAGAAAAGTTCCACACTAAACAGCGTTGCAGACCGTTACCTTACCATAACGAACTTAATTTTCTGCGCAGGGTCTTAAAGCATTAGGTTTATGTCGATTTCTTACCGACCCGTGGGACAATCATCACCGTTGTTTTACAAAATAAAAAAAGGTTACCGAACCAAATTTTATTTGAAAACCATCACATTAAATATAAATGTAGATTTCTGCATATTATGCGATATTTTAGATAGGTTCCTAGTTAAATACTTTTCATAGTCCCTATTTAATAGCTCCATATGTACCTACATATGCTCCGGACAGTTGGGAAAGCAGATCATCTGAGGTTGGGACATTTGTACAGTATTCACACGAAAAACAGAAAAATCTATACTAGCGATACTACGACAAACCATGTCAAGCTGTAAATACTGTAAGTACTAGCCTTTGATTATATAAATGTCTAGATAGAGTGTCGCACTGTTATTCCGACAGAAAGAACAGGCCAGATTTGAAATACTTGTGTGCGTGTCACGCACACAAGTATACGCAACTTATATCGTTGACGTAAGCGCTTAACGCCACTGTAGGCGTATTGAGTGATACCAGCTCCCTAGTATTTCCCAAAAAGTTGGGAAAAAATATGTTTCGATTTTGCGGGACCTATAATTCGTTTTATTTTGAATTCATTTAAGTAACATAGTTTTCTACATAAATATAATGATATAAATGAAAAGAAAATCATTGTTAAAAGAGATTTATTTTTATTTGATTATTTTTAACAAATAAACAAGAAATACGGAAAATAAGAAAGATACATTCCTAGACGCTGCCAAATGGCCGGCAGGTATCGCTGTGTCTAAATTTAAATTTTTATCATCATCAATTAAAGAAGGTGGCCCACAACCAGGTAAATCTATACCTACCTAAAAAGTAGTGTCTGGATACCTTATCAACTTAAATACATAAATATGATTGACCAAATTCAAAAAAATTCCTAAGGTACGTTTACATGTGATCATACGGAATATATCCGAAATTCATGCATCACGTGGAAATGCTAAAGGAGACAAATTATCAAAGCCTGGAGACCATGCGTAATGCCGGACTCATGGTATTTGAATTAAAGTTATTAAAACATCTTATCGATTGTCCATATCTCCTGTCATGCTGGGGCTTATTCGCTCCTGATAAACACCATCGAACTCGTAGCCACGCCCTATTCTGCATACCGCACAGATGTCATGGCTCAACATAGCATGACAAGAGGTATGACATTGCTTAATGCCCTACCAGCAAATATAGATGTGTTTAATATCACTATACCATGTTTAAAATAAATTATGTATATGTATTGTTAGTTGTAAGAAAATTGTACCAATATTGGACTTACCTGTCTGTTGTACAAAATAATAATAAAACATGTCACACTAAAAAAGACAATGCAACTTTTTTAAACTAAAGCTATCGATAGTTATTATTTATTCTTAATGACTTTCCCTTTGAATTTGTTTTTTAAACAGATTTCGTTTAGATTTTACATTCCGGTTAATATTTTCCAATTTTGTCTTATAGTGATATCTTAAGGTCAAATATTTTTCCACGACCAATCTTATAAAATTAACTTGATGCAGAAGACCGCAAATATGTTCAGTTTTTACTTCGAAATAATTATCACCTCCAACAAATTGTTTCATAACGGCGGATACTATTTTTGCATAAGTTATGGGCGTCATTATAAAATCTTGTTTCATGAACTTCTGAATGACATTTTCAGCAGTCTTACAGACAGAATATACATCAAATTAACAACGCACTCGTGGGAAATTTTTTTATTTACTAGATTCTTATATTTCTTAAAGAGATGAATCATTTAAATTTACTGAATTTAAAGTTAATGTTCTTTATAAATAGAACGGCGTCATTTGCGCCTTGCAATTTTTACCTTATGTGGGTATTTTAATTTGAAGAACAGGCAACCCTGTAAACAATGCGTCAAAATATGGCGTTGTCAAGACGATGGTAAGACTAAATTACACTATTAAAACTGAATGGTTTCTTTAACTAAATGGTTATTATATGGCTTTGAAAAGGTAACTTACCTATGATAGTGATAGGTAACATTTTTAGTTATTTTCAATCGTCCTTTGTAATTTCTGCACACTGTTATAGCGCAAATCGTCATTTTCAAACGTCACACAACACGTGTTTACCGCTCAGCGATAATTTTGCAACTGAGCGGACTGAACGAGCTTATCAGCCAACAGTTGGCTGATATTTTTTTTGGCGTTTCGTCGCTCGAACGCTCAATCTAGACATTTATATAATCAAAGGTACTAGCCTACTCCGCGCAGCCATAGCTAAATAATTGGCCCTTCGGATAAAAAGGTTGTACGTCACTGATTTAAATAAACATGGTGATTCTATTTATATTTTTTTACCTAAATACCTACACGGAATCGTACAAATCACACTCTTCATTATTTTTTATCCGTATTAGCGTTATTCAGACTATTCAATATTAATTGAAACGTCTGAATTACAACTTTTATTGAACGTCAGGATTTTCTACGATTTCTAACTAAAAACTTGATCAAGCTTTGTTGAAGCAAGGTTCATGCTTGTCAATATGCTTTCAATTGTCGAGTTGATCAACTCAACCAAGTCTGAACCCACTGTATTTTCCTGTCAGTGGTGATCTGGTAGACAAATGAGCAATTATAATAAGTAAATATTTGAACCATTTTCGCTGTTACTTGAATATTTTAAAATAAACTTTTGAGTCGAAGTCGCTAGATGGCACTATCCGAGTTTTTAATAGAATAGGTACTACATCAAAAAATTACTTGACTGGCTAGCTTATGGACGGTTTTATCAGCCACACTTTTGTTTTATTAGGTTGTCATTCTGTACCGAATGTTACACGTCAAAACTGTCAAACGTCAACATACTATAATCATGGAAGGCGCTGTTTTAGTGAGTAATTTATATTAATTGACTTATATTTGTCGTATTGAACCATTAAAATGGATTAATAAATTAAAGAAAATATATTTTTCTAGATAAAATAAGTTAAAACAACTCTTTTCGCATTGAAATTAAGAATGAAAAACGAGTATGCACCGGTGAATTTCGGCATGTTTTGTCTATTTTCTCCACGCTGACGTAAATTCTTATGAAAATCAATGTAATTTTGCGCAATGCATCATTTTTCATGCATTATGTATGCCATCTGACGAAAATTAATCTGAAAACTGCTCTATTTAATCTTTCCTAGTGTGATTTACATTCACGCCCAAAAACATTGATGTATTATATTTATATGAGACATGAAACGAAAAAATAGGTTCCGCTTTTTTACCTCCAACTCTCCCAACGCTCTAAATAAAACTACCAAATACGGTGTACGCGCACCGCTTATCACGTTCTAATAGTGGAACAAGTCTCGATGAGATATTAGTACACAGTAGCGCCTTTAATTGTAGCTCTATGCTCAAAAAGTGGGATAGGCAGGTATATACATAATGCCAACATTGTATTACCGAAATAAGAAAGCAATATTCAGTGTTTTCCGTTGCTAACTTGATAATATGATTTGTTTTTATAGCCCCCTACTCTGTACCTTGTGAAGGGAATGTGCATCCTGGACAACGATGGAAACAGAATCCTCGCCAGATATTATGACAAGGAAAGATTTCCCACAGCAAAGGAACAGAAGGCATTTGAGAAGAATCTATTTAACAAAACACACAGGTAATTTATGATCTTTTGTACCAAAGTTAGTAAATATGAATAAAGCAACCATCTTATTACTTGCAAACTTCACAATAAACACCAATACTCACCTGCTGTCAGAAGGTTAGAGTATTTTCACTTTGCAATAAAATCCAAACAAATGTAATATTTCTGAATATATCCAAAAACTATAAACTGTTTTTGAAAGGTGATGAAATACGCTTTCAAATTTTATTATTATAAATAAACATATAATTCTTAAATGCAAACATAAAAACGTTTATAAAATAGCCGTTTTTTTTAAGTTTTTTCTAACTAGAATTGCTGATGACGAAAAAAAAATAAAATTACATATTTTAGACAAATAAATTTTGAACCTTGCTCACCCACCTCACTTTTTTGTTGTTTCATGTAAAAAAAATTGGTAAAAAATTTACATAATTTTTTTCAATTTCCTTTGGATATTTTGGTTTACATATTTGGTACATTTTAATTCCACTGTAGTTAACTTTTAGATTTGAATATAAAGCGTGCTGTTTTCTATTTCTAACACCGTTTAGATCATATTTCTCACCATTACAGTAAGGGAGATACAATTTCTATGAGATCTGAGGTAAGAAATGTTATAAGAATGGAAAAACAGTGATTTATTTATGGTGTCAGTATACCGCCTCGATGGGGAGGAGATTCAGATACCTGGGAAGCAATGTCGTGAAGCCAGGAGGTGAACTTTATTAAAGAGACTGGGCTACGGTCAAAGGAATTAGGTGAAACGTGATATACAGGGTGTATCGGCACGTACCCGACAAACTTTAACCAGCTATTCCTTAGCACATTTGGAGTAAAAAATGTTATGGGCACTTTGCTGTCCGGTAACATTTTTTTTTTAATAAAAAATTTACCATTTATATTTTCACCACATGTCACCACTGTTTTATCCTTTGTCACAGTTTGAAAACCCATCTGGCAATATTTTATTAGAGTTTCTTTGAATAATATACGTACGTACCTACATTGGCGCGCTTTTACAATCACAACGAAATGGCATGGCACCATTCGTCTCATTTTTAACTATTATTATTTAGTGTGTATGAAAGAGCGAAGACGCTTTTTGACACACTTGCTAATAACAGCTGTTGAACACGAAAAACAATACCAATGACAGTGACGGAGTGTGGATTTTTTTATTTATTTTTTGTTTTTAATTGAAAAAAAATGTTACCGGACAGCAAAGTGCCCATAACATTTTTTACTCCAAATGTGCTAAGGAAAAGCTGGTTAAAGTTTGTCGGGTACTTGCCGATACACCCTGTATAATGTCACAAGTAATTATGGTGTACAAAGTGTCGAGCATAATAAGCTTGTTCAAAGAGATTGTGGGAAGTGAATCCATGAATAAAAACTCACTTGTTCTCAAACAATACGATATGCAAATTGAATTTGATTGGAGTACTACAAGAATCGATTGTACAAGAATGTTAATAAAATATTTATATGAGAGAGAGTGTAATTCATTTCAGATGAATTTATGTTAACGTGAGCAATTTATGGCGGTGGCACTGCAATGTTAAACTTGAATCGCATTCTGTCAGCTTCAGTTTGTCTCCGAAATTAAACCTCAGGTACCTTTTGTGCGAGTTTCAACGGTCCGGTTCTTGTAGATATGGATTCAATTCACAGCTCGCTGCGTCATTTCCCAATTCGCATCGTAGTGCTGAGCGCCGGGGGTGTAAAATAGCAAAGTCCTCGTACCTCAAACAGATGTGAATACGAAGTAATTAGATTAAGGGGGTATTTCACTATGTCGGGCTAAATATCTGACTAGCTAGCCGTTGGCTGGCTTTGAAGATCAGAATAACTTCGTTATTCAACGGCGACCGTTTCACCATTGTTGCCGAGCTTCCGGATAGATAACACTCGAAATAGTCTGGCAACATCGCAAAATGTTTGCAGTTACCCCATCTACTACAACGGCTGTCATGTTTTGCCACAATGTCTATGGAATGCTAACGTCAACGCCAATTGACAAGTTTCCCGCTACAGTCTGCACACCGCAAAGTGTGCAGTTTTTTGGTTATGTTATGTTGATTATCAGGTCATTTTAGATAGATTCGTGTCGAATTAATACATTGTTTCTTATTTTGAACAATATCAAATAATTCAGGATGGATCATACAAGCATTCAAATTCATTCGAGCTCTTAAAACTCGCGGCCTTCGCATCGCCGCCCTTTCACCTGCTTCTGTAAATCAAAAACCTCGGTATCCATAATAATTCGCAACAAAATTCGACTCACTTCTCCGCTGTCAAACTCGGAATGTTTTGATGCCCTCTTTGATTCGAGGAATAGCGCCTAACGTGAGGTTCGAGCACTGATTAGTCAAATCGAACTTTAACCCGAGCGTTAGCGTTATTCAGATATAGTGAAAACGAAAAAATGACTAATCCGCGGATTAGTGCTTAGTCAGAACATAATCAGAGATAGTGAAATACCCCCTAATTAGTTAAAATGTAGGTAAAAAAGGACTTTTTTATTTCATGTATTCCCAGTATAAAGTTCAATCTCCAGTCCGTGAATTTCTTCCTTTTATGAATGGTGGCCGGACTCAAGGACCCCGCCAGGATGGAGCCCGGGCAGGCCCCCACTGCGAGCGGTTGCGTTAGTTCTTACCTTACCTTCTTTACTTGAATGAGCCTGATTAGCTTGTACCAAAATATTTTCTTTCATTGCGCTCAGGCGTTCGGTAGCCTTCGTAAAACTCCGGCTAGAGTTGGGATAGCATCAATAGGGATGTGCAGTTATGTGACGATTGGGTAGTACCCCATACGTTACAATAACAACTATGTTGTGACGACCGATGTTTCAGTTTTGGTCAGATTCAGCCAATAAGCAAGAATAAATTACAGCTCAGCTGAAACCTGAGTTTGTGCTGTGTCAGATCACATTTGGCCTCACTCAGGCGCGCGTGTATGCCTCTAGAATAACCTAAATATTATTTTAAAAGAGAAAGTAATTGTCTGAGAAATGTGGAGATTCGCCCTGAATGTAAGTCTAATGTAAGAATGCAAGGCTGATGTATTAAGTAATATTAAGAAAGGGGCGCTTAGGTGGTTAGGGCACGTAGAGCGAATGAACAAAGAAAGGAGCGTGAGGAGAATACATGACCCAAATGTGAATGGTAGAAGTCATTGACGCCCAAGGAAGACAAGACACAATCAAGTGAATCAGATACTTGATCCGGTCACGTCAATAGTCAGAATAATAGAAGACTATGTACGAATGTGAATGGAGCAAGGAGTGTATTCTAAGACCGAGTTGTTTGGCGGTCCGTCCTCTCTGCCTACCACTGATGGAACGGCGTGATGGTTAGTCAGTTAGATAGTTAGTAAATCACCAAATCCTTGGTGATTGAATTTGTTTGTTTATTTTAAGTGTTCATTTTCCAGGGCCAATGCTGAGATCATAATGTTAGATGGTCTGACCTGCGTCTACAGAAGTAACGTGGATCTGTTCTTCTACGTCATGGGCAGCTCACATGAAAATGAGGTACGCTACACATATTACTGCATACACATTATGAAGCAGCTTTATAATATTTTTTATCAGCCTTCTGGGATCCAAGTTTGGACGTCGGCTTTCCTCGAATTGCCGGCTTTTTCCCTTCTGTATAATACATACAGGGTGTCCGGGGTGAAAGTGCAGTAACTCCGGGAGGTGATTCTACATGATGGTAGAAGTAAAAAAGAAAAATAACTTTTTTTGAAATTTCTACTTTTAGATGTACTTTTCACGTACAAACGAAAAATTGCGCCGGCGTGTGCGTACTGCATTATTATTGCTTTTTCTTTATTGCATCATTTGAAATGGACCGGCCGATCCTAGAACTAACACCTGCTACCTCCCCTTCCCGCGCTTTACAACTGGTAACAGAACAGCTGTGATTTGTTTACTTTAAATAAATATTATAAACAAATACCTCACATGTACTCACTATACATGTGGATTACATAACTCGATAATGGGTTAGAGGGTCTGAAGGCCGCCCGTTACTTAACCCAATGCCTGCCCATGCAATATACTCTGTCAACTATCACACGCCAAGCTATTTCAGCCTTTTTTAAGTTCTCAATTAAATTAATCTTTACGGCATTCCCATTGCCATTGAGGGCTTTGTTTATACTAGATGCTCATTACTGATATCTTTGGTACATACTTGATAAGATATTTGAATCCTCGAGTGTGTCCCGTTATGTATTTTCGACATAAATAATAAACACCGACAGAATAATTGAGTGCGGTGAACCGCCATAGTGCTGACTCACTAACACAAATAAACAAAGAGATATAAGATAAACACTCACATGTCATTATGGATTGTATCGAGTCGGCAACGATTCTCCAACTTTTTTCACATTTTATATTTGATATTGCACTAAATTGTACTACATTTTATTTACACAATGTTTTAAAGATTTAAAATTAATATTCTTTTTTCTCGTGGAATATTGTTGAGCATGGCCAAACACATAACGGTACGTTACATTCGCCACACATGTACTTCGTCGCTTTTCTTGTTTTTGGTCTAAGTTTAGTGTTAGAACAAACATAACAGTTTTTATAAGGTTTTTGGGTTTTTTCCTTTGCGGGTATAGGTATCGGCATATGTTTTACTAGCATTTTGGCAGATAACCGTAATGGCACATCTTGTGACGTACATGGACCAACTTCAGGGTGCGATGTAGTATGATATTTTTCTAATAGTTGTCTTATCACATATAATTGGAAATCAGGAAAAGTAATGTTTTTGGAAGTAACGGTTTTGTACATAATGTACGAATTCAGTAAAAATAAATCGATTAAATGAAAGAAAACTTTTTTGTACCACTTAATTGATTTTCTAAGCGAATTTACACTAGTTATCATCATATCCGCTTTATCTACTAAGCCCATGTTTTTATTATAATCTTGAATACAATTTGGCTTCGAAACTACTTCTCCAGTTCTAAAATTTATTTTCCCAGTTGGAGAAACTTTATCATCATGAAGCGTCGTTAACATGTGAATTTCTCTTTTGTCGTGCCATTTTAATGCCATCAGTGAATCGGAATACTGAGAAGTAATTTCCCCTTTCTTCAATTTGTTGAATTTTGGCATGTTTTTACGGTTTTTTCGCACCGTTCCACATGCGTTAGTTTGGTGGTCATGCAAAAATTTAAATAATATTGGACTAGTGTACCAATTATCTACATATAATTTGTGGCCTTTACCGAGGTAGTCATTTAACATAGTGGTGACAACAGCTCCTGAAGCCCCAAGACATTGATTGTCAGTGACATCCGTCCCATCTCCACAGTAAATAATTATATCTAAAATATAACCTGTCTTCGAGTCGCACAAAATAAACATTTTTATTCCAAACCGATGGCGTTTGGATGGAATATATTGTTTAAACTTAAGACGTCCTTTGAACTCTATAATACTCTCGTCAATGCAAAGATTTTCGTATGGCACCATTGTTTCTTTGAACATTTTTCGAGTGTGATTGACGAGAAGTTTAATTTTATTTAATTTGTCACCAGCAATTTGAGAATCAGGGTCTGACATATGCAGCATACTCAGCAATATCTGGTAACGATTTCTTGCCATCGTCTTGCCAAATATATTACTTGTCAGAAGGGGATCTTTTGACCAGTGCTCTTCTATCGTGTGGTGCTTATTTCTGGTCATTAGCATTGTCACTGCAATAAATATGTAGAGTTCATTAACTGATGTATCTTTCCACCTGCGAAGCCGTGAATGTTCAGAAATAACTTTATTTCTAATAGTCGCTTGATAATATTTGTTTGTCTCCTTGACAATTTCGGCCATTATATTTGTATTTAGAAAGTGTTCAAAAAAATTTATTTCCGGGAAATTTTCTGATAATAATGGGGTCGCGATTATTCCAGATGGAAAATCATTAAATTGATGGATGATTGGTTTAAAATTTCCGGAATTCACAGTCCAATTTCCTGACGAAGTTCTTTGGGTAACTTCAGTCTCCATAGGCTCATCTTCATTATCACTAAGTTGCGTTATAATATCTGAGTCATCATCACTTTCCTCAATTTCAGAGTCAATATCGAGGACGAATTCTCTTATCTCTTCTTCATTGAGATCGCGTCTTGACATATTTAGGGATATTAAAAATAAAGTTTCAAAAATGATTTTATAAAAGTACACACGAAAAGAAATATCGAACTAAATTAAAAAAAAATACGCAAACTAAATTCTCAATTCGGGAATAAAAACTCAAGTCCACATTTCCGCCGAATATTAAAAAAAACTTTTAGAACCACACCACAGAGAACGTAATAAGAACCACGTGATATCCACACACACGACGCTGCGATGGCGGGAGATTCAAACGACTGCGTCAAGAAATCTGTTGACCTTTTTTGGATGTTGTTTTTCGTAGTATAAACAATTAAAATTATCATATTTTACCAGAGATGTCGCAAAGAAACAGTTCATAATATTTTACAAAATAATATTTAGCCCCATCTACCGTTAGAACTTAGAAATATCATCTTCGAAACATTCATACTGGCGATTTACGTGATACGGCGTAGATGGCAGTTGTGGCACGGATCGTCCGTACGCCGATACGCGTAAATGGCAGCGATTGGGTTAACAAGAGATTCATTCATTAAATCTTTTGAAAGCTGATTACTTCAATGATCGTTTCATGGCGTGAAAAATATAAGAATTTTAAATCCACATTTACGACAACATACCTCTCAACGACGGAAACTTCAACGAATACCTACAGTTGGAAGACACCAACACACTTTCTGTGTAAATTCATATTATTATTTTAGTGCAGTTCTCTTTGTTCTTCGAATTTGGTTTAAAACATCTTAAAACAGACGATTTTGAAGCGCACTATTATAACATCGAACTCTCGGTTTACGCGTCACTGGCAAATAATAAACAACGTCACCAGTCTCGCACTCGACAAGCCTACAGCAAATTTATCGGGTAAGTGTGTACATCCACTAAGGATTTTTTGTATGGAAAAAAAAGTTGGAATTTCGGAAAAAGTTTTTTTTTTGCTCCTACCATCATTTATTTATTTATTTTATTTTATTTTATTTGTGTACAAAAAATTATTAATTAATTATTAATCATGTAGAATCACCTCCCGAAGTTACTGCATTTTGACCCCGGACATCCTGTATAATGATGTTTTCGATCCACATACAAATTTTATTAATGTTGTGAGACAGATGATATTGATTTAGTGATGAGGCTTAACCCCCTTACTTATAAACTTGTTGTAAATAAGACGTGGTGAATAAGGTCGGAACAGTAAAAAACTTAACTTTTTACCACGGCTAAAAGCTTTACCGTACCAATTTAAACTGGTGTATATATTCACAAAAGTGGACCTAAATCTCTTGTAGAAAACTATAGGCCAATATCACTATTAAGCGCGATATCCAAAGTCATTGAAAAGCTTTTCAAAACTAGGTTAAACGAATATGTGGAGAAACATAACATTCTAAGTCCTAACCAATACGGCTTTCGGTCGGGTAAGGGAATGGATGATGCCATCGCATGTCTCACTGAAACTATTGCAGGGAATATGAACCGTGGCAAGAAAACTATTGCCCTTTTCCTGGACCTGGCCAAGGCATTTGACACTATATCTCATAAAATTCTTTTACAGAGACTTAGAAACATAGGAATAAAGGAAAAAGCTTTTCAATGGATAGAAAGTTATATATCTAATAGATTTCAACAAACCAGAATTAACGAAGCTATTAGCACTTCACTAAAATACACTTTTGGGGTACCACAAGGAAGTACACTTGGGCCCCTTCTCTTTATTATATACATAAACGAACTTTGTAACCAACACATTGGTGGCAAAATTATCACGTTTGCTGACGATACAGTTATTTTGTTTGAAGGAGATGATTGGAAAGAAACACACCACCTTGCGAACACAGGTATAAACAGAGTAAAACAGTGGCTGGACAGTAATTTGCTTACACTAAACATACAAAAAACAAAATATCTCACATTTAGCGCTACCCTTGCAGGTCAACCCAAAACACCTCATCACCTCACAATACATAATATTAAGTGTAGCCTTGGAAATAATAACCATACTTGTAAATACGAAACCCTTGAATGTGTTAAATCTGTTAAATATTTAGGTATAATAGTGGATAACCATCTTAAATGGAAACAACAAATTGAAAACACAGCTAATAAAGTGCGCAAGCTTATTTATATATTTATAGCATTGCGGGAAATTATAAAAACTCAAGACATTAAAAAAATATACTACGGGCTCTGTAACTCAGTCATAACCTACGGTTGCATTGGATGGGGTGGAACAGGATTAACAATATTATACCCGCTACTGAAGGCACAGAAATCCATTCTACGCGTCATTATGAAGAAACCCTTCAGATACTCGAGCGACGCTCTCTTCAAGGAGTTTAATGTGCTTGATGTTCGACAGTGTTACATAAAAAAAATAACAATCTGCGTCCACAAAAATAAAAACAAAACGATAACAGTCGATCATAATCATCACACCAGAAGTAAGAGCAGAAACGACCTTTCTATTCCAACTAGTAATACTGCGGCTTATCAAAAAGTTTTCTCATACCTGGGACCAAAAATATACAACAAAATCCCCTATCAATTTAAACTGTGTGAATTATCAGCCTTCGGTACTAAAATTACTAAATGGTTATTAGACTTAGGTAGGACAGATTCCGAAAAATTATTAAAAAACGTAGTCTGAGTTGATTTCTTCGATTTTGTATTTTGTATTTACCTAAAAAATATTTTTTTTCTTTCTTACATTGATATATTATATTTTTATTTTATATTTTACATGTACCTATCTGGATTTTATTGTTTATTACTGCTAAATTGTATTTTCCTAAAAAAAATATTTTCTTTCTTACATATATATGTTATATTTTAATTTTATTTTTATATTTTACATGTACCTACCTGGAATTATGTACACTCAACCTGCCAATTTGACTGTCCTAAAACGGGAAACTTCCTAGTTGGACAGTCAAAGCTTCCTTTTATATTTGTATATCTTGTATGTAATAAATGTAAAAATAAATAAATAAAATAAATAAATAAATAAATAAGAATCTAATTAGTATGACGGATAGTTTAAAGCTGGGAGGACCTCGCTCTTCTGATCCTATAGCTAGATATGACTATTTTAAGCATTGTTTGATTTGTCTTGGTAAATATCTTCCACGCTGATATCTGCAGTGATTATCCTAACCGAATGACACCAATCTCCTTCCAGCTGATCCTGATGTCGGTGCTGAATGGTCTGTATGAGTCGGTCAGCCAGATTCTGAGACGAGGAGTGGAGAAGCGGGCCGTGCTGGATAGTCTGGACACCGTCATGCTGGCTGTGGACGAGATCTGCGATGGAGGGTACGTTTCTTCTCCTTCATAATCGCCTCCCTCAAATGTCTCCAGCTTTGCTGATTCTTGTTGGCTCACCCATCCCACCCATCCAAAACCCAGGCTTCTTTCAGGCTGTTTCATCTCTTTATGTCTCTGTTTATTTACACATTAACATTTTTTTAACAGTATGATTAAAAATTTACTCATGAATTGGGCAAAAACTTTTCCAAAGGTTTAACAGCTTCCACGGTCGAGTAGTAAGGCTCTCGACTAGCGATCCGAAGGTCTCGGGTTCAAATCCCAGTGTGCAAAAGTAAATTTTATTTGATTTTTTGTTTTTTTTCACATTAAAATTACATAAGGTATATTTGCAGTATATTCCACAGTGGAAGATACTCTCAGTTATTACCCTGGAGTAAGACCACCATTCAGAATTGAAACGTTGCTTGAAATGGCTTTAGCCATGTTTGATGACCAGATCCGCATAGCCAGGCACTTCCCCACCATCCTCTTCCACATCTCCTTCCCCTCCCCACTACCTTCAGCCTTACAACACACCCCAATTGGGGATGCCGTAGTCTCACTGGCTCCAGATGGTTTTGAGCAGTTGGGACTCTTGTGCGGTATTCGCAAAGTTATAGATGCTGTTAGTTTTATTTTAATAAAATTTAGATTCTTAGAATATGAAATTTTGTAACTATCCAAGTGATAATGTTGACTTTCAGGACGCTGTATACGTGGAATTGCGGAATTTTTTCTAATATTGGTTGTACATGTGGGAAAATTAAATAAATTGGTTTGTCGTGTTGATCTTAACGGTATATGAATTTTTATTAAATTTGTAAGTTCTGGCGAGTCCAGGCCATTTTTCAGAACTTAAAAAAACAAGCTGTGATAAAAAATTAAACATTGTGTATGAAGAGAGTTAAATTTAATTGATTCGGATATTAAGAATTTACAAGGGATTCACATGTCGTTGTTGTATATAATTTTGTTTGAAAAATATTACATAATCTCACTGAAGTATTTTGAAGAATTTGCAACTATGTCTTTATTTCTCTGTCGTTACACAAGAAAAGAATAGTTGAGCAGTAGATAAAATGTGGAGCAATAATGGAGTTGTATATAGTGATTGTAGTTTTTCTTGTTTTGACGAATTCTTTCCAAAAAAGAGATCTTCCCAATTTTCTTTTGCATATACTCAGCCTGCTTGTTAAAGGTTAGTTTGAAATCTAATATAACTCCTAAGTAATGAAACTTGGAGATACTTCCAAATGCCCAATTTACAATCCTGGTTAACATTATCAAGGGGGTTTTGCTACTGTCAGGCAATAAGTTGCATAAGGGAGATAGCGCAATGGGGCTATGCCCGGAGTGCTTACGGGAGCTACGCGGATTGTTTCCGTGTCAATACCAGTAATATTATTTATGTTATCTCCCTGACTTACCTTATTTAAATTGTCTATTCCAGCATCATCCTTGACGCAGACCCCATCTCCGTGGTGGGAAGAGTAGCGCTGAGGACAGACGACGTGCCGCTGGGAGAACAGACAGTGTCACAGGTAATTACATATTTGTTATTATTATTTGCGTCTGTCTTCCTGTCTCTGTTTTAGGAACTACAATGTCAGCCAATTGTGTAAAGTGTGGTGATGACAATCAGTTTTTTTAAGTAACAAGGATCGCAAGAGGACAGCTAAGCATTGAAAATGGAGTCAGTGTAATAAATCAACAATTCTGTTAATTTGTGTACCTACTTTTAGAATATTTGATTTTGTGAGTCTGGTTGTCTACAGTATTACATAGTAATATTTTGTGAGTCTGGGTGTCTACAGTATTACATAGTAATATTTTGTGAGTCTGGGTGTCTACAGTATTACATATTATATATTACTATGTAAACTGTGTACTATGTACCATATATTATTATGTAAACTGTCGTTTAGAAGAACGGAGTTAGTTTCTGAGACATTCTTTTTTATTATTTCTGTGAATTGACTTTGTGTCCCTTTTCCAACATGTACTATGTATAATAATATATTTAGTCTTCATCTTCATCTAGTGTTCGGAATGAGAAGACCGAATATGTTGGTCTACGTCTCTTGTGGCATTGTGTTATGATAACCATAAAAGATTTGTGTTTCAATTGTTGCAGGAACTGTTGAGAAAATTACTAGGCTTTTCGTAGGCTTATTAGGGAACATTGAATGCTGTCTTCTTCTTTACATTCCATTCTAGTTGAGGTGGGCACACTGCTATTCCAAATAACAGTTTCATTTATACTATTAAAACTAACATTGTTCTCCAACTGATCTGTGGAAAAGGTCTCAAATTAAAGGTGTCAGATTTTTTTTCTTTTTTAAGGTGACAGGTCTTTGTTTTACATGGCTGCGATTATGCTTTTAAAAGGTTCTTCATTGTCATTTTTAATTCTGCATTAATTTTCGCTATTCTGTTAATCTGTAAGCTATTGTGCGTGTTTTATTTTTATTGTTAACGCTGAGGGCTCAGGATGTTTTAAAATTTTATTTTATTTATTTATGTATTTAAGAATAGACCCACCAAACTAGGCGAATGCCAGTATTGTTGGTAACATCATAAAAATGGAAATAAAATAATGTAATAACAATAATAGCAAAACCAATAATAATAATAAAAATGGATATATTTAAGATGCTATCTAGATTTCGTTTAGTTCATGAAGAATCTTGCTATCATGTGTAAATATAGCAGCCGATAAAAATAAGCATCAAGAAAAATGAAGATAATTTTGTGTAGTTCTTAGTCGAAGTATGATACAGTTAAATATTACAGGAAATAGGGTCGGGTTAGCTCAGTGGTAGAGCAATGCTCTGGCAAGGCTAAACTCCTGGATTCAATTAGATGTAATCTATCTTCAATGATTAAATAAATATTTTCACATGTAGCAAATAATATGTGTATATATTTTCAAAATGTAAAACCAACCGGTTTCAGTTAACCCTGAACCTTCATTAGGGTTATATAAAAAACATATTACCGGTTTCAGTTCACCCTGAAACTTCATCAGTGTTATATAAAAACATATTACCGGTTTCGGTTCACCCTGAAACTTCATCAGTGTTATATAAAAACATATTACCGGTTTTGGTTCACCCTGAAACTTCATCAGTGTTATATAAAAACATATTACCGGTTTCGGTTCACCCTGAAACTTCATCAGTGTTATATAAAAACATATTACCGGTTTCAGTTCACCCTCAAACTTCATCAGTGTTATATAAAAACATATTACCGGTTTTGGTTCACCCTGAAACCTCATCATATAATATGTTTTTATATAACACTGATGAAGGTTCAGGGTGTACCTAAAACGATTGGTTTTGTATGTTGAAAATATAAACAATAAAGTGATATTAAAACGAAGTTATTTTATTCTAATTATTATGATTAAATAAAAAGTATTCTACATAATAGATAGGTCATACATCTCCGTTCCATTATTTGGGCAGCAGTCCAGTTATTTGTAGCTGAAAAATTTGGGTGTCTTGGTGTTGGTAGGCAAGTCCAGAGATGTCATGTTGGATAACGGCAGAATCCAAGTAATCTGCTTCTCCAAGTTCAGTCCTCTTCTTATAAACGTTTCCTTCACAAGAGTTATCTTATTTTGGTCTTTGATTTCATTTTGTTTTAGTTAAAAGTGCACATAATAAAGTTTATTTTAAATTAAAATTAGAATTTCTAATTGGATAATTTATATGAAGTCGTTTTAGTGAGATTTCACCTGTTTATACATATTTTTAAACCATTAAACCCTTCAGTCTAATTTGTTCCCTTTTGGGAACAACTCATGTAGTCTCATATAAATCGTTGTTAAACGGTATTAGATAGAGAAAACACCACGCTTTATATTTAAATCTAAAAGTTAAAAATAAAGAGTTAAAATGTCCACTTTATCAAACCCATTTAAAAAAATTTATTAAAATTTGTTTTTATTAATTATTTTTTAATGAAACAACATAAAAGTGAGATGACAGTAACTTTTGTAATACATTTGTTTAATAAAATGCGCGTGTTTATATATATTTTTTTTTTTTTATTTTTTTATTTTTTATTTTATTTTTTTATTTTTTATATATACAATAATATTATTATTGGGTTTATAAAAACAGTTTATTTTTAAACAAGTTCTGCTGTGTAATACACAGCAGAACTTGTTTAAAAATAAACTGTTTTTATAAACCCAATAATAATATTATTGTATATATAAAAAATAAAAAAATAAAATGGAGTTCTACAAATTAAACTTAATAACAATAAATGTTTATATATATTTATTCATTATCAGTAATTTTAGTTAAAAAATTGTAAGTTGAACAATTTAAAAATTTTTTTCATGTTCGCTTTCAAAATTTTAATATATCAAAAATTATATGTTAATTTATAATAATAAAATTTGAAATCGTATTTTATCACCTTTCAAATTCAGTTTTTAGTTTTTGGATACGTTCAGAAATATTCCATTAATTTTATTGTAAAGCGGATATACTCCGACCTCCTGCCAAAATATGGTCTTAGGAGTTACATTTAGTTTGTGTCAACTGTTTTTGAAAGAATGTGTATTTGTTATTATGTAGGTCTGATGTAATTTATTACACTTATATATCACACAATTGGGTAACGCAGATCACAAGCGAAAAGAAATCTCTCTATTAACAAATCTATAAGATGACAATACACTGAACTCTTATTATTTTATATTTTAGTCACGCCATCGAGATGAGAGAACACACTATTTACTCAATCAAATAATTCTAAATGTATCTTTTGCCTAGTTTGATCCTGTCTCCGGCATCAAAAGTCTTAAGTAAAATAAAAAAACACATAAATTGCGATTCGAATTAAGTGATAAAATTAATACCTTTTCTAACATTCTTACATTGCTGGTCATGGTAAGGTTGAAGTTGCTTTGCCTGTCTAGAATTAATTAATTAAGTGAGATTCATAATAATAACTAGTGACTTACATCCGAGACTTGTATCTGGTGACGTATGAGGCTTATAACTACTGACTTAAAACTAGTGGCTTATATCTGGTGACTTTCGACTAAGGCTTATAACTAATTTCCCTCTAAGGTGTGGGCATGTGCGACCGCACATTTGTTAAAAATTGTCCTCACACATGTTTTCATCTTCCGTACACATCTCGAAGAGAGGAATGTGTCACCAGATTTTTGTTTTACGCTAGTATTCACAAAAATAACTGACGTTTTATGGCAGGTTGACAGGGTTTGGACCATATGTTAGTATATTGTAAAATAAAATAGTGTTTATTTTATAAAAATATTATTTATTATATTGTGGTACATTAATTCGATTACTTTATTTTAGCTACGCATGAATGTGTGTATTTGCGCACTAGCTTCTTTCTTTTTTTGATTACCTTTCAGTTATGTTATTGTGTCGCACACACAATGAACAAATTAGAGGGAACGTTACTTATAACTACTACTGACTTAAAAACTAGCGATCTTACATTTACGACTTATATCTATTGACTTACAACTAAGGCTCATAACTACAGGCTTAAAACTATTGACCAAATGACATACATATTTACATGTGTATTAAAACAAACAGAAAAATCTGTAAGTTGTAGAAAATCCAACAATTCAAAGAATTTTTACAAGTCCTGTAATGATTTTTTTCTAGACTAGTAATAAAATTTTCTCAATCAAAAATAAGGCTGAAATGTGCCCTGTTCACAGTAATTTATTAACCCCCTTGTGCCGGGCCCCCTGAATTTGACTTTATCAAGTATGGTATTGTCTTACATGTTGACTTTATCAAGTATGATATTGTTCTACATGTTGACTTTTCAAGTATGGTATTGTTCTACATGTTGACTTTAAAAAATATATTTTATTTTAGTTTCTTGTCGAACCTTGCGGGTTAAAGAATATTAATTTTTGTAGGCACTATGACAGTAGATTAAAAATGATGATATTGAAGTGTAGAAAAAAATCATTTTCCTCATTTTAAAAAATAATGACTTTCGCTTTGGGTTTGTGGGTATGAATTAGCTATAGTACCAGTTATTGCTTCTGGTTTAAATATTGCCAGTTTTGTTGTATTGTCACCTTGCAGTGTTTGTTACTACATGAGAGTGTTATTATTGTAGGTTATGGATGCGGTCCACAGCCTGTTTTGGTAGCAGTCGAAGACTTGGAACAAACCTTTGCGCAATGGCCATTAGAGAAACAAACCACAGAAAAATAACTTGTGATAGAACAATAGAGTACAGTAATCTGTTAGGGGAAATTGTGTGCGAGCAGGGCCCATCCCTCAAATACTACTAATAGTTAATATTCTACCACTGGATAGGTTTTTTTAAGCAAAATATTAAATACTGTTACGGCTAAGGTCATCTCAATGGCTAATGTTAGATTAACCTTTACTTTCCTGAACGTATAAATTTTGTATATCCCGAATGGGGTCATTAGGGTCACACATATATCGCGAAGCAATTGTGTCTCTTATTCCTTTTGCCCTTTCCAATAACACTCAGATATTATTTACTACCTACCGTTTGAACCGAACATCGCCAGCAGTCAATCATTAAGTAAAGTAAAATGGTAAATTAGATAGATAATACAAAATTACATAGAAAACTACAAATACATATTATTACTGTAGCCCTTTCAAGTAAAATGCACTTTTTATGTCCGCACTCGCGGCTTGTTTGCGGCGAGGAATTTAAAAAGTAATGGGGAAGCGGAGAGCAATTTCATCGGAAGCGGATATGTATTACATTGTACTAACCATTCCTGTTTATATCTATCCATTCATTGTTCTTAACAGCACCTAAGAATCCCGTCGAAATATATTTTTATTTAAAAAAATTTAAAGTTAATCTCTGGAACTATACTTAATCCACCTATGTTGAAAGATGTTAACTGATACGTACCTAATAAGTATACTCATGGAAGATCCCATCAAGTTTTTCTGGGATTACCTAAATTATTGAGTATGTGATGTAAAAACCAACTTAGATATTGCACAAAACTCTCGTTTGGGGTATGTGTATTACCCCCTCTGGTGGGGAAGGGTTGAGATCACTTTCAAGACAGTATAACTCACCAACGGACAGACACAAGAGATAACCGTGAGAGTAACTTATGTTCTGCTTAAAAATACCTATCCACTTGTGTATATATTATATCTGAGATGAGGGGTGGGCCCAAAATTTTCCATTCTTCTAGACATTGGTGCATTATAATGTTAACACGAATATTGTGTTTGTAGGTTTAATAGTTACATATTAAGTAAATAATTAATACAGTAAACTACATAATTCAAGTTAACGTACTTGTCGTTAAGCTGGTTTTATAATATAGATTAAATTAAAATTCCTGTCTTTGTTTTGAATTCACAAAACATTCATATTTTTAATGCGGACCAAGTTTCAAAATATGTTAATAAACATTGCAATAAAAATGCGACAATGTGTAATTGAAACACTAACAATGTGACAAAAATTGATACGTGAAAATTTTTACAATATGTAATTGTTGATATTAAACAGCCCTGATAGACTTTGAGTACATTTTACTTGTAAGCAATTTTCAATAATTATTACACTCAAAATGTGACGATAATAATTACATTAAAATTGTTACAGTAATTGAGCCCTTATGCAGAAAAACTGCGTTATGTGAAAAAGTAAGTTCTGTAGTAAGCATATACACATTGAACGTCAAATATTTTAATATGTGATAACGTATTTCAATTTTAACAGAAACACGTTTTATGTATTTTAATCAATTTGTTCATAATTTTGAATACAATAATCGTAAAAGAAATTAAAAAAATAACGGTGTTTTTCCATCATAATATCATTATTTTTTCATTTTATTAACAAAATGTTTGGTATATCACATTAACCAATAACACAATATAGAAAATAAAACTTTATCATCTCAATAATGACAATTATGCCAAGCGCCGATCGCACAAACCATCAGTTTCAATTAAGAAATGGCCGACTTGTCTTGACGACGCGCTACCGGCCGTCACCATAGATATTGAACTGCCATCTGTGGTTGAGATTTTAAAACAATTTTCGCTGTGTACGTATGGATATATGTCATGTAATTTGAATGGATTGTTATTTTGATAACGCTTTTTTTTCCACATAAAGACTCTATTTATCAATTAAACATTTTACAACTAATGTTAAACTAAAAACGTATTCTAGGTGCTGTATCCTGAACTTATGTTATAAAAAGTAATAATAAATAAATAAAATACATTCCTAATTAGAAATAGTAACCCAACCTGTATAACACATCGAGCCTGGAATATTTATAATTTAAATATTATGTTTATTAATTTTTAGAATAGCTTAACGAGTAAAACCTCAAATTGTAATATTTAATTATTGTAGACAGTATTAGCGATTCTTAAATGGAAAGAAAATCATCCTAGTCTCGCAGAAAAGTCAATAGATGTCACACATTAAAATTAAAATAGGATATCCAAGACACCGTCAAGATTACATTTAGTTCAAGTTGAATCTTGCGATCATATATAAAGATAACAGCCAGTAAAAATGTGCAGTGAAAAAATGAAAATAATGTTGGTAATTCTTATTCGAAGTATGATATTGTTAAATCTGACCAAAGTAGATAGTTACCATTAGCTCAGTTGGTAGAGCGCCACCCTGGCAAGGTGAGGGTCCTGGGTTCTAGTCCTAGGTGCCACTGTATATTTCCTGTTTCAAATTTTCGTTTAAGAATCGCGAATATTGTCTTCAATAATTAAATACATATTATAGTTTTAACAATATCATTGAATTGTTGTGGCAACTACTCTCTCTCGTTATCAATACCATATGGTTCTTCATTATATCAAGTTTATCAATTAGGACAAATAAGTAGTCATAGATGATGTGATACCCATATTAAATGTTTAGTCATAATTATATATATACATCAAATTGGTTTCAACATACAATACCTTGAACGTGGCAATTTTTCCAAAAGTGATATTTTATATTTTAATGCCAATCATTTTCTCCGAGTGTGTTCATTCCTAAAATGCCAAATATTTGTTAAAATATTCAATTTATTTAACAATATGTAACACCGCTTTCGGTTTTTCTCCCTCCTGAACAATTTGTTTCATGTCACATTCGCGGTATTGCATTCTGAATGACAATATATATCATTATAGATTATCTTTGACAATAATTCACTAACACTATTTGAATATAAGATATTGTGCCTTTATAATCTATCAAATAATAATTAAGATTGAACATGTTAAAAATTCTAATTGTTTAGAGTGAAATTTATACATGTAATGCAATTATTAGAATAGATGCATTTATTTTATTTTGCATGACAATTTTTTCCTATGCAATGGAGTAATATCCAGGTTTTAAAGTCACAAAAAACATGCAAATCATTCAAGGTCTTAAAGTCAAACATAGTTATCTGCAAAATAAAAAAACAATAATTCGAGGGCTTAAAGTCAAACAAAGTTATCTACAAAAAGATATGCCAATAATTAGTATTGGAAAGTTTTATTGCATATAATGTTATGTCAACCTGTTGAAGTCCGTGACATTGAGAAAAAAAGACCGAAAAGTCGTAGATAACTTATTCCAAAGCCTTCAGAGAAGCTGCGTAAATCAAATAAAAAGTATTTTCTAAAGCAATATTTGGCGCAAGCGATTCTGAACTTATTATTCACACAGTTCCTTTGTACATTGTGGTTAAAATCACTTAAAAAAATTATTTCAATTTTAGTATTGAGGACACCGGCGTCTCATCCACAATCGACCTAGAATTATTTTTAGATAAGGTTGTTTGATTTTAAGCCCTCGATATGCATATTCATGTTTCAGACGGCCTACATAGCTTAGTGGTATAATATGCATTTAATTTTCATGTCGGGAGATTACGTCGTAGTATCATTTATTTGTACTACATTCATAGTATTGAATTACTTTTTTTTCACATTATTGTGAGTTTTAACATAGTTACTTTATAATTTTTGTGGTAGCTTATAGCTGCATAGATTTTATTTTATAATTTCTTTAACCCGTAAGCTGCTCAATTAATTCCGGCATAATATTTTTACATACCACCATGCTGGATTATTTTTCTAAACAACATGATTATCAAAAAAAAAAATTTTTAATCTATTTTTGTGTAGGAATCTCCTGAAAGTCATCCAATATTCCAATTTGGATGTTAAAAAAAACCTACTCACAATAAACTAATGAAAACGACAATGCAAGCCATCAGCAGCTTACGGGTTAAATATTATTTTTATTTTTATTTAACTGTTTAGAATTTAAAAAAAATATATGTTGTCACCATAACATGGCATGGTGTTAAATTCTAAAACAGTTATTCCCCAAACATAAACAAGCAATGTTCAACAACATTTTTTAAGTGATGACAATGCAAGTCGTTTATATGATGTAAGTACAATGCATTAATTTAATGATTTTGCTTGCCCATTGTCCAAAGTGGAAGATACTTCCAGTATCGCCCTTGTGATAAACCACCATTCATATGTTGTTTGTATAGTAACCATATTTGAATAGGCACATTCCTCTTCCACTTTCCCATTTTCTACTGTCTCACAATATTTCCCAATAATTGGGGTTGCCATTGACCCACTGGCTCCTAGCCGTGGAACTCTAATGTGATGTATTTTTTTTTAAACTGCCTGCAATTTAAATGCCATAAAAAAATTGTTGTAAGATTTTTTGTTTTAATTTAATTGTTTTAAAATTATAAAAATTAAGTTAGTGGTATATTTACTTCAGTAAGATGAGGAATACATTTAAAAAATAGTATAGTACTAAACAATTTAAAAACCCCTGGTACAAATAGTGATCCAAGTCACCTATCTATTTATTTAAAACCCCTGGAATAAATAGTGATCCAAGTCATCTATCTATCAATAC
Source organism: Hesperophylax consimilis (assembly GCF_061612785.1). NCBI lineage: Eukaryota > Metazoa > Arthropoda > Insecta > Trichoptera > Limnephilidae > Hesperophylax > Hesperophylax consimilis. The sequence goes on along the minus strand of NC_142862.1, from coordinate 1,362,328 downwards.
AGCGAAAGTTTTCTGTCTGGCTTAATTTTTAAATCTTTTGCAAGACTGGTAAAAATCCAGTGATTATTAAACATGTAGAAGGCATAATATTTAGCACATACAGAAGTGAGCTTTGTAAGTGTTTTTGAATTGCATTTTTATTTAGGTGAATTGGAGCACTATTCATTCAACGGGAAGTCAAATAACATAAATTATTTTTAAAAATACCATTTTTCGAAAATTATCACTTTGTAGGTTTTAACTCCGACACTGGTATAATTGTACTACGGAGATTTACAGTACTAATATCAAAAAGTAGAATTTTTTTATATTCCAATTATAACCATTATAAAATCACATGAGAAAAAGGGTTATTACCACAATTGAGACCCCATCTAACTGCTATATTTTGCGAATAACATATTAGTTTGCGATCATAGACATTCAAATTATATAAATAGACTTGTCCTAACATGAAATCTGGGTATCATTTCGACGAGTTGGAGGCAAACCATGTGACCGTATTTTTTGCATCAATCCGCACATTGAAATAACTAGACCGTGCAAAGGTTTGCAACGTGGAACTTTATGTTCATTCTTAAACAAATCGTCTGGCTTCGCGACGCAAAAAATTGAGTGAGGTGGGCAAATTATAATACCTTTGTAAAAGTGTCTAACTAAATAGTGAGTAAAATTTGGAAACAAGCCTGATCTTCTGTGTACCCGATTTGGGATATGTAGTAAAGATTTTTATGCAGCCAGCAATTAGAGCGCCATTATAAAAAGGACTGGTAATTCGTAAGGAGATTTTATTTTCGAGGACTGAATGATATTTCAATATGAATTGATAAATCATCGAAAGTGGGATGGTCACACAGCTTCCTGCGCAAGATGTTTGTTCCCCTTTCTCTGATTGGCTCGTCTATTCATTTGTGTCTGTGTTTGCAATGAAGGATGGGCAAAAATGAAACAGTATTATTTATTATCAAATATTCATTGTACTTATCGTTTATTCTCGGCGGGTCTGAAGGTTGTCTTGATAACTCAGTGGTTTAGAGCGGCACTTAGAATATTCTAAGTTCTTATTTCAGTTATGGCAACAATATATTTTTATGTGAATATTTTTCAATGATATTTGATAAATTATCTGGCTATATCCTTAATATTCTAAAGCCACTATATCAGTTTTTTATAGAATTGCCAAAAATACTTTGAATGGTGTTTTTCTTATAAATGTCCCAAGGATTTGTTATCATATTTCTTAATTATGTAAATACAAAACCTTTACATACAGTGGAGACTTGATAAACCAAACAAATGAAAAACAATACTTGTTCGAACTTGTTTGTACTTTAGATAGAAAAATTAAATGAAACAGCTGTTTGCTTAGGAAAATTATTTTTATTAAAACACACTTACTGAGTCATAAACCTATCTATTTTAGTTAGGTGGGTTACATTTATTAACCAAGAAAAAGCTTTATCCCTCAATTTACGAAGCAACATCTTTTCGAATAGTGACAGATCATTTCCGTCAGCCCAGTTCAAGCATTAGTGCTAATATATATAGCTTGTGATTTGATTTGTTGATATTTATGAGAAAGTGAAGTTGCAAAGTGATCTTTCAAACTATCCAATATGGTACGCTTTTGCACTATGGTAAAGTTTTATGTTTTTGGCGTAGGAACCATGTTTATAACCAAGTGACAGCACAGAGTAGCGTGGATACGGCGCAAGATCTCTTACGTAACTACAGAAAAACCCAGCATTAATGGCCTCGGTACGAGGAGAGAGGGTTTGTTTGGCAGTTCGGATTAGCCTGGGTACAGATTATCTAATATATTTGTAATTGAGATATTTCCTGAGGTATTTTTGGCTAGTCTATTTAAAATTCAAATGGTACTGTTATCATAATAATGAGCAGTTATTATTTTAAGTATTAGTTATTTTTCCAAAGAGTGTTTGACTTCCTTTAAAATGTTTAAATAAATTTGTGCTTATTAAGAATTCCTCGTTTTTCAATTATTATAAATTATCTTTCTTATGAATTTATTCTTCGCAAGTCAAGCTTGCAACTTTCTAGGAGAAACGAAAAACTGGCGGCGAGATCAAATTCAGATATAGAATATTCAGCTGTATCTACTACATGCATACATAGCATTATGTTTATCATTGTGAGCACATCTGATTATTTATACCGATGTAAGATTGTTGCCGAATTTTGAGATGTCTTCCATTGTTATGAGATACACGGTGATGGATTTGTAGCGATGTTATGTATCTTATATGTCCTCGCTTACTCTGATAGACTTTGTTTATGTGTTGGCAATTTTCTTTAAAACATTGATGGACACTCGCCGGAAAACAGAGGTTTGTGATTTGACACGCTTTGTCACATGTGTTTTGTGAAGTCGATGAAAATCAGTAATTAAAAATTTAAACCCCAGCCAGATGTGACACTATCAAGTTTAAAAGTATTTGCATTGTAACACGCTACAAACTACTGCAATACAAAACTTGACTGTGTTGTCTGCTGTGTCATATGGCATTCCTAACTAGAAGACATTATATTATTAGTTATTGAGCAGGCAGCATTTTGTTGATGCGCTCATATCTGATTTCACAATAAGTTTGACAGTAATTATACATTATGTCAAATCACGTCTCCTCTAAAGTGAATGACGTTGTGTCGTAATATCATTTATTTATTTTATTTTGTGTGACACCTCACAAGAGCGCCCCTGTCTGTACATATATGTCGCAACCCAGTTGGACAGCATTCTAAGGGGGGGTTAAGGTAGGGGCTGTAGGAAGAGATATATTAATCCGGGTCTTGAAGAGGCCTGGATTACATGAAGGATGAAAAACAGACACCGGTAGCTTGTTACATGTACGAGCCGACTTACACAAAAATGATACGAAGAAATGACACATTCTCAAGAAACCAACATCAACTGGGATCAATGCTGCTAGCTCCTCAGAGCAAGCTCCATTGAAATACCTGTATAACAGACTCAGAGATGGAATTCGGTCTGTTAACGATGGGTTGTCAACTTACCACTTTTTTGGTCATAACCTCCATAGAGTAAAGGTCAAAACATTTGACCATCCAATTGTGTCTGCGTAGGATGCTTTCTTTTGATTGTATAGATAATAGAAACAAGTGAGATGGGTCATAAACTATTAGTAGCATTGCGTCATAGCGTGTCGTTATTGTCGCATTGTTCAGCCATGCCTTTCCACCCATATTATTCAAACCGACAGATCAGTGGCCGAGTTGGCATCTACAACATTTTCCACTTACTGTAGTGGTAGTAGGAGATTTTTGAATATTATCAGGCTATTATTCGAAAAGCGGAAATATTTGTCTTTATTTAAAACAAATACTACCTACTGCAGATCGCATCAAATGCAAAATTTTTATTGGTTACGTCGCTTTGACGTCGGCGATGGTTAGTAAGCTTTCATGCCTTATCTCCCTTTGTTTCTAAGACCTATACTGTTTTTTCCTTTGAAAAAAGTATAAAGAATTGAATTCTTTCTAAAATCCACTTTTTACCTGTTGCAGGTTATCCAGTCAGCCCGGGAGCAACTGAAATGGTCGCTGCTGAAATGATGTCCCAACGTTAACTAAGTTTAGTGTTCATATTTTATCTGGTTTCATGTACTGTAAGTTAAATAAATAATAAATATATCATAAATAATGGTAATTGTTTTTATTTACAAGAAAGAAGAATATACGACACGGAAGTGAATGGTAGAAGAAATGGGGGTGAGTCATGAAACTAGCAGAGGAAGGATGAAAGTAGAGTAAATGCCGTAGAAATTAGATTCCTGTGTGGTAAAGTCATGTATGACAATTTAAAAGATGTGGAGATCCCGAAAGAATGCAAGCCTGATCAGTGTTGCCAAGTTAGCATATTATATGCTAAATTTGGCATAATTACTCCATGTTTAGCATAACTATTATGCTTTTAGCATATAGCATATTTATTTGGCTTATTTTTACAGAAACATGAAAATAATAAAAACCAATTTTTCAACTAACAAAAATGATATCGATTGAAAAACTGGTGTCTCAATGGAGAAACATAGTTCACATTAAATAGGAATCCTTGACTTCCACTGTAGAGTTTTGGAATGAAGTCATGCAATATAAAGATGCAGCTAATAATAACCCCTTCGGTGATTTATGTCAGTTTGCAATGTCTATTTTAACATTGCCGCATTCAAATGCGGACATTGATCGTGTATTTAGCCAAATGAGTCTGGTCAAAACAAAACTCCGAAATCGTTTGGCGGTGAGAACCCTGAATGCCATTTTGTACGTGAGATTTGGCCTAAAGAGAGCAGGAAAGTGCTGTTGTTCTTACACTGTTCCTGACGAAGTACTACGCTGCATTGGGACCAAACAAAGTTACGACTCCGTCTCTCAGCCTTCCACATCAGCTGCTGTTAATGAAGAAGAAGGTGAAGATATTGATATTTTATTTCATTGATTTTATTTCTAAGTTAAATTTATGTTAGCTTTTTTTTGGCATTTTTTAAAGTAATTGGCATTTTTCTGGCATATTTTTCCCATCACTCTATTTCTCAACAAATACTAAGTTAAATTTATGTTGGCTTTTTTTTTGCATTTTTTAAAGGAATTTAGCATATTTCTGGCATATTTTTCCCATCACTCTAGCATATTTTGAAGTAGTTGAGTTGGCAACACTGAGCCTGATGGAAGCGTAATGGATAATTTTTGTTGTTTGTTTTTGGGGTGTTATGCCGTGTTGCGCTAACCCCTTCTTTAGCCGACGTTTCGGACAGCATTGCAGTGTCCATCATCAGGGCAGATCCGGTAGATCCGAAGATGTGTATGTTTTGGTTGTCGAGTTTGTGCTTATTTATTTGTGGCCTGGGCCCGTCCAAGTGCGAAATGCCAACGGAAGTGGCGACATCTTGTGGCGAATTCTGAAAGCACAGTATTTATGATAGCCTGGGGCCCATCCAAGTGCGAAATGCCAACGGAAGTGGCGCCATCTTGTGGTGAATTCTAGAATTAGAAAACCGATTGACAGCGGTTAGAGTAGATGTACCCAGTATCAAGGTATAAATGCAATGGTTTTATATTGTATTATTATATGGTATTGGAGTATACTTAGACATGTTATTTGCGTTTAGCTTTGGTGTAGCCGTCAATTACCGGATACCAAGAGCTGTTGAGCTTAGCTCCGTCGTCTCTATTGATATTAAATGGATTTTTGTAGATTTCAATTGCCTCCATAATCAGGCGTGATCTATAAGTTTTGGGTCTTCCCAGGACCTCGGGAGCAAATCCAAAGTAATGGCCGGTTTCAATTAAGTGTTCGGCGATTGCCGATTTATCAGGGTGGCCAAGTTTACAAGCACGAAAATGTTCTGCTATCCTTTTGGAAATCGTCCGCTCTGTCTGGCCTATATAAACTTTGTCACAACCAGAGCAGCTGAGTTTGTACACTCCATCTGCTTCCAGAGGAAACTTAGTCTTTGCAGACCTCAGTAGGTCTTGGATTTTGGTGGTGGTTCCGAAGACAGTTTTGATGTTTTCTTTTCTCAACAGCCTGGCAATTCTGTCTGTCACATTGTGAACGAAAGGCAGGAAAGCACAGCCTTTTGAGTCTTGTTCAACTCTGTCTTCGTTTGTTGTAGATTTGGCTCTTAAAATTTGCCTAGTCTGACTTGCCGGGTAACCGTTGCGCTCCAGTGCATCGGTCAGTTTTATAAGTTCTGCTCCAAGTTTTGTTTCTTCACATATTCTGGTCGCTCGGGTCACCAACGTACGGATAAGTCCTTTCTTCTGCGCTGGGTGGTGGTGCGAATCAGCGTGTAAGTATCGATTCGTATGAGTTGGTTTCCTATATACGGTATGTCCTAGGCTACCATCGTGTTTTCGCATCACCTCCACATCTAGAAAAGGCAGGATTTTATCTTGGTTTTCCAGCTCCATTGTGAACTTTGCGAACCGCCACTTCCGTTGGCATTTCGCACTTGGACGGGCCCAGGCCACAAATAAATAAGCACAAACTCGACAACCAAAATTTACACATCTTCGGATCTACCGGATCTGCCCTGATGATGGATACTGCAACGCTGTCCGAAACGTCGGCTAAAGAAGGAGTTAGCGCAACACGGCATAACACCCCAAAAACAAACAACAAAAATGATTTTGGCCGTGAGAATCTAAAAACTTACCCGTAATGGATAAGATTACAAAAAAGGGATGCTTTGATGCTTTCTGCATGAAGAATGGTTCTCAAAGATGATCGGAGATGCCTGAGGAAGCCACGGCACGATCAAGTGAATTAAATACTTGAGTCGGGCCATGTCAAGAGTCAGAATAGCATATAGTATTATGGAAGAGAAGACAACGAAATTGAAATTCACCTGTCTAAACAAATCATTTTTTTTTTTCGTATTCTACTAGTTTCAAAAGCAAATTGGTTTCCCCAGAAAAGACTAAAACATCAAAAATTTCCAATTTGAACAGCTCATATCTTGAAGAATACCTTGGCTGAGATATGCATGGATGATGAAAAAATGCCCAAATTTTAATATGCGATAGCAATTTGCCAGCCTCTGTGTTTCCTCTCTCCTTCAACACGTATCTCTTCAAGACCCATGTTTACTCCTTTCTCTTCCCACACCTCCTCCCCAACCTCATCTTGAGACATGCAAAAATAATGTGATGTCTACTTACCACGGTGACAATGTCATTCTAATAACTTATTATAAATATATTATGTTAGTTGCACAATGTATAGTTTATATCTCTGTCCAGGAAGTGTACTAATGGCAGATAAGTGACATTAAATAAATAAATGCAGTGTATGACCCAGAGGTCGATTCTAAACGTGGCAAGGTTACATATGTTATAGTATTAGAATAGTAGATACTCTCAGTATTAATCTAAATGGTTTAGCTATGTTTAGCGGTGCAGATTTGAATTGTCAGTTACTTCCCAACCTTCTTCTTTCTAACCTCATTCCACTACACTCTCCCCTTTCTGTGCAGTGTAAAGGCAGGGGAGATATGTCGCCACCCAGTTGGGCAGTGTTATGAGGCGGATTAAAGTAGGGGCTGTAGGAAGGGATTTATTAATGTGGGTCTTGAAGAGGCGCGGATTATATGAAGGTGGAGAGACAGAAGCGGGTAGCTCGTTCCACATACAAGCCATCTTAAACAAAAATGTGTCGAAAAAGTGGCCCATTCTCATGAAGTCAACATCAACTGTGAATGGGGCTTCGGTGCACCGGGGATCAATGCTGCTACTCCTTAGAGCGGTAGACCACCATTCCGAATTGAAACGCTACTTGCAATGGCTTTAGCTGTGATTGGTGACTAGATCTGAATAGCCAGGTACTCCTCCACACCTTCCTCTTCCCCATCTCATTCCCCTCCCAACTACCGTTAGACTGAAAACATACCCCAATTGGGAATTTCATAGTCTCATTTGCTAAAGACGGTTGGGAGCAGTCGGGACTCTTGTGTGGTATTACACATTTATAAAAAAAATAAAAATAGCAGGATCCATTAAAATATCCGTAGAACAGACGCAGCATTCCCACATTGCGTTTGTGCATTATAGAGATGGCAATCGGTCTGTTAACAATGAATTGTAAATTAGACATACTGCCCTCCTTTGCACAGAATCAAGTAGGTTTGTCAAGTATTGTGGGGCTCCAGCCCAGAGGTGGCTCCCAAACTCAATTTTTGGGTTTACTTGAGATTTGCATAGGGTTAGCAGCTGGTCACTATTGAAGAATCTGTTAGCCCTGTACAAGACGACCAGTTTCTTGGAAGCCAGTTTCTTCTCTATATCTATAGAGAATATATATATCCCCGATACTTGAGCTGGTCTGATAATAATATAATTGTTGTATACTCCAACAATTCGACTCTTGTATGATGTACTAGGTTTTAGATACCTATAATTTTATTTTTTATTTAATTAAGGTTTAGAGATACGAGAAGCAATGCGTAACACTTTTCAAAACGGAAAGTAGAAAATAAAAAATCCGTTTTTAAAATTGTTATATTTTGTTTATTAATATTACATTGTTTATCCCTACAATTAATATTTATAAAATAATATATAGTCATTTTAGTTCAAATACTGAATATACACGTACACATGGATTATAGGTACATATTACTCATTGAACAATTCATTATAGTAAATCCTAAATGATAAATGCAATAATATACCCTATATTTTCTTAATAAGTGTCCTCAATACATTTACAACATACTCAAATCAATTATTGATTGGTTAAATAATTACGTGATAATTGAACAATAACCATATGCATAGTGAATACATACACCTTGAGTGGTTTATTTATACATACACCAATAATATTATTTTGAGAGAAGAGAAGTAAACCTTTGAGAGATAAAAAGATACCAATTTCAAAACCTACGGGAGATAAAAAGATACACAGGTTGCCATCTTTCAGGCGACACAAATATATAGAGATTGCCACCCTTTGAGATAAAGAGATACAAATTTCCAATCTTCGAGAGATTAAAAAAATACAGATTAAATTTATTAAAAAGACAAATAACCTTGTTTACATCAATTTTAATTTACGTACACCTTCTACGTGTTTTGTGAACGTTGTTCACATCATCAGGATTAAATGTGCACTGTAATTAAATGTAATCCTGATGATGTAAACATTGTTCATGATACATGTAGAAGGTTTATATAAATAAAAGTGATGTAAACAAAGTTATTTGTTTTCTTAGTAAATAAATAAATAATGACATCACAAAGTGATAAGCTTAATGAAGATTTTTCTTCGAAAAAACCGATTAAATCTTATAAAGACGAAAAGATACGTATTGGAGACCTAAGAGAGATTAAAAGACATACAGGTTGCCATCCTTTGGGTGACTCAAATAGTTATAGATTGTTACCCTTTGAGAGACGACAGAGATATATATTACCAATCTTTGAAAGATTGAATTGATTGATTGATTGATTGATTGAAATCGGATTGCGAATCTTTGAGAGACAAAAAGATACAGATTGCAAATCTTTGAGAGGCAAAAAGATACAGATTGCTAATCTTTGAGAGACAAAAAGATACAGATTGCTAATCTTTGAGAGACAAAAAGATACAGATTGCTAATCTTTGAGAGACAAAAAGATAAAGATTGACAGTCCTCGAGAGATAAAAAATAATGATGGCAATTTTTTGAGAAAAAAATAGAAACAGGCACCTAAGTTTGACAAAAAGATATGGAGTGCAAATATTTTTCTGTTTAAAATGAACAATTTAAATAATGTCACACACAGTCTGCTAATTTCTGTGAGTAGCCATTTCTGGATTTATTTCTCACCGATAAACATCAATTTTTAAAGGTTATTTGTGACAGCAACATTTCACAGCTAAAATAAAGTAATTTTTAAAATATTTTTCTATCTATAACGTCAAACATAAGTGGTTAACATTTTAATTCCAATACACAAATCGCTAATAAAGAACAACATTCAATGTTTTGGAACAACTACAATTTTCTTGTAATTTAAAAAATCGATATATTTTATGTCTTTTTTTCATGGTTTTACAAGTTTTATTTAATTTACAAATATACAACCATCTAAGAAATTTCATTTCGAACAATGTGAACCAAAGAGTTTAAAATAATTTTTAGTCAATTCCAAATATACAATATTTTTTAATCAGTTTTTTTTATTTATTTTAGAGCTGACGACTCAATTCCAAAATCAAAATGCTTAATTCTCACTGGCCATAATATGATATATATTTTATGTAGATGTTGCCATTAATTTAAAATTAAAAAAAGACACTATGAATTTATTCAAGAGAGAAAACAAACAGTTTGATGCAGTATCTGTAACTTTATTTTTTATAAAAATTAGACCGTAACAAAATATTAAAATAGTTGCCATTTTTATTACTAATGTCGAAGCTGCAAACACAAAGGTATTAATATAATTGGTCATTTTAGAAAAAATAGAATCAATATGTTAACATTTTAAAAAACTCACATTAAAACATTTTCAACACAAGTCGTTGCATTATAAGAGTGATCATTTATACATTTAAAGACCTAAATTCAGACTACAGATCACATCATATATTTACAATCTACATCAATAGTTCTATCGACCATTCATTTAAATATTTCAGAAAACAATCATTTTAATTCTTCCCATTTGACACTGTAAAAATCATGATAAAAAAATACATATTTTTTTTTAGTTTTTTAAAGAAAGACAAACATTTCAGGTTTACGAATAACCTAAGAATATGTGACAAACTCCTGCTTCTGTCATAATAAGCCAAAGATGTTGTTTGTGCAATGATGGAGGACTTAGCTAGCCGAGGAATTAAATACACAACACCATACATATTTGTCAACTCAACCACTTACTGATCTAAATATTTACAATTAATTAGCATTTTTATGGACAAAATTATGTAATGGCAATATTATACTGTTTAGTAAAGATAAATAAAATTACTGGACATCGATATTTTTACAAAAAAACATACAATTTCGTTCAGTAAGTGAGGATTAACTACTATTTCCTATACCGCAGTTTTAACTAATGGTTATAGTGAATATTTTGTTGACCTGGGTATCAATCAAGATCGATTAATAAAGGTTTAATCGATAATGCCAACGAACAAACAACATTTCACAACAACTAAGTGTTCTAAATTTGTTATACGTGAACAGTTGCTTGTACTTTGGCGATCTGCAGTCGTGCTCGGGAACGATGACAAGTTATCGATAAATTCTTTATCGATCGACCGTATTATATTTAACGAAAAATTATATAATACAGTACAAATAAAAACTTCACACAGGAAGCCTAAGTTATTTTGGGGATGCTGTGCAGGGATCTATTAGGAGTGAAGAGACTCACGTTGTAGGAGAGAGGAAATTAAAAGCCGTCAGTGTATCAGTTTCAAGCTTATCCATGCTTAGTGACCATATATCTGAATAGCAAGATGCTTTCCAACCTTCCCCTTTCACTTCTCAACTTTCTTCAGCCTGACAACCATAGAATACACAGATAATACACACAAGAAATGCCTTTTATCTAAATTTGAATGAAAATTTCAATTATCATTGAAGAAGAAAATAATACTAATAAATCTAAACAAAACATGAAACAGACTAGACACAGAAAAATAAAAAGTTAACGATTTTAGTCGAGTGGTTTAAGACGTCTTTCCCGGTAAGACAATGGTTCCTGAGTTTGAATCTTTTTGAATTTTATTTTTCTGCGTTGGGTATAATCTTCAAAATAAGTTAATAAGAAAAATTGTTCCTGGAAACTATTCAGCTCGCACTCTGTCTTTCTTACTCTGCCTGATAAGGTATTTCATTAATTCTGTGCTCAAAATTGGGGATTTCATAGTCCTACTGACTTCAGGCAGTACTCTAGTGAGGTAATCACATAAAAAAAAATACACACTCACCGGTCATAAAATTAAATTCAACGATGGGAATTATATTGTAGACAGAATAGTGCAAAAAAAAACTTAACGACTTATTGTGCTTAATATCATGTAATGAAATTACTGACAAATTGTTTGTGGGCACTTATTAAAAGCAAATAATATAACCTGTTTTAATTGGCTGTGGTAATAAAATGTTTAAACATGATTCTTCTGGTATAATGAGTATAATAACATCATTATAATTACTCTTCAACATTTTTATGATAATATAAGTTACACGAAAAAAATTATCGCTGTATTTTTGTATTTTGAAAAGAAAGATAAACATTTCTTGACAGAATTTGAATTTCTCATACTGCCATCATTATGGCAGGAAAATGTTGCTTGTGCGTTGATGGTGGTCTTAACTAGCAAAATATTTAGAGAAACTTGAAGCCTTAGATTGTACGACCAAAAGTAAATTCACGAGAGATGGAAATACTGACAAGAACATTATAGAGTAGACGTAATTCTCAGTATCATCCTGGTGAAAGATCACCATTCAGAATTGAATCGTTGCTTTAAAAGGCTTTAGCCGTGTTTAGTGACCAGATCTGAATAGCCAGGTACTTCCTCACCTTCCTCTTATCCATTTCCCCCCCCCCACTACCTTTATCCTCGCAACATACACCAATTAGAGATGCCATAGTCTCACTGGCTCTGGACGGTTTGGAGCTATTGGGGCTCTTTTGCGGTAGGTATTCACATACAAAATTATAATTCGCTAAATATAAGAAATGCTAGCAGTCCACAATGCAGTTCTGACACTCACACTGTTTCATGAATGATTATTTTATCTTAGATACATAAGAGTTTGTATTACATCAGAGATTTTGAATAATCTAATCGGATTTGGTATATTTTTACAATATGTGTGATGAGTTGGGCACAAACTTGCAAAAGAACTAGTAATAATCACACAGCAGAACTTGTTTATATTTTTTTTTTATTAAATTGAGTAATATAATATAAATCTATGTACATAAAAATGTAAGGACGGGTTGTTTCGGAGAATTTGAACAATTCATCAAATTTCAACGTTCATTTTCGGGTTCTGTGAAAGTCCTATTCAAGTTCTGTTACTATATCATTGTAGGCCAGTTGCTCGACAAAACTGAAATAAAAACAGAACTTGAAAAAATCTTTCACAGAACTTGAAAATGAACGTTGAAATTTGATGAATAGTTCAAATTCTCGGAAACAACCCGTCCTTAGTGTTCGTTTGTTCAAAATCTAAATCTTAAACGTTGCATTGGAGTATGCGTGTATTTGTATATACCTATATAATATGGTTGTCACCTGTGACAGGTAAAAACATGCTTTTTGAAAAACAGCGCCATCTGTTGGACGTAAAAGCAACAGGCAATTGTTTCTCTATCTGCACAGACAACCGGAGCCACAGCAACACGTGTCGAGGTACAGCTAGTTGAATATATAAAAGACTATTTTATGATGGAGGGTGAACCCTTTTATGTATGTTTTTTTATAATATCATATTCCTTTGTATTATGTTTGTAATGTCATCATTAAGGCGATGCCATACGTAGTAATTCAAAATCATGTGTTTTTGGTTTGGAAATTCGGTCGCCTAGAAATGTTTCAGATGCTTTAATTAAATACTGCGAGTAGAATACATCTTGGCCTTTGAAATAATCGAGTATTATAACCCCAGAAAAAATAATAAAATAATGTATAAAGCCTATGAAAACTGCTTTAAAGTTCAAAATCTCCTACTTACGAAACCATTTTCGGTTATGATTTTATTGTATAATGTGACAAATTAAGTTATTTATAAAATGATCGAAAAAAAAAAATATATTAATGCCTGAACATCCACAAAATAAAATAAAAGGCACTTTTTAGCCATGTTTTTTCTTGAATAAATCAAAACATCTTTTTAGCCATGTTTTTTTCTTGAATAAATCAAACCTTATCGCCATCTACGTAAGGGTTGTTATTGATAGCGGCTCAATTAAAAATATTACACGACGTAGTGTATCGCCTTAAGATAAAAGGTACATATGAAAACTTGTGAATAATTAAAAAAAAGCCAGTATACCATCAGTAGCAATCACCCTATTTAAAATAATGAAATAATACAATATTTCTACCATTGCCTATGTGTAATGTTTAGTAAATTGCACATCCATATCAATGTTATCATAATACATATTATTAATTTTCCAAGATATACAATTACACAATTATTATGTAAAAATCATTTCTCAGAGAACAGAAATTATGCAAAATACTCTCTCAGTAATCCGCTATTATATTATAATTCGCCGTTATTTTTCTGTTCGTTTCGTTTTGCAACGGTTTAGTTTGAATAAGTTAACAAAATGGAAAACATTACACGTTTATTATAAACTGAAAATGCTGTGTTAATGCTGTGTTTTAATTTTTAGCATATTTCGTCTGTTTGCACTGTAATCCGCCCCTTTCACTAATTGGATACTATTTGGTTTTTGGGGTGGCGGATTATTGAGAGACTACTGTACTTCGAAATAAGTTCCAATGGTGATTAGTCTTTTTCTCACCAAAGGATTAAAAAATAAATAAACATTCGAATTTTTTTAAAAACAAAATTGGCTAAATTAAAATAAAAACCGCCACACATGAGGGAGGCCCTGTATCATTTGCCCCAGGAACTGTTTCTTTGGGGATGCTGTGTGGAGAGTCTTTTTGAGAAAAAACATAAGGAATTAAACTGGATCTTACAAATTCTTAGGAAGGCGGGTATGCGTACCGCCGCACCGGGAACCATTTATTGGATAACCAAAACCTTTGCCATAGGTCACCCCAAGTGGTTCGCTACGTTTGGTGACTTAGTAGAGGTGCCGGGTTCATGGGGTGAGGATTGTCTATGTCTTGCCGGCGGATGCATCTGCCCACATACACTGACCCCCAGATTCATGCACACCCCCCAAACCTTTTTCTTTCTCAGAAATTCCTCTCCTTCCTTTTCTAAAAAAATCCTCAGCTCCAAAACAGCATCGCCAAAGATGACACAGGCCTTGAGGAATATTATTTTATCACATCGAAAGCAAATCGATTTTAAAATAATATTTATGCGGACAAGCGTTTAAAAAATAGCACTAAGTGTTAATTTATTTAACATCTAAAAATATACATATACCTACATGTTTTTTATGCATTGGATCTTGTATGTTTATACAAAGGACTTTTTAACTAGTGAAATAAATGCAAACATTTAAAAATAATTCTATAAAATACATGGTACATCCATAAATGTAATATGTGATAGAAGAAGAATACAATAAAATAATAAATTGTACATAATTATTCGTAAGTACAATCAAGAAGGTAGTAAGTTTGGTTTTATTCTATTTAATATGAATTATATATAAATGATATGCCTAGTTAATTAAAAATAAATTCGTAAATAAAGTTAATTTATGTAATTTCCCGCATAAATTTGGGAGTATACAAATTTTTGAAATTATGTAAAATAATTGCAATCAGTCTAAATTGGATATCACAAAAAATCAAAGGAATTAAAACAAAGAAAGAAATACAGACGAATAAGTTTGACTAATTTGATAGAATTATATAATTTAATTATTTATTTAGAATTAACGGCACAAGTGCCATTTACGTGAATGACATTTGTTGATCGTCATAATACAATATGGAAAGAAAAGAAAAATAATTATATAAGTTAACAAGTAAAAGAATACACATTATGTTGTACAAAGTTATTAAAAGAAATAAATAAGGAACAAAGATCTCTTTAAAATATGCACTGCTAAAATGTTTAATAAGTACAGATTTATATTTCAATAGAGGAATATTAAAAACATCAGCTAACATAGCATACGAGTTACCAGTGATGTGTAATCTATTTTTAACAGAATTGTATCCTGAAACCATTACAATAATACACACTAGGGAATTTTGATCTAATGGTAGGAACATGAAAGTGAATCAACTTTAATATATCAGGGCTGTCCAACTGGTAATTTACAATTTTATATAAAAATATAAAATCAAAAATTTTGGTCTTATAAAATAGTTCTCACAAAACTAAGTTATCCTTTTTTGTTGTTGGGGTGTTTGTACAAAAATGCGTTAAATACAATATATACATAATTTATAAATGTAAATAATAATTGGTACGAATACATAATTAATGCAAGTACTTAAATAATATACTTATCTACATGGGGGACTTACTAACGAACGTGTTTTAAATTTTAGACAGCTAAAAAAACAATTATGTAACGCAAATGGTTGTTTTCTCAGTTTTGTAAAATTTAAAACACGTTTATAAGATGTGTTATAGAAATTAATATGAATCAACACAAAGAGCTTTCATCAACCAGATCTGAAAATACGAAACATAATGTTTTAAAACGATACGACAACAAAAAAATAAAAGGTTGTCTACTGGGTTAATATTAATAAGATATCAATTAAGTCAAGAAAGCTGGATTATGTGACATAGTTATAAGACAAATAACTTTGCTCAACCATATAATTATGTACATTTTTACAATCTAATGCTAATTTACTTCTTACTCCTTTCTAATTTCTATCTTCTACTTTTTATTACAATTTTTCCAAAATTTTAGCTTCATCTATAGTTACTAATTTCATATGTTTATACTAGATTTCAAATTTCATACAAATTAATTACACTCAATTAATCACCATGAAACAGGCAGCCGCCTAGTATGGTGATTCATTATATCTACTTTATGTAAATTTCAAAACAATGTAACATGTATTAAATAAATAAATAAGACTTGAAGACAAATTGAAACTAACCAAAAAAACAACAACAGGACAGTTTTAGGAAATGATGGGATAATGTTAAAAAAATGTATGGTTATGTAAAAAATGGTACGGAAACGTTAAAACGATACGATAATGTTAAAAACGATACGATTATGTTGGAAAACGATACGATAATGTTAGGAAACGATAAGATAATGTAAAAACGATACGAAAATGTTAAAAACGATACTAACATATTAAAAAAAACTATAATATAATGTTAAAACTATACTGTAATGTTGAAAAACATTACGATAGTGTTAAAAATGGTACGAAAATGTTAAAAACGATACGATAATATTAAAAACGATACTATAATATTAAAACGATACGGTAATGTTGAAAAAACGATACGATAATATTGGAAAACGATAAAATAATATTGGAAAACGATACGATAATATTGGAAAACGATACGATAATATTGGAAAACGATACGATAATATGGGAAAACGCTACGATTTTATTAGAAAACGACAAGCAAATGTAAAAAAAACACCATGTCACAAAAAAAGAAAACAAATTTAAGCTTCTTTTGCATATTCATAATGAATACGCATTTTGTCAAAGATATACAATACGATAGTGTAAAAACGATACAATAATGTTAAAAATTGTAAGAAAATGTTAAAAACGATACAATAATGTTAAAAATTGTAAGAAAATGTTAAAAACGATACGATTATATTAAAAACTATAATATTGTGTTATATAACTATAATATTGTGTTATATAACTATAATATAGTGTTAAAACAAAAAAAGATTTAAAACGATACTAATTTTTTTTATCTACATTTTTTTCCATTCAATAACCAAGAATTAAATTATAAAGGTGACTACCAGCGTCATGAAATTTGTACAGCTATATCTGTTTGGAATTTATGTCTCAAGGCTTAAGGCTCAAGGCTTTTTAAATTTAAAAAATATCGAAAATATTCAGGAATTTTACCTTAAATTAAAAAATTACCTTAAACTATTATAAGTCCAAAATACGTTTACTACTTACATCTAGAAGTAATATTGTTTAAATCTTGTGTTGTTTCTTTATAAATTATTTACCTTAATACTAACATGTACATAATTGAACTTCCCTCACCAAACACAAGAGCATTGTCTCTTTATGGTGAGGAAAGGCTACTTTAATTTCTATTGTTTTATATCTTTTTTTTTCCTGTATACTTATCTATGTAAAAATATATGTTTTCAAATATTAAATAAAAAAAATAAAAAATAAAAAAAGGCTATTTTAAGTTCGCAATGTCCTTTCTGTCATGAGTAATGGAGCTTTGAAATAACAATTATTACAAAAATAAAATAACAAGATCATTAGTTTTTTGTTCAATAAAGTGTTCATACTCGGGCATATAATATAATATATTATATAATTTAACGGAGTCGAATAACAAGCCTCGCGCATTTAAATCCCATTTAGCCCCGACGATACATCAATGCCAATTATATTACTTACACATTATTATTATGCAAAGAAATCTTCTACGAAACAGAACCCATACATACCGATGTCATGTTTTTCATACACTAGAACTTTAGCTATTCAAATTTTTTGTTTATTTTATTTGACTTCAGCACAAGAGTCGCAACTGCTCAGAAACATCTGTAACGCTATGGCATCCCCAATAAGGGTATTTTGTAAGACTGAAGGTATTGAAGAGGGGAACTAGATGGGGAAGAGGAAGGTGTGGATGTACTTGGATATTCATATCTGGTCACCAAACAAAAAATCCAAATAAAGCCATCTCAAGCACCGTTTTGATAATGAACGGGGGTTATTCAACAGGGCGATACTGATAGTATCTTAAACTCTGTCAACAAGCAAATAATTATAATATATGATGCATCGAGGGCGAAACAGCTGTTACCTATAATGATACTAACCATATTTATTATGATTAATATGCATGACTAACGTTAATGTATATGCAACTCGTTCCAGAGTGAAAGATTTCATCAGTAGCGCTTTTGTGAATAGAATGGCTTTAGCAATGTTTAGCGACAAGATCTGAATAGTCGGGTATTTCATCTGCTTCTTCGATCCACTGGCTCCGACTAGTACGATAACAGATAAACAAACATTGTTGTTAATTTAACTACAAGTTTAATATAATATCTAGTACACGTATTTTTGACATCGTTTCACAGTGGAAGATGCTCTCGGTATAACCAGACTAGAGCCTAAGAGCTCGAGAGGTTATGTTTTAAGTGACTATATATGAACAGCCAGGAACCATATTAATCAACCTTCATCTTTCCATCTCCCATCATTAAAAATCTCTCATTTCCCAACATTTCCAAATCGGGATGCAATAGTCGTACTGTCCCAGAACAAGGAAGCTCTTATCACATAGTGGTAGATACTTTCAGTATCACCATGGTGAAAGTTTTACATTTAGCAAATAGCAAACAGCACTGTATGGCCAGGTAGGTACTTTCAACCTTCCTCTCCCCCTTCATTCTTACATTTTTGTTAACTCTTTAGTAAAATTATTAGTCATGGTAACTGTTATAAGTCCGGGTTGTCTCACAACTCTTTAAATAAAAACTTCAGTCAAACAAACACTTTGGACTTCTATTTAGTGGTAGATTACAAAAAGCTCTGGGGGTCTAGTAGAGTGAAAATGATAACTTTACAATATCTGATCGAAATGCGTAACTATCGATGATTTTATTCCAATTTCCAGAGCACGGTCGCGCTGTTGATAACCAGACCGATATTAATCATACAAATCGATATACTGTAACACTGGCACATCTTTCTATGAATTGACTTTGCTAAACGTTAGACGGCTACGTAAAAAATGAAAATACTATTCAATTGACTATATCGGATTCAAATATTAACTTTATACTGTACTTTTTGCCGGTAAAAGGGGAATTAACCAGTTCATGAGGTTATTTAAATTAGTCATGTTATAACTAATAACGTTTGTTTCTTGTTTTTTGTTTAGTTGGAACAGAATCAATTGAGTCTTAGTGGAATTAATTAAGTCTATGGATTGTATATATGATTTCTTTCAATTCTAAGAGCTTAGTTAGTTCACGTCCAATAAGCCAGTTATTTTGCAAAACGAACAACACCAAAGATGTGTGCATATTGACAGTTTATACGACACCTTGGAGGCCGCGCTAAAAGCAGCGGTTTTTGTCTACAGACTTCCGGAATATTCTGACCGTGTTCGCAAATATCGCTAACTGACCATAGATGACGTATTGCGTCAATATCGTATTGGGTTTATTGATCGTCCGTACTAGAGGCTTTAATTAGCAGTCGGTTCTGGGCCTTGACCTTGGGTTTGCAATTATATTAGTCTCACTCCCTGCATTATCGACAGAGTTAATTTGTTACCAGTGCCATCTATGAGTGACTTCTTAAACTATTATATAGGATATCGCAGTAACGAAATAAATCTTGCGTGAAAATGAAAACGTCGAGAATTTTGGAAGAACAAAAGAAGAACGAAAGAGGGAGACGGCGGACGGAGGAGGGAACGGGAGAGAGAATTAGCGGAGAAGGGCAAGGGGAGGGGCAGAGATCACAGAGGAAAGGAACAAGAGATAAAATAAGAAGTGGAAAAAACGGACAACGGAATGTATCGGGAATATCTGTCCAAATCGAGATGTTCGTGAAATGTGTTTCTCAAACTTTGGTGTGTAGATATTACAATACTTGTCGTTAAAACAACATAAAAAAAATATGTGCAGAAGTTAGGTTACGTTAATATATAACATTTTACAACGACATATCGAAATTCGTGCCATAATTTCAACAAATTAGACACTTGTATTTGATTGAACAGAAATCTGTTTGAATGAAACAGTAAAAAAAGAGGAAATGTTGAGCTCCGGCGTTATGAAATTCCCATAGATTTTTCTGGTTCAACGCAAATATTTTAAGATCGTGGCGTCATTTCCATTATGAGCTATTATGGATCATTAAAATATATTAATATTCTGAAGTACAAAAAATAAGATTAGATACCTTTTAGCTAAGTAAGAAAAAATATATGTTAAAATGTGATTCATCGAATCAATTTTTGCATTTTTGCAAAAAATGGTCAAGGTAACTGGCCACGGGTGAAACCGGGAACAAAACTAGTTAAATTTTACATTCTGTGCAGTTTTAGGTGTTTAGGGTGCATATAAATAGGAACAAAAAGCGCGAGCCGAACCACGAATCATGGGAAAGGAGCAGTTGCTTCCTTTTTTTCCCATAATTTGTGGTTTGGCTCGTGATTTTTTCCCCAGTTTATACGCATCATAAGGAGAAGCACTGCGAAGTAATGCAAAATCATGTGTTTTCGGTTTGAAAATTTAATCGTTTTGAAATATTATAGATGCTTCAATTAAATACTGCGAGTAACACGTCTTGGCCTTTGAAATAAAATAGCAATTTTTTGATAAATCTTTTGATAAGCCCAGAAAAAAATGATAACTGCTACAAAAACTACTTAAAGTGCAAAAATCTTCTTATAAGCCCATAAAAAAAATGACCGGGACTACAAAAACTGCTTTAAAATGCAAAATCTTCTATTTCAAAACCCTTTTTCGGATTTGGTATTATTGCATAATGTTACAAATCAATTTCTTAGTAAAAATATCGAAAAAAAAATTAAAGTTTGTGCCTGAACTTCACAAAATAAAATAAAACATGCTTTTTGGCGATGTTTTTTTTTTGCATAAGTCAAAATATGCGGCTGGGTTAGGCGGGGATTTCAACCTTATCGTCATCTACATCGGAGAACATTGTCTGAACATCATAAATAATTGTTTAAGAAAAAAATGATAATCTGATCTGGCGGATTAAATGGATAATGGTGGTGATATAAGTTATATTGAACATCGTACAGGTAATCGCGAGCCATCGTTTGAGCGGCTCTGGAGGACAACAAACGGCGGGATATTGCCGTCCCATACAAATTGGCCGGCGGAGCACCAGTAAAACGTGGGATGACCATCATTTCACATTATCATTAAATTAAAATAAAACTACATGTTATGTAGAAAATATTATACTCTAGGAATCGACGTTTACAAAAATTAATTAGTGTCTTGATAAAAATTGGTAAGTATTATAATATAACTAATTAAAAATTTACCCGCAAAATTATAAACACCGATATAAAGATAATCACTCTTCAAGTAGAAAAATGAAATTTCGAAAGAAGTTAAAATCACAAAACTCTTTTTTATTTACTTTGAAGGATTTATTAATGCGGATCCTGAAGACGCTCGGATTATATGAAGAAGGAAAGCCAGATGCCGGTAGCTCGTTCCACATACGAAGTCTTACAAAAAAACGAATCGAAGAAGCGGCCCGTTCTCATGAAGCCAACGTCAACTATGAACGGGTGTTCCGCTCGTGTATGTCGAGTTTCACGCATGTGCACCGGTTCACCGGGGATCAATGCGGCTAGCTCCTTAGTTCAGGCTCCATTAAAATACCCGGATAACAGACTTAGCATGCCCACATTGCGTCTGAGAGATGACAATCGATCTGTTAACAATGTATCGTCAATCAGACGGACCGCCCTCCTTTAAATATTTTTGAGAAACCTGTTCTTCAATTCAAATACAACTGTTTTTTATTGTATCGGCATTTATATTGCATATTTCGGCACCCTTATCACACATCTGCCCTGATGATGGACACTGTAACGCTGTCCGAAACGTTGGCTAAAGTAGAAGGTAGCGTGACAATATTCCAAAAAATTTATCGCGATAATACTTTTGGTCGTAAAAATCTCAAATCGTGCATTGCATTGTATAATTTAAACCGCTGTCTATGGATATTTAATCATTGCACATAATATTATGTTGTTATATAAACACTATTATATACTAATTTTATGTTTGCTTTAAGATTTTTATTAATTTAAAAAAGGTCCCGAGAAACGTCGGCCGCCTGGTCCCCCTACAGATGCACCGCGATATGGCATTACCCACACACAGACGCCCCACACGGACACGATCCACGCACACTTACACACACACACCTGGTGGTAGATAATTATTATTATTATTACTTCAACTCTCAACTTTGTGCATGTATTTCACCGTCCGCCGTGTCAACGACTCGGCCCGAATTGGGCTGATTACTACAGGTAAAAAGGGGCAGATCATTCGCCAATTCTAATACCTTTCTAATCAGGCTGATTCAACGCTTTTTACGGAAGTGTTTTATATTTTTTTTAGTGCGTGCATGATTCATATTTATTATTAGGGACCCTTTCCTATCTGACGTTGGCTGTCATCACTAGCAAGGTTACAAAGAATTACTAACTACTTATCACAGGTAGGCAGAGAGGACTGGCAGCCAAACAACTCGGTATTGGCACACATTCCTTGCCTAATTCACATTCATACATCGTTTCATACATACTCGTCTGTTATTCTGATTCTTTACATGGCCCGACTCAAGAATTTGGTTCACTTGACCGACTTCTAGCATTAAAATTCACGTCAAACATTCTCCTTACAATCCTATCTTCGTTCATTCGCTCTACATGCCCAAATTATGTAAGCATCCCTATCTTAATCTTGCTGATTACGCCTCAGGATCTAATTTCCAAAGCATTCAGTCTACTTTCATCCTTCCTCTGCCAATTCCATGCCTCACTGCCATACATCAGGGTAAGTATTAGCACTCCATTGTGGACTGCTAGCTTCGCTTCTTTGGACACTTATTTGCAAGCGCAAACAGCGTTCAGTTCTCCATTAATGGTATTACCTGCATTTACCCTTTTTTTCAATATTTATAACTCTACGTAAATGAGAACAGATCATTCTAATATCTTTCTTACGAGGCTGATTGATAATTGGAAAAATGTGCGAATTGTTTAAACAGAATAAAAACCTGAAGGATTCCGATATGTTCTTTGATACATGCAGATGAACGAAGATACTAGTCTAAGGAGAATATATAACGCAAATGTGAATGGTAGAATCGTAGAATGGTCGGACTATGTCAAGAGTTGGAATAATAGATTGTATGAGACGACGTATGAATGTGAATGAGGCAAGGAGTGTGTGCCAAGACCGAGTTGTTTGGCGGTCCGTCTTCTCTGCAAAACAACTTCAACATACTTTTTTTATCCATTGTGTACTTTTTCTCATTTCGGTGCACGACACTAATTTTTCTTTTACAAATGTATTCAATAACATTAGTATGCAATTTATAAATAAACAAGTTCCGGAGTGTAATTATCTCGTGACAGCTATTTCGCCTTCTGAAGGTATTATCAAATTGTGGTTAGGCCACTTACAGACAATGTACTTGGAAATCAATAAAAGCATTTACATTGTCATTATAACTAACTATGTGGAAGTAATATAGTATATTTTGTCCGTCAGTGACCTTACGACATTTTGATAATGCATTTAGAAGGCGAAACGTAGGAACTTACACAGCGGAACTTGTTTTTAAATCAAATAATAATATATTATTGAATGTATAAAATAAAAATAAAAAAACTTAAATTATAATGAAATTCTACAAATTAAACGTGATGGCAATTACATTTTTTCTCCTTAAACTTTTCTAAAAAATATATTTTTAAGCTGTGACATTTTTTCTTGCATTTTTTTACTGTAATACTATTTTTTCTCTTTAAATTAATGTAAAAAAATATTCGTAAGGGTTTATTTGTCTACTGCTAATATTCACCAATGAGAAATTGTTATTGCGAATAAAATTCTTCATGAATTTTGTTTATTGTTAATTACTGTCTGTACGTGTGTCTACTAATTTTATTTTTGTTAATTACTGTGTGTATGTGGAAATTTAAATAATATATTCAACGCTTTTTTACGAAAAGATTAAAAAAAATTGTGGTGCGTGAATCATAATTATGAATATATTTTTGAGTTCTTTTCCTGGAGGTTGAGTATTGTTACCAGGGCAAGACTTGGTACAAATGGTGATCATCCTACGTAAAAAGGAACAGACCGAATCGAATGCTTTTTTACGGAAGTGTTTGTGTATGACGGTACTAGAATAACGGATTGATCAGCTAAGTAGGATTATTGTGTGGTTTAATTTTGATGGTGTTGTTATTGATCAAGCGTTTAGACAACCTTGCAGTGTCCATCATCAGGGCAGATGTTCTGTCTGAAGATTGACACTGCAAGGCTATGGCTATGCGGAGTCAATAATCAAAAGGAGGGCGTTCCACTGTATGTCTAACACCTCGAAAATAAACTAACATAATTATATTGACCGTGAGAATCTTACAAAGCATCGAGAGAGGTTGTTTCACGTATAAAATCGTATTACTGTAGTTTTCTGACCAGTAGACCTCACGTCCAAAACACTCTGTTTCTAATATTTTCTTATTTTATTAATCAAAACAAAATTTCCTCTGACAAAACCATAAATATTTTACGTAAATATGTAACATTTGTTTATTTCAAATAAGGAATTTTACAATTAACCCAAATGAGAATTATTTACAAACCTTCTTTCAGATAAGTAGGTACCATAATATTGACAAAAATGCCAGTACTCCAATCAGTATGGGTACCGCCGCCCCGGGAACCATTTACTGGATAACCAACACCTCTGCCATAGGTTACTCCCAAGTAGTCCGCTACGTTTGGTGACTTATGAGAGGTGCCTGGGATCATGGGGTGAGGTTTGCCTAGGTCTTGGCGGCGGAATCGTCTGTCTAACTTATTGCTTGGCGGGCCGGATCGGGAGACAGTGGTCCCTCTGACCTCTCCAACAGGACTATATCGACCCATTGCTTTCCACCGCAGTGGGAGAAATGAAATCATACGTCCGTCACTCTTCGACACACTGACCCACAGATTTCTACCCATCACTTATTCCTATTTGCTTCCCAGAACTTTATCTCCTATATTTACATAAAGCACAGCATCTCCAAAGATGACATAAGACATGAAGTAAATTATTTTCCTGAGGACCTCCTGTGTGAAGCTAATGTAAAAAATGACGTAGGAACTTCTTACTCGTATTATTTTTTTTTTTTAATAACTGCCTCCGTGGTGTAAGGGTAAGGCTCTCGAATAGCAAGCCGAAGGCCGCGGGTTCAAATCCTGGCATGCGCAAGTAAATTTTATGTGATTAATTGGTGTTATTTCACAATTATTTAATTAAAAATAATATATAGTGACCTCCCAGGTAAGCACGGATCTGTATATAAGTACACAAGAGTCCCAACTGCCGGAACCAGTGTAACGACGCACCACCAATTTGGCGTATGTTTGTTAGCAAGAAGATGAGAAAGAATATACTCGATAAATGGAAACGTTGCTTGAAATGACTTTAGCCTTGTTTGGTGACCAGATATGAATAGCCAGGTACTCCCCGACTTTCCTCTTCCTCGTCTCCTTTCTTCTACACTTCCTTAAACCTCCCCAAATTGGGGATGCCATAGTCTCACTGGCTCCAGACGGTTGAGAGCAATTGGGACTTTTGTCCGGTATTCATATAAAAAATAAATAAAAACTAAAGTCTGCAAACTGCTGTTAAATGTATGACTTCTATTTCTGAACTCTGGAGTTCTGGATGCTATCAATATTATTATTATTTGGACTAACACAGTTCCAAGTGGTGAACAGACACGAGGCGAGGCTAGGAACTAACCAACTAACTGTAGGAACTAGGAACACGTTTTATTGACTGACGAGTGACTAAAGCCGAACGAATTTCGTAGTATTTAACAGTTGGTCTAACTGTGGCCAAATTGACTTTATTACTGACAAGTTAGACGGTGCAATATTAGAGTTGCAGAGACGAAAGTGAGTGATGTTAATTAAGTGTTTATCTCAAGGTAAGTATGGTACTGTATATTTTCTCCATGTATAGTTAATAGATCATTGTAGAAGTGTATTATATACTTGTACAGCGCCCTTGAGGTATAAATCATCCAAATTATTATTATTATTATTAGGTCAATAATGATATAACAACAGAACTTGAATAGAACCTTCACAGAATTTGAAAATCAACTTTGAAAGTTGTCAACCCGTCCTAAATCTTCCACATATTTGTAACGTATTCATAGTTTGTGGAAATATGCCATTGGGGTGCCTTAGGCTCACTGGCTCCACACAGTTGGGACTCTTGTGCTCTATTAATCTTGCCCATCAGAATATCTGTCCGGGGGGTGTGTTAGCCCTCCGGCTCTTGTGTGGTCTTCATAGCCAATTCAAAGCGTATATTCAAGTGAAAGATATTAAACGGTACTGGGATCACAGAAGATAAAAGAACGTATTGGAGTACACTGATGGATAACAGATAATACAATGATTGTTTCATTAAAGCGCAGTAAGCCAAATTAATTGATTCGATTGAAATATTAATTACTTCATGTTTGGAACAGGTAGTAGAATCAAAGTTATCTTAGTTTAGTTTTTGCTTGATGAATAATCAAAGCCCCCGCATTCAGACATTCTACAGATTAAGTTTTAAGTTCCGAAAACAATGTATACCCATGTTATTTTGAAAATGATTTCGATACATTTGCAGAGAAATTCCTTCGATAGAAAAAAAAATGCAAAGAATGCTCCGAAAATTATTTAAAAAAACACAATATGTTCTGTTGTTTAATATTATGATTTTTTTAAATGCAACTCGGGCATTTGTCGGGAGATTTTTAAATGCAATTAAGGCATTTGTCGGGAAATTTTTAATTGCAACTAAAGCCTTTGTCGGGAGATTTAATGCAACTACGGCATTTGTCGGGAGATTTTTAAATGCAACTAAAGCATTTATCGGGAGATTTTTGTTCTATTTAAATGCAACTGAGGCATTTGACGGGAGATTTTTAAATGCAACTAAGGCATTCGTCTGGAGATTTTTGCTCTATTTTAAAAGAGTTGTTTTTTCTTAAATATTTTCACAATTCTCACTAAATTATTATCGTTTTTTTTATATTAGCTCGTTCTCTCTGACATTCATATTTACATATGTCACTTTCAAACCATCTTTTTCTTCTTTTTGAAAGTTACTACCGATAATTGGACAATATAGGATATACGAGTAAAAAAGAACACAAGAAATGTCTTGTTTTCTTGATACAAAAGTCTGAAGATTCTCCGCTGAAATTTCAGATGCGTTTCGCTATCATTATAAAATTCAAATGATATTACGATATACAATGCCAGGTAAGTTTAAGAGAGAAATGGGCTAGAACCAAATGGTTAATGGAGACATTGATTTCCATTATAATCTATATCCGTTTGGAGTCAGTGAGACTACGGCATCCCCAATTGGGGTATGTTGTGAGGCTGAAGGTAGTGGGGAGGGTAAGGAGATGGGAAATACCTGGCTATTCATTTGTCACCAAACACGGCTAAAGCCAATTCAAGCAACATTTCAATTCTTAGTAGTGGACGATACTAAGAGTCGGAACGTGCCACAAATATACCTACTGTACATATTATTTTAAATTAATTAATTATTTTACTGTGGGGAGCAGAATGAGAATGGAAAGTAACTGGATATACAGGTCTGTTCATCAAACGGTGGTATTTTACTAAGGCGATACTTGTAGTATCTGAAGAATTTTATTCGGAACTCTGATTCCCCGATGATAATGAAAGCGTACGTAATTAACAAGATTAAGAAAGGTTCACTTAGATAGTCACATAATCAAATACTTTAGTGACGATTTACAGTTGTTTATAGGGAGTTTTTAATAGAATTTAAAATAATAAAAAAATATATATAGTCACAATGAAATCTATGTCATTTTTGGGATACTGTGTGAAGGGTCTGGGAAGGAAACACATTGGTAAAAAGAACAAGGTGAACACATTTAAAAGAATAGTATTAATAAAACTTGAACTAATTGAACTAATCGTGCCGTTTCTCCACAGGGGTAGGCAGAGAGGATGGACTGCCACACAACTCTGTTGCAACCTCCCTTTCTGTAATACACGTCGTTAACGAGAAAAAGGTAGACTTTACAACGGATCTACCAGCAGCGGTCCGCTTGTAGTATGTGGGCAGACGGTTCGCGCTAATAGCGGTGTAGTGTCAGATGTTAATTCGCGCGGAAAGCTCAGGAGAAACGGGGCGCGCGCTACAAGGGAGCCAACATTGAAATGACTTAAAGTGACGTCACTCTATACAACACTGAAAAGAACAACAACCTAAAAAACGACAAGATGTTCAGAAAGATTATTATGGGTACCTCCCAATTTTGGTTCCATGACAAAACAGTATGCTGAAAAGTGAAGGAGGTCTATGTCATCTTTGGGGATGCTTTGTGGATTGTCTTTTGATGGAAAGGAAGGACAGGAAGTTCTAGGAAAGTAAAGGGTATAAGGGGTGGGTAAGAATCGGTACGGTAACCGGGCAACTCTCAGGACAGTGGCAATTCAACACACTCTTGAAAAGTGATATAAAGTCGTGAAAAGTTATGAAAAAAAAAAGTTAACCCCTCAAGCCTCTGGCATATTCTGTCATATGGTCAATTCCGCTTTGCAATAAAATCCAAATAATCGGAATATTTCAGAACGCATCTTAATTCTAACACATGTTTTTAGAAAGGTTTTTAATTTAAGCTAATATAAAAAAGTTTTAAAAATGGCACACATGACGTTTTTCTAACTACAATTACTGATAGCAAAAAAATAAAAACAAACATTTTAAAAACCAATTTATTATTAACGTTATTGTCACGTCACTTTTTGTCGTTTCATGTAAAATAATTCGAACAGTTTCATAATTTTTGATTTAATAAAATTTATACGTTTTAATTTGTTTGTGGTTAATTTTTAGATTTGAATATATAGTGTGGTGCTTTCTCTTTCTAACACCGTTTAGATCATGTTTCTAACCATGACAGTAAGGGAATTTAGTCTGAGAAGTTAAATAGGTCACGTTAGGTTAGGTTAGGTTTAGAGGCAAATTTTTAATAACTTTTCAAAATTCCTTTGAATTTCTTTTGTCCTGAGTTTCCATGTTGCACTAAGAAAGTACGGCTGGAGAGGTCAAAATGACACCAATCGACCATTTCTAATCCAGCCTGCAACAAAGATAGTGGACAGGCGTATCCTCCGCTAAGACCTGGACAAACCTCACCAACTGAACCTAAGATAGCGAGCGAACCAATTGGGGTGACATGGCAGAGGTGTTGGTTATTCCATGGATGCTTCCCAGGGCAGTAATCGGCACCGACACCCGCCTCCCAAATTAAAATACCCATAATATCTGAGATTTAAATGTGTTACGATAAAATACGAGATATCAGAGTTTAAAGATAAGGAGTTCGTAAAGTGACTGTTGCCGCGGGACGCATGCAAATTTATGAAGCAAATAAACATGGTTCCTTCATTCACGCCACCTTTTGGCGTTTCCATCTTTTAAAACAAGATTATTTCTCGTCTCGTTCAGAATTTCAGAATGTAAATTACACCGGTAAACGAATGGGTTATGCATATTTTTCGCAACCTTTCCTGTCGTCTTCTTCTTTTATTTCTTCCACCCTTTCAACTTATTTATTTCATTTCGAATCCGCGAAGATGCGAGGGGCTTCTTGCTAGAAAGAGCGAAGTTCAGATTTGTGAAACTCAATATTGTTAATAAAATAATAGGTTATGTTGCTGGTTTATTGTTTTGTAAATTGTGAGAGTTTTGAATTTGGCTTCTTTGAAGTTGTTTAATGAAGGATAGCTCGAATGGCAGCTATCAATATTTTGAAAACCACTAAATAATAAACAAATAAAATTATTTTCATTTATTAGTTATTTAAACACAACAAGAGTACACCGAAGTGATTTTCAATCATTACTATTTCGCTGATCGATTTCGTTTGTCGTAACTTCTGAAACCACAAAACTCTGGAACGATTGGCTCAGGAGTCATAAAACTGGCACAGCTTCGCTGTCGGGAATTTCGACGCTATTGGTTTTATTGAAAACAGTTTAGTTATCTAGGGTTAAATTGATGTTTTATTAACAAGGTCTATCAATTTATTGTGAGGGCAGCAAACCAAAATTAGTTATACCTGTTATTTTTTTTAAATTAAATTTGGACTTGGCTCCTTTCCAAGCCGCGTCCTCGAAATACATATGAACATGTATTTGAGAGTTGAAAGGATATACATGTCAGAAGCGTCAGGAGCGTTAATAACAGACGTGCGTTTGTCAGAAGGTGAACGCCTTCTCCGGCGCGATGGAAACGTGGGGCGCAATACCTTGTTGTCTACGCTGTGACTCAGATGACGGGGAAATATATATTTTAGGCACTTGCGGAAAGTATGAGAAAAAAATACAAATTTTTGTTCGACTGTATCACTTGTTCGTAATCGCATTGTGTATGCCACTCTAAACCGAACCCAGATAACCTAACTAAACGTAACCTAACTTAACCAAACGTAACCTAAGTTAACCAAACGTAACCTAACTTAACCAAACGTAACCTAACTTAATCAAACGTAACCTAACTTAACCAAACGTAACCTAACTTAACCAAACGTAACCTAACTTAATCTTGCAGAAAGAGAGTGTGTGGGGACCTGTCAAATGGGGTCAGTAAAAAAAGGAAAGCAGTTGAGTCTTAATGTCTTTAGCTAACGGCCTCTGTAGTTGAGGGGTAAGGCTCTAGATTGTCAATCCGAAGGTCGCGGGTTCAAATCCCGCTGTTTTTATGTCATTTCATAATTCATTAATTAAATATAATATGTGGAACACTTGCGGCACGTTCCAGAGTTGAAGATACTCTCAGTATCGCCGCTTCAAATGGCTTTTGCCGTGTTTGGCGACCAGATTTGAATAGCCAGGTTGGGGATAATATAGTCTTACTGGCTCCAGACGGTTGGGAGCAGTTGAGACTCTTGTGCGGTATCCACACAAAAAAACTTAAATTAATTATTTGAAGCAACCTTTCGACGGTTTGTGATGCTGAGAAGTAAAATCTGATAAAGATAAATCCGAGATCCGTTCGGCTTTTGTAATTTCTTAAAGCGTTCCTTCTCCTTCCCTCCCTCCCGTCCGCAGTTCCAATGATAGTTTGATATAATCTTCCGCTTTAGTTCGGCCAATACAATGTCAGCATATCACAGCCTTTTACACTGGTATTGTTGCTTCTATTGTTGTAAACTTGGTAGAGTTGAGGTTACACGCAGAGCCGGACCTACATTCAATTTGAAAGGCTAAAAAGTTGACTTAAAATTTATTTACTGTCAAAAAAATGATTGCACAAGTACACGTGGGATATTTTCGAACTTTCAGGACGCGCATGACAATTTTCGATTAGAATTTAAAATTAATTTAATTGAAAGAATTACAGAGCCATTTATTGAAGTTTATTAAAATTGCCGCAAGCTGTTGACTAGTTAGCTTATCAGTAGATTAAAGATCCTAAATGATCACTCAATGCATAATATATACATACCCACGGTAAAACAAGTCTTGATTACACAACTATGCTAATTTATTTATTATAATTAGCTGCATTTCTCAACGTTGTCTGAGTTATTAATAAAAGTGTCCAAAATTTCATCAAGAAGTATCAAAATGTGCTCTCATGAGTGGGAAAGGGGTTGATTTGAAGTCTCGTGTAGACAGTAACCTTCCTCATGTCTTGACGGTCAAGTGTGCGAAATTTCGTCAATCTCAGAATAAAGCTGTAGATTTGAATACAAATTAAATCGAAGTCACCTGCCACAGACGTTACTAGCTTAATCAAGCAGTTTAGCTTCCATTGGTTGATCGCTCAGTAGTCACTTTTCCGTAGGAAAGAGCATAGTTGTGCTTTGAGCAGTGTTTAGGCATAATTTCGGCTCAACAGTTGATCAGTAGGATTGGGAACAACGACCGTTAGTATATATCGATTTTATTGTAAGGATCACCGGGGTTTGATGTTCCAATATTTGAATTTTTAGACCTGCCAGAAGATGCGAAATGCAGGTTGAGCTGCCTGTCGGCGGGTCCGGTCCTGTTAGTATGCCTACTTCTTCCATAGTTCATCTTACATCCTATCCTACGCGTTATCTCCTCCGTTAATGGCCTCGTAACGATTCCCGACGAATTATCGCTCAACTTATCCCGACTGGCTAGACAACCGAAGAAGTTGCCAAAAAAAAATCCGCGTCGAAAACTCTTTTAATCTTGGCTTAAAGATCTCGTTAAACTAAATATTCACAATTATAATAGATACAAACGAAGTGATCATGCGAAGTGGTGGATACACTCATTCTTACTTATAAATATTTCCTAATACGCCGCAGCGCTGGTATAGCTATATGGTGAAGAGGCCCGTATACTGCTCGGGTTCGAATATTTACTCGTAATAATATTTATGCAAGATTTTTTTAGACTGGCACCACTTTGTTCCAATTCCTCAAAAACACGGTCATTTTCGCATTTCGCCTTTAGTTGCTAACTTCACGTTTCTTCAGATGACATTTGCGATATCATTGACCCGGTCTCCTTTGAATTTGATTATGCGTTCCGTATTTGCTTTGGTAAATCGATATTTCGATTTAAAATATTCCTCCGATAGTACTGCCTTTTAACATTTTCATTGCGCGACCGATCGATATTTGTCAAATCAACCAGATTTTTAACGAAGTTCGCGGTCTCCACTTTAATACGATAATAATACATCCCTAATCCTGGTGGTCGGGCGGTTTAAAGCTGGGTCCAGACATGTTCTTTTGTCTGTCCCGTACCTCCGTTTCGTACCAGCGTCGCGATCCAAAAACTCTGGACGCATCATCTTTTGTCCGTACCGTACCTCCGTTTCGTATCCGCGTCGCGATCAAGAGCCCGTATCTCCGTAACGTCGCTGCGATCATCGCGTGTTCATTTCCTCCCACCATGTCGTCGACTGTGGAAGTGTTTGAGAATTTGACGATTGCTTGCGCGTCCTTCATTGTTATTTACAATAATATAACGAAAAAAAAACAAAAAAGGCGACGTTGGTGGGAGTTAGAATTGTTCAAAAACAGAGAAAGATGTCGCACGCCGCGAACACGTCCAGACTGGCGCAGACCCGTACCGTATCGCCTTTGAACGGGTCGAAAAACCGACTCGCGATGGATCGGAGCGTACCTCTATCCGTATCGAGATGCCGTACCACCGTACCGTACCGAACGGGCGTCCAAACTAGCGTTCTTGATCGCGACGCTGGTACGAAACGGAGGTACGGTACGGACAAAAGAACATGTCTGGACCGAGCTTAAAAATCTGTCAGCCACTAATACTGTGGTATTATGGCCGGTATACGCAGTACGCACGCGCGTGATTCTAAGTAACGTTTTTTACTAACCCTCAGTATTATCTATTATGATTAAGACGGTGTATGTATAACTCTGCCGATGGATAATAATTCAGAATGGAAACGTTGCGTTGCTTGAAAGGGCACTAGGCTTGTTTGGTGACCAGATATGAATAAGCCAGGTCTATCCCGGACTTCTTCTTTCTCAACTACTTCCTTTGCCTTTAATCAAAAGAAAAAGAAAGTGGAGATTCCTGAGGCGCACGTACGGTAAAACCATGTAAGATCGCACGAGAAATGTAGAGATTCGCAAAGAATGCAATGCTGAAGCGTAATGTAATGAGTGAGATTAAGAAAGGTACGATTAGATGATTTTGGCATGCAATATGACGCTAGTGTGGATGGTACAGAAGAAGTTGGGGACGCCCCAGGAAGACCACAGTACGATCAAGTGAACCAAGTGCCACAGTTCCACAGGTTTTAAACAATTGGGCTTTTGTTGTCATAAAGATAATGATGAGAGGAAGGTTGGGAAGGATCTAACAATTCAGATCTGGTCGATGTACTAAGCTTAAACCGTTCATTTCAAAACTAATGAGGCCCATACTAAAAGTATCATAAATGTTAGAATTATTATTTCTTACGAACCCGTGATCTCACCACTGAACAACAAAGGTTGTTAAGTTTGAAATTAAGTGATTTAAAAAAAACTATCTGCCTTTTCCTACAGAGACACGGCATAACTTTAGGCTGCGAACTGTTGTACTCAGATACAATATAACAACTAAGTAGGTACCTAGGTCTACTTTGATTATTTGTGATAAGAAGATTTTCACGACTTTCGAAGCGGCACCAAGCAATTGATCTGGCTAGGTAGGACCGACCAACAAATAATAATAATAATAAAGCATTATTTTTTAAAGATGTTTATGAATAATATCTTTTGATAAATCCGAGGGCCGTTTGAACCGCGCTTTGTGCGAAGGAGGTCTTCTCAGCGGTTTACAGGGAGCCACGATGCCGAGGAGAATGGCAGCTTTACAATTGATTTTACATAATAATAGATCAAAGAGTAAAAAATATAAATAAACTAGTGGGCCCGAGCAGATGTTGTCCTGCCGCAGACCGACTTTTATGTAGACCGCATTTTATATAGACCGCATTTTATGTAGACCGCCTTTTATATAGACCACATTTTTATATAGACCACATTTCATATAGACCACATTTTATGTACACCGCCTTTTATATAGTCCACATTTTATGTAGACCGACTTTTATATAGACCACATTTTAAATAGACCACATTTTATATAGACCACATTTTATATAGACCACATTTCATATAGACCGACTTTTATGTAGACCGCCTTTTATATAGACCACATTTTATGTAGACCGACTTTTATATAGACCACATTTTATATAGACAACA
Organism: Hesperophylax consimilis; assembly: GCF_061612785.1. Lineage (NCBI taxonomy): Eukaryota > Metazoa > Arthropoda > Insecta > Trichoptera > Limnephilidae > Hesperophylax > Hesperophylax consimilis. The sequence goes on along the minus strand of NC_142862.1, from coordinate 1,327,394 downwards.
TTTTATGTAGACCGCCTTCATCCGTTGTAGGATATTTTATGCATTTGACATACATAGAATACATGCCCAAGTCAATCTATCGTAGATATTGTTTTGACCTTTTATTTGATATAGATCATTTCAGCAATTTGTGATTATTGTTCAGTATGATAGAAAATAAGTAAAAATGCGACTGGTACCGTTCTATATTCTTGAAGTATATATCTTTCACAGTGTGACAGATTGCCGCACGAATGCGATCCATAGAAAACACTTTCGACATACATTTTTATTTCATTTTTTATTCATCTCATATTAAGTGTAATAAATAAAATGAAAATTCTTAATTGATCATGGATAAAGATTAAATGCTATAAATAAAGTAAATAAATTTTCGAAATCGATGTATACCTTCTTGCACTATAGACAGAATCAATTTGTAACTTCATGAACATGAACTCAGATATATAGTTTTGTTTTATTATACTATTAAACAAAAACAAATTAGATTGTCGTGAAGTTAAAGCCATTTTGTTGGATTTTTGACATCTTTATGGGAATTTTTAGAACTGTATTGGTACAAAAATATCTAAATTCTGTTATTTAGAAACGGTGGGTACCTGTATAAAACAGAACGGTAACAAAGCAAAACACGATAAAATAGTACATTAGGTTCTTCTTTAAATGTTCTGTTTTGTCATGGAACCAAAACTGGGATATTATAAACTTTGGTTTAGAAAATCTTATTGGAAAGTTATCGCACGTTCCTGTTATCCACTCTCCTTCTAACATCAACATGTCTTATATAAGGTCGTATTTTGAACAAGATAATAATGAAACTATGGTCATTCTGGCCCATGCCAATGAGTACCTACAGAACCATAGACTTATAGTATATACGCTATACACAGTACCTACAGACCATAGACTATAGACACCGACTTAAATCGTATCATAAAGGAATTCCAATAGCATAATGATAATACAATATCATTGTAAGGAGTGATAGTGCTTAGTGTCTATGGGTTCAGGGGTCGGAAACATTAAAATATGTTTTTTTTGTATTTATGACTTGCTGACGTGTACCGGGCGTTGCTCAGGGATATGAATGTTTTCAAATGTTTTTGTTGGGAAATAAAAGAAGGCAATAAACCCTTCAGCACTTTCATCAATTAGTTCAGTATACAATGTTTTCTGTGTATTTGAAATGCGCTATATAAATCTTTTTTTTTTCATTTTCCGTAAACACACAAATAAACAATACTATTTCAAAATAATAAAATTTTAAAATTAAAAGTAAAAAATGTTATCAAAAACGCTAACCACATTTCTACTTAATTTTTTACTCCAATCTTAGAAAAATTGAGAGAACTCGATATTTCGAAAACCAATTCGATTTGTTTTGGGAATTTGTAAGAAAACAGTACCTTCGCTTTTATCTCGTTCATATAATAAAAAAATAATAAATCATTTTTAAAGTTAAAACGATTTTTACGATAGCAGCGATATATAAATTATTCATTTTGGTTATTTTTAGTATTTTATTAATGGATTCCAGTATAAATATTTGACGAAAACTGGAATAAATTATTATTTTTCTTTCTAACGTCAAATAAAATTATGTATTTTCACATGATAGAAAAAAAGATAAAAATACTTTTTTACAAAATTTTTTTTTTTTACTACAATACATATATTTTAAAACTTCCAAAAATGGTTTGACTCTGGATCGAACCTTCCTTCCCACTAACTGGAGTTGACAACTCTCTACCTCGCCAAATGCCGATCGGTTAAGACCGATATTTCATGTATTAGGTCCGCGTCTGTGTACGTGATCGCCACCAAAAGTTGATAGAATGCATTGTCATCGACAACGAGTATATCTGCCGAGTTTCAGCTCCGAAAACCGAAAGTGAAATTCAAATCTATGTATTTAAAAAAAGTTAAAAATTCGAAATATAATATCTTTCGAATATCCAAATTAGTTACGAATTTCTTTTTTTCTTTTTATTAAAAATACAAACTTATTAGAAATACAAACAATCCCAAGTTACGAATAAGCTGACACTATTAAAAAAAATCCTATTGCTACTATTAAAGAACACGGAAAAGAACGATAGCGCTCCTCTGCCAAGAGTTGTGTACATCTGCAGAACGCAACGTTTTAGTACGTTCTCATTGTTACCAATCAATACCTCGCTGATATATTGTCCTGTTTTTTTACACCTGCAACAAGTACTCGCAATAGAACAGTTAGGGTTAGTTAGAAAGAATAACCGTGAAATTAATCAAATGCTTTGATGGAAGTTAACTAAGCAACTCATCGCTCAAATCATTACAATTATTTTACGGTTTGTATTTTCACTATTTGACTTTTGACCGAGTGAGAAATTATACTTCTCAACCTCCCACTTCCCCGCCTCCTTTCCTCCCCACTCCATTCATCTTAATAGCAAACTATCGAAATTATTGGGAATGCCGTGGTCCTTTGGCTTTGGAGAGTTCGGACTCACTTTTTTTTGCAAAGCAGTGAAATATTGATAAAAATTAATATAGTGGATAAGATAGAGAAAAGTCAAAGGTTCAGTTGCGGTGTAATGCCACGTTTACGTACGCGAGCCAACTGCAGAGCTGAACCTCAATTTATAAAATGCCGCATGCAGTTGCTTCGTTCCTTTCCGGTAATTCATGGCTCGGCTCGCGTTTTATACGTAACATTAAATCATTGACTTAACCGGCAAACCCCCGACATAAAGTTACATTGTCATAATTAAACTACTTTACATTTTCAGAACCGCACTTTTGTTTCCACATTATATAGCATATTTTATGCTTAACACCTTAAATAATTATTTTAAAAAATTTGGTGCGTTAATATTTTTTCCGATTTTTTTCTATGTTCTGATTTTTATTATATATTATACAGGGTGTATCGGCACGTACCCGACAAACTTTAACCAGCTATTCCTTAGCACATTTGGAGTAAAAAATGTTATGGGCACTTTTCTGTCCGGTAACATTTTTTTTTAATAAAAAATTTACTATTCATATTTTCACCACATGTCACCAATGTTTTATCCTTTTTCAAAGTTTGAAAACCCATCTGGCAATATTTTGTTCGAGTTTCGTTGAATAATGTACGTACGTACCTACGTTGGCGCGCTTTTGCAATCACAACGAAATGGCACGGCACCATTCGTCTCATTTTTAACTATTATTATTTAGTGTGTACGAAAGAGCGAGGACAGCAAAGCGCCCATAACATTTTTTACTCCAAATGTGCTGAGGAATAGCTGGTTAAAGTTTGTCGGGTACTTGCCGATACACCCTGTATAGTCAGAAAAAACCTACAGACAAACAACTGTTTGATTAAAAACAAATAAGTTCATTTACAGTGTAACATGCATAAATATATAGAGATAAAGATAGCATAAAAAAAATAATAATAGATCCCAATCCTAGCTAAATAGATAAACCGCGATTTGCGACCATTTTTAATTTGTCGCTGGAATAAAGGTTTCAAAATATTAAAAAATTACGCCATTACGAATATCCTTCACAAGTCATGTGCAAAATACGGGGCTATTTTTTTCACAAAATCAAGAGACATTAATTTTATTCTTCGTGTTACTGAGGAAGAACACTGGCACTGAAAGGGTTAACTACGCTATAATAGAAACAATAAAAAGTTTTGTTATTTTCGTTTTGTATCAGTTAGAAATAATTATATTATCCTCAATGGAATCTCCCGTGCTAAGGATTTAATTTACATACTAAAATTTAATTGTATGTAGTACTGAAAGAATTATAAATATACTAGCTGATATGTTTTATATATATAAACCTTCCGGAAGAAATTTCTAAATGATAGTGAAAACCCTATCAAACTAGGTTGCATAGTTTAGTTTTACATTGTTTTATAATATTTAGAGATTATGTTGTGTTTATTTTAGTGCGGTTGATTGGTTTCCGTTTTTGTCTGTATTTGGTGTGAGTATGTTTTCCATAGATGATCTCCCCATGTATTGTATCCAGCTTTTTAATTGAGTTTTAAATGTTATAGTCATAAATGCTATGGAAGGTATCCATTGCGCAAATAAAACAGCTTATATTGCTACAGCTGCAACCATGCGGGAATAAAATGGAATAAAGACGCCAAAATTAAAGCTGCATCAGGTGCAATTTGGTCACAGATATAATTTAGTTTCAAGCGCCTTTTAGATGCGTCTGACGTTTGGATCATTTGAATCTAGGCGCAATTTGGTTTCAGGCGCCATTTGGATTAAGGTGACATTTAGATTCAGTCTATATTTAGATTCAGGCGCCATTTACATTCAGGCGCCATTTAGATTCAGGCGCCATTTAGATTCAGGTGCCATTTAGATTAAGGCGCCATTTAGATTCAGGCGCCTTTTAGATTCAGTCTATATTTGGATTCAGGTGACATTTAGATTCAGGCGCCATTAGATTGCGCCATTTGGCTAAAGGCTAAGGCTAAAATCGTATACGAAATTTGGCGAGTCCTATGTGAACAGATTTCACTTAAGAACATTTGAGATGGAAAGCAGAAATCAAAAATACGCAAGTAACAAAATATCTAGCCATAGTATGGCTTCTGTCTAACACTACGGTGACTGCCAGATGGTTGACTGATGCGCATTTAACCTTGTACGCATTCCATAATCATCAATACTTCACTTTAGGAAACAAGCGAGAAATGTTTTATTTTTTTCTCTTTTAAGGCGAAACTTAATGCCAAATCTCTATTTTGATTAATCTTTATAACGAATTGGTGTACATTATGAATACAAAAAAAAATGCTTTAGATAAATTGAAGGTTTTCCTATCGCTTCGCTTGAGTAGAACTTGAAGAGAGAACTAGAGTTGAATTTGTGTTATTTCACAATTAATTAATTAAAATAATGTATTTGCGGCACGTTCCAGAGTGGAAGATACTACCAGTATCGCCCTGGTGTAAGACCACCATTCAGAATTGAAACGTTGCTCCAAATGGCTTTAGCCGTGTTTAGTGACTAGATCTGAATAGCCAGGTACTTCCCCACCTTCCTCTTTCCCTTCCCCACTTACCTTCAGCCTCACAACATCCCCCAATTGGGGATGCCATAGTCTCACTGGCTCCAGACGGGAGCAGTTGGGACTCTTGTGAGGTATTCACTATATAAAAAAAAAAGAACACAAATAAAAAAATAAATTACCTACTCAATAAAAAATATAAATGCAAACTACTAACAACAATATTTTTTCAATGGAAATGTATGAAAGCATAAAGGAAACAACCTGTTATCTGTGACAGTCTCACTTGATTAACTTTTTTGCTTTCTTATAAAATTATTTACAAAGTAAATAAAAACCAGTTTTTTGCTTGAAATCGAACGTTTCTAGACTCCGTTTGTCTTGCGATTTTAATGCCTATTACCTACAATATAAGGTATACCAAGAATATACACATTTTTGGCTTGTAGCTTCCTCTTAAGGTTAAATCACATACAAATATGTGCATAAAAGCATACCGCTGAAGACTCCGTTGTAACTTCTCACTCTTTCTGATAACGACGCATGTAACAGACAGAGAGATTACAATGGATTTCTTAGGAGGAGTACAAAACAATTTATTCACGTCTATGTCGTTCTGCGTCGAATAGAATGCAGCGGTTTTAATTCTTGACATTTGACCCGGAAGCTAAAGAAAATATTATTTCAAAGGGTTAAAAAGTTTACGTACGTGCAATATATTACATATTTATTATAATCAAATGCTCTTTTTGAAAATGTGACTAATTTGGCTTAGCCCGTCAGACCTCTAGCATATTCTGTCAGAAGGTCGGAGTATTTCCGTTTTGCAATAAAATCCAAATTAACGGAATATTTTTGTACGTATCCGAAAATCAAAAACTGTTTTCGAAAGGTGTTGAAATGCACTTTAAAATTGTATTATTATAAACTAGCTACCCGCCCCGGCTTCGCACGGGTGCAATGTCCTAATGTGGCGTCATAAAAATCCAAGCGGTGTATACACTATTTGGCGTACTACACGGATTAATATTTTATATTGGTCAAAATAGCTTCGCAAATAATCCATTATACAGGGTGTATCGGCACTAACTCGACAAACTTTAACCAGCTATTCCTTAGCACATTTGGAGTAAAAAATGTTATGGGCACTTTGCTGTCCGGTAGCATTTTTTTTTCAATTAAAAACAAAAAAAAAAAAATTCCACACTACATCACTGTCATTGGCATTGCTTTTCGTGTTCAACAGCTGTTATAAGCAAGTGTGTCGAAAAGCGTCTTAGCTCTTTCGCACACACTAAATAATAATAGTTAAAAATGAGACGAATGGTGCCGTGCCATTTCGTTGTGATTGTAAAAGTGTGCCAATATAAGTACACACGTGCATTATTCAACGGAATTCGAATAAAATATTGCCAGATGGGTTTTCAAACTTTGACAAAGGATAAAACAGTGGTGACATGTGGTGAAAATATGAATAATATTTTTTTTATTTAAAAAAACGTTACCGGACAGCAAAGTGCACACAAGATTTTTTACTCCAAATATGCTAAGGAATAGCTGGTTAAAGTTTGTCGGGTACGTGCCGATACACCCTGTATATGTAAAAGATACAAATTATTACTGTGGTTCTCCTTAGGAGATAGAAATATACCATCGCGGACTCTTCTGTACGTATTTTTAAGAAATATAATTCTATGGTACATTATTTTGATGTATCTCATAAGGTTTAGCCAGCATTAGAAATATAAGCGCCGAAAAATATATTTTACGACTTGATTACAATACATCGATTTTTCTCTGCTTTCTATATATATAATATGCATTTAGTATATTTGTAAACATTCCAGAAGAAATTTTCTAAATGATAGTGAAAACCTTGTCAAAATCCTTTGCGTAGTTTAGAAGAACTAAGCGCACAAACGGACAGACACGGACAGCGACTTTATTTTATACTATTTAGAGATAAACATTTTATTTTTGTCATTTTAAAATATTAAAAGGAAAATTGAAAAAGTTTTAAAAATGAAATAATTGATTATCTCCTCAAGAAAGAATATCTATATTTGAAAGTGTTACATCAATTTCAGCAGAAGTAAAAGAAAATTGTGCTTTTTTAAGCAAGTCCCAACTGCTCCAAACCGTCTGGAGCCAGTGAGATTATGGCATCCCCGATTGGGGTATGTTGTGAGGTTGAAAGTGATGGGGAGGGAAGGAGATTGGAAAGAGTAAGGTCGGGGAGTACCTGTCTATTCAGATCTGGTCACCAAACATGGCTTAAGCCATTTCAAGCAAAGTTTTCAATTCTGAATGGTGGTCTTACACCAACTTCCACTTTGGAACGTGCCGCAAGTACTTTGCTTCGACACACCGATATGCCCACAGCCATAGAGTAGAGAAGAAAACTAGAAGTGTCTTCCATACAAATTTGAATGGAAACAAATGTCGCCACTGACTTATTAGTTGCCCGACTAAATCGTAGATCTCTGTCGCATTTGAATTTCGTAATCACGTGCAATACAGTTTGAAAAAATTATGACTTCATTGGCCAAATATTCACAAAGGATCACGAAACACGTCCACGAGGCATTTCTTGCTTCGTTATTCTGTACACACAGCAAACTCCGGTTTTTCTCATCAGTGATTGAAGGTTTTTAAAAACTGAAATAGTTACTTTTATGAAAGTATAATAAATAAATCCGTGTCTTGTTTCTGAAAGGGCCAATGTAAGTTTTTCGATAAATAGTTTTTAATATTGTTTTGTGTTTATTCTACACCCCAATGTTCTGTTCAAATTGTCATTTCATTTGTTTCCTCTCCTTCCTAAAAATCTTATCTAGGAAGAAACAAAAATGAAAGAAAGAAGACTTATGCCAGTGATATTCAATTGTTATTAACACGTGTAATGAATGATGTGCATCTTATCTCTCTGCTCTGATAATTATTATCACGAAAAGGCCATTAAATGGTGCAAATTGCATCCCAAAATTCAATATTGTCGTGTGGTAAATTTAAACAGAGTCGTGTTATGATAAAATTGTATTTATTGTGATTGCATGAGGTTTACACCTATAAACTGTAGTTATATAGAATTTTAAAGAAACCAACAGGATTCAAAAGAAACCAATAACATCATCAGGTAAAGCTTCCTTTAATCTCTAATCGTAATCCCAGTGATTTTAACACGATCGAAGGAACTTCTTGTTTTTCATTTCCATAATAATAATAATATTTGGATGATTTCAAAATAACCTGAAGTGTGCTCAGTCCTTTTTAAATTTATTGTTGTATGCCCCGAGTATCGTTATCTTCCGTATTCTAAAAGAACCTTTCACTTTCGAGGAAGGATTTGTTGATTTTCGTAGGCCAATTGAAATTTGAAAAAATCTAACATAGGCCCTTTTAGAAGCAAGCTACATAAATATAGATGCCATCGTTCGCGAAAGCACAATTCCCCATAAACAAAAAGACAATAATAAAAACAGTAATAATTGGAATGAGGAGAGAACTGTGTAATAGCAATAAGAATAGAACTTAGTAATAGTAATAAATGAAAACGATAATGTTAAAAAAATAACAACAGATCGATAATTATTGAAGCGGGGTTCCCATTACAAATCCTATTGTGGGTTCTAAATTAGTTTTACATGAAAAAAATACTCGGTAGTGGGGAGCGTAAAACTTTCTCGTTACGTTTTGAATTTTAAATAGAGTATACTCATTATGTTTTTGTATTGGAAAAAAATAAATTCAGTAGAGAACTTGCTCGATTTTGTATTGGAAAATAACGAATTCAAATGTAGTGGGCTGCGTAAATTTTCTCGTTGGACTTCGAATTGGAAATACAGGAAGTCCGGTACGTTTTGTATTTAAAATAGAGTAATTCCAGAAGAAATTCCTTGTTAGATTTCGTGTTGGATAGTAACAAAATCAAAACTAGTCAGTGGAGAAATATTTTCACGTTGGATTTTATTTTGTAAATAGAGGAATTGCAATCATTTTCATCAGAAGTGGAGAAAAATAGAGCTTACTTCGGACAGACGGACACGTCCCCAATTAATACTAAGAAAGGCCATTTAGTGTGCATCATTTTTGACTCTTTTGTGGGTAAATATGACAAGGAAAATTATAGATTAAGTACGAAGCGTTGAATCAAACAACCAAAATCGTTTTCATTTTTTGTGTGATGAATATATTAATAGTAATATTATTACTACCTACCATTACTACTAAGGTACAAGTGATGTCTTATTTTAAATGGTTACCTTGTCAAGGTATGAACAAGAAGATTTCCACTCAAATACGATTTATAAATAAACATACGTACAGCTAAATATTATGCCGATAAAATTATTATAAACAATTTCGCGTTTGCGATAACGTTAAATTTTATGCGAACAACGCAAATTTTGCACATTTTACTAGAATATATGAATACAATACAATAATAATACAATAGAAATGGCACGATTTTTGCGTATTTTCACCAGATTTTTTGGTATTTAAAATAAGAACGTATAAAACGCAGTTAATTTCACCCCCAAAAGGCAGAATACCTACAAATAGCATATGTTTTTTAAATAACATATTGGCTGAACAAATTTTGCTACACTCTTGGTGCAAAATACAAAAAAATTACTTTACATCACTTTTGTTGAAAAATACCCCCGCTTTTCCTTTTGAGAAACATTCAACAAACACTAAAGCGAATTTCGTTAAAAAATATCTTATATGTTGTGTTAATTTAAATATTATCGATGTCTCAAATAATTCATAAAACAACTTTAATAAACAATATACGCCCGCTGGTCCTGCCCATTTAATATTTAGATGGTGACTGCGGAACGTAATTTCGAAAAATAAAGTGTGATAAAAAAAATTTAAGCCACCAAAATTTTGGTCAATTGAAAATTGAAAGGTTGCCGAAATGATATAAAATTTATAAAAACTTGGTTATTGCACCTGGGACACGTTAACTAAAATTATGAATAACTGCCAACTGATAAAAAAAAACTAGTTTTTGTATAATGGAAAGTGAATTTATTTGTAGGTGTATATAGAATAAAAATGGGAAAATGTGTGTTGATTAGAAATATAAAAGATACAAAAATATATTAAATATACATGTATTTACTTAACATTACATAGAATATTTTAAGAAATGGGAGTTGAGTACCTATATTAAAAAAAAGAATTGGAAATACAATTTAATAAAACGGTATTTTTTAATATAATTTGAAATTAGAATCTTTTTACGGTTTTTTTTAATGCGACCAAAATATATTTTTTTAAAGGTTGTTTATCACAATTTGGAATCTTTTTTAAGCGGATTTTTATTACAATTTGGAATTGGAATATTTTTAAAGGCAGTTTTTTATTGCATTTTGGAAATAGAATCTTTTAAAACGTTTTTTTATTACGGTTTGAAGGATAAACTTTTTAAAAATGGGTTTTTAACGTATTAGTCAATTTGTAAATGGAATCTTATAGTGATGCGTTTTTATATTACTTTCTCTGCACGCGTTTAAGAGCGTACATTTTGTCTGTGAAAAATAGTTGTGCGCCTCACAAAAGGAGTTATCTTGTGTTGGTGTTTTTAAAACAGATGGCCCGGTTGACCCGCGGGTTGAGGGCCCGACACGTACCAATAATGGGACGGGGACTATGCCCGGAGACGCTCAAGCGAAATAATGCAAGGGCAGCATGTCCGTCAAACGTAAACGAGTGTCAGTCGGGCACAATGCATAATGGCTGGCATAACGAGGAAAATAAATGAAAATGAGGATGAAAATAAAAGAAGGATGGAGGCCACCGAAGCAACGGGGAAAAAAACATACGTAAACAAACAATACATACACAGGTAAATGCAGAAGTACATACAGAGGTACATACACAGGCATATACAAAGGTAAATACAAATTTGTATACAGAGATATGTACAAAGGTGTATACATAGGTATGTACACAGGTACTTACATAGGTCTATGCAAAGGTATGTACAGAGGTATATACAAAGGTGTATACATAGGTATGTACGCAGGTACATACATAGGTATATACAAAGGTATATACAAAGGTACATACACAGGGATATACAAAAATACATACGTTGGTATTTACACAGGTACATACAAAGGTATAAACAATGGTACATAGAAAGGTATATTACAGAAATATAATTATGGAAAATGTCGAATTAATTTGTAAAATGTTTGCGATGAAGCGAAGCCATCGAAGCAGTTAGATGTTTGCGATGAACCGAGGCCATCGAAGCAGCGATAGGAAAGAGAATGTTGGTAATAATTTTTAGTGGTCATTTTCAAAAGATTTTAAAAATAGGATGATTAATCTAGTTACCTTTAGTTAAGCTTTGTATAAAAATTACTATACAATTATGGTTGTCTGTTTTAAATAATGTTGTTCTAGAACTATACAAATAAGATATAGCCATATTTATATTGTATTTTTATTTATAGCAAATAAAATTTGGAATGAAGTTGTCAGGATTTGATACGCGATACGGTTGTAAAAAGGATTACGGAGGATAATCGGGTCTTTAGTATGAGGTAATTTACGATATATGGATCAGTACATTTAAACGGATTATTAAAATAGGTACTCTTTGACTTTTACAGGGAGAAATGGCTTCTCTGAACTTAAATCGACTGCCAAGTGATCAAATAGACTCTAGAAACCAGTTGAATATTCTGTACATTATTTTTTTACCATTTTACAAATGTTAAAAAAACATTGGCACATTTTTCCCGCACAATTTATCACTTCGCAGTGAAAAACATTAATCGAAAAACGAGTCGAAAGAGATATTATATATACAGAAAATGGACTGGTTTCGCGTGACTTTGTGGTCACCCGGTTTAAGAAAGTTAGGGTAACAAAAAAGTTTTGATTTTATCTAATATAAAAGTGATAGCATAGCAAAGCAAAAGAACCGTGAGGTTAAAAAAGTTTTTTTTTGCTTGTTTGTTTCACTTTATATTTGATGATTTTGTTGACGAGTTTGATTATTTGGGTCCCTACGCCTTACGAGACAATCAAACACTCGCAAGGATCACGCAAAGCGTGATAACCGGGGCGACCCTAGGAATAGGACAGGCCCGATTTAACCTAAATTTTGAAAAAAAAAACTAAATTAACTTTTTTTTATTGAATGATAAAAAACCTTCCTAAATAAATTTCTAGACACTGAGACAATCAGCCAAGATGGCCGCCGATTTTATATCTTCCATGGAGGATGCTTAATTTTTATTTGGCAAAGTTCTTATCCCTAATAACAAGGTGAGTGCATTAAATAAAGGGTATTCATCTGTGCACGAATAAGAGGAAAGAAAAAAGATTAAAATATAGGTAGGTACATAAAAACAATGTTTAAAAAACATCATTCTCATGAATGTATCAGAATTAATTTTTGACTTGAAAGCTTTATACCCTATATGGACACCCCGTGCTATTGAAATAGCGTCTAAAAATTAAATTTATAATCCCTTAAAATCTGCGGCCACAGGAACTGTCAAAGCGTGATAGACAAATAAACGAAGGTGATGATTTCACGCAATAAAAAATTAAGTTTAAAAAGTTTTTTTAACTATTGTACTCTTTTCAATTAATGAAAATTGGATCAACTTGAGTCTGCCAGTTCACTGGGGACCAGTGGAGGCAGACGTCAAGCCAGTCGTACAGCATCGGACCAGGACATCGAGTGTTTGGTACTGCATCGTAAGGACCCGTTCTATCGTATCAGGTGTTCCTGTGCTCAAAGTGTCAACAAGTGATGCGAATTGTCGAAATTCACTTTGATTACGGAACACCCGATACAATATTAAATAATCGCGTTTTTTATGAATCTAGCAAACATTGTCGTCATTGGTCCATTCAGAATTTAAAGCACTTACATTCACAAGTCCCTGATAGAAAACAGAAATACTTACTACTTATACTAGACAATAAAGGAAGGGAGTTCATTATTTTATTTTATAACTTTGTTTGAAAATTTAAATAGAGTCGTTATGATGAAGATATTGAATCAGTGCAAAATTATATTATAATAAATTAAAACATATTTTATGAATGAGTAATATTGAAGGGTTCCCACCTTGTTCCAGAAACTCTTTCGAGGACCCTATGGGTCCCGCTAATAGTCCCTCTCCAAACGATTCTATATTTAAGATAAGAAAAAATCTAAATATTCTAAATTTAAATAAAGTTAGATTTTACCAAATGATTCTAAATATAAATAAAGTACGTTTTCGTTGTATGATTCTAAATTTAAATTGAATAATATTTTACCAAATGATTCTAAATGTAAAAAAAATAAAAGTTTATCAAATGATTATAAACTTGAATTAAATAAGTTTTCATCTAATGATACTAAATTTAAAAATTTCCACCAATACCACAAATAAATTTAATACAAAAAAACAGTGCTGAGTAAATATTAAAAAAAAATTGTAGAATGTTTAGTTTGAGTCTGTTTATAACAGCAAACATATGAATTTTAACCTTATTTTTTGGGCAACGTCATGTTTCATTAGCAATGTTACTTTTATTATTTATTAGGTGTTAGATGCATCATAATGTAAAAGTAATTTGCAAACGCAATTGACAAGTGTACGCAAAATAATTAAGACTTAAATAAATAAACAAATGGATGTTTAAAAAAAAAAAAAAATGATATTTTAATTGCTGCGGATTAATGTAGTAACTCTAATGTTTAATACGGTTTAATTATAATGAAAGTTGTTTTGTTCCACTAGGTGTTATGGAGCGGACGCTGACTTTAGTGAATATTGTATGTTGCAGTAATTTCCATACAATAGGTGTCAGAATTTGGGAATTCTCCTACCGTTACGTCTCTTCGCCGTTCTTTCGTCAGGTTTTAATGGATTCTTGCTCTTCGTTTAGTAAGGACAGGGAAAGGAAAGGGGAGGGGAGGGGGTGGCGTGAAGAGGAGTCTACCAAAGAGTCACAACGATAAATGGATCTAGAGATTATCGAAGATTTATAAATAATCTTTTACTATCATGTTTCACACTCATATCGAAAAATACAGAGAACAGATCATTTACGACGATTATTAATTTACAATGATATTTAAATTTGACAATTTTTTGCATCGGACAGAGTAATTTTATGTTTTACATGTACATTTTAAGTTTATAAAAAAATGTTGTGAGCCTAGATTGATTATTTATTAATTAAGGTTAAGTGCGTCAAATGTTTTGGGTAACATTTGAGAGATGAGCTTACGCTTATAAGAAACCCCAAGTTTGCGACACTATCCTCTGAAGTTTGCGGTATGAGTGTGAACCACTTTGCATAAGATCATTTGAAAATTTTGGAGAATTAAAAAAATCTATCTATCATTTCCACTGTGGGACAATATGGTGGACTCAAAGATGATGGGCTTAAAATTTCAGTAATGCTTGCTCGTTTCAAATGCAGAGTCCCAACCGGTGACGAACCGGCCCCGCAAAAAAACTGAGCAATTTTGTTCACCAGCTGATTGGTCTTCCGATCAAGTTGGTCAGTTCTTGAAGCGGAACCCTCGATGGAACTGGCGGCCTGGCCAACGGCAAGCCAGTTTACTGATTTTCCACTCCCATCGTCTAAGGATCCACCCGACAGGAGGCCAGGGTACTGGACTACCACCGAGCCCATGGTAGACTCGTTCACAAGGCCTGGACACCAGCGCTAAGACAACTATACAAGACTTGGTTCATTTGAGTGTCACCAACGTCATGCCGTTACTCAGATGTTGAAGTAACTCAAATGAATCGAGGCTTAGACGCCCTATGGCAGCTGGCGTTGGTATTTCCCAGGGCGGCAGGACCCCAATCTGCCTACCAATAAATAAAACTATAATAATGTATTTTTTTTTTTTTTTTATTAAAAGAAAGACAAACATTCCCGGGTCACGGATAACCCAACAATGTTTGAAAATCTCCTACTACCACCACAGAAAGCCGAAAATGTTGCTTGTGTTGTGATGGAGGACTTAGCCAGCCGAGGAATCGAACACGCGACGCTCAGGTGAGACCCAAGCGCTATGCCCACTCAACCACTGACCGGTCATTACATATTACATTCAAAGAGTAATTAAAGACAGTAAAATCAGTTTTTCGATATCTTTAAATTTGACGAAGTTGTAAGCTTTCAACGTGAACCTTGATAAAATGTATGCAGCTGTGCTTATGTATTTATTTATTTCTTTCACGCCTATTAAGGCTTTTACATACATATATATAAAAAATATTTACGATTTTATACATGAAAATAGTGCAGGCGACTATTTAATTGCAGAAAAATAACTATAAAGTCAAAATATCACTGAACTTGATCTACACAACATGCAGGCACAAAACATAAAAAATCCAAAATATTTTTTTCTGTTTCAGTTTACAAAATTATTATGTGTTAGTCAAATCAAATTAAATACCTTTATTAAAATATTCCACTACTTGATGAAAAAAACTTCAATAGGGTATGCTTATATATTGAAATTGATGTACTAAATGTATCAACAACATCGTAGTATTTGTTTCCTAGCTGTTGAATCCGTCGCATAGGAGTGTGATAGTTCTTAAGTAAGAACTATTTGGAAATTTTACGGCATATGTTTCGGTATTTTTACAGCTTATGTAACTTCGATAAGTACTATTCGGTATTTTAACAGCTTATGTAACTTCGATAAGTACTATTCGGTATTTTTAGAGCTTATGGAATCTTCAGTAATTACTATTCGGTATATTTACGACTTGTGTAATCTTCTGTAAGTACTATTCGGTGTTTTACGTGAAATTTTACGCCAAAAACGCATTTTTTTGTAAATTTCACTAGAATAATGACATTGACACGCCCCTAATTAATACGAGAATGACCATCTTATTGTGTATAACTTTTCGCTTTTTCGTGGGTAAATTTGACAAGGAAAATGATAGATTATGTTAGTCCGAAACGACAAATCAAAAAACAAAATCGTGTTGATTTTTCGTATGATGAATATATTAATGATAATATTATTACTACCTACCATTACTACTAAGATACAAGTGAAGTGTTATTTTAAATGGTTACCTTGTCAAGGTATGAACAAGAATATTTCCACTCAAATACGATTTATAAATAAACATGGTACAGCTAAATATTATGCCGATAAAATTATTATGAATAATTAATAGACCAGACAATTTCGCGTTTGCGATAACGTTAAATTTTATGCGAACAACGCAAATTTTTGCTCATTTCACTAGAATAATGAATTTCCGGCAAATGATACGATTTTTGCGTATTTTCACCAGATTTTCTGGAATTTAAATTAAGAACGTATAAAACGCAGCTAATTTCACCCCCAAAAGGACTACCTGCCTACAAAAAGCATATGTTTTTTTAAATAACATTTTGGCTGAACAAGTTTTGCTACACTCTTGACGTAAAATACAAAAAAAATTACTTTACAGCACTTTTGTTGAAAAATACCTCCGCTTTTCCTTTCGGGAAACATTCAACAAACACTAAAGCGAATTTCGTTTAAAATATCCTATATCTTGTATAAATTTAAATATTATTGATGTCTCAAATAATTCATAAAACAACTTTTATTAACAATATACGCCCGCTGGTCCTGCCCATTTAATATTTAGATGGTGACTGCGGAACGTAATTTTGAAAAATAAAGTGTGATTAAAAAATTTAAGCCACCAAAATTTTGGTCAATTGAAAATTGAAAGGTTGCCGAAATGACATAAAATTTTTAAAAACTTGGTTATTGCACCTGGAACACGTTAACTAAAATTATGAATAACTGCCAACTGATAAAAAAAACTATTTTTGTATAATGGAAAGTGAATTTATTTGTAGGTAAGAATAAAAATGGGAAAATATGTTTTGATAAGAAATATAAAGGATAAAAAAATATATTAAATATACATATATTTGCTTAACATTATGCAGAATAATTTAAGAAATGGGAGTTGAGTACCTTTATAAAAAAAAATGGAAATACAATCTTTTAAAACGGTTTTTAAATTGTTTGCGATGAAGCGAGGCCATCGAAGCAGTTAGATGTTTGCGATGAACCGAGACCATCGAAGCATCGATAGGAAAGAGACTGTTGGAAATAATTTTTGGTGGTCATTTTCAAAAGATTTAAAAAATAGGATGATTAATCTAGTTACTTTTAGTTAAGCTTTGTATAAAAATTACTATACAATTATGTTTGTCTGTTTTAAATTATGTTGTTCTAGAACTATACAAATAAGATATAGCCATATTCATATTGTATTTTTATTTATAGCAAATAGAATTTGGAATGAAGTTGTCAGGATTTGATACGCGATACGGTTGTAAAAAGGCTAACGGGGGATAATCGGGTCTTTAGTATGAGGTAATTTACGATATATGGATCAGAACATTTAAACGGATTATTAAAATATGTACTCTTTGACTTTTACAGGGTGAAATGGCTTCTCTGAACTTAATTCGACTACCAAGTGATCAAATAGACTCTAGAAACAAGTTGAATATTCAGTATATTATTTTTTACCATTTTATAAATGTTAAAAAACATTGGCCCATTTTTCCCGCACAATTTATCACTCGCAATGAAAAACATGAATCGAAAATGGAGTCGAAAGAGACATTATATATACAGAAAATGAACTGGTTTCGCGTGACTTTGTGGTCACACGGTTTCAGAAAGTTAGGGTAACAATTTTTTTTTGATTTTATCTAATATAAAAGTGATAGCACAGCAAAGCAAAAGCACCGTGAGGTGAAAAAAAAGAGGTTTTTTGGTTTAATTTGTTTTTTTTTTTTTGGTTACACAATTTTTTTGCTTGTTTGTTTCACTTTATATTTGATGATTTTGTTGACGAGTTTGATTATTTGGGTCCCTACGCCTTACGAGACAATCAAACACTCGCAAGGATCACGCAAAGCGTGATAACCGGGGCGACCCTAGGAATAGGACAGGCCCGATTTAACCTAAATTTTGAAAAAAAAAAACTAAATTAACTTTTTTTATTGAATGATAACAACACCTTCCTAAATAGATTTCTGGACACTGAGACAATCTGCCAAGATGGCCGCCGATTTTACATCTTCCATGGAGGATGCTTAATTGTTATTTAGCAAAATTCTTATCCCTAATAATAACAAGGTGAGTGCATTAAATAAAGGGTATTCATCTGTGCACGAATAAGAGGAAAATAAAAAGATTAAAATATACATAAAAACAATGTTTAAATAACACCATTTTCATGTGTGTATCAGAATTCATTTTTAACTTGGCGAATGCACGCAAAGCTTTATATCCTATATGGACTGCACCCCCTGCTATTGAAATAGTTTCTAAAAATTAAATTTATAATCCCTTAAAATCTGCGGCCACAGGAACTGTCAAAGCGTGATAGACATAAATAAACGAAGGTGATGATTTCACGCATAAAAAATTAAGTTTAAAAAGTTTTTTAAACTATTGTACTCTTTTCAATTAATGAAAATTGGATCAACTTGGGTATTCATCTGTGCACGAATAAGAGGAAAGAAAAAAGATTAAAATATAGGTAGGTACATAAAAACAATGTTTAAAAACATCATTCTCATGAATGTATCAGAATTAATTTTTGACTTGAAAGCTTTATACCCTATATGGACACCCCGTGCTATTGAAATAGCGTCTAAAAATTAAATTTATAATCCCTTAAAATCTGCGGCCACAGGAACTGTCAAAGCGTGATAGACAAATAAACGAAGGTGATGATTTCACGCAATAAAAAATTAAGTTTAAAAAGTTTTTTTAACTATTGTACTCTTTTCAATTAATGAAAATTGGATCAACTTGAGTCTGCCAGTTCACTGGGGACCAGTGGAGGCAGACGTCAAGCCAGTCGTACAGCATCGGACCAGGACATCGAGTGTTTGGTACTGCATCGTAAGGACCCGTTCTATCGTATCAGGTGTTCCTGTGCTCAAAGTGTCAACAAGTGATGCGAATTGTCGAAATTCACTTTGAGGACGGAACACCCGATACAATATTAAATAATCGCGGTTTTTATTACTCTAGCAAACATTGTCGTCATTGGTCCATTCAGAATTTAAAGCACTTACTTTCAAATGTATTACATTTTTAAGTCCCTGATAGAAAATAGAAATACTTACTACCTATACTTAAATTAAAATATATTTTATAAATGAGTAATATTGATGGGTTCCCACCTCGTTCCCGAAACTCTTTCGAGGACCTTATGGGTCCCGCTAATAGTCTCTCTCAAAACGTTTCTAAATTTAAAATGAATAAAAAAAAATAATGATTCTAAAGATTCTAAATTTAAAAAAGAAAAAAAAAGATTTTAAGATATATAAAATCAGATTTTAGCAAATGGTTGATAAAATAAGTTAATTTAAATTGAACAAGATTTTATCAAACGATTCTAAACTTGAATTAATTTAGTTTTTATCTAATGATTTTAAATTATAAAATTTCCTCCAATACCACAAATATATTTAATACAAAAAAACATAATAAACTAAATAATTTTTCACGAGTTATAGAAACATAAATATTTTATAATAGAGTTGTAATGATGATGTGGATCGACATTTTTAGAATCGACGTACAAATATAATGTTGAAATATAAAGCTTAGAAAAAAATCTTGCTGATTTTTTACAAAAGGTAATAGATAAAAATTTTGAAAAAAGGACTGTGTGCTTGGATGATAATGGAGTTGTAATGGCGAATGTTATCGTCATTCGAACAAACTGTCAGGTCGCGACCTCCCATCACTGGTTGGTGTTGTAGTACTGTACCAAGTTGTCTTGAGATTCCTTCGTCATTTAAGAGGCGAATCTTTAAAGTGTTTTAGCGTTAAGAGAGGTGTCGCTTTGATAATAATAATAAAATATATTTATTGTCAACGTTGAAAAATGCGTTCAGATAACAGCGCGTCTGAGTGTACGGATATATCGGGTGTGGTAAAAATCGTGAAATGCAAAATAAATTAAAATGTATTTTATAAATAATTGATATTGAAGGGTTCCCACGTCGTTCCTGAAACTCTTCCATGGATCTTATGGGTCCCGCTAATAGACTCTCTCCAAACGATTCTAAATTTAAAATAAGAAAAAAATCTAAAGATTCTAAATTTAAATAAATTAAGATTTTACCAAATGATTCTAAATATAAATAAAGTACGTTTTCGTTGGATGATTCTAAATTTAAATTGAATAAGATTTTACCGAATGAATCTAAATATAAATAAAATAAGTTTTCGTTGAGTGATTCTAAATATAAATAGAATAAAATTTTATCAAATGATTCTAAACTTGAATTAAATTAGTTTTTATCTCATGATTCTAAATTTTAAAAACTCCTCTTATACCACAAATAAATTTAATACCAAAAAATAGTGCTGAGTAAATAGTTAATATTGAGGTAGATATTTAAAATATTGTATAATTTTTAGCTTGTGTCTGTTTACAACAAAAAACATATGAATTTTAACCTTATTTTTTGGGCACCGTCATGTTTCATTAGCAATGTTACTTTTATTATTTATTAGGTCTTAGATGCATCATAATGTAAAAGTAATTTGCAAACGCAACTGACAAGTGTACGCAAAATAATTAATACGTAAATAAATGATTACGGATGTTTAAAAAAAAAAAAAAAACAATTGTTGCGGTTTAATGTAGTAACTCAAAAGCTTTGTTTTTGGTTTAGTACGGTTTAATATGAATTTAAGTTGTTTTGATCCACTAGGTGTTATGGAGCGGACGCTGACTTTAGTGAATATTGTATGTTGCAGTAATTTCCATACAATAGGTGTCAGAGTTTGGGAATTCTCCTACCGTTACGTCTCTTCGCCGATCTTTCGTCAGGTTTTAATGGATTCTTGCTCTTCGTTTAGTAAGGACAGGTAAAGGAAAGGGGCGGGGAGGGGGTGGCGTGAAGAGGAGTCTACCAAAGAGTCAAAACGATAAATGGATCTAGAGATTATCGAAGATTTATAAATAATCTTTTACTATCATGTTTCACACTCATATCGAAAAATACAGATACGACGATTATTAATTTACAATAATATTTTAAGTTGACAATTGTATGCATCGGACAGAGTAATTTTTGTTTTACATGTACATTTTAAGTTTATAAAAAAAATGTTGTGAGCCTAGATTGATTATTTATTAACTAAGGTTAAGTGCGTCAAATGTTTTGGCTAACATTTGAGAGATGAGCTTACGCTTATAAGAAACCCCAAGTTTTAGACATTATCCTCTGAAGTTTGCGGTATGAGTGTGAACCACTTTGCATAAGATCATTTGAAAATTTTGGAGAATTAAAAAAATCTATCTATCATTTCCACTGTGGGACAATATGGTGGACTCAAAGATGATGGGATTAAAAATTCAGTAATGCTTGCTCGTTTCAAATGCAGAGTCCCAACCGGTGACGAACCGGCCCCGCAAAAAAACGAGCAATTTTGTTCACCAGCTGATTGGTTTTCCGATCAAGTTGGTCAGTTCTTGAAGCGGAACCCTCGATGGAACTGGCGGCCTGGCCAACGGCAAGCCAGTTTACTGATTTTCCACTCCCATCGTCTAAGGATCCACCCGACAGGAGGCCAGGGTACTGGACTACCACCGAGCCCATGGTAGACTCGTTCACAAGGCCTGGACACCAGCGCTAAGACAACTATACAAGACTTGGTTCATTTGAGTGTCACCAACGTCATGCCGTTACTCAGATGTTGAAGTAACTCAAATGAATCGAGGCTTAGACGCCCTATGGCAGCTGGCGTTGGTATTTCCCAGGGCGGCAGGACCCCAATCTGCCTACCAATAAATAAAACTATAATAATGGATTATATTCAAAGAGTTATTAAAGACAATAAAATCAGTTATTCGATATCTTTAAATTTGACGAAGTTATAAGCTTTCAACGTGAACCTTGATAAAATGTATGCAGCAGTGCTTATGTATTTTTCGGTTAGATCTATTCGTCGGCATTTTTACGGCTTGTGTAATCTTCGGAAAGTACTATTCGACATTTTTACGGCTTGTGTAATCTTTTGTAAGTACTATTCGTTATTTTTGCGGCTCATGTAATCTTCGGTGGCCTCCATTTAATCTAATTTTAAAAAAATCGGAATGTTCTGTCCTCAGCACAATACATAATTGTGAAAAACATGAAATTTCAGCGTAGGAGATGGCATCAAACAATATTAGTAATCTTCAAACTTCCTAAAAAATTGGATGTTGGTTTTGAAGATAATATATATAAACATTTGTACAGCCCAAACGGTAATTTGATTGCAAATACATATTGTTCTCTTATTTAACATGCCATAATATTAAAAAATCACAGTGTATTTTTTAATTTAACTTAGGAATTTGTTGAGAAATTTTTGCTCTATTTCTAAACGAGTCGTCTTTTGTAAAAAAAATTTACAAACTTCGCACAATTATTATCGTTTTTTTTTTTAATATTCTCACCCTTAACAATCGTATTTTCTTCATGTATCTTTCAAAACATATTTTTCTTCTTTTTGAACGCTTACTAAGGAGCCTTAAAACAAAAAATACATTTTTTAATAAAATAGGATTAATTTTATCGGGTCATTCACTACAAAATCACTCTGTCAGAGTTTATACTGACGCATATTGTTTTGTTCCACTTCCCGCACACCCGATACAAGTGTCCTACCTATTGTACTGGTAGTGCCTACCCGGCGCTGTCAGAGGCGAGAGGCTAAAAGCATTCCCGGGCCCGGGCCGCTGCGAGACGCCCCGGCAACCGCGTTACGGAAACCAGAGATAACGAAACAAACAAACTTACCATGTAAAAACACGCGCACATTCGATTTTATACATTTTCAAAAAATATATTTTAATCTGTGATTTAAAAAAAAATGTGATAATAATTTTTTTGCAAATACTGAAAATCTTTTTTAAGAAGATTCGTTGGTTTGTCTCGTTGTCGTAAAAATATTCGTTTCACTTTTCACATTTTCAATTTTCAAAAGATTAGTAGTAACTAGATCTGGATAGTCAGGTACCTACTTTCCAACCTTCCCCTCCGAACCCCTTCTTCACAATCTGCAACCTGATTTTAATATTTTAGTTATTTTACAAATTAATCATTTAAAATATATTATATTTGCGACACGTTCCGGAGTGGAACATTCTCTCAGTATCGCCCTGGTTTAGGATCACCATTCAGAATTGAAACTTTACTTGAAATGGCCTTGGCCGTGTTTGGTGACGAGATCTGAATAGCCAGGTAATTCCTCACCTTTCCCTTCCCTACCTAATTTCTCTCTCCACTACCTTCAGCCTCACAGCATACCCCAATTGGGGATTCCATAGTCTCACTGACTCCAGACGGTTGGGAGCAATTGGGACTCTTGTGCGGTTTTATTTAAAAAATAATAAAAAGTTGCTAGATCTAAATATGATCTGGTATCTACTTTCCAACATTCTCACTCTCGAACCACTCAGTCACAATCTACAAATTAATTAATTTCTCCAAATGGGGATGGCATAGCTCTCCTGGTTCTAAATAGTTGAAGCCTTTTGTGGTATACGATATGCGATATACTGCGCTGTAGATTTGTCATGCCTTGACGGAGAAGAGAAACATAGTGACAGCTGTTTCGCCTCTCCCCAAATTGAAAATAAAGACAGAATACAAACTGCTATCGTTAGTGTTTGTTCACCACAAAATAAGACGTTACCTGTGGTTATTCGGTGTTTGAAATGTAGTTAGGGAAATTGATAGCTCGTAAATAATAATAATGTGTTTATAAACTGTAGTGTTTGTAAGTTTCAACGTCTCTCTACAGATGGCGATAAGTGTCTCCAGTCTCCATAGGTGTCAGTAGTAGTGTTACTAATGCCCGAATGATTACGAAGATAGCCGATGATAGCCGATCTACAGGCGAGCATCTTCAGTGAGCGATTCTCCTGCTTCAGAATAGCTTAGTTAGATATTCATTGTAAATACGACACGATAATAAACGGACCCGTAATTTCAGAACAAACCGAAGAGTTTTGTTAATCAAAGGAATATAGCACCAAAGAGATAATATGTCAGTTTATACCACACATGCAGAAAAGCATTTGAAATAATTTGGATATGGATGCATCCTCTAAGAGTAATTAATTTAAACCGTTTAGTAGCAGCGTTGACAAATGCATCGGATTTCCATTAAGTTCAATTCCTGTACTAGTCCTCCATCATTTTCATCATCTCCACAACGACAAAATTTTCCATATATGATGGTAGTAGGAGTTTTTCAAATATTGTCAGGTTATTCTTGTCAAACCTGGAATGTTTGTTTACCAACCAAACAGACAATCATCGTTCAGAATCAAAACCGTTTGAAATAGCATTATTAGCCGTATTTAGTTACCAGATTCATGGAATCTAGCACGGTCGATCGATAAAGCATTTATCGATAATGTCGATAATTTGTCATCGGTCCCGAAGGCGATTGCAGATTGCCAACGTACAAACAACAAATCACATCGAATAAATGAAGAACACTTGTTTGAAATGTTGTTTGTTCGTTGGCGATCTGCAGTCATTCTAGGGAACGATGACAAGCTACCGACACTATCGATATAACCTTTATTGATCGGCCGTGCCAAATACTCATGTGCTCCTTCCCTTTTGACCTTCCTACAACATCACAATTGAGGATGCCATAGTCTCACTGGTTCCGAACAGTTGGTATCTGCAAGTGAAAGCATTGTGCAAGGAAAGATTTATTCATATTTTTATGTGATTCCTCACAAGAATCCTAAATACATAGAGCCAGTCGTACTATGACACCCCAAATCAGGGAAATGTTGTGAGGCTAAAATAAAGTGAAGAGGGGAAGGAGATAAGGTGCTTGGCTACTCCGATCTAGTCACTAAACATAGCTTGGTAGTTTATACACCGAGGCCCCGGGAATCATTTATTGGATAACCAACATCCCTGCCATAGGTCACCCCAAGTGGTTTGCTACGTTTGGTGACTTAGCAGTGATGCCCGGGTTTCTGGGGTGAGGTTCATCAAGGTCTTAAATTTAATGCATTTGCCCACCTGCTGCGTCCGGATCGGAGGAGACTGGTTGAGGGAGACTTTTTGATCTCTCCAGTCGGACTCTCTCGACCCATCGCCTTGCACCTCAGTGGGAGGGATAGATTCACATGTCTTTCACTCTTAGACACATTGACCTCCAGATTCCTAACCATCCCTCATACCTTTTTTCCTTCCCAGAATTTCCTCTCGTTCCTTTCCATAAAATACCCTCCACACAGCATCCCCAAAGATGACATAGGTCCTGAAGGATTTTTTTCCCTTGTGTGCAGTAAATCTAAAAAAAATCTAATTACTTAACCATTTCCAGCAAACCTTTGTGTGATGTTTTTTTTTACTATAATACCTCTTTTAAAATGTCTTTAAAATTTTAATACTTTCATGTATTTGGTTTGAATAAGGATTGAACCTTCCTACCCAGAAACTGGAGTCGACAACTCTACTTAACTTCGCCAAATGCCGATCGGATAGGACCGACCTTTATTTCGTCTAACTGATGTAATGTCATTCGAATTCAGAGAAATGCGTATATGTACGTGATTGCCATCAAAAGTTGATATAATGCATTGTCATCGACAACGAGTCTATCTGCCAACTTTCAGCTCTAGATAATTGCAGCCTTTAATATACCGTCCAAAGGGTGAAATTAAACGAGAACAAACGAAATGTGTAAATGCTTTTTTTACGTAAGATTTGTCCATTTTTGGTTTAGTAAGCACATTATAACCTTCTATAAACAATAAAATCAGTGTAAGATCTTGCTTTATAAGCAAACATCTCGAAAATAACTCACGATAAGTACATATTTTACTATCACGGATAGATTAAGTTTTCCGTATAAGGTTTCAAATATCATTAAATTATGGTGAGATCTAGTTATAAAAAAACCCATTTGCCATCGCGCGTTTTGTTGTTTATGGGAAATTGTTTGTACATGTTTTTAAAGACAATGAAAAATAATTATTTCACATTTGGACATAATGTGTACAAGTCCATAAAAATATCATAAGACAGACATCGAAAAGGCCAGGTGTGCTGCTATTGTGGAAGACAAACTGCCAAGTCCAAGCCGAATAGGTTTTGACAGTGATGGTCCGTTACTGTTACGTGCAAGATTCCCAACCACTGCCAACCGTCTGGAGCCAGTGAGACTATGGCATCCCCAATTTGGGGAGGTTGAAGGAAGTGAGGAAGAGAAGGAGATGGGGAGAGTAAGGTGGGAGAGTACCTGGCTATTCGTGTCTGGTTTTACCAGGGCGCTACTGAGTTCTTGATGACAAACATACGCCAAATTGGGGGTGCGTCGTTCCACTGGTTCTGGCAGTTGGGACTGTGTACTTATAGACAGGAAATTAGAGAAATTTAGATACAGTTAGCACGCAGGAGACATCATTGGAAATGCCATTTAATTAATTACTTAATTCTGATATTTCTTTTAATAATATATTTATGTTCTTTAATGACTGTGTTCAGGGGAGGAAAAGCAAATGTTATATTGGGCGGTACTACAGTACAAGGATTTGATTAGAATTTATCAACCTAAATGTGATTCGTCCCTCGGCATGAGACAGATTGAAGAGTAAGGGTTCGAATAATGAAAATCTAACTGTGTGATTAGGATATATTTTAGGTAATACAAGAATGCTGCTGTCAGGTAGATATATTAAATTTAAGTGTATGACGGCCGTTGTTTCCAAATCCTACCGATCAACGGTTGAGCCGAAATTATGGCTCAACACTGCTCAAACGCACAACTATGCTCTTTCCAACGGAAATGTTACAACAGAGCGATCAACCAATTCAAGGAAGCCAAACTACTGGATTAAGCTTGCTTCTGTAACAGTTATAAAAAGTAAAAAAATATTCACGACGCCAAGACACGGTGGCATTAAAGTCAAGCTAACACTTTATTTTTAACAATTTTCATACGTTTGTTTAATATAAGATAGAAGGTTTATGTATTTCGATATAAAAAAATATATGTATTAATAATAAATACAATAATTAATTCGTTTTTACTTTGATGTCATTTTATTGTCTATGAAAGTGGGCGGGGCCACTTAAGATAATCAACAGTAAAGATGTTTGGAAACAGGCGAATCGAACGTTACTGAAGAAACCACTTGGCTGATCGCACCCTGAGATTGATCGTTAGAGATGTTGGGAACAACGGCCGTGAGAATCTAAAAAGTTCAGTTTTTAGTTTACGTAGACCTGAATTCCATTGAAATTAGTCATTGCACATGGATACACTCACAATACACTCTAGTAAGGGGTTTAGCGATGAGTTGTTTATGAATGAGCCGCATAAGCTAGCACTTTTTGATGAGCCGTATTCGTACGACTCCTGGTAAACCGTACAACGGCTCAATTGAAATTTTACTCTTTTTTTATCAGAAAATATATTAGCGCCATTATAATTATCGAAGTATTGATTGTTATTACATAGTCAGACAATCCGACATTTAATAGAACCTGGGATATTGAGATGTTGTTAATAGTGTGGTTTGTATCATGTTTACGGAGAAAGACGTGTGATAAACACAACGCCGAAGTCTGCAGAACGTTTCCCTAATAATCTCTGACGGTTTAATTCGTTCACTAATAGAAACAGCTCTATACGGGGCTGGGTTTTGAAAAGGATTAACTACTTCCATCCGCTGAAGAGATACACTCGCCTTGGGAGTGTCCGTGTGCCTGAATTAATAAAAAATATGCTGAAATTCTTTTCTTTTTTTCTTTTACTGAAATTTATAAAACATTTCAAATATCGAAATTATTTCTTTAGCAGCACAGAGAAAGATGATTTTTGCTAATTTATTAAGAATAATTTATTGGTAATCCGGTTAAAAACGGGATTGCTGGCCGTTTCCTGATAAAGTTATAGTAAAATCCTGTTGCTATAAAATGCTGTTGAAATGAGATCCCTGAGGCGTATGTGTGGTAAAACCATGTTTGATCGTGTGAGGAATGTGGAGATCCGCAAAGAGTGCAAGGCTGATGTAAGCGTAATGAGTAAGATTAAGAAAGGGACGCTTAGATGGTTTGGGCAAGTAGAGCGAATGAGCGGAGATAGGAGTGTAAGGAGGATATACGATGCAAATGCGAATGGTAGCAGAAGTCGGGGACGCCCGAGGAAGACATGGCACGATCAAGTGAATCAGATACTCGAGTCGGGCCATGTCAAGAGTCAGAATAATAGAAGAGTATGTATGAGACGATGTATGAATGTGAATGAGGCAAGAAGTGTGTGCCAAGACCGAGTTGTTTGGCGGTCCGTCCTCTCTGCCTACCCCTGCGGGGAAACGGCGTGATGGTTAGTTAGTTAGTTAGATAAAATCCGAATATATCGGAACACGTGTTTATGCGCCTTTTTCTACATTATATCAAAGCTGGAGGCTGTCAGGGAAATAATTTCGCTCAGTTCTTATCATATTTGGGGATGCTGTGTAGTGGGTCTTTTAGAGGACAGGAAGGAGTGAACGAAAATACCCATGTTGTAGGAGGGAGAGGCACAGAGGCCGGCAAATCGTTCCTCAGCCGAGCTGTTGACCTCAAGAACGAGCCGTTCTCATGTGACAAGTGTCAACCGTGTACATATGTTGGGTGCGCTTTTGGCGTGTTTCCTGGCGTGTTACTGAAGGGATCAATGACGCTAGGCTCTCGAAGCATACTCCATTGTAATACCGGTTGAACAGAGGCAGCATACCTACCTGACGCCTGTGCTCTAAGGATATCAATCCGTTTGTGAATGGGGAATCTATCAAACCGTTTCTGCACAGATTCAAGGGTTTTTTTTCAGGTGAAATTCAACGGTGAAATTGACGACAATAATTCCACAGGAAGAGTGGCTGTAAGAACTTGAATTAATTGTTTCTGCGTTTATTTTTAGAAATCGTTTAAATAAGGTATTAAAATTCAAAATGGCTTCAAACGCGCTTTTGTTAAAAAAATCTGAGATACAAAAACATGTTTGGAAATTAATTTCTAAAAATGAATTAAATTGTTGTTTGGTGTCTATAATATGTTTATAAATAGATCGGTTCTTGGAAGCTTTACCTCAGTTTGACAGAACCTACAGAAATAAATATATTGGTTGTCATAATAACATCCCATAACGTTTTTCACCTGAAAGAATCTATTTATGATCAAAAATAAGAACCGAAGACATTTAAAAAATATTTGTAATAATAAAAATACCCGGGTACTTGCCCACTCTTACTTGAAAAGCTGTCTTATATCAGCTTAAGTTTAGTGACGAGATCTCAATAGCCAGGAATTTCCTAATCATCCTCATTCCCATATCCTACCCCCCTCCACACTCCCTTTAGCCATACGCTGTTGCTAATGTGAATACCGCACAAGAGTCCCAACTGCTCCCAACCGTCTGGAGCCGGTGGGAATGCGTAGGCGGAATGTAGTAGAGAAGAGGAAGATGGGAATGTACCGGACTATACAGATCTGACAATCAAACATGGCCAAAGCCATTTCAAGCATCACACAACGTTTAGGTTCTTAATTGTGGAAGCGGAAATTAACCAACTTCTCGACATTTGATCAAGCTAAAACTTGGCAGATATACTCGTTTTTGATGACAATGCATTGTATAAATTTTTGGTCGCAATCACGTACACACACGCGGACATATACCATTTTTTTAAATCAGACATTACGGCAATTAATATACGAAATAAATCTCGGTTCTACCCGATCGGAATTTGGCGATGTAGGTAGATTGTCTACTCCAGTTCCAGGATAGGAAGGTTTAATACTCAGTCAAACCAAAAAAATAGTTTTAAAAGACATTTGGACAAGTGACCTTTCAGTCAATAGAATTTATGTTAAAAAATATGTAAAATTTATCTATAATTGGGAAAAAATGTTTTATTATTATTATTATTATTTAAAAATAGGTGTATTACAGTTAAAAAAAACACAAACAAAATATTCACATCAAAACAAATACATTAAAAACAATCTTCGTGTAAACATTTTTAGTAAATGTGTTCGCTACACGTTCACAATAAAGCTTAGACACGAACAACAATGTAATTTTATCTACCGAAACTTTGCACGCAAACAAACGGACCAAATTCCGTTTGTTGGCTTGCACCGAGTTTTGTTGGACAAAATAACATCGCTGTTTGTAACTGACAATTTAATTCCAATTTTAAAAATTGTAATTAATTTTTTTTAATTATGTATATAATAGTTAAGTAGTGCATCGCTTAATAATTTGGTTTTAAATACCACAAATAAATGTACGTATAACTGTTTATTTATTAACGCCCCTTTTAGGTAGGTAAATTTACATATTATGAAGAATAAAAATTAAGCAGTATTTTTTATATGGAACTAACCTGCCTCGGTTACAATCTTTTATAATTTTTAAGTGATGAATTAAAGATATCCACTGATTTCCTTCCATAAGTATTCTTGGCTATGAGGAATACATATGGTAGTTAGTCCCAAAATTTCATCCCAAATTATTTATTTTTACGTAATGGAATCCGAAAGCTTATCGACGCAAGCAATTCTGGACTATCATTTAGAATTTTATATATATTATAAATACCAAATCTGATGTCTGACAATTTAAGCATATTCATATTCATTAAAATAGTGTTGCAGTTCAACAAAATTTGCTGTAATACCCACTTTAAGATACATACATTTGTATGATGTAGTTGACGCTTATATTGGCGTCGCCAATTAATTTGTATGATGTAGTTGACGCTTAGATTGGTGTCGCCAATTAATTTGTATGAGGTGTTTGACGCTTAGATTGGTGTCGCTAATTAATTTGTATGAGGTGTTTGACGTTTAGATTGGCGTCGCCAATTAATTTAGATGAGGTGTTTGACTCTTTGATTAGCGCCGCCAATTAATTGGTATGAGGTGTTTGACGCTTAGATTGGTGTCGCCAATTAATTTGTAAGAGGTGTTTGATGCTTAGATGAATTGATTTGTATTTTCTAAAACGGTTATTTTCAAAACCTAAATACGTTCTACTTTCATGTTGTATTTTCAAATGTAAGAGATATTTAGGTCGGGTTGTTTCTCACAATTTGAACCATTCATCAAATTTCAAAGTAAATTTTAGAGTTCTGTGAATGTTCCATTCAAGTTATGTTATTATTTCATATGTGTGAATCAACTGTCCCATAATGATATGATAACAGAACTTAAGTGGGACTTTCACAGAAGTTGAAAATTAACGTTGAAATTTGATGAATTGTTCAAATTCTGAGAAACAACCCGTCCTTAAAGAATCTTTCATGTGTGCGAAATTCGAGCGAATAAAATACAATAGAATTACATATTCACAAATTATTTCAGTAATTGCAATTTATTTTCAGTGGAACTCCTTTCTTTCAGTCTTTGACCTACCTAAATGCTTAATCCTTGGAGATGCTGTAAATTGGCTCATGTAACATCTCCCGCCGCGGATATATTCTCTCTTCTCTCATTAATTGACACTGGGTTCTCCCCTTTGATGTGCTCCGAAAATAGCCATCACGGCTGGCTTTTGGTAGGGGGAAGGGAGATAGATGAACTGTGTACTGTGCTTGGATAGTCGTGGTGTAAATTTAACAAATACTAGACATTCTAAACTAGAAAAAATGTCAACGGTTATATTTTGACAGAAAATTTTATGGTTGGTTTAACCCCTTGAATCCCAAGAACAATTAGTAGTTAATACGTTGATTGAGTAATGGTTGAAATTTACTTTACTCCTGATCAGCTTACCATAAATATTGTATACATGTAAAAGCCTTCATGACGTGAATAAATAAATAAAAAATAAATGTATTGAATTTCAGATAGATTTATTGAAATTTTTTTGAAATTCATTGAAATTAATTGATAAATTGAATTGAATAAAATTATTGAAATTATAATAAATTTATTGAAATTTTAAAAACTCGATGCCCAGAGAATATATGAAAAAATAATAAGCGCTGACACCATACAGAGAAAAAAATACTGATAAAAATATTGTTAATTTATTAGGAATCTTTTCAAATTATTCGGTTACAAACGGGATTGCAGGCCCTGAACGAAAGAAATGATAATAAACATTCAGTAAAAGGCGAATGGGTTATCGTGATATCGGAGCTCGTGTTCATTAAAATTCTAATATTTTCACATTTCGTCATTGTATATTATCAGGGCAAGTTCAGGTGCACGAACACGTGTTCCGATATATTAGGAATGTACTAAAAGTTTAATAGGAAACGTTCTGCAATCCAGTTTTTAACGGGATATTAATCAGAAATACTCATTTTTCTGTGTGCATTACCACAAGAAATGAAAATGAGTAGATATTAGATTATTGTCTGTAGTTCTGTCTGTGGTACTGTAGGACTATTCAAATACACACTAAATCGTCTAAAGTTTATTACTAGTAGTTGTGTGAACAATCGCATTATGTTGATTACTTCGACTTGACAGCTCGCAACAGTGGCAACGCTCATGCGCTCTGATGGAATTAAAACGTACTATCAAACACGGGTACCATCTTGACAGGATTGACCGAATAGAAAGACGAAATGCAAAGTGGTCGCGTCAAAACAAGACTTCACTAGTACTCTCAGTCATAAAATATGTTTATTATGGGAATGAATTTATTCGGATAAAATATCAAAGCAAATTGTATGTTCTGAATTACTAAACTTGTTTCACTGTCGACCGGTTTCGGGAGAACGTTCACGGAGAAGAATGAATGAATTGATAGGATTCCTGATAAAGTTTTAGTAAAATACGAATGTATTATCACGATGTCGGAACACGTGTTCATAAAAATGCAGTTGCATGAACACGTGTTCCGAAAACTAAAACTTGTTTCGAAAGAGCGCTTCCTTCATCAATAATTATTACAACCCCAAAAATCAATGGTGATTTTGTAGATTTTAACGATTATGTACACGGTTGAATTTAATTAAGTCCCAATGAATATGTTTTTTCAACGAATAAGTTTTTAAGCAATATGAAATTGTGCAATAAGTGAGGTGATGTAGGAGAAACAAATAAAAATAAATAAAAATATATTTATTGAAATTAAAATAAATTTATAGAAATTTAAATAAATGTATTGAAATTTAAAAATATATATATTTCAATAAATAAATTTATTGAAATTTAAATAAATTTATTGAAATTCAAATAAATTAATTTAAAATTGAAAAGCTCGCTGCCCAAAGAATATCCGAAAAAATGTAAATGTGTAATGTGGTGTATGAAACCACACGGAGAAAAATGTTTTTTCAACGAATAAGTTTTTAAGCAACATGAAATTGTGCAATAGGTTAGTTGATGTAGGAGAAACAAACGACAAATTTCCGGACACCATGTACACAGTGCCGGTCTCTGCCTAGTGATGAAGATGAAGAAGACATCACGATGATGTCGCCTCGGCCAAGATTTGCTTTGATCCCGTCAAAAAGTGTTTATTTTAACGTTTTAATTTATTTGTCTAGGTGTCAAGTTTGCGGGCCATTTGCCCTGGTGCGCGGTGCGGCTCGGATGGTCGCTTTCCGGGATTTTACATTATATTACATATCGTTAGGTTATTCGCCACGCATTCTTTTATGATGCGTTTCCGCGCTATTTCGCAACAGATTTGTTTCAAAAATCATACTACGACATTTTAAAATGATCAACTGTCTTATAAGAGAGATGGAACACAAAAACCCTACAAATCATTCCATAGCTGGCATCGTTTTTTAGCACGAGAATGAGTAAAACGTTCATGCGTGTATCGATGTTTTCGAGGATCAATGACAATAGTTATTTGGATTATCTTTTGATGGAATACCGTAGAACAAACTCAGCATTCTCACCTGAAATGTTCTAAATATTGAAGAGAGAAACTCCAGTTAACTTGAAGCTTTTAATGTATTTGAAATCTAATCATTTACAAATTAAACGTATAATTTAATCACATACAATAAAACTGTTAGGTTGGGTTGTTTCACAAAAATTCATGCATTAAATTTGATCGTCCTCGTTTAACGCTGATTGTTTCAGCTTTTTATGAAACAGTTAGCTGACAAGCATAACAACATTACAGTTGGGCTTTTCTGCTGATTGAAAATGGTTTAAAAGCCGAGTCGAGGACCATTCAAATTAGTGATGGGACTAATGATGATGACTCTTTTTATTAAGTGCGGGAGCCACTCTACCAGCTCATTTTTTTCGTACGGATCAAAGAGTCGACTCGGAGTCGAACGGGAGTCCTGAGATCAGAGTGTATGACCAATGAGAATATTGTACTTGCCCGACCCCGGTACGGTTACCCCGATACAACACCCCGATACGGCTCCCCGATACGGCTCCCCCGATACGGATCCCCCTAACGCTCCTCCATACGGCTCCCCCGATATGGCTTCCCCATACGGCTCCCCCGATACGACACCTCCGATACGGCTCCTTCATACGGCTCCCCCGATATGGCTCCCCCGATACGGTTCTCCCATACGGGTCCCCCATACGGATAGTCCATACGGCTCCCTCATACGGCTCCTCCACACGGCTCCCCCGATATGGCTCCCCCGATACGGCTCCCTCGATACGACACAACCGGTACGGCTCCCCCGTTATGGCTCCTCCGGTACGGCTCTCCCGATACGCCTCGTACCACGAGAAAAATAAGATGCTAGGTAGTTGGTAGATATTGATACATACGTCCAAAACCAGATGTCTGACTGTCAGATGTCGTTCACGTTTCTTAATACTTATCCAAGTATGTAATAACAATTAATACTTGGATAGTTTCAACGGCGCTATTTTTCTAAAATTTCACCTGTTAAAAACAGATTAACCGTTCAATTGAGCTGTGGTACGGTTTACCGGGAGTCGTACAATGACGGCTCATCAAAAAGAGTTGCTCAGTTGTGCGGCTCGCTCATGAACAAGCTCATCACTATTTCAAATGGCGCTGATTGACCATTTGATGACAATTTGAATCGTGAAAAACTTGCAGGAGTTCAGATATAATTGTATCAGAAATTTAAAAGTTATACGGAGAACTTTTTAAATCATGAGGTTGTTCAGGTAAGTTTTTAGATTCTCACGGCCAAAAGCATTTTTGTTGTTTGTTTTTGGGGTGTTATGCCGTGTTGCGCTAACTCCTAACTAAAGAAGGAGTTAGCGCAACACGGCATAACACCCCAAAAACAAACAACAAAAAAAACATGAGGTTGTTGTTTCACTGGAGATATTAGAGGCAAAGACAAAAAGGTGTCGGTACCGGAACACGAGCTTAGGAACTTCCGTTGTCTGGTCGTGTTCTTTACCGACTGAGCTATTCTGCTTCTCTGAACACTTCAACCGAAAAGCATTGCTAATGGCAGATCTAATCTTATCACGGTCTATGTTTAGGAAGAAGGCGGTAAACCCCATAATTTGAAAACAACTTTTAGAGCAAATGTTTGGGAATATTGTGAATTTATATTTTAACATTATTTATATATCTACAGTGAAGCTTACAGAATCTAACAGACTTTGTAGACACAACTGCGACGGGTGACTTCCTTTTTTCCGGGCTTATCTTATATTTCTGAAGCCCAGATTTAAAACATTGAGGAATACAAACTACCCATCAAGTTTAGCGGATGCGTAAAAATGAATTATCCCAATAATACAATTGCAATTAAAATATTTCTGGGACAGGTCCTTCGGATGTGCTTCAAGGCTTATTCTAGAACCACCTTCTGACAGCAACTAATACAGTTTTGCAACAGCAGCAAGCATACCCTTTTATAAGATCAGAATAATGATGCCATCTTGTTCATAGGAACATACGTTTATTACAAACCATTATTGATTATGACAATAAACCATCAGCATTTTAAGAAAAAAACAAACAAGGATTTTGATGGGGTGTCATGGATGTTACCTCCTTTTCATTAAGATTACCAAAATCAGCTTTTGTAATGTGAAAAACCTAGTTTTTGCTCTGTTATAAAAACAGTAAGACCATGTAACCGTAAGTAGCAGTAGGTAATCAAAGTGAGGAAGATAATAATACTGAAAACTTTGAGATTCGGTAAAAACGATATGTTCCTTTTTATTCGTGAATTCGGCGGCGATGACGTCACGCCCGGCGACGGTGACGTTGAGCCCCCATTCAAATCGCCCGAGGCTCGAACAGTCGGGTCATGCCGAGATTCAGAAATGAGTATGAGACGATGTATGAATGTGAAAAAAGCAAGAAGCGTGTTCCAATACTGAGTGTGTGGTGGTCTCTCTTATTACCCCTGCGGAGAACGGAGTGAAGGTTAGTTATTACTTGAAAATTTAAAAAGCAATTTTTTTACACTGAGAAAAATAAGTACTGCTAATTTATTAAGAATCCCTTCAAATTATTTGTAATCCGGATAAAAACGGGATTGCAGGCCCTTAACAAATCAATTGATAGGTTTCCTGGGAAATTTTAATAAATACGAATATCGGAACACGTGTTCATAAAAATAATATTTTCGCGTTTCATCATTATATATTATCTTGGCAACAGCAGATGCGTGATGTATTATGAACATACTAAAAGTTTATCAGTCAATGGCCTGCAATCTAGTTTTTAACCGGATTACCAATAATTTGAAGAGATTCTTAATAACTTAGCAGTACTAATTTTTCTCCGTGTACGACGAAAAACGACCCAAAGGGTATTATTATAATTGTTATGGGATATGAACCCATTTCCATTTCAGCACAGAAGTATAATAATACTATGTAATGTGGCATACTTTATATGATTTTACATTCAAACAGTCTAAATCAAAGCAAATATCATTGAAATTATTAAACAAAACGAAATTAATTCACGAATTCAACATTCGAAATTCGCTGGTCAGCTTAAAGCATAATGTAAACAAACCGACCCTACTCTGAAAGCAATGTACGAGTTATTAGGATATTTTAAGTATGTCCGCGCTTTCCAACTATGAAATTAACAATTCATTGCTAATATCGACGGAACAAAAACTACGGATTTTGAAATTGTTAATACGTAATGCGAGGCCCTCAGACGTCTTTATTTAACCCCCTACGGACGTCGAGGGTTGAGGGAGAATCAACCCCTCAAGAGCCCACGAGTGGCACTGGTCAGCGAGGAACGGCCCCTTACAAATTAAAAACAAATGTTTGAACAGAGAAATTTTTGCAATGGTAGATTCTGGTTGACGATATCGTTGGTATTTTATTTTTTGATTTGGTATGTAATTTTAATTATTATTTTTAAATGTATTATCTTTAGAATTATTATCGCAATGAGATTTTCTCCTACAACGAAATCTCATGTAATTTACAAATGTATCATATCAATTTGACGGTCTCCATGGTCGAGGGTAAGGTTCTCGACTAGCAAGCCAGAGGTCGCGGGTTCAAATCCCAGCGTGGGCAAGTTAATTTTATTTCATTAATTTGTGTTATTTATTAAAATTCTTAGTCCAAAGCAAAAAAAATACATAATAAGATGTTACGCTTACCCCGCTCACCCCTCCCCATTATTATGATACAGGAGAAAGGGAAATAGAGGACAGAGGGCAAACAGGGGTAAGGGGGGAAAATAGAGAAAAGTGGTAACGGTCGGAGAATATTTTCCTAAACTAATAATAATCATTTTCGCTTTTCTTCTGAATAAAACGGAAAGGTCGGTTTTGCTTTATTAGGGAAACCAACATGAATGAAAATATTATATTCGTGGTGGGAATTTTGTTTTTGATAGATTGGGTTGAGTTGAAATGAATACATATTTTTATTATGGTTAAGGAATTGATAAGAAAATTTTGTGCTGTTAATGTCAAAATGTTATTTATACGTATTAACACACCCAGTGTTAATTTGAACACGTTATGTTTCATACTTGTTGTTCAACTTCAGAAAATAAAATTCCGGTGACAAAGAAAAATGTTAATGTTGAAAAAAAAACACAAGTTTTCTGAAAATCAAAAATACTAATTTCGGTTAAGCACGGAGAAAAATGAATATTGCTAATATATTGAATCTCTTCTAATTATTATTGGTAATCCGGTTAAAAACTTATCTGTCGAGAATAAGTCAGACAAGTGACAAAGCACACATAAAGTTTAATTTATTACCTAGATTTTTTTTATTGTCGATTTGAAATGTGTATTTCTTTTGATTATATTTTTTTTGTTATTGACAATTGACTAGTAAAGTCAAAGTCATTTTTAAGAAAGCGATATTTACTTACTGACTAGATTTACTAAAATAATAACCCGTGATTTATTTCGACGGCCGGCGTGGTCTAGTGGTATACGCTTTTGACTACAGATCCGAAGGTCGCGGGTTCGAACCCGGCGTGCGCAAATAAATTTTATTTGATTAATTTGTGTTATTTCACAATTAATTAATTTAAAATAATATATAGTATATTTGCGGCACGTTCCAGAGTGGAAGATACTCTCAGTATCGCCCTGGTGTAAGACCACCATTCAGAATTGAAACGTTGCTTGAAATGGCTTTAGCCGTGTTTGGTGACCAGATCTGAATAGCCAGGTACTTCCCCACCTTCCTCTTCCCCATCTCCCTCCCCTCCCCAATACCCTCAGCCTCACAACATACCCCAATTGGGGATGCCATAGTCTCACTGGCTCCAGACGGGAGCAGTTGGGACTCTTGTGCGGTAATACTGTAAAAAAAAAAAAAATCACGGGTTTGCGCTAGTTATAAAAGATTTTTACCGCATCTAATCATAAATACTCTTCTGTCATCATAATTTCAAACGTTGAAATTAGCGCTACAACAATTAATAACGTAATTAATCATTTTAAAATGTTTATTTTAAAGGCAAAAAATATTAGGCGTGTTAATGAGTGTCTAAAACTCGATGAGCGGTGACTAATATGTTTCTTTGTTATTTTAAAACAAATTGCCAGAAAGTGGGTGGAGAAAAAAGTCGGGGGCAGCCCAGAATAGCCACATTGTTTAGGTTAAATTGGTGATAAAGAACACGGTTTAGAGTTTGGAATAAGAATGTTAAAATGAGAGTGGATCCCACTAAAATACAGCGTTATTAGTTATCTGTTTCAGTGTTCTATGCCAAAATAAAAATAAAAAATCGTAACATAATACAATAAAATGTAATCACCTCAATAGTAGGTTGGAAATTGGATATGAACAAAATTAAATATACTGTTTTCGGCTGTCGGTGCATCAAGGCATGCGTGAAGTACAACATTCCTTAAATAAAGGTAGGGTCACACTGGGCCCACGTACGCAACGTGTGCATCACTACGTTCCCAGGCCAACATGCAAACTTGTCCTACGCACGCAACAAGAATTTGAATCGTAGATCGCGTTATTTGATGGGTTTTAAGTTATATATCACTTCGTAACGACTTATCTATAAGTTGATTATCTTCTAATTTAACAACAAAACGAGCAACAGATGTCAGTAAACGCACAAACGCCAAAACAAACATAACCTTTTTCTAAATTTCTACTGATTTATAACACATTTCTTTAGAACACTTTTAGATTTTTAGTTCATAAAAATATATTTATATATTACGTTTTTTAAGATAATATCGATACAGCTGTAAAGCTGAAACAGTAATTATACTAAAAAATCTCAAAGTATGCTCCGAAAATTCACAGTGTATCTTTAAACGCAACTAAACGCAACGCATTTGTTGAGATTTTTGCTCTATTTTAAACGAGTCTTTTTTTATTAAATATTGTCACAATTTTCGCCAAATTATTTTGTCTTTATTTAATATTAGCGCGCTCTTTCTACCGTTCACAATTGCTTATCTCCCTTTCAAACTATCTTCTTTTTGAAAGCTTACTACGGAGCCTTAATCGTCAATTCAACTCGTGGGAAAGCCTTAAAACGAACGCCATCTTTCTTTCACATGTCCCGCGTCGATCTGGACAACGCAGATCGGAGTTACGTGGGGAGCGCCGGATTGCGTTGCGTGCTACAAGTGTGTTTCTGAAACACCTATTTTCGTAGAAAATGTACGGATTGTAAGTTGTCCAGATATATTTACGCGTTGCGTACGTGGGCACAGTGTGCCTTACCTTAAGCCTGCCTTAGTTCCCTCACACTTTTGTGAACATAATCTGAACTTAGCATACCGTTAGCGAATGGTAGAGTTTATTTTATCTGTTATTATTTACAAAATTGATGAACTTAGAACAAAAGATAAAAATAGTAAAATTGTTAGTTATTCTCGCTAATAACATTTTTCGGGACGATTTGTTCGATATCTGGCCAATATGTCTGGCATTCTATCCCCCCTGTGCACCATGGAAGTAGGTAGGAATTATGTTCTGATAGTTAAAACAGAGGCTCAAATGTTCGGATGACGAGGGTCTTTCCGTTTCCTCCAGAAATTTTCATTTTCTGAACATTTTAGTACATTTAGAGCCAAATACATGAAGATCTCTAGAGTTGCTCTTACAGTTAAAAAATTGACACCGTAATATAATCATATTGCAAAAAGTCTTAGTAGACGAGATTTATCTACTAAAAGTAAAAAATGCTTTGAAAGAAGGGAGATATATTGAATATATAGAAATACTGTAATCGGATAAAATAGAAAAAGCAGAAGATGGTTAGATTAGGTATAGTTAGTAAAATTATTATTAGTATTTTGTCACGATATATATTATTATACTGCAATTTAGAATCAAACGTGGTGTAATTTACACCAGCAAAGGTTCGGGAAAACGACAAAATGTGTGTCGAGATTGACATAGTAATTTAACTATAGGAACTGTTCATGTGTTTGTTTATTTACAGTTTAATACAGCAATTATACAAGGTAAAACTAATTAAAATTTACACTGCGGCTTTATGAAACAAAATGTAAAGTAATAGCCGTTTTAAAGAAATATTTGAAATGCGTTTTTGTAAATTCTTTCGGTGCTTTTATTTCTGCATATTGATTATCTAAGCTAATTGGTTTGAAACGTAAATGGTGTCAAAACTAATGAGGCGCTTCCAGCACTCTCATTGGTCGAAAAAAATTTGATCAAAATCAGTTGGATTTGACCATTTTGGAAACTAAATTCAGTTTGATGTGACCACTTTTGAAACTCAAATCAGTTGGATGTGACCACTATTGAAACTAAAATCAGTTGGATGTGACCACATTTGAAACTAAATTCAGTTAGATGTGACCACATTTGAAACTAAAATCAGTTAGATGTGACCACATTTGAAACTAAAATCAGTTGGATGTGACCACTTCCTGAAAGTTAAGTAAAAATTTACCTTTTTAAGGGGTATTTCACAACTTTCGAAATGCGAAATTTTTTTAAAAGCATTTCCATAATAAAACATTTTTCGTATTTTCTTGGATTTCATCACGTTGATTGACGAGTTTTTTATTTGTACAAATATAATTATTATTTAGTGTGTGCAATAGGTAGTCCAAAGAAGCTGTTACACGAAATACAAGGCTTATTAATTTTGATGTAGATTGCCAATATATTCATAGAGCCCACCTAGTGTTTTATATTTCAAAGGTTTCCATACATTACAAGTATATTATTTCCAGGACATTTTCACGACATTTACAAGGGAGATGAATGGAAGGATCGGCCCCGCCGACTTCCGGTCACCGGGCGGAGGCGGAAACGGCCGAAGAAGACCGGAAATACACGAAAGCGATTCGGCAAATATCCGGGTTTCAAATTCAAAGAAACTGTTTCAGACTGAAATGAGGCTGTTGAATTTTACTCTTGTTTTCGTCAAAAGGAACACGTTTTTATCTTAACTCAAGTAAAACAAATTAGCCTCTGTTTTTGTGACCTATTTAAAACTCTGTTACGGAAATAGTTGGCGTAGTGAAATATTATTAATGGTTTTTGTGTTTAATTCGTAGAACTCCAATTAATTTTTTTAATTTTTATTATAAATTTAAATGTTTTTATTAAGTTCTGCAAGAATTTTAGTTTGTTATTACCCCCGCGGGGATACGATCATATAAATAAGTCGTCTCAACGTGGCATAGCCACAGTTTAAAAAAAAACTTGAACGCCGAAATAGCTGTCATAATAATAACAAATTAAACACTGGCAGAACTTAATAATAAAATTATTAAATTTGATTTACATTAAATTTTTGAATAAAGTGAAATATTGGTAAAAAAATACAATCGTTGTTACAAGTGTTAGATTTGAATTTACGGTAAAAGTAATATTATTTACAGTTGCAGTTCTTTTTTTCAAATGTAAATTATTTTTAATTGTTCAGTAAGAAACAGTCTGTTGCATACTTTTGAATTGTTTAATAAGAAACAGTCTGTTGCTTCTTTTGAATTGTTCAATAAGAAACAATCTGTTGCATACTTTTTTAATTGTTCAATAAGAAACAGTCTGTTGCATACTTTTGAATTGTTTAATAAGAAACAGTCTGTTGCTTCTTTTGAATTGTTCAATAAGAAACAGTCTGTTGCATACTTTTTTAATTGTTCAATAAGAAACAGTCTGTTGCATACTTTTGAATTGTTCAATAAGAAACAATCTGTTGCATACTTTTGAATTGTTGAATAAGAAACAATCTGTTGCATACTTTTTTAATTGTTCAATAAGAAACAGTCTGTTGCATACTTTTGAATTGTTTAATAAGAAACAGTCTGTTGCTTCTTTTGAATTGTTCAATAAGAAACAGTCTGTTGCATACTTTTTTAATTGTTCAATAAGAAACAGTCTGTTGCATACTTTTGAATTGTTCAATAAGAAACAATCTGTTGCATACTTTTGAATTGTTGAATAAGAAACAATCTGTTGGATACTTTTGAATTGTTCAATAAGAAACAATCTGTTGGATACTTTTGAATTGTTCAATAAGAAACAGTCTGTTACATACTTTTGAATTGTTGAATAAGAAACAATCTGTTGGATACTTTTGAATTGTTCAATAAGAAACAATCTGTTGGATACTTTTGAATTGTTCAATAAGAAACAGTCTGTTACATACTTTTGAATTGTTCAATAAGAAACAGCCTGTTGGATACTTTTGAACTGTTCAATAAGAAACCATCTGTAATCCGAGACTCAGAGACTAAAGATATAAAAAAATGTGCGTTGGGCGTGTCCGTGTGCCCGAATTGTTCGATTTTTCCTTACTTTCTTGAGCATATAAACAATTTGATTGGCCTGTCTCGGGCGAAAGTTCTTTTGTTAATTGCCAACATTAGTTTTAGATTTCACTTCTAGGGATTGTCACAGTTCAGTGGACTCGGTGGACCCAAATTGAGCAAGTCTCTCAACGTGTGAAAACTCAACAGAGATGTATGAAGGTGCCTACATTTAGAAGCGAATACGGTCGGATTAGTAGACTCGTTACTTGTGTATTTTATGGACTTGTTTTGTCCTGTGTAAGCCTACATACACACGTAATAATGCCGACATTAGTTCATATGAGACAGGCTTATTCTATTGTGGGACATATATTATTTTGTTCGTATGTAAAACCCATCAGTTGTAGTTGGTATATTTACTCACCATTACCTGATGGTTTTTATTTTGATCAAAAAATTAGTAATGTTAATTCTTCTTAATATATAAAAATTCAGCCTGCATATGCTTGTGCTCGCAAAACTCGAAAAGTAGTCGACCGATAACGCTGAAAATTTCAACATTTGTTTTTATTAATGCCAGGAGTGTTTAGAACGTGGTTTGGTTGGTAGATAAAGTTGGGGATGCCCGAGGAATACTTAACGCAATATCTCTGCACCGGAAAGAGATACCGAGTCGAATTATAGTCGTTGTATTGTAGTTTTTTTTAACAGCAACAGGAATACATTAGTGGATGGTGGAAGAAGTCAGAGACGCCCGAGAAAATCATTAGCGATTATTTTTTTAATAAATATTTTTGTATATGAAAAGTATATATATTAGTATTTATATCTTGATAAATCAACTATTGTTATTGTTTTCCATGTAAATTACGCGTAGCTAGCAATCTGGAGTCAGTGGGACTAACTAACTAACCATCACGCGGTTTCTCCGCAGGGGTAGGCAGAGAGCTAAGACTGCCAAAGAACTCGGTCTTCGCACACACCCCTTGTCTCATTCACATTCATACATCGTCTCATACTACTCTTCTGTTATTCCGACTCTTGACATGGTCCGACCCAAGCATCTAGTTCACTTGATCGTGCCAGTTTTCCTCGGGCATACCCGACTTCTTATACCAATCATATTCGCGTTATATATTCTCCTTACACTCCTTGTTTCCCTTTCTAAATCTTACTCATTATGCTTACATTCTTTGCGAATCTCCACATTTCTCACATGATCATACATGGTTTTACCACACATACGCCTCAGGGATATCATTTCATGAGCATTCAGTCAGTGGGAATGTGGCCCAATAGGAGTATGTTTATTAATTTCTTATGAAAATTATTGCACACGGCATACATTACTTATTATTGAATAATTGCTAATCGAACTAAATGAAAAATCTGAGATGAATGC
Source organism: Hesperophylax consimilis (assembly GCF_061612785.1). Classification (NCBI taxonomy): domain Eukaryota; kingdom Metazoa; phylum Arthropoda; class Insecta; order Trichoptera; family Limnephilidae; genus Hesperophylax; species Hesperophylax consimilis. The sequence continues at coordinate 1,282,817 of NC_142862.1, read as the reverse complement.
GAAACTTGGTCGACATAATAATATTAATAAATATTGCAAGAAAAACAAAATGATTTAAATTAGCTTTATTTTGGTTCCGCATATTAGTTGAATACCCCTTCAACGCAGAGAGACTGCTGATAGCCCACGTAATGACAGACTAAACGCACGTAATGAGATTGTGGATTACGATTTTGACAGTTGAACATACGTTACCCTGCTTAACCCGAGAGAGAGAAACGGAATATGTGCTTTAAACAAACATTTACATAAACACTGGTAAGTCAATTCTAAGCTGAAACCTATATTTTAAAATAATGTAAGAGTAAAAATGAACTCCAGTCAGCTTTTAATTTTTTTTACAATATTGTACAAACATGTTTTGGTACGTATTTTTTTACAATATTGTACAAATAACACATCTGCCCTGATGATGGACACTGCAATGCTGTCCGAAACGTTGGCTAAAGAAGGAGTTAGCGCAACACGGCATAACACCCCAAAAACAAATAACAAAAAAACATGTTTTGGTACGTATTTTATTTTTACAATATTGTACAAACATGTTTTGGTACATATTTTTTTACAATATTGTACAAACATGTTTTGGTACATCTTTTTTTACAATATTGTACAAACATGTTTTGGTACGTATTTTTTTTACAATATTGTAGAAACATGTTTTGGTACATATTTTTTTACAATATTGTACAAACATGTTTTTGGTACGTTTTTAAAGTAGAATATATTTTTAAGGCTTGATTTTATTTTATATCATGAAAAGAGTGAAAATAGGTTCATACAATTTTAGATCAGATGACGACACAACAGCTTTTTTTAATGTGGAACCGCACAAGAGTCCCAACTGCTTCAAACCGTCTAGAGCCAGAGACTATGCCATCCCCAATTGGGGTTTGTTGTGAGACTGAAGGTGGCCGGGAGCAGAAGGAGATGAGGAAGAGGACGGTGGGGAAGTACTTGGCTATTTAGATCTGATCACCAAACACGGCTAAAGCTATTTCTAGCAACGTTCCAATTCTGAATGGTGGTCTTACACCAGGGCGAAAACGAATTAAATTTACTTGCACATGCCGGGATTTGAACCCGCGACCTCCGGCTTGCTAGTCGAGAGCCTTCCCACTCGACCACAGAGGCCGTCAATAGGAGTTGTCAATATCTCCACATTGCATAGAATAAAGAAGAAAATTAGAAGTGCCTTCAATTTAAATTTGAATGGAACCAAATGTGACACTGACTTAGTATATTTTGGTTCTAGACCATTAAGCACGCGTTCTGTCTCTCTTGCACTTGTTTGAAAATGTATATCGTCATACCGTTTGAATTTTTTTAACCATGGCGAGATGCCTAAATTGAGCCTATATTTGGGCCACAAGACACTTCTTGTATTATTCTTTATTCCATGTCACATTGCTATGCAATGGCGATACCAATGTGGTAAAACTACGTTAAAAAAACTATTTATCACTGTTCTACGAATAACCAACCATATTTCTAGCTATATTGCTCGTATATGTAAAGAAAGTTTACCGGTGTGGGTTTGAAGATTTATTTTTTAAACAAGAGATTGATGAAATTTTGCACACCTGACCTTCAAAACAGAAGATAGATCACGGACTACATGAGATGTCAAAAAATAACCCCACTTGATATTTCTTGGTGAAATTTTGCACACTTGACATAATCTACATATGATTTCGAAAAGCATTCTTTAGAGCCCGGGCAGCGCCGGGAACTTACATAATATTCAAGATCGAATGCTTTTCTACCTGGATATTTATAATTTTATTCACTAAGGTACCATATTTTGTCGAAACTCTAACTTACAAGAAATTGTGCTTGTAAAAAGCGGCGAAATCTCTCAAACTGTAAGCTCTGGAGTTTTGAATAAGTTATTTTCAGCTTGCAATGACATTTCCGTCATGAGCTAATGAGCGTTATGAATATCCAATTCAAACTGGTTTTCACTGTGTCAACAGTGTTGAAAGTTTTGTGGATTAATTTTGTTTTCATTGAACGAAGCTAAATCGTTAAAATTTTCACAAGGCCGTAAAAATAAATTTGAGTGCCCTTGAGGTGATATTTATGCATCACTAAACAGTGCTATAAAAATTTGCCGATAATATATTAGAAAGAATGGTCTCGAAATTCAAACATATTCGTAAAAAGTAAACAATTTTAACGATAACTTTTACTTCCTTTTATAGCTACATTTAAAATTGTTGGTGAAAATTTATATCCTCAAAAAAACATAAAATATTTACGATTATCTCATTAGGTAGTTACTGCAGGTAGGAACTACTTAAGATTTCACAACAAATAACGTAATTATAATGAGTATATTTTTTATTGAATGGGGTTAGTAAAAACTTTTATCCAACGCAATCGCTTTTTCCCGAAACAATTCAGAAAGTTTTTTTTTGATATTTCACATAACTTCATTATTCATTTTGGAGGCGGGTATGGGTATTGATACCGCAGCCCTGGGAGCCATTTCTTTGAATAACCAGCACCACTTCCATGGGTCGCCACAAGTGGTTCGCTACGTTTGGTGCTCTAGAAAGAGTGAGGTTTGTCCAGGTTTAAAGGGGGATGCGTCTGCTCGCCAGCTGCGTGGCGGGCCGGATCGGGAGAGGCCGGTTGAGGTAGACCCTTTGACCTCTACAGCAGGACTCTTTCGACCCATTGACTTGCGAAACCGCGGTGGGAGGGATGAATTCATACGTCCGTCACTCCTGGACACGCTAATTCCTACACACCCTTATATATTTTTCTTTCCCAAAACCTCTACACAGCATCCCCAAAGATTTACAATTTTTTTATGCGTATATATATATACAGAGGAAATCGTGAGAAAAAAAATCCCGCATGGCCTGTGTCATCTTTGGGAATGCTGGGAGGAGGGTCTTTTTAAGGAAACAAAGCACAGGAAGTTCTAGGAATGAAAGAGGAATGAGGGGTGGGTAGGATTCTGGGAGTCAGTGTCCAGGGATGACGGGATGACATATGAATCCATTTCTCCCACTAAGGTGCAAGGCGATGCGTCGATAGAGTACTGCTGGAGAGATCAAAAGGACTCCCTCAACAAGTGTACTTCAATCCGGCCCGAGATGCAGTAGGTGGGTAGAAACATCCACCGCCAAAACCTCGACAAACCTCACCCAATGAACCCGGGCATCCCTGCTAAGTCACCAAACGTAGCAAACGAATAGTGACCTATGGCAGAGGTGTTTGTCATCCAATAAATGATTCCCGGGGCGGTGGTACCCATACCCAACTCCCAAATTGAAAAGTATACTCCATAAGAATAGAAATAAATACATAATATAAAAATACGTCTTGATTTAAGTCGAGGCGCACAGTTTACACTAGCGATGTGTTAGCGGGTTTCTGCAGAGGCAGGGTATTGGATCTCTCCTAAAATTATATTTTACGCATCGTTATTTTTATATTGTTGGCAAATTATGGAATATATTGCAATGCACTGAACCTGCATACCTTCTGGAATAAATGATGATTTTTGTTATTATATTGTGTTGTACCTACACATTTTTCTGAAACAATCATAATAAAATGCGAATGAATATTTTCCATGTCCCGTGAAGCAAAATTAAACCCAATCATCATAAACATTTAAATAAGTTATTATATTAAATCATAGTTTCTCAACTTGGGGGTCGCGACGACTCGAGAGGGGTAAAAAAACATTTTATTAAATAATGAATTTCAAGTTATTAAGTATTACATAATATCCACTTCCCAATAATGTAATAAATAAATAAACACGATGGTCGAGTTTGTTTGTCAATTGAAAGGTTTTCAGGAAACATACTTAAGTAAATTATTTTAATTTAATTTAATATAAAACAATAACTCAATGCCCCTACAACCAAAGCTTCTTCAGGGCACTATAATCTTATATTTACAAGTACCTATCATGGGTTATCAATATATTAAGATTTCACATAGGGTTGTAAAACATTGGGCTGAGCTCCAGTGCACGAGGTATTAGGAGTAGGTATGGGAAGAGAGTCCTCTTTGTCAATAGAGAACGACTAAAGTATTGGACTTTAATTGAGGTTGATTTGATTGATAACGACTTTGCTATTAATGTTTTTCACTTTCCGTATAAAAAATAAAAGTGGTGTTTACTATGTTTTTGATAAATTTTAAATCAGTAAAGAACGTTTTTTTACTATTATACTATATTTATAGGACAATTTATTTTCAATTTTTTCTGTGCAGTGCTATGAATTTTTAAAGTATATTTTAAAACTAAAAATATATTTGAATATATATTTTGGTTTGCCTGAAAGTTGAACCGTCTTCCCCAGAGATTGAGTAAAATAATTGAACACCGCTAACGGCGCTAACAACTAAGCCAAATCCCAATTGGAAAGGACCTAGATTTTTTTCGTATATTAACTGCAGTAAATTTTTAAATATAATAGAAAATAATGTATCTTAATATTATTCTAGCGTGGTTTTCAGTCACTTGAAAACATATTTATTTTATCTGTGAAAAAGCGCTTCGCAAAATTTCATGTCAAATATCATAATTTTTCATTTTCATAGTACTGTATTTATTTTCATAAAAACCTCAAATAACTTATTTTTATTGTAAAGAACGCATATTTAGCTAGAAACTAAAATGAATATTTCAAGAATATTGTCGTATGTCTTCATTATATTTTTATAACGTTAGAGATAGAAAAAATTTTCAATTTATTCACAAGTATACAATATTACATAAATAACAATATTACAATTAAAAATTACAAAGAAATTACAATGACAATTTACCAATCATGTGCCATTTTCATTGTCAATTTCATGAATATCATTTCCTAATGTCGTGATAATTGGGTTATGGTAACTAAAGTGCGAGATATATACATGAGCACTTAAATCCTTAATGAATCGTGCAAAAACTGCATCGATTGTTGTCCCGTGTCGGGAGAGAACGTTCGTGAGCGGCTCCCCCACCTCAACAAGCGCATATGGTGAGAGAGGGACAGTGAACGGTGAGCGGTGGTGGGGGTACCCGCATTTTCGTGTCGATCCTGACTCGGTTTTACTCCGTCCCCGAAAATTCATTACGCGCCTAAAGAAGTTTCACTTCAAAAAAACCTCTGAATATAAGTAGCTTTCCCGAGGAAATTACGTAGGTAATTAAATGTATAAATTTTTAATGAATATATAAGCAAATTATCTGGAAAGACAGTACACTTTACAAAAACATACTTTTGCAAAAAACGAGTAAATTATTATGAAGAGTATTGCGAGGGTTAAAACACAACGAATATCAAAAAATCAAAAAATCAAAATTAGATTCAATAATCCTAAATTACGTGAGCTTTTGCTCTCTAAGAAAAGAGAAGTCAAATACAAAACATCCCCAGGACTAAACTCAAAAATCTACATCAGTGAAATCCTGTCACCATATCTAAAGGAACTACTATGGAAAACAAAACAACAAGCCATCACAAAGGGATATGCATTTGTATGGACCAAAGATGGAAAGGTTATGGCGCGGAAAGCCGAAAAAGATAAAATAATTTATATTAAACACTCCGATGATATAATAAAGATGATCTGAATTTACTATCCCAAAATCGTACACATCCATCCGATAATTTTAATCTTACCATGGCTAAACAATTAAAAATACTACACCAAAACATACGCAGTATCTCAAAAAATTTTGACAATTTCACTGTCGTACTTCAACAATTGGAGACAGAATTTGACGTGATAATTCTCACAGAATGTTGGCTAGATAAAATCTTCACACCAATACAATTACCTAATTATACGGTCACTTACTCCAAAAATATTAAAAATCAAAATGACGGTATTGTAATTTACTGCAAAAAACATCTACATTCAACTTTAACGGAAGTAGATATCACAGACGCAAACGGCTTTGAAATAATCATAAATAATGACATATGTATTTTAGCTATGTATCGATCACCTTCTATAAAAAACATATTTCCCTTTCTGAGGTCCCTAGACAGTCAACTTATCAAAATGAAAAAACAAAAAAATATCTGCTTAATAGGAGATATGAATATAAACATTTTAGAAAATAAAAAACATCCACAAAGTGACGATTACTTAAACCTTTTGTTATTCCATGGACTCTTTAGCACCATAAATGAACCCACAAGAGTCAACTTTAAACAAAATAACCTATTACCCACACAAACTTGTATTGACCACATTATGTTAAAAACAAAAAGATCATACAAATCCTCAATCCATCACTCGACAATTACAGACCACTATACACTTATCCTGAAAATAAACACTACAAACAATTCACAAGAAATACACTCCAAAACCACAAAAACCCACAATACAACTGATATTTTAAAACTAAATGACATACTACTTAATAAAAAATGGGAAGAACTCGTAGAAAATAATAAAATTAATGAAGCATGGTCACTTTTTATAGAATGTATTCAAGACGAATTTAAAAAAAATACCATCACGTCCGAAAAAAGTTCTCCAACTAAACATAAACTTCTAAAACCGTGGATATCAAAAGGACTCATAACAAGTTTCAGTAAAAGAGACAAACTCCACAAACAATGCAAATCTAACCCATATGACATCTATCTCATAAATTTCTATAAACGATATCGAAACTTATGCACACGACTTGCACGTATATCGAAAGAAATATATTATAAAAATAAATTAGATAAATGCAACAAGGACCCCAAAAAAATATGGCAAATCCTAAAAGAAATATCCCACACATCTTCAAAGAAAAGCGATTCCATAACCGAGATTAAAATAGATAACGAGATTATTAAGACATCAGAACAACCACTAAAAGTATGTAATTTTGTGAATAACTATTTCGCTAACGTCGGCAAGGTATTAGCAAACAGAATCACTACAAATGACGATATCCCAGAATTCTCAAACCACTATACACACACTAGTGTTTCTTCCTTTAAAATACCATACATTACCCAAATACAAACACTAAAACTTATAAACGAACTAAAAAACACAAACTCTCAGGGTAGCGACAAAATATCACCGATGACACTAAAAATAATAAAGTCAGCACTTCTTATCCCACTTACTATACTTATAAATCGGTCCATTAAAGAAGGAGTGTTCCCAACTATTTTGAAAACGGGCAAAGTAATTCCAATCCATAAAAAAGGAAACAAGGAAGAAATTAATAATTACAGACCAATCACAATTCTAAACACGCTTTCAAAAATTCTCGAGAAACATATCAAAAACCACCTTTTAATTTTTCTTAACAAAAACAACATACTATCACCAAATCAATTTGGATTCAGGGAAAATATGAGTACCTCACATGCCATAGCCTCAGTAACAGACTTCCTCAAAACAAATATAGATCAGGGTAAAAAATGCCTTGGAATATTCCTAGACCTGGCAAAAGCGTTTGACACAATTCACCACCAAAACCTGCTAAATAAACTTAAATATTTCGGAATCACGGGAACAGAACTCAAATTAATTGAAAGCTACATGGAAAATCGCACCCAATATACTTCAATAGAAAACACATGTAGTGACAAGGAACAAGTATCCTACGGAGTACCACAAGGCAGCATACTTGGCCCAATCCTATTTCTTATTTATATTAACGATCTATGTCACCTCCAAACAGACGGGGAAATTATAAGCTTTGCTGATGACACTGTGTTACTTTTTAAGGCCACTGACTGGAACACACTAATCACAAAAGCTGAAGTTGGCCTAAATATTACAAAAAAATGGCTTGACTCTAACTTATTAACTTTAAATATAGATAAGACTAAATTCATAACCTTTAGCATAAACTCGAGAGGCCAACCCGCCAAAAACATCTACCTTAAAATACATTCCTGTCACTCAGCGAGCACCCCGTGCAATTGTCCTGCAATCACACAAACCGAAAATATCAAATATCTTGGTATATACTTCGACCGATATTTAAAATGGGACAGACATATTGAATCGGTTAAAGGAAAGATAAACAAGTTGATTTACTTTTTAAAAAACGTGAGAAATATACTGAACATATTTGATATTAAGAATATATACCTCGCAATAGCACAATCTATAATGGAATACGGCATTATTGCCTGGGGCTATGCCAGTAAAAAATACATTAACACACTATATAAAGCTCAGAAAACCTTAATAAAAGTAATACTTAAAGTACCAATACTAACACCCACTTCAACCATATTTAAACAATTCCCAGTGTTGAAGATTCAAAAACTATATTCAAAACAAATACTTACTTTCCTTTACAAGAACCTAAACACATTTAAAACTTCACAAACTTCTCGCAATACCAGAACAAGACATGCACACCAACTACTAATACCAAAAACCAACACATCCTTTGGACAAAAACACTACAGATTCCAGGCTATAAAACTATTCAATTCACTTCCAACACAATATAAAACATCTAATCTTACAGAATACAAAAAACACATATGGAACTGGCTACAATCCTGTTAATATTTAATTTTTTATATTTCACTTTTTTGGAATAACTATGGAAAAACTACTGTCATAACTATGGAAAAATCGATTTTATATTTTAATTTTTAATGTTTCTCTGTGTAACCAACTCCACTGTATTATTTTAGAATTATATAACTTTACAATTGAAAAAGTCCTCCACAACACAGGTGAACTCCTAGCGTGGAGGACAATATACTATACCATTGTTTAACAAATATATTAAAGAATAAATAAAAAAAAAAAAAAAAAAATATTCAATTTCTATGTCTAGGAATAAAATGTATAAAAATTGCTTGGCAATAGGAGTATATAAATGTTTGAAGTTAGCGCAAAATACGGTTCTTATTTATTCTGTGAATGATTTTATAAGACAAAAATATAATGAAAGGAAACTGCCACAAATGATGTAATTAATAAAATAGCACTTTTTTCAAGTTGTTTCTTATACGCGTTAATAATTTTCCAATTAAAATATAAATGTTCAGTAGTTTACGATTACAATTTTTATAACATAATTAACAATTTAATTTTAATTATTCTACTCAAGCGAAATTGTTGGGAAAAATTATGCACCTATATTGCAACCTGCTGATAATTACACACACTAAAAAAAGAGATCGTAGAAAGATAAAAATTAAAGGTACACAAAACCAAAACCTATTCACACCAAACCAAGCATATACAATTTAATGTGCTTGTAAATTATGTTATCAGATCTATTGGTTATATTTTAATACATTTACCATACCTCAAAATATTAATATGGAAACGTATGAACCGCTTACTGCGGTTTAAATCCAATGAATCTACCTACATTTCGCCGTTTATATCCAATTGTATAATTATGGTTTTTAAATACATACTTGTATTAATTACCATCTACTTTTGTTTTTTTATTCTCTTTTCGTATTACTGCATCATAAGTACACTGCATGTAGTATCATTTTCTTTTTATAAAATTTATACTACATTGTGTCTATGTTATATGTATCATGATGTACTTTAACTAAATTGTTACTACACTGTGTCTATGTTATATGTATCATGATGTACTTTAACTAAATTGTTACTAAATTATGTCTATGTTATATGTATCATGATGTACTTTAACTAAATTGTTACTACATTTTGTCTATGTTATATGTATCATGATGTACTTTAACTAAATTGTTACTACATTGAGTCTATGTAATATGCATTATGATATTTTTTAATAATAAACTATAATAATATGTAGGTACACTGTTCATATTTTAAGTGCGTGAAATGTCTCCGAGTGTCCTTAATTGCCCTTAAGTCACCGAAAATAACTACAGTTGTATCGATATTGAAAGACTACCAGTTTTTCACTATTGAAGTACGTGCAGCAAAGACAAGGTTTTTTATGCATAGCACAAAGGATAACAAATTATGATAAGCAATAATTAGTCGCCTGAAATATCCATTCAAATTTAAAATATCCTGCACCTTCAGGTGGGGGTTCAATTCCCGTCGGCGGCATTTATTTTTACTCGGGAGGTATTTTCAATTTGTATGGATATTTCAGGCGAAGAATTATTGCTTATAATTATTTGTTATGTACTTTAACTAAATTGTTACTACATTGTGTCTATGTAATATGTATCATGATGTACTTTAACTGCTGCAAAACTAATATATACAATAGTGCTGCCATGGGTGGAACCACAGGATCTTCCTTGAGCTCAAGGACGATGCTGTGTTTGTACTTATGGCGGCATAATAACACTTATCTAAATACCTAAAACATGTGAACACCTCGGCTCAGGTACTCCTAAAGAGGTGTTCACAACACACAACTACTAACCCAGAGAGTTACTGATTATTAGGTTTTTTGTACAACTGGTTGGATTACATTACTTATTTACTTGTGCGTGGTTCTCGAACCCGCGTCTTCTAACATTAGAACAATCTCAATCATTCCGGGAACGAACTGTGTCTAAATAAATATCCATATTGCAAACATCCAGAGCTTGTACAGCATGCAGATAAGGCAATATCAACAACAGGACTCGTTCTTATATTGGGTGGAATGGGTGCGAGTAAGATAAAGACCCTTATTTATCTGTCGGCTGCATTGTCGCGGTGTTGTATTGAGATACCAACGGCTCATGGCCAGCGGCGTGGGCGGGGGAGGTGAAGGTGTGTTACTTTGTTGAAGGAATGAGTAGATAAAATAAATATTGTAATATAAGACATAAGCCTGATGATATCTCGAGCTTAAACCTGAAGAGATTAGGATATGTGACAGGAATTCAATAATCTCGTGCGATATGTGCATAAACTGAGATTTAAAAGTGCACTTTTATTTATTTTTACATTATGGTTCTCAGCCTCTGTGGTGCAGATGTTAAATTATGCATTTTAATTGCCATGAGTTGCGGGTTCGTTTCCCGTTGAAGTTGAAAAGTATGTATTTATTTATTTATATCACACGCCCATACGGGCTTTTACAAACATGTGTTTTACCTTTAGAATCCATGCAGACGTATAGTATAAGTATCATGCTAACCTTAATTAGTATTATTATCATCGAGGTATGTTCTTATAGCCTTCTTGTAACTATATTCCGTTTAGTTGAACACATACGGAAGTATTGCCAACTCCATGCCATCTAGGTAAAAACGAATATCTTAATGACTCAATCCTGATATTGATGTTGCAATTAAAAAGAATTTTCGATAGAGTAATTCTGGTTGGTATGTTAAAGGTGATTAGACTCAGTAAATCAGGGCGGTCTATAATTCCATTAACTATTTTAACCTATAATTCTTAATCCGAATGGCAGTACCTACTGCCGTTCTGATGCACGATTCATGGTATGTTCCTCGACATCAAAACTTATCGGCCGGCCGAAAATATCAACATTTTGACGGCTTGTATCTTAGGTAGGTACTATTCGGTATTTTCAAAATTTTCTATGGAGTTCTGTCTTCAGCATGATCTAATTAATAACATGAAATTTCGTTGTAGAAGACAACGGGCGGCTTCCATGGTCAGGGGGTAAGGCTCTCGACTAGCAATCCAAAAGTCGCGGGTTCAAATCCCGGCGAGCGCAAGTAAATTTTATTTGATTAATTTATGTTATTTCACAATTTACCCATTTAAAATAATATATAGTATGTTTGCAGCACGTTCCATCTCCTTTCCCTCCCAACTGCGTTTAGTACAACAAACCCCAATTTGGGCATGCCATAGTCTCACTGGCTCCAAACAGATATAGCAGTTGGGACTCTTGTGTGTGTGAATATTCTTCAAAATTAAATTCTCGTAAATTTACCAATCATTAGTTCTGGCACACTGACACACCCGCATCACGCTTCTAGACATTTTTGATCTAACAATAATGTATTATGAACTGATAAGATAAGAAAACCCGGAGTTTTCGTATTTCATGCACCAAAATATCATTAAAGTTTTTTGGGATGCTGTCAATGTTCACTTTTTACGAAGCTGAATGTTTCGTTTCAAAGTAGAGTCATCGACCATTGCAATCCTAGAACTAAAGCTCCAAAGATAATAATTACATTATGTACTGTAATAATATTATTATAAATTATCTGCTTCATGAAGACGTTTGGTTATTGTGTGTACATAATAAATAAATCAAAAAAATATGAAATATACATATTGGGAAGATGCCAGTTCTCATTAATAAGACTTGTGTTACTTGTTATGGGAAAAGACAAAGAACTTTAAACTGTTGAAAAATGATAATAATATAACATGACTCACAGTCACAAACCGGTTTCGACCTGGCTTCAATACCCTCTAGTATTTGTGAGCAATAATAATTATTCACTAAATAAAACGTTCGAAATTATTTTTTAAATTTTATTTAAGGCTCCGTAGTAAGCGTTCAAAAAGAAGAAGAAGATGGTATGATTTGAAATTTTCATGGCCTAATGTAATATAGTGATTTTGGGGTATTATGCCGTGTTGCGTTACCTCCTTCTTAAGACAACGTTTCAGACAGCATTACAGCATCAGGGCAGATGTGTCACTTATTTTTGGGGTATTATGCCGTGTTGCGTTACCTCTTTTTTTAAGCCAACTTTTCGGCTAACATCAGGGTAGATGTGTCACTGAAGCAATCAATGCTCTGAAGATAGACACTGTAATGACATCCGAAACGTTGGCTAAAGAAGGAGGTAGCTGAACACGCTATAATATCCCAAAAATAAATCCTACAAGAAGATGGTTTGAAAGGGAGATATATGTAAATATGATTGTTAGAGGGAGCGCGCTCATATATAAAAAAGACAATTGTAAAATTAGCGAAAATTGTGAAAATATTTAATAAAACACGACTCGTTTAAAATAGAGAAAAATGCCTAAATTGCATTTAAAGAAATTCTGTCAATTTTTAAAACATGTTAAATAATAGATCAAAATGTGTTTTTAATAATTTTCGGAGAATACTTTTATAGTATAATTACCGTTTCGACTCTGCGAATGTATAGATATTGTCTTTTAAAACGGCGTATATTTTTATAGGAACTTAAAAAAATAAAGTGTTAATAAAATTCGGATTGCGGGGGCATAAAAACTCCTTAGATATAATTCCCGCTGCAATTTCATGATACCTGAGCTCATATTTCTAGAGTTCAGTTGGTGGGACGCTCAAAGAGATTTTGAGTCTTACAGTTAAGACATTTTAGTGAAAAAATTAGCTAGCAAATATAACTGAATTAAAGACAACTATTAGGAAAATGGAAAAGTTAGCCTTCTGTGACTATGTCTTAATAGCAAGGTTCTTTCAAACGTTTATCTTCCCAACATTCTTCCCCTCCTCGCTCCCTTCAGCCGCACAACAATAATAATAATAAATTGAAATTTTGTATAGCGCCGATTTGTGAAAAATCACCTCAAGGGCGCAATCATATCTTTGAAGTGGAAATTAACCTACTTCCTGACATCCGATCGAGTTGAAACTCGACAGATAGGTTCGTTTTCGATGAAAATGCATTATATCAACGTGGCAATCACGTACACACACGCAGAAGACATGTATGCATTTCTCTGAAATCGGACGACATTACAACAGTTAATATACGAAATAAATGTCGGATCTACCCGATCGGCTTTGGTGAGGTTGGTAAAGTGGTTTAGGTTTTAAAAGACATTTTAAAAAGATGTAATGTAGTAAAAAACTTTGTTTATTACAGGTGATTTTTTTGCATTGAATTCGATGTGCATCGAACGAAAAAACATATACTCGAAAATCAACAAAGTAAACCAAAATCCCCGTGAGCTTAAGAAGCGCTGATTTGTTTATTAAAAACCTGAAGATTTTAACGTTTTAACATTTGAGAGTAAAAAAGAGAAAAGAAGTGACTTATTGCGGCCTGTCATAAAATATATATCAATATATCACTCCTTAAATGGCCAGCAAAGGTAATACAATCATAATAATAATTTGTTTGGGATTTTTGAAGTGTGAATCGAAGATTTTTGCAAATAAATTATCGGGGACCACATTCCCAAGAACGGGGCGCCCCACCTTTTAAATAAATTACATTTCTAAATTTAATATATTCCAACTGTTTGAATGTTTAGGAAAATTGCGAGTAAGGCAATTTACGGCTAAATTATGTAAGTCAAAGGTCACAGCAAGACACATTTCAAAATGATTGTCCATGAGAATGAAAAACAATAGGTAAGCACCTAATATATATATATTTATTATTATTAATTATTACTTATTAAACCATGAAGGAAGAAACGATGCGAACGGTAGAAGTCGGGGAAGCCCGAGGAAGACATGAGACGATCAAGTGAAATAAATACTTGAATCGGGCCATGTCAAGAGTAAGAATTGCAGAAAGGTATGAAAGTGAATGAAGCAAGGAGTGTGTACCAAGACCGAGATGTTTGGCGGTTCTTTCTCTCTGCCTTCGCCTGTGGGAAACAGAGTGATGGTTAGTTAGTTAACTTACTAGTTAGTTATCTCATAGTAGCCTACTTCAATATTTGAAATGTGTCCTTTTTGACCTTTTTTAAGTATTAAGCCTCATTATCTGTTTGCGCCCGTTTATATTTTAAAGCATAAATTGTAAAAGATGGACTTTTTATTTTTTATTTAATATAGATAAAAGTGGGTACAGTGGTGTTATATAAATTACATTTCGGTACAAAATATATTTATAATTGCAATCTCAACAAAGAAGAAACTGGTTCTTGTGGTTGGTGAGCGAGTTACTCTAATTATAAGGAAAATAGAATAACATTATAATTAAATTAATGCCATCTATGAACTCGTAGATTATAACATACGTTACGTTTACCCTTAACAATGGTCGTGTCAAGCGCAAGAATAACAAAAGAGTACGTATTAGACAATGAACACTTTTTGAAATTTTAGACCGATTAAAAACAGATTTTGGACTTCCAGTGAGTGTAATGTTGTCCATTTGTAATTTCATCCGTGTGAAATTTGGTCTGTATATAATATTTTAAGTACACTTCACGCCTGCGTAACATTGATATGTACACTTTAAGCCTGAGTAATTTTGTCTGCGTGTAATATTGATACGTTCACCTCACGCCTGTGTAATTTCTTCCATGTGTAATATTTCTACCTATACTTCACGCCTGTGTAATATTGATACGTACACTTTTAGCCTGAGTAATTTCATCCGTGTGTAATATTGGTACGTACACTTCACGTCTGTGTAATTTCGTCATTGTGTAATATTGTTACGTACACTTCACGCATGTGTAATATTGATACGTACACTTCATGCAATTTCGTTCTCACACCAAGAAACACATACCTCAACCTTTTGGGCGGTTTTGAAGCTCTCCAAGCACAGGTTGTTTAGCAATGCTCCAAATTGGTAGATGTTCCAGCGCAGGTACGTTCAGTATCGCCCTCGGCCAGAGGCAAGCCACCATTCAGTATAGGACCCGTAACGACCTCTCATGTTTACTACGGGGGAATAATAATAATCTCAAATACGTTGTCCAACCAAACTAGAGGATAATCTTTCATCGTGTGCTCACTGTCTGGTTAAGTGGGGTATTATTTATATTATACAACTATTGTTCAGCTACAACGACATTCCTAATAATAGTTTAACCAAATACTTCAGACGGATGGGTACGAAGGACGGCTTGCTTCACACAAATTCAAATGTAACATTGTCATCAGATGGCCATTCAGCGTCATTTTGTTTTTTTTGACAGCTGAGAGGTCCCCTTTAACCCTCAGGTCTCTGGGTATATTCTGTCATGCATCCGAAGACAAAAAGCTGTTTTGGAAAGGTGATGAAATACACATTCTAATTTTATTATTAGAAATAAACACCGTAACAGAGATCTAATGCAAAAATAAAAAATGACTAACCTTAGTTTTATGTGAATAAAATTACTAATAACGAAAAAAAGAAACGTTACTGTCACCTCACTTTTGTGTCGTTTCATATAAAAATAATTAAGGCGATGCATTAAGTCGTGTAATATTTTAAATTGAGCCGCTATCAATAACAACCCTTACGTAGATGGCGATAAGGTTTAAATTCCCGCTTAACACCATCCGCCTGTTTTGATTTATTCAAGAAAAAAACATGGCCGAAAAGTGCCTTTTATTTTTTATTTTGTGGATGTTCAGTATTAATTTTTTTTTTCGATCATTTTATAAATAACTTAATTTGCCATATTTTACAATAAAATCATAACCGAAAATGGGTTCATAAGTAGGAGATTTTGAACTTTAAAGCAGTTTTCATAGGCCTTTACATTATTTTTTTTTCTGGGCTTATAAAAAGACTTATCTAAAAAATACTCGATTGTTTCAAAGGCCAAGATGTATTCTACTCGCAGTATTTAATTAAAGCATCTGAAACATTTCTAGGCGACCAAATTTTCAAACCAAAAACACATGGTTTTGCATTACTACGTATGGCATCGCCTTTAAAAAACGGCGTCCATGGTCGAGGGGTGAGGCTCTCAACTAGCAAGCCAGAGGTCGCGGGTTCAAATCCCGGCGTGCGCAAATTTAATTAAGTAATTTTAATTTGTGTTATTTTACAATTTACTGATATAAAATCATATAAAGTACTAGTGGACCCCTCAATGCTTGGCTATTGCTTATGTCAAACCACTATCTAAACACTCCTCGCACTAATAAGAACAAATGTTGAAATTTTCAGCGATATCGGTCGGCTACTTTTCGAGTTTTGTGGGCACAAACATACGCACACTGAATTTGAAGAAGATATTTGTGGCATGTTCCAGCGCCCTTGAGGAAGTTTTTCACAAAAACGGCGCTATATAAATAAGCCAAATATAATTATTAAGAACACCATTTAGAATTGAAACATTGCTTGAAATGGCTGTAGACGTTTTGGTGACTAGAATTGAATAGCCAGGTACTTCCCAACCTTCTTCTCCCCCATCTCCCTCCCCTCCCCATTACCTTCGGCGTAATAACATACTCCACCTGGGGATACCATGGTCTCACTGGCTCCAGACGGTTGGGAGCAGTTTGGACTCTTGTGACGTTTCACATAAAAAATGCTATTTTTAAATTTGAAATTATTTTTCGAGAATTCAGATTATCTGTGGTTTCTCGCGAGTCTGCGCAAGTAATGATTATAATTATTTTTTATTATCTTCAGTGTGTCTAATGAACGAAATTTGTAATAATTAAGACGTTACTTTAACAAATCGATAGGCTAGAAGAGGTTGCATAATGTTAACGAATTTAGGTTGATTGAAGGTAATTGGATTCAATTGCTTTAATGTCTTTTTTAAACGAAACAAGAGTGTTATGATGTTGATGACTTGGTGAATTGAAATGATGTTCGTAATTATGAGGGCAGCTTTTTAATAACTTAATCGAATCTTGATACGGGACCTTAAATAGTCCAAGATACCATTTTATAAAATTGGGAGACCAATATAGAGAACACACAGACTGGGAATGAAGTAATATTTATTTATTTATAGAGCGGAGACGGTTTACATATAGTTCCCGTGAGCACTTAGGCTATAGGCTTATTGTGTTATCTCCCATTTTACCTCATTCCTTTAACAGTCACCCGGTCCCTTTTATAAAGTTCACCATGGTTGTTATTGGATATGTGGCTATGTCTTCTGGTTCCACAATCTGTCTTCCCAGGTCTCATCTCTACTCTCCAATCCCTCTTGGTTCCTAGAAGGCTCCACGAGGGAAGAGAGCCTTATCTCTCCTCTCCACTGCCCTTTGGCTCCCTGAAGGCCCCACAGGGGAAGAGAGCCTTATCTCTCCTCTCCACTCCCCTTTGGTTCCCTGAAGGCCCCACAAGGGAAGAGAGCCTTATTTCTCCTCTCCACTCCCTTTTGGTTCCCCGAAGGCCCCACAAGGGAAGAGAGCCTTATTTCTCCTCTCCACTCCCCTTTAGTTCCCTGAAGGCCCCCACAAGGGATGAGTTCACGGAGGTGGCCTCATATTTTTTTAAATGTAATAAATAATCTTTATGTAAAAGCCCAATGCTGTTACTATATACTATCAAATTATCCATCTGGTACTCATTTTGTGTATATAATATTTGTGTTTTCATGTAGTATACTTACGTCATGGAAGATTTCATTATCTTTATACAATAAAATAAGACTTCCGTCATGGACGATTCCATTCTCTTTAGATAATTAGGGCATTAATAAATAAATACAATAAGAAAGGGAGAGGAATCGGTCGTCGGGGTAAGTCGGGGACGCCCGAGGAAGAGATGGCATGATCGAGTGAATGAAATACTTGATTCGATTAATATCATGAGTCTGAATAACAAAAGATTATATGTATGAGACGATAATGCATGAATTTAAATGAAGCAAGGAGTGTGCGTCGAGACAAGAGTTGTATGTGGCGGTGTATTCTCTCTGACTACCCTTACAGGGAAATGGCATGATGGTTAGTTAGTGAGATGAATATTTATTTTGAAAGCGTTTTTTATTTTCTGTGTGAATAATGACTGAAAAAAACAATAAGTTAGAAATTGTAATATATTTTTTTATGTGACATCTCGATATAGCGCTTTTGGGCAGCGTTGTGATATGGATAAGATAGAGAATGAAGGAAGGGATTTATTAATGCGGGTCTTGAAGATGCCCGGATTGTATGAAGGAGAAAATACAGATGACTGTAGCTCGTTCCACATAGACAAAAAACGAGCGGAAGAATTGACACGTTCTCATGAAGCAAACAGTGAACTGGTGTTCCACTAGTGTCCGTCGAGTTTCGCGTAGGTATGTGCACCGGTGCACGGGGATCAATGCTGCTAGCTCCTTAGAGAAGGCTTCATTAAAATGCCTGCAGCACAGACCCAGTTTGCTTACGTTGCGTCCGCGCATTATTGATGGAAATCTATCCGTTAACAACGGATTATCAATCAGACGGACCGCCCTTATTTGCAAAGAATCAAGAAAGTTTAACTAGAATTTTGGGACTCAGAGAGGTCTCCCAAATTAAATAGATGAACGTACTTGAGCCCTAGTAGCTCCGTACAAGACGGCCAGTTTCTTGGTAGCCAGATTTACTTGGCTTCTATAGAGCCCCGATACTTGAGCCGGTCTGATATACTTACTTCAAGCATTTCAATGGAGTCTATTAGAGAGTGCTTCCATCAAATTGCACCAGACAATCACTCTAGGGTTTATTCCTTGGAAACAGCAATAACTTCCAAATAGCGGAATCTGAAGTCGTGATAATATACATTGAGCTAGTTTAAGCAGACAATTTTTTTTTCAATTCCCACATTTAATTAATTATTTTCTTCTATTTCTATAACAGAATATATGGTGTTTGTTCGTTCTGGGGTCTATCACATTAAAATGGATGACTTGAGCCGTGCATATTGACAGCTTTTCCGATCTTGGAGGACTAGCTAAAAGCAGCGACTTTTGTCTACAAATAATATTCTGACCGTGCTCGCAAATATCGCGAACTGACCATAGGTGACGGATTTCGTCAATATCGTATTGACGTAGTGCTTTATGTATCGTCCGTACTGATAACAACACTGCAACTTGATCGTTATAAAATCATCGCTAGTTCTGCCTATCGATCCGACATTGTAAAATTGTTGATTTCACTGTGCCAGAACCCCTGAAGTAATAAAAGTTCTAGAAACGTGTGATCAAAACTACATTTGCACTAAACAGCTTTTCTGCCTGTAATTTGTTGTCTAATGAAAGTATTTTCAGCTGGCAACGTATTTTCTATTTCCCATGTTAATACATTTATCAAAGTTCAAGTCCCGACGCGTACAAGTATATATTATTTGTTTAATTTGTGTTATTTTACAATTATTCATTTAAAGCAATATTTTATATCAAATTTGCAGCACATTCCAGAGCGGTGTTGCCCTAGTGTAAAACCACCATTCAGAATTGAAACATTGCTTGAAATGGCTCTAGCCGTGTTTGGTGACAAGATTTGAATAGCAAGGTACTTCCCCAACTTCCTCCTCCCCTTCCCAATACCTTCAGCCTCACAACATGCCCTAATTGGAGATGCCTAGTCTCACTGGCCTTAGATGGTTGGGAGCAGTTGGGACTCTTGTGTGGAATTCACATAAAAAAATCATATTAGACTTTTAAAAAGTAAAACGGATACAATATTATGCCTAGGCACTGTAAATACGTGATTTTAATTAAGTTTTAAACAGAAAATACATTTTTTTGTCTCAGCAAAAACTCTCAAACAGTGAACACTTTAAACATGAGATTTGCACAGCTTTTCTGTCTGCAAATTCTAGTTCAACGCAACTTGCCTTCCATCAAGAGCTGAAGAGCTTAGAGACAGTCGAATCGCACAGATAAAAATGAATTTTGCTAATTTATTAAGAATCTCTCCAAATTATTGGTAATCAGGTTAAAAATGGGGCTGCAGGCCGCTTCCTTATAAACTTTTATTAAATTCGTAGTAATATCGAAATACGTGAACATATCATATCATCATACTCGTATCATCAAAATGAACAAAGTTTTTGACCCGATTGTGTATGTAGGTAAGTTTTTAGATTCTCACGGCCAAAAGCATTTTTGTTGTTTGTTTTTGGGGTGTTATTGTGTATGTGTTTATTATCTGTTTATAGTGTACGATGTTTTCCCGCGAGCATAATATTTATGTTACTTATCTACAAAGGTCAAAGTCAATGCGAAAAATAATATTTATGCACCCATTCTACCTGTCAGATAAGAGAATTCTTAGAATCGTCTTATCAACATTCTATAATAAAACGATAATATGAGTAATGCAATAAAAAGCAATGATAACCCTGCGATGAATAATATCATTATGAATGAAAACGTATCATAGTATTTTTATCTACGGTGCTTTTTTTTATTGAGTAATCAATGTTATCAACATTGAACTTGAGTTTGATAAGTTTAGTATTGCTTCCATTTCCGATACGGATTACAAAATGTGTCATAATTAACATTACACATCTGTAACATTATTGTTCTTAGTTGGGATTCCTCATGACGTCATGTCATAAGTGTAGGTTGTAGAACTAATATAATATATGTAGGTACCTACCAAAACATTTTAAACGGAAAAAATATATATAGGTATTTGTTTTATTGGAATAAATCAATATAAAAGTAACAATAAAAGTTATAATACAATAAATAATAAAAGTTATTCCAATAAAACAAATACCTAGCTCTCTCATTAAAAATTTAGGCGTATTAGATCTATCAAAAAATTTATATATAAAGATGCAAAAATCGGTCATTTTGAATACATTACAATAACGAAAGATTTTTTAAATATTTATGTTGAGGGATCAGTAGGATTTATAGGCCCCGTTAGGAGTTCTACCGAGCCGAACCCTCTGATATGAAAATATCTGGAGTCAGTGAATTATTTTCCCATTTGATCTCTGGTGAGTTGACGTGTTGTTCTTGTATTGTTTTGTATTTATTTTGCTTATATAATGCACTTGCATAATGTGGATTGACTAGTCACTAGATGATCTTTTGTGGAAAAGTGAGTGGAAGGGTTTAGTTTTTCCTATGGGGAAGATTTAACCCGAACATAAAATCGGAAGTTATTATCAAATATATATGTATTTGTTTTATTGAAATACCTTTTATATAGGTATTTGTTGTGTTGGAATAACTTTTATTTTTAAAAACTCTTGAAGGTTATACCAATGTTATCATTGAAGAAGAAGATAATACAAATAAATCTAAACGAAACATGAAACAGAATAAGACACATAAAAATAAAAAGATAACGGTTTCAACTGGGAATCTAACCCAGGAACTCTGTTTTAACGGGACAACGCCTCTAACCAATAATTCAATCATTACCGATAGTCGAAAGTGAAATTCGAATGTGAAAAATATTTATTGAGTCGTCAGTACTTTGATTCACATTCAGGCGTATACATTTGCGGATCGAAGCGCGAGCCGAACCACAATTATGGGAAAGGAACGAAGCAACGGCATGCAATAAGGTAGAAAGATTTTTTGAGTGCAGAAATAAAAACAAACATTGCTTCTGCAATGATGGAGAACTTAGCAAATGGTAGTGTTACTGCTAACGTTAATATTTCTAGAGCTTGATTTTAGAATCCCGAGTACACCATAGAAAAATCTCTGGAAGTATTTAAATTTCTATGTGTATTTGATTGGAACAATCCATAGAATAGAGATGAATAAGAAATGCCTTGTAGGCGTGTTTCGTGATCCAAATATTTGACTAATCGAGGCTTAATTTTCCAATACAACACTGTGTTTACAAAATGTATTGGCGAATGAAGTGAAATGAGGCAGGGCTAGGCTATTGGAACATTTGTTTACATTCAAATTTGTACGGATGGCATTTCTAGTTTTCTTCTTTATTCTATGGAAACATCCGACATTATTGCATTTGCTGTCTCTTTCGTTTTCATTCAACACTTGTGAGAAGGAGTATAATAATGAAGGCATAAACATTCTTCGTAGGTGACTCACGACGGCCCTCGGTTGGGGTAGACTATATACCCACGTTGCGTCGGACTCGTCGATGTCATAAAATGTTTTCAAATACAGTTCTAGGTATCCATGACCAACTGACAGAAGGAATAGGTGTAGAGCGTCATTTTTGATATCGAATTAATTCGAGATGACCAAGTTAGTCGAAAAGCTCGAACAATGGCGACGTCAGTTGTCTAAAAAAACCCCGCTAACGTGGTGGTCTATGGACAACTTCCGTGATTCTTAGATGTCATGAATCAAATTGCTTGTCATGATGGGTAGGAGTGGTGTACTATTTAATTCAGCATGTGCGTAATAGATTGACTAATCAATTTGACGATACCTGGATGATTCCAAAAATTAAAATGATCATTTTACTTATCATATTATATCCGTTTTCTTTTCTGCGAATAGGTTATTGATGCAGTACCTACCTACGTAATATAAATTTATTTAGAATTACTAATAGTTAATTTACTATCCATCGCCCGAGTTTTAACACTTTTTTGGTATTTAACAATAAAATGGGTGCACAAAATAAAGGCTTGCTTTTATTGCAACTTTAAAGGATATCTTTAAACTCCACAGCTCATGATATACATAACGCTGCGTACTGAAAACTTTGCTGCTCCCAACTGAGAGTCTAAAGTAGCATTTAAAGATACACTGTGGTTTTTTTCATACACTATAACATGTTAAATAACGGAGCAAAATGTGTTTTTGAATCATTTTCATAACATACTTAGCGATTTTTTCTATCGAGGGAATTTCGTATAATTAACGTTTCTGCTTGACAAATGTATTGATATTATCTTTAAAAAAACATTTTTTTTTTAAAGAACTTAAAAACAAAGTATTTGATTGAAATGGTGCGTATACATTTGCGAACTTCAACGCGAACCGAGCTACGAATTACGGGAAAGGAATGAAGCAACTGCGAGCGGCGTTTCGCGCCATTTGCGGTTGCTTCGTTCCTTTACCATAAGTTGAGGTTCAGTTCGGCTCGCGTATGTATACGTAGCATTATAAATAGGAATGCGAGGGCTTAAGTAAAACGAACTTGTTTTGACTTGTACGCCAATCGATTAAATTAACAATGGACTTTTCTAAGAAAAAAACTTATCAAACCCTGAATTAGTTTACACTTTCTTTGTTTGCGAGGAATTTTATCTCATTGTTATTGAGCTGCTAACAAAAGAAATAATTAAAAATGTTTTTATCGGTGGCTTATCCTAATATTTAGCAGATATTTTTTAATTGTTACGAATGAAGGAATGTCGGTGTGACGGTGGCTATGATGACATTGCAATAAAAATAAAATTCTACGAAATTTCAATCGATTGAATTTATGATTCCTTGTTGTGATCGCAATTATTCGAATATCAATTTACAGTTATGAGACCGGAAAATAATATAAGGCCGTGTAATCATAATTGTTAACAATATTTTAAAAAATATAACGAAGGCCTAGCGCACACATGTGTTAAATGCAATTTTAAGGCGGTAAAGGACTATGCAATAATTACAATAGCGTATTATCCAAGGTTGATATTTTCAGTTGCGAACTTGCCAAATACAAGAGGTCCATAAAAGAATATTTCTCTGATGGTTTGTGAATAAGGTTTATGTCTCTATTATGATTTCCATGGCTATAAATGTATTGTTTTGTAAATTTTTCGTTTTATATAATCTTTTGTTTTGCATAATTTTTTTAATTCATATTCCTTTCTCACAACTTTAAATAACTTATTCCATATTATGCTGTCTCAGTAGAGGTTAAGTCACAAGATAATTGGTTTTATTTTACTCCACATTTAGATTATTGCTCTACTATGTTGTATTTGGCCAATGAAGGAAACTTGAACAAGCTAGATGTTATACAGAATAGAGCTATGAGATGTATACTAGGAAAAGGAAAATACGCAAGCATAGATCAAATGAGAGAACAGCTAAATTGGATTTCTATAAAAAAGAGACTATTATTTAATGTGTTAATTTTTGTACATAAAATCATGAACAACCAAATGCCAAAATATTTTAAGGATGAAATTGTTTTTAATAGAGATGTTCATAATTACGAAACCAGAAATGTAAATAGGATTAGATTGCCACACATGAAAAAAACAAAATCACAGAACTGCCTAATGTACAAAGGACTAAAAATGTATGATGAAATGCCTGAAAGTCTGAAGAATGAAGGAAGAATGAATGTATTTAAAAAGAAATGTTATATTTATTGTAAAAATATGTAAAATTACAAAATGAAATATGATCTTCTTTATATTAGTTTATATTCAAATGTATAAACTAACTCAATAAATAATAAAAAATACAATACTTATGTATAAACTGATCAAATGTAAACTGTCGATTTCCCGAAAATGAATAAATAATTGCAGACGCAATGCGGGCTTCCTGAGTCTGTTTTACTGCTAAGAGCTAGCAGCATTGATCCCCGCTGCTCTGATGCACGTGCGTGAAACACGACGTACACGAGCGGAACA
This sequence comes from Hesperophylax consimilis, assembly GCF_061612785.1. Taxonomy (NCBI): domain Eukaryota; kingdom Metazoa; phylum Arthropoda; class Insecta; order Trichoptera; family Limnephilidae; genus Hesperophylax; species Hesperophylax consimilis. The sequence continues at coordinate 1,257,825 of NC_142862.1, read as the reverse complement.
CCCGTCCACACTTGATTTTGGCTCCATGAGAACGGGCCGCTTCTTCGACACTTTTTTTGTGTAAGTTGGCTCGTATGTGGAACGAGCTACCGGCATCTGTTCCTCCTCCTTCAAGACCCGCATTAATAAAGCCCTTCCTACAGCCCCTACCTTAACCCGCCACACAAGGCTGCCCAACCGGGTGGCGACATAGCTCCCCTGCCTTTACACTGTACTGACAGGGGCGCTCTTGTGAGGTGTCATCAAAAAAATATTTATTTATATATATTAAACAAATTGATGAAAATAATAATAACCTTTGTCAACAGGTGTTGAATTAATAACCATCATTAGTGGTAGTTCGTCTCATAACCATAGACAACCAATATTTAAATTCAGATACGTAACGATTTATAATAAAAATGGTCGGGTTCGTAATAATAAAGCATAGACAATATTAATAAGATCAGAGGTCCATAGACTCCACGGACGAAATTATATGGAAAGACGTAGATTGTTTGTTTGATAAGGTCCAAAAATACGATAAAAAACGGTACAGCCAGGTATATGAGAGGTTACCACAGGTTAAAAAGCAGATTTGGGACGGGAAAAATTATTTTTGTTCGTGGAATGAATTTCTGTATTGATTATGATGCCTTATTAACAAAAATATTAGTTATTTATTTTTGGGGTATTATGCCGTGTTGCGCTTCCTCCTTATTTAGTCAACGTTTCGAACTGCATTACCATGTCCATCATACACATCTGCCCTGACGATGGACACTGTAATGCTGTTCGAAACGTTGGCTAAAGGAGGTAGCGCAACACGGCATAATACCCCAAAAAGAGTCACTATAATACTTTTGGCCGCGAAAATCGCAAATAATAAAAAAAAAATATTATTTTTATATGTATTGAAGTAACATGTTGCACCTGATTTTTTTATACATAGAACATAGTACAATATGCTTTTTGTATAGTTCTGGAGAAAGACAACAATTCAGAATCGAAACTTTGTTTAAAATCGCTTCAAATTAACCGGATATATTACAATCTTCATCTTGCCCATCTCCTTACCCTCCCCCACTTCTTAAAGCCGCACTCAATACAGTAAAATTATCTAGAAAAACGTAAACCTTAAAAATTGTTTTTGCGATCTTTTAAGAACATTTTTTAATAATAAACAACAGTATTTTAATTCATGATTTAGTTTCTTGTATTGCATCTCTACAGTAACTCTTTTAAAATAACTTAAATTTATATTTGATATTGTATCTCCACTTAAGCCGTAGAAATAAGATAAAAATACTTATAGGTAATACCCACAATCAGGCTTCGCCTTCGTGGGATTTTTTTTTTAATTATGTACATTTATTTCAATATTTTTAATACATTTTTCAATATTTTATGTAACCATGTATGTATGAAAAAAAAATTCAATAATAAATAAATAAAAAAATACTTGGATCTGGCCATGTCCATTCTCTAGATTAGATTGAGAAAAACGTTACAACCCGTCCCAAATTCCTAATGTACACTGGTGACCACAATGTGGTATATTAAAACGAAACGGTGCGTTTTTTTTACAGGAATTTCGTTCTTCGTGAAGGGTTACGGAGGGGTGGATACTGCCGTACAGTCACGCCCACAATATTCATATAGCAACAATATTGTTATTTGTGTGTGAACCGACAGATAACGCCACGGCCAGTCGTACAGTAACGGGCTTATTATTATTGGATAGAGAAAAATCGTGAAGCCAGAACTGTCGGTATTTGGTCTTGACACGACCTGCATCTGATTAGCATCGTGAGTCATTTATAGAAGCATTCAGAATCGAAACTTTGCTTGAAATGGCTTTAGACGTATTTGGTGAGCAGATCTGAATAGCCAGGTGCTTTCCCCACCTTCCTCTGTCTCATCTCCTTCCCATTCAGCCTCATAACATATTGGGGATATCACAGTACTACTGGCTCCGGATAGTTATGCGGTATTCATATAAAAGAGGATACATGATGATAGCCAACCTCCGATAGGATTATCGCTATCCGTAAACTGGTGAATCTACATAACGCAAAGAACCCTAAATCTTATATTTTCGATCTGAGCGTTGTTTATTTATTTTTTTTACTTTTTGTTCGGCAACTAAAGGGTTAAAAAACGTTTGGAGACGGGTCACAATTTTAAGGGACAATAAACAGCTGATGTTAACCCATTAAAGTAAATGAAATTAAGTACCTGGGTATAATACTCGATTCAAACCTCACATTCACAGAAAATTTTGAATATGTGCTAAAGAAGGTATCAAAAAATTCAATTTTCTTAGACGATTAAGAAATAAACTAAATGGAAAAACTACAGAGCTCATTAATAAAACTATAGTTGCTCTACTATGGTATAGTATTTGGCCAATGAAGGAAATTTGAATTAACTAGATGTTATACAGAATAGAGCTATGAGATGTATACTAGGAAAAGGCAAATACACAAGCATTAATCAAATGAGAGAGCAGCTAAATTTGATTCCAATAAAAAAAGAGACTGTTATTTAATGTGTTAATTTTTGTGCATAAAGTCACGAACAACCAAATGCCAAAATATTTTAAGGATGAAATTGTTCTTAACAGAGATGTTCATAATTACGAAACCAGACATGTAAATAGAATTAGATTGCCACATTATGAAGAAATCAAAATCACAGAACTGCCTAATGTACAAAGGACTAAAGATGTATGATGAAATGCTTGAAAGTCTGAAGAATGAATGTATTTAAAAATAAATGTTATGTTTATTGTAAAAATATTTAAAGTTTCAAAATGAAATATTATCTTGTTTATATTAAAATTTTGTATAAACTAACTCAATAAATAATAAAAAAAATTATAAATTAGCGACCTACCTTTTTCAAATTTTATCTTATTTAGGGAATGTTGCGAAATGTCAAGTTGTTCAGATCTGATCACCAAAAATAGCAAGAGCCATTTCAATTAATGTTTCAAGTATGAATGGTGGACAGCAGAGTGATACTGAGAGTAACAAAAGAAGATAATTGATATTTAAAATGCAAAACTAGTATTACATTTTAAGCGACCTACTTGAATACAGATGAGGAAAATGTAAATTGTATGTAGCCTTTTCTGTCCCTAAGGTAAAAATATTTATAGTTCATATTCAATCAAGTTGAAAATAATAAGCTTTACATAAACATCATAAAAAAATAAAAGTTACACTATTGAAGTTTGCTTGCTTCGTTATTATTCTGTACCACTGATTGAACTGAATGAAGAATTCATCATAAAATGTGTATTAAATTGACTTGCCTTGTTCTCTCCCTATACCTTGCAAATGATATGAAGAAAAGCATAAAATAATTTACAGCTGGAAATTTACATATGTCCAAGTAGTACAATGAAATTCTCCCATTGAAATGGTATTATTGTTTATATGAATTAAATTAAATTAAAGAAAAATAAAAAAGATACTTTCAAGTTTGTTTCATTTCATTTTCTTAAAACATCTGCTTGTTCTGAATGGCAAGTCAGTACAACACACTGCAGGATTTTTACTCAGTTAAGTGGTGTTCTAACCATCGAGCTTATGTATTTTGCTGTTATTTAAATCAGTTATACCAGGAATCAATACTTATAAAGAGTAAATTCAATGACTTTAGGTAATAATTCATCGTTACTTCTGGTGTTTCAACAATTATGCAGGATGATAATTCAGTCGAGTAGTGATCTAACTATTGAGCTATGTATCAGTGAATTAATTTGCAGTTATTTAAATCAGTTATACCAGGAGTCAATACTTATCTTACAAAGAATAAATTCAGAGACTTTAGCTAAAAATCAATTGTTGTTTCTTGCGTTTAAACAATTACTCATGATTGTTCCTCGGTCATCTAGTGTTCTAGTCATTGAGCTATGTATTTTGCTGTTATTTAAATCAGTTATACCAGGAGTCAATACTTATAAAGAGTAAATTCAATGACTTTAGGTAATAATTCATTGTTACTTCTGGCGTTTAAACAATTATGCAGGATTGTAATTCAGTCGAGTAGTGATCTAACTATTGAGCTATGTATCAGTGAACTAATTTGCAGTTATTTAAATCAGATATACCAGGAGTCAATACTTATAAAGGGTAAATTCATTGACTTTTGCTAATAATTCATGGTTACTTCTTAAAAAATTGCGTTTAAACAATTAACGTTTCCATTAGAGTAAAATTACAGCAAAGGTATTTAAGATTAATTTCAAAAAGGGAAATATTCAATCTCTGAGGGACTATTAACAAGACACTTTAACCTCAGGAGACAACTACAACTGTTGAAAATGAAAACACCAATAGCTGTAGGAAATGTGAAGAGGATGAAAAAACAACTATTAATCTATGGTGCCGAGCAAAGATCTATTGTCTTAGGTACCGACATACCATATTGATGAGCAGAATCAGAAGGGATAGTTGATTAACCAATGATTAACCTGGTGAACATTGTTAAAAGGCTTCAGTTACTGTCAAGGGAAGACGAAACATAGAAGATGGCACTATGGGCCGAGTGCTTAGTGCCATGCAGACTGTATCCTTAAATAACAAACGTAAAATAATAACTTCAAGGAGAGATGAGCAGAAGAAATCAAAATGTGGTTAATATATCAAAGCTTGACTAGCATTTTAGCAGCAGAGTTCAAATCTCACAGTGCAGACTTCAGAACAATTATTGAAATAAAATGTTACATTTTGTAACATTTGCTTTGTATTTATTAGAAATATTTGCATTTTGTCTAAAAACCCACAATACACAAACAATATAACCTTTAAAATACATACTTGAATGCACAAGTAAATCCCAATTAATCTTTCCTAGTTTGGTTGCTTGACCTGATATCACTTGAATTAATCAATCAAACAAGGAATAGGATTGTTAGTATGTTACCTTTAAAATACCTGTGTGTGCACATTTCCAACGATTGTGACACAAATCGAATATGTATTATATCTGAATGAACCAATTGCCTGATTGTTTCAATCAATTATTCAAAGGAATATGATGTATTGTTTTAAACAATGTAGAATAGGTCATCTTGCATTCGTCGCTCTGTTTTACCAATCCTATTCAGCGATAAAATGATGTTTTATTGCAGTATGCAGTTAAAAGGTTTGTTACCAGCGATTTAAAACTTTATATTTGATTAGACTGGTGTTAGAATCAAAAAATATCATATTCATGGTGGTCGTTTAAATGATTTTTGTAGAAACATCCAGAAAACAAAGAATCTTCTGTTATTCTGTATATTTTTATCATTGATTTGATAAAAAAATGACATGATCTGGTTGAGAAATCATA